>NC_143020.1:61851214-63347047 GCF_055824585.1 Amblyomma mixtum | reverse complement strand
ATCATTTGTGTCACTGTAGCTATAAATGTTTGTACGAGAGCCAAGAAAAACTTGTTCTTGTGTAAATCATTGTGTATTTATTCCAGCAGTGTTAGTGGCAGGAACGAGTGAAGACAAGTCGGTGTCCAGCCTCAGAATGAGGCTGCTTTACCATTACTCAGAGCACTGTCTCTGCTGGATATTAATGGCATAATATTGTGGATCGTTCTGTCCTCACAATTTTTAATATTTTTTTTGTCAGAATTTTGAGCTGTTTGTCACCATTTCACATTGTGCTAGTTTCTGTGTTGTTTTGATGTTACTTGAAAAAGCCTTGTCGATTTACATAAGGTGTTCATGATAATACGCTGCAAGTTTCGTGGCTGCTGAAACAAGGAATACTGCCATTAGTGCCTACAAAAACCCCGTAATCTTGTAGTGTATTGTAAAGCTCGTAATTTGGGTTCATTGTGTGAAATTCCTTAGTGCACATGAGTAGTATTTTTTAGCAGTTTACATTAAAAAATGTTGAATATATTCTGGCTGTTTGTAAAACTCTCTTGCTTGACATATTGGGCATTAAAATTCAAAAGCATTGCAGTTCTTCAAAAAGCTGTTCTTTTTTTTTTGATGTTACACTTCGAGCATCCTTAGACATCACTGTGCCTTGCATCCAGGAAAGAACTGCTATCACTTATAGATGACAGAATAAGTAGCAGCACTAACGGACAGCACTAACTTATAGATGATAGCAGTAAAGAATATTGCAAACACAAGTAGTGTTTTTCAGAAGCTTCTCCAAGTTTTTGTTTCATACTACAAATGGGTCATATCTTGAAAAAATCCAGACACAGTACTGGATGGTAATGAGCTGGATTACCAGATGAGATTAGGAAGTTTTTTGGGATGAGGTGGCTCTATCTGTCTGGAAGAGCACAGGGTGTATTTGGGGTGAGCGAGAGAGACTTTTGTTGTGCTGTGGATGTAGTTCGGTTCACAAAATTGAAGATAAAATGTTTGTCAGCAATTATACTAGTCGCCTTGTTTCCATGAAGCCACACTGAAGCCGCCATTGCAGCAGAGTGGCTCTAAACACTGTCGTTTTCTTTGTAGACCTTTGGCCGTACAAGCTCCAGGCTAAGAGTGTTCCTTCCGATGCCGTTAATTTATTCTTTTACGCTCTCTTCTGAGTGCAAAGTACAATAAGGAGCAACATAACAGTCCCTATTGGGCAGTTCAAACTGGCTGGAGTAAACGGACAGTGGAAGGGCGAGTCTACCTCCGCTTGGGCTCCAGGAACCACTGGACACTGGTTTGTCAGTCTACGCACATCCCCCTTACGCAAGGCTAAATCAACGACCCTCCTGATGACGAAGGCTCCACTGGAAAAAAAAAGTGGCTGTGGTTCATCACTGTATGCAACAGTGAATGGGAAAAGCAGAATGTTGAGAAACAGGGGTATGAATGCAGCCTATGCTCTGAGCTTAGGTCAGTGTTACAGCCCAAGACTTGCTCCTGTCAGCTTGTGCCTGAAGAACGGTCATAAAAGAACAGTGGAAGAAAAGAAGGAACCCAAGACGCTTCCCACTACCAAGCCAGCAATACGTGTTGTTTCAGGAGGAGCATCCATCCTGCGAATGTTGCTTTCAAAGGGAAGACAGATAGGGGAGGTATGGGAAACTCCCAGTTCATCTTCAAAAGATGTGGGAAAGACTAGATGCTGCAGCAGAAAAAATTTGTGCTTTGAAAGCACGAAAGGTTGAATGCATCAGAGGAAGTGCATACTCACGTGCATGCACTTCATTCATACCTGCAGGTGATGTGATGGCTCAATAGGAGTGGTGGCTGTTTGATTTTAATTTTAACGAGAAAACCAAACAACATCTTTGAGGATCCGCACACCTTGTTCACCTGCCGAGTGAAGCAGTCGCTTGCTTCTCCGACCGGCAGTGGTGCGCTGCTCTGTGTTCTGGCTGCTCGGACAGCCAGTCTGGGAAGTGTACGTGCGAGCGTAACCAGTTTATCATCAGTTATAGAAAATCCAGGCTCGTGCCGATGTTCTGAATTGCTTCTTAAAGAACGCAGACCATAATGCTATATTGTACATACTTCACTTTAATGCACATTGACACATTTCCCGAAAATATAAACGGCTAATGGACATGTATTACAAGAATGTTTAGGAAACTAAAAATACGATGAATATGCACCATTTTATGGCAATCGTTGAAAATCAGAATGCTACCTTGGCAGTGCAGTAGTACCAAAGAATTGAGAAAGAACATTACTACTATCTCAGGGTGCACCCATCTTCATTAAAGTGACTTTAATCTTCATCACAGTGTTACGCCCTCTCTGAGACTCTAGAAGAAACAATAAATGATAACATTGTGAACGGCATCATTTCAACTTACTCTCTAAGCATACTCATGTGCCTGACTTCACCATACAAATGCGGTTACACCACAAATCGACGACATCATACACAACGTAACAAGAGCCATTTGCAGAGTTCCAAGCGACTTTGGAGTCAGTGACAATTAGAAAGCAGATCAAGTTGCTGCACAAGCTCGGCACGAAGGAATCAAGAGTGCACATTCCCAACCAATGGCAATCTACAAGGTCTGTGCTTTATGAGCTTTCAGCCACCATCATTGAAGTCATTAGCCTATGTAACATTTGTTCTGGGGCCTTGGACTCAACCTTCCAGACAACGGAAAGCGGTGAAAGCGCTCCTGACTTTCTTAAAAGACTCGGGGTTGCATTCCCGCCTATAATCTTTAAGTTTTCAGTGCGCGCCCTCTGTCCCTGTGACATGGTGGTCGCTGGACACTTAGAAAACTCATTTCCTTGCCGCTCTTTTTCCTTTTTTCCCCTTTGTTCCCCTCCCCAAGTGTAGGGTAGCCAACTGGGCATCGCCTGGTTAACCTCCCTGCCTTTCCGTCCTTTTCTCTCTCTCTCTCTCTCTGTACTGCCCAAACTAGAGTCTGCGTGAGTAATTGGTTCCCTAATCAAAATAATCGAATAAACTAGAAGCAGTACAAAACCGTGCTGCTATAGGTAAACCTTCTCTGCTTGTTCTTATCGTGAAAGTGTCACCAAAATAAAATGCAAGGCTCATCTCACAGATTTAACTAACTGATGTCACATCACAAGACTATGTCTATATCACAAAATATACTGTCATGTTCCGCACCAGTCTGTTACCATCCCTGCCTACTGCACCTCCAGCTGCACTAACCATGGAAAGACCACCTATCCTCCGCCCGCCCGCACATCTGTCTACATTTTTTGTATGCACTGCGAAACACATGAAGTGACTTGCCTGCCCACGTTGTGTTCCACACTGACCGATTGACCACTATTCAAATCATGAGCGGTAGCACTGTAATGCTCTGTAACGCACTCATGTGATTTGATACCCCTTGAAAGGGCCTTTGAAGTAGTTAGAAATAAATAAATAAACGAAGGCATCTAAATGAAACATTGAATTAAATCTTAAGATGCACCTAGTGAAACCTATTATAGCTGTCTTATGGAATGTAATGGCAGCGCAAAAAACGGGGACAAAAGAGAAACACAACATGTAGTTGCACATGTAATTGCAACATGTTGCACATGTAGTTGCAAAACGGTTTATGTACTGAGCGGAAGAAAATAAAAGGTACTGCACTCTTTCTATAAGTAAAGCATGAATGCCCAACAGTGTAGCAGCTGTCTTTCGTATCGAAGGCATTCAATGAAGTCATTTTATGCTGCCTTCACATATCGTACGTATACACTTATACACACAGCTTATTCTTGCAAAAGAAGAGACTTCAACACGTGAGCTATACGGAGAAATGGTCACTATAAATCTTATTTGATGCTAATGCGCAAAGGTAGACAAAATGAGCAGGAAAAAACATCTTCCACTGCTTTATTCCGAATGTCTACAGGTCTTTTAACCCTTGTTTGCTCGTTGAAGAAAGTGGGCTTGTGAGCACACATGTCTCGTGTTTTTATATTTTTTAAAGAAGAATGCTTATCCAACTGAAAATTTAAGCATCAACGAGGTTTCTTAAAAGCAAACAAGTTCTATCCTTTGGTTGGCGCATGATAGTCGTAGTCGCTCAAGCGCCATAAAACTCGATCAACGCAATACAACACTTACGCTATCTTGTCAACGGTGTTTGCTTTTGATTACAGGACATCAGATTGCGCCCAGAGATTGTTTGTTTGTTTTCTGTTTCTTTGTTAACTCCAGAGGATAAATACGGAAGTCCCTGTATGTTGGGGAAAAAGGGGAGAGTGAGCTCGCACCCTAGGGTACGGCCTCCTCTACTCCACTACGAATGCGCCGATATTCATTACAACTACTGAAAGAAAACGCTAGCGCCTGCAATCGCAACGAAGCGTACAAGGATCTCGTTGCATAGCGCCACCTAATTGCCTTTGCTGAAAACAAACCCGGACAGGTGCTGTATTTTAAAACACTACGCATGATCGGGTCTTGCAACAATTAAATGCCCTAGCCATGCACTGAAGTCAGCTAGGTACGCGTGACATGCATTGCCCGCGGCGGCATCGAGCTTTCAACGCGTCGGCATGAGTGTAGTTTCAGTACAGTGAAGAAATATCTCACAGGTGGTTTCTATTCGCTGAGTACACAGCTGCGACGAGTGAACCATCGCACGCAAAAGCTAAGCTGGATATAAAATTCGGATATAAAATTCAAGCGTTGCGCTTCATCGGGTGCGATATCGAAACCAGAAGGATCAAAATTCAGTTTTGCTTTCGATCTTCCTGGAAGGTTACAACAGGCAGCCAGTTTTCAATCATCTATTATACACGCTTTACAGCGGCGTATCATGGGGGCTGCCATCTTTGATCACGTGATCACGCCGCCATTACTCGCCTCCTGACCGCTCGGCGCGCGCCTCGTCGCGACGGCTGCTGCGTCTGATGTTTCGGTTCCCGCATGCAGTGTTTCGGCTGATACGGTTGTAAAGGAGTGGGAAGACGATACTGTGCTTGGTTCGAAGCTTCGAAGGACATGTTAAAACCCTGATTTGATCACTTTAGGCGTGAAAACGTGATCGGGCTTCATGTCGCGAAGAGCCGCTGAGCTCTCCGCCTGATCGAGGCAACGGGTGGATCGCCTGAATGCCGCTGAAGGCTTTGCTTAATATTTTTTATTGGTATTTATCTAAAACAGCAAGGTTTAATGACCCTGCGGCTGCGCAGGTCGTTGTCGTATTGTGTACATGCATGCGGAGATTGCTCTAAAACGCTCACATGCACATCGTACTCATTTGTTTACAACCTGTTAAAGGTGCTTAGGAAGCCGAAAATATTTTCTGTTGGTTTGCTAAACAAAGGAAGGCGACAAAAATAAATAAACAAACAAATGTTACCCAATCATGTAAGCAGTACCATATGCATCAAGCAGCCGTCACAAGCTTGCATGCAATAGTTTACAAGGATTCCGCGATATAATTGTTATAACGCGCGCAAGGTAGAGCGTTCACTACAAGAAGTTCACAATTATATCAGCCTCAGATAGTATAAAATTGTGATACGCTCCATGCTCGATATGCGGACATGAAAATGCTCGAGGTCTCGTTGGTTGTAAGTAATCACCGGAGTCACTTCTAGTGACTGTCTAACATGGATCGCGAGGAAGTGACAACCGCAGAGCACAGAGCACAGCTGCCGTAACACAAATGCGTTATTCCGATTGTGGTCCACGAAAACCGCGCTACTTGGAGCGAAGTTCAACAGTAGCACCAAGACGGTGTGTAATACACGAACTGACGGTAAGCGTTGTCCGCTCGCACGGCTATGCACTGCACATTATGCAGTAGCGGTATAGGAGCGTAAGTCGTTTTTTTTTTTTTGTGCCGTTTCGGTGGCGGGACAGCTTGTTCATGCGGCTATGTTGCGCACTTACCCTCGCAGATTTTCCAAGATCGAGACATTTCCTTCTATATTCGCTGTCTAGCGCTGGCGAGCATGTGTGTTGCGTTCGCCCGTTTGGAAAGGGTGCATGGCGAACGGGCGCGAACAGGGGTAGTACGTTCTTGTACAGCTCGGTTCCGTGAAGCTCGCAAACGATCGCATCCCGCCCCTTTAACTGTTTGTCGCAATTCTTGCAATCCACAACAGAGCATGCATTTTCTCTTTTACATTTCCACTGCTGCGTCGAGGCATACACGCCGGCGACTTACGAGGCAAGTAATGACGCCGTGTTCTGAGCGCACCGGTGGCGCCATCTGGTCTCAAACGGAAGAACTGCGCGCTGTAAACGGTCTATACCTTGCACACAGATCGAATTTCGCTGCGTCATTAGTACTTAATTGAGGTTGGATACGGGGTCTTCATTATATGTTTTTTTTTTTTTTTGTAATTAAACGTGCCCCCGCCAACCATGCAGGGAAAATGTACGATGGCGCAAGTGGCATCGCGGGCGGCATCGACAATCGCACACTTTTCGTGTGTTGCCGGTTGTGCCAGTTCCATGATCTGTTGCTTTACGCATTCCTTTTTGTGCGCTGTCAGTCTGTGAGAAGAAGAAAGAAGCTTTGCAGAAGGAAATCTATGCGCATACAGAGCAACGACAACTGCATCCGACACGGTGAACGTCACTTTTTCATCGTGCGCGTGTGAAGATATTGGTCCGTCTTTGTGCGCGCGTGCCCAAATGTTACCGCGCAGTCACGTAAGATTCGGGCTTATTAACGCCTTTGCCAGCAGCATGAAAGCCGCTGAAGGGTATAACCGCAATACCAGACAAATTGTCTTCAGTGAAACCTGCCGGAGTCATTCCTTTAGACCTGCTACTTCAACACTTGCACCAGCGGGCAAGTAGACGCAGTTGGCTGCAAATCTGTAATTAGCGCTAATTTATGTAAATTCATTAGTTGTGTGTCTTCATCCGTGATGTTTGCGTTCTTATATGTTCGTAATCGCAAAGCTAATGCAACAATTGGTTCTTTTACAGTCTGTAGCTTTGCTGTAAAAGAGGTGATGATTTATGAATTCTGTCGCGTCATGTGTGGTAACCGTTCATGGTGCGTTATGGTGACTTGTGACAGCTGCTGAACTATATCATGGTGGCGGCACCTGTAACCAGCAGTTTATGCCGAAACTGATGCAAACAGCTTCACAGCATATCACTTGTCTTTTTTTTTTGTATACGGAAGTAGTCCCCGTGGCATGTAAGTATAAAGGCTCTTTCCTCGTTGGCGTTGCATAACCCTCCTCGCAGCGCCGCCCCTGCTTCTCCGCTCTAAGAGTGTGCTCCTCGTATTTTCCCGTTTTCGTTTGTTTACTGGATGTTTCTATTGCACTGATTTGTGCACCTCGTTTGAATTATTCGTAGCGGCGACTTGAGTTTTCCCGCATAGAACTTATACCCCTGCCACACGGCAAATTTAATGTCATTCCCATCGAATGACATTTGTTCGACTTAATGTCATTTTTTCTGCGCGCTGCTACACGGAAAAAACTAATGTCATTTGCAAATGATGGCGATTGCGATGGAAAGAGAGTACAGTGAGTACAGCATACAAAAATTTCGATGTATGCTTCAATACGTTGCAAAAAGTGTTGCTTTGCTAATGGAAACCGATTCTAAAATCTTCATCCTCATTTTAATCAACGTATTTTGATAGGCGCGCTGTGCGAGGGATCTAAAAACGTTGATTTCAACGTGTTGATCACTGCTATCCACCACAAGTCCAAGCTAAGCCAAACCTCAGCCAGCGGCGGCAGGCAAATGGCGGACGTCATATTGTGAAATTATAGTATATTCTAGGCACTATAGTGAAATGCTCTCTATGGTGAAATTAGACAGTATTAGCTGTGCGTCCGCAAAAGCTTTGCGCATGCTACGGGCGCACCTTGCGCGCACTGCCGCCCGTCCTCACAACAGTTTTGGTAGGGAGCACGGTGGTTGGGTGTGACTAGCGTAGCGCGCGAGAAGCATAACATACTGTGGCGCCATCTAGACGATAGCAAGTCAAACCTCCTGAACTGAGTGCCGAAAAAAACGTTTTTCTCTTTTATTAACGGCAGTAATGAATGCATTCGAAGGCTTTGTTTTTTTTAAATGTAAATCAATTGGATGAAATGAAAATGTAGATTCTAGTGCAAAGTTGGAGAAATACTTCGCTCGGGGTCGTTACTATGACGACAGTGTACGCTGTACATAGTTAAGCCTAGCATCAAGAAATTCTGAAATTTATCTCAAAAGCGACTGATATTTCAAACCTATATTGTTACGGAGGGATGAGAATGCACAAAATAAAAGCGAATACAACCGTTTAGAGCAAGCTATCGCGTCGAAAAATGCAGCGGCGACGCAGAATTCGGTCCGAAGCGGGCGAGCTGGGCGTCGCCATGTTGTGAATGTTAACCACGCAAGGCTGGTAGCGAGAGTGAGTTTTATTTTTTTCCTATTTGGCATTTTTATATACATAAATGAACGACAGCACAATCGTAGGGACGCGGAAATATTACAGTGCTTGTGACGTTTTTGTAATCGTGTTTTTCGGTGTATATTCTCACCAAGTCTCTGGTGTCGAGGGAACACATTAGCTCGGACATCGCAGGCGAATGTGTTCAGGGAACTCATTCGATACCTAATGTCGTTTTCATCGAATGACATTAGATTTTCTCGTGTGGCAGCAAACTAATGTCGTTTTGAACGAATGTCATTCGATGGGAATGACATTAAATTTGCCGTGTGGCAGGGGTATAACACAGATACCGCGCAAACGTTACCACGTTCAGGAATTGGCGGATAAGTGTTGTATTTGGCATTCGAGGGAAAAGGGCAAGAAATGAATTTATGCTTTCAGCAAATGCAGCGGGAATGAAACAAACTAGATGCAGCATCAGTATTCTCTCTGTATACTTTTTGAGAGCTGGATTCATTCCTTCTGAGAGTGGCACGCAGTAGGTCAACTGCACACTAATTTATTTTTCCTCTGGTGCAAAGTAAGCAGTGTAAACATTATAAGAAAACCTAAGTCACCGCTACGAATTATTCAAACTAGGTGCATAGATCAGTGGAATAGAAACATCCAGTAAACAAACGAAAACGGGAAAATACGACGAACACACTCTGAGAGCGGAGGAGGAGGGGCGGCGCTGCGAGGAGGGTTATGCAACGCCAACGAGGAAAGAGCCAGTATAAAATCCTTTTTCCGCGTCGTAATGTATCCACTTCTCAGGAATGAAAAATGCATGACACCCTTCAGTTCCACTTAATACAGCACTTTAAAAAGCAGGACTACATCCCGTAGCCATACTAAGCAATGCTGGTGTCATTTTTTTGTGTGTCTTTTGTGCCATTTTTGTGTGTTGGTTTTGCAGGCATTTTAGGAGTACCTGTAGGCAGGGGAAGAAGATTCCAGTGGAACTGCTGCCAGCCTGTGCTGAACTATACCTTGATGCTCCTGTCCTGTAAAAATATGCAGTTGCGTAAATCGCAGGATGGGACAGGGGGTTCCTGACCCCCTTTTCGCTTGGGGGGGGGGGGGGGGAGGACACCGCTTGCAAATATCCCCCCCGCCCCCCCCGACGTTCGTCCTGGGTCTCCTTGGTCCGCATTGAATGATACGAGCAGTACTTGCAATACAGGGAAGCAGTGGGAGCTAGAAGGCCTATTCCTTCCACAGAATGGCTTATAGTCATGAAACAGTGCTGAAACGTCGGCGACGGCGAACAGAGAGGGCATTGTGAGTGACAAAGGCAGTTTTTTCCTGTTTGTGTTCATCAACCTCTATCTGCCAGTACCCGCTGTTTAAATCGGTCGAGGCAAAAAATTTTCGTGTGGCGAAGTCAGTCGATTACAGTCTGGCAGCAATGAAAGGACATGTCATGACTGCGTGTTTTCCTTTCCTTTTACTTCAAGCGTCTGCTTTTCTGCAATTGAATCAGTCTGTGAATGAGACAGATGTTAATGGGTAGACGCGCCTGCATGTTCGAGGGTCAGCACCACGCAAACCCTCGAAGCTTTGTTCGGGGTTTTTCTCTTCTTCGGACTTGGAGAATGTTTTAACAGTGAGCAAGACAGGAGCTGATAGATACCCCTTGGAGGCATATGTAAAACTACTTCATATGAGCTGGCCATCTTTATTCAAAAAATGTAAATAAGTATAACACTGAGCAATATCGGCCACCGTCACTTTCAGTCTGTTAAAACTGCTTGTCGGATTAGAAAAATTGGAATTTTCCTTCCAACATCTCGGGCCCATGCCCCCAATAATTAAAAAATGAAGGAGCATGGAGGCCGTGATTGTTGAGTGAGAAAGCGATGCTGGTTAAATGCTGATGAAATAGCATAACTGCTGTACTGGGATGCTTAAATGGCACAATGCAGGCTTTAGATTCGAGTAAAGCTAGAAAAAACAACATTATACTCGGTGCTAGAGGTCTGCACAGGCTGGTATCGAGACTGGGTCTGTCCCTACTCGCCATTACCTCGGTCCTGACTCTGAATCTGGCTGCGGCGTGCCGTTCTTAACGATTTTTAATGCCTGGCCCGGCCTGGTGCTTGTTCATTCGTGTCAGTGCAGTCCCATTTGCATCTCGTGATGATATTTCACTCCTAAAAAAAAAAAAAGGAAATACAACAAGCAATAAAGAGACATCTGCGTAGTAGCTGAAAAAGTTGCAGAAACCAAGAAGAGTAACATCGGGTTCGTACCAGCGACGAGTACCTACTCAAGCTGGGCACGACTGGAAAAATCGGGTTTTAAAAAAAAGTGCTGCATACCAACCTTTTCAGTGGTTCATGAGGAAACAAGTCAAGAGAAAAAAATTCTTAAAACAACGGATTTAGCACAAGCGCAACCTATTCCTGTTGTAAGCGCGCTAGGACGCTTAGCGACCTAGCACACAATGATCGCACTTTTACGGGCATAGTTTTACTTACATTGTGAGGAGGTTTCATGCAGCAGTGAGAAATATGGAATCATATTGCTTTCAAATAGAGCCCCCTTCAAGCAGCACTGGTAGCTTTATAAAGGCCGAACACTCTCCAATTCCTAAGAGCGGGATCAAGAATCCCAAGAACCACGTCCGCATTGGTTACGAATGCATGTTCTCGGTCTGACGCTCTTTGGGCTAGGTTTCTACACTGATGTTTTCAATTCCATTTTTAAATTTTCATGGGCCACATTTTTAAGCTTAATGCAGATAAGCGCTATTTCACCTTTATGCCAGAATTAGATAGCTTATGTATGTGTCTCGAATGATATATTGATTGCAAGTCATCGCGGTGATATGAACTCTCAACAGCATGGAGGAACTCGGCAGCAGCATAGAGAGACTCGGACAAAGCTACTGGCTCATTACTGCACCCGCATGAAGTTAGCAGTGGGATTGGGACAAAATGCCGTCTTCCCAGCTTCCGCGGAATCCCCTTCTTCGGTCGGCCACAGACGTCACCAGCCAGCCTTGCCCTCATGCATACTTTTTCGCGGCAGTAAATAATTCCTGCTCTCCGCTGTCAGTAATAAAGGACAGAAAAACATGTAAGCATGCAACATTGTTGCAAAAACAGAGATTATAATATGAAGCTGAGCTCGGACTAGGTCACGGCTCCAATCATAATCTGAATTTTAGTTCGGATCTTACTCACTGACCACTCAAATCATAATCTGATTATGAGCCTGAGTGAGTCTGCTCATAAGTCAGTCTGCTGATCTAGGACTGCGTTTTACTTATTCAATGCACAAAGCCTGTAAACAATGCTGTTGTGGCCTTGGAGACTTCTTTTTACTTTACTAAACATTGTTTCGAATTGCAGGCATGAGCAGTAGTATTAGGAGGGCACAGAGTAAATGCTTGAGGAAGAAGCTTTTAAGGCAACTTACTGCTACAAACATATGCAGAACCTTACCTTCACTTATGTTCTTGTGCAAAGTTAGGTGCCTGAGAATCCATCTGTCTGCACAAAGACAAGTGTCCAGACCAGCTGTGCTAAAAATATCACAAGTGACATTGCATTTTAGCGGGTAGAGAACATGATTTCAAAAAATTTGTACTCCTAGTTTACAGTAGGTTGCCTTTGCACTTCTTTATCCCTGTCCATATCCTTTCACATTTTGTGCCTGCAGAAGAAATAAAACAACAGAATGTGTAGTCACACATGGATTTTGTGCATTCTTGCTTCCTTGTGCATTGCCATTTGCTCAAAAGTACACAGACCCTGTTGCTATTGACATTTATGTTTGTTTTATTGTGACACTTGTTTTTTCTCCTTTATTGCAGGCTGTTACTGATAAGCCAACGCATACAAGGTTCCAGAGCAAGAAACCTTTAATGCCACGGCTGGCAACCTTGCATGACTCCATTGCTTGATGCTCATAGCCTGGAACATTGCATGTGTCGTGATTGCAGTGTATTGTATCTATGTACAAAGTGAGCTGTAAGGTTTTTAAATTATTGTGCTTGAATTTCAGAGATTTAAAATAATAAGGAAAATGGGGACCATCCTAAAAAAAAAATTTTTGTAGTGAACTCGTTTTAAAATAATATAATACTTTCCGCAGGAATGGCATTAGGCTTGGGATGGAGAGGGAAGGAAGGAATAACAGAAATAAAAATAGCCTCCAAGTTCTTTTCTTCTTCTTAGCTCGAGTCATGTTGCGGGACTCAGTGGCATGCAGTGGTTGAACAGTTTAAATTAAGCTCGCAAGGGGATTCCCATTTCAGTCATGGTACTAACAGAGCGGCTGACCACACAGAGAAATCAAGCAAAGCCTACAACGTGTGTACTCTTGTGGTGGGCAATTAGTAGTAGTAGCAGAATCGCATTATCTGGTCATTCAGAGGCTGAATGGCCATGCAGCATTCCAGAAGACAATTGGTGAAATTTGCGCACCTTTTAGGGCAGTTGTAACATTCAAGAGGTTTATATTTCTGTAAGGAAGTCTGTGCTGGCGTCAGTAGGACATTGCTTGTCCATTCATCAAGTAGCTTTTTGACACGGAGAATTGAAAAAAATATAAGCATCTAGTGAACGCCTTTAACAAAGGAGGCCCATTGGTTCCAAAATATTATGCTCAATCGAAAATACAAATGGCAGAAAATGACGCCTCTATTTTTGGTGAAAAATGGCATGAATCCGAGTCCATCCTTTTGTTCAGAGATCAAAGCAAGATCACGTCTGAGGTGATGGTCATTGTGAAGAACTTCATCTGTGACATCGCATGAAAGCACGAAATGCAATTATGGTGGTACTTGTGTGATTGTTCTGTTATGTGGACGAACTGATTTTTTAATTTGTTCAATATTCTTTAATTTTTCAATCGAAGCAGAAACATCAATGATGAAAATTGCACGCTTTGGAACTTTTAGCCTTTCGTGCCTCTGTGTCTGACGAATCAATGTTTTTCCTGATTCTTGTGCTGTATGTCCTCGAATATGCTATGTGAAAGGTTGCTTACGTAATTCCATGTAACTCCACCACTTTACACTCCTGGTTGGGACGTTATGAAGGCTGTAGCTCTGCAAAACCTGTGCTGTATCTTGTGGTGAATTTTATATTCTCTTGTATTTGCCGCTGTTTGCTGGTTTATGGGTGTCGTTTTGGCGTTGGTGAAGAGAGTACACTATGTTCCCTTGTAGTTGGCCACAAGCGACCGACCTCATTTCGTCATGCACGTAGCATTACTGACCCTGTCCAAACAATATTTATTGCTGTGTTCGTTTAGTCTGCATCCTGACATCTTTCGTTTTGTTTTCAGGATTTTTTCAGACTAGGCGACATTTTGCTGTATGGAGTGTCCTATGACAATGTTTATTTTAGTTTTCTAACAATACTGAATGTTGATCTGCACATCTGTAATTCATCGTGTATGAATTGCATTTCATGATGCTAGTAAGGGCTTTTATTTGTCTGTAAGGTGTAAATTGTTTTGTTAAGATCCAAAAACATTTCAAAAAATTGGCCTGCGCTTTTTTTTAGGCTGTGTGTTGTAGTGGTGCTATTCACTATTGCACAATGCAGTGCCAGTTTTACCGGATTTTCTCACCCGCAGTGTCCGTTTTTTAGTTTTGCCCGACCAGTTCCCTTGCATCACTGAATGTTTGTAAAACGATTATAGTGCTGCTGTGATTTCTGCTTAGAATAATGCAACAACTGGTGACAAGTCGCACTTTTGCTCGCTGTTTCTCGCCACATTCACTCTCCCTGCAATGGTGGCATAGTCATTGGAGCATGCATCTCGCATGTAGGATGTGCAGGGTTGGATTCCCTGTGCCACTGGGTACCCACCAGTGGTACGATACGCAAGCTTCCCCCTGGCTTCTGCTGGGTGGAATGCCTGGAAGTGGGTCTTAGACTTCCCCTGGTGTTGATGAAGGTCCCTTATATCACGATGGATCATCAGCTCTCACTCTCGTTACTGTCATATGAGCTCACCTGATCACCATGTTCTCAGGGATGGACTTCTTCCGTGCCGACCATGGTGTTCTAAAAGTTGGCCGCCTTAAACCTCTTTCAGAGCAGCGCATTGAGAAACTTATGTCATGGTTATTTCTTCCTTTTTTTTGCCCTGATTTCTCGTCCCAAAATTTGGGATGCAGGTGTCACAGAAGTAAATATGGTGTGCTCTAGCTGCACTTAAGACAGAGTAGTGTGCAGTTTCAGATGTGCTTCTACTCGATTAATTGCGGTCTTCGAGACGGTGGAGGCAGAACATGATGTTGAGCACATTACCAACATTCGTGGCGAGCTGTGAACTACGCTTTTCTACAAGTAGCTAGGCTCTGAAAGCTTTGTTTCCTGTGCGCAGTACAACGTGTGTAAGAGGTTCATTAAAAGATTAATGCTCTGTCAATGTTTTTTGTTGTTAAAAATAACACACTCGTTAGTTCTTAAGCCTGTGTAGGTAGTCTTGTACTGTCGTTCCCGTGAAGCCAGAAATGATGCAAGTTCATTCGTCGATGTAATGGTTACTGACTCGGTTCCAGTATAAATTTGTAGGCAATCGTCTGTTTTTCTGGAGCATAAGTATAGTAATCATCTGCATGCAGAATTAAAAGCTGGGACTGTTTGCTTTGGAACGCTCTTCTTTCCAGGCTCGCCCTACTGTATTTACATAACCTGAAAAAGCTGTTTTACGAGTGTGTAGTCCATATTCACCGCCTCATGCAGATAACTCCATGTGAGCGTTTGCACTCGTAATATTTTGTGTTAATGGATACAATCTGGCTTTCACATGCAGGTTTGAGCTCCGGGGACCACAAACATGGAGTACCTTCATTGCAGTACTCACCAGGTTAGAATCTGCAGTTTTTCTTTGTATATGCTTTCATAAAGGTTGTCTTTCAAAGAGGAGGTTTTAGGATACTGAAGCTTTAGTTTACTGAACTGTGGTGAATGGTCGTGATATGTACCTTCAATATTCTGTGATTTCTCAACTATACTCATCGAACTAGGACCAATATGGGTTCTGTTCATTGCAGCCAGAAATTGAACAAGAGACCAAGGCCTCGTATGGCTTTTAGCATTTAGCCTTTTCCTCCTATTAGAGACTGTCTGAGTAGCAAATAAAATAAAAAGAAATGGCTTTATTCATTGGGCTAAGCATAGGTGACTGCCACTTGTTTTGCTATTATGCAAACCTGTGACTGGACAGACATCTTGACCGTAGAGACATCTTGTTTCAGGCCTGAGTTCTCAGTTGATGATCAGTTGAATAAAGCCTGATAGACATCCACAGCTTTTGATGAGTGTGTCCTCGGCATTCAACTTTCTGCCTGTGCAACGCAGGTTCAGTCATGACACACAGCGACCATGGCACACCTCATCTGCAAGAATCAACCAGTGAAAGCCCCCCTGCGAGCCACTGCCCAGAATCTACTCCTTCTGGTATCAGTTACCACCGGGGCAAACCCACAGGAAATAAGCTGCACGAATGCACCCACTGCAACAAGGGATTCAAAAGAAGATCTCATGTACTGCGGCATCTCCGAGTCCATACCGGTGACCGCCCATACCATTGTAACGACTGTGGTAGCAGCTTTGCACAATTGGCCACCCTGAGGAGACACCAGCGCACTCACACAGGTGACCGCCCTTACCATTGTGACGACTGTGGGAAGAGCTTTGCACATAAGTGCAATCTGAGGGCACACCAGCGCACTCACACTGGTGAACGACCTTACCGTTGTGACAGCTGTGGTAGCAGCTTTACACTGAAGGCCCATCTGAAGGCACACCAGCGCACTCACACAGGCGAACGTCCTTACCGTTGTGACCACTGTGATAGCAGCTTTGCAGAGAAATGTAACCTGGTGAGACACATCCGTATCCACACGGGTGAAAAGCCGTATCAGTGCCAGCTGTGCCCCATGGCCTTTGTAGGACGTTCAGATTTTGCGAGGCATATTAGATCCCATAAGGGTGAAAAACCCTACCAATGTGACCTGTGCCAAAAGAGATTCATCCATAGCGATAATTTGAAACGGCACAAAAAGGCGATTCACAAAAAGTAGGTGTGGTTCGTGATGCCCTTAGTCAAAATGTTTTTCTAGCTACCGTTTTGTATGCAAGCACAAGATTTTAGCAGAATGTCCTATGAAAGGTGTGGTAGCTAGCCAGCATCATTAACTACATACGTAAGTTTTGTTCACTTTGAGGGAGTTTTCAGAAAACAACATTTGCTGTTCCCTTAGACTAGACATTCCCGCTAAGTATTTCCTCAAGATGGAGAGTGAGCCTGCTGTGCTCGTAATCTTGCATGAATGGAAATAAAATCACTGTCATACCTGTATGGCATCACTTCTTGTTGGGGAGTGCCATTGAAAAACTTGATCTCGATCTCCAATGTTTGTCGCTTCTGGCAGTTGTCAGCCTGCATCAGTGAAGATATTTTGTGGAGTAAAAGTGTAAAAAACAATTCTTTTTAATCCTTAAGCCTGAGTGATCTAATTATTGTGACAATCAAAATGAATTCAATCATTTGTATCACTGAACCTGTAAATGTTTGTATGAGAACCAAGGAAAACTTGTTCTTGTGTAAATCTTTGTGTGTTTATTCCAGCAGTGTTAGCGGCAGGAATGAGTGAGGACTAGTAGGTGTCCAGCCTCAAAATGATGTGTCTTGTGTTAGTTTGGTGGTTTGAAGAGTTCTCTCTTGTTTGGATCGAGAACTAACAAAAGAGTTTGCTAACATTGCTTTACCATTACTCACAGCACTGGCTCTACCGGATATAAATGGTGTAATATTTGTGGATCATTGTGTCTGCATCATTTTTAATCTTTCTTGGTTGACAGAATACCAGCTTCATGTGACCATTTCACATTGTGCTAGCTTCTTTGTTGTGTTAGTTTTACTTCAGAAAGCCTTCTTTATTTATATAAGGTGTTCTTGATAACGAGCTGCATGGGTCGTGGCTGCTGGAACAAAAATACTGTGATTAGTGCCTACAAAAAGCATTGTAATCTTGTAGTGTATTGTGATGTTCGTAATTTGGGAAAATTGTGTGAAATTGCTTAGTGCACTATTATTTTATTGCAGTTCCCATTAAAAAATCTTGAATACATTCTCGCTGTTTGTAAAGCTGTCTTGCTTGACATATTTTGCATTAAAACTCAATATTAGTGCAGTTCTGCAAAAAGCTGCTGTTCGCTTCTTTTTAGTGGTATACTTCGAGCATCCTTAGACATCATTGTGCCTTGCATCCAGGAAAGAATTGCTATCAGTTACAGATGACAGCACTACTAGCAGCAGTAACTGATAGCACTAACTTATAGATGACAGCACTAAGGAATATTGCAAACACAAGTAGTATTTTTTCAGAAGCTTCTCCAAAGTTTTGTCTCACTATGAAGGGGTCATACCTTGAAAGAAGCCAAACATATTATTGGATAGTAATGAGTTGGATTAGTGCATGAGATTAGGTAGCTTTTTTTGGGATGAGGTGGCTCTATCTATCTGGAAAAGCACAGGTTGTATTTGGGGTGAGCGAGAGAGACTTTTGTTGTGTTGTGGATGTAGTTTGGGTCACAGAATTGAGGAGAAAATGTTTGTCAGTAATTATACCAGTTGCCTTGTTTCCATGAAGCGACACTGAAGCCACCATTGCTGCAGAGTGGCTCTAAACACTGCCGTTTTCTTCGAAGACCTTGACCGGATGAGCTTCACGGTATGAGCGTATCATCCCGTGTACTTAATTTATTCTTCTACCCTCTCCTGAGAGAGGAAAGTACAAAGAAGAGCAACATAACAGCCCCTACTGGACAGATCAAACTGGCTGGAGTGAATGGACAATGAAAGGGCCACTCTTCCTCCGCTCGGACTCCAGGAACCACTGGGCACTGGATTGTCAGTCTACGCACATCCCCCTTACACATGGTGTAGAGAGCTAGCGTGCGCTATGCTTATTTACCCCCCCCCCCCCTCTCCTTACCATGTGGCTAAGGGAAGTTGGCTTCGCCGTTGGGCAGGCCACAAGGGGATCTGTGGATACACGTGGACCCTTAAGAGCATCCGTCTTTCTTTCTCCTGTGTCCCGCAGCTGGAGACTCCGGAGACCGCCCGGCGAGGGACTGCGAGGAGAGTGCAAAGCGGGAAGCGGCAGAGCGCAAGTGGCCGGCTTGCCCTTCGCCCAAGTATTGATTCCCCCTTTCGGGGAAAGATGCGAGCGGCGGGGTCGTGGGGTTTGTTTCTCGCAAGGGCCGCTTCACCCCAGATGTGTAAGGAGCTCTAAGTGATGTAGCACCAACTGTGTGTCGCACACCCATCCCTCTTACGCGTGGCTAAATCTACGAACCTCCTGATGACGAAGGCTCCACTTCATAAAAATAGTGGCTGTTGTGCATAACTGTATGCAACAGTGAATGGGAAAAGCAGAATGTTGAGAAATAGGGGTATGAATGCAGACTATGCTCTGAGCTTAGGCCAGTGTTACAGCCCCATAGTTATATGCAGCTGTCAGCTTGTGCCTGAAGAACGGTCATAAAAGAACAGTGGAAGAAAAGAAGGAACCCAAGACACTTCCCACTACCAAGCCAGCGATATGTGTTGTTTCAGGAGGAGCATCCATCCTGCGAATGTTGCTTTCAAAACTTTAGTGGCATCAAGTGGAAAGAAGACTTATGGGGGAGGTATGGGAACCTCCCAGTTCACCTTCAGAAGATGTGAGAAAGACTGGATGCTGCCACAGAAAAAATTTGTGCTTTGAAAGCACGAAAGGTTGAATGCATCAGAGGAAGTGCATACTCACGTGCATGCACTTCATTCATACCTGCAGGTGATGTGATGGCTCAATACGAGTGGTGGCTGTTTGATTTTAATTTTAACGAGAAAGCTAAACGGCATCTTTGAGGATCCGCACACCTTGTTCACCTGCCGAGTGAAGCAGTCGCTTGCTTCTCCGACCGGCAGTGGTGCGCTGCTCTGTGTTCTGGCTGCTCGGACAGCCAGTCTGGGAAGTGTACGTGCGAGCGTAACCAGTTTATCATCAGTTATAGAAAATCCAGGCTCGTGCCGATGTTCTGAATTGCTTCTTAAAGAACGCAGACCATAATGCTATATTGTACACACTTCACTTTAATGCACATTGACACATTTTCCGAAAATATAAACGGCTAATGGACATGTATTACAAGAATGTTTAGGAAACTAAAAATACGATGAATATGCAGCATTTTATGGCAACCGTTGAAAATCAGAATGCTACCTTGGCAGTGCCGTAGTACCAAACAATTGAGAAAGAACATTACTACTATCTCAGGGTGCACCCATCTTCATTAAAGTGACTTTAATCTTCATCACAGTGTTACGCCCTCTCTGAGACTCTAGAAGAAACAATAAATGATAACATTGTGAACGGCATCATTTCAACTTACTCTCTAAGCACACTCACGTGCCTGACTTCACCATACAAATGCAGTTACACCACTAATCGACGACATCATACACAACGTAACAAGAGCCATTTGCAGAGTTCCAAGCGACTTTGGAGTCAGTGACAATTAGAAAGCAGATCAAGTTGCTGCACAAGCTCGGCACGAAGGAATCAAGAGTGCACATTCCCTACCGATGGCAATCTACAAGGTCTGTGCTTTATGAGCTTTCAGCCACCATCATTGAAGTCATTAGCCTATGTAACATTTGTACTGCCCAAACTAGAGTCTGCGTGAGTAATTGGTTCCCTAATCAAAATAATCGAATAAACTAGAAGCAGTACAAAACCGTGCTGCTATAGGTAAACCTTCTCTGCTTGTTCTTATCGTGAAAGTGTCACCAAAATAAAATGCAAGGCTCATCTCACAGATTTAACTAACTGATTTCACATCACAAGACTGTCTATATCACAAAATATACTGTCATGTTCCGCACCAGTCTGTTACCATCCCTGCCTACTGCACCTCCAGCTGCACTAACCATGGAAAGACCACCTATCCTCCACCCGCCCGCACATCTGTCTACATTTTTTGTATGCACTGCGAAACACATGAAGTGACTTGCCTGCCCACGTTGTGTTCCACACTGACCGATTGACCACTATTCAAATCATGAGCTGTAGCACTGTAATGCTCTGTAACGCACTCATGTGATTTGATACCCCTTGAAAGGGCCTTTGAAGTAGTTAGAAATAAATAAATAAATGAAGGCATCTAAATGAAATATTGAATTAAATCTTAAGATGCACCTAGTGAAACCTATTATAGCTGTCTTATGGAAGGTAATGGCAGCGCAAAAAACGGGGACACAAGAGAAACACAACATGTAGTTGCACATGTAATTGCAACATGTTGCACATGTAGTTGCAAAACGGTTTATGTACTGAGCGGAAGAAAATAAAAGGTACTGCACTCTTTCCATAAGTAAAGCATGAATGCCCGACAGTGTAGCAGCTGTCTTTCGTATCGAAGGCATTCAATGAAGTCATTTTATGCTTGCAAAAGAAGAGACTTCAACACGTGAGCTATACGGAGAAATGGTCACTATAAATCTTATTTGATGCTAATGCGCAAAGGTAGACAAAGTGAGCAGGAAAAAACATCTTCCACTGCTTTATTCCGAATGTCTACAGGTCTTTTAACCCTTGTTTGCTCGTTGAAGAAAGTGGGCTTGTGAACACACATGTCTCGTGTTTTTATATTTTTTAAAGAAGAATGCTTATCCAACTGAAAATTTAAGCATCAACGAGGTTTCTTAAAAGCAAACAAGTTCTATCCTTTGGTTGGCGCATGGTAGTCGTAGTCGCTCAAGCGCCATAAAACTCGATCAACGCAATACAACACTTACGCTATCTTGTCAACGGTGTTTGCTTTTGATTACAGGACATCAGATTGCGCCCAGAGATTGTTTGTTTGTTTTCTGTTTCTTTGTTAACTCCAGAGGATAAATACGGAAGTCCCTGTATGTTGGGGAAAAAGGGGAGAGTGAGCTCGCACCCTAGGGTACGGCCTCCTCTACTCCACTACGAATGCGCCGATATTCATTACAACTACTGAAGGAAAACGCTAGCGCCTGCAATCGCAACGAAGCGTACAAGGATCTCGTTGCATAGCGCCACCTAATTGCCTTTGCTGAAAACAAACCCGGACAGGAGCTGTATTTTAAAACACTACGCATGTTCGGGTCTTGCAACAATTAAATGCCCTAGCCATGCACTGAAGTCAGCTAGGTACGCGTGACATGCATTGCCCGCGGCGGCATCGAGCTTTCAACGCGTCGGCAGAGTGTAGTTTCAGTACAGTGAAGAAATATCTTCACAGGTGGTTTCTATTCGCTGAGTACACAGCTGCGACGAGTGAACCATCGCACGCAAAAGCTAAGCTGGATATAAAATTCGGATATAAAATTCAAGCGTTGCGCTCCATGGCATGCGATATCGAAACCAGAAGGATCAAAATTCAGTTTTGCTTTCGATCTTCCAGGAAGGTTACAACAGGCAGCCTGTTTTCAATCATCTATACCTTGCACACAGATCGAATTTCGCTGCGTCATTAGTACTTAATTGAGGTTAGATACGGGGTCTTCATTATATGTTTTTTTTTTGGTAATTAAACGTGCCCCCGCCAACCATCCAGATAAAATGTACGATGGCGCAAGTGGCATCGCGGGCGGCATCGACAATCGCACACTTTTCGTGTGTTGCCGGTTGTGCCAGTTCCATGATCTGTTGCTTTACGCATTCCTTTTTGTGTGCTGTCAGTCTGTGAGAAGAAGAAAGAAGCTTTGCAGAAGGTTGTTTCCTGATGTATCTAATTTGCTTATTATTAACATTTCTAACAATTCATACATATTTTCTGATTTCAAACATTCTACTATTTTACTTAGCTTTTTTCCCGCACTCATACCTCCTTGGCATTCACCACCGCACCTTGGCCAATCCCCCCGCGTGGGTATGTGCCATTTTCTTATGGTGAAGAAGAAGAAGAAGAAGAAATCTATGCGCATACAGAGCAACGATAACTGCATCCGACACGGTGAACGTCACTTTTTCATCGTGCGCGTGTGAAGATATTGGTCCGTCTTTGTGCGCGCGTGCCCAAATGTTACCGCGCAGTCACGTAAGATTCGGGCTTATTAACGCCTTTGCCAGCAGCATGAAAGCCGCAGAAGGGTATAACCGCAATACCAGACAAATTGTCTTCAGTGAAACCTGCCGGAGTCATTCCTTTAGACCTGCTACTTCAACACTTGCACCAGTGGGCAAGTAGACGCAGTTGGCTGCAAATATGTAATTAGCGCTAATTTATGTAAATTCATTAGTTGTGTGTCTTCATCCGTGATGTTTGCGTTCTTATATGTTCGTAATCACATAGCTAATGCAACAATTGGTTCTTTTACAGTCTGTAGATTTGCTGTAAAAGGGGTGATGATTTATGAATTCTGTCGCGATAACCATTCATGGTGCGTTATGGTGACTTGTGAAAGCTGGTGAATTATATCACGGTGGCGGTACCTGTAACCAGCAGTTTATGCCGAAACTGATGCAAACAGCTTCACAGCGTATCACTTGTCTCTATTTTTTTTTTTTTTTGTATACGGAAGTATTCCCCTTGGCATGCAAGTATAAAGGCTCTTTCCTTGTTGGCGTTGCATCACCCTCCTCGCAGCGCCGCCCCTGCTTCTCCGCTCTAAGAGTGTGCTCCTCGTATTTTCCCGTTTTCGTTTGTTTACTGGATGTTTCTGTTGCACTGATTTGATAACCTCGTTTGAATTATTCGTAGCGGCGACTTGGGATTCCCCGCGTTGAACTTGCACTGATACCGCGCAAACGTACCACGTTCAGGAATTGGCGGATAAGTGTTGTATTTGGCATTTGAGGGAAAAAGGCAAGAAATGAATTTATGCTTTCAGCAAATGCAGCGGGAATGAAACAAACTAGATGCAGCATCAGTATTCTCTCTGTATACTTTTTGAGAGCTGGATTCATTCTTTCTGGGACAGTGGCACGCAGTAGGTCAGCTGCACACAAATTTATTTTTCCTCTTGTGCAAAGTAAGCAGTGTAAACATTATAAGAAAACCTAAGTCACCGCTACGAATTATTCAAACTAGGTGCACAGATCAGTGGAATAGAAACATCCAGTAAACAAACGAAAACGGGAAAATACGACGAACACACTCTGAGAGCGGAGGAGGAGAGGCGGCGCTGCGAGGAGGGTTATGCAACGCCAACAAGGAAAGAGCCAGTATAAAATCCTTTTTCCGCGTCGTAATGTATCCGCTTCGCAGGAATGAAAAATGCATGACACCCTTCAGTTCCACTAAATACAGCACTTTAAAAAGAAGGACTACATCCCATAGCCATACTAAGCAATGCTGGTGTCATTTTTTTGTGCCTTTCTTGTGTGTTCTTGGTTTTGCAGGCATTTTAGGAGTACCTGTAGGCAGGGGAAGAAGATTCCAGCGGAACTGCTGACAGCCTATGCTGAACTTTACCCTGTTGCTCCTGTCCTGTAAAATATGCAGTTGCGTAAATCGCAGGAGGGGACGGGGGGTTCCTGGCCCCCTTTTCGCTTAGCGTGGGAGGACACCGCTTGCAAATACCCCCCCCCCCCCTCCGACGTTCGTCCTGGGTCTCCTCGGTCCGCATTGAATGATACGAGCAGTACTTGCAACACAGGGAAGCAGTGGGAGTGAGGAGGCCTATTCCCTTCCGCAGAATCGCTGAGTCGAGAAACAGTGCTGCAATGTCGCTGAAATTTGCTGAAATGTTGGCGACGGCGAAGAAGGACCGAAGGCAACAACTTAAATTCATATAGGGCATTGGGAGTGACGAAGGCAGTTTTTTCCTGTTCATGTTCATCAACGTCTATCTGCCAGTACCCGCTCTTTAAATCAGTCGAGGCAAAAAATATTTGGTGTGGCGAAGTCAGTCGATTGCAGTCTGCCAGCAATCAAAGGACATGTCTTGACTGCGTGTTTTACTTTCCTTTTACTTCAAGCCTCTGCTTTTCTGCATTGAGTCAGTCTGTGAATGAGACAGACGTTAATGGGTAGACGTGCCTGCGTGTTTGAGGGTCAGCACCACACGAACCCTCGAAGCTTTCTTCGGGGTTTTTCTCTTCTTCGGACTTGGAGAATTTTTTAACACTGAGCAAGACAGGAGCTGATGGATACCCCTTGGAGGCATATGTAAAACTACTTCATATGAGCTAGCCATCTTTATTCAGGAAATGGAAATAAGTATAACACTGAGCAACATCGGCTGCCGTCACTTTCAGTCTCTTAAAACTGCTTGTCCGATTAGAAAAATGGGAATGTCCCTTCCAACGTGTCGGTCCCACGCCCCCTATGACTAAAAAAAAAAGAAGCAGCATGGAGGCCGTGATTGTTGAGTGAGAAAGCAATGCTGGTTAAATGCTGATGAAATAGCATAGCTGCTGTACTGGGATGCTTAAATGGCACAATGCAGGTTTTAGATTCGACGAAAGCTAGAAAACACAACATTATACTCGGTGCTAGAGGTCTGCACAGGCCGGTATCGAGACTGGGTCTGGCCCTACTCGCCAGTACCTCGGTCCTGACTCTCAACCTGGCCGTGGGCTGCTGTTCTTAACAACTTCTAATGTCTGGCCCGGCCTGGTGCTCGTTCATTCGTGTCCGTGCAGTTCCGTTTGCTTCTCGTGACGATATTTCACTGTTAAAAAAAAAACGGAAATACAACGAGCAATAAACAGACATCTGCGTAGTAGCTGAAAAAGTTGCAGAAACCAAGAAGAGTAAACATCGGGTCCGTACCAGCGACGAGTACCTCCTCAAGCTGGGCACAACTGGAAGAATCGGGTTTTAAAAAGAGTGCTGCATACCATCCTTTTGAGTGGTTCGTGATTAAACATATCAAGAGAAAAAAAATTCTAAAAACAACAGATTTAGCACAAGCGTAACCTATTCCTGTCGTAAGCGTGCTAGAACGCTTAACGTCCTAGCACGCAATGATCGCACTTTTACCGGCCTAGCTTTGCTTACATTGCGAGGAGGTTTCATGCAGCAGTGAGAAATATGGAATCATATTGCTTTCAAATAGAGCCCCCTTCAAGCAGCACTGGTAGCTTTATAACGGCCGAACACTCTCCTATTCCCGAGAGGGGGATTAGGAATCCCAAGAACCACGTCCGCATTGGTTACGAGTGCACGTTCTTGGTATGACGCTCTTTGGGTTAGGTTTCTACACTGATGTTTTCAATTTCATTTTTAAATTTTCATGGGCCACATTTTTAAGCTTAATGCAGATAAGTGCTATGCACCTTTATGCCAGAATTAGATAGCTTATGTACGTGTCTCGAATGATATATTGATTGCAAGTCATCGCGGTGATATGAACTCTCCACAGCATGGAGGAACTCGGCAGCAGCATGGAGAGACTCGGACAAGGCTACCGGCTAATTACTGCACCTGCACAAACTAGCAATAGGGATGGGACAAAATACCGTGTTCCTAGCTTCCGCAGAAACCCCTTCTTCGGTCGGCCGCAGACGTCGCCAGCCTGCCTCATCCTCAGGCATCCTTTTTTCGCGGCAGTAAATAATTCCTGCTCTCGGCTGTGGGTAAAAAAGGACACAAAAAAATCTAAGCGTGCAACATTGTGGCAAAAACAGAGATTATAATCTGAAGCTGAGCTCGGACTCGCTCACGGCTCCAATCATATTCTGAACCTGAGTTCGGATCTGACTCACTCACCACTCAAATCATCATCTGATTATGAGCCTACGCGAGTCTGCTCATGAGTCAGTCCGCTGATCTAGGACTGCATTTTACTTATTCATTACACAAAGTCTATAAACAATGCTGTTCTGGCCTTGAAGACTTCTTTTTACTTTACTACTCGTTGTTTCAAATTGCAGGCATGAGCAGCAGTATTAGGAGGGCACAGAGTACATGCTTGAGGAAGAAAGAACCTTTTAAGGCAACCTACTGCTGCGAACATATGCAGAACCTTACCTTCACTTATGTGCATGTGCAAAGTTAGGTGCATGAGAATCCATCTGTCTGCACAAAGAGAACTGTGCAGACCAGCTGTGCTAAAAATATCAAGTGATATTGCATTTTAGCTGGTAAAAACATCGTTTCAAAAAATGTGTACTTGCAGTTTACACTACATTGCCATTGCACTTCTTATTCCCTGTGCATATCATTTCATATTTTGTGCCTGCAGAAGAAAACAACAGAATGTGTAGTCAAACATGGATTTTGTGCGTTCTCGCTTCCTTGGGCATTGCCATTTTCTCAAAAGCACACAGACCCTGCTTCTTGTGACATATATGCTTGTTTTATTGTGACGCTGGTTTTTTCGCCTTTATTGCAGGCCGTTACTGATAAGCCAATGTGTGCAAGGTCCCGGAGGAAGAAACCTTCAATACCACACCTGTCAACCTTGCATAACTCCATTGTTTGATGCTCATAATCTGGAAAATTGCATGTGCAGTAATCTGGGTGCATTGTTGAGCTCTCAGTGGGATTCTCATTTCATTTCAGTCGTGGTATTAACTGAACACCTGACCACATGGAGGAAACAAGTGAAGCCTGCAACGTGTGTGCTCTTGTGGCGGGCAATTAGTAGTAGTAGTGGTGGTGGTGGTGGTGTGACACTTTTATTTGAACATCCTTTCTATTAGGCGTTCAGTACGTCCTGGGCCAAGGCGACGAGGGCGCGTTGCAGGTTCAGGTCCCGGGAGGCGAGCCAGATGGGCCACGGTGCGGGTGGCGGGAAAGGATAGGCGGGGGACTGGGAGGCTGCGTGGCACTGTGTAAGGCAGTGTTCTGTGTCTGCATATGTGTGTGGACAGTTTGGGCACTGAGGTGTGGAAGAGTACCGGTACAGATAAAGTTTGGCTGGTGTATGTAGGAGATTAAACTGTATTCGGCGAAGAATGCGACCTTCACAGATCGATAAGGATGGGTGTGGTGGCGGTAAATCAGCTTAGTCCCATTTTTGCTGCGTGTTGTATTCGTCGGCAGTGTGTTTGTAACCCCTGACCGCCTGCTCCGTCGGTAAGCTTGTCCATGGGATCCCCGGCGCCCGGTGTACAGTTTCGCAGGCAAGCTTGCGAGCCAGCTCATTGCCGGGGATGCCCATGTGACCAGGGATCCACCGAAGGGTCACCGGTCGTGGGCTTAATGCTAAGAGGGCGGCATCTAAGGCCGATCGGGTAGGGAAAGGCAGGGCTCTTTCATGGAAGGCACGCAGAGCTGCCTGCGAGTCTGTATGGACAACGTATTGGGGGGCAGGGTGGCAAAGTGTGTGATGGCATCGGCGATTCTGTGTATATCTTTGGCGAAGGTGGGGATGTGTATGGACCGGTTGTGTGAGTGCTGGTTGCAGAGAGGCAAGGGTAGAGGAAGGAGGCTGCTGTGGAGCCCGCGGTTTCCGTGAGACAGGCGTCTGTGTAGGCCGCCGCCGCAGCGTCCAAGGGTGGCTTGTGGTTGTATGCGTATGCTTGGCAGCGGCCTGCGTGTGTGTGTGCGGACATGTTGCTTGGAATGGGTGCGAGGCGGAGGTTAGGGGGATAGATCGGAGACTGCGGTGTGTCTGGGAAAGAGATGGGTGCGTAGGGAGTCTGGGATAGTATCCACCGCCCAGCTGATGTACTGGACAGGCGGATGATTTGTCTCTCCCAGTGCAGGTTAAGGAGGGCTTGAAGGGGATGGAAAAGGCCTGTTCTGTACAGGGTGTCTGTAGAAGCCTGAGGGGGGAGCCCTAGTGTTTCTTTGCATAGTGTATTGAGGGCCCGGGTTAGTTTGTCTTGTTGTGTATTTGTAAGTGGGCTCTGAACAAATTCCTGTACTACATACCTTAGTAGTAGTAGTAGAATCACATTATTCGGTCACTCAGAGGCTGAACAGCCATGGGGCATTCCAGAAGACAATGGGTCAAATTGGCGCATGTTTTAGGGCTGTTATAAGATTCAGGAGATGTAGCATGTTTTTGTGAGAAAGTCCGTGCTAGTGTCAGTAGGACATTGCATGTCCATTCATCAAGTAGCTTTTTGACACAGAGAATTGAAAAAAATATAAGCATCTGGTGCACACCTTTTACAAAGGAGGCCCATTGGCTCCGAAATATGGTACTCAGTCAAAAATACAAATCGCAGAAAATGACACCTTTATTTTTGGTGAAAATGGCATGAATCCGACTCCATCCTGCTTTTCAGTGATCAAAGCAAGATCACGTCTGAGGTGATGGTCATTGTGAAGAACTTCATCTGTGACATCGCATGAAAGCACGAAATGCAATTATGCTGCTACTTGTGTGATTGTTCTGTTATGTGGATGAATTGATTTTTTCATTTGTACAATATTCTTTAATTTTTCAATCGAAGCAGAAACATCAATGATGAAAATTGCACGTTTTGGAACTTTTAGCCTTTCCTGCCTCTGTGTCTGACGAATCAATGTTTTTCCTGATTTTTGTGCTGTATGACCTCGAATATGCTATGTGAAAGGTTGCTTACATGATTCTTTGTAAGTCCACCACTTTGCACTCCTGGTTGGGGCATTATGAAGGCTGTAGCTCTGCAAAGCCTGTGTTGTATCATGTAGTGGATTTTATATTCTATTGTATTTGCCGCTGTTTGCTGGTTTATCGGTGTCGTTGTGGCGTTGCTGAAGAGAGTACACTATGGTTCCTTGTAGTTGGTCACAAACGACCGACCTCATTTCGTCATGCACGTAGCATTACTGACCATGTCCAAACAATATTCGTTGCTGTGTTCGTTTAGTCTGCATCCTGACATCTTTCGTTTTGTTTTCAGGATTTTTTCAGACTAGGCAACATTTTGCTGTATGGAGTGTCCTATGACAATGTTTATTTTAGTTTTCTAACAATACTGAGTGTTGATCTGCACATCTGGAATTCATCGTGTATGAATTGCATTTCATGATGCTAGTACGGGCTTTTATTTGTCTGTAAGGTGTAAATTGTTCTGTTAAGATCCAAAAACATTTCAAAAAATTGGCCTATGCTTTTTTTAAGCTGTGTGTTCTAGTGGTGCTATTCACTACTGCACAATGCAGTGCCAGTTTTACCGGATTTTCTCACCCGCAGTGTCCTTTTTTTAGTTTTGCCCAACCAGTTCCCTTGCATCACTGAATTTTTCTAAAATGATTATAGTGTATAGTGCTGCTGTGATTTCTGCTTAGAATAATGCAACAACTGATGACAAGTCACACTTTTGCTTGCTGTTTCTCGCCACATTCACTCTCCCTGCAATGGTTGCCTAGTCATTGGAGCGTGCATCTTGCATTTAGGATGTGCAGGGTTGGATTCCCTGTGCCACTGGGTAACCACCAGTGGTACGATACGCAAGATTCCCCCTGGCTTCTGCTGGGTGGAATGCCTGGAAGTGGGTCTTAGACTTCCCCTGGTGTTGATGAAGGTCCCTTATATCACGATGCATCATCAGCTCTCACTCTCGTTACTGTCATATGAGCTCACCTGATCACCATGTTCTCAGGGATGGACTTCTTCCGTGCCGACCATGGTGTTCGAAAAGCTGGCCGCCTTAAACCTCTTTCAGAGCAGCGCATTGAGAAACTTTTGTCATGGTTATTTCTTCCTTTTTTTCGCCCTGATTTCTCGTCCCAAAATTTGGGATGCAGGTGTCACAGAAGTAAATATGGTGTGCTCTAACTGCACTTAAGACAGAGTAGTGTGTAGTTTCAGATGTGCTTCTACTCGATTAATTGCGGTCTTCGAGACGGTGGAGGCAGAACATGATGTTCAACACATTGGCAACATTCGTGGCCTGCTGTCAACTACGCTTTTCTACAAGTAGCTATGCTCTGACAGTTTTTTTCCCTGTGCGCAGTACAATGGGTGTAAGGGGTTCATTAAAAGATGAATGCTCTGTCAATGTTTTTTGTTGTTAAAAATAACACACTCGTTAGTTCTTAAGCCTGTGTAGGTAGTCTTGTACTGTTGTTCCCGTGAAGCCAGAAATTGTGCATGTTCATTCGTCGATGTAATGGTTACTGACTCGGTTCCAGTATAAATTTGTAGTCAATCGTCAGTTTTTCGTGAGCATAAGTATAGTAATCATCTGCATGCAGAATTAAAAGTTGGGAACATTTGCTTTGGAACTCTCTTTTTCCAGGCTCGCCCTACTGTATTTACACAACCTGAAAAAGCTGTTTTACGAATGTGTATTCCATATTCACCGCCTCATGCAGATAACACCATGTGAGCGTTTGCACTTGTAATTTTTTGTGTTAATGGATGCAATCTGGCTTTCGCATGCAGGTTTGAGCTCCGGGAACCACAAACATGGTGCACCTTCATGGCAGAACTCACCAGGTTAGAATCTGCAGTTTTCCTTCATATATGCTTTCGTGAAGGTTGTCTTTCAAAGAGCAGGGTTGTAGGATACAGAAGCTTTCGTTTACTGAACTGTGGTGAAGGATCATGATTTGTACCTTCATTATTCTGGAAAGGGTTTTTTTATGATATGTCAACTATACTCATCAAACTAGGACAGATATGAGTTCCGTTCATTGCAGCAAGAAGTTGTGCAGGAGAGACCAAATCCTCGTATGGCTTTTAGCCTTTAGCCTTTTCCTCTTATTAGACACTGTCTGAGGAGCAAATAAAACAAAAAGAAATGGCTTTATGCATTGGGCTAAGCATAGCTGACTGCCACTTGTTTTGCTGTTATGCCCACCTGTGACTGGAGAGATATCTTGACCATAGAGACATCTTGTTTCAGGCCTGAGTTCTCAGTTGATGATCTGTTGAATAAAGCTTGATACACATCCACAGCTTTTGATGAGTGTGTCCTCTGCATTCAACTTTCTGCCTGTGCAACGCAGGTTCATTCGTGACACAGAGCGACCAAGGCACACCTCATCTGCAATATTCAACCACTGAAAGCCCCCCTGCGAGCCACTGCCCAGAATCTACTCCTTCTGGCATGAGCTACCACCGGGGCAAACCCACAGGAAATAAGCTGCACGAATGCACCTACTGCAACAAGGGATTCAAAAGCAGGTCTCATGTAGTGCGGCATCTCCGAGTTCATACCGGTGACCGCCCATACCATTGTAACGACTGTGGTAGCAGCTTTGCACGAAAGGAACATCTTGAGGCACACCGGCGCACTCACACTGGTGACCGCCCTTACCATTGTGACGACTGTGGTAGCAGCTTTGCACGAAAGGACAGTCTAGAGGCACACCGGCGCACTCACACTGGTGAACGACCTTACCGTTGTGACCATTGCGGTGACAGCTTTGCACATGCAGTCACCCTAAAAACACACCAGCGCACTCACACAGGCGAACGTCCTTACCGTTGCGACCACTGTGGTAGCAGCTTTGCACAGAGGAGTCACCTGGTGGGACACATCCGTACCCACACGGGTGAAAAGCCGTATCAGTGCCAGCTGTGCCCCATGGCCTTTGCGGTACGTTCAGATCTTGCAAGGCATATTAGATCCCATAAGGGCGAAAAGCCCTTCCAATGTGACTTGTGTGAAAAGACATTCAGTGACAGGCAATATTTGAACTGCCACAAGAAGGCTATTCACCGAAAATAGCAGTGGTCCGTGAGGCCCTTAGTCGATACGTTTTGCTAGCTACCATTTTGTATGCAAGGTAATGAGATTCTAGCTGTGTACCCTATGAAAGGCGTTGGTAGCTAACCTGCACTATTAACTACATTTGTAAGTTTCATTCACTTTGAGGCAGTTCCCAGAAAACAACACTTGCTGTTCCTTTAGACTATATATTTAGGCTAAGAAGAACACGAAGAGTGAGCGTGCTATGCTCGTAAATGTGTATGAATGGAAATAAAATCACTTTCATTCCTGTTAGGCTTCACTTCTTGTTGGAGAGTGCCTTTCTAAAACTTTATATCCAATGTTTATCGCTGCTGGCAGTTGTCAGCCTGCCTCAGTGAAGAAATAATTCTTGGAGTAAAAGTGCACAAAACAATTCCTTTTAATCTTTAAGCCTGAGTGAGCTAATTTTTGCGACAATAAATATAAATTCAATCATTTATATCACTGTACCTATAAATGTTTGTATGAGAACCAAGAAAAACTTGTTCTTGTGTAACTCTTTGTCTATTTATTCCAGCGATGTTAGTGGCAGGAACGAGTGAAGACTAGTCGGTGTCCAGCCTCAGAATGAGGCTGCTTTACCATTACTCAGAGCACTGTCTCTGCTGGATATAAATGGCAGCATATTTGTGGAGCATTGTGTCGTCACCATTTTTAATATTTTTTGGTTGTCATAATTTCAGCTGTTTGTGACCATTTCACACTGTGATAGCTTCTGTGTTGTTTTGGTGTTACTTGAAAAAGCCTTGTCGATTTACATAAAGTGTTCATGATAACACGCTGCAAGGGTCGTGGCTGTCAAAACAAAGAATACTGTGATTAGTGCGTACAAAAAACACTGTTGTCTTGTAGTGTATTGTAAAGCTCGAAATTTGGGTCCATTGTGTGTAATTCCTTAGTGCACATGAGTGGTATATTTTAACAGTTTCCATTAAAAAATGTTGAATACATTCAGGCTGTTTGTAAAACTCTCTTGCTTGACATATTGTGCATTAAAATTAAAAAGCATTGCAGTTCTTCAAAAAGCTGTTATTTTTTTTTTCATGTTATACTTCGAGCATCCTTAGACATCATCGTGCCTTGCATCCAGGAAAGAATTGCTATCAGTTACAGATGACAGTGCTGGTAGCAGCACTAACTGATAGCACTAACTTATTGATGGCAGCACTAAGGAATATTGCAAACACAAGTAGTTTTTTTATAATCTTCTCCAAATTTTTGTTTCATACTACAAACGGGTCATATCTTGAAAGAAGCGAGACATAGTATTGGATGGTAATGAGCTGGATTGCCAGATGAGATTAGGAAGTTTTTGGTATGAGTTGGCTGTATCTGTCTAGAAAAGCACGGGGTGTATTTGGGGTGAGCGAGAGAGACTTTTGTTGTGCAGTGGATGTAGTTCGATGCACAGAATTGAAGAGAAAATGTTATTCAGTAATTATACCAGTCGCCTTGTTTCCTTGAAGCCACACTGAAGCCGCCATTGCAGCAGAGTGGGTCTAAACACTGCCATTTTCTTCGTAGACCTATGGCCGTACAAGCTCCAGGCTATGAGCGTACCTTCCGACACGCTTAATTTATTCTTTTACCCTCTCTTCTGAGTGCAAAGTACAATGAAGAGCAACATAACAGTCCCTATTGGACAGTTCAAACTGGCTGGAGTAAACGGACAATGAGAGGGCCGCTCTTCCTCCGCATAGGCTCCAGAAACCACTGGACACTGGTTTGTCAGTCTACGCACATCCCCCTTAAGCACGGCTAAATCAATGACCCTCCTGATGACAAAGGCTCCACTTAAAAAAAAAAGTGGCTGTGGTGCATCACTGTATGCAGCAGTGAATGGGAAAAGCAGAATGTTGAGAAATTGGGGTATGAATGCATCCTATGCTCTGAGCTTAGGTCAGTGTTACAGCCCAAGAGTTGCTGCTGTCAGCTTGTGCCTGCAAAGCGATCATAAAAGAACAGTGGAAGAAAAGAAGGAACCCAAGACACTTCGCACTGCCAAGCCAGCGATACGTGTTGTTTCAGGAGGAGCATCCATCTTGCGAATGTCTTTCAAAAGTTTAGTGGCATCAAATAGAGAGAAAATACTGATAGGGGAGGTATGGGAAACTCCCAGTTCACCTTCAGAAGATGTGAGAAAGACTGGATGCTGCAGCAGAAAAAATTTGTGCTTTGAAACCGTGAAGGGTTGAATGCATCAGAGGGAGTGCATACTCATGAGTATGCGCTTCATATATACCTGCAGGTGATGTGATGGCTCAACAGGAGTGGTGGCTCTTTGGCTTTAATTTTAGCAAGAAAACTAGACTGCATCTTTTAGGATCCACACATCTTGCCCACCTACCAAGCCATGCAGCCGCTGGCATCTCCGACTGGCAGTGGGCCGCAGCCCATTGCTTTGGCTGCTCGGACAGCCTTTCTGGAAACTGTATGTGCGTACGGCACCCGTTACAGAAAATGCAGGCAAGTGCCGATGTTCTGAATTGCCTTTTAAAGAACACGGGCCATAATGCTATCTTGTACATACTTCAATTTAATGCCATTAACACCTTTTGATAAAAATAAACAGCTAATGAACATATAATACAAGAATGTTTAAACTAAAAATTCTATGTATACGCAGCATTTTATGCCAATGATTAAAAATCAGTATGCCACCTTGGACATGTCGTAGTGGAAAACAGTTGAGAAAGAACACTACAACTATATCTCAGAGTGCACCCATCTTCATTGCAGAGTGTTACGCCATCCCTAAGACTGTATAAAAATAATAAATGATAACAATGTGCACAGCATCATTTCAACTGACACTCTGAGCATACTCGTCTCGCTTCACCGTACAAATGCAGTTACACCACTAAAAGGAGACATCATACACAACATAACAAAACTCACAACAGATGGACACGACAAAATTTTGTTGAATTCCTAGCAACTTTTGAATCAGTGGCAATTAGCAGATCAAGTTGCTGCACAAGCATGGCACGAAGAAATCAAGAGTGAAAATTCCCTACAAATTGGTACCTACAAGGTCTTTACTTTATGAGCTTTCAACCACTATCATTGAAATCATTAGCCTATGTAACATTTGTAAGGCCCAAACTCGAGTATGCTTGAGCTAATCGGTACCCTAATCCAGATAATCTAATGCACTAGAAGTGAGACAAAACCGCGCCGCTATAGGTTCAACTTCTGTGCTTATTCTTATCTTGAAAGTGTGACCAAACAAATTCAGTGCTCATATCATAAGTTTAACTGACGTCACATCACAGGAGTATGTCTATGTCATAAATTCTATTATGATATAGTGCACAAGTCTTGTCATCCTTGCCTACCACACCTCCAGTCATACGAACCATGAAGAGATCCCCTAACCTCCTCCTGCCCGTGCATCTGCACTTGTTTCATCATTTTTTGTACGCACTGCGAAAGGCATGAAATGTCTTACCTGGTCACATCGTGCTCCACACTGACCCCATCACTGTTCATATCATCAGCTGAAGCACTGTTATGCTCTGTAACTCACTCCCTCATGTGATACCCCTTCAAAGGGTCTTTGAGGTAGTAAGAAATAAAAAAGTAAATAAAAATGTCTAAATGAAATATTGAAGTAAATCTTGAGATAAGCTGCTCGAATGCACTCACTGCAATAAGGGATTCAAAAGAAGATCCCAATTAGTGCAGCATCTCCGAGTCCATACCGGCGACCGCCCATACCATTGTAGTGACTGTGGAAAGAGCTTTGTACAAAAGTTCATCCTAGAGGAATACCAGCGCACTCACACACGCGACCGCCCATACCGTTGTGATGATTGTGGGAACAGCTTTGCAGATAGGTCCAATCTGAAGGCACACCAGCGCACTCACACTGGTGAGCATTCCTACAGTTGTGACCATTGTGGTAGCAGCTTTGCACAGAGGAGTCACCTGGTGGGACACATCCATACCCACACTGGTGAAAAGCCGTTTCAGTGCCAGCTGTGCCCCATGGCCTTTGCGATAAGTTCAGGCCTTGTGTGTCATGTTATATCCCATAAATGCGAAAAGCCCTTCCAATGTGACATGTCAAAAGACATTCAGTCCGAGGAAGAATTTGAAACTCCACAAAAAGGCGATTTACAAGGAATAGCAGTGGTTTATGATGCCCTTCATCAACAGGTTTCGCTAGATACCATTTTGTATGCAAGCTAGCGAGATTCTAGCTGAATGCTTTATTTGTTGTTCTCTTAAAGTAAGCCTGCTAAGCTCATAAATTTGCATGCGTCATTTCGTGTTGAAAAGAGACTTTCAAAAACTTTATACTCAATATTCTTCACTGGTGCTAGTTGTTACCCTGCCTCAGTGAAGAAATTTCAGGGAGTAAAAGTGCACAAAACAATTCCTTTAAATCCTTAAGCCTAAGTGGGCTAATTTTTGTGGCAATCAATATAAATTCACTCATTTATATCTGAACCAATAAATGTTTGTATGACAATAGAGGAAAACTTGTTCTTGAGTAAGTGTTAATGCAGGAATTAGAGGACGAGTAGGTGTCCAGCCTCAAAATTATGTCTTGCATTAGTTTGGTGGTTTGAGGAGTTCTCTGTTGTTTGGATTGAGGACTAACAAAAGAGTTCATTAACATCTGCTTTACCATTGCTCATAGCACTGTGTGGATCATTGTGTCGGCACCATTTTTAATCTTTCTTGGTAGCCAGAATACGATCTGCTTGTCACCATTTAACATTGCGCTAGCTTGTTTGTAGTGTTGGTGTTACTTGAAAAAGCTTTCTCTATTTACATAAGGTGTTCATGATAACAAGCTGCAAGACTACCGAAACAAAAAATACTGTGAATAGTGCCTATGAACAACATTGTAATCTTGTAGTGTATTGTAAAGCTCATAATTTGGGTCAATTGTGGTAAATTGCTTAGTACGCACTAGTATTTTATTGCAGTTTGCATTTCAAAGTGTCGAATACAGTCGGGCTGTTTGTAAAACTCACTTGCTTGACATATTGTGAATTGAAATTCAAAAGTAGTGTAGTTCTTCAAAAAGCTGCTGTTCGCATTAACACGTTTTGGTGGGCTAGTTGGGTAAGCATCTTGAATAAACAGCGCGAACGACGACAAGCACAAGAGACAAGGAAACAGCACTGTGTTGTCCGTTTCCTTGTCTCTTGTGCTTGTTGTCGTTTGCACTGTTTATTCAAGAGGCTGTTTGCATTTTTTAGTGTTATACTTCGAGCATCCTTAGACATCATTGTGCCTTGCATCCAGGAAAGAATTGCTATCATCATTCTCTTCAGGGCTTGGTACTGTTCCCCGTAACAAAGCTATTTTGTCTGATGGCATTGCATTACCATTAGCACAACTGTTGTACGTTTTTTTTGTTGCTTTGGAGAAAAGTTCTTGCCAACTTATCATTTTATCAACCACTGTGTATTTAATACATAGACATGCCTTTGCACAAATTCATTCTAATGAAGATCGATGAGCAACCTTTTAGCTGAATTCTAAAACACTAACGCTCATTCTTCTCTGTTGCATGTTGCACAGACTTCCCCATGCAGGACACCACTTTTGTGTATAGTAACTGTGAAAGTTTATTTAGCGAGAACCTGCGCCTGCTAGCATAGATTCAAGAGGGTCTGAACTTTTCGCCTGCAAGGGTTGTTTGTGTTGACTTTGTTCACTTTTTTGCGTTGTATGTGTTAAAGATTGGAGAGTCTTCTCTGGACACCAGTTTTGAAATTCAACCCCTTCGAATACATTGTAATTCTGTAATAAAAACAAATCATCTCTCTCCATTGTCATTAAGAAAACCATTGCACTTGATGAGAAATGACATTTTAAAGTCGATGTCATATGCTTGAGGGTTTACAATATGTAACAGGTTGTGAATCTACCTAGTCTCCTGCATTCTAGCACAGCCTGAAAGTTATCAGGATGTTATTTTCACCAATAAAGGAATAATTCTGATGTGGGGTTGAAAGAAACTTTTGTACTGAAAAATATTTCAATTTTGTTAAATTTCTGATGTTACGGCATATCTGAGCTCAGCTGCATACTCAAAGAATAATTAGAAAGTACGTCGCAGCTACAAAGCCGCCGCCGCGGTGGCTCGCTGGTTATGGTGCTCAGCTGCTGACCCGAAAGACGCAGGTTTGACCGTGGCCACGGCAGTCGAATTTCGATAGAGGCGAAATTCTAGAGGCTGTGTACTGTGCAATATCAGTGCACGTTAAAATACCCCAGATGGTCTAAATTTCCGGAGCCCTTCACTAGTACGTCATCTTTCCTAGCTTGAGTCGCTTTAGGACATTAAACCCCCCATATACTAAACTAAAACTGTTATAAAGCTAACTTTATCCACACAATGTTTTCTCTTTTTGATTTATGCTGGCTCCCAATTTGATAAAAGAGAGGGCTCGTAAGCAGCGTCATTAAGGTCATGGTTCTCACTTGCAGGGATCCCATTTGTTGTTTTAAAATTGCATGGACAAAAGAGGAAGCCCTTCTGACTTTGCACAATGCACGGGTGACTTTTTTCAGCATGTACACCACAACTTTGAAGTGCTTCATCGCCATAGATGATGTTATGTGAGTGGTCACATGCATAGCATCACATCACAGGAGAGGGATCTTGCTGTCAGCCTTGAACCACCATGGCAGTTGCCTGTAAAATATACTGTGGTGTAGTAGTGCACAATACTGGCACCCTGGTTTCGTCACCTGGTGTGCAACACCATGTGTGGGACAGGTTTGCCCATTGGTGCAAAGTCAACAAACAGATGAACATGAGTGCGGGCATATTTTTGGAATGGATTCACATTGTTGTATGTTAACATCACTGCAGTGTGACGAAGTTCAGTGGTGCGTCAGAGTTCGTTGCTCGGCTGCAGGGACAGAAGCTGGCATTGCTCCGTCTAGTGCACTTCTGTGCAGTCCAGAGCTGTATTGTTGCTGTGAATCATGAAACTACTGACATACACTGGAAGGCTTTCTGTTGGTGTATCATGGCATTGCTGACAGACATAGAAAAGGTAGCCTTTTTTTTGTTATAATACAGGTGCAGAAAAAGCACAATATCTGAGCAGGACAATCAATCAAGAACTCAGCCAAGCAATGAATGCAAGGAAAAAAACTACAAAGGTATTGTCTTTGCGTTATTTATCATGTGCGCTTGTCACATTTCGACGCTGGGAGGCTTGGACCTCCTGCGCAATTCTGTGTTCTCTTGGTGTACCTTCCCACATATCACATGTGATGAGAGTAAGATGGCCGACCACCCCTTTCGAACAATCGCAGCGCAAAAGCCTGCAGTCTTTTATTGAAGTGAAAGCTTCACTACGGGACCTCGTGCTTCGATCGCCGGGTGCCTAGGTTTGACTTTCAGCTGAACTATAGGTCAGACTATGGAAAAGAGAAAAAAACAATATCCGTGATTGGGAGTCGAACTCGTGGCTGCTCGAACAAATCTTCTTTAAGGGCCACTCAGTGCAACCATATCGCCGCAGCCAACACGCCTTTTATTAAACTGCACCACACTGTCGCGTTGTGCATTGGAGAGCATTGTCTTCATCAACTTCCGTCTACTCCGTCCCGTGGCACTCCCTGTTCACCGTCATGGACTCTACGTAGCACAAATCCTTGCTTTCCTCCAATTCGAATCTAATAAACATTCTATGTAGTTTTTTATACACCATGTGATACATGCTTAATGCCCACACCCACGGCACTCATATCGTTGCCTTCACAGCTCTTCTAGCATGCGCTCCGCTATCTCTTGGTAGGCTTAGGTACGCGGGAAAGCCCACTTGTTGGCTTTCGCGTGGGGTTCCCGATGAAGGGGGGGGGTGATCAAGTGGAAGCGATAGTGTAAAAATCCCACCTATTGCATGGTACATTGTAGTCCATGCACCTGTGATGTGCCTACAGCAAAAGTAGTGCCAACGATGGAAGGGTCCTTGCTGCTAGGCCAAGAAATGGCCTAGACGTGTAAATTCAGTTTGTTAGCCCGTGGCGAGGCTAAATGGATGTTGACTGGCTTCCAATGGGCACTGAAACTCTCTTAGACATGCTGTGGATGTCCATGGGACGTCCAAGGGAGTTTCAGTGCCCTTTGGATTGTCTTGTGCCTTATGTTTTTTTTTTATAAGCGCTCTCACCATTTTGACACCGATGTGAGTTCCCATCAGGTCTGTCCGCCTTGTTCTTCTGGCAAACCAAAGCTGCTTATCAGGTGCTGTTTGAGCAACGGAGCCTCCTCATAAGTTATTGACACATTTTTCGGCAGTTTTTATATTTTTTAGGGGGGTGACATTTGATGGGTTGACCTTCGGATAATTCAGGCATTTCTTCTGGTCTTTTCAAATGAGAGTTATGAAGGTTTTACTACCCATCATGATATTAATTAGGGGCCACTTATGTGTCAGTTCATAGGTTTAAATTTGTCACTCATTTTCCATCACCACATCACAGGTTGTATACTGTTTATGCTGCTTAAGCAAGAAGTGGACACTTCTATGCACATGGTGTTTTTTTTTTCATTTGTATTCAAAAATTTCAATATTTGCATGCCTAAAATTTATATGCCTGTATGGCACAGAGGACCAGTGCATCATCTGTTCTGTATTTGGTGTCCTGATGAGATTTCATTAGTTTGAAGTCTAGTGTTTGACGGAAACCCGTCTGGTCGGGATGGTACATGACGAAATTAGAAGGCGCCGACCAAAAGAAAGGATGAGATGACGTTTCGGCTCCCCCTCGGGAGCCTTGTTCACAATGAGGCAGAACGTAGCTGCGTTGTCCATTTTATACACGGCGCAAGAGCGAACCCAGGCACCTGGCACCTGACGGAAACTTGCCCCCAATCTACGCCAGGTGCCTGGGTTCGCTCTTGCGCCGTGTATAAAATGGACAATGCAGCTACGTTCTGCCTCATTGTGAACAAGGCTCCCGTGGGGGAGCCGAAACGTCAGCTCATCCTTTCTTTTGGTCGGCGCCTTCTAATTTCGTCAAGATTTCATTAGTAAGCCATAAGTACAATTTTTTTCTAATAAATTTTAAGAATGTATTGATGACAGCACTAAAGAATATTGCAAACACAAGTAGTGTTTTGACCAAGTTTCTCCAAGTTTTTGTGTCCTACTACAAAAGGGTCATACCATGCAAGCAGCGAAACAGCAGTGGATGGTAATGAGTTGGTTTACCAGATGAGATTAGGATATTTTTTGGGATGAGTTGGCTGTATCTGTCTAGAAAAGCACAGGGTGTATTTGGGGTGAGCGAGAGAGACTTTTGTTGTGCAGTGGATGTAGTTCAATGCACAGAATTGAAGAGAAAATGTTATTCAGTAATTATACCAGTCGCCTTGTTTCCTTGAAGCCACACTGAAGCCGCCATTGCAGCAGAGTGGCTCTAAACACTGCCGTTTTCTTCACAGACCTTTGACCGTACAAGCTCCAGGCTAGGAGCGTCCCTTTGGACACGCTAAATTTATTCTTTTACTTTCTCTTCCGAGCGCAAAGTACAAAGAAGAACAACATAACAGGCCCTCTTGGACAGTTCAAACTGGCTGGAGTAAACGGAGAATGAAAGGGCCAGTCTGCCTCCATTTGGGCTCCAGGAACCACTGGGCACTGGTTTGTCAGTCTACGCACATCCCCCTTATGCATGGCTAAGTCTACGAGCCTCCTTATGATGAAGGCTCCACTTCAAAAAAAAAGAAAACTAACATGGCTGTGGGGCATCACTTTAAGCAACAGTGAATGAGAAAACAGAACGCTGAGAAATAGGGGTATGAATGCAACCTATGCTGTGAGCTTAGGCCAGTGTTACTGTCCTATAGTTGTATTAAGGGAGTAATTACTCCTTGACATCCACCTGACCACAGCCATACGGCTACAAAGGAAACCTACTCCACCTTGGGGGATTCCCCTAAACTTTTAACCAGTCCTATAGTTATAAGTTGCTGTCACCTTGTGCCCGCAAAGCGATCATAAAAGAACATTGGAGCATAGAAGGAGCCCAAGGTGCTTCCCACAGTGAAGCCAGCAATAAGAGTGAATGTTGCTTTCAAAACTTTAATGGCATCAAACAGATAAAAGGCAGGTAGTGGAGCTATCGGAATCTCCCAGTTCACCTTCAAGAGATGTGAGAAAGACTAGATGCTGCAGCAGAGAAAAATTTGTGCTTTGAAACCACTAAAGATTGAATGCAGCAGAGGGAGTATATACTCTGATGGTTAAATTCAGGAGAATGTGTGAAATACCTTGGATCAAATTTGAAGGAGAATGTCAAGTACTGTCAGTAGCTCAAGCCAGCCTCCTGGAACACACGTCAGTAACAACAGTTTGAAACAGAACTAAAAGCAAGCTCCACTAAAGAATTATGCACCACAGCCAATGGCATGCAAACTACTCATTCGGGGCATTGGTTTCAGATTCTTGGTGCATATCCTGAACTGAGTACACAAGTAGCGTAGTACAATATGGGGTGATTCACGAGAACTAGGTACAGATTACGAAGACGTCCATACAAGAAACGCGTTTAGTTCAAATGTACTCTGCAAAAATTGTACTGCCCTCTGATGTCACATGAGTATCCCCTATCAGGCTACTCTATTTAAACATAGCTTCATGCGTCTAGTGCTGTCTAGCACCAGTTGTTGCAATTGTATAATTTAACCTGTTCTCTTACCTAACTGATGTCTGGACATAAATTTTGATTTCTTGACTAATGTATTTGTTTGACAAAATCCTTGCACACAGCTCAATATACAGTCAATGTTTGTTAGCCTTGGTATGAGTGGTATCCATTCCCAGGCATGAAGCAAGGAAAGAAACCTTCTCCTTTACCAGTAATACATTTCTAGCCTACCAAGACTTCCTTTTATCATGGAGTATATTTCTAGCACATCTGTTGCATGGTCTCAATAGTGTAGCTGATCAAAATGAGAAGTGCCGAGCAGTCTGATAGATTTAGCTATCTGGCAAACTAACAAAGATGAGCGCATAAGTTTAGTAGACCGTTGAGAGTTTTTCGCGTGTTTACTGCTGGTAATTGTGTTCCTCCATTGTTGCATACCATCTTCCGAATGTATATGCTGCTGTAAATTGGCGAAAGAACTAAAACTGTGGAGCTGCGCTGAGTTTTCTTAATAAAACAGTGATCATTGCAATGAATATCATTCACTTTTAATGTGTCTTTGACGAATTACTGTAATGCATCAGAGCCAAGGCAACTGGTTCGTTATAACAAACTCCTATTTATCACATATGCAACTGACATCGGCATCTGCAGAGACTGCCGTAGTTATATGCTGGATTGAAAAGTTCCTGTATGCAAGCTCTGACCTAATCATGAGCAAACATCACTCACAAAGTAGCAAATTATGGTTCGTGGTCTTTGAGATGTAACTAGACACTGGTAATTGCTTGCATTTTCTGGAATTAAGAAGAAACTCCTGTTGGCTGTGTGTACAGTGTCCGCAGATGTGAGCCAATTAAGCATCGGATCCGACAGGCTGCTTCACCTGCCAGGCAAAAAAGCAATAGACATTCTGGATCGGTGACTGGACGAGTTTTGCGCCTGTTTTGCCGTATGTATCACATTTTTGCCGTGTTTTGGTTAGAGGAGTGATGGCTCTTCTTTTGGCTTTAATTCTAGCAAGAAAATGAAATGGCATGTTCAAGAACTGCAAAACTTGTCCCCCTACCGAGCCAATTAAATGCTTGATTCTCCAACTGGCAGTGGGGTGCAGCTCATTGTTTTAGATGCTCGGACAGCCTTTCTGGAAACTGCACTAGTTTTTCATCAGTTACAAAAAATCCAGCCCAGTGCATGTTTTAAATTGCTTCTTAAAGAACGAAGATCATGATGCTATCTTGTACATACTTCACTTTAATGCACATTAACACCGTTTCAGAAAAAATAAACGGCTAATGAACATTATATTACAAGAGTGTTTAGGAAACTAAAAATACGATGAATATGCAGCATTTTATGACAATGGTTCAAAATCAGAATGCTACCTTGGAAGTGCCGTAGTACAAAACAATTGGGAAAGAGCAGAATACGACTATCTCAGAGTGAGTCCATCTTTGCTGCAGAGTGTTAGGCCCTCTCTGAGGCTGTAGAAAAATAATCAATGATATATAATAATATCAACAAAATCATTTCAACTGACTCTCTGGGCATACTCATGTACCTAACTTCACCATACAAATGCAGTTGCACCACTAACCTGAGGCACAACGTAAGACCCACAGCATGTGGACACGACAAAATTTTGTAGTTTCAAGCGAGACTTTGGAATCAGTGGCAATTGGGAAGCAGATCAAGTTGCTGCACAAGCTCGGCACGAATAAATCAAGAGTGAACATTCCCTACAAATGGTACTCTATAAGCTCTATACTTGATAAGCTTTCAACCACCATCGTTGAAATCGAGCAAGGTGGGAGCGAAAGGAGAGATAGAGGTCGGCCTATGGCTTCATGTGCCTTCAGTGCCGCGTTTCTGGGCATGCAGCGCACATCTGTCACTCAGCATGATCGACTCAGGTGTTCACTGTCCCAGGGGGCCAGTTAAGCGTCTTTCTTTTGCTTTTGAAAGCTCCCGCACTTCATATGTTTCAGCTAAAAACGCGACTGTGTCCACTGTTTCAGGGGGCCAGTTCTGCACCTTTCCTTTGCTCTATCTCAAGGGCGAATGAAGGTGAAATATCTAGACACGGTGACCTTGGCTTTACTTAGCGTAGTGAAGCTTTCGGTTCAAAACTCTGCGCATGATCAGGGCCTTGTAAACAAAGGCCCTGGCCATGTAACGACGTGCGTCGTACGTTGCGCGTGGTGGCACCTAACTGCACGCGTTCTAGCGCTGCGCATTCAACGCCTCGGCGGAGTGTAGTTTCAATACAGTGGAGAAATATCTCCGCATATGGTTTCTATTCGCGCAGTACGCAATGACGTCGATGAACCATTGCACGTAAAAGTTGCGCCCCATCGGTTGCGATATCGAAACAAACAGTGTCGTACTTTGGTTTTGCTTTCGATCGCGTTGCAAGGCCACACCTGACAGCCAGTTTTCAATTAACTATGCCATTAACTATACTTTGCGCGCAAATCAAACTTTTTTTGTCACTAATACTTAAATGAGCTTGTCTACATGATCTTGATATGTTTATTTTTATTTATTTCAAGTGCCCACGCCCAACGTTGCCCACGCCAACCATGCAGGGAAATTGTACGATGGCACAAGCTGCATTGCGGGCGGCATCAATTATTGCACACATTTCGTGTGTTGCCAGTTGTGCCAGTTATTCATACTATTGCTTTACATGTTCGTTGTTGTTTTGTCAGTCTGTGAGAAGAAGAAGCTTTGTAGAAAGGAATCTATGCGCTTACAGAGCAAGGATTACTTTGTGCGATCCGGTGAACGTCACTTTTGCAGCGTGCGCGTGTGAAGACATGGTCCGTCATTGTGCCCGCGTGCCCAAAATGTCACCGCGCTGTCACGAGAATTCGGGCTTATTAACGCCTTTACCAGGGAGATGAGAGCCGTAAAAGTGTATAACCACAATATAGAAAATATTGCTTCCGTGAAACCTTCCGGATTTATTCCTTTAAACGTCTTACTTGAACACTTGCATCTTCGAGAGAGTAGATGCAATAAATTGCAAAGCTGTAATTGGAGTTAAGTTATTTAAATTCGTTAGGTGTCTTCAGCCATGACCATCTCACTGACTAGGTCGCCAGTGAACTTTCCAGGCCTTATTTATCTTGTAGCAGGCTTTAGCAAAGACGGGATGGTCTTGGAGATCGCGCACATTCGCATTTCTTCTCGGATGTCTGCGTTCGTATGTATTCGTAATCGCATAGCAAATGCAACAATTACATCTTTTGCAGTCTATAGCTTTGCCGTGAAAAGGTGATGCTTAATGAATTTTGTCGCGGTATGTGTGACAGCCATTCATGGTACGTTATGCTGACTTTTGGAAGCCGGTGAACCGTATCTCGATGGCGGTACCTGTAACAAAGTTTACGCCGGAAATTGGTACAAACAGCTTCTAGTTGCACCGTACCACCAGGCTTTTTTTTTTTTTGTATACGGATGTAGTCTCCTTCATGCTCGCATGACATGCAAGTGTAAAGGTATCTTTCGGCGTCCGAATATAGCCGCTTCATAGGAATGAAAAATACATGTTACCCTTCGATTGCAGTAAATGATATACTTTAAAAAGCAGCACTACGTCCCAAAGCCATATTGAACAATGCTGGAGTCATTTTTTTGTGTGTTTTGAGCCCATTTAGTTTGTTCTAGTTTTGCAGGCATTGGAGGGGCACCAGTAACCAGGGAAAAAACATTCCAGCGGAACTGCTGCTAGCCTATGCCGACCAATAGCTTGATTCTCCTATCCTGTAAAATATGTATTTCAGGATGTGTCTTTGTGCCGCGCACCATGAGATCTCCCCTAGATACATAGATAACTGTTGGCATCCCCTTTGTATCAGACCTATGGTGAGGGCCACCTCGCCTAGAAAGTTAAAGTGGTTCATTGTTTTATTTTTCTACTGGCCATTCTTATTTGTAAGCTTTGAATCCTGTTCTGTTTATTTTTCTACCATTCAAGGCTATTTTTTGTATTCTATGCGATATTCCGTCGATTTCTGTGATGTGTTGTGCAATTTATTCATTCTGTTGTTTCTCGGAGTCTGATGGCTCATTAACCATTGTGTGCTTTTCTGAGCGTTCCTTGCAAGTTACGCTCTAGCACCTAGGTTCACAAATTGTTCTGCCTTTCTTAGTTGTGATTATGTCTCTTCTTCTACTCATCATTTTATTTATTTCAGATGAAGATATTGTATAAAAGTAATGCAGGAGTTGTTTTTGCAGTGCAGATTGATACTAAGCTTGAAATAACAACTACAGCATTCTTTTTCTTGTTCAGCAAATCATATGTTTGGTAGTGCACATGTTTCTCACTTCCGGGATTGAAAATGCTGTATTGAATTTGTTTTGGATGGTTGTAGTGCATGAATATTGCCATATTTTTATGTTTAATCATACCTTCGAAGAGTCAGTGGAGGACATCTCATCCTGACCTATGTACTGTGTTGCCATATGTCACGACACCGACCATTAGGCCACAGCCACAAACGTAGTCATGTGGCATCAGATACCAAAATTTTTCTGTCACAAAGCATAGGGTCGCATTGTAAGCTGGCAGGCAGTCGGTTCCATGGTAAAAAAAACCCCTCAATTATAGACGCTCTGCATTATCCCCTGACGTCCCAGCAGCCGCGTATGTGGCCAGAAAGCATGACCAGTATCTCATCTTTTTATCGGCTGCCTGCTTGGTAATGTGGTCATACTTTTCGGCCTTGCATACGTGTGGCTACAGAGATCCAAATTAAGGCTCACGAATGCACCTTCTTGGTCTGACGCTCTTTAGGTTAGGTTTGTATCCTAATGTTTTCAGTTACATGTTTCAAGTTGCATGGGCCGCATTTTTAAGCTTAGTGCAGATATGTGCTATTTTGCCCTTGTGCCAGAATTAGACAGCTTTTATACGTGTCATGATATATCGGTTGCAGATCATTGTGGTAATATGAACTCTAAGCAGTTTAGCTTGAAGGGACTCGATAAAAGCTACTGCACTCATGTTAACTAGCAATGAGGATGGGACAAAACGCCCTTCCTTGCTTCCGTGGAATCCCCTTCTTCGGTCGCCCGCAGACGTTGCCAGCGTCCTTGGTCGCAGCAGTTAATCATTCTTCGTCTCCACTGTTGATAATGAAGGAGGTATAAAAATATAAGCATGTAACGTCGTTACATAAACACAGATCGTAATATGAGCCTGACCTTGACTCGCTGATGGCTCAGATCACGAATGTGAGCCTAGATCCGACTTGCTCAGCACTGAGATAATCATCTGAATATGAGCCGGTGTGAGTCTACTCATAACTCACTCTGCTGATCTAGGACTGCCTGATACGTATTCAATACACAAAGTTTATAAACAATGCTGCTGTGGCCTTGGAGACTTCTCACGCTACTACTTTCTTACGATACTACGCAAGTTGCAGGCATGAGAAGCAGTATTAGGAGGACACAGAGTGTATGCTTGAATGCACCTTATCTTCATTTGTGTGTGCGTGCAAAGTTAGGTGCATGAGGATCCATCTATCTGTGCCGCGAGAACTGTCCAGACCAGCTGTGCTAAAATTATCACAAGTGACATTGCATTTTAGCTGGTAGAGAACATCAGTTTCAAAAATTTGTACTCGCAGTTAACAGTAGATTGTCATTTCACTTCTCTTTCCTTCTTCATATCCTTTCGTTGTGCATGCAGAAAAAAAAAGAAAACAACAGAATGTGTAGTCAGACGTGGATTTTGTGCATTCTCACTTTCTGGTTTATTGCCATTTGCATAAAAGAATAGACCCCGTTACTTGTGGCATTTGTGTTTGTTTTGTAGTGATGCTCATTTGTTCTCCATTACTTTGCAGGCCATAATTGATAAGCCAATGTGTACAAGGTTCCAGAGGAAGATGCCTTCAATACCACACCTGACAACCTTGCAGCTCTCTATTGCTTGATGCTCATAAGCTAGAAAATTGCAAGTGCAATGATGCCAGTGCACTGCGTTTATATACAAAGTTGAGATGCATGGGTTTTAAGGATTTTGCTCTAATACAAGAATTTAAATAATAAGGAAAATAGGGACTGCACTCAAAAAACATTTTTTAGTGAACTCGTTTTGAAAATTATATAATTCTTTTAAAAGGAATGGCTTGGGATAGACAGAGAAGGAGGGAATAACAGAAATTAATATATGCACCAAGTTTTTCCTTATTCTTAGCTCAAGGGTTGTGTAGCAGGACTCATTGGCATGCATTGGTTGAACAGTTTGAATCTTGGATGCCCCACTCGAGCTGTACTGTGCATTGTGCCATGCGCATGTGATTGTTTTCAACCTAATTAGTTGAACACACACGTCCGACCTGCGCATATGTTAATATGTCATTATGTAAATAGATTTCTTGTATGTGTATCTCTCCGCCCTATCCTTTCCTAACTGTCTCCTAACCTCTTTCATTTCATTTCTGCACCCTGCCTGCTATCCAATTATTTCAGCTGCCCCAGCTCAGGTGCTTCACGTAGCAATGGCAGATGCCGGGGCTAGCAAAAATCTTTTCCTTCCTTTTATTATATTTATTAAAACCACTACTACTACTACAGTTTAAATTAAGCTCTCAGTGGGATTCTCATTTCAGTCGTGTTATTAACTGAACACCTGACCACATAGAAGAAACAAGTGAAGCCTGCAACATGTGTACCCTTGTTGTGGGCAGTTGATAGTAGTAGTAGAATCACATTATTTGGTCACTCAGAAGCAGAAGGGCCATGGGGCATTCCAGAAGACAATGGGTCGAATTGGCATACATTTTAAGACAGTTATATCATTCAAGAGGTGTTGCATATTATTGTAAGAAAGTCTGTGCCGGTGCCAGCACGGTGTCGCACGTCACTTTCTTGAGTAACTGTGATTTGGAGGACTGAAAGAAACAAATAAGCACTGGTGCGCACCTTTAATAAAGAAGGTCCATTGGTTCCGAAATATTATGTATAATCAGAAGTATAGTGGCAGAAAATGGTGCCTTGATTTTTGGTGCAAAATGGAATGAATCAGACCCCATCCTGTTATTCACAGATAAAAGCGAGACCACCTCTGAGATGATGGTCATTGTGAACAACTTCATGTGTGACATGGTATTAAAACACAAAATGCAGTTGTGCTAGATGTGTGATCATTCTGTTCAGCGTGCAAAGTGTTTCTTTCATTTATGCAGTATTCTTTCATGTTTCTCACTCGAAGCGCAAACATAAAGGGTGAAAACTGTGTGCGTTAAAATAATTGGCCTTTTGTTGCATCTGTGTTTGACACATCAATCTTTGTCCTCATTCTTGTTCTGTATGGCCTCGAAATTTTGCGAATGCTTGCTTACGTCATTCAGTGTGTGACTCCAGTACTTTGCACTTCTGGTTGGGGCTTTTTGATGACTCTACATACCTCTGCAAAACCTGTGCTGTATCATGTGGTGTATTCTACATGCTACTGTATTTTCTGCTATTCACTGGTTTATGGGCGTCCTTATTAGCTTGCTATGATTCCTTGGTAAGAAGTGACTGACCTCATTTTCATCATGCACTTAGCATTACTGACTCTATCCAAACTACATATATTCATTGCTGTGTTGTGCATTTAGCGTGCATTCTGACATCTTTCATTTTATTTTGGGGCTTTTTTTGGAGCAGGCAACATTTGGCTCTATGGACTGTACTCTGACAATCTTTTTTTTAGTCTTCTACGAATACTGAATGTTGATCTCTACATCTGGAATTCATTGTGTATGGGTTTCATTTCATGATGGTGGTATCGGCTTTGATTTGTTTTTGAGCTGGAAATTGTTTTATTCGCATAGGAAGCCATTTTAAAAAATTGACCTATGCTTTTTTTTAAGCTGTGTGCTCTTGTGATACTGTATACTATTGCACAATGCAGTGCCAGTTTTACCAGATTTACTGAGCCGCACTCCAAGGCTGCCCCATTTTTTTGGCAGTGATAACATTTCATGCAGCCTAAATGTTTTTTATTGCCTGCGTGCAGAATGGACTGTAGGGACATCTTGGTTCAGGCATGATTTCTCTTTAAGGCAGATCTGTTGAATAAACCTTTTGATAGACATCCACCACTTCTGATGAGTGTCCTCTGCATTCTGCTTTTGTTCCTAATTCGTAGTGAACTGTTGATTGTTGGTTCATGCAGTTTATTTAATGTACTCTGCTTGTGCAACACAGGTTCAGTCGTGACACAGAGCGACCATGGCGCACCTCCTGTGCAAGACTCAACCAGTGAAAGGCACCCTGTGAGCCGCTCCATGGAATCTACTCCTTCTGGCTTGCGTAACCACCGGGGTGATCCAACAGGAAGTAAGGTTCACAAATGCACCCACTGCAGCAAGTTATTCAAAAAAAGATACCATCTAGTGCAGCATCTCAGAGTCCATACCGGGGACCGCCCATACCATTGTAATGACTGTGGAAAGAGCTTTACACAAAAGTGTTCCCTACAGCTACACCAGCGCATTCACACAGGCGAGCGTCCTTACCGTTGTGATCACTGTGGAAACAGCTTTGCACAAAAGGCCCATCTGGAGGCACACCAGCGCACCCACACAGGTGAACGACCTTACCGTTGTGACCATTGTGGTGACAGCTTTGCACGCAAGTTCACTCTAGAGCAACACATGCACCTTCACACTGGTGAACGTCCTTACCATTGCGACCACTGTGGTAGCAGCTTTGCACAGAAGTTTACCCTAAAGCAACACCAGCGCACACACAGGTGAGCATCCCTATTGCTGTGACCACTATGGTAGCAGCTTTGCACAGAGCAGTCACCTGGTGACACACATCCGTACCCACACAGGTGAAAAGCCGTATCAGTGCCAGCTGTGCCCCATGACTTTTGCGGTACGTTCAGGTCTTGTGACTCACGTTAGATCCCATAAGGGTGAAAAGCCCTACCAATGCGACTTGTGTGAAAAGAGATTCACTCAAAGGCATAATTTGAACCAACACAAGATGGCTCTTCACAAAAAATAGCAGTGGTTCGTGATGACCTTAGTCAATGTGTTTTGCTAGCTACCATTTTGTTTGCCAGCTAATGAGATACTAGCTGACTACCCTATGAAAGGTGTTGGTAGCTAACCTCATCAACTCCATCATGCAGTTTTCATCATTAACTCCTGATTGTTAACTCTCATCATTAGCTCTAATGCGGTTTTCAGAAAACATTTGTTCCCTTGGGCAACACACAGACAGTCACCCAGTCTTTCCTGAACACGGAGAGAGAGCCTGTTCTGCTCATAAACCTGCATGAATGGAAATAACATCTCGGTAGTATGTGGATGGCATCACTTTTTGTTGGAGAGACACTTTCAAACACTTTGTATTGAATGTTTATTGCTGGTGCCAGTTGTCGGCCTGCCTCGGTGAAGAAATTTCGTGGGGTAAAAGTGCTCAAAATTTCTTTTAATCTTTTAGCCTGCGGGGGCTAATTTTTGTGATAAAAATATATATTCGCTCATTTATGTCACAACCTTTAAATGTTTGTATGACAACAGAGAAAACTTGACTTTGTGTAAATTTTTGTGGGTTTATTCTTCAGTGTTTGTGGCAGGAATCATTAAGGGCGAGTAAGTGTCCAGTCTCAAATGGATGTGTCTTGCGTACGTTTTGTGGTTTTAAGAGTTCTTAGTAGTTTGAAGCGGAAACTAGCAAAAGAGTTCACTAACATCTGATTTATCATTTCTTAGTGCATTGTCTGCGCTGAATTTAAATGACGTATTTGAGGATCATTGTGTCGGCACCTTTTTTAATCTGTTTTGGTTGTCTGAATATCTGGTGTTAGTGACCATTTCAAATTGTGCTAGCTTCTTTGTTGTGTTGGTGTTACTTGAAAAGGGCCTTCTTCATTTATATAAGGTTTTCTCGATAACAAGCTGCAAACGTCATGGCTGCTGAAACAAAAAATACTGTGTTTAGTGCCAACGAAAAACATTGTAATCTTGTAGTGCATTGTAAAGTTCATAATTTATGTTAACTCTATGAAACTGCTTAGTGCACATAAGTATGTTGTTGCAATTTTCATTACAAAATGTTCAATACATTCTGGCTCTTTGTAAAGCTCTCTGTAATGTAGCTGACCAAAATGAGAAAAGTGGCCAGCAGTGTGCTAGATTTAGCTATCTCGCAAGCTAACAAAGATGACCGCATAAGTTTAGTAGACCGTTTGGAGTTTTTTGTGTGTTTACTGCTCGTAATTGTATTGCTGGATTGTGTCATATGATCTTCAGAACATATCTTGTTGTAAATTGAAAAGAAAATGAAAACTGCACAGTTGTACTGAGTTTTTTTAATAAAACCGTGATCCTTGCGATGAATAACAGACACTTGGAATGTATCTTTGACAAATTACTGCAATGCATCCGAGCGAAGATAAGTGGCACATTGTAACAAACTTCTATTTATAACCTATGCAGCTGAAGGCGGCGTCTACAGACTTCTTTATTTCTATGCTGGATTGAAAAATTTCTGTATGCAAGCTGCTGACCTGATCATGAGCATACATCGCTTGCAAGGCAGCAAATTATGGCCTGTGTCCTTTGAGATATAATTAAATACTGGTGCTTGCCTTCTGTTTCTTGAATTAAGAAGAAACTGTGGTTGGCTGCGAGTACAGCTTTCGCAGGTGCAAGCCAAGCACCTGATCCAACAGGCTTCTTCATCTGCCAGACAAAGAAGCAAGTGACATTCTGGCTGAGTGGCTGGACGAGTTGCGCGTCTGTTTTGAAAATTACTGTCGCATTTTTGTCATGTTTTAGTGAGACGTGTGATGGCTCTTCCTTTGCCTTTAGGAGGGAAGTGGTCTTTAAAAAACTTCTGCTGATAAAGTCATCATTATGGAATCTTGATGGAAGATGCATTTTTGTGTGCTGATTCCAAATACTACGTAATTTATTTTTATGTAAAACGTCCTGATGCACTTTATGTACATAAACTTTTTTTGCCGAGAGCTTACAAGATATTTTTCTGTAGAGGACTTGCTAGAATGCATGCTGTTGGATTCTCTTATTTATTTTGTAACAAGGGGGTTTATTTAGAGGACCAGGTGAGCGTGGTCACTGAGCGCAGCCGTCCAAACGTTGCTCCGCTGCCTCTGCCGCGACCTCCTCGTCTTCGACTAGTCGCAGAGGTCTACTGCGGGTCATCTTCTTCATCATAATCACCCCTCGAGCAAAGAGGGAGCCATCCTGGCGACTTAAGGGGTAGACAAGGTGGCCGGATCGTAGTACAGCTTCAGTCGCTGCACGTGAACAGTCTCAAGCCCACGGCAGCGGAGGTCGGCAGGAGGTGTGACAGGCTCGACGATATAGTTTACTGGAGATGTCTTTTGAATTACACGGTAAGGGCCTTGTTACTTTGCGAGCAGCTTTTGGGACAGGTGCAGAGCGGCGGGAGGAACCCACAGCCAAACAAGAGAGCCAGGTGGGGAGGTGTTGACCGGCTGGACGCTTTCGCTGCGAGATTGTTGACGGAACTGATGTTCCAACGTAATCGATCGCGCAAGGCACCTGCAGTCTTCAGCGTGCTTCGCTGATTGCGACACAGGAGTAGATTCCGAGGGATCAGGGCTGTACGGGAGGATAGTGTCAATCGTTGAAGAGGGCTCACGTCCATGGAGAAGAAAGAACGGCGAGAATCCGGTTGTGGTGTTCGTGGCCGTATTGTAGGCGAAGGTAACGAAAGGGAGGATGTCGTCCCAATTAGAGTGGTCTAAAGCAATATACATTGATATCATGTCTCCAAGCATGCAGTTGAAGCGTTCAGTGAGACCGTTAGTTTGCGAGTGGTAGGCACTGGTGGTACGGCGTACAGTCCGACATTCTCGTAGGAGCACTTCGAAAACTTCGGACAAGAAAACTCGGCCCCGTTCGCTGAAAAGCTCGCGGGACACGCCGTGACGTAAAACCAGGTGACGCAAAATAAAAGTGGCTGCATCACCGGCAGTAGCGGTTGGCAATGCTGCTGTTTCTGCATAGCGGGTCAGGTGGTCGACGGCCACAATTATCCAGCGATTGCCGGCGGTGGTATAAGGAAGTGGTCCGTACAAATCAATGCCCACGCGGTCAAAAGGTCGGCTTGGACATGGTATTGGCTGTAGCGGAGAAGATGAACGGCTCGGAGGAGATTTGCGGCGTTGACATTCGTAACAGGAGCGGATGTATTTTTGAACGTAGGAATACAGGCCTCGCCAGTCTTGAATACACCGGCATGAGTGCAGTGAGGGCTGAAGTGATAGAATGCACAGACTTCAGATCGCGGATGGCGTGGAACCACAAGCAACCACTTTCACCTGTCAGGGAGGTAGTTGCGACGGTATAGCAGTTGATCTCGAACGGCAAAGTGGGGTGCTTGGCGACGGAGAGCTCGAGGTGCTGAATGTGGCGAAGGTTGAGACAAATAAGTTTGAAGGGAGGTGATCCAGGGATCTTTTTGTTGCTCAGAGATCATGTTGCTGAAGCATACAGAAGACAACAGAGCCTCGGATGATGAAGGCGTCGAAGAGAGGTTGGGTAGCGGGATAGGAGAGCGGGACAAAGCATCCGTGTCAGCATGTTTCCGGCCAGACCGGTAGACAACACGGATGTCAAGTTCGAGGAGCCGGAGAGCCCAAAGCCGGAGAGTACCTGTTCCCTGAAGATTTCACAATTGTGACTTCATTTATAAAATTTTTTTTCTAAGATCCCACTTCTCTTCTTTTTAGCAAGAAAATTAAATGGCATCTTCGAGGAACCGCACAACTTGCCCATCTACTGAGCCAAGCCTTCGGATGCTTCACTGACTGGTAGTGGGGAGCAGCCCACTTTTATGGCTGCTCGGACAGCCTTTCTGGAAATTGTATATGCGAGTGGCACCACCCAGTGGGCAATAAACTCCCTTGGATGTCCTGTGGACGTTTTGGATGCCCATTCGATGTCCAAGTTAGTTTCAATGACCATTGGGCAGTTTGTCATGAGTTACAGTAGGCAAGTGCCAATGTTTTAAATTGATTCTTAAAGAACGCAGACCATAATGCTATCTTGTACATACTTCAGATTACCACACATTAACACATTTTTAGAAAAAATGAACTGTGAATGAACATATATTACAGAAATATTTAGGAAACAAAAAATACGAAGAATATGCAGCATCTTATGCTAATGGTTCAAAATCAGCATGCTGCGTTGGAAGTGCCGTAGTACAAAAAAATTAGGAAAGAACAGTGCGGCTATCTCAGAGTGCGTCCATCTTTTCTGCAGTGTGTTACGCTGCATCTGTGACTCTAGAAAAAGTAGTAAATGATAACATCGAGAACAGCATCATTTCCACTGATTCTCTGAGTGCACTCGCCTCACTTCACTATGCAAATGCAGTTACATCCCTTGTCAGAGACATTATACACAAGAGCCACAATAGGTGGACATGAGAAAATTTTGCTGTGTTCCGAGTGACATAGGAAGCAGTGGAAATCAGAAAGTAGATCAATGTCCTGCACAAGCTTGGCACAAAGAAATCAAGAGTGAACATTCCCTACATGTGGTACTCTGTAAGCTCTATATTCTATATGCTTTCAACCACTATTGTTGAAATACTTATCCCATGCAACATTTGTACGCCCAACTGGAGTATGCATGCACTATTTGGAACCCTAATCAATCTTTCTAATGCACTAGAAGCAATACAAAGCCACGCTGCTAGGTTCATCATCTCTGCTTATTAGCATCCTGAAAGTGTCACCAAACTAAAATGCAATGCTCATCTCACAGATTTAACTAACTGACGTCACATCGCAAGACTATGTCTATATCACCAGTTCGATTATCATGTTCCGCACCGGTCATTTATCATGTTATCCCTGCCTACTGCACCTCCAGCCGCACGAACCATGAAAAGACCCCTTATCCTCCGCCTATCTGCACATCTGTCTTCATTTTTTGTAGGCACTGTGAAAGACCGGAATGACTTGCCCGGCCACATCATGCCCCATTCTGACCAATTGATCACTATTCAAGTCATCAATTGAGGCATTGTTATATGCTCTGTAACCCACTCCCTCATGTAAAACACCTTCAAAGGGCCTTTGAGATAGTAAGAAATAAGTAAATAAAAATGTCTTAAGGAAATATTGAAGTAAATCTTAAGACACACCTAGTAAAACCTTTTATAGCAGAATTGAGGTCATGGTCACTCCGAAAATGATTCATTGAAGTCATTTATATGGATATACATAGAAAAAAATAGGTTTAAAGGTCCTTCAGGTAGGTGCTCAGCTAAATTGGGACCAACTGCGTTTTGACTGAAAAGTATGTCAATTTGATCAAGCAGAGAGAAAGAGCGAGGATTAGAACTTCAATGAGGAACTTAATTGGCTCATATTTTTTTGGCATCATAAAGAAATATAAGCTGAAATAATTTGCTTATCATTAACCCATTAGGGCCCAAGAAAAATCTAACTCAGGGACTTTATTCATTTTTAGCACATAATGCTCTCTTATAAAAAAAAACAGATTACTTAAATTTCGTTACGATTGCTTCATTTGTTCCAAAGTTACACAGGTCTACTTTTTGTATCACGCTGGGTCTTCCCCATAGCACGTGGCTACTGTGCTCCACTCCTATACTGGGTGGCATGAGTTTTGTTAATGTGTCAGTGATTTATACACAGGGTGATATAACACTTCTTACATGCGATCATGAATCTTTTCTGGCTATACTGGCACTGCAGTTATTCTAATTTCCGCAGGAATCATTCTCCTTTTCAAAGAAGCATCATATACGGTTGAGCCAGAGTGTGTGATAACTTCTGGTTGCTGCTTGTGAACGCGTAGGTAATGACAAGTAACGTTCTTCCCAAAGCAAAGATAGTCAGCGGGCTCGTATCTAGCAGTTTGGTAGATTTTTCGGGCCTCTACAATTGCAAAGTGGAGCTTTCGTGTCAACAGCCGCTCCCACTTTTTGTTCCTGATGCCGATGTAGTAGCAGTTGATGGCTTGATCCGAACGGTGTACACCTGCCATACCACTTTTGTAAAAGGGGAGGAGTTTTGGCTTACAAAAGTCCTGTTTTTCATGCGCTCTAGGCAACCACCACTTTACAAACATGTAGAATCAATGCTATTATAGGCGCAGGCCATACTTTCAACACTGTCGTCCTTACTACAATAAAAGCACGTAACCTAAATTATTGAAGCAAGAACCAATTTTTCCTGGCTTCGTCTATTCTGTTCCATTCTTTTGGCCGAGTGGACACTTTCTAAACCCGTTTTGGCGAACGGTTCATGTAGCCTGAGGTTCCTCCGGGTGGAGCGTTATCAAAATGACTTGACGGGTAAAAAAAATGGCCAAAAAAAGATGAAATGGCCTCAAAGCATTGAAATACCCTCAGGCAACGACAGGACAATGCGTGCTTACAAAAGTTTTTTTTCAGTACTCGAGGACTTTCCACAGTAGGTGTGAGATGCATGACAGTAACCGTCTGCTCTGCCGAACATCCAGTTCTTATAACCAAAACTTTACTATAACCAATTAAAATCGCACCATCGTCATATTCAGGATAGCTAGCAATAAGTACAGCAGTCTCAGAGGCCGCGCTGAGCAGACAAAGTGTTTTTTTTTTTTCAAAGAATCACAAGGAACCATGAGATCTATGACTTAGAGTAAATAGGCGCCCTCGTGCACACAGGAAGGCCCAGCGTACTATAGAAAGTACAGCAACATATAATTCATCATAGTGCAAAAAAAGCCAAAGGTGTGGGACATTCAAAGCATCCATTCTTTAATTTCGTCTTTCGTGCTGCTCTATACTTGAAACTATCGTAATATGTACATCAACGTGGCCGTGAAAAATATATAAGGCAGTGACTACTGGTGCAGTTCTCTGGAAACAAACATCGTGAACTTTCACCATGGAAAGGTGACATACTGAGAAGAGGAAACGCGAATTCTTAGTTAAGGGTCATTGACCAATCCCCTGGTGACAAATACGTCTGACTGAGTTGAAAAGAAAAATTTAATCTTTCGTGTTTAAATCATTAAAAAATTAGCTGTACTTTTAAAAGTACGCTGGACCTAATGGGCTAAGTTTTCAGGTTAAAAACTCTTGAAGTTTAATTATTATCAAAGTTACTGAATCAAGCAAAAAACTGTGTAAAGCATATATCAAACCCCATTAAATGTGAAGCTTGCAGGAATGTACTATCAGATGAGTCTGTGCTCACTGCCAAAATGATGCAGAGAAGTGCCAATAGCCCCTATAGAAGAATTTAAATGCCCAGATTACAGTATAAATCTATCATAAATCATCATCTTCAGAACAATGTTTGCAATGTTTCAAATCAGGTCATTTATTTAGCAGAACAAAATAAAAGGTACTGCACTCGTTCTGTGTATACGCTGATGAAAAGGCATGAATGCCTGACAGTGTACCAGTGCTCTTTCCTATAGTAGTCATTATTTAAAGTCATTTTATGCCTCCTTTGCATATATTGGATGAGCACACTACACAGTTTTATTCTGACAAAAGAGGAGTCCTGAGCGTGCGAGTTCTGCGGAGAAGTGGTCACTAAAAATCATATCTTCATGCACAAAGCTGGACAAAGTGAGGAAAAAATATTTTCAACTGTTTTATTCTGAATGTCTGCCGGTCTTTTCAAAAACCCTTGTTTGCTCTTTGGAGAAAGTGTGCTTGTGGAAATGTCTCGTTTTTATATATTTTTAAAAAAGCAAGCTTATCAAACCATGAGATTTTATAAGCTTCCCTGAGGTTTCTCGAAAGCAAACAAAATCTATTCTTTGGTGGGCGCATGGTAGTCGCAGTCGCGTACGCGCCATAAAACTCAACGCGAAGACAAAGACGAACGCGATATATCTTGTTGAGCGATATATCTGCTTTTGAAATTTGCTTCTAGGAATTTTTTTTGTAAAAATCCGGCAGATAAATATGGAAGTCTCTGTATGTTGCGGAAAAGGGAACAGGGAGCTCGCATATCAGGGTAATAGCTCCTCTACTCCACAACGAATGCGCCAAAATCCATTACAACTGCTGGAGTAGAACGTTACCGTCTACAATCGCAATTAACGAAATGTACCTCCAAAGGATCTCGTTGCATAGCGTCACCTTATCGCGTTTTCTGAACATAAGCCCGGACAGGAGCTCTATTTTAAAACTCTACGCCTGGTCAGCTGACACATATGGTTTCTATTCGGGCCGTATGCAGTGGCGACGAGTAAACCATCGCACGCACATGTTAAGCCGACATTCAAGCATTGCGCTCTAACGCGTGCGATATCGAAACCAACAGTGTTTTGCTTTCGATCGCGTTAGGAGGTCACAAGTTTCCAATCAACTGTACCTTGTGCAGAGATCAAACTTTGCTGCATCATCCGAACTTAATTGAGGCTGTCTACATGGTCCTCATGACGTGTTTTTTTTTTCTCTATTTAAATGTACCCACGCCAACCATGCAAAGAAGATGTACGATGGCGCAAGCTGCATCGCGGGCGACATCAACACGCACACTTTTCGTGTGTTTCCGGTTTATGCCAGTTCCACAATCTGTAGCTTACGTGTTGTCAGTCTGTGAGAAGAAGAAGCCTTGCAGAAAGAAATCTATGCCAACACAGAGCAAGTATAACTTCGTGCGACCCATTGAACGTAACTTTTGCAGCGTGCGCGTATGATGACATGGTCCGTCTGTTATGAAAATTGATATGGGGTATGTTTTCAGCCGTGAACATCTCACTGACTCGGTCGCCAGTGAGCTTTCCGCGCCTTATTTTTCTTGTAGCAAGCTTTAGCAAAGACAGCATGTTCGTGAAAATCGCGCCGTGTGGATTTCTTCTCGGATGACTGCGTTCTTTTGTGTTCGTAATGATACTTTGCGGTAAAAAGGGTGATGATTTATAAATTCTGAGCCGCCGCGCTGGCTCAGTGGTTATGGCGCTCGGCTGCCTGCTGACCCAAATGGCGCGGGGTCGATCCCGGCCGCGGCGGTTGAATTTTGATGGAGGCGAAATTCGAGAGACCCGTGTACTGGCGATGTCAGTACTTGCTAAAGAACCCCAGGTGATCGAAATTTCCGGAGCCCTTCACTACGGCGTTCTAGCCTGAGTCACTTTGGGGCATTAAACCCCCCATAAACCAAAACCATATCTGTGGCGTAATGTGTCGTGAAAACCGTTCATATTATGTTATGGTGACTTGTTGAAGCTGGTGTACCATATCACGATGGCGGTACCTGTAACCAGCAGTTTACGCCGAAACTGGTGCAAACAGCTTCAAGGCATATCACCAGTCTCTTTTTTTTTTTGCATACAGAAGTACTAGGAATGAAAAATGCATGATACCCTTCAATTCCATTAAATAGTCTATTTTAAAAGGCAGGACTACATCCCATAGCCATATTGAACAATGCCAGTGTATTTTGTGTGTGTGTGTGCTGTGCTTGTTTTGTGTGTTCTCAGTTTTGCAGGCAATGAAGAAGCACCAGTAGCCAGGGGAAGAACATTCCAGTGGAAGAACTGCAGCCAGTCTTTGCTGACCTACAGCATGATGCTCCTATCCAGTAAAATATGTATTGCGGGAGGTGTCTTTATACCATGCATCAAGATATCTCCTCTAGATAAATGGATAACTGTTGGCATCCTTTTTACATCAGGCCAGTGGGGAGTGCCACCTTGCCTAGGAAGTTTAAGTGGTGAATTGTTTTATTTTTATACTGGCCCTTCCTATTTGTAAGCTTTTGATCATCTGCTGTTTATATTTTTTCCCATTCAAGGCTATTTTTTGTATCCTACGATATATTCTTTCGATTTCTATGACGTACTGTGCAATTTTTTCATTCTGCTTTTTCTTGGAGTCTGATGGCTCATTAGCCATTGTGTGTTTTTGTAAGTGCTCCTTGCTAGTTACGCACTAGCTGCCCAAGGCTCACAAATTGTCCTGCCTTTCTTAGTTGTGATAATGCCTCTACTTCCAGCTGTCACTTTATTTATTTCATATCTCCTTTTTTGTCTGTTTTTTTTTGGCAAAATATTTTTGCTAGGAAGTTTCAGATGAAACGATTGCATAAAAATAAGACAGGAGTCATTTCTGCATTGGAGTTGCAGCTTGAAATTGCAACTGAAGCATTCTTTTTCTGGTTGAGCAAATCTTTGGTTGGTTGTGCACCTCATGTCCCGAATTGAAAATACTGTATTGAATTTGCATTGGCTTATTGTATTGCTTGAATATTGCCATATTTTATGTTTAAATCATGCCCTCAAAGGGTCAGTGGAGGACATCTCATCCTGGTCTGCGTACTGTTGCCACATATCACGACAGCGACCATTAGGCCACAGACACAAACATGGTCATGTGGCGTCAGTAGTCAAAATTTTTCTGTGGCAAGGCGTAGGGTTGCATTATAAGCTGGCAGCTGGTTACTGCCATGTAAAAAAAGCTCGATGTTGGATGCAGTGCATTATCCTCTCACGTCCCTGCAGCTGCATATGTGGCCAGAAAGCATGACCAGTTTGTGAGCTTCTTATCGGCTGCCTGCTTGGTACTCTGGGCAAACTTTCTGGCCGCGCACATGTTTGGCTATAGAGATCCGAATTAAGGCTCACGAATGCATGTTGTTGGTCTGACTCTGTTGGGTTAAGTTTATGCCAAAAGTAGACAGCTTGTCTACGTGTCACAAATGTTGTGCTGATTGCAAATCATTGTAGTAATATGATGAACTCTCAGCAGCATGGAGGGACTCGAACAAAGCTACCGGCTCATTATCTGCACCTGCATAAACTAGCAGTGGGAATGGGACGAAATACCCTCTTCCTTGCTTCCGCGGAATCCCCTTCTTCGGTCACCCGCAGACGTTACCAGACTGCCTCACCCTCAAGCGTTCTTAATAGCGGCACTGAATAATTCCTCTTCTCCACTGTTATTAAACAAGGATGCAAAAAAATGTAAGCTTGCACCATCATTTCAAAAACACAGATCATAATATGAGCCTGAGCCCGAACTATCTCACGGCTAGAATCAAAATCTGAACGTGGGTCTGGATCCGACTTGTTCACCACTCAGATAATCATCTCAATATGAGCCTACGTGAGTCTACTCATGAGTCAGTCTGCTGATCTAGGACTGCATTATATGTATTTGATACACAAAGCATATGAACAGTGCTCTTGTGGCCTTGGAGACCCTTACGCTACTATGTTCTTTTTCAAAATGCAGTCATTAGGACCAATATTAGGAGGACACAGAGTACATGCTTGAGGAAGAGCCTTTGAATGCAGCCTACTGCTACAGACATGCAGAACCTTACCTTCACTTATGTGCATGTGCAAAGTTAGGTTCATCAGAATCCATCTGTCTGCACAAAGAGAACCGTCCAGACCAGCTGTGCTAAAAATATCACATGTGACATTGCATTTTAGCTGGTAGAGAACATCAGTTTCAGAAATTTATACTCGATGTTTACAGTACATTGCCATTGCACTTCTCTTTCCCTATCGATATCCTTTCACATTTTGTGCCTGCAGAACAAAGTGCATGACAGAATGTTTAGTCAGATGTGGATTTTGTGCAATTTTGTTTCTTTGTGCATTGCCATTTGCACACAAGCATACAGGCGTGGCTGCTTGTGGCATTTGTGTTTGTTTTATAATGACAAACAAAAATAGTGCAGGGGCAGAATAGGGACAAGCAAGGACACACACGAGCACTACACAGACTCGTACTAGCGCTTGTGTGTGTCCTTGCTTGTCCCTGTTCTGCCCCTGCACTATTTTTGTTTGGCATGTGTTACCAACAAGCGCAAACTGCCAACTTTATAGTGACGCTGATTTGTTCTACGTTACTTTGCAGGCCATTACCGATAAGCTAATGTGTACAAGGTTCTAGAGGAAGAAACCTTCAATACCACACCTGCCAGCCTTCCCTTACTCCATCGCTTGATGCTCATAACCTGGAAAATTGCTTGTGCAATGATCTCAGTGCATTGTGTCTATGTTCAAAGTGAGCTAGAAGTGTTTTTAATGATTTTGCTTGAATTCCAGGGATTCAAATTATAACGAAATTGGGTGCTGCTCTTAAAACGAATTTTTTTAGTGAACTCGTTTTTGTAAACAGTAAAATTCTTTCCACGCGAATGACAATAGGCTTGGGATGGAGAGGGAAGGAGGGAATAACGGGAATAAAAATAGGCACCAAGTTCTATCTTACTCTTTCCTGAAGGGTCGTTTAGAAAGACACACTGGCGTGCAAAGTTTGAACAGTTTAAATTAAGCTCTCAATGGAATTCCCATTGCTGTCACGGTACTAACCCTGACCACATAGAGCAATTGAGTAAAGCTTGTAACGGGTGTACTCTTGTGGTGGGCAATTGTAGTGCTAGTAGAATCACATTAATTGGTCACTCAGAGGCTGAATGGCCATGGGGCATTTCAGAAGACACTGGGTCAGATTGGAATATGTTTTAGGGCAGTTATGACATTCAGGAGAAAGTAAGAAAGTCTGTGCCGATGTCAGTAGGACATTGCATGTCACTTCGTCAAGTACTTTGTGAGACGGAGAATGGAACAAAAAAAATCTGGTGTCCACCTTTATTGAAGGAGGCCCATTGGTTTCAAAATAGTATGCTCCATCAAAAATGCAAATTGCAAAAAATGATGACTTTATTTTTGGTAAAAAATGGGGTGACTCAGACTCCATCCCGTTATTAAGAGATCAAATCAAGATCACCTCTGCAATGATGGTCGTTGTGAAAAACTTCATGTGTGACATTGCATGAAAGCACAAATTTATGCTGGTACTTGTGTAATTGTTCTGTTATGTGCACGAATTGATTTTTTTTTCATTTATGCAACATTCTTACATTTTTCAATCAAAGAAGAAACAAAGGGTGAAAACTGTGTGCATTGAAATTATTGGGCTTTTGGCCATCTGTGTTTGACACATCAATCTTTATCCTGAATCTTGTGCTGTATGACCTTGAATCTGTGAATGCTTGCTTACTTTTGATGTATCTCCACCACTTTGCACTCCTGCTTTGTCTCCTGGTTGGGCTTTTGTGATGACTGTTGCTCTGCAAAACCTGTTCTGTATCGTGTGGTGAATTTTATATTCTACTGTATCTGCCGCTGTTTACTGGTTGATGGGCATCCTTTTGGCTTTGTGAAGAGTGCACTATGATTAGTGTACTCTTAGCATTAGTGACTTTCTAAACTAAGTTCATTGCTGTGTTCATTTAGCCCACATTCTCAGGTATTCCATTTCGTTTTGAGGCCTTTCTACGAGCATGTTACATTTAGTTCTGTGGAGTGTACTGTGACAATGTTTGTTTTAGTTTTCTAACAATACTAAATGTATATCCACACATCTGGAATTCAGTATGTATTGATTTCATTTCAAGCACGTCATTTCATTGACCTGGAAATTGTTTTGTTTTAAGGCAGAGCCATTTAAAAAAATTGGCCTATGTTTTTGTTAAGCTGGGTGCCGTAGGGATGTATGCACTGTTGCACAATGCAGCACCAGTTTTAGAAAATTTACTCACCCCCAGTTTTTGTTTTTTACTTTTCCTAGACTGGTTTCTTTGCATCTCAAAATGTCTGTAAAACGAGTATAGTGCTGCTGCGATTTCTGCTCTGATTATTACAACAACAGATGACAGGTCGCACTTTTATTCGCTGTTTCTCGCCACATTCACTCTCCCTGCAACGATGGCTTAAACAAAGCCGAAAGTTGGGCAAGTTGGATAGCGTTCATGATGTAACAATAGCGCACAAGGAACACGAGGGACGGAAAGAAAATGACACAGACAAGCGCTTGTCTGCGTCATTTCCTTTCCGTCCCTTGTGTTCTTTGTGCACTATTTTTGCATCATGAACGATGGCCTAGTCATTGGAGCGTGCATCTCACATGTTGGATGTGCAGGGTTGGACTCCCTGTGCCACTGGGTACCCACCAGTGGTACATTATGCAACCTTTGTCCCTGGCTTCTCCTTTGTGGAGTGCCTGGAAATGGGTATTAGACCCACCCCCTTGCATTGACGAAAGTGCCTTGTCTGGAATGTTTGCTTTCAAGCTCACTTGTTTTCAGGCTCACCCTACTCAGTTTACTTCACCTCTAAAAGCTGTTTTTCAAGAGTGTATTCCATATTCACTGTGTTGTACACATGACACCACATGAACTGTTGCACTTGTAATCTTGTATCATAGTGGATGTAATCTGATTCTCACATGCAGGCTTGTGCTCCGGGGACCACAAACATGGTGTACCTTCTGGACATAACTCACCAGGTTAGAATCTGCAGTTTTTCTCCATATATGCTTTCCTGAAGGTTGTCTTTCAAAGAGCAGGTTGTAGGATACGGAAGCTTTAGTTTACTGAACTTTGTTGAATGATGGTAATATTGGCCTTCGATATTCTGCAAAGTTGTATTTTATGATATGTGAACTATACTAATCGAACTGTCTCCGCTGTGAGTTCCGTTCATTGATGCAAGAAATCGTACAGGAGACTATGGGCTCGTCTGGCCTTTAGCCTTTTCCTCCTATTAGACCCTAAGGAGGAAATAAAGGAAAGAAAGTGGCATTTTGCATTGGGTAAGCATAGCTGACTGCCACTTGTTTAGCCATTAAGCCCACCTGTGTGGACTTTAGACTGTGTCCGTCAAGATGTCAGTAATGTAAGCACTAGGGTCAAATGCAGCAACTTTGGATGGATTACAAAGGCTGCCCATTTTTTTTTGGCAATGATAACATCTAATGTTGCCTAAATGTTTTTTTTTTCCCTGCGTGCAGAATTGACTGTAGAGACATCTTGTTTCAGGCCTGAGTTCTTTTAAGGCTGATCTGTTGAATGAGATTTTTGATATACATCCACAGCTTTTGATGAGTGTGTCCTCCGCATTAAACTTTTATTCCTACTTCCAAGTGAACTTTGGATTGTTGATTCTTGCATTTTTTTTTTAAATTACTCTGCCTGTGCAACACAGGTTCAGTCGTCACACAGAGCGACCATGACGCACCTCCTCTGCTAGATTCAACCAGTGAAAGGCACCCTGTGAGCCACTGCACGGAATCTACTCTTTCTGGCATGGGGAACCGCCAGGGTAAACCCACAGGAAATAAGCTGCACAAATGCACCCACTGCAACAAGGGATTCAAGAAAAGATACTATCTTGTGCGGCATCTACGAGTCCATACCGGCGACCGCCCATACCATTGTAGCAACTGTGGAGATAGCTTTGCACGAAAGTTCACGCTAAAGCAACACCAGCTCGTGCACACAGGCGAGCGTCCTTACTTTTGTGACGAATGTGGACACAGCTTTACACTCTTGGCTTCTCTGAAAAGACATGAGCGCATTCACACAGGTGACCGCCCATACCATTGTGATGACTGTGGAAACAGCTTTGCATTGAAGAGTGACCTGGTGGTACACCAGCGCATTCACACAGGGGAACGTCCTTACCATTGCGACCACTGTGGTAGCAGCTTTACACAGAGTGGTCACCTGGTGGCACACATCCGTACCCACACGGGTGAAAAGCCATATCAGTGCCAGCTGTGCCCCATGACTTTTGCGGTACGTTCAACTCTTGTCACTCACGTTAGATCCCATAAGGGTGAAAAGCCCTATCAATGTGACTTGTGCGAAAAGAGATTCGCTCACAGCCATAATTTAATCCACCACAAGAAGGCTGTTCACAAAAAATAGCAGTGGTCCAAGATGCCCCTGGTACAAGTGTTTCGGTAACTACCAATTTGTGTACAAGCTACCAAGATTCTACCTCAGTGCCGTATGAAAAGTGTTGGTAGCTAAACTGTATCATTAACTTTATTTTTAAGTTTTGTTCACTTTAACGCAGTTTTCAGAAAACAACATTTGTTCCTTTAGGCAACACACAGACAGTCACCCAGGAGATTGAGCCTGCTATGCTCGCAAACCTGCATGAATGAAGATAAAATCATGATAATACGTGGATGGCATCACTTCTTGTTAGAGAATGACTTTCAATAACTTTATATCCAATATTTATCGCTGGTGCCAGTTGTCAGCCTGCCTCAGTGAAGATGTTTCGTGGATTAATAGTGCACAAAGCTCCTTTTAATCTTTTGGGCTGAGAGGGCTGATTTTTTTTTTACTATCAATATAAATTCACTCATTTATGTCACATCACAACCTATAAATATTTGTATGACAACAAATGAAAACTTGATCTTGTGTAAATCTGTGTGTTTATTCCAACAGTTTTTGTGGCAGGAATAAGTGGGGACGATTAGATGTCCAGCGTCAAAATGATGTGTCTTGTGTTAGTTTGGTGGTTTAAAGAGTTCTCTGTTGTTTGGAATGAGGACTAACAAAAGAATTCACTAACATCTTCTTTATTATTACTCAGAGCACTGTCTCTGCTGGATATAAATGATATAATATTTGTGGATCAATGTGTGTGCACTATTTTTAATCTATTTTGGTTGTCAGAATAGGATCTGTTTGTGATCATTTAACTTTGTGCTAGCTTCTGTGTTGTGTTGGTTTTACTTCAAGACGCTTTCTCGATTTGCATTAGGTGTTCATGATAACATGCTCCAAGGGTCATGGCTGCTGAAACAAAAAATACTGTGATTAGTGCCTACGAAAAGCATTGCAATCTTGTAATGTATTGTAAAGCTCGTATCTGGGTCAATTGTATGAAATTGCTTAGTGTACACGAGTATTTTATTACAGTTGCCATTACAAAATCTTCAATACAGTCTGGCTCTTTGTAAAGCTGACTTGTTTGACATATTGTGCATTAAAATTGAATAACAGTGCAGTTCTAAGAAAGGGTTTTTTTTAGTCTTATACTTTGAGCATCCTTAGGCATCTCTGTGCCTTGCATCCAGTAAAGAATTGCTATCGTCACTCTTTTTCTCACACTGTGCTGTTCCCCACAGCAAAGCTATATTGTCTGTTGGCATTGCATTTCCAGTGGCACAATAAGTTGTGGTTGTTTTTTTTTGGTTACTTTGGAGAAAAGTTCTCTCCAACTTATCATTCTATCAACCACTGTGTGGTTAGTACATAGGCATGCCGTTACACATTCATTCTAATAAAGATCGATGAGCAGCCTTTTAGGTGAATTCAAAAACAATAACCCTTGTTCTTCTTTGTTTCATGTTGCGCAGTCTTCCCCATGCAGGACACCGCTTTCATGTATAGTAACTGTGAAAGTTTATTTAGAAAAACTTGTACCTGCTAGCGTAGCTTCAAGAGGGTCTAAACTTTTCGTATGCAGGGTTTGTGTTGAGTTGGTTCACTTTTCTGCATTGTATATGTTCAGAAAGATCGGCAGTTTTAAAATTCATCCCCATCGAATACATTCTAATTCTGCAATAAAAACAAAGCATTTCTGGCACTTGTCATAAGGAAACCACCGCGCGTGATGAGAAATGCGATTTTAAAGTCAATGTCAAAAGTTTGAAGATTTATCACACTTCGCAGGTTGTGAATCTGCCCAGTATCCTACGTTGTAGGACAGCTTAAAAATTGGCTTTGAGAAAAATATTTCCGCCACTAAAAGGATAATTCTGATTTGTGGTTGAAATAAACGTTATATCAAAATATTTAAATTCTTCAAATTTCTGAAGTATCGGCATATACGAGTTCAGCTGTGTACCTTGAGAATGTTACGTTGTGTACTCAAAGAATGATTACAAAGCATGTCGCAGCTACAAAGCCGCTGCCTCAGTGGTTATGGCGCTCGGCTGCTGACACAAAAGACGCAGGTTTGATACCCGTAGCGACGGTCGGTTTTCAATGGAAGTGAAATTCTAGAAGCCTGTGGACTGTGCAATGTCTGTGCACATTAAGAACCCCAGGTACTCAAAAATTTCCGGAGCCCTTTAATACATTGTCCCTCATAGCCTAAGTTGCTTTGGGATGTTAAAGCCCCATAAACTAAACTAAACTATCTACAATGCCAACTCTGTACAGAAAATGCCCTCACTTTGATTACATCAAAAACAGATCAGGTGATTTTCATTTGTTATCGCTCACGATTTCATGATAAGAGAAAGGGCTTGTAAGGAGCATCATTAAGGTCTTGATTCTCACTTACAGGGATCCCATTTGTTGTTTTAAAATTGCATGGACAAATGAGGAATCACTTCTGACTCTGCACACTGCACGGGTGGCTTTTTTCAGCGCACACACCGCAACTTTGAAATAAGTGAGTGCTGACATGCATACCACCACATCCTTCACACAGCAGAACCACAGGGGAGGGATCGTGCTGTCAGCCTTGCATCACCACGGTCATCATCATCAGCCTGACTAGGCCCACTGAAGGGCAAAGGCCTCTCCCATCAGAAGGGTGTATGCTTGGGCTTGTTGGTTCATATTTGAAAGGTAAAAACATCGCGCAAAGAAACAAGGACACAGAAAGACAAACAACACACGGCGCTAACTTCCAACAGTGGTTTATTTCAGAAAGGAAAGGTGGTTTTATATCGACATCAAGACCAACGCGCCGTCAAACCATGCGCTAGCGAAGCGTATCAGCCAGATATGCGAGCTCTTTTGCCAGCAATGAAACAGAGGGGGTACTAACACAATCATCTTTCAAAAGTGATATCCATTTCGCTTCTATGATTTCTCATGTCAACTGGTTATTGTGCACTTTTAAAACCATGCATTGTTCAAGAAGCGGTATGCAGTGACACACACGGCAGTGGGCTGACAACCCTTTTCCACGCATATCATCTACGTCACGCCCATGCTCTCGAAGCCTATCATTCAGGCATCTACCGGTTTGCCCTACATACTGCTTGCCACGGAATCTGATAAATTACATTTTCAATACAATTGACAAACTTTTTCCTATGTTTTTTCGTACAACCAACACCCTTTTTAGATTTTTTGAAATGTTTCGTACACAGATGACTCAACTTCTTAGGCGCCGAAAAAACCACTATAGCTCCCAAACGTTGCGCTATTTTTTTGAGATTATGAGAAAGTTTATGAAAATAAGGAATGACGGCAACTTTTCCTTTCTTACTCATGGCTTCTTGGTTATCCTGGCCTTTTTTATTGCAGACTTTCTTCAAAACCCCTTCCGCCACAGACACTAGGACATGGGAAGGGTACCCAGCATTCGCAAGCCTCTTACACTGCTGAGAAAAACTTTCATGCATGAGGTGCGGGCAAGACTTCTTCAAACAATTCAAAAATGAAAGGCTAGCAATAGATCTTTTTACGAGCTTAGAATGGGCTGAATGGAAAGGTAACAATGGTTTTTTGCCACGAGGTTTGAACATCCAGCACGTCCGGTCATGATGCATTGTGATGCTGATTTCAAGGAATTGGATAACCCTGTTTTCAGGTAGTTCAAACTTTAGTTCAAGAGGACTAAACTGGTTACGAAAAAGAGTGAGAACATTAAGAACATCATCCATAAAGGAACTGTCATTACTGTTAAGTACAATCAGAAAGTCATCAACGTACCTAAAAATCTTGATTACATTGGTATCTTTTACAATATCAGCAAAAGACCTGTCCAAACGGGCTAAAAACAAATCGCTGAGGATGGGTGCAATGCATGAACCTATACAGATGCCATCTTTCTGAAGATAAGGTTTTTCATCCCATACTATGAACGCTGACTTGAGATATAATTTCAAAAGTTCTATAAATCCATTCACCGAGATGCCAGAAGCATTTTGAAAAGCAGTTCGCCCTTGCTGGTCTATACATTCTTTAATACAGGATAACAAAGCATCATGCGGAATGGAATAATACAGATCTTTTATGTCCACAGAAAAACCGCATAGGCCCTGTCCCTCATGTGACTTGAAAAAATCTAGAACCTGCTCAGAATTACAGACTAGAAAGGGATCCTGAACGGAAAGTAGCTTTAGTTTTTCTTGTAGGAACATGGCAACCGATTTTTGCCAAGTACCATTTTCCGATACAATGACTCGGAAAGGAACATCAGTTTTATGGGTTTTTGCATTGAAGAAAACGTGAAGAAAGTCCTTTTTACAATAAACCACTGTTGGAAGTTAGCGCCGTGTGTTGTCTGTCTTTCTGTGTCCTTGTTTCTTTGCGCTACGTTTTTGCCTCTCCCATGTCTCTCCAATTAACCCTGTCCTTTTCCAGCTGCAGCTCAGAGCTGTAGTTCGTAGTGAATCATGGAACTGCTAACAAGTACTGGAAGGTTTTCTGTGGGTTGATCATGGAAATGCTGACAGACACAGGAAATCTAGTCGTTTTTGTTATACGACAGATGTGGAAAAAGCACAATATTTAAGCTTGTACATTCAATCAAAAAATCAGTGAAACAATAGATGTTAAGAAAGCAGTACAAAGATATTGTCGTCGCATTAGTTATGTCGGCCTACCTCGTTTGGATGCTGTGAGGCTTGGACCTCCTGTGCAATTCTGTTTGTGTACTTTCCCACATATCACATGTTATGAGATTAATATTGCCGACCACCCTTTCATACAATAACTGTGTGAAAGCCTGCAGTTTTTGATTTATCCATAATATGATGAATGTTTAATGCCCATACCCACGGCAGTCGTTTCGTCACCGTCACAGCTTTTCTAGCATGAGCTCCGCTATCTCTTTGTAAACTAAGGTATGCGGGAAAGCCCACTTGTTGACTTTCGCACAGGGTTCCCGAAGGAAAGGGGGCGGTGAGTCGAGGTGTCACTGGCAGTGCAATGGATAGTGTAAAAATCTCACCTATTGCATGGTGCATTGTAGTCCACACACCTCTGCCTGAAATAGCCTAGACATGTAGATTCAGTTTCTGAGCTACGCTGTTGCCTGTAGCGATGCCAACTGCACGTCATCTGACTTCCAATGGTCACTGAACTTCTGTTAGACGTCCTGGGGACATGTATGGGACATCCAAGGAAGTTTCAGTACCCATTTGGTTGTTATGGGTCATATCTTTTTTTTATAAGCAGTCTCATCATTTTGACGCCAGCGTGTGTTCCTTTCAGTTATGACCGCTTTGTTCTTCCAGGACACCAATGCTGCTCATCAGGTGCTGCTTCCTGTTTGCTGCAGGAATTTCGATTTCTCACTCATTTTGCATGACCAACCACTGCGGTGCTCTAGTCATTAGAGCATCCGCCTCGCATACGAGAGGTGCAGGGTTCGATCCTCAATGCTGACAGGTACCCACTCTTGATTAAGCGGGTACAAGCTTTCCCCTGCTTCTCTAGGGTGAAATGCTTGGGAAGTGGGTCTTTGACCCCACCTTGAGTAAAAGAAGGAACTTTGTGCCATGGTGCTCTTTGGCCACAGATGCCCTCACGCCGTAAAAATTAATCATCATTTTGCATGACCACATCGTAGGCTGTATACTGCTATGCTGACTAATCAAAAAGTGCTCAGGAAGTACGCACTTCTGTGCACATCATGTTTTTTTTGCTTGGTGCTGTGTCAGTATAGCTTTGTTTACTTGGGTTCCAAAGTCGATGCATTGTTTTTAAAATAAGAAAGGCATTCGCTCATTGATCATTTTCTGAAATTTTTTTATACTGAACAGCCTAAGCTGTGAGCTTCAGGCAGAGTTGGAGCCCTAAAGTTATATGCTGCTGTCAGCTGATGCCTGCAAGGTGACGATATAGTATCAATGGAAAGAAGTAACCCACAGTGCTTCCCAATACATCGAATCAGCAACATGTGCTGTTACAAGAGGGGCATCATCGAGCCTGAAAACATTGCTTCAAAACCTTTATTGGCATCAAACAGAGAAAAGCCAGATAGGAGAGCTACATGGGAAACTCCCAGTTCATCTTCAACAGATGCGAGAAAAAGTATATGCACAGAAAAATTTGTGTTCTGAAACTTCTAAATGTAGACTCCATCAGAGGGAGTGCATACACAGATGGGTAAAGTTAGGAGCACATATGAAGTACCTTGGATTAAATTTGAAGCTGTATTATATGTACTGTCAGTATCAAGCGAACCTCCTAGGAACAGATAAGGAACAATAGTTTCAAACTGAATTAAAGACAAGCTCAAGTTTCCTTCAAGGAATTATTCATCATATCAAATGGGATGCAAACTGCATTCGGGCATTAGTTTTGGATTCTTAGTATACACCCTGCATTAAATTAAAATGTATGAAAAGCATTAAATTCAATTGTACTCGGCAGCAGTTATCCTGTCATCTCAAATCACATGAGTACCACATATCAGGCTACTTTGTTAAACATTGCTTCATGTGTCTAGTGCTGTCTATCACCGGTTATCGCAATTGTTTTCTTCAATCTCTATTCATGCTTTACTGATATTTGGACATAAATTTTGATTCCTTCACCATTGTATTTGTTCAACTAAAATCTGGCAGATATCTCAAAATACAGGCAATGTTTGCAAGCCTTGCATTGTGGTCTGTATTTCCATGCATGTGGTAAGGAAACAAACCTTCTCCTATGCCAATAATAGACTTCTAGCCCACATAGACTTCCTTTTATCATTGAGCATATTCCTAGGTCATCTTTTGCTTGCTCTGAATAATGTAGATGACCATAATGAGGAAAGTGCCCAGCAGTCTGCTAGATTTAGCTATCTCGCATGCTAATAAAGATGAGCGCATAAGTTTAGAAGACCGTCGGGAGTTATTCGTGTGTTCACTGCCCGTAACTGCGTTGGTCCACTGTGCCATCCCATCTTCCGAATGCACCCTATTGCAAATTAAAAAACAAAAACTGCCGAGCAGTGCTGAGTTTTCTTAATAAAACATTGGTCATTGCGATGAATAATGCTCACTTGGAATATGTCGTTGATAAATTACTGCAGTGCATCAGAGCCAAGATAGGAGGGGATATCCAAAAGTTTTAATTATAACAAAGAAGTCTTAGAGATATTTTCATGAAACATTTTATGCATAATCAGTGCCTCTGCCATGCATAATGATGCAAATATCAAATCTTTGTCTGAAGTAGTTTTCTTTCCATAGGCTGTAGAAGACATCAACCTGCATGATGAACAAAATTGAATCCCGAAGTGTTATACAGTTCCTCCATTTGAAGGGTAACAATGCACGTCATATCCACGACAAAATGAAAGCTGTGTTTGGGGATGAAAGCCAATCATGTGACCCGGTTGTGAGGTGGAAGAGGAACTTTCAAAGTGGTCACATGTCTCTGACACACAAGCCACGAGTGGGTAGACCCTCAATCAAGGATGATCTTGCCATGCTGAATAAAGTGGAGGCTGTTATCCTCAACAACAGAAGATCTACCATTTAAAGAGTGATGGCGGAGACTTGACTAAGTTTCGAACTGCGTGGAGGATTATTTATGGGGAACTGGACATGAATAAGGTGTCTGGCCGCTGGGTACCTTGCTTTTTGACACCTCTTCAAAAGGAAACTGGCACCGACTTTTCCCAGATGAATTTGACTCTGTTGGAGCGAAATGAAGGGGATTTTTTTGCTCGTCTCATCACTATGAACAAGTGATGGGTGTATTTCTATGAATCGCAGACCAAAGAAATGAGCACGGAGTGGAAACATCCATCCTCCCCCCTCCCAAGAAGATGAAGGTCCAGAAATCTGCCGGGAAGAAGATGCTATCCGATTCTTTGGGATAGTCATTGGTTAATAACCGACTACGTTTCGAAGGGCGGGACCCTCAACAATGATTACTACTGCAGCCTTGCGGAGAAAATGCGTGATGCATTGAAACAAAAATGTCTTGGCATGATCAGCAAAGGCGTCCGTCTCCTGGTCGACAATGCACCTGTCCATTTGGTTCAAGCACCCGTTGTCACCGCCCACCCGTTAGGCTATGAACCTTTGCAGCATTCACCTTATTCACCTGATCTTGCTTCAATCCACTTCTTCCTCTTTCCTGAGATGAAGGGACCAATTCGTGGTCTGTGATTTGGCGACAGAGGGGATGCCATTTTCGAAGTGGAACAGTGGTCTTTGAGCAAAGCGGAGGAGTTCTACAAAGAAAGCTTGAATCAGGTGAAGAAATGGTGGCAAAAATGTCGACTCTGCAGGAAGAGACTACGTGTAGAACTAACTTTTACCATTGCAAGTGAGTGTTGTATGTTTTGATTTCATGGTGATAATTAAAAGCTTTGGGTACTCCCTTGTAACTGGTGCGTTATGACAAACTCCTATTTATCACGTATGCAACTGACGCTGGTATCTACAGAGACTTGTTTTTATGCTGGATTTAAAAGTTTCTGCTTGTAAGCTACTAACCTAATCGTGAGCAAACATTGCTCACAAAGTAGCAAATTATGGTCTATGTTCTTTAAGATATAATTAAACATGGTTGCTTACCTGCAGTTTCTGGAATTAAGAAGAAACTGCTGTTCGCTGCGAGTACAGTTTTTGTAGATGTGAGCCAAGCATCTGATCCGACAGGCTGCTTCACGTGCCAGACAAAGAAGCAAATGACAATCTGGCTAGGTGGCTGGACGATTGTTGTGCCGGTTTTGAAAATTATCATATGTGTCACTTTTTGTCGTGTTTTGGGTGGAGCAGTGATGGCTCTTTGGCTTTAATTTTAGCAAGAAAACTAAACGGCATCTTTGAAGAACCGCACAACTCGACCACCTACTGAGCCAAGCAATTGCTTGATTCTCCGACTGGCAGTGGGGTGCAATAGTTTGCTTTGGCTACTTGTGCAGCCTTCCTGGAAACTGTACTTGTAGGTGGCATCAGTTTTTCATCAATTACAGAAAGTCTATGATAGTGCTGATGTTTTAAATATCTTCTTAAAGATTGCAGACCATAATGCTATCTTGTACATACTCCACATTACCATACATTAGCACATTTTCAGAAAAAATAAACAGCGAATGAACACATATTACAAGAATGCTTGCTTATCGACAGGTGTGTTGTGCTGAGCTGAGATGGTCAACAGCAGATTAGAACTTCATTGAGGGACTTCAGTCATGTATGATTACTAAATTGGCCTGATAAAGAAATAAAGATAGAGATAGTTTGCTTATGAGGCTGAAAGTTCTTGAAGTTTGTTATCAAAGTTGATCAAGCAAGATAACTGTGGAAAGCATATATTGAATCCCATTAAAAGAGAAGGCTGTGCTCACTGCAGAAATGATGCAGACAACACAGTAAGTGCAAATAGCTCCATTTAGAACAATTTAAATGCCCAGATTGCAGTATAAATGTCCAGTGCAGTATAATTAATAATTAATTACTAACCACTGACTGATTAGTAATCAATGTATATTTACTTAATAGTTATTACTACTTAATGCCTAATTACTAATAAATTACTATTCACTAATTATTCCTAATTAATGGCCAATTACTGATGACTACGCAATGTGCTTAATGACCCAGATGTAAGTATTCCATCAATGATGTGATCAGAGCTATAGTGTGACAGAATTTTGGCCAACAGTATACGAGCCATTTGAAGGGTTTCATTTTAAAGTGCTTGCAAACTCTCAAATGAGGTCATTATTAAGGAGAACAAAATTAAAGGTACTGCACTCATTCTGTCTATACTCGATGAAAAGGCATGAACGCCTGACAGTGTACCTGCGCAGCTCTTTCATATATATAAATCATGAAGTCATTTTATGTCGCCTTTGGGCAGTTCTGTTATAGTTTACAATAGTTCTATTCTTGCAAGAGGAGGCATCAACATGAGAGTTGTGCAGAGAAGTGATCACCGTAAATCGAATTTTATGTTCATGCGCAAAGCAGCACAAAGTGCGGAAAAAACATTTTCCACTGTTTTATTCTGAATGTCTACCCGTCTTTTCACTCTGTTTGCTCACTGGAGCAAGTGCACTTGTGAATGTAACTTAGGAGGGTAGATGTGTAGGCCAGTTGGTGAGACATGAAGGAGCTAGACACCGCAGCAGACACGGGACCGCCCTGTGTCGTCTTCTTTCTCTGTCCCGTGTCTGCTGCGGTGTCTAGCTCCTTGTGAATGTGTCGCGCGTGTTTTGAATAAAAAAGGCTTATCATACTTTGAGATTTTAAGCATCTCAGAGGTTTCTTAATAGCAAACGAATTCTATTCTTTGGTTGACGCATATGCTAGTCACATATCGCTATGCGCCAAAACTCAAAGCAAAATAAATGTGCACTATATCTAGTGAGTGATATATTTGGTCGCTTGATATTTGCGCTGATGAATTTTTTTTTTAATCCGGCAACTAGATAAATAGGGAAGCCTCTGTATGTTGCTTAAAAGGTAACAGGGAGCTCGTAAATCCTCCTTTACTCCACAACGAAGGCGCCGCGATATCCATTACAACTGCCGGAGTAGAGCGCTATACCATCTACTACAATCGCAATTAACGAAGGGTACCTCGAAAGGATCTCGTTGTATAGTGTCACCTAATCGCGTATTCTGAAAACATGCCCTGACAGGAGCGGTGTTCAAAACTCTACGCATCATCAGGTCCTTCTCACAAAGGCCCTGGCCATGCAAAGACTTCAGGGTACGCGCGTTGCGAGTGGCGGCAGTGCTGCGCATTCAACGCGTCGACGGAGTGTAGTTTGAGTACAGTGGAGAGGAATCACCACGTACGGTTTCTATTCGCGCAGTACGCAGTGGCGACGAGTAAACCATCGTACGTACACGTTGCGCCCCGTCGGGTGCGATATCGAAACCAACAGCGTCGAAATTCGGTTTTGCTTTCGATTGCGCTGACAGCCAGTTTTCAATCAACTACACTTTGCGCACAGATCGGACTTTGCTTCCTCATTAGTACTTAATTGAGACTGTCTACATGGTGCTCTTTATTTTTTATTTTTTTGTATTTAAACGTGCCCACGCCAACCATGGGGGAAGATGTATCAAGGAGCAAGTTGCATCGCGGGACGCATCAACAATCGCACGTATTTCGTGTGTTGCCGCATGTGTGCTTTACATATTCGCTTTTGTGTGTTGTCAGTCTGTGAGAAGACGAAGCTTTTTGCAGAAGGAAATCTTTGTGCCTACAGAGAAAGGATAACTTCGTGCAACCCGGTGAACGTCACTTTTGCAGCGTGCGCGTGTGAAGACATGGTCTGTCTTTGTGCGCGTGTGCCCAAACGTCACCGCGCAGTCACGAAAGATTCGGGCTTATTAACGCCTTTACCAAGGACATGAAAGAAGCAGAAGTGTATAACCGCAATTCTGGACAAATTTTCTTCAGTGAAACTTGCCGGTGTTATTCCTTTAAACGTGTTACTTGAACACTTGCATGTGCGGGCAAGTAGACGCAATGAATTGCAAAGCTGTAATTGGCGTTAATTTATGTAAATTCATTAGGTGTGTGTCTTCAGCCGTGACCATCTCACTGAATTGATCGCCGGTGAACTTTCCACGCCTTATTTCTCTTGCAGCAGGCTTTAGCAAAGACAGCATGTTCGGGGAGATCGCGCCGTTCGCATTTCTTCTCGGATGTTTGTGTTATTCTGTCTTCGTAATCGCATAGCAAATGCAACAGTCAGTTATTTTTCAGTCTGTAGCTTTGCGGCAAGAAGGCTGATGATTTATGGACTCGGTGGCGATTTGTGTGATAACCGTCCATCGTGTGTTGTGGTGACTTGCTGGTGAATCATATCCCGATGGCGGTACCTGTAACCAGCAGTTTACGCCGGAAACTGGTACAGACAGCTTCTAATTACGGAATATCAGCAGGCCTTTTTTTTTTCTTTTGTATACGAAAGTAGTCTTCTTCATGCTCGCATGGCGTGCTAGTATAAAATCGTTTGTCCGCGTCCCTTGCCCCAATGCCGCTACAGAGGAATGAAAAACGCATGCTATTCTTCGACTGCACTGATTGGTGTACTTGAAAATCGTTTTAGGCCTGTTTTGTGTGTTCTCAGTTTTGCAGGCATTGGAGGGGCACCAGTAGCCATGGGAAAGAGCATTCCAGAGGAAGATCTGCAGCCAGCCTATGCCGACCAATAGCTTGATGCTCCTGTCCTGTAAAACATTCTATTGCGGGGCCTGTCTTTGTACCATGCACCAAGAGATCTCCCCTAGATAAATGGATAACTATTGGCATCCCCTTTGTATCAGGCCTGTGGCCAGACCCACCTCGCCTAGTATAGTTAAAAGTGGTTAATATTTTCTGCTGGCTGTTCTTTTTTCTGAGCTTTGATTAATCCTGGTCTGTTTATTTTTTTTCCCCATTCAAGGCTATTTTTTATTCTGTGCTGTATTTCCGATTTCTGTGATGTGTCAATTTTTTTATTCTGTTGTTTCTTGGAGTCTGATGGCACATTAGCCGTTCTGTGTTCTTGTAAGAGTTCCTTGCAAGTTACACACTAGCTCCTCCACGCTCGCAAATTGTCCTGCCTTTCTTAGTTGTGGTAATGCCTCTTCTTCTAGCCATCATTTTATTTATTTCATATCTGCTTTATTGCCTGTTATTTGGCTAAATATTTGGGCTTGAAAGTTTCAGATGAAATGAGTAAAAGCAAGGCAGGAGTGATTTTGCATTGCAGTTGGATATTTAGCTTGATATTGCAACTGAGGCATTCTTTTTCTTGTTGATCAAGTGTTTGGTTGGTTGAGCACATATTTCTTATGTCCTAAATTGAAAATACTTTACTGAATTTGTATTGGTTGGCTGTATTGCATCAATGTAGCCATATTTCTATGTTTAATCATACTTTCAAAGGGTTAGTGGAGGACATCTCATCCTGACCTACGTACTGTGTTGTCACATGTCACGACAGCGACCATTAGGCCACAGCCACAAACGCAGTCGTGTGATGTCACAAGTCAAAATTTTTCTGTGGCAAAGCGTAGGGTCGCATTGTAAGCTGGCAGTTGGTCAATGCTATGGTAAAAAAAAGCTCAGTGTTGGACGCGCTGCATTATCCCGTGAGGTCTGTGCAGTCGAATATGTGGCCAGAAAGCATGACCTATTTGTGAGCTTCATATCGGCTGCCTCCTTGGTAATCTGGTCATGCTTTTCGGTCTGGCTTTAGAGATCCGAATTAAGGCTTGCGAATGCATGTTCTTGGTCTGACGCTGTTTGGGTCAAGTTTATGCCAAAAGTGGACAGCTTATCTATGTGTCACGAATGTTATGCTGATTGCAAATAACTGTAGTAATATGAACTCTCAGCAGCCTGGAGGGACTCGGACAAAGCTACCGGCTCATTACTGCACCCACGTAAACTAGCAATGGGAAAGGGACGAAATACCGTCTTCTTTGGTTTCGTTTAATCCCCTTCGATCGCCCGCAGTAGTCACCAGCCTGCCTCGCCCTCAAGTGTCCTTGATTGTGGCAGTAAATCATCCCTCTTCTCCGCTGTTATTAAACAAGGAGGCTTAGAAGTCTAAGCGTGCACCATCGTTGCAAAGACACAGATCATAATATGAGCCTGAGCTCGGACTCTCCTGCGACTCTGATCATAATGTGAGCCCAGATTTGATTCACTCACCACACAGATAATCATCTGAATATGAGCCTAAGTGAGTGAGTCAGTCTGCTGATCAAGGACTGCGTTATCCTTATTCAATACACAAAGCATGTAAACAATGCTGTTGTGTCCTTGGAGACTTCTCCTTATGCTACTATGCTCCGTTTCAAATTGCAGGCATGAATAGCAGTATTAGGAGGACGTAGAGTACATGCTTGAAGAAGAGCCTTTGCATGCAACCTACTGCTACGAACATATGCAGAACCTTACCTTCACTTATGTGCATGTGTAAAGTTAGGTGCATGAGAATCCATCTGTCAGCTGTGCTAAAAATATCATGTGACATTGCATTTTAGCTGGTGGAAAACATCAATTTCAAAAATCTGTACTCGCAGTTAACAGTAGATTGCCGTTGCACTTCTATTTCCCTATTCATATCCTTTCTCATTTTGTGCTTGCAGAAGAAGGAAAACAGCAGAATGTGTAGTCGGACGTGGATGTTGTGCATTCTTACTTCTTTGTGCTTTCCATTTGCGCAAAAGCAGACTGGCCCCACTGCTTGTGACATTTTTGTTTATTTTATAGTGACTCGTATTTTTTTCTCTATTATTTTGCAGGCCGTTGTTGATAAGCCAATGCATACAAAGTTCCAGAGGAAGAAACCTTCAAAACCATGCCTTCCAGCCTTCCATGACTGCACTCCTTGAAGCTCATAACCTGAAAAATTGCGTGTGCAATGATCTTACTGGACTGTGTCAATGTTCAAAGTGACATGGAAGTGTTTTCAATGATTTTGCTTGAATTAAAGGGATTTAAATAGTGATGATAATGGGGACTACCTTCAAAGTAGAAAATTTTTTTAGTGAGCTCGTTTCGAATTTATTATCTTTCTGCAGGATCGGCATTAGGCTTGGGATGAAGAGGGAAGGAGGGAATAGCGGAATAAAATTAGCACCAAGTTCTTTTCTTCTTCATAGCTCAAAAGTCGTGTAGCAGAAATCACTGGCATGCGTTGGTTGAACATTTTAAATAAAGCTCTCGGTGAGATTCCCATTACAGTAGTGGTACTAACAGAACACCTGACCGGATACATAAATCAAGTGAAGCCTGCAACGTGTGTACTCTTGTGGTGGGCAATTAGTAGCAATCATAGAATTACATTAGTTGTTGGTCACTCGGAGGCTGAACGGCCACGGTGCATTCCAGAATACAATGGGTCGAATTGGCGCATGTTTTAGGGCAGTTATGACATTCAGAAGATGTTGCATATTTTTGTAAGAAAGTCTGTGCAGGTGTGTCACTTCGTCAAATACTTTGTGACACAGAGAATTGAAAAAAAAAAATCTGGTGCGCAGCGCACGTTTAATGAAGGAGGCCCATTAGTTCCAAAATATTGTGCTCAATCAAAAATACGAAATGGCAGAAAATGATGCGTTTATTTTTGGTGCAAAATGGCGTGAATAGGATTCCATCCTGTTATTAAGTGATCAAAGCAAGATCACCTCTCGGGTGGTGGTCATTGTGAAAAACTTCATTTGTGACATTGCATGAAATGCAATTATCCTGGTACTTGTGTGATTGGTCTGTTATGTGGACAAATTGATTTTTTTAATTTATACAATATTCTTTCATTTTTAAATCAAAGCAGAAACATCAATGATGAAAATTGCATGCATTGGAACTCTTAGTGTTTTGCGCCTCTGTGTTTGACACCACAGTCTTTATGCTGATTCTTGTGCAGTATGACCTTGAATCTGCGAATGCTTGGTTATGAAATTCATTGCAACTCCACGACTTTGCACACCTGGTTAGGGGTTTGTGATGACTCTAGCTCTGTAAAACCTGTGCTGTATCGTGTGGTGAATTTTATATTCTATTGTACTTGCCACTGTTTACTGGTTCGTGAGTGTCCTTTTGGCTTTCCTGAAGAGTACACTATGATTCGGTGTCGATCACTAGTGACTGACCTCATTTCGTCGATGCACATGGCATTACTGTCTCTGTCCAAACTATATCCATTGCTGTGTGCATTTAGCCTGCATTCTGACATCTTCCATTTCGTTTTGAGGCCTTTTTAAGAGCAGGTTACATCTGGCTGTGTGGAGTGTGCTGTGAAAATGTTTATTTTAGTTTTTTAACAATACTGCATATGTATCTGCACACCTGGAATTCATAGCATATTGGTAGTAGAGACTTTTATTTGTCTTTAAGGTGAAAAGTGTTTTATTATAATGCGAAGCCATCTAAAAAAATTTGTCATTGCACATAGCATTAGTGAAGTTCCTTACTATATTCCTTGATGTGTTCATTTAGCCTGCGCTCTGAGATGTTGCATTTCGTTTTGAGGTCTTGTTAAAAGCAGGTTACATTTAACTGTATGCAGTGTAACGCAACAGTGTTTGTTTTGGTTGTCTAACAATACTGCATGTATATCTGCACACCGGGAATTCATCGTGTGCGGATTTCATGTCATGGTGTTGGTGTTGGCTTTGATTTGTTTTTGAGCTGGAAATTTTATTATAATGCGAAGTAATTTAAAAAAGTTGGCCTAGGTTTTTGTTATGCTGTCTGCTCTATAATGCTATACATTATTGCACAATGTAGTGCCAGTTTTACGAGATTTACTGGCCCACAGTGTTCATTTTTTAGTTTTGCCTGACTGGTTCCTTTGCATCACAAAATGTCCGTAAAACGAGTAGTGCTGCTATGATTTTTGCTCAGAATAATGCAACAACTGGTGACAATTGTCGCACTGTTACTCGTTTCTCGCCACATTCACTCTCCCTGCAACGGTGGCCTAGTCATTGGAGCGTGCATCTCGCATGTGGGGTGTGCTGGGTTGGATTCCCTGTGCCACTGGGTACCCACCAGTGGTACAATACGCAAGCTTTTTCCCTGGTTTTTGCTAGATGAAATGCCTGGAAATGGGACCCACCCCCTTGTGTTGATGAAAGTGCCTTGTGCCGCGATGCTCTTTGACCAAAGCTGTCCTTGCGTCATAAAATGTCATAATCAGCTTTCACTCTTATTGCTTTCAATGAGAGCATCATCAACCTCATCATCATGTTCACAGAAATGGTCTTCAGTGCCATCCATGGTGTTAGAAAAGCTGGTCACAAATCTTTTTCAGAGCAGCTTATTAAGAAACTCGGTCACTATAGTTTCTTCCTTTTTCCCCCCGCTGGTTTCTCGTCCCAAAATTGGAGGTGCTGCTACTGCACAAGTAAATGTGGTATGCTCTAACTGCACTTAAGACAGAATAGTGTAAACCTTCAGGTGTGCTTCTACTCTATTAATTGCACTATTAAAGACGGTGGGGGCAGAACATCACGTTGGGTAAATTGGCAACATTCGTGGGCAGCTTTAACCTGGACGTTTTTACTAGTAGCCTTTTTCTTGAAGCTTTTTTTTCTGTGCGCAATACAGCTACCACAAATGGTTTAATAAAAAATACTGGGTGTATCAATGTTTTTTGTCATTAGGCATTAATGACACTTGCTGTTAAACTTTTGTAGGCAAACTTTTACTGTCCTTCCCATGAAGACTGGAATTGTCCAGATTCATTCTTCAATGCAATGGCTGTTGGCTCGGTTTGAGTAGGTCTATAAATTAGTAGGCAGTTGTCAGTTATTTGAGCGTAGGTATAGCAGTCATCTCCATGCAGACTTAAAAGTCTGGAATGTTTGCTTTCAAGTTCACTTCTTCTCAGGCTCGCCTTACTCAATTTACACAACTTGGAAAAGCTGTTTTACGAGAGTGTACTCCATATTCACTGTGTTGTACACATGACACCGCATGAACTGTTGCATGTGTAATATTTTGTCTTAGGGAATGTAATCTGCTTTTCACATGCAGGCTTGCGCTCCAGGGTCCAGAAACATGGGGTTCTTTCATCGCTGAACTCTCCAGGTTAGAATCTGCAGTATTTCTCCATGTATGCTTTCCTGAAGGTTGTCTTTCAAAAAGCAGGTTGTAGGATACAGACACTTTAGTTTACTGAACTGTGGTGAATGACAGTATATGCCTTTGATATTCTGTGATGTGTGAACTACTGACCGAACTGTCACCCTTGCTAGTTTAGTTCATTGATGCAAAAACTTTACAGGGCCCAAGGCCTCATCCGGGTTTTAGCCTTTAGTCTTTTCCTCCTATTGGACACTGTGTGAGGAGCAAATAAAACAAAAAAAATGTTACTGTCCTCTGTGCTAAACATACCTCACTGCCACTTTTAAGACTACCTGTGTGGACTTTGTACAGTGTCTTTCATGTTGCCAGTTGTGTAAGCCTTAGGATCAAATGCAGAAACTTTGGATGGATTACAAAGGCTGCCCTATTTTTTTGGCAGTAATAACATTTCTTGCAGCCTAAATGTTTTTTTTTTTTTGCCTGCATGCAGAATTGACTGCAGGGACATCTTGTTTCAGGCCTGCTTTCCCCTTAATTGAATATAACTTTCGATAGGTACTTTTGATGAGTGTGTCCTCTGCATTCAACTTTTATTTCTCATTCTAAGTGAACATTGGATTGTTGGTTCATGCAGTTTATTTAACTTACTCTGCCTGTGCAACACAGGTTCAGTCGCGACCGACCATGGCGCACCTGCTGTAGAAGAATCAACCAGTGAAAGGCGCCCTGTGGGCCACTGCACAAAATCTACTCCTCGTGGTATGCGTAACCACCGCGGTAAACCCACAGGAAATAAGCTGCACAAATGCACCCACTGCAGCAAGGGATTCAAAAGAAGGCACCAGCTAGTGGTGCATCTCCGAGTCCATACCGGCGACCGCCCATACCATTGCAATGAGTGTGGAAAGAGTTTTGCACAAAAGTTTACCCTAGGGCAGCACCAGCGCATTCACACAGGCGAGCGTCCCTACCATTGTGACCACTGTGGCAGCAGCTTTAACCAATTGACTACTCTGAAGAGACATGAGCGCACTCACACAGGCGACCGCCCATTCCATTGTGATGACTGTGGGAACAGCTTTGCATTGAAGAGTCACCTGGTGTTACACCAGCGCACTCACACGGGTGAACGTCCTTACCGTTGCGACCACTGTGGTAGCAGCTTTGCACAGAGGAGCAACCTGGTGGTGCACATCCGTACCCACACGGGTGAAAAGCCGTTTCAGTGCCAGCTGTGCCCCATGGCTTTTGCAGTGCGTTCAAACCTTGTGAGTCACGTTAAATCCCATACGGGCGAAAAGCCCTACCAATGTGACTTGTGCCAAAAGAAATTCAGTGAGAGGAGCAGTTTGAGCTACCACAAGAAGGCTATTCACAAAAAATAGATATGGTCCGTGATGCCCCTGGTACAAATGTTTTGCTAACGGCCAATTTGTGTACAAGCTAGCAAGATTCTAGCCGACTACCCTATGAAAGGTGTGGGTAGCTAATCTGCATCATTAATTACATTTTAAGCTTTGTTCATGTTGACAAATTTGTCAGAAGGTAACATTTTTTGTGTCTTTAGGCTACACATCTGCTCCGAGTCATTCCTGAAGACGGATAGGAAGCCTGCTATGCTTATAAACCTGCATGAATGGGATAAATATCACGGTCATACATGAGTGACATCACTTCTTGTTGGACGGAGACTTTCAAGAACATTATACCCAGTATTATTCACTGGTGGTAGTTGTCACCCTGCCTCAATAAAGAGATTTGGAAGAGTGAAAGGTCGCATAACAATTCATTTTATTTGTGCATTCTGAGTGGGATAATTTCTGTGACCCTAATTATAAATTCACTTATCAAGATCTCTGAACCTATAAATGTTTGTATGACAATAAAAGAAAACTTGTTCTTGTGTAAATCTTTATGTGTTTATTCCAGCAGTGTTAGTGGCAGGAATGAATAGCAAAATATAGGTGTCCAACATCAAAATCATGAGTTAATTTGCAGGCTTTAAGAGTTCTCTGTTTTTTGAAACGAAAGCCAACAAAAGAGTTCACTAAATCTGCATCACCATTTCTCAGAGGACTGTCTCCGCTGAATATAAATTGCATAATATTTGCGGAATATTTCTTCCACACCATCTTTAATCTATATCATCTGTCAGACTAGAAACTTTGTGACTATTTCACATTCTGCTAGCTTCTATGCTGTGATAGTGTTATTTAAAAAAGCCTTATCGATTTACATAAGGTGTTCGTGATAACATGCCGCAAGGGTTGTGGCTGCTGAAACAAAAAATACTGTCATTAGTGCCTGTGAAAAACATTGTAATCTTATAGTGTAATGTAAAGCTCGTAATTTGGGTCCATTGTGTGAAATTGATCAGTGCACATTAGAATTTTATTGCAGTGTCCATTCAAAATGTTGAATACATTCTGTGGAGTGAAAGGTCGCACAACGCCGCCGCGGTGGCTCAGTGGCTATGGTGCTCGGCTGCTGACCCAAAAGACACGGGTTCAATCCCGGCCGCGGCGGCTAGAATTTCTTTGGAGGAGAAATTCTAGAGGCCCGTGTACTGTGCGATGTCAGTGCACGTTAAAGAACCCCAGGTGGTCGAAATTTCCGGAGCCCTTCACTACGGCGTCTCTCATAGCCTTAGTCGCTATGGGACGTTAAACCCCATAAACCATAAACCAAACCAAAGGTCGCACAACGATTTGATCCCGGCCGCCGCGGGATCAATGTCAGTGCACGTTAACGAACTCCAGGTGTTAAAAATTTTCGAAGCCGATTGATACGCCATCCCTCATAGCCCGAGTCCCTTTGGGATGTTACACCTGCATAAACTAAACTAAGATAGTTACAAAGCCAACTGTGTACACGCAACGCCCTCTCTTTGAATGTGTAAAAAGCAAATCAGGTGCTCTTGAGTTCTTCTGCCCCATGATTTCGCGATAACAAAAAGGGCTGCTAAGCAGTGTCATTAGATCTTGGTTCTCGCTTACAGGAAATATCAGTTGTTGTTTTAAAAATGCATGCACATGACTTTGCAAAATGCATGAGGGACTTTTTGCAGCGTTCACACCACAACTTTGAAATGCTTCATCGCCATAGGTGACGTTAAGTGAGTGTTCACACGCACACCAGTACGTTCTTTACATAGCAGAACCACAGGAGAGGGATCTTGCTGTCAGCCTTGAACCACCGCGGTAGCATGTGAAATACACTGCGGTGTAGTTGTGCACACTCCTGGCACCCTAGTGTCATCATCTTGTGTACATATCTATATTGTGAAACAGGTTTGACCATTGGTGCGAAGTCGACAAGCAGATGAGACATGAGTGTGGGCACAGTTTTGAGTTTATGTGTATTGTTGTCTGTTAACATCGCAGCAGTCGTGCCTTACAGTTCGTTGCTCGGCTACACGGGCAGAAGCTGCCATTGCTCTGTCTAGTGCACTTTTGTGCAGTTCAGGGCTGTATTGTTGCAGTGAATCATGGAACTGCCGACATGAACTGGAAGACTTTCTGTTGGTTGATCGTGGCAGTGCTGACAGAGAAAAGATAGTCGTTTTTGTTATATTACAGGTGTAAAAAAGCACCACATCTGAGCAGGTACAATCAATCAAAAAAGCACTCGAGCAATAAATGTTAAGAAAACAGTACAAAGGTATTGTCTTAGCATTATTTATAATCTGGGCCGGTCACATTTTGACACTGGGAGGCTTGCGCCTCCTGCGCAGTTCTGTTAGCATGCCTTCCCACATATCGCATGTGTTGACAATAAGATGGCCGACAACCCCTTTTTTTGCTTTTAGTGGTAAAACCTATTATGCATGACCCTTCCTCAAACACATGCACACACGGTAAATTCTCGTTATTTTGTGCTCGCGTTTTTAGCTCAAACTTTTGGTCAAATTCTATTCGAACTAAGGGTACCAAGAGTGGACACGTGTGTGTGCGGCACGGTGGTTTTGTAGCTGCATGCTCTCTTTAAGCAGTCTTATATTTGTTTGTTGCAAGTAATCTTTTGAGATTTGCGAAAGACTTTTTAAGATGAAGACGATACATCCAATGGCCATTATGTTTAGGTCCAAATTGTGCACGTGTCATGGAAAGGATATATATCGTTGCAAGGCCAAGCACCAATGGTCGGGCATATCTCGACGTCTCGATATTTCAAACTGTTAAGAGACTGAAAATTTCTTCAAATTATGCCGATTTGAAATTAAGGGTAAGGGGACCGAAAAAGACACAGAGATCGGAATGAATGAGTGCCCAATCAGACAGTTTGATGCATTCACGGGTCTTTTAATTCGTCCTATGCGACCGCTCATCACCACTGAGAGCATTAATAGTGGTGCCTCATAGATGCCACTCGATCGGCCCCGCATGTTTTAAAATAAACTCATCCCACGTTGTGACAAAGAGCAGAGAAAAAAAAACTGCTGTGAAGCAGCCACAAAGGCCACAACCCACACCAGGCAACTCGCGCATGTAATGGCCTTTCATAGACTATCAGCCAGAGGGCCTTCGAAAGCAAGATGGCCGCGTGCAGCACGCTGCATTGCCATGCTTGATCATCGGTCAGGACAGCTAAGCTGTACGGCCGTTGCATACGCTCATACTACCGGCAGTTTTGTCGCACTGAAATAAGTGATTTTGACCGCACCAAAGTACCAGTTTGTAAATATGGCAGGTTTGAATTAAGCGATTTCCATGTGTGTACAGTACACACCCTACATACCTCTCTGGCAATAATGGACCTTAGCAGCTGAGAAATGTCAGAAGAAAAAATTAATCTGACATTATCGGGTGATGCAAATTCAATCAGCCACTGTTCTGCTTGAGGAAAGATGGGTCAGAAACAGCAAGAGAAGACTGTCAAATTTACCCAACATCATTTAGGGCCGTTTGTTAACAGGTAAAAGCCGATATTACCCAGTTTGTGCAGCTGAAGCACACATCATGAAAACCAGGATAAACCTAATTTCTGCTCAAAAAATTGCTGATGGTTTATCTTTAGTGAAGCCTGGCTTGTAAGCAAAAGCTTCATTCCCCTGGCTATGCTAAGAGTGCTGCTTGTGGTTGAAGCAATGACGAGACTCATAGTTTGGCTTAGGGGAGACACACTGATTCTTTGCTTGTGGATATTCCTGTGAAGGCACTCCGATGGTCAGTGAAGAAGTGAGACTTGGTGGTTGGGTGAGCAACCTCTCGCGACCAACCATAAATTTAACTCCCACCTGCCAGGGTGGGTGCACTGAACATCCAGTGTGTGCAATGCACTATGCGTTAGACGGCAAGTCACGTCTAGTTGCCCAATACACCACAGCTTTTGCTCTCTGACCAGATTGAGCAGCAGTTCAACCGCAGGCAATTTACTGTGCGTAACCATGTGCAATGAAGCTTTCGTGTACACACTTGGTTTAACCACAGCTAAACCACCAGCAACTTTTTTTTTTTTACCTTACGGCCACCATGGTGTAGCACCAAAGCAACACACCACGAGTCCATTATGGTTTGAGCTCTAAATTGCTTGAAGGTGAAAACCGCAAGCACCGCAAAGAAAGCCCGAGGTCCCGTAGTGAAGCTTTCGCTTCAAAAGTGCGTTCAGGAGAAATGTAGTTTGCCAGTGCAACGGGCTGGGCTACAACTCGCAGAATAACGAGCGCCCTCTACAATTTTCGAACCTAAAACCCTTGTACGCAGACGGCAGTCTCACATTCTTCTTCGAAAAGGGAGAGGAGAGACGTCCCTTTATCTGTATGGGAAGGAAATTGTTGAAAGGAAACAATAGAGCCAAGGCGCGAATGACAGAAGCGGATCGAGACAGGTACTCGTCAAGGGAATTCATCACTGTAACCTTTGCACAACTTTCCTTTACACTCTACCTCGAAAGCTGGAAATATCCAGTGGGGCTTCAGGTTCACGCAGATTTGAGGGCAGCCCCGCACACCTTTTCGAAGAACGACACAGTGCAGGGCTGCTGACTCATCTCCCCTCACGCTAAACCCTTCATGCAGCATTGCAGGAAACGAAAACGTGTCTGTTAACGAGGGTTTTTGGTTGGAAAACTTCTTCCTGTAAGTCAGCTTTCCCGCAATTTTGCAAGGCAGATGTCTTGAACTTTGAAAGCAATTGATAAATTAGCCACGTGAGGATTTCCATGTCATGTTACACGTCATGAATTACCGTGGAACACTGTTTTGTTTACGCTCTTTTAGAGTGCAGTTTAGGGTGATGCCAATTTCACAAACTGCCAGCGACAGCCAAGTGCTAGAGAATCCACCTCGTTTGCTGTGGGTTGGAATCCCAGTAGTGCTAGGACGGTTGCCTTGCCTTTCTCGAATACCTGCAAAGACCTTTCAACTCAATGCACCCAGGTTACAATATTCAGCAAGAGCTTCCCAAGCGCTGTCAGCACTCAGATGCTGAATGAGGTGGCTGTATATGTAGAAGCATCCCACACCAAGGGATGGTGCAATTGGAAAAGGCGCTACCTACCAGTAAAAAAGTTGAAATTGGCCCCTCATATGCATTAAAAAGTAGACATGTGCAGTGCTCACAAACGTCCTGTTCATTACCTGATTTACATTTTCACTGGGCTTCAGTACCCTTTTAGCAGTAGTCTCAGAGCAACTTGGTCGTGAAATTTCTTTTCCTCATTAACTTTGAGCAGCATTTTCTGCTGCAAGGGCATAAAGAGGAAGGCAATATGCGGCTCTACACAGGAAACAATGCATTGGCTGGGTATGGTCTCAAAAAACCCAATGTTTTGTAACATGGTTTTGTTATAGGGCCAAGGAAGTTATTAATAATCTATTCATACATGTCACTGATTACTCACAAGACATGTTGGTAGGAATACTTTATTTCGCACAGAAGTTCTGGCCGACATGGGTCCACTGTCACTCTGCTTGTGGGCCAAGGTGCAGACCTGTGAGCACGTACTTGAGCCAGCAGCCTGGAACGATGAATAGGAGCCTAGGACCAGAGAATGACGCGCCCTGCATGGTCTGTTGCTGCAGTCCATCCACTAGTGTCAGCCATATGCAGGGTTGGATGCCATGAAAACAGAAAAGTGTGCAAGCTCAGAAAAGTATAACGCAACTAATAAACCGCCAAGAGAAACCACAAAATGCATAAAAAAAAATGGAATGCATGCAAGAGAGAAAAAAGATAAGGTAATCTCATAACAGACTATCGCAGCAGCCTACGCACTTCTGTAGTGGACATGGACATCAGAAAGATCCTCAAAAAAAGGATAAAAGCAACATTGTTCAAGATCTGTCAAAAAAACCACACACAAAAAGAAGTGTGTGCAAGGCAGAGCTCAAGAATGAATGAAAATAGTCAAGAGAAAGAAAGGGTTTCACTGGGTCAGACCACTACTAATCAAAGGAATGAAAATATCAGGTTTCAAGTCTTGGCAGTTAAGCTTGGCCAAACCACAACGCTGCCGCATTCCTTTTTGCGGCTTTTGACGCTGGCACACGGGGGGTCACAAGCTCCAAATGCTAAACCCATAACCTTAAAGGATAGATGGAGGGGCAGACACCAAATTTTTTGGTTGGCGTCCTTGTTTCAAACATTGTGTATTGCCCCAGGGCACGTGATACATGCTGCACAATTCATATATGCGCAATGAATAACTTATTAAAGTGTTATGTATACCGAGTGATTTCGGTTTCAGTTTCTGAGCGCTGGGGTGTGTTATGACGTCACTCCTAAGGAAAAGCAGCAACCCTGGTCACGAGCACTCCAAAAGTGGTCCAGCAAAATGCCGGCCGGTACTGCGATATGCTGAGCAAAGCCAAGCGGGCGAGGGGCAACATAAGAGTTCTGAAACCAAGCAGCTCATTTGGAACGATCTCAGTTGGAGTAAGCGATTTCTGCATTGTAGTAACAGTAGTAAAAGACTTTTATTCGACCATAATTTATAGGCCGAGCATGTCGACCGCCTGGGCGACCAGAAGCCGCTGTTCTTCTTCCCCTTCAGCGCCAAGCCAGTCGAGCGAGGTGGTGATGGATAGAGAGGGTGGGGGGAAGGAACCCGACTGCTGAGCAGCCGGGCAATAGAAGAGGCAATGGGCCAGGTCCGCACAGATACAGGGGCAGTTGGGACAGGAAGGGTCCGATCGATAGCGATAGAGGAAGAGGAGAGACGGGGTGATAACTGCATTCATTTAGATGTGCCGAAGAAGGCGAGACTCCGGCACCGTGAGTGATGGATGAGGGGGAGGGTAAAGGCGTTTGCCGAGGCGGAGCTCAAGGTAGACCTCTTTTATGGTGCGGCGAAGGGTGAGTCTCCCACCGTCCTCCGAGGGCTTGGGCCAGGGGATCAACGGTGCCCGGAAAAGTGTGTCGCGGGCAAGCTGATGGGCCAGCTCATTGCCGTCAATCCCTGAATGCCCAGGGACCCAGCGGAGGAAAACGATGGAAGGCTGCAGTGCGGAGACCGCTCGTTCGACCTCCTGTTGGAGAGAAAGGGTCAGGGTGCGTTTCTGTATGTGGTGTATAGCGGCTTGTGAGTCCGAATAGACTGTGTACTCTTGGAGAGAGGGAAGGAGGGAAAATGACTGGAGGGCATGCGCAATGGTGAGGACCTCGAGGGACAATGCGTCTGGAGGGTGTAGATACGGCCCGCTGGTGTGGGTTTCAGGAGCAGGGAGGTGTGGATGGTACAGGGCGTAGCCGCAGGAACCTCGAGGAGCCACGAAGGAGGCATCCGTGTAGGCTACACCCTGGGTATCAAAGAGAGGGGAATGGTGCTGCACGGCCGCATGACGACGGCCGGCGTTCAGGACGGGGGACATGTTGGTCGGGAGAGGAAGGATACGAAGATTGGGAGCGGGGGTGGGAATAGGAGGTAAACGGGGAGATTAGAATGGGCAAGATACCCGCTTGAGTCAATAACCACTGACCCTGACTGGTAAGGGAAAGCCGGGCAAGCTGCCAGTCACGATGGAGACTGAGAAGAGAACGAAGAGGATGGAAGAGGGCTGTGGCAAAGAGCTTAGTGGTAGAGGTAGTGATAGGGAGGTTGAGAGATGCCTTGTAGAGGCCCACAAGGGCAGTCTCGAGAGCGTTAAGTTGAGTCTGAGTGAAGGAAGCGTAGGGTGCAAAGTACAAGACCTTGTTGAGGGCCAGCGCGTGGGCAACTCGGCACGCGTGAGCCTCGTGGAGACCTGAGCGTCGAGTGACCACGCGCCGCAGGAGGTGAGTTACCGAGTGACAGGTGGTGACAACGCGGTGGAGGGCTTGCACATTCTTGGCCGCATGCAGAGGGAAGCCAAGAATTTTGCACTGTGTGACGACAGGAATGGGAGAGCCAGAAAGGTGGAGAGAGACGAAGTGGTTGTGTGAGCGCTGGTAGGAGGAATGGTTGAGAAGGAGAAGCTCGGATTTCTCAGCAGCAGGAGAGAGGCCAGCGGTGGTGAGAAAGGAGTCGATGAGATATAGGCCACGTTGCAGGGTGTCCTGTACAGGACCGGGAGAGCCAGATGAACACCAGAGAGTGATGTCATCGGCGTAAAATATATGATGCAGGTCAGGAATTTCAGCAAAACGTTCAGTTGGGCGAGTTGGTAGATATTCATGATGTAAACAGCGCGAACTACAAGGGACAAGAAAAGAAGGGACACAGGACGAGCACTGACTCGCAACTAAAAGGTTTATTCACTGAAACCTTCTTATATGAAGAAACAATCAAAGGGAAGAAACAACACAAAAAATTAAAAATTAAAAACCATGAAACGCACATTCGTCAGGTGCTCCCGAGAAAATTCATCTCCCTATCGCAAAGGAAAACAGATGGTTTGCTGACGCAATTCAGTTGATCCCCTGCGATGTGAAAAGCCTCGACAACTTCTCGTGTCGTCTGATCACTGTGGGTGTATAGTACACGTGTTTGATTGAATAATGCAGTGCATTTTTTCTTTTTCTTTTTCATGACTTTACATTCTAGACAATGTTTGACCAAATGTGAAAGGTCATCACCAATGTTTAATTTGTTCCTGTGCTCTTGTAGGCGCTTGTTAAGGCAACGCCCGGTCTGACCAATGTAACGCGCTCCACAGGAAAGGGGTACACTGTATATAACACATGTTTTACAGGCCACAAACTTATCCCTGTGCGCAACGCCACATCCTTCTTTTTTCTTCTTGGCCTCTTTCTTTCTTTCAATGGCAGGGCATATCTGTTAGAGCTTGACGCGGGCTGAAAGAAACACGCCAACTTTGTACCTACTTGCTACGTTCTTTAGTCCGTGGGAGACGCGGTGTACATATGGCAAAACGGCAAATTTCTTCTTTTCAGGCTGGACGTCTGTCGTAAGCGGAGTGGCCTGACGCTTTAATGACTGAATTGACCGAGAACACGCCCCTGCGTGGGCGTTTTCCGGCTCGAATGATTGACATTCTAAAAGTGTTCAGGAAGTGTGGGTCGGGGTTACAGTTCACTTTTGAGGCACCAGTTAACGACGAACTGCAGTTTTTAGACCTGCGGCTACATTTCGAGCAGAACCATGTTTGCTGGAAGTATAACCCGAGGTCGTCAAAGACACTTCTTAATTCTCACTCCGGTCATTCCAAATTGGTAAAAAATAGCATAATCAGTTCCTGCTTGCGAAGTGCTTTGACCAAATCCTGTCATCACACCATTCAAGATAGCTTCCAGACCCAGTTGTCTAGGGTTAAGTTTGCTGGATATCAAGACCAGATGATAGCAGGGGCGTGTTCTCGGTCAATTCAGTCATTAAAGCGTCAGGCCACTCCGCTTACGACAGACGTCCAGCCTGAAAAGAAGAAATTTGCCGTTTTGCCATATGTACACCGCGTCTCCCACGGACTAAAGAACGTAGCAAGTAGGTACAAAGTTGGCGTGTTTCTTTCAGCCCGCGTCAAGCTCTAACAGATATGCCCTGCCATTGAAAGAAAGAAAGAGGCCAAGAAGAAAAAAGAAGGATGTGGCGTTGCGCACAGGGATAAGTTTGTGGCCTGTAAAACATGTGTTATATACAGTGTACCCCTTTCCTGTGGCGCGCGTTACATTGGTCAGACCGGGCGTTGCCTTAACAAGCGCCTACAAGAGCACAGGAACAAATTAAACATTGGTGATGACCTTTCACATTTGGTCAAACATTGTCTAGAATGTAAAGTCATGAAAAAGAAAAAGAAAAAATGCACTGCATTATTCAATTAAACACGTGTACTATACACCCACAGTGATCAGACGACACGAGAAGTTGTCGAGGCTTTTCACATCGCAGGGGATCAACTGAATTGCGTCAGCAAACCATCTGTTTTCCTTTGCGATAGGGAGATGAATTTTCTCGGGAGCACCTGAAGAATGTGCGTTTCATGGTTTTTAATTTTTAATTTTTTGTGTTGTTTCTTCCCTTTGATTGTTTCTTCATATAAGAAGGTTTCAGTGAATAAACCTTTTAGTTGCGAGTCAGCGCTCGTCCTGTGTCCCTTCTTTTCTTGTCCCTTGTAGTTCGCGCTGTTTACATCAGAAATTTCAGCTAGCTGGGAGGCGAGAGAGGCCATAGCAAGATTGAAAAGGGTAGGAGAGAGAACAACACCTTGAGGAGTGCCACGGGTGAGGTGGTGTGGGTTAGACAAGTGGATGTCTACTCGAAAGCGAGCCACACGTTTAGAGAGGAATGAACGGATATAGGAGTACATGCGGGAGCCACAATCCAAAGAGGAGAGTTGAGAAAGGATGTGATCGTGGCAAACACCGTTGAAGGCCTTGCGAACATCGACGGTCACAAGTGCGTAAATTTGAGTGGGTGTAGGGGACAGGAACGTTTGCTGGAGAATCAGAAACATGTCCTGTGCACAGACGCGGCGTCGGAAGCCAATGAGAGAATGGGGGAAGAACTCTCGTTCCTCAAGAAAATTAGAGAGGCGAGTTAGAGCCATTCGCTCAAGGGTCTTACCAATGCACGACTTCAGGGAGATTGGGCGGAGGTTAGAGAGAGAGGGAGGTTTGCCCGGCTTTGGAATCATAGAAATAAGGGAGGATGTCCAGGAGCTCGGCAAGCAGCCGCTCTCCCAGGCCTCATTGTAGGTTTGAAGGAGGAATTCTTTGGCACAGTCAGGAAGGTTACGAAGTGTGGTGTATGTAATGGCATCCTCACCGGCAGCCGAGCGTGTAGCATTAGCAGCCAGAGCAGATTCGAGCTCCCGGAGAGTGAAGGAGTGGTCCAGATCGGGGTTAGGTACACCGCAGTACACCGGGTAGGAGGGTGCCAGAGGAGGCGGGAGGTAGAGAGAGGCGAGTTGATCAAAAACTTCGGAGGGAGTCCCCTGAGTGAGGGCTTTAGCTAGAGTGGGAGCAAGGGCAGGCTTAGTGCCAAGGAGGGATTTAAACGCACAATTTTCAGGGAACGGACGCCCAGATTACAGATTTTCTTTGGTCCAGGTACGTCGGAAGCACGCAAGTGCCACCCTGCACCATGGTATATTCAGGGACAAGGAACTCGAAGCTGGATGAACCGATAAAAGACTACGAGGTATACGCGGCTGCCAGGTCATTCACAAGGAACACAACACCGGGAAAAGATCAAGTAACAAATGCAATGATCAGAAACCTCAGTGATGACCAAATCGAAAGCCTGACTGGACTAATCAACGAGCACTGGGAAAGGGGCACGGTCCCGGCAGAGTGGAAACACGCTGAGATTATCGTGATACCTAAACCAGGGAAAACACCCAGTTTGGAGAACCTTAGGCCCATTTCACTAACTTCATGCCTCGGTAAACTATACGAGAAAGTGGTCAAGACTAGACTGAGCATTTACATGGAGGACAACGGTCTGTTTCCGGATACCATGTTCGGGTTCAGAACGGGGCTCTCCACGCAAGACGTGATGCTCCAGTTAAGAGACACGGTACTAAAACAAATATCGGGCACTCGTCAAAGGCGTAATCTTGGCCGTAGACCTCAAGGGGGCCTTCGACAACATCGGCCACAATGCCATTCTCACAGAACTCTCGGCAACAAACTGTGGGGAAAGGATCTTCGCATACGTAAAGGCCTTCCTGTCTAACAGAACAGCAACGATCGGCATCAACAACATTAGGTCAGAAAAGAAGACGACGCCAAACAGAGGGACGCCACAAGGATCCATCATCTCACCTTTGCTCTTTAACATAGCAATGATTGGATTAACTAGGAGACTGAAAAACATCAAAGATGTAGAACATTCAGTTTATGCGGACGACATCACAGTGTGGACGACAAAAGGATCGACGGGAAACAAGCAAGAAATACTGCAAAGAGCGGCGGATGAGATCGGTCAATTTGCTTTATTTAGCGGGATGCAGTGCTCCCCAGAAAAATCAGAATTTATTAGACTTCACAAAAATAAAGAGGACAGGGGAACGATAGAATTAGAGATAGAAGGACAACCCGTAAGAAGGACAAATAAGCTTCGCATCTTGGGAATGTGGCTGCAGGAGAAAGGCAAACGGGACCATACCATCCAGCTCTTGGAACACTCCACGAAACAGATATGCAGGATGTTAAGCCGGATTACGAACAAGAGAAAAGGGGTGAAGGAGCGAGATGCGTTACGGATCACTTCTGCGCTCATCATACCGAGGATGACGTACGCGCTTCCGTACCTACAACCTAACAAAGGGGAAAAGAACAAAATGGAAACATGCATCAGAAGGGCGTATAAGCAAGCCTTAGGCGTCATGACCTGCGCCTCGACAGAGAAGCTGATGAACATGGGGGTGTACGGCACCTATGAGGAGCACAGCGAAACCATGCTCAGATTTCAAATGGAAAGACTTAAAAGAACAGCCGCTGGCCGCGCACTACTGATCAAGCTAGGATACCCGGCAGAAGACGAGGGCGAAGACAAGACAGACATTGACAGCCAAATTAGGAGCACTTTCTTGGTTAAACCAGTGCCCAGAAACATGGACCCGAAGAACCACGAAGGAAGACGGGCGGCGAGATCATTGGAGTTGGACAGGTTCCTAAAGAAGAAACAGATGGTTCTGTATGTTGACGCGTCCAAGTACAGAACGAAGGAAAACGCTAGGGCGGTAGCAGTAGTGAACGCCAATGGGAATATAGTTACTGGTGCATCAGTGCGCACAAGGACAACACAAGCAGCGGAAGAGATCGCCATAGCTCTAGCCCTGACTGAAGCCAATCGGCAGGGACTGAGTTACTGGATAGCCACGGATTCTCAGGCTGCAGCAAGGGCGTACAGAGATGGAAGGATCGGCCGAAAAGCCGCGAGTATCCTCTTCGAACAAAAACAACACAGACATGGATCAAACAACACAAGCATTCAACACACCATCATTTGGGTCCCTGACACTGGGGTTGAGGGAAATCTCATGGCAGACACCGTTGTCCGAGGGTTCACGAACCGGAGGGCGGGTTTGCCGGTGGAACCCTTCAGCACGCCAGAATCTTACGGGGAGGCAATGAAGGCGTTGTTGGGAGCGCGCAAGAAGTACTCGGCTCCGGCGGATATCCTTGACAGATAGCAGGCCACCACGCTCAGACAACTACAAACAGACACCTACCCAAGCAGAGCCATGTATCACAAAATGTGGCCGAACAGATACGCGAAAGAGTGCGTGTGGTGTGGGGGCTACGCCACAATGTACCACGCCACCTGGGGCTGCGAAAAAAGCCCTTTACTACCAAAGGTAAATAGCCCTAGTCTAGAGCAGTGGGAGGCCCTCCTGGCTGACTCCGACCCGAGCACACAGCTTATGCTGGTGACGAGGGCCAAGGCAGCGGCGGAGGCCAACGGTATCCTGGACTAGGGAAGACCGACCACTGTAGCTCCACATCTATCTATCCCCATCCCCCTACTCCCTAACTCTTCCTTTTGAAAAAAAAAATAAATAAATGTTTTTACTACTACTACTTAAAGAGAGACCATGTGGATCCCGAGTGCAATGCAGAGTCAAGGCCATCACAAAGAGCACTCCAACGAGAGTGCTCGAGGGAGGCGCAGTGGGCGACGATCTCGGCCCGCAGAGCAGTGATCCGGGAGGAAAGTTGGGCATGGTGTGGTTGGGAGCAAAAGGAGCGTTGAAGACGTTTACGGCCACGCCATAAACAGAGAAGGTAAGGATCTGGGTCTTGGATTGGGTGACGAGAGCGAACGCGATGGCTACTGGATGTGAGCGCTGCAGAGATGCGCGACGTCCAGTTGTCGTAGGATTGAAAGGAGTCGGAGGCGAGATTAGTGCGAAAAGCATGCCAGTCAGTGTGAACAACCGGATGACAGCGAGGGATGTGGGAAAGAGAAGTGGTGATATGGATGAGAAAGTGGTCACTTAGAAGAGTTTCGGCTGTCACCTGCCAGTGAAAGGAAAGTGAACCCCGAGAGAAAGTGAGGTCGGGTGTCGGGGGGGGGGGGGGGGGGGGTTGTGAGGCAGTTACCGCTTGAGTAGGGGAGCCAGGAGTATTAGAAGGGTTAGGTGGCGTTCCTGTGCCAGACAATGGAGGAGGCGGCCAGGTTTGAGGGTTTGTGGGTAGCCCCAGAGTGTGTGAGGGGCATTAAAGTCACCACCAAAGAGGAGATGGGAGGTAGAAGGAAGAGAGTGAAGGAATTTGCCCAGAGCAGAGAATAAAGAGGAAGTGACAGGGGGGTTGTAAAAAGACAAAAGGACGAGTGAGATGCGGGAAGAAGGGTGGTAATAAACCACACCAACTAAATATTTAAGGAGGGTGGAGGGGATGTCAATTTGCTCTACGAGCACGTCACTGCGTACATAAATAGACGCAAGTGGTGTGGCCGTAGTGGCATGGTAGGCGCGGTAGCCTGGGACAGTGCGGGCCTTCCGGGTCTCCTGGAGAAGGAGAAAATGGGGCAGGGAGGGGCGGGTGAGTAAATACTGGTGGAGGGGGGTCTTATTGTGGCACAGATTTCGGCAGTTCCACTGCACAATCTCGAGGTCCTCGCCAAACGCCATTATGATAGTTGAGAGGTAGAGGCTCGTGATGGTACGTGTTCCTTCTTTGGGGCAGTGACTCATGGACGGATTGGAGCATAGATGCGAAGGATTCCAATTGCTTTGATTGTGCTTGGAGGGTGGTAAGGATCTGGAGAACCGAAGTTTCCAGCTGAACCAAGCGAGTGTGATGTGCCTGTGTGGTGGTTTCTACAAGGTCAGCCAAAGGGGCGACCTGGGCGCTGGAGGAAGCAGTGGTGAACGTGGCAAGGTGCTCATTTAGCTTGCTAAGCTGGGAGGTAAGAGAGGAGGTGGTTGTCTGGAGGGTTTGAGTCAAGGCATGTATCTGCTGTTGTAGATCGTGGGAAATGCGCTGCTGCTCTCGCTGCTGGCGTTCCAGCATTGCCAGCCGGAGGTCGAAGGAGCGGCTCTCGTCAGTCAAGGATGGAGAGGGTGGTGTAGTGGAAGAGAGGGACGCTGGCACCGAGGATCCTTTAACTATGGCGGCGTAGGAGCCTGGTGGTGACGTGATCGGAGCTGATGGAGATTCATGATTAGAGAAGGAGGAGGAGGGGGTGGTGGGTTGAGTGGCCCGGCGCAAAGCTAGGCGTCGGAGGTATGCAGCTTTGGCACACGCGCGTTGTTTAGCAAGGAGGAAGGGGCAAGTGGGGTCGAGGGAGGGGTGGGTGTTCACCTGGCAATGAACGCACCAGGGCCGGGCACACACATGAGCGGAAGGGTCAGCGGGTAGAGAACCAGCACAGCAACGGCACTTGGCCGGAACGCTGTGCTGGGGCATTGGTGGGCGCAATGGCCTAGAGTGAGACAACGGGTGCAGATGGGAGGCTTAGGTTTACGAGGACGGCACCGGAAGGCAACGCGTTTGAAATATACACAGTGGGGGATGACGGTACCAGCGAACGTTACGAGCACTGATTGAGTGGATCCCATCATGCGAGCAGCGAGAATATCTGTTTTGAAAGATTCCAGGTCATGCATGAGCTCATCAGGAGTGAAGTGGCCACCGACGTTATGGATGACGCCGAGGCATGAGATGGGAGGATGGGGGGCATAAGTTTTGATGCTGACAGGCTTACCGTGAAGGTGAAGGTGCGTGATAGAAAGTAGGAGGTGGGCGGTGAGAGGGGAATGAGTTTTTAAAAACACAAGGCTTTGGGCTGGCTTGGCCTGAAGGGTGATGTCGGCACTGGTCTTGGAGGAAAGTTGTGCAGCGGAGGTGACTGCGGCGAGCACGTCGTAGAGAGGCAGCTTGGCGTTGAGGGTACCAGGAGGGAGTTGGATGGCAACAGTGATGAGCTCGGAGCGGGGTCGGGTGGCGGAAGCAGGCTTACGGCTGGCACCGGTGGTGCTCTAGCCGATTTTCGGGGATGGAGTGTCGTCTACTGGGGACGCCATGAAGTCCATGTCCACAGACGAATTTGTTTTGTACAATGCATTTTTAAAATAAATCTTTGCTTTGCTTGTGCTTTGCTGTGTACAAAATTAGAGTTAGATCTTACCAATGCTGTTGTTCACGTTGCACTTTGCATAACCAGCTGCAATTTACATGCCAACTCAGAGGAGCAGCATCTGCTTGCATTGGATGAAAACTCGAAGTCTTTGATGCAACGCCTCATCATTAAGAAAGCCAGCCCTGAGCACCATACGTCTCGAAGGGTACCAAATACATCCCAACCTGAGAATGCTACTTGACTAAGTGCAGTAGCAGCACTACTACTGTTGTCTGCATTAAGATGAGACGCTGCAATGGCCTAGCCTGAGCAGAGTCCTGTCACCAATGAGCTGGCTGCTCAATGGCTATTCATATTTTCACAATGCAGCCTCCCTTATTTTAGGCCAGCATTTTCAATTCTTCACAACGGATACGACATTAAAAAAAAAAAAAACACTGAAGACATCCATTGACTCAAGCAGAATTGGATCTTTGTCAGCAATGATCTCAATCACAAATAACCTGGAGCAATTACAGTAAAACCTCGGTAAGGCACACTCGCTTAAGTGGTAGCCCCGGTTAGGAAGTAGTTGCAGGAATCCCAAACTCACCTTACATTATACCTCATGCATTTGGACCCCACTTACGACGCGGTAGCTTATCCGAACATTTTGGTTAGCCTGTACCCATCGTGTGCAACACTGAAGGGATTTCTCATAAAACAGCCGTGAAAGTGCACGAGGGCTCTCAATGCATACACCACACTGACAAGTTGAGACATGCTGGCGACATGATGCAGCGCCTAGGCTGAATGCAGCTGCTTGACGCGTCTGGAAAGAGAGCACTCTCCCCTCCCATAGTGGATGGGGGGGGGAGGTGCCAGCCTGTCCTCACCACACCCAGGCCCCATCGTCAACCTGCTTGCAGGTGCTGGTGTACGAGCAGTCACGGCCCTAGCCATGCAGATGTGCCCATTGCTGTAGCTACTGCTTATCGCTGTCACATGACTTGGCCTCTCTGCAGCAGATTTCAGTTTTCCTCCATGTGCCGCACCTACCATTGCTGCGTTGCCAGCTGATCTGTGCCACTGTGCAGCTGTGGTCCAGCCCCATCTCACTGTGGTGTCATATTGCCAACGTTGTCATGGATAGCGTGCTTCCCAAAAGAAATAAGCTGCACTGTGTCTCACATCAGGGCGAAGCTTACCTTACCTGTCACACACTGCAACAGCGCCTTATAAGCTTTATGCACTTCACAAGCTTCCAAAAAATCAAAGGACATCAAGCACCTTGTCCACAATGTTCACTCCTTAAGCTCAGAGGCCTTAAAAGGGAGCTTGCTTTTCCAGTTGCCCGAGGTGCTCCATGCTAGTTAGCCACCCGTGTCCGAGCACCTTCCCCGTGTAAAACCGATGCTCAGTGCAGGTGGCACAGCACTAGTTTTAAAATTCACAGAGGGTGGAGAACTCACCTCGTGGTGCCTTGAAGCCTCTGCTGATTCCGCATTTTATCCCCCCATTTGTTCAGCCTCTGCGCCAGCAAGCGAACGCCGGACTCGAAGCAGGAATCGGGAAGGTCCGTGCATACGAGCAAACTGCATTTCTGTTCTTCAAGTGCCGTTTTCTGAAATCAAAATAAATTTAAAAGAAGAACATGTTTACGCGCTGCAGACACCAAAGCGTAACCGCTTATCTCGCGGCAATTAGTGCACCCGTTTCGGAAATCGGCTCGTACGGATTCACAGCAACACAATTGTAAAATGAACCATTAAGTCACTGCTCTACACACCTTCCTAGCAGCGGGGCCACAACAAATCAGACCGCGTACAAAACTCATCGCATAAACGGTTAGTTCAACTGGACTGTTGTCAAAAGTCTCCCGCCTTTTTTCTCGGACGCTCGCAAAATCTGGTAATCACGCGTGTTTCACATGGCCAACAGTTACGCTGGGCGGGGCTGGCAAAAGGGATAGAAACATATTTAGAGCGTATTCTTTTCTGTCAAGCTGCACTGAGCTTTTGAACAGAACCAGCAGGATAGAACAGATGAGTTTCACCATTAGGGCCCTTGTCTCCACTGTCTGGAAAGCGGGCTCAGTGCTAGTCCTGGGTGATATGCTAACACAAAATATTCGGGCGCAAGCAAGTTGACAACGAAATGCCGAATGTAGTACATACAGAAAGACAGAAAGAACACAGAAATTGCTCACAGTAGGTTCCACTCAACGGCCAGACTGCTACTGCAAGCTATGCTCGGCTTGGCTCAACCATGACTTCAACAAAAAAAAAATCACCAGACGTGACGTCATTTTAGAAATAACGCTTGCGTTATTTCGACCTTTTTCCAATCACTTATACCTTGACCACAAATCAAAATTTGTTGCGGCATTAATACTAATTCAGGTTCTTTACATGGTTTTATTATGTTTTTTGTTGTATTTGAACTTCCCGACTCCAATCATGGCATGGTGGCTGGTATCAACAATAGCACAATCCAATCCAATCCAAAAACGCCACGGCCGCTCAATGGAGAGCTCAATGGAGAGCGCACTGGGTGCGGCCCGTCGCGTCGCCCGAAAGAGCCGTATTGCGCCTAGTTCTCATCGCCACCGCTGCGGCGCCACCGCTCCGGGACGAGTCCGGGCGGAGAGCTGTGCGCAGCGGCCGAGGCAGTGCTTTCGTTTAGGCGTCCGCGCGGTAGGCGCTTTATAATTTTAGCATTTATGAGCTGCGTTTCACACATTATGGTCATGCCACGTGCAAGTTTGCTACTGATAGCATGATAGCGGCATGTCACCATCACTGCGCTTTTCCAAATCGCACGTGCATTTACACCGAGAATCGAGGCAGGAGTGCGCTTCGCCGAGTCGTCATCCATTCAGTTACGGGCGTTTCAACCACTGTAATAACTTATTACAACAAGGTTTCGGGCCACTTATTCAATGTTCACTCTCTGTAGACTTACGTTTGTGGTCGTAACGTTCAGCATTATAGTTCAGCCTGTTGCTCCGTTTTCGCTGAAAATAGTTTCAAGTGGGTACCACCAAGTACGAGGGCCATCCCAAAATTAAGGTTTGCAGTTCTTTTATAAATCGAAAGATATGTTTACTTTAAGCAAATTACAAATCACTTAAAAGGGACACCATTCTTCTACTGGGGCAGTTTTTGTATGCCCATGTCATACCAGCTCGCCGCTATGCCGTTGAGGAAGCGTTTGACCGCATCTTTCACTTCGTCATCATCAGTGAAGCGCCTTGCAGCGTAGTGTTCTTTTAGCTTTGGAAACAAGTGGTAGTCACTTGGTACCAAGTCCGGACTGTAGGGTGAGTGGCTGATGACGTCCCATACAAACTGTTCTAGAAGAGCGATGGTTTGACAGGCAACGTGGGAGCGAGCGTTGGTCCTCTTCTGCGATTTTGAATGATCCAAGAAGTCTACCAACAATACCCATTTTCGATCCCAAAACGCAGTTGCCTTTGCCGGCAGCCTGTGTTCGCTTGAATTTTCGCGCCTTGGGCGAAGATGAGTGCCGCCACTCACGTGATTCTTGCTTGGTCTCAGGCGTGAAGTGTAATGTCTAGGTTTCATCACCCGTAACAAAAGAATCCAAAAAAGGTCTCCTTTTCATCTCCAGAACGCGGAAGAAATTCGCGGGAGGAGTCAACGCGTTGCCGTTGATGGTCGTCTGTGAGCATTCGCGCAACCCGCCTTGCGCACACCTCCCGATATTTAAACTTTGCTGTCGAACTCCTATGAATAGTGCTTCTAGAAACGCCAGGAACCAAAATGCAGAGTTCGTCGAGTGTGATCCTCCGATCTTGCCGCATCATTTCTTCGACCTTGGCGTCTGTCTCATCAGAAATTGTCAGTCTTCCGCTTCTTCGTCGTGAATTCCAGTGCTACCAGCTGCGAACTCCCTACACCACTTGCGCAAGTTTTTAACATCCAATGCAAGACTCTCCGTACACTTCCGTCAAGTGACGATAATTTTCGATTGGTTGAACGCCATTTGCGTGAACTTCGCTCCTGGCGGTAGCGACAAACGGGAGCTCCATTTCTAATGGTTGCCGGGCCAAGATTGACAGTCCTTTCGCGCTGAGTCATGGCTTCTTTGGAAGACGGGGAACAATGAACATAGCAGAGCAGCCACGCATATAGTTTCCCTGCGGTCGCAGCCCTTTGGAGACCTTACTTTTGGGATTACCCTCGTAAATATACTGCTGACACAAACAGTTGCAAAAGAAACAACACAAGACAGCCAGTTAAACCAGACTCCAGCAGGCTCGGCCAATGTTTTGCGTTTTATTTTGAAGCCACGTGATGTACCGAAGGAATTCAAGCCTATTTTACAAGCGAAAAACTTTCCTCGAAAGCGGTTTATGTGCAAGTATGATTTTTTCCACCGTAAGATTGATGTTTTCTGCCCAACTGGTCAGCAGTGGTCGCATTAGTTTAGTTAGAAAGGCTTTGCAGATGTCCTCGATGTGACTGCGGTCTTCTCTCTCGCAAATCAACTCCGGACATTGCTCAAAATAGGGATGAAGGGCTGAAACCACCATGTTGCATAGCTTGCTGCTTCTGCGGGAACTCATGGTAACCGATCTTCGGATCTTTTCTTTCATTTGTGGTGCACAGCGGCACGCAGCAGTTGCGTGGCATGGTGTCGCATGCGCTTAGGACGCTGTCGACACAGGCACCGATGATAAGCACGCAGAACTAGCAGAACCACGCGGTCATGCAGAGCAGTTACAGCGAAAACACACGCCAACACCGCCAGCGCACTCCTTCCGCGTCGTCTGGCCGTCTGTGCCAGCGGCGACTTGTCACGGAGAGGTGGCGCCCCCGCGGAGAATAACGGCGGAAACTTGAACTTCTCCCAATACGCGCTTCCCCAGCCATTGAGGCGCGACGCGGCGGGCCGCACCAAGTGCGCCTCTATTGAGCGGCCGTGCCATAGCTGTGTTGCCGGTTGTGTGTGCTCCTAAATCTGTTGCTTTACATATTCGATTTTGTGTGTTTTTCAGTCTGTGAGTAGACGAAGCTTTGCAGAAGGAAATCTATGGGCCTACAGAGCAAGGATAACTTTTTGTGACCCGATGAACGTCACTTTTGCAGCGTGCGCGTGTGAAGACATGGTCCGTTTTTGTGCGTGTGATCCGAAATGTCGCCGCGCAGTCACGAAAGATTCGGGTATGTGCCATTCTGTCGTAGGTTACAACAACAACAACAATTCGGGCTTATTAGCACCTGTACCAGTAACATTAAAGCCGCAGAAGTGCGTAACCACAATGTAGACAAATATGCTGCAGTGTAACCTGCTGGAGTTTAAGCCTGCTACTTCAACGCTTGCAGCTGCAAAGCTGTAATTAGCGTTAATTTATGAAACTTAATATGGCGTGTGTTTTCAGCTGTGTTTTCGGATGGGGTGTGTTTTGTAGATTTTTTTTTTTTGTGGGTGTGCGTGTGCTGTGCCTTTTTTGTGTGTTTTCGGTTTCGCAGGCATTGGAGGAGCACCAGTAGCCAGCGGAACCGCTGCCAGCCTGTGCCGACCTATAGCTGATGCTCCTGTCCTGTGAAATATGCAGTGGCGTAAATCGCTGGAGGGAACAGGGGTTCCTGCCCCCCCCCCCCCCCCCCCCCTCCCTTCGACATTCGTCCTGGGTCTCCTCGGTCGGCATTGAATGATACGAGCAGTACTTGCAACACAGGGAAGCAGTGGGAGCGAGGAGGCCTCTTGCCTTCCTCAGAATGGCTGAGTCAAGAAACAGTCCTGGAACGTCGCTGAAATTCGCTGAAAGGTCGGCGGCGTTGAACAGAGACCGAAAGCAACAACTTAAAATCATATAGGGCATCGGGAGTGACGAAGGCATGTTTTTGCTGTTCATGTCCATCAACCTCTATCTTCTAGTTCCTGCTCTTTAAATCAGTCAAGGAAAAATATTTGGCGTCGTCAAGTCGATCAATTACAGTCTGCCAGCAGTCAAAGGACATACCATGACTGCATGTGATTGCTCTTACTTTTACTTCAAGCCTCTGCTTTTCTGGCATTGAGTCAGTCTGTGATTGAGATAGATGTGAACGGGTAGACGCGCCTGCGTGTTCGTGGCTCGGTACCGCGCAAACCCTCGAAGGTTTCTTAGGGGTTTTTCTCTTCTTCGAACTTGGCGAATGTTTTACCAGGGCGCAAGACAGGCGCTGATGGATACCACTTGACAGAATACGTAAAACTGCTTCGTATCAGCTGGCCATCTTTATTCAAAAAAGGGAAATAAGTGTACCACTGAGCAGTATCAGCCACTGTCATTTTCAGTCTCTTAAAACTGCTTGTCCAATTAAAAAATTGGGAATGTCCCTTCCAAGTCCAACATCTCTGGTCCACGCCTTCTCTGAGTAAAAAATAAAGCAGCATGGATGCTGTGCTTGTGGAATGAGAAAGCAATGCTGGTTAAATGCTGATGAAATAGCATAACTGCTGTATTGTATTTGGATGCTTAAATGGCTCAAAGCAGGCTTTAGATTCGAGGAAAGCTACAAAAGATAACATTATACTCTGCGCTCCAGGTCTGCACGAACCAGTATCACAGACTAGTTCCTACTCAAGCTGAACGCAACCGGAAAAATCTGGCTATTAAAAGATCGCTGCATGCCATCCTTTCTTTTTCTCGCTCATGAGGAAACACTTCCAAGAGAAAAATTTAAAAAAAAAAAACATTTAGCACAAGCGTAACCCATTCCTGTCACAAGAGCACTAGGATGCTTAGCGTCCGAACGCACTATGAGTGCACTGTTACGGACCTAGCTTTACTTACATTGTGCGGAGATTTCGTACAGCAGTAAGAAATATAAAATAATGCTTTCAAATAAGGAGAGAGCCCGCTTCAAACAGCACTGGTAGATTTATAAAGGCCGAACACTCTCCAGTTCCTGAGAGGGGGATTAGGAACCCCTAGGAACACGTCCGCATTGGTTATGAATGCATCTTCTTGGTCTGACACTCTTTGGATTAGGTTCCTACTCTGATGTCTTCAGTTCGATTTTCCAAGTTTCCTAGGCTACATTATTAAGGTTAATGCAGATAACTGCTATTTCACCTTTATGCCAGAATTTGATAGCTTATGTACGTTTCACAAATGATATAGTGATTGCAAGTCATTGTGGTGATATGCACTCTCGACAGCATGGAGGAACTCGGCAGCAGCATGGAGAGACTCGGACAAAGCTGCCGGCTCATTACTGCACCCGCATAAAGTTAGCAATGTGAATGGGACAAAATGCCGTCTTCCTAGCTTCCGCAGAATCCCCTTGTTCTGTCACTGGCAGACGTTGCCAGCCTGCCTCGCCCTCAAGTACCCTTGGTCGGAGCCGTAAATCATTCGTCCACTCTGCTGTCAGTAGACAAGAAGGCATAAAAATTGAAGCATCCATCATTGTTGTGAAAACACGAATCATAATATGAGCCTGAGCCCGGAATCACTCATGACTTGGGTCGCAATCTGAATTTCAGTCCGGACTGACTCGTTCACCACTCGGATAATCATCTGAATATGAGCTTAAGTTAGTCTACTCATGACTCAGTCCATTGATCAGTCCATGACTCAGTCCTTGTGCTTTGCCATTTGCTTAAAAGCACTAAGACCCTGCTGCTTGTGGCATTTGTGTTTGTTTTATTGTGATGCTTGTTTTTTTCTCCGTTACATTGCAGGCCGTTACTGACAAGCCAATGGTACAAGATTCGAGAGGAAGAAACCATCAGTACCACAACCGACAACCTTGCATGACTCCATTGCTTGATGTTCATAACCTCGAAAATTGCATGTGGAATCATCTCAATGCATTGTGTCTATGTACAAAGTGAGATGGAAGTGTAAATTATTTTGCTTGAATTACAGGGATTTAAAATAAGGAAAATGGGCACCTCCCTCAAAACAAAAATTTATTATTTGAACTCATTTTGAAACTATCATAATTATTTTCACAGAAATGTCAGTAAGCTTGGAATCGAGAGTGAAGGAGTGGTTAACGGGAATAAAAATAGGCACCAAGTTCTTTTCTTCTTCTTAGCTAAAGAGTCGTATAACAGCACTCGCTGGTGTGCAGTGGTTGAACATTTTAAATAAAGCTCTCGGTGAGATTCCCATTACAGTGGTGGTCCTAACAGAACACCTGACCGGATACATAAGTCAAGTTAAGCCTGCAACGTGTGTACTCTTATCATGGGCAATTAGTAGTAATCATAGAATCACATTAGTTGTTGGTCAGTCAGAGGCTGAATGGCCGTAGGGCATTCCAGAATACAATGGGTCAAATTGGCGCATGTTTTAGGGCAGTTACAACATTCAGGATATGTTGCATAGTTTTGCAAGGAAGTCTGCGCAGGTGTCAGCAGGAGATCGCGTGTCACTTCGTCAAGTAACTTTGTGACGCAGAGAATGGAAAAAAAAAATCTGGTCTGCACCTTTATTGAAGGAGGCCCATTGGTTCCAAAATATTATGCTCATTCGAAAATACTAATGGCAGAGAATGATGCCTTTATATTTGGTGCAAAATGGGGTGAATCAGACCCCATTCTGTTATCCAGAGATCAAAGCAACATCACGTCTGAGGCGATGGTCATTGTGAAAAACTGCATGTGGGACATGGCATGAAAGCACGAAATGCAGTTATGCAGGTACTCGTGTGAGCATTCTGTTATGTGGATGAATTGATTTTTTCATTATATTCAATATTTTTTCATTTTTCAATCTAAGCAGAAGCATCAAGGATGAACATTGCATGCATTGGAACTTTTAGCCTTTCGTGCCTCTGTGTCTGCCACATCAATCTTTATCCTGATTCTTGTGCTGTATGGCCCGTAATCTGCGAATGCTTGCTTAAATCATTCAGTGTGACTTCAGCACTTCGTTCTTTGTCTCCTGGATGACGCTGTGTGAAGACTGTAGCTTTCCAATACCTGTGCTGTATCGTGTGGTGAATTTTATATTCTATTGTACTTGCCAATGTTTACTGGTTTTTGGGCGACCTTTTGGTGTTGCTGAAGAGTACACTTTGTTTTCTTGTCGTTGGTCACAAGTGAGTGACCTCATTTCGTCTGTGCACATAGCATTAGTGACTCTGTCCAAACTATATCTATTGCTGTGTTCATTTAGTCTGCATTCTGGCATCTTCCATTTCGTTTTGAGGCCTTTTTAAAAGTAGGTTACATTTGGCTGTATGGAGTGTGCTGTGCAAATGTTTATTTTAGTTTTCTAACAATATTGAATGTGTATCTGCACACCTGGAATTCATAGCGTATGGATTTCATTTCATGATGGTAGTACAGGCTTCTATTTGTCTTTAAGGTGAAAAGTGTTTTATTATAATGCAAAGCCATCTAAAAAATTGGCTTCTGCTTATTTTTAAGCTGCGTGCTCTAGTGATGCTATACATTGTTGCTCAAGGCCGCACCAGTTTTACCGGATTTACTGACCCCCCAGTGTTCTTTATTAGTGTTGCCTGACTGGTTGCCTTGCATCATAAAATGTCAACAAGTATAGTGCTGGTGTGATTTATGCTCAAAATATTGCAACAACTGATGACAAGTCGCACTTTTTCTCTCTGTTTCTCGCCATATTCACTCTCCCTGCAACGGTGGCCTAATCTTTGGAGCGTGCATCTCGCATGTACGATGTGCTGGGTTGGATTCCCTGTGCCACTGGGTACCCACCAGTGGTACAATACGCAAGCTTCCCCCCTACCTTCTGCTGAATGGAATGCCTGGAGATGGGTATCAGACTTCCCCTAGTGTTGACGAAAGTGTCTTGTCCCACAGTGCTCTCTGACCAAACCTGCCTTTGCATCATGAAATTTCATCACTGTCGTCATCAGCTCTTAGCTCGTTGGTTCCGATGAGCTCACCTCATCACCATGTTACCAGGGATGGACTTCTGCCGTGTCATCCATGGTGTTAGAAAAGCTGGTCACCTTAAAGGGATACTGAGGCAGTTTTCGCATCAGCTAACCTTCTAGGGTTTTGAAGTGTTGTCATTGCTGATCACGTCTGTGAAGTTACTTGTGAAGTCTGTGAAGTTGCGGGATTTTAGCTAAAGCTTAAATATCCCGCGCTAGCTGAGAGGGAAACCTCGTCCATGTCGGCCAATGTAACGTCACGTTGAGGAGTCGGCGATACTTCGGCGCACCTGAACGAGCGTTGTTTCTCGTGCTGCATGCGTCGTTCTTGGTATTGCGGGTGTTGCAACGTGCAAAGCGTGTCAGCCGACCTTGAGCATCGCGTTCAACACGGGCTACTGCTCTGCGTTTGTGTCCACGAACAACTACGGCCGTGTCTGTGTCTTCCCCCACTGTTTCCCACAAGATCTTAACCTTGCAGCGCAGGAGCTCGCTGCTGTGACGAGGGAGAATTCAACCCGACCAAAGCAAGCGTACTCTGCTCGAGCTTTGACCTTGGGCCTTTTGTTTTGGATGACGCTCTTTCGAACGAGCCTGGTGGCGTCCGGTGGTTGTAACTGGCTTGAGTATTGTTCGCACCCCTTCGTTTTCGAGAATACGAGCCGAGGTTGTGCTGGCCCCTTTTACGCATGGACTTGGTTAATGGAACTCCTGGAGATGGTGGACGCGGTACATGATGTTGGGCATATTGGCTACATTCGTGGGTGGGTGCTGTAACCTGGGCTTTTTTACCAGTAGTCATGCTCTGAATCCTTTTTCCTGTGCACAGTGTAATTAATGGCTATAAAAATTTTAATAGAATAATAATGGCTCTAACAATGTTTTGTGTCATTAAGCATGACTGAGACTCGTTGGTTCATAAGTCTTCATCGGTAGACTTGAAATGTCCTTCGCATGAAACCAGAAATTGTGCAAGTTCTTCAGTGCAATAATGGCCATTGGCTCGGTTCCAGTAGGTTTATAAATTTTCAGGCAGTGTCAGTTTTTCTGGAGTGTAGGAGTCGTCTGCACGCAGAATTAAGAGTTGAGAAGTTTTGCTTTAGAACTCTCTTCTTTTCAGGCTGTCCCTATTGAATATACGTAATCTGAAAAAGCTGTTTTACGAGTGTGTCTTCCATATTTACCGCCTCGTGCAGGTAACACCATGTGAGCTTTTGCACTCGTAATCTTTTGTCCTAATGAATACAATCTGGGTTTCACATGCAGGTTCGAGCTCCGGGGACCACAAACATGGTGTACTTTCATGGCAGAACTTACCAGGTTAGAATCTGCCCTTCTCCATATATGCTTTCCTGAAGGCTGTTTTTCAAAGAGCAGTTTGTAGGATACGGAAGCTTTAGTTTACTGAACTGTGGTGAAGGATGGTGATATGTGCCATCGATATTCTGGAAAGTTGTTTTCTGTGATATGTGAACTATACTCACTGAACTATGACCGATGTGAGTTCTATTCATTGCTGCAAGAAATTGTACAAGAGACCAAGGCCTCGTATGGCTTTTAGCATTTAGCGTTTTCCTCCTACTGTCTGAGCAGAAAATAAAACAAAAGGAAATGGCATTGTGCTAAGCATAGCCAACTGCCACTTGTTTTGCTGTGAAGCCCACCTGTGACTGTAAAGACATCTTGACTGTAGAGACATCTCATTTCAGGCCTGCGTACTCTGTTGCAGATCTATTGATTAAAACATTTGATAGAGATCCGCAGCTTTTGATGTCCTCTGCATTCAACTTTTCTTCCTAATTCCTAGTGAACTGTGGATGGTTGGTTCATGCATTTCATTTGAAGTCTTCTGCCTGTGCAATGCAGGTTCAGTCGTCACACAGAGCGACCATGGCGCACCTCCTCTGCAAGATTCAACCAGTGAAAGGCACCCTGAGGACGACTGCTTGGAATCTACTCCTTCTGGCATGGGTAACCACCGGGGTGTTCCCACAGGAAATAAGGTTCACAAATGCACCCACTGCAGCAAGGTATTCAAAAAGAGATGCCAACTAGTGGTGCATCTCAGAGTCCACTCTGGCGACCGCCCTTACCACTGTGACGATTGTGGGAACAGCTTTGCATATAAGTCCAGTCTGAGGACACACAAGCGCACTCACACTGGCGAGCGACGTTACCATTGTGACCACTGTGATAGCAGCTTTCCACAGAAGGCCCATCTGGAGGCACACCGGCGCACTCACACAGGCGAACGTCCTTACCTTTGTGACCATTGTGGTAGCGGCTTTGCAAAAAAGACCCAGCTGGACGTACACCAGCGCATACACACTGGTGAACGTCCTTGCCGTTGCGACCACTGTGGAAAAAGCTTTGTACAGAGAAGTCACCTGGTGAGACACATCCGTACCCATACGGGTGAAAAGCCTTTTCCGTGCCAGCTGTGCCCCATGGCTTTTGCGACACAGTCACATCTTACAAACCATACTAGATCCCACAAAAAGGCGACAAAAAGGTGTGCCAAGGGACATTCAGTGATAGGCGAAATTTGAACCTCCACGAGATGGCCTTTCATAAAAAATAGTAGTGGTCCGTGATGCTCTTAGTCGATATGTTTTGCTAGCTGCCACTTTTTATGCATGCTAACGAGATTCTAGCTCTGTACCCTATGAAAGGCATTGGTAGCTGACCTCATCAAAATTTCATTAGTAAGTTTTGTTCACTCTAACGCAGTTTTCAGAAAAGAACATTTGTTCTACGAATTGGAAAAACAGCGCAATCAAAGACGAGACACAAGAGAAGGACAAAACACCAGCGCTGGTGTTTTGTCCTTCTCTTGTGTCTCGTCTTTGATTGCGCTGTTTTTCCAATTCGTAAAACATGTACCAACCAGCCCGTATTTGCCCTCTTCTGGAACATTTGTTCCATTAGGCAACACATGCACAGTCACTCAGTCTTTCCTGAACACAGAGAGTGAGCCTGCCATGCTCGTAAACTTGCATGGATGGAAATGAACTCACTGTCATACGTGTATGTCATCACTTCTTGTTGGAGAGTGCCTTTCAAAAACTTGATATCCAATGTTTATCGCTGCTGGCAGTTGTCAGCCTGCCTCAGTCAAGAAATGTTGTGGAGTAAAAGTGCACACAATAATTATTTTTAATCCTTAAGCCTGAATGAGCTAATTTTTGTGACAATCAGTATAAATTCAGTCATTTATATCACTGAACCTATAAATGTTTGTATGACAACCGAAGAAAACATGTTCTTGTGTAAATCTTTGTGTGTTTATTCCAGCAGTGTTAGTGGCAGGAATGAGTGAGGACAAGCAGGTGTCCAGCCTCAAAGTGATGTGTCTTAGGTTAGTTTGGTGGTTTGAAGAGTTCTCTGTTGTTTAGAACGGGGACTAACAAAAGGGTTCACTAACGTCTGCTTTACCATAACTCGGAGCACTGGCTCTGCCGGATATAAATGTTATAATATTTGTGGATCATTGAGTCCACAACATTTTTATTCTTTTTTGATTGTGAGAATATCAGCTGTTTGTGACCATTTCACACTGTGCTAGCTTGTGTGGTGCTTTGGTGTTTCTTGAAAAAAGCCTTCTCCATTTACACGTGTTCATGATAACACGCTGCAAGTTTCGTGGCTGCTGAAACAAAAAGTGCTGTTGTTAGTGCGTATGAAAAACGCTGTAATCTTGTAACGTATTGTAAACCTCGTAATTTGGCTCCATTGTGTTAAATTTCATAGTGCACATGAGTAGTATTTTAAGGCAGCTTCCATTAAAAAATGTTGAATACATTCTGGCTCTTTGTAAAACTCTCTTGCTTGACATATTGTGCATTAAAATTCAAAAGCTGTGCAGTTCTTCAAAAAGCTGCCGTTCGCTTTTCTTTTTTACTGTTATACTTCGAGCATCCTTAGACATCGTATTGCCTTCATTCCAGGGAAGAACTGCTATCACTTACAGATGACAGCACTCGTAGCAGCACTAACTGATAGCACTAATTTATGGATTCCAGCAGTAAAGAATACCGCAAACACAGGTAGTGTTTTTTCAGAAGCTTCTCCAAGTTTTTGTCCCGTACTGCAAACGGGCCGTATCTTGAAAGAAGCCAAACACAGTATTGGATGGTAATGAGTTGGATTACCAGATGAGATTAGGAAGTTTTTTGGGATGAGGTTGCTCGATCTGTCTGGAAGAGAACAGGGTGTATTGGGCGTGAGCGAGAGAGACTTTTGTTGTGCTGTGGATGTAGTTCAGTTCACAAAATTGAAGAGAAAACGTTTGTCAGCAATTATACCAGTCGCCTTGTTTCCATGAAGCCACACTGAAGCCACCATTGCAGCAGAGTGGCTCTAAACACTGCCGTTTTCTTCGTAGACCTATGGCCGTACAAGCTCCAGGCTAGGAGCGTACCTTCCGACGCGCTAAATTTATTCTTTTACCCTCTCTTCTGAGCGCAAAGTACAGAGAAGAGCCTCATAACAGCCCCTATTGGACAGTTCAAACTGGCTGGAGTAAACAGACAGTGAAAGGGCCTGTCTGCCTCCGCTTGGGCTCCAGGAACCACTGGGCACTGGTTTGTCAGTCTACGCACATCCCCTTTACGCATGGCTAAACCTACGAGCCTCCTGATGACGAAGGCTCCACTTCAAAAAAAAAAAGTGGCTGTGATGCATCACTAAGCACTTTCGTCTGGGCGAGTTGGTTCATAACAGCAATTAAAGGAATAAATTTGCGCAAAAGGGTTGAAGAAGAAAAACGCAAGAGGCGTGAGGACAAACTTCAGACTATTTTTTATTTCCGAGACACCAGCTGCTTATATAAACCGCTGCTTATATGCGCAGCGTTTTTTTTTTCCTAAGGTATCTCTTTTGGTTTGGTTTGCTGTAATGAGATAGGGGCGGTGTTCCGCCTTGCTTGGCAGTTGGTGTTTTTTTGCTGGTTGAGTGCACATCGGTTTGCCTGTCATCCCCCTGATAATTGAATCTTTGGTATATTAGCAGCTGGTGTCTCGGAAATAAAAACTAGTCGGAAGATTGCGCGCTGTCCTGTCCTCACGCCTCTTGCGTTTTTCTTCTTCAACCCCTTTGCGCAATTTTATTCCTTTAGGTGCATAACTGTATGGGAGAGTGAATGGGAAAAGCAGAATGTTGAGAAGTAGGGGTATGAATGCAGCCTATGCTGTGAGCTTAGGCCAGTGTTACAGCCCAAGACTTGCTGCTGTCAGCTTGTGCCTGAAGAACGATCGTAAAAGAAGAGTGGAAGAAAAGAAGGAACCCAAGACGCTTCCCACTACCAAGCCAGCGATACGTGTTGTTTCAGGAGGAGCATCCATCCTGCAAATGTTGCTTTCAACACTTTAGTGGCATCAAATAGAGAGAAAAGACTGATAGGGGAGGTATGGGAAACTTCCAGTTAATCTTCAAAAGATCTGAGAAAGACTGGATGTCGCAGCAGAAAAAATTTGTGCTTCGAAACCACAATGAGTTGAATGCATCAGAGGGAGTGCATAGTCACGAGTATGCACCGGCAGGTGATGTGATGGCTCAACAGGAGTGATGGCTCTTCCTTTGGTTTTGGGGGGAAGTGGTCTTAAAAAAAATTTATGCTCATAAAGAAATGATTATGGAATCTTCGTGGAAGATGTTGTCTTGGGTACTGATTCCAAATATGTAATTTAATTTTTTGTGGAAAAAAACCTCTTGTACACTTTATGTAACTTTTTTGCCGAGAGCTTTCAAGAAATCTTTGTGTACAGAACTTGCTAGAATGCATGCTGTTCGATTCTCTTGACATTAAGCTTTGCAAAAAAAGTAAAATTATCCTGATTATTGTAGAAACTACAATGTTTTTAAGTTGCCTCTTCCTTCGTGAACGGGAAGAGAAATACGTATTCCTGTTTCTGAAGTGTGAACTTCAAAATCCTATAACTTAACTTGTATGACAGGCAGGACGAGAATTGTACCCTTATTGTATAGCTTGATGTCAAGAGAAAGCAATGGCTTGCGTTCTAGAAAGTTCCTTGCAGCAAAATTTCTATAAAAGACGCAGAAAATGTTACATAAAATATTGCATTAGTTGAGAAGCACTTATTGTAGATAAAATTAAACACAGGACAGCAGAGAAAAAAACTGCACTGAAGCAGCCAAAAAGGCCGAAACCCACACCAGGCAACGCGTGCATGTAATGGCCTTTCATAGACTATCGGCCAGAGGGTCTCCGAAAGCACGATGGCCGCGTGCAGCACGCTGCACTGCCATGCTTCATCATCGGTGAGGACAGCTAAGCTGTACGGCCGTTGCATGCGCTTATACTACCGGCAGTTTTATCGCACTGAAATAAGTGACTTTGACCGGTCCTGACCAGACCAATTTTGAGAGTACAAACCGTCGCTGGCACTAATGGACCTTAGCAGCTTAGAAATGTCAGAACAAGACAAAAATTAATCTGACATCATCAGGTGATGCGAATTGAATCAGCCACTGTTTTGCTTGAGGAAAGATTGGTCAGAAACAGTAAGAGAAGACTGTCAAATTTATCTAACATCATTAAGGGCCTTTTGTTGAACAGGTAAAGCTCGACATTACCCAGTTTGTGCAGCTGAAGCATACATCATGAAAACCAGGATAAACCCAATTCCTACTCAAAAAATTGCTGATGGTTTATCTTTGGTGAAGCCTGGCGTGTAAGCAAATGCTTCATTCCCCTGGCTACGCCAAGAGTGCTGCTTGTGGTTGAAGCAATGACGAGAGTCATGGTTAGGCTTAGGGGAGACACACTGATTCCTTGGTTGTGGATATTCCGATGAAGGCACTCCAATGGTCAGTGAAGAAGTGAGACTTGGTGGTTGGGTGAGCAACCTCTCGCGATCAACCATTTAACTCCCACCATGATGGGTGCACCGACTATCCAGTGTGTGCAATGCACTCAAGAGTTAGACGGCAAGCCACGTCTAGTTGCCCGATACACCACAGCTTTTGCTCTCTGACCAGATTGAGCAGCAGTTAAACCGCAGGTAATTTACTACATGTAATTATGTGCAATGAAGCTCTTGCGTGAACCACAAAGCTAAACCACCAGTAATTTTTTTTTGTTTCACCTCACGGCCACCTTGGTGTAGCACCAAGGCAACACACCATGAGTCCACTATGGTTTGAGCTCTCAATCGCTTGAAGGTGCAAAACCGCAAACACCGCAAAGAAAGCCCGAGGTGCCGTAGTGAAGCGTTCGCTTCAGAAGTGCGTTCAGGAGAAATGCAGTTTGCCAGTGCAACGGGCTGAAGCTACCATATAGAAATTGGCAGACATCTAGAACTTTCAAGGCAACTGATAAACTAGCCACATGATGATTTCCATGTCATGCTGCGTGGCATGAATTAGCGTGGAAAACTGTTTTCTTTACGCTCTTTTAGAATGCAGTCTAGGGTGATGCCAATTTCACAAACTGCCAGCGAGAGCCAAGTGCTAGGGAATCCGCCTCGTTTGCAGTGGGTTGGAATCCCAGTAGTACTAGGTCGGTTGCCTCGCCTTTTTGGAATACCTACAAAGACCATTCAATTCAAAGCGCACAGATTACAATATTCAGCAAGAGCTTCCCGAGCACTGTCAGCACTCAAATGCTGAATGAGGTGGCAGTATATGTAGAAGCATCCCACACCAAGGGATGGTGCAATTAGAAAAGGCGCTACCTACCTGAAAAAAAATTGAAATTGGCCCCTCATATGCATTAAAAAGTAGACATGTGCAGTGCTCACAAACATCCTGTTCATTACCTGATTTACATTTTCACTCGGCTTCAGCACCCTTTTAGCAGTGGTCTGAGAGCAACTTGTTCGTGAAATTTCTTTTCCTCATTAACTTTGTGCAGCATTTTATGCTGCAAGGGCATGAACAGGAAGGAAATACAAAGCTCTGCACAGGAAACAATGTGTTGGCTGGGTATGGTCTCAAAAAACCCAATGTTTTGTAACACGGCTTTTCTATAGGGCCAAAGAAGTTGTCACAATCTATTCATGCACTTCGTTAATCACTGACAAGACATGTTGGTAGGAATACTTTATTTGGCACAGAAGTTCTGGCCGACATGGGTCCACTGTCACTCTGCTTGTGGGCCAAGGTGCACACCTGTGAGCACGTTCTTGAGCCAGCAGCCTGGAACGATGAATAGGCGCCTAGGACCAAAGAATGCGACACCTACTGCTTATTGCTACTGCTTATTGCTGTCACATGACTTGGCCTCTCTGCAGCAGATTTGAGTTTTCCTCCAAGTGCCGCACCTACCATTGCTGCGTTGCCAGCTGATCTGCGCTACTGTGGTCCAGCCCCACCTCACTGTGTTGTCATATTACCAACGTTGTCATGGATAGCGTGCTTCCCAAACGAAATAAGCTGCAGTGTGTCTCACATCAGGGCGAAGCTTTCAGTACTGACACCCACCAGGGCCACCGCCTGTGTGAAAGGGCTCTTTGCAGATGCTCTGCAGCAGGATGACGTTGTTGGCATCATCATCAGCCTGATAGCACCCACTGCAGGGCAAAGGCCTTTCACAAGAAGCCCTTTGCCAGCTGTGGCCGCCGTATCCCAGCAATCTGCTTAATCTCATCCACCCACCTAACATTCTGCCACCCCCTGCTATGCTCGCCCTCTCTTAAGCACCCTTAAGGACCAGCTGGTAACATAGCCTTCGCATTACATACCCTGCCCAAACCACCTTCAAGGCTGCACTAGTAGCTATGCGATTAAAAGGTTTCGCATGCACATTTTTTACAATGCCTCAGGTATTACCTTTTACCAGGTAAGTGGACATATACAGGGTGTTTTCAGTTTGGGGATATTGCCGCTTTGCACACAGTTTTTCAGTAGTGCCACGAGGTATGCCTTAACGAGGTTTTACTGTACTTATAAGTAGTAAGGTTGCTGAATTTGATGCGTCTAAAGGTTAAATCTGAACCGATTGGTAAACCTCCAGCAGTGAGGCCCATGACCCAACTAAAAATTGAAGTTCTGACCTACTGCTACGCGATGCATTCAGAACAGGTGCTGCCCCTGATGGCCTCACAGATAACCTTGACACCAATGGTAACGGAGACATCAAAGTTTGCCTTCGAATTCCACCATTGGTGGCATGTTTACCGCTGCTGTACCATCATTCTCCACAGTGGCCCACTCACAACTCGCCTGAGTTCTTACCGCGGTACCAGTCCAACACACAACTCTTACGCGGTACTGTTCGGATGAATTTTATGGCCATGCCACTGCTCTAATTACGTCACACAACTTTCTCTCAGTCCCATGGCGACATTCCTAGCAAAGGTGGTATGGTATGTTTGGTATGTCAGGGTTTAACGTCCCGAAGCAACTCAGGCTATGAGGGACGCCGTAGTGAAGGGCTCCGAAAATTTCGAGCACCTGGGGTTCTTTAACGTGCACTGACACCGCACAGCACACGGGCCTCTAGAATTTCATCTCCATCGAAATTCAGCCGCCGCGGCCGGGATCGAAGCCACGTCTTTCGGGTCAGCAGCCGAGCGCCATAACCACTGAGCCACCACGGCAGGGTCCTAGCAAAGGTGGGGGAAGGAGGAAGTTGGAGCACCACTAAAGCCAAATGTACAACAAGAACATAGTGCAGTGGCCTCACTTAAGGCCTCACTCCTGCCCAGAGCACAAACAGCACAGGTGTTTCTGGCTGAGCTTACAACTTTGTCATGCCCAAGTTGACAGCTGAGCAGCCATACACAGTGACAGTTCGAAAAAATTTCGGGGGGGGGGGGGGGGGGGGGGGGGGCTGACGCCTATAAGCCTGCTTAACAGTGAATATTTCCAAGTTTTCTTTGTTTCTTTTCTTTCTTTCTGACGACTAGAGCGAAAAACTGTCGCCCACCCGATGCATAGCAAATAGCCACATAATCATCATTACCACAATTACCTGTCACACACTGCAACAGCGCCTGATAAGCTTTATGCACCTCACAAGCTTCCAAAAAATCAAAGGACATCAAGCACCTTGTCCACAATGTTCACTCCTTAAAAAGGAGCTTGCTTTTCCAGTTGCCTGAGGTGCTCCATGCTAGTTAGCCACCCGGGTCCAAGCACCTTCCCCGTGTAAAACCGATGCTCAGTGCAGGTGGCACAGCACTAGTTTTAAAATTCACGGATGGAGAACTCACCTTGTGGCGCCTTAAAGCCTCTGCTGATTCCGCATTTTATCCCCCCATTTGTTCAGCCTCTGCGCCAGCAAGCGAACGCCGGACTCGAAGCAGGAATCGGGAAGGTCCGTGCATACGAGTAAACTGCATTTCGGTTTTTAAAGTGCTGTTTTCTGAAATGAAAATAAATTTAAAAGAAGAACATGTTTACGCGCTGCAGACACCAAAGCGTAATCGCTTACCTCGCCGCAATTAGTGCACCCGCTTCGGAAAGCGGCTCTTATGGATTCACAGCAACAGAATTGTAAAATGAACCATTAAGTCAGTGCTCTACACACCTTCCTAGCAGCGGAGCACGACAAATCGGACCACGTACAAAACTCATAGCATAAACGGTTAGTTCAACTGGACTGTTGTCAAAAGTTTACCGCCTTTTTCTCGGCCGCTCGCAAAGCTGGTAATCACGCGTGTTTTACATGACCAAGAGTTACGCTGGGCTGGGCTGGCAAAAGGGATAAAAACATACTCAGAGCGTATTCTTTTCTGTCGAGCTGCACTGAGCTTTTGAGCAGCAGCAGGATAAAACAGATGAGCCTCCCATTGCCGGGCAAGCGGGCTCAGTGCTAGTCCTCGGTGATCTGCTAACACAAAACATCCGGGCACAAGCAAATTGACAACGAAATGCCGAATGTGCATACCGAAAGACAGAAAGAACAGAGAAATAGCTCACAGTACGTTCTACTCAACGGCCAGACCGGCCAGGGAGGGACTAGAGTGTGCCGCTAGTACCGCTACTACAGTGTCTAGTTCACTGCACCGCTACTGCAAGCAATGATCGGCTCGACTCAACCAACTCAACCATGACTTCAACAAAAAAAAAAAAAAAACACCAGACGTGACGTCATTTTAAAAATAACGCTTGCGTTATTTCGACTCTTTTCTGATCACTTATACCTTGAGCACAAATCAAAATTTTCTGCGTCATTAATACTTAACTCAGGTTCTCTTCATGGTTTTATTATGTTTTTTGTTTTATTTAAATGTCATCGCGGTTGGTAATAGTAAGAAACTCTATGGTATCAACCATCGCACAGTGTAGGGTAGGAGTTGACGTGAGTTATATGCAGGATGGTCAGAGGGTAAACCAAGTGTTGGCTGGACTAATGTATGCGGATGACATTGTTCTACTAGCAGACAAGCGAGATAAGCTGCAGGAACTAGTTAAAATCTGTGGTGAGGAGGGCAACAAGCTAGGACTCCAGTTCAGTAGAGAGAAGTCAGGGATAATGGTCTATAATGATGAGAAGGGGGACCCACTAGAAATACAAGACACTACTATGATAGACCATGTGAGTACGTATAAGTACCTAGGTGTATGGCTAAGTGAAGGAAAAAAAATATCTGGAAGAGCATGAGAGGATTCTGAAGGACAAAGGAAAAAGGAATTCAGACATTATGAAGCATAGAGCACTATGGAACTATAATAGGTATGAGGTGGTTAGAGGGGTATGGAAGGGAATCATGGTACCGGCCCTCACATTTGGAAATGCAGTCCTGTGCATGAAATCAGAAGTACAGTCAGGGCTAGAGGTCAGGCAAAGAAGTGTAGGAAGGCTAGCCTTGGGAGCCCATGGGAACACTCCGAATGAGGGGGTCCAGGGAGATATGGGTTGGGCGTCCTTCGAGGTTCGGGAGGCCATCAGCAAACTGAAATATGATCAGAGACTAACTCAAAGGGAGGAAACAAGGTGGGCAAAAAAGGTGTACAAGTATCTGTACATGAAAAGTATTAACACAAAATGGACTAATAGAACCCGAAAGCTAAGAACGAAGTATTTACGGGTGAGGGATGGGACGCAACAAAAGACTAACGTGAAAGTGGAGGTAAAGGAGTCGGAAAGAAAGATGTGGAAAGAAAGAATGCAGGAAAAATCGGCGCTAGGCATATATAGGACACGAAAACAGGACATCAAAAAAGAGCGATTATTCGATAATTCGCGGGGCAGTTCACTGCTTTTTGAGGCTAGGACAGGGACTCTGAGAACAAAAACGTATAGGTCCAAATTTGAAGAAGTGGATATTTTGTGCTCTGCATGTAAAACGGAAACGGATACCATAGAACACTTGGTTCTGAGGTGCGCAGAACTCCGCCCAGCCCTCCCAGAGGGGACAGCAACGACCATAGAGATAGCGCTGGGATTTACTGGGGAGGACGGGCGAGTGGATGGGAAAAGCGTGACATTGACGAAGGGGAGGTTGGAGGATTGGTGGCGGAAATCAAGGGAGGCGTGAATTTCGAGGGTAAAAGGATAGACAGATTAGATATTGTAAGAGCGAAAGGGAAAAGAAAATTAAATTAACAATGGGGGAAGTATAGGCTAGGTAGCGAAAGCTACCGCCCGGTACAAAGGGTAAAGCCATTATCATCCATCCATCCATCCATCCGTCCAATCCATGTCCAATCCAATCCAAAAACGTACGCTGTGTTACGACCATGGAGGAAGGTTACGACCTTGGTTACGACAGAACAATATCTGTGTTGCCGTTTGTGCATGTTCCTAAATCTGTTACTTTACATATTCGATTTTGTGTTTGATTTGTTTGATTTGAAGCAGCGCAAGGCCAAAAGCCAAAGAAGAGAGCAGAGAAAGAAACGGACGACACAGCGCTGAACTAACAACTGACATTTATTTGGCACGCTGCTGGCATGCTGCGTGTTTTCAGTCTGTGAGTAGACGAAGCTTTACAGAAGGAAATCTATGTGCCTACAGAGCAAGGATAACTTTTTGTGACCCGGTGAACGCCACTTATGCAGCGTGCGCTTGTGAAGACCACAACCTCGAACCACAGCCGAGTGGAACGCCTTACCCTATGAAGTAGCTGACATGCCCTCAGTTGAATCTTATGTTACGGCCGTGTCACCTTATCTATGATGCAGCAAGTATTTCTTTACAACGCTTCTTGCTTTGCCGTCCGCCTTTCAAAGTGTATTCCTTCTTTCTTTTTTTGTGTGTTTTTTGATTGTGCACATTGCTTGGTGGCTGATTGTCAATAGCATGTTTTCTTTCTTTGCCGCTGTTAAACTCACCTTAGCAATTGTTCAAGAACAATATATCCACTCCTGCTTTGACTGCCAAGAGGCAGTTGGCAGTATTTCATAAATAAATAAAGTAAATAAAAAGACATGGTCTGTTTTTGTGCGCGCGTTCCGAGATGTCACCGCGCAGTCACGAAAGATTCGGGCTTATTAGCGCCTGTACCGGTAGCATTAAAGCCGCAGAAGTGTGTAACCACAATATAGACAAATACGCTTCAGTGAAACGTGCTGGAGTTATTCCCTTAAGCCTGCTACTTCAACGCTTGCATCTGCAGGGAAGTCGGCGCAATAGGCTGCAAAGCTGTAATTAGTGTTAATTTATGAAACTTAATAAGGCGTGTGCTTTCGGATGGGGTGTGTTTTGTAGTTTTTTTTTAAAGTCTGTGTGTGCGTGTGCTGTGCCTTTTTTTGTGCGTGCTCGGTTTTGCAGGCTTTGGAAGACCACTAGTAGCGAGGGGAACAAGGTTCCAGCGGAGCCGCTGCCAGCCTGTGCCGACCTATAGCTTGACGCTCCTGACCTGTGAAATATGCAGGGGCGTTAATCACAGGAGTTCCTGCCCCCCCCCCTCCGACATTCGTCCTGGGTCTCCCCGGTCGGCATCGAATGATGCGAACAGTGCTACAAGCAACACAGGGAAGCAGTGGGAGCGAGGAGGCCTCTTCCCTTCCGCAGAATGGCTGAGTCAAGAAACAGTCCTGAAACGTCGCTGAATTCATATAGGCCGAACACTCTCTAGTTCCCGAGAGGGGGATTAGGAATCCCTAGGACCACGTCTGCATTGGTTATGAAAGCATGTTCTTGGTCTGACACTCTTTGGATTAGGTTCCTACTCTGATGTCTTCAGTTCGATTTTCCAAGTTTTCTAGGCTACATTTTTAAGGTTAATGCAGATAACTGCTATTTCACCTTTATGCCAGAATTTGATAGCTTGTGTATGTTTCACAAATGATATAATGATTGCAAGTCATTGTGGTAATATGCACTCTCAACAGCATAGAGGAACTCGGCAGCTGCATGGAGAGACTCGGACAAAGCCACCGGCTCATTACTGGACCCGCATAAAGTTACCAATGTGAATATGGGACAAAATGCCGTCTTCCCAGCTTCCGCGGAATCCCCTTGTTCGGTCTCTCACAGACGTCGCCAGGTTGCCTCGCCCTCGAGTACCCTTGGTAGCAGCAGTAAATCATTCGCCCACTCTGCTGTCAGTAGACAAGAAGGCATAAAAATTGAAGCATCCACTATTGTTGTGAAAACACGAATCATAATATGAGCCTGAGCCCGGAATCACTCATGACTTGGGTCGCAATCTGAATTTCAGTCCGGACTGACTCGTTCACCACTCAGATAATCATCTGAATATGAGCCTAAGTGAGTCTCCTCATGGCTCAGTCCGTTGATCTAGGACTGAATTACACGTATTCAATGCACAAAGCATGTAAACAATGCAGTTATGGCCTTGGAGACTTCTCCTTACTCTACTACTCATTGTTTCGAATTGCAGGCATGAGGAGCAGTGTTAAGTTAAACCCCCATAAACCAACTAGCCAGTTTCATAAATTTGTACTCCCAGTTTACAGTAGGTTGCCCTCGCAGATCTTTATCCCTGTCGATATCCTTTCACATTTTGTGCCTGCAGGAGGAAGAAAACAACCGAATGTGTAGTCGGACATGGATTTTGTGCATTCTCGCTTCCTTGTGCATTGCCATTTGCTTAAAAGCACAAGGACCCCGCTGCTTGTGGCATTTGTGTTTGTTTTATTGTGATGCTTGTTTTTTCTCCTTTATTGCAGGCAGTTACTGACAAGCCAGTGCGTACAAGATTCGAGAGGAAGAAACCTTCAATACCACACCTGACAACCTTGCATGACTCCATTGCTTGATGCTCATAACCTCGAAAATTGCATGTGAAATGATCTCAATGCATTGTGTCTATGTACAAAGTGAGATGGAAGTGTTGTAAATTATTTTGCTTGAATTACAGGGATTGAATTACAGGGATAAGGAAAATGGGGACCGCCCTCAAAACAAAAATTTATTTTTTGAACTCATTTTGAAACTATTGTAATTATTTTCACAGGAATGTCAGTTGGCTTGGAATCGAGAGTGAAGGAGGGGTTAACGGAAATAAAAATAGGCACCAAGTTCTTTTCTTCTTCTTAGCTAAAGAGTCGTATAACAGCACTCGCTGGGGTGCAGTGGTTGAACATTTTAAATAAAGCTCTCGGTGAGATTCCCATTACAGTGGTGGTACTAACAGAACTCCTGACCAGATACATAAATCAACTTAAGCTTGCAACGTGTGTACTCTTGTCGTGGGCTATTAGTAGTAATCATAGAATCACATTAGTTCTTGGTCACTCAGGCTGAATGCCCGTGGGGCATTCCAGAATACCATGGGTCAAATTGGCGCATGTTTTAGGGCAGTTACAACATTCAGGATTATGTTGCATAGTTTTGTAAGAAAGTGTCTGTGCAGGTGTCAGCAGGACATCGCATCTCACTTCATAAAGTAACTTTGTGACGCAGAGAATGGGAAAAAAAAAAAAAACTGGTCCGCACCTTTATTGAAGGAGGCTCATTGGTTCCGAAATATTATGCTCATTTGAAAATACTAATGACTAGAATGATGCCTTTATTTTTGGTGCAAAATGGGGTGAATCAGACCCCATCCTTTTATCCAGCGTTGAAAGCAAGATCACGTCTGAGGTGATGGTCATTGTGAAAAACTGCATGTATGACATCGCATGAAAGCACGAAATGAAGTTATGCTGGTACTCGTGTGAGCGTTCTGTTATGTGGATGAATTGATTTTTTCATTATATTCAATATTTCATTTTTCCATCAAAGCAGAAGCATCTAGGATGAAAATTGCATGCATTGAAACTTTTAGCCTTTCATGCCTCTGTGTCTGCCACATCAATCTTTATCCTGATTCTTGTGCTGTGTGGCCTCGAATCTGCGAATGCTTGCTTACATCATTCAGTGTGACTCCAGCACTTCGTTCTTCGTCTCCTGGTTGGCGCTGTGTGAAGACTGTAGCTTTCCAATACCTGTGCTGTATCGTGTGGTGAATTTTATACCCTATTGTGTTTGCTGATATTTACTGGTTTTTGGGCGTCCATTTGTATTCGCTGAAGAGTACACTTTGTTTCTTTGTCATTGGTCACAAGTGACTGACCTCATTTCGTCTATGCACATGGCATTATTGACTCTGTCCAAACTATATCCATTGCTGTGTTCATTTAGTCTGCATTCTGGCATATTCCATTCCGTTTTGAGGCCTTTTTTAAAGCAGGTTACATTTGGCTGTATGGAGTGCGCTGTGCAAATGTTTATTTTAGTTTTCTAACAATATTGAATATGTATATGCGCACCTGGAATTCATAGATTATGGATTTCATTTCATGATGGTATTTCATTTCATGATGGTAGTAGAGGCTTCTATTTGTCTTTAAGGGGAAAAGTGTTTTATTATAATGCGAAGCCATCTAAAAAATTGGCTTCTGCTTATTTTTAAGCTGCGTTCTCTAGTGATTCTATACATTGTTGCTTTAGGCCGCAGCAGTTTTACTGGATTTACTGACCCCCAGTGTTCTTTATTAGTCTTGCCTGACTGCTTGCCTTGCATCATAAAATGTCCACAAGTATAGTGCTGCTGTGATTTATGCTCAAAATATTGCAACAACTGATCACACGTTGCACCTTTACTCGCTGTTTCTCGCCACATTCACTCTCCCTGCAACAGTGGCCTAGTCATTGGGGCGTGCATCCCGCATGTACGATGTGCTGGGTTGGATTCCCTGTGCCACTGGGTACCCACCAGGGGTACAATACGCAAGCTTTCCCCCTAGCTTCTGCTGAATGGAATGCCTGGAGATGGGTATCAGACTTCCCCTAGTGTTGACGAAACTGTCTTGTCCCACGGTGCTCTCTGACCAAACCTGCCTTTGCATCATGAAATTTCATCACTGTCGTCATCAGATCTTAGCTCGTTGGTTCTGATGAGCTCACCTCATCACCATGTTCCCAGGGATGGACTTCTGCCGTGTCATCCATGGTGTTAGAAAAGCTGGTCACCTTAAAGTGATACTGAGGCGGTTTTCGCATCAGCTAACCTTCTAGGGTTTTGAAGTATTGTCATTGCTGATCACGTCTGTGAAGTTACTTCTTTGATTTTAGCTAAAACAATGGTGCAGTCGCCAATTGAAAGCGCGATGCTTAAATATCCCACGCTAGCTGAGAGGGAAACCTCGTCCATGTCGGCCAATGTAACGTCACGTTGAGGAGTCGGGGATACTTCGGCGCACCTGAACGAGCGTTGTTACTCGTACTGCGTGCGTTCTTCTTCGTGTTGCGGGTGTTGCGACGTACAAAGCGTGTCAGCCGACCTTGAGCATCGGGTTCAACACGAGGTACCGCTCTGCATTCATGTCCAAGAACAACTACAGCCGTGTCTATGTTTTCTCCCACTGTTTCCCACAAGATCTTAAGCTGGCTGCTGTGGCGCGGGAGAATTCAAGCCGACCAAAGCAAGCGTACCCTGCTCGAAACACTTTCCTCAGAGTGGCTGCATGCAGAGCTTGTCCTTAATGTGATCTCTAGAGATTTCTGTCAAAAAGGCATGGCTGATCGATTACAAAGTTCCTTTGATTTTCTCGCGTATGGGATGCATGTCACCCTTGCCATGAAATGCCCCTTCTGAAAGTAGAAACATGCTCACTTGGCCCCTGCGGAACGTTTATAGAGGCTCAAACATGCATCGCTCTCCTCAGCTTAGGCGCGGCCAGACCACCGGAGGTGTGCTCACAACGCTCGGTTAGTGACTTTAGGCTCGGTTCTATGCGTCCAAGCAAGCAAGCAAGCATCGAAGCTACTGATATACGGCATCTCGTTTAATCATAGCTAAGCGATTAAAATGAAAGTGTTCGGCTGAGGTCTGTCTGATTTGGGATGCAAATTTGAGAGAGAAATGAACGCCAACCAAGTTTTTGCATAAAAACACGGTATTTCGCAACCTTGCTCGGTTTCTTCATCAAGTTGTGGCAGCGGGCGAGTAGCAGCTAGCCTGTCTTTTAAGCCCACATGTAGTTAATCACAAGGTCACTGAGCCTAAACTGCAGATCTAGGGTGGGCAAACGTTTCCAAGGGAGCGATTAATATTTCCCAGCATCTGCTGAACGCGCCACGGCTGAAGCAGCAGCCTTGTGCGCGTATTTGGCTTGGTTTCCAGCACACGTTGATTGCGTTACTATCCTGTGGTCACATGCCTCGCAGTGCTGGGCCACTGCACTTCTCTCATTTTGACATCAGCTTTGTGCTGCTTCATCGTTTCTTTGAAATACTTTGTTGTTGCCCCAACCTACAATGTTGGGCACTGAAAACAGGATTTTTTGTACACTTTCTTTTTCTTTCTTTTTCTTTTGGATGATGCTCTTTCGAACGAGCCTGGTGGCGTCCGGTGCTTGTAACTGGCTTGAGTATTCGCACTCTGCAAGCCGAGGTTGTGCTGGCCCCTTTTACGCATGGACTTGGTTAATGGAACTCTTAGAGATGGTGGACGCGGTACATCATGTTGGGCATATTGGCTACATTCGTGGGTGGTGCAGTAACCTGGGCTTTTTTACCAGTAGTCATGCTCTGAATCCTTTTTCCTGTGCACAGTGTAATTAATGGCTATAAAAATTTTAATAGAATAATAATGGCTCTAACAATGTTTTGTGTCATTAAGCATGACTGAGACTCGTTGGTTCATAAGTCTTCATCGGTAGACTTGAAATGTCCTTCGCATGAAACCAGAAATTGTGCAAGTTCTTCAGTGCAATAATGGCCATTGGCTCGGTTCCAGTAGGTTTATAAATTTTCAGGCAGTGTCAGTTTTTCTGGAGTGCAGGAGTCATCTGCATGCAGAATGAAAAGTTGGGAAATTTTGCTTTAGAACTCATTTCTTTTCAGGCTCGCCCTACTGAATATACATAATCTGAAAAAGCTGTTTTACAAGCGTGTATTCCATATTTACCGCCTCGTGCAGGTAACACCATGTGAGCTTTTGCACTCGCAATCTTTTGTCTTAATGAATACAATCTGGGTTTCACATGCAGGTTCGAGCTCCGGGGACCATAAACATGGTGTACTTTCATGGCAGAACTCTCCAGGTTAGAATGTGCACTACTTCTCCATATATGCTTTCCTGAAGGCTGTTTTTCAAAGAGCAGTTTGTAGGATACGGAAGCTTTAGTTTACTGAACTGTGGTGAAGGATGGTGATATGTGCCTTCGATATTATGGAAAGTTGTTTTCTCTGATATATGAACTATACTCACTGAAGTGTCAGGCAGTGTCAGTTTTTCTGGAGTGTAGGAGTCATCTGCATGCAGAAATAAAAGTTGGGAAATTTTGCTTTAGAACTCTCTTCTTTTCAGGCTCTCCCTACTGAATATACGTAATCTGAAAAAGCTGTTTCACGAGCGTGTATTCCATATTCACCGCCTTATGCACTTAACACCATGTGAGCTTTTGCACTCTTAATCTTTTGTCCTAATGGATACAATCTGGCTTTCACATGCAGGTTCGAGCTCCGGGGACCACAAATATGGTGTACTTTCATGGCAGAACTCTCCAGGTTAGAATTTCCGCTTCTTCTCCATATATGCTTTCCTGAAGGCTGTTTTTCAAAGAGCAGTTTGTAGGATACGGAAGCTTTAGTTTACTGAACTGTGGTGAAGGATGGTGATATGTGCCTTCGATATTACGGAAAGTTGTTTTCTCTGATATATGAACTATACTCACTAAAGTGTCAGGCAGTGTCAGTTTTTCTGGAGTGTAGGAGTCATCTGCATGCAGAAATAAAAGTTGGGAAATTTTGCTTTAGAACTCTCTTCTTTTCAGGCTCTCCCTACTGAATATACGTAATCTGAAAAAGCTGTTTCACGAGCGTGTATTCCATATTCACCGCCTTATGCACTTAACACCATGTGAGCTTTTGCACTCTTAATCTTTTGTCCTAATGTATACAATCTGGCTTTCACATGCAGGTTCGAGCTCCGGGGACCACAGATATGGTGTACTTTCATGGCAGAACTCTCCAGGTTAGAATTTCCGCTTCTTCTCCATATATGCTTTTCTGAAGGCTGTCCTTCAAAGAGCAGTTTGTAGGATATGGAAGCTTTAGTTTACTGAACTGTGATGAGGGATGGTGATTATGTGCCTTCGATATTCTGGAAAGTTGTTTTCTGTGATATGTGAACTATACTCACTGAACTATGACCGATGTGAGTTCTATTCATTGCTGCAAGAAATTGTACAAGAGACCGAGGCCTCGTATGGCTTTTAGCATTTAGCCTTTTCCTCCTACTGTCTGAGGAGCAAATAAAACAAAAGGAAATGGCATTGGGCTAAGCATAGCCGACTGCCACTTGTTTTGCTATGAAGCCCTTCTGTGATTGTAAAGGCATCTTGACTGTAGAGACATCTTATTTCAGACCTGCGTACTCTGTTGCAGTTCTGTTGAATAAAACTTGATAGACATCCACAGCTTTTGATGAGAGTGTCCTCTGCATTCAACTTTTCTTCCTAATTCCTAGTGAACTGTGGATGGTTAGTTCATGTACTTTAAAGGGATACTGAAGCAAAATCTGAAAATTGAACAAAGAGGCTGAATATAGATTCTCTGAATGTGATTACATCGAAATCTAGTCATCACTGCGCATATATTTCAGTGGATGGTTTTATTTTCGACGTTTCATGAGCGCGCGCCAAGCCCTGCCGGTCGGTGCGAGGTGGAAAGCGTGACGTCATGGCACCCTTTCGTGGCGACAAATATGGCGGCGCCCTTCGATGCATGAAACCTCGCTTCGGACTGGTTGCGTCGTTGCTTGCTTCTTCAGCGCGTTCACTGGCCATAAATGGGCCACCAGTCTTTCGCTTCATCTCCTGTTGCACATAAGAAAACTTATGAGTAATAAATTTGCTTTATTTTTTATTTAGAGGGACGATTCTGCTCCCTTTAGGCTAAGAGGGGTGTCGGTTTGTTGACAACAATGCTTCCCCTCCTAACCACCAGATGGTGCCACTAGTCTGAACATCGTCGCGCTTCTGTTTTAAAAGCGAGAATGCTAGAAATGGCACAAGGTCCGGAAAAAGTAGCTACATTTAGCGGACGTAAGCGTGCAGACAGCGTCGATTAACATTTTAACATATCTGTGTACGCCGTGAGCAGACGACAGACATGGAAAAGCCGCGAGTAGCGATGGCAATCGTGCTTCTGCGGGAACGGTGGGCGCGCGGGTGTTATGACGTCTAGTCGCAGCTTCCACAGGCGGCCACCAGGTGCAACGATACGGCAATAAATCGCGAAAAAAAGCGTGTTATCCGCCTTTTTCGCTAAAATGCTTGTCATATTTATCAGTTTTAGCAGTCAAGCTCTTGTTTACATGCAAAAGAGCAGCTCCAAAAGTTTGGTTAAGTATCCCTTTAAATTACTCTGCCTGTACAACACAGGTTCAGTCGTCACACAGAGCGACCATGGCGCACCTCCTGTGCAAGATTCAACCAGTGAAAGGCACCCTGAGGACCACTGCATGGAATCTGCTTCTTCTGGCATGGGTAACCACCGGGCTGTTCCCACAGGAAATAAGGTTCACAAATGCACCCACTGCAGCAAGTTATTCAAAAAAAGATACTATCTAGTGCAGCATCTCAGAGTCCATACAGGCGACGGCCCATACTATTGTAACGACTGTGGAAATAGCTTTGCAGGTAAGTCCAATCGGGACAGACACCAGCGCACTCACACAGGCGAGCGACCTTACCATTGTGACAGCTGTACTAGCAGCTTTCCACAGAAGGCCCATCTGGAGGCACACCAGCGCACTCACACAGGTGAACGTCCTTACCTTTGTGACCATTGTGGTAGCGGCTTTGCACAAAAGACGCAGCTGGAGGTACACCAGCGCACTCATACAGGCGAGCGTCCTTACAGTTGCGACCATTGTGGTAGCGGCTTTGCACAAAAGGCCCATCTGGAGATACACCAGCGCACTCATACAGGCGAACGTCCTTACCGTTGTGACCACTGTGATAGCAGCTTTGCACAGAGAAGTCACCTGGTGAGACACATCCGTACCCACACGGGTGAAAAGCCATTTCAGTGCCAGCTGTGCCCCATGACTTTTGCGATACAGGAAAATCTTGCAAGGCATACTAGATCCCATAAGTGCGAAAAGCCCTTCCAATGTGACTTATGTCAAAAGACATTCAGTCAGAGGAAAAATTTGGAACAGCACAAAAAGGCGGCAAAAAGTTGTGCCAAGGGACATTCAGTGATAGGTGAAATTTGAACCTCCACGAGATGGCCTTTCAGAAAAAATAGTAGTGGTCCGTGATGCTCTTAGTCGATATGTTTTGCTAGCTGCCACTTTTTATGCATGCTAACGAGATTCTAGCTCTGTACCCTATGAAAGGCGTTGGTAGCTAACCTCATCAAAATTTCATTAGTAAGTTTTGTTCACTCTAACGCAGTTTTCAGAAAAGAACATTTGTTCCTTTAGGCAACACACGCACAGTCACTCAGTCTTTCCTGAACACAGAGAGTGAGCCTGCTATGCTCGTAAACTTGCATGAATGGAAATAAAATCACTGTCATACATGTATGTCATCACTTCTTGTTTCAGAGTGCCATTGAAAAACTTGATCTCCAATGTTTATTGCTGCTGGCAGTTGTCAACCTGCCTCAGTTGTGGAGTAAAAGTGCACAAAACAATTATTTTTAATCCTTAAGCCTGAATGAGCTAATTTTTGTGGCAATCAATAAAAATTCATTCATATCACTGAACCTATAAATGTTTGTATGACAACCGAGGAAAACTTGTTCTTGTGTAAATCTTTGTGTGTTTATTCCAGCAGTGTTAGTGGCAGGAATGAGGGAGGACAAGCAGGTGTCCAGCCTCGTAGTGATGTGTGTTGCGTTATTTTGGTGGTTTGAAGAGTTCTCTGGGGTTTGGAACGGGGACTAACAAAAGAGTTCGCTAACATCTGCTTTACCATTTCAGAGCACTGTCTCTGCTGGATATAAATGGTATAATATTTGTGGATCATTGTGTCTGCACCATTTTTATTCTTTTTGATTGTGAGAATATCAGTGGTTTGTGATGATTTTACATTGTGCTAGCTTCTGTGTTGTGTTGGTGTTACTTGAAAAAAGCCTTCTCGATTTGCATAAGGTGTTCATGATAACACGCTGCAAGGGTCAGGGCTGCTGAAACAAAAAGTACTGTTATTAGTGCCTATGAAAAACGCTGTAATCTTGTAATGTATTGTAAACCTCGTAATTTGGCTCCATTGTGTTAAATTTCATAGTGCACATGAGTAGTATTTTATAGCAGTTTCCATTAAGAAATGTTGAATACATTCTGGCTCTTTGTAAAACTCACTTGCTTGACGTATTGTGCATTAAAATTCAAAAGCAGTGTAGTTATTCAAAAAGCTGCTGTTCGCTTTTATTTTATTGTTATACTTTGAGCATCCTTAGACATCGTATTGCTTTGCATTTCAGGAAAGAACTTTGGTTTGGTTTGGTTTAGGGGGTTTAACGTCCCAAAGTGACTAAGGCTATGAGAGACGCCGTAGTGGAGGGCTCCGGAAATTTCGACCACCTGGGGTTCTTTAACGTGCACTGACATCGCACAGTACACGGGCCTCTAGAATTTCTCCTCCAAAGAAATTCCAGCCGCCGCGGCCGGGATCGAACCCGCGTCTTTCGGGTCAGCAGCCGAGCACCATAACCACTGAGCCACCGCGGCGGCTCAGGAAAGAACTGCTATCAGAGATGACAGCACTAGTAGCAGCACTAACTGACAGCACTAACTTATAGATTGCAGCAGTGAAGAATACCGCAAACACAGGTAGTGTTTATTGAGAAGCTTCTCCAAGTTTTTGTCCCATACTACAAACGGGCCATATCTTGAAAGAAGCCAAACACAGTATTGGATGGTAATGAGTTGGATTACCAGATGAGATTAGGAAGTTTTTTGGGATGAGGTTGCTCGATCTGTCTGGAAGAGCACAGGGTGTATTTGGTGCGAGCGAGAGAGACTTTTTGTTGTGCTGTGGATGTAGTTCAGTTCACAAAATTGAAGAGAAAACGTTTGTCAGCAATTATACCAGCCGCCTTGTTTCCATGAAGCCGCACTGAAGCCGCCATTGCAGCACAGGGGCTCTAACCACTGCAGTTTCTTCGCAGACCTATGGCCGTACAAGCTCTAGGCTAAGACCGTCCCTTCCGATGTCCTTAATTTGTTCTTTTACGCTCTCTTCCGAGCGCAAAGTACAAAGAAGAGCATTATAACAGGCCCTCCTGGACAGTTCAAACTGGCTGGAGTAAATGGTCAATGAAAGGGCCTGTCTGCCTCCGCTTGGGCTCCAGGAACCACTGGGCCCTGGTTTGTCAGTCTACGCACATCCCCCTTAAGCATGGCTAAATCTACGACCTTCCTGGTGACAAAGGCTCCACTTCAAAAAAAAAAAAATAATAAGAGGCTGTGGTGCATTACTATATGCAACAGTGAATGGGAAAAGCAGAATGTTGAGAAGTAGGGGTATGAATGCAGCCTATGCTCTGAGCTTAGGTCAGTGTTACACTCCCATAGTTATGTGCTGCTGTCAGCTTGGGCCTGAAGAACAGTCATAAAAGAACAGTGGAAGAAAAGAAGGAAACCAAGACGGTTCCCACTACCAAGCCAGCATTGCGTGTTGTTTCAGGAGGAACATCCATCCTGCGAATGTTGCTTTCAAAACTTTAGTGGCATTACCGTGGAACACTGTTTTCTTTACGCTCTTTTAGAGTGCAGTCTAGGGTGATGCCATTTTCACAAACTTCCAGCGAGAGCCAAGTGCTAGGGAATCCGCCTCGTTTGCAGTGGGTTGGAATCCCAGTAGTGCTCGGACGGTTGCTTTGTTTCTTTCGATTACCTACAAAGACCATTCAATTCAAAGCGCACAGATTACAATATTCAGCAAGAGCTTCCGAAGCACTGTCAGCACTCAAATGCCGAATGAGGTGGCAGTATATGTAGAAGCATCCCACACCAAGGGATGGTGCAATTAGAAAAGGTGCTACCTACCTGTAAAAAAGTTAAAATTGGCCCCTCATATGCATTAAAGTAGACATGTGCAGTCCTCACAAACATCCTGTTCATTACCTGATTTACATTTTCACTCGGCTTCAGTACTCTTTTAGCAGTGGTCTGAGAGCAACTTGTTGGTGAAATTTCTTTTCCTCATTAACTTTGGGCAGCATTTTCTGCTGCAAGAGCATGAACAGGAAGGCAATATGCGGCTCTGCACAGGAAACAATGCGTTGGCTGGGTGTGGTCTCAAAAAACCCATTGTTTTGTAACTTGGTTTTTCTACAGGGCCAAGGAAGTCATAATCTATTCATGCACTTCATTAATTACTGAAGAGACATGTTGGTAGGAATACTTTATTTGGCACAGAACTTCTGGCCGACATGGGTCCACTGTCACTCTGCTTGTGGGCCAAGGTGCAGACCTGTGAGCACGTTCTTGAGCCAGCAGCCTGGAACGATGAATACATGCCTAGGACCAGAGAATGACGCGCCCTGCAAGGTCTGTTGCTGCAGTCCCTCCACTAGTGCCAGCCATATGCAGGGTTGGATGCCATGAAAAGAGAAAACAAGTGTGCAAGCTCAGAAAAGTATAACGCAACTAATAAACCCCTAAGAGAAACCACAAAATGCAAAAAAAAATGTAGTGCATGCAAGAGAGCAAAAGATAAGGTAATCTCATCCCAACAGACTATTGCAGCAGCCTACGCACTCCTGTAGTGTCCTTGTGCATGGACATCAGAAAGATCCTCAAAAAAAGGATAAAAGCAACATTGTTCAAAATGTGCCAAAAAAAACCACACAAAAAGAAGTGGTACAAGGCAGATCTCAAGAATGAATGAAAATAGTCAAGACAAAGAAAGGGTTTCACTGGGTCAGACCACTACTAATCAAAAGAATCAAATTATCAGGTTTCAAGTCTTGGCAGTTAAGTTTGGCCAAACCACAACACTGCCGCATTCCTTTCTGCGGCTGTTGACGCTGGCACACAGGAGGTCACAAGCTCCAAACCCAATGTTGTCAGGGTGGAACCAGCGGAACACACACGCAGGACAAGAAAAAGGAGGAACACGCACCACACTGCTGGACTTGCAACTGATTTATTTCCAAGAAAACCACCACATTTAAAGGTTTCCCTGCGCAAGCGCACACTCTGGATGATGGGAACAACTGTATTAAGATAAAACAAGAGGAGAGGGTGAAATTCTTGAAGGGTTTCTAATCAGGAAAAACAAGGAGAAGTGTGTCAGCGATCCCTTGGTTTTTATCATGGATAAAGAATATAACTTTCTTTTATCTTAATACAGTTGTTCCCATCATCCAGAGTGTGCGCTTCCGCAAGGAAACCTTTAAATGTGGTGTTGGCATCATCATCAGCCTGATAACACCCACTGCAGGGCAAAGGCCTTTCACAAAAAGGCCTTTGCCAGCTGTCACTGCCGTATCCCAGCAATCTGCTTAATCTCATCCACCCACCTAACATTCTGCCGCCCCATGCTATGCTTGCCCTCTCATAAGGACCCTTTAAGGACCAGCTGGTTACATAGCCTTCGCATTACACACCCTGCCCAAACCGCCTTCAAGGTTGCACTTTTCTATGTTATTAAAAGGTTTCGCATGCACATTTTTTACAATGCCTCAGGTATTACCTTTTACCAGGTAAGTGGACATATGCAGGGTGTTTTCAGTTTGGGCATATTGCCGCTTTGCGCAGTTTTTCCATAGTGCCACGAGGTATGCCTTAACGAGGTTTTACTGTACTTATAAGCAGTGAGGTTGCTGAATTTGATGTGTCTCAATGTGAAATCTGAACCGATTGATACACCTCCTGCAGTGAGGCCCATGACCAAACTATAAAACGGAAGTTCTCATCTACTGCTACGCGATGCATTCAGAACAGGTGCTGCCCTTGATGGCCTCACAGATAACCTTGACACCAATGGCAACGGAGACATCAAAGTTTGCCTTCGAATTCCACCATTGGTGGCATGTTTACCGCTGCTGTACCATCATTCTCCACAGTGGCCCACTCACAACTCGCCTGAATTCTTACCGCGGTACCAATCCAACACACAACTCTTACGCGGTACTGTGCGGATGAATTTTATGGCCATGCCACTGCTCTAATTACGTCACACAACCTTCTCTCAGTCCCATGGCGACATTCCTAGCAAAGGTGGTATGGTATGTTTGGTATGTTAGGGTTTAACGTCCCGAAGCAACTCGGGCTATGAGGGACGGCGTAGTGAAGGGTTCCGAAAATTTCGACCACCTGGGGTTCTTTAACGTGCACTGACATCACACAGCACACAGGCCTCTCTCCATCGAAATTCGGCCACCGCGGCCGGGATTGAACCCGCGTCTTTTGGGTCAGCAGCCGAGCGCCGTAACCACTGAGCCACCACGGCAGGCTCGTAGCAAAGGTGGGGGAAGGAGGAAGTTGGAGCACCATGAAAGCCAAATGTACAACAAGAACATAGTGCAGTGGCCTCGCTTAAACTCTTGCCCAGAGCTCAAGCAGCATAGGTATCTCTGGCTGAGCTTACAACTTTGTCATGCCCAAGTTGACAGCTCAGCAGCCATACACAGTGACAGTTCGAAAAAATTTCAAGGTGGGGGGGGCTGACACCCTATAAGCCTGCTTAACAGTGAATATTCCAATGTTTTATTTTTGTTTCTTTCTTCCTGACGACTAGAGCGAAAAACTGTCGCCCACCCGATGCATAGCAAATAGCCACATAATCATCATTACCACAATTACCTGTCACACACTGCAACAGCGCCTTATAAGCTTTATGCACTTCACAAGCTTCCAAAAAAAAAAGGACATCAAGCACCTTGTCCACAATGTTCACTCCTTAAGCTCAGAGACCTTAGCTTGCTTTTCCAGTTGCCCGAGGTCCTCCATGCTAGTTAGCCACCCGTGTACAAGCACCTTCCCCATGTAAAACCGATGCTCAGTGCAGGTGGCACAGCACTACAGAGAATTCCGTTTTTATGTGCGGGAATTTAAAAAATTCCTGTGAGCAAACTACTGGCCTAATCGAGAGCAAACTTCGCTCACGGGGTAGCATATTATGGTCTACGTTATTTGAGATGTAATTAAACGTCGGTACTTGCCTGCATTTCCTGAAATTAAGAAGAAACTGCTGTCAACTGCGAGTAAAGCTGTCGCAGACGCGAGCCAAGCGGCTGGTTTGACAGGGCGCGCCATCTGCCGGAAGGCGAGGCAAACGACGTCCCGGCTCAGTGGGTGGGTGGGAGCGTAGCGCGCTGTCTTCGAAGATGCGGCTCGTCTGCTCGTCGAAAAGAATGCGACAAGGAAGAGACGTCGCTGATAACACTAAAATCCACGGTGAAAATGTGACATATCGATAGCACTGCACACAATAACGCTAACTTGTCGCTTGTGGTCGAGCGTTCGTTTCGGCGTCGTCTGCTAGTGACAGTTGGTTTGTTCTGACGACTTTGAGTTGCTTTCCGTTCTGTGCCTGCGGGAAAGATTAACAGTTTGTGTTTGAATCGTCACGTATCGTATTTTCTACGAGTGTGGTGATATGCCTGCGTACTCAACGAACCAAAAGGCTGCAGCTGTGTCGTGGCTCCTTGAATCTGGCTCGATCCGCTTCGTGCGCACAAAATTCAAAGAAAAATTTCAGCGTCGCCCTCCCTCTGAAAGATCTGTGCTGAGATGGAAAAAAACCTTCCTGGGAAGAGGCAGTGTCGAGAGAAAGAAGAGAACCGATGCAGGTAAAACCCATCGCAGCATCGCCGATGCCCTTGAAGGCGCATTTTTGTCTGACCCGCAGTTGTCCTGCAAGCGCGCTGCGCTGTTGTTCGGCGTGTCGCCGACAACTGTTCATCGAGCTTTGAAACTCAAAGGCTACTATCCCTACAGAATGCGAACTGCGCAAGAGCTGTCGGAAGGTGACAAGGAGCGTCGCCTTGACTTCTGCCGCTCGGAACAACAGCGCATAGCCGCGGGTGGACATCTCCAGTTTCTATTATTTTCAGATGAAGCCGTTTTCCATCTTGACGGCCGGGTGAATAAACAAAACACACGGTATTGGGCACAGACTAACCCAAGATTTTTTTCAACAAGGAATGTGCAGTCCCCACGCACAGTTGTTTGGTGTGGACTCTGGCGCGAAGGACTCGTCGGTCCATTTTTTTTTCGAAGACACAGTTACCGCTGATGAATATTTGGACATGCTCAAAAATCAGGTCCTTCCCGAGCTGGAAGACAGACACATGCAGAAGGAAGTATGCATATTCCAACAGGATGGGGCTCCGGCCCACTACGCTAAAAGCGTCCGCAACTGGCTCAACAGCACTTTTCCGAACATGTGGATGGGACGAGGCTCGCCCAACATGCCATGGCCTCCCCGTTCGCCTGATTTAAGTCCGTGCGGCTTCTTTCTGTGGGGCTATTTGAAAAGCAGAGTTTACAGCCGGGGCCGAGTGCCAACCTGTACCGAGCTCGAGCAGCAGATTGAGGATGCATGCTCGAAAGTCACGGACCGCATGAGGGCATCGGTTTTCAGAAGCTACGAAGAAAGGCTGCAAAGATGTATTGACGCTGCAGGAGGGCACTTCGAAGTTTAAGCACATCTTCTTGCAACCTCCAGGCCACGTCCTATACACATCCTTTTCAGACTGCAGCACCATGTCACTTTGACACAGGTGAAACGCAAGAACGCCCGTGTACTGTGTGATGTCAGCGCTTGTTAAAGAACCTCGGGTAGAAATCATTCCGGAGCCTTCAACTGCGGTGCCTTTCATGGACCACGACGCCGAAACGAACGCTCGACCACAAGCGATAAGTTAGCGTTATTGTGTGCAGTGCTATCGATATGTCACATTTTCACCGTGGATTTTAGTGTTATCAGCGACGTCTCTTCCTTGTCGCATTCTTTTCGACGAGCAGACGAGCCGCATCTTCGAAGACAGCGCGCTACGCTCCCACCCACCCACTGAGCCGGGACGTCGTTTGCCTCGCCTTCCGGCAGATGGCGCGCCCTGTCAAACCAGCCGCTTGGCTCGCGTCTGCGACAGCTTTACTCGCAGTTGACAGCAGTTTCTTCTTAATTTCAGGAAATGCAGGCAAGTACCGACGTTTAATTACATCTCAAATAACGTAGACCATAATATGCTACCCCGTGAGCGAAGTTTGCTCTCGATTAGGCCAGTAGGGCAGAGTTTCGGGAGACGTACCCGCCAGTAGTTTGCTCACAGGAATTTTATAAATTCCCGCACATAAAAACGGAATTCTCTGTAATTTTAAAATTCACAGAAGGTGGAGAACTCACCTTGTGGCGCTTTAAAGCCTCTGCTGATTCCACATTTTATCCCCCCATTTGTTCAGCCTCTGCGCCAGCGAGCGAACGTCGGACTCGAAGCAGGAATCAGGAGGGTCCGTGCATACGAGTAAACTGCATTTCGGTTTTTCAAGCGCTGTTTTCTGAAATGAAAATAAATTTAAAAGAAGAGCATGTTTATGCGCTGCAGACACCAAAGCGTAACCGCTTATCTCGCGGCAATTAGTGCACCCGTTTCGGAAATCGACTCGTACGGATTCACAGCAACACAATTGTAAAATGAACCATTAAGTCACTGCTCTACACACCTTCCTAGCAGCGGGGCCACAACAAATCAGACCGCGTACAAAGCTCATCGCATAAACGGTTAGTTCAACTGGACTGTTGTCAAAACTTTACTGCCTTTTTCTCGGACGCTCGCAAAACCTGGTAATCACGCGTGTTTCACATGGCCAACAGTTACGCTGGGCTGGGCTGACAAAAGGGATAGAAACATACTCAGAGCGTATTCTTTTCTGTCAAGCTGCACTGAGCTTTTGAACAGAACCAGCAGGATAGAACAGATGAGTCTCACCTCTAGGGCCCTTGTCTCCACTGCCGGGCAAGCGGGCTCAGTGCTAGTCCTGGGTGATCTGCTAACACAAAATATTCGGGCGCAAGCAAGTTGACAGCGAAATGCCGAATGTGCATACCGAAAGACAGAAAGAACACAGAAATTGCTCAACGGCCAGACTGCTACTGCAAGCTATGCTCGGCTTGGCTCAACCATGACTTCAACAAAGAAATCACCAGACGTGACGTCATTTTGAAAATAACGCTTGCGTTATTTCGACCTTTTCCAATCACTTATACCTTGAGCACAAATCAAAATTTGTTGCGTCATTAATACTAATTCAGGTTCTTTACATGGTTTTATTATGTTTTTTTTTTGTTGTATTTGAACTTCCCGACTTTAATCATGTCATGGTGGCTGGTATCAACAATAGCACAATCCAATCCAAAAACGTACGTTTGTGTTACCATAGCTGTGTTGCCGGTTGTGTGTGCTCCTAAATCTGTTGCTTTACGTATTCGATTTTGTGTGTTTTCAGTCTGTGAGTAGACGAAGCTTTGCAGAAGGAAATCTATGTGCCTACAGAGCAAGGATAACTTTTTGTGACCCGATGAACGTCACTTTTGCAGCGTGCGCGTGTGAAGACATGGTCCGTTTTTGAGCGCGCGTTCCGAAATGTCACTGCGCAGTCACGAAAGATTCGGGCTTATTAGCGCCTGTACCAGTAACATTAAAGCCGCAGAGGTGTGTAACCACAACGTAGACAAATATGCTGCAGTGTAACCTGCTGGAGTTATATCCTTAAGCCTGCTACTTCAACGCTTGCAGCTGCAAAGCTGTAATTAGCGTTAATTTATGAAACCTAATATGGCGTGTGTTTTCAGCTGTGTTTTCAGATGGGGTGTGTTTTGTAGTTTTGTGTGTGTGTGTGTGTGTGTGCTGTGCCTTTTTTGTGCGTGCTCGGTTTTGCAGGCTTTGGAAGAGCACCAGTAACGAGGGGAACAAGGTTCCAGCGGAACCGCTGCCAGCCTTTGCCGACCTATAACTTGATGCTCCTGTCCTGCGAATTATGCAGGGGCGTTAATCGCAGGAGGGAACAGGAGTCCCTGCCATCCCCCCCCCCCCCCCCCCCCTTCGCTTAGCGTGCTTGTGAGTATAACCCCTCCCCCCCTCCGACAGTCGTCCTGGGTCTCCCCGGTCGGCAACGAATGATACGAGCAGTACAGGTGCCCCAAGAGTAATACGGAGCACGCGAGCGGTGGCCGAAATGGAAAAAACTGCATGCCAGCGCGCTCTATCAGCAGATGCGCGGCGAAGAGCGGAAGGGCGTCGGCACATCCGGCTGACCCATCTCGATAACTTGATGATCGCGTTATCGCCGCCACGAGCGAAGTTGCGCTGCTACCATCAATGCTCGCCAGGGGCACTTTCAATACATCAGGCAAGCGTTTGTTGCTTGTCCGCGCAGTGTAGAAAGTGGCGTTCGGCAGACTGCACTTTTTGCTTTTTCAGGAATGCCACCATTTTCAGCCTGCGAGTCCGCCGTGGTTCGCTTTTCACTTCGCGGAGTTTGTGACAGTGGAAACTGAGAAAACTTCACGCAGGACACAAAAAGAGAAGACAAGACACAGACGCTGATATAACCATGGATCGTCTTACCCTGATCGTCTTCCCTTTCTGCGTTCGTCATGAAGTTCGCGCTGCTTTTATCGTGACGAACAAGCTCATGATGTGTTCGCAAGTTTGTGCGCGAACCATAGATGCTTAGTCCATCGGTTTGGCAAGTGTGATCAACTTTTTCATGGTTCAAGGAAGTGCATGAAGAAATGAATAACATTCATGTGTTGCCTTTGCTGTTTTCATTGTAAAGATAGAAGCTCAATAGTATAGCAACTGAACTAATTAAGGATCACTTCCCTTGGAACAAATTTGCTTTCTTACAATGAAGGAAAAAAAGACAAATGGAAAACGAGCTTGTCTCTCATTTAGTCGTCCCCTGTCGGCTATATTTTGCAAACATGCAAAGGAGAAAAGGGCAACAGGGTGGAGGCGATTAAAAAAAACTTCCAAAGGCACTTTTCATGGAAACTCAAAGTTTAATGCCGGGTGAAGCTCCCGCTCACGTTAATAACATCGAACATGCGTCGACGAAGGGACTCGTGTAATGAGTCGACATATCCGGGATGCTCTCGAAAGTTGTCCAGTGTAAGAAAGTGAATTTGTGCGGAAGAAAATGGTCTTGAATTATTAGCCCACTTGCTATGCTGTTGAGCACCTATTGTTATCAAAGACAGCCCATGCATGCTATTGTTTTTGTTTTTTTGCTTGTCATGCATTCCCTAGAGCGGAGAAAAGTTGTCACCGCATTTGCCAAAACGCTGCTCGAGTGCTTATACCCGTCAGTGCACAAACTCGCCGCCATGTGTAGCACAGACTTCGGCTGCTCCACAGACAAAGATAATGCAGGTCCTGACGAAGGATAAAGCGCACGGTGCCGATGGCAAACATTTCTGCACGGCCCGGACGAACAACAAACCATGAGGTATTGGAAGCGCCCCTGGCGGGCAGGGACGGTAGCAGCGCAGCTTCGCTCGTGGCGGCGATAACGCGAGCACCAAGTTATCGAGATGGGTCAGCCGGATGTGCCGACGCCCCTTAGCTCTTTGCCGCGCATCTGCTGATAGAGCGCGCTGGCACGCAGTTTTTTGCATTTCGGCCACCGCTCGCGTGCTCCGTATTACTTTTGGGGCACCTGTACATGCAATGCGGAGAAGCAGTGGGAGCGAGGAGGCCTCTTGCCTTCCTCAGAATGGCTGAGTCAAGAAACAGTGCTGTAACATCGCTGAAAGGTCGGCGATGTTCAACACAGACCGAAAGTAACATCTTAAAATCATACAGGCCATCGGGAGTGACGAAGGCAGTTTTTTGCTGTTCATGTTCAACAACCTCTTCTAGTACCCGCTCTTTAAATCAGTCTAGGAAAAATATCTTGCGTGGCGAAGTCGATCAGTTGCAGTCTGCCAGCAATCAAAGGACATGCCATGTCTGCATGGGATTGCTCTTACTTTTACTTCAAGCCTCTGCTTTTCTGGCATTGAGTCAGTCTGTGATTGAGATAGATGTGAACGGGTAGACGTGCCTGCGTGTTCGTTGCTCGGCACCGCGCAAACCCTCGGAGGTTTCTTCAGGGTTTTTCTCTTTTTCGGACTCGGCAAATGTTTTACCAGTGCGCAAGACGGGCGCTGATGGATACCACTTGACCGCATACGTAAAACTACATGTCAGCTGGCCATCTTTATTCAAAAAATGGAAATAAATATAACACTGAGCAGTATCAGCCACCGTCACTTTCAGTTTCTTAAAAATGCTTGTCCAATTAGAAAAATGGGAATGTTCTTTCCAACATCTCGGGTCCACGCCTTCTCTGAGTAAAAAATGAAGCAGCATGGAGGCTGTCATTATGGAGTGAGAAAATGATGCTGGTTAAATGCTGATGAAATAGCATAACTGCTGTATTGTATTGGGATGCTTAAATGGCACAAAGCAGGCTTTAGATTAGAGGAAGGCTACAAAACATAACATTATACTCTGTGCTCGAAGTCTGCACAAACCAGTATCACAAACGAGTTCGTACTCATCCTGGGCACAACCGGAAAATTCGGGCTATTAAAAGATTGCTGCATGCCATCCTTTTCCTTCGCTCGTGAGGAAACACTTCAAGAGAAAAATTTCTAAAAACAACGGATTTAACACAAACATAACCTATTCCTATTTTAAGAGCACTAGGATGCGTAGCGTCCTGACGCACTATCAGCGCATTTTTACGGACCTAGCTTTACTTACACTGTGAGGAGATTTCATACAGTAGTGAGAAATATAAAATCGTAATACTTTCAAATAAGTAGAGAGCCCGCTTCAAGCGGCGCTGGTAGCTTTATAAAGGCCAAACACTCTCCATTTCCCAACAGGGGGATTAGGAACCCCAAGAACCTGCGTATGCATTGGTTCCGAATGCATATTCTCGGTCTCATGCTCTTTGGGTTAGGCTTCTACACTGATGTTTTCAATTCCATTTTTAAATTTTCATGGGCCACATTTTTAAGGTTAATGCAGATGAGTGCTATTTTACCTTTAATGCCAGAATTTGATAGCCTATGTACGTGTCACAAATGGTATAGTGATTGCAAGTCATTGTGGTAATATGCACTCTCAACAGCATAGAGGAACTCGGCAGCAGCATGGAGAGACTCGGACAAAGCTGCCGGCTCATTACTGGACCCGCATAAAGTTAGCAATGTGAATGGGACAAAATGTTGTCTTCCCAGCTTCCGCAGAATCCCCTTGTTCGGTCTCTCGCAGACGTCGCCAGGCTGCCTCGCCCTCGAGTACCCTTGGTAGCAGCAGTAAATCATTCGTCCACTCTGCTCTCAGTAGACAAGAAGGCATAAAAATTGAAGCATCCACCATTGTTGTGAAAACACAAATCATAATGTGAGCCTGAGCCCGGAATCACTCATGACTTGGGTCGCAATCTGAATTTCAGTCCGGACTGACTCGTTCACCACTCAGATAATCATCTGAATATGAGTCTAAGTGAATCTACTCATGACTCAGTCCATTGATCTAGGACCGAATTACGCGTATTCAACACGCAAAGCATGTAAATAATGCAGTTGTGGCCTTGGAGACTTCTCCTTGCTCTACTAGATGTTATTTCGAATTGTAGGTTTGAGAAGCAGTGTTAGGAAGCAGTGTTAGGAGGACGTAGAGTACATGCTCGAGGAAGAACCTTTGAATGCAACCTACTGCTGCGAACACGTGCAGAACCTTCCTAAGAGAACTATCCAGACACACTGTGCTAAAAATATCACAAGGATCATTGCACAATAGCTGGTAGAGAACAACATTCCAGAATTTACCCGCCGTTGTGGCTCAGTGGTTACAGCGTTCGGCTGCTGTACCAAAAGACACGGGTTTAATCCCGGCTGCGGCGGGCGAATTTCGATGGAGACATAATTCTACAGGCCCACATACTGTGGGATGTCAGTGCACGTTAAAGAACCCCAGGTGGTTGAAATTTCAAGAGCCCTTCACTATGGCATTCCTCATAGCCTGAGTCACTTGGACATGTTAAACCCCCATAAACCAACTAACCGGTTTCATAAATTTGTACTCCCAGTTTACAGTAGATATCCCTTGCACTTTATCCCTATTGATATCCTTTCACATTTTGTGCCTGCAGGAGGAAGAAAACAACCGGATCTGTAGTCGGACATGGATTTTGTGCATTCTCGCTTCCTTGTGCATTGCCATTTGCTCAAAAGCACAAAGACCCCGCTGCTTGTGGCATTTGTGTTTGTTTTATTGTGATGCTTGTTTTTTCTCCGTTACTTTTCAGGTCATTACTGACAAGCCAGTGCGTACAAGATTCGAGAGGAAGAAACCTTCAATACCACACCTGACAACCTTGCATGACTCCATTGCTTGATGCTCATAACCTGGAAAATTGCATGTGCAGTGATCTCAGTGCATTGTGTCTATGTACAAAGTGAGATGGAAGTGTTTTAAATTATTTTGCTTAAGTTACAGGGATTTAAAATAAGGAAAATGGGGACCGCCCTCAGAACAAAAATTTATTTTTTGAACTCGTTTTGAAACTAATATAATGATTTTCACAGGAATGTCAGTAGGCTTGGAATCGAGAGTGAAGGAGGGGTTAACGGGAATAAAGATAGGCACCAAGTTCTTTTTTTTCTTAGCTTGAGAGTCATGTAGCAGGAATCTTTGGCGTGCAATGGTTGAACAGTTTAAATAAAGCTATCAGTGAGATTCCCATTTCAGTAGTGGTACTAACGGAACACCTGACCACATGGAGAAATCAAGTGAAGCCTGCAATGTGTGTACTCTTTTGGTGTGCAATTAGTAGCAGTAGTAGAATCATATTATTTGGTCACTCAGAGGCTAAATGGCCTTGTGGCATTCCAGAAAACAATGGGTCGAATTGGCGCATGTTTTGGAGCACTTATAACATTCAGGAGATGTTGAATATTTTTGTAAGAAAGTCTGTGCAGGTGTCGGTAGGACATTGCATCTCACTTCGTCAAGTAACTTTGTGATTGGGAGTATTGACAAAAAAAATCTGGTCCGCACCTTTAATGAAATGGCCCATTGGTTCCGAAATATTATGCTCAATCGAAAATACTAATAGCAGAGAATGATGCCTTTATTTTTGGTGCAAAATGGGGTGAATCAGACCCCATCCTGTTATCCAGAGAATTGCACACATTGGAACTTTTAGCCTTTCGTACATCTGTGTCTGCCTCATCAATCTTTATCCTGATTCTTGTGCTGTATGGCCCGTAATCTGCGAAATCTTGCTTACATCATTAAGTGTGACTTCGGCACTTCTTTCTTTGTCTCCTGGTTGGCGCTGTGTGATGATTGTAACAATGCCAAGCGTGTGCTGTATCGTGTGGTGAATTTTATATTCTATTGTACTTGCCAATGTTTACTGGTTTTTGGGCGTCCTTTTGTCTTTGCTGAAGAGTACACTTTGTTTCTTTGTCGTTAGTCACAAGTGACTGACCTCATTTCGTCATGCATATAGCATTACTGACTCTGTCCAAACTATATCCATTGCTGTGTTCATTTGGTCTGCATTCTGACATCTTCTATTTCATTTTGAGGCCTTTTTAAGAGCAGGTTACATTTGGCTGTATGGAGTGTGCTGTGAAAATGTTTATTTTAGTTTTCTAACAATACTGCATGTGTATCTGCACACCTGCAAATCATAGTATGATGGTAGTAAAGACTTTTATTTGTCTTTAAGGCGGAGAATGTTTTATTATAATGCGAATCCATTTAAAAAAATTGGCCTATGCTTTTTTTTAAGCTGTGTGCTCTAGTGATGCTCTACACTGTTGTTCAAGGCCGCACTAGCTTTACTGGATTTACTGACCGTCAGTGTTCTTTTTTTAGTGCTGCCTGACTGGTTCCCTTGCATCACAAAGTGTCCGTGAAACGAGTGTAGTGCTGCTATAATTTCTGCTCAAAATATTGCAACAACTGATGACAAGTCGCACCTTTTCTCGCTGTTTCTCACTACGTTCACTCTCCCTGCAATGGTGGCCTAGTCATTTGAGCGTGCATCTCATGTGTAGGATGTGCTGGGTTGGATTCCCTGTGCCACTGGGTACCCACCAGTGGTGCAATACACAAGCTTTCCCCCTAGCTTCTGCTGGGTGGAATGCCTGGAGATGGGTATCAGACTTCCCGTAGTGTTGACTAAAGTGCCTTGTGCCACGGTGCTCTCTGACCAAACCCGCCCTTGTGTCATAATTCATCATTCTCGTCATCAGCTCTTACTCTCGTTGGTTCCGATCAGCTCACCTCATGGCAATGTTCCCTGGGATTGACTTCTTCCGTGCCATCCATGGTGTTAGAAAAGCTGGTCGCCTTAAAGGGATACTGAGGTGGTTTTCGAATCAGCTAACCCTCTAGGGTTTTGAGGTATTGTCATTGCTGATCACGTCTGTGAAGTTACTTTTTTGATTTTGGCTAAAACAGTGGTGCAGTCGCCAATTAAAAGCGCGATGCTTAAATATCCCGCGCTAGCAGAGAGGGAAACCTCGCCCATGCCGGCCAACGTGACGTCAGGTTGAGGAGTCGGGGACACTTCGACACGCCCGAGCGAGCTTTCATTGAGCGTTGTTTCTCGTGTTCCGTGCGTTGTTCTTCGTATTGCGGGCGTTGCAACGTACAAAGCGTGTCAGCCGACCTTGAGCATCGGGTTCAACATAAGGCACTTCTCTGCGTTCGTGTCCAAGAACAGCTACGGCCGCGTCTGTTGCCTCCCGCTGTTTCCCACAAGATTTTAAGCTCGCAGCGCAGGAGCTCGCTGCTGTGACAAGGGAGAATTCAAGCCGACCAAAGCAAGCGTACCCTGCTTGAAGCACTTTCCTCAGAGCGGCTGCATCCAGAGCTTGTCCTTAATGTGATCTCTAGAGATTTCTGTCAAAAAGGCACGGCTGAACCATTACAAAGTTCCTTCGATTTTCTCGCATATGAGATGTGTGTCACCCTCTCCATGAAGTGCCTCTTCTGAAAGTAGGAACATGCTCACTTAGCCCCTGCAGAACCTTTATGGAGGCTCAAACATGCATCGCTCTCCTCAGCTTTGGCGCGGCCAGACCACAGGAGGCGTGCTCAGAATGCTCGGTTAGTGATTTTAGGCTCGGTTGGACGCGTACAAGCAAGCAAACGTTTCCGATGGAACAATTATTATTTCCCGGCATCTGCTGAACGCGCCACGACAGAAGCAGCAGCGTTGTGCGCGTATTTGGCTTGGTTTCCAGTGCACATTGATGGCGTCACTATCCTGTGGTCACATGCCTCGCAGTGCTAGGCCACTGCGCTTTGCTCATTTTGACATCATCTTTGTGCTGCTTCATCGTTTCTTTGAAATACTTTGTTGTTGCCCCAACCTAGCATGTTGGGCACTGAGAACAGCATTTTTTGTACAGAACGCCTTGGGCTTTTTCTTTTGTATGACGCTCTTTCGAACGAGCCTGGAGGCGTCTGCTGGTGGTCATTGGCTTGAGTATTGTTCGCACCCCTTACTTTTCGAGAGTACGAGCCGAGGCTGTGCTGGCCCCTTTTATGCATGGACTGCATATGCGTCTTTCATGCTGGCGTGTGCTTGTGCTAGGCGTAGAAATTTTTTATTGCATCTTTTTTGGTTTCGGCAAACATTTGGAGAGAACAAACTGTAGTATCCTTTTCTTTGAAGGTCATTGAAAAAAATTTTTCCCATATTCACTTTCACAGCACCACGAAAAGCTGAGATCTTTACTCAACGAAGCGCCGAATCCGTATCGGTAGCTTCTCCAGTCCTCAATGTGTCGTCACAGCCTCTTTGACCAATCACGGGCGGCGTCGCAATGCACGGTGTGTCCCGCTGCACAGGCCAGATATTTCTGCTAAAAAAGGCAATTTGTGCTTGTTTTTGCCTTTACTGAATGCTGCCAGTGCAATTTTTAAAAAAAGTGCTTTAGTGTCCCTTTAAACCTTTTTCAGAGCACCTCATTGAGAAACTCGGTCTTGATAGTTTCTTCTCTTTTTTCCTTGTGCTTTCTCGTCCCAAAATTGGTGGTGCGGGTACTAAACGAGTAAATATGGTATGCTTTAACTGCACTCAAGACACAGAAGTGTGCAGTTTCAGATGTGGTTCTACTGACTTGGTTAATGGAACTCTTGGAGATGGTGTACATGGTACATCATGTTGGGCATATTGGCTACATTCGGGGGGTGGGTGCAGTAACCTGGGCTTTTTTACCAGTAGTCATGCTCTGAATCCTTTTTCCTGTGCACAGTGCAATGGCTATAAAAAGTTTAATAGAATAATAATCGCTCTAACAATGTTTTGTGTCATTAAGCATGACTCGTTGGTTCATAAGCTTTCATCGGTAGACTTGAGTTGTCCTTCGCATGAAACCAGAAATTGTGCAAGTTCTTCAGTGCGATAATAGCTGTTGGCTTGGTTCTAGTAGGTTTATAAATTTTTAGGCAGTTGTCAGTTTTTCTGGAGTGTAGGAGTCATCTGCATGCAGAATTAAAGGTTGGGAAATTTTGCTTTAGAACTCTCTTCTTTTCAGGCTCGCCCTACTGAATATAGGTAATCTGAAAAAGCTGTTTTACGAGCATGTATTCCATATTGACCGCCTCATGCAGGTAACACCATGTGAGCTTTTGCAGTCGTAATCTTTTGTCCTAATGGATACAATCTGGCTTTCACATGCAGGTTCGAGCTCCGGGGACCACAAACATGGTGTACTTTCATGGCAGAACTCTCCAGGTTAGAATTTCCGCTTCTCCGTATATGCTCTTCTGAAGGCTATTTTTCAAAGAGCAGTTTGTAGGATACGGAAGCTTTAGTTTACTGAACTGTGATGAGGGATGGTAATATGTGCCGTCGATATTCTGGAAAGTTGTTTTCTGTGATATGTGAACTATACTCACTGAACTATGACCGATGTGAGTTCTATTCAGTGCTGCAAGAAATTGTACAAGAGACCGAGGCCTCGTATGGCTTTTAGCCTCTAGCCTTTTCCTCCTACTGAGGAGCAAATAAAACAAAAGGAAATGGCATTGTGCTAAGCATCACTGACTGCCACTTGTTTTGCTATGAAGCCTACCTGTGACTGTAAAGACATCTTGACTGTAGAGACATCTTATTTCAGGCCTGCGTACTCTGTTGCAGATCTGTTGATTAAAACATTTGATAGAGATCTGCAGCTTTTGATGAGGGTGTCCTCTGCATTCAACTTTTCTTCCTAATTCCTAGTGAACTGTGGATGGTTGGTTCATGCACTTTATTTAAATTACTCTGCCTCTGCAACACAGGTTCAGTCTTCACACAGAGCGACCATGGCACACCTCCTGTGCAAGATTCAACCAGTGAAAGGCACCCTGAGGACCACTGCATGGAATCTACTCCTTCTGGCATGGGTAACCACCGGGGTGTTCCCACAGGAAGTAAGGTTCACAAATGCACCCACTGCAGCAAGTTATTCAAAAAAAGATACCATCTAGTGCAGCATCTCAGAGTCCATACAGGCGACGGCCCATACTATTGTAACGACTGTGGAAATAGCTTTGCAGATAAGTCCAATCGGGACAGACACCAGCGCACTCACACAGGCGAGCGACCTTACCAATGTGACAGCTGCAGTAGCAGCTTTCCACAGAAGACCCATCTGGAGGCACACCAGCGCACTCATACAGGCGAACGTCCTTACCTTTGTGACCATTGTGGTAGCGGCTTTGCACAAAAGACGCAGCTGGAGGTACACCAGCGCACTCATACAGGCGAGCGTCCTTACTGTTGTGACCACTGTGGTAGCAGCTTTGCACAGAGGAGTCACCTGGTCAGACACATCCGTACCCACACGGGTGAAAAGCCGTTTCAGTGCCAGCTGTGCCCCATGACTTTTACGATACAGTCAAATCTCGCAAGGCATACTAGATCCCATAAGCACGAAAAGCCCTTCCAATGTGACTTATGTCAAAAGACATTCAGTCAGAGGAAAAATTTGGAACAGCACAAAAAGGCGACAAAAAGGTGTGCCAAAAGACATTCAGTGATAGGCGAAATTTGAACCTCCACGAGATGGCCTTTCAGAAAAAATACTAGTGGTCCGTGATGCTCTTAGTCGATATGTTTTGCTAGCTGCCACTTTTTATGCAAGCTAACGAGATTCTAGCTCTGTACCCTATGAAAGGCGTTGGTAGCTAACCTCATCAAAATTTCATTAGTAAGTTTTGTTCACTCTAACGCAGTTTTCAGAAAAGAACATTTGTTCCTTTAGGCAACACACACACAGTCACTCAGTCTTTTCTGAACACAGAGAGTGAGCCTGCAATGCTCGTAAACTTGCATGAATGGAAATAAAATTACTGTCATACGTGTATGTCATCACTTCTTGTTGGAGAGTGCCATTGAAAAACTTGATCTCCAATGTTTATCGCAGCTGGCAGTTGTCAGCCTGCCTCAGTGAAGGAATTTTGTGGAGTAAAAGCGAAAAAACCTTTTACCAGGTAAGTGGACATATGCAGGGTGTTTTCAGTTTGGGCATAATGCCGCTTTGCACATAGTTTTTCCGTAGTGCCACGAGGTATGCCTTAACGAAGTTTTACTGTACTTATAAGTAGTAAGGTTGCTGAATTTGATGCATCTAAAGGTTAAATCTGAACCGATTGGTAAACCTCCAGCAGTGAGGCCCATGACCCAACTAAAAACTGAACTTCTGACCTACTGCTACGCGATGTATTCAGAACAGGTGCTGCCCTTGATGGCCTCACAGATAACCTCGACACCAATGGCAACGGAGACATCAAAGTTTGCCTTCGAATTCCACCATTGGCGGCATGTTTACCACTGCTGTACCGTCATTCTCCACAGTGGCCCACTAACAACTCGCCTCAGTTCTTACCGCGGTACCAATCCAATACACAACTCTTACGCGGTACTGTGCGGATGAATTTTATGGCGCCGCCGCGGTGGCTTAGCGGTTATGGTGCTCGGCTGCTGACCCAAAAGACGCGGGTTCGATCCCGGCCGCGGCGGCTAGAATTCCTTTAGAGGAGAAATTCTAGAGGCCCGTGTACTGCACGTGCGATGTCAGTGCACGTTAAAGGACCCCAGGTGGTCGAAATTTCCGGAGCCCTCCACTACGGCGTCTCTCGTTAAACCCCACAAACCAAACCAAACCAATTTTATGGCCATGCCACTGCCCTAATTACGTCACACAACTTTCTCTCAGTCCCATGGCGACATTCCTAGCAAAGGTGGTATGGTATGTTTGGTATGTTAGGGTTTAACGTCCCGAAGCAACTCGGGCTACGAGGGACGGCGTAGTGAAGGGCTCCGAAAATTTCGACCACCTGGGGTTCTTTAACGTGCACTGACATCACACAGCACACAGGCCTCTCTCCATCGAAATTCGGCCACCGCGGCCGCGATTGAACCCGCGTCTTTCGGGTCAGCAGCCGAGCGCCGTAACCACTGAGCCACCACGGCAGGCTCGTAGCAAAGGTGGGGGAAGGAGGAAGTTGGAGCACCATGAAAGCCAAATGTACAACAAGAACATAGTGCAGTGGCCTCGCTTAAACTCTTGCCCAGAGCTCAAACAGCATAAGTATCTCTGGCTGAGCTTACAACTTTGTCATGCCCAAGTTGACAGCTCAGCAGCCATACACAGTGACAGTTCGAAAAAATTTCAAGGGGGGGAGGGGGGGGGGGGGGTGCTGACATCCCATAAGCCTGCTTAACAGAGAATATTCCAATGTTTTCTTTTTGTTTCTTCTTTCTTTCTGACGACTAGAGCGAAAAACTGACTGGGGGGTGGGGCTCACATCCCATAAGCCTGCTTAACAGAGCATATTCCAATGTTTTCTTTTTGTTTTTTCTTTCTTTCTGACGACTAGAGCGAAAAACTGTCGCCCACCCGATGCATAGCAAATAGCCACCTTCCCAATAATCAGCTCGATGAGCCTTTGGCAGTGAGACGCCCACGCAGGAAGCGAGTAGCACCTGCCAGGTTGCGAGACTTTGTTCCTTGAAAACAGCCATCGTCTGTGTTTCCATCCTCTGTGTGTGTGTTGTTAACTTCTGCCATTTTTCTTTACTTAACTAGGACGTTAAGACTTCAGGATTTCCGAGTGTAGACTTTTCCTTACCAGCCGTTTGCTAACGCCCCCTACGTTAGGGAGCCTGCATGGCGCTGTTGAGGCACGGCTGGGAGGTGAGAGGGGACAGTGTGCGCGAGTGTGTGTGTATGACAGGGGAAGGCGGTCCGTCGACGTGCGTTCTTGGTGGACGTTCCCGTGAGTTTGTGCGATAATCATGCGTTTTCTCTGTACCACGTTAATGTGCGAAGTCAGTAAACCGTTTTTCTATATTTCCTAACTGGTGTGACCTAAAGTGTTTACAAACTGGACTGTTGTCAAAAGTTTACCGCCTTTTTCTCGGACGCTCGCAAAACCTGGTAATCACGCGTGTTTCACATGGCCAACAGTTACGCTGGGCTGGGCTGACAAAAGGGATAGAAACATACTCAGAGCGTATTCTTTTCTGTCAAGCTGCGCTGAGCTTTTGAGCAGAACCAGCAGGATAAAACAGCTGAGTCTCACCTTTAGGGCCTTTGTCTCCACTGCCGGGAAAGCGGGCTCAGTGCTAGCCCTGTTTGATCTGCTAACACAAAACATTCGGGCGGAAGCAAGTTGACAACGAAATACCGAATGTGCATACCGAAAGACAGAAAGAACAGAGAAATTGCTCACAGTAGGGTCCACTCACCGGCCAGACTGCTACTGCAACTGCAAGAGGGGCGGGACAAGGGCACGGCGAACGAAAAGGAAGCAACCTCTCAGTGTTGGGTTCATTAACATGCAAGGGGGAAGAAGTCGAATTAAATGGGATGAAATCGAAGAACAACTAAAATCTGAAAACATTGGGGTATATGGGTTGCGTAAACTCACCTGAGAGACATGGAAGAACCGCCACACATTGCAGGTTACACCTGGATAGGGTGTAACAGAAAAGAGAAAGACCGTAAAGGTGGAGGCCTAGGGGCATTAGTAAAGGGGCAAGATTGGGAAAGGGTAAGAGAGAACTGCAGAGAGCATCTATGGCTCCAGGGCATAGTGGGGAGTCTAAGAACAATAATAGGGTTTGTATACCTTAAAACAGGTAGTGAGTCAAGTGAGGAGAATAAAGGGCATTTCGAATGTATGTCTAAAGACATCAGGGACTTAGGCTCGTATCAAGAAATAATCATGTTGGGAGATATGAACGCTCACTTGGAATACTTTGACGGAGCTACAGATACAACGGGGAAGATGTTAGGAGAATTCTGCGATGCCCATGATCTAGTAATGGTGAATACGGAAATAAAATGCGACGGGAAAGTAACATGGGTAAGAAATAATTCGCACTCAACTATTGACTATTGCCTAATGTCACACAAACTGTATGACAGGTTAGGGGACACGAAAATTGATGAAGAAGGTATGAAAAGCCTGGGAAGCGACCACAGAAGAATCAAAATTACATTTGGTAGCGCAATACCAGCGGTAGGAACTCAAAGGAGGGAAAGCAAACATAACCTCACTGATGCACAACTGCAGGAAGTGTCTGGACACATTGAAGACATAGTGTCCAGGCAACCGGATAGGGAGTGGACATATGATGCCCTCGTGGGGGTTTTCCAAGGGGAGTTAGAGAAGGCCCAAAGAAAAAAGGGAAGAAGAAAGGGAAGACACACGCCAAAAAGCTGGTGGGACAGGGAAGTGAAGACAGCCATAGCGCGACGACAGGAGGCATCCAGGGAACACAGATTTGCAAAGAAAAGGGGGGCCCCACCAAACGAAGTGGATGCAAAATAGAATGAATACCTTGAGAGCAAAAGGGAGGCAGCGACATTAGTCCAAGCCAAAATAGGAAAGGCAGGAGTCCAGTGGATGATGGAGGTAAATAAGAAAGATAGGAATGCTGCAAAAAGGTTTTGGGAGCACTTAAGGCTACAAGGGAAGAGGACAGAGGGCATCCAACACACTCTGACCACACAGGATGGAAAAAGGGTAGAGGGAGAGGAAGCACAAGAATTTATCAGACAAACAATTGAAGCAGCATTTGCAGAGCCTGTGGCGGATGGTCTAGGGGAGAGCAGGGACAGCAATGGGGCAGGGGAGGAAGAGCCTAGGGAGAGAACAGCAGGGGACTGGGACAGAATAGAAGGCAAGGTTCCCATCGGAACAGCGACAGGACCAGACGGCATACCTATGAGATTAATTACCATACTAGGCAAAAAAAAAGCAAACTGAAATTACGACAGATCATTGAAAAAGTAGTAGAGGGAGGAGACGTTCCAAAAGACTGGAAAGTGAGCAGGATGAGACTAATATACAAAGGCAATGGAAACAGGGACATTAAATCCTACCAACCAATTACGGTCACATCAGTTATTTACAGGCTAGCAATGCAGATGGTGAAAATGAGAATGGAAGAATGGGCAGAGCGCGAGGAGATCTTGGGAGAGTTGCAGAACGGTTTCTGAAAGGACAGACGGTTGGAGGACAATCTATTTGTCATAACGCAGTGAATAGAGATAGCTGAGGCAAGTCGGAGGCCTCTATGGATGGCATTTTTAGACATTAAAGGTGCCCTGCGACGTAGATAAAGCATGGGGTCTTTATTCTTTGTATGCAGAGTAAGGGACATTGTGAGTCCCGAATGCACAATGAGGTCACCGAAATCATAATATTTGATATTTTAATCTTCGCTAGAAATGCTTGTTTCGAGCCGATGGTGTCGCAACGCGGCGGCCATTTGCGGCAGCGGAAATGAGGTGGCATCCAGATAGGGCGCTGCCTTGCTCATTGGTTGGGCGTCCAGTTTGCATATTGTTCCTTTATACTTGCGAAATGAATCCAAAATATTATGCCTCTGAGCACTCAAAAGCTTTTCGCATGCCACAAAAACTGGAAAGAAGCAGGGAAAGCAAACGAAAACTAACAAGAATACAGCTAGGGGCGACACTTTCCATTCCGCTTCAAACCTTCGTGGCGGCCAGCGCTGTTCAAAAAACGTTGGCTCAAAACAGGAAAGCGCGCGCGTCGAGACCGGCCGTGACCATACTCGTACCAAGACGGCAGCGAAAAAAAAAGCCAGTCGACACACCTCGCCCAGAATTGGGAAGAGAAAGGCCCGGGAGTCGAGTTTGGGGGGGAGGGGGGCTACTGTTCACAGCCTTTCGGGGAGCTTCCTTTGTTGTTAGTCACCCCTGCCCTGACTACTGCGCCCTGTACACAGGGGGAAGACGCCGTCAAAATGCGCTGCTGTCTACAGCCCCGACAAAGCAACAACTGCATGCACGCTTCCGCTGCGTGGGCGCTAGGTGCGGTTCTGATTTGTAGCGCCCAATCTCGGTACTGGGTGAGTGAAATGGGCGAGTGAAGTGCGTTTTAGTCTGAGCTTTTCATTTCGAATTTTCAGAGTGGAATAACTTTCGTTCGCATGCTCCGATTTCAATAATTCTTTTTGCTCTGATCTCTGAAAAGCGTGACGAATCTATTTAATGATATTAACTGGTACTGAGGAAATCATCGCGGGGCCCCTTTAAGGGGGCATATGACAATGTGAATCAGGAAAAACTTTGGGACCAATTGAAGGGATATGGTGCCGATAGAAATCTGGTTGAATATCTACAACGAGGATATTCAGACAATGAGGTCGTAGTAACCTGGAAGGGAGAAACTACAAAACCAGCTAAAATTAAGGCAGGGCTGCCCACTATCATCCCTACTTTTCATGGTATACGTGAGCCAAATGGAAAAGAGGTTGGAAGAGAGTAGGGTAGGAGTTGACGTGAGTTATATGCAGGATGGTCAGAAGGTAAACCAAGTGCTGGCTGGACTAATGTATGCGGATGACATGGTTCTAGTACTAGCAGACAAGCGAGATAGGCTGCAGGAACTAGCTAAAATCTGTGGTGAGGAGGGCAACAAGCTAGGACTCCAGTTCAGTAGAGAGAAACCGGGGATAATGGTATATATAATGATGAGAGGGGAGACCCACTAGAAATACAGGACACTATGATAGGCCAGGTGAGAACTTATAAGTATCTAGGTGTATGGCTAAGTGAAGGGAAAAAAATATCTGGAAGAGCATGAGAGGATTCTGAAGGATAAAGGAAAAAGGAATTCAGACATTATGAAGCATAGAGCACTATGGAACTATAATAGATATGAGGTGGTTAGAGAGGTATGGAAGGGAATCATGGTACCGGGCCTCACATTTGGAAATGCAGTCCTGTGCATGAAATCAGAAGTACAGTGAAGGCTAGAGGTCAGACAAAGAAGTGTATGAAGGCTAGCCTTGGGAGCCCATGGGAACACTCCGAATGAGGGGGTCCAGAGAGATATGGGTTGGGCGTCGTTCGAGGTTCGGGAGGCAATCAGCAAACTGAAATATGATCAGAGGCTAACCCGAATGGAGGAGACAAGGTGGGCAAAAAAGGTGTACAAGTATCTGTGCATGAAAAGTATTAACACAAAATGGACTAATAGAACCCGAAAGCTAAGAACGAAGTATTTACAGGTGAGGGATGGGATGCAACAAAATACTAACGTGAAATCGGAGGTAAAGGAGACGGAAAGAAAGATGTGGAAAGAAAACAGGACATCAAAAAAGCCATAGAGATAGCGCTGGGATTTACTGAGGAGGACGGGCGAGTGGATGGGAAAAGCGTGACATTGACGAAGGGGAAATTGGAGGATTGGTGGCGGAAATCAAGGGAGGGGTCGAATTTTGCGGGGAAAAGGATAGACAGACTAGACATTGTAAGAGCGAAAGGGAAAGAAAGGGAAAATAAAAATAAATTAACAATGGAGGGGGGGGGGGGAGTACAGGCTAGGTGGCGAAAGCTACTGCCCAGTACAAAGGGTAAAGCCATTATCATCCATCCATCTATCCAGCTCGGCTCAGCTCATAGCTAATCTCTATGGCTCAGCTCAACTCTTGGAGGTAGGAAAATTTTTCCTTCCTCCATGCCTTCCCATAGAGTTTCTTACTATTACCTAGAGGGAAAGCTGGCAGCCCGTCTATGGGAGTTTGCATGGCGACCCCTCGAGACCACTTCAGCCACCATGGGCGCTCAAAGCATCATGGGGCGGTGAGCTACTTTTGCGGAACTGCAACTTTTGGCCAGAAAATAATAGAACAATAAAGCTGTTTGACAACTACAAACGTCATAACTATCAATATCTTGTCTAATAATTGCAACAAGCAAGCAGAAAAGCATTTACGTGCAAAGTTTGCCCAAAATAACAGACGACTCGCTCTCCTATTGGCCAAGTAATGAACACTATAAAAACTAATATTTTGTAATTAACAAGCGCATTTTTAAAAGTAAATATGTTTTCAAAAAAAATTTAGTTGCTTAAACACTATAAGAGGTTTTTAATGGCATTTTGTAAAAGTGAAACCTTTTATTGGCGTCGTGTGTCTATGCGTTTTTACTACTATGGTTTTTGCACACTGCGTTCGCGTGAAAGTCGTCTGCGCACACACGAACAGCGTTTTCGGAATGAAACATCTTAGTAGTGCCACTCCGTGCTCCCAAAAAATTACGACTGTGCCGCAACAAGTAGCTCACCGCCCCATGATGCTTTGAGCGTCCATGATGATGATGATGATGATGTAGCCTTTCCTTTGTAACGGGCGGGCGCCTACCCAAGGAGGTTATATTAAAACTTCTGGAGTGGAGGCCCCCTATGCATGCAGGCACAAACAGGTGAAGCCAGCCAGACCGACCGGCGGCCATCTTGCCAGGGGCAAAAACAGGCCGTGGTGAAATGGGCGCCAGCAGAGTACGACTAATTTTGCCGATTTTTCCCCTTCATCCGCAAGATTAAGTGGGAAACATCTTCTGTTAGGGATGTTGCTTCTAAGGGCACTAAATTCACTTGTATAACCTCCCCGATTTCTGCTCGAGTTTGCCTGAAAGGCTCTGTTGGCGATTCCTCTAGTCAGTGTCGCTGCCTTGAAAAGCTGATAATTTTCTCAATAAATCGCGTACAGCGTGTCGTTTCAGCTAATCATGCAATGAAACATTGGCAGTGATAGGACGAAAAATTAACTGACAAACATACTCTTCACTGGGAAGGACTATACAATTCAGGGTTTACAATTCTATAACACATGGTAGGGTTCTCGAATACCGAAAACATGTGGAAAGAAACGAAAGCAACTGCAATGGTACAGCAGGCTGCCATTGCCTCCTGGATTAAGATCTGCCTCACATAGCCCAGATCACCAGTAATACTGACCCATATGGCCCTGCAGTTTAATTTATGAATGCCAAAACTGCTTCATGGTGCCATAAAGCTGTGTATGCAGTGTATGTTTCAATTTAAGCCCAAAGGTTGTTTAAACATCTGCTGAATCTGTTGTTTCAGCAGGGGTATTCGCTTCAGTGGACGCGATTGTTGCGCCGCGCGTCTCTTCTTTCACTCTTTCTTCAATTATTTTTTACTCTCTCCTTCTATCTGCATGTGGCACGGCTGGAGCCAGTAGGCAGGCCCGTGCACTTTCCTTTTCATCCTTCTCTCAGTCGCATACAATAACACATGAACAAGAAAACCGCGCTTTACTTTCATTTAATCAGGGTTTATTCATTCTATTAGAGAGTTCCATGGCAAATTAAAGTAGACAGGCAAACATGAAAAGCAGCAAATTACGGAAACGAAAACTGACACCTAAAGAGCACTCTCAAGAACAGTAATGCCGACCATCTAAATCTGGCATATGTATACTGCATTGAGTAATGCATATATACACCAAAGTCACTGATTCTTAAATATAATCAGTCTGGACAAGAGAGTGCACACCTTCTCTTTGCAGTTTCCTCGGTTCATCTCCTTAGCAATGTGATGAATTCTGATCTTCAAATAGAGTTGTGCAATTTTCTTGGATGTGTTGTAAATGTGGTTGTCTAACGGGTCGCAGTCCAACAGGTGAGGTTCAAGTTGCGCAAACCAAGCCCTCTCAATAACTGCGGTCAGAATTTCCACTACAAGGCGTTGGCATTGCGCATGCAGCAGCCTTAAGTCTTTGTACTGAACTTGCAGCGCTCCGAGTCCCTTTTCAGACACCTCGCAGATCTGCAAGACGTTCTTGGATGGTACTATAAGCCCACCACGGCTCTTTGCACGAATGAGGCCAGTCAGCTCACTATAATGCGGTGCTGCCACACAGTCCTCACATTGTGTTCTAGCAGCAACTTTTGCAGCTACAAATGCTTAAATATAGGGAACAACAGAGAAACAGTGCACTAGCATAACCGCAATAAAACACCACGTAGCCACTAAGCTATACCGTTGACGCTACATGTTCTGGCTGTTTTCTGCCCCTGGCAACATGGCGCCTCGTCAGTAAGCGCCGGCTTCACTTTTCGAGCGCCGCCTCCACTCCAGAAGTTTTAGTATAACCTCCTTGCGCCTACCATGCGCCTACCAAAGGTGCCCTGGCTGGATAGATACACACATAAAAACACCACTATCATGGTGGCTGAAGTGCAGCGCCGCCAGCTTTCCCTCTAGGTAAGAGTAAGAAACTCTATGATGCCTTCCTCCATGGCTCAACTAGGGTTTCTAGCTCAACCATGACTTCAACAAAAAAAAATCACCAGCCATAACGTCATTTTGAAAATAACGTTTGCGTTATTTCGAGCTTTTTCTAATCACTTATACCTTGAGCACAAATAAAAACTTTCTGCGTCATTGATACTTAATTCAAGTTCTCTACATGGTTTTATTATGTTTTTTTTTTGTATTTAAACTTCCCCACTCCAACCATGGCATGGCGGTTGATATCAACAATCGCACAATCCAATCCAAAAAAGTACGCTGTGTCATCTTTCCTCCATGCGCTGTGTTGCTGGTTGCGCCAGTTCCGACAACTGTTGCTTTACATATTCGATTTGTGTGTTTTCAGTCTCCGAGTAGACGAAGCTTTGCAGAAGGAAATCTATGTGCCTACAGAGCAAGGGTAACTTTTTGTGACCCGATGAACGTTACTTTTTCAGCGTGCGCGTGTGAAGACATGGTCCGTTTTTGTGCGCGCGTTCCGAAATGTCGCCGCACAGTCACGAAAGATTCCGGCTTATTAGCGCCTGTACCAGTAACATTAAAGCCGCAGAAGTGTATAAAAACAATATAGACAAATATGCTTCAGTGAAACCTGCCAGAGTTATTCCCTTAAGCCTGCTACTTCAACGCTTGCATCTGCAGGGAAGTCGACGCAATAGGCTGCAAATTAGCGTTTAAATTTTATAAAAATTCACATGGCGTGTGTTTTCAGCTGTGTTTTCGGATGGAGTGTGTTGTAGTTTTTTTTGTGTGTGTGCGTGTGCTGTGCCTTTTTTGTGCGTGCTTGGTTTTGCAGGCTTTGGAAGACCACCAGTAGCGAGGGGAACAAGGTTCCAGCGGAACCGCTGCCAGCCTGTGCCGACCTATAGCTGATGCTCCTTACCTGTGAAATATGCTGGGGCGTTAATCGCAGGAGGGAACAAGAGTTCCTGCCCCCCCCCCCCCCCCCCCCCCCCCCGCTTCCCCCCTTTTGCTTAGCGTGCTTGTAAATATACCCCCCCCCCCTCCGACATTCGTCCTGGGTCTCCTCGGTCGGCATTGAATGATACGAACGGTGCTACAAGCAATGCAGGGAAGCAGTGGGAGCGAGGAGGCCTCTTCCCTTCCTCAGAATGGCTGAGTGAAGAAACAGTCCTGGAACGTCGCTGAAATTTGCTGAAAGGTCAGCGACGTTGAACAGAGACCGAAAGCAACAACTTAAAATCATATAGGCCATCGGGAGTGACGAAGGCAGTTTTTTGCTGTTCATGTTCATCAACCTCCATCTTCTATCGAGGAAAAATATTTGGCGTGGCGAACTCGATCAATTGCAGTCTGCCATCAATCAATGGACATGCCATGACTGCATGCGATTGCTCTTAGTTTTACTTCAAGCCTCCTTTTTTTTTGGCATTGAGTCAGTCTGTGATTGAGATAGATGTGAACGGGTAGACGCGCCTGCGTGTTCGGGGCTCGGCACCGCGGAGACCCTCGAAGGTTTCTTAGGGGTTTTTCTCTTCTTCAGACTTGGCGAATGTTTTGCCAGTGCGCAAGACAGCTGCTGATGGATACCACTTGACAGCATACGTAAAACTACATGTCAGCTGGCCATCTTTATTCAGAAAATGGAAATAAGTATAACACTCAGCAGTGTCTGCCGCCGTCACTTTCAGTCTCTTAAAAATGCTTGTCTGATTAGAAAATTTAGAATGCCCCTTCCAACATCTCGGGTCCATGCCTTCTCTGAGTAAAAAATGAAGCAGCATGGAGGCCGTGATTGTGGAGTGAGAAAGCGATGCTGGTTAAATGCTGGTTAAATAGCATAACTGCTGTATTGTATTGTGATGCTTAAATAGCACAAAGCAGGCTTTCGATTAGAGGAAGGCTACAAATCATAACATTATACTCTGTGCTCGAAGTCTGCACAAACCAGTATCACAGACGAGTTCGTACTCATGCTCGGCACAGCCGGAAAAATCAGGCTATTAAAAGAGCGCTGCGTGTTCTTTGGCTCGTGAGGAAACACATCAAGAAAAAAATTTCTAAAAACAATGCATTTAGCACACGCGTAGCCTATTCCTATCTTAAGTGCACTAGGATGCATAGCGTCCTGACGCACTATAAGCGCATGGTTATGGACCTAGCTTTACTTACATTGCGAGGAGATTTCATACAGCATTGAGAAATATAAAATCATAATGCTTTCAAATAAGGAGAGAGTCCCCTTCAAGCAGCGCTGGTAGATTTATAAAGGCTGAACACTGTCCAGTTCCCAAGAGGGGGATTAGCAACCCGAAGAACCACGTCCGCATTGGTTACGAACGCATGTTTTTGGTCTGACACTCTTCGGGATAGGCTTCCGCCCTGATGTCTTCAATTCCATTTTCCAAGTTTCATAGGCCACATTTTTTAAAGTTAATGCAGATAACTGCTATTTCACATTTCTGCCAGAATTAGATAGCTTATCTATGTTTCACAAATGATTTAGTGATTGCAAATCATCGTGGTGATATGAACTCTCAGCAGCATGGAGGAACTCGGACAAAGCTACCGGCTCATTACTGCACCCGCATAAAGTTAGCACTGGGATTGGGACAAAATGCCGCCTTCCTAGCTTGCGCAGAATCCCCTTGTTCTGTCGGTCGCCAGCCTGCCTCACCCTCAAGTACCCTTGGTCAGAGCAGTAAATCATTCATCCACTCTGCTGTCTGTAAACTAAAAGGCATAAAAATCAAAGCGTGCACCGTTATTGCGAAAACAATAATATGAGCTTGAGCCCAGACTCACTCATCACTCGAGTCGCAATCTGAATTAGAGTCCGGATCTGACTTGTTCACCACTCAGATAATCATCTGAATATGAGCCTAAGTGAGTCTACTCATGACTCAGTCTGTTGATCTAGGACTGAATTACACATACACAAAGCATGTAAACAATGCAGTTGTGGCCTTGGAGATTTCTCCTTATGTTACTATGCTCTGTTTCAGTTGCGAACTATTGAGAGTGCACAGAGTACATGCTTGAGGAAGAACCGTTGAATGCAACCTACTGCAACGAACATATGCAGAACCTTGCCAAGAGAACTATCCAGACCAACTATGCTAAAGATATCACAAGCTTCATTGCACTTTAGCTGGTAGAGAACAACGTTCCGGAATCTACCCGCTGTGGTGGCTCAGTGGTTACGACGTTCGGCTGCTGTACCAAAAGATACGGGTTTGATCCTGGCTGCGGCGGGCGAATTTCGATGGAGACGAAATTCTACAGGCCCACATACTGTGGGTTGTCAGTGCACGTTAAAGAACCCCAGGTGGTTGAAATTTCAAGAGGCCTTCACTATGGCATCCCTCATAGCCTGAGTCACTTGGACATGTTAAACCCCCCATAAACCAACTAACCGGTTTCATAAATTTCTACTCCCAGTTTACAGTAGACATTCCTTGCACTTCTTTATCCCTGTCCACATCCTTTTACATTTTGTGCCTACAGGAGGAAGAAAACAACCGAGTGTTTATTTGGACATGGATTTTGTGCATTCTCGCTTCCTTGTGCATTGCCATTGGCACAAAAGCACACAGAGCCGCTGCTTGCGACATTTGTGTTTGCTTTATTGTGATGCTTGTTTTTTCTCCGTTACATTGCAGGCCATTATTGACAAGCCAGTGCGTACAAGATTCGAGAGGAAGAAACCTTCAGTACCACAACCGACAACCTTGCATGACTGCATTGCTTGATGCTCATAACCTGGAAAATTGCTTGCGAAATGATCTCAGTGCATTGTGTCTATGTACAAAGTGAGATGGAATTGTTTTTTCAGCGAGCGAGCTTTCAGTGAGCGTTGTTTCTTGTTCTGAATGCGTTGTTCCCCGTACTGCGTGCATTGTTCTTCGTGTTGTGGGCGTTGCGGCGTACAAAGCATGTCAGCCGACCTTGAGCATTGGGTTCAACACGAGGTACTGCTCTGCATTCGTGTCCACGAACATTTACGGCCGCATCTATGTTGTCTCCCACTGTTGCCCACAAGATCTTAAGCTGGCTGCTGTGACGAGGGAGAATTCAAGCCGACCAAAGCAAGCGTACCCTGCTTGAAGCACTTCTCTCAGAGTGTGTGCATGCAGAGCTTGTCCTTTATGTGACCTCTAGAGATTTCTGTCAAAAAGGCACGGCTGAACCATTACAAAGTTCCTTCGATTTTCTCACATGTGAGATGCGTGTCATCCTTGCCATGAAGTGCTTCTTCTGAAAGTAGGAACATGCTCACTTAGCCCCTGCAGAACCTTGATAGAGGTTCAAGCATGTATCGCTCTCCTCAGCTTCGGCACGGCCAGACCACAGAGGCGTGCTCTCCTCATACTTTAGGCTCCGTTCTACGCGTCCAAGCAAGCATCGAGGCTACTGATATGCGGCATCTGGTTTAATCATAGCTAAGCGATTAAAATAAAAGTGTTCAGCTGAGGTCTGTCTGATTTCGGATGCAAATTTAAGGGAGAAATGAACGCCAACAGTTTTTGCATAAAAACGTGATGTTTCGCAACCTTGCTCGGTTTCTTCATCAAGTTGTGGCAGCGGGCGAGTTGCAGCTAGCCTGGCTTTTAAGCGCCAATATAGTTAACCACCAGGTCACTGAACCTAAACGTCAGATCTAGGAAGGGCTAACGTTTCCGAGGGAGCGATTAATATTTCCCGGCATCTGCTGAACGCGCCACGGCTGAAGCAGCAGCCTTGTGCGCGTATTTGGCTTGGTTTCCAGTGCACATTGATGGCGTCACTATCCTGTGGTCACATGCCTCGCAGTGCTAGGCCACTGCACTTCTCTCATTTTGACATCATCTTTGTGCTGCTTCATCTTTTCTTTGAAATACTTTGTTGTTGCCCCAACCTACAATGTTGGGTACTGAGAACAGCATTTTTTGTACAGAACGCCTTGGGCTTTTTCTTTTGTATGACGCTCTTTCGAACGAGCCTGGAGGCGTCTGCTGGTGGTCATTGGCTTGAGTATTGTTCGCACCCCTTACTTTTCGAGAGTACGAGCCGAGGCTGTGCTGGCCCCTTTTATGCATGGACTGCATACGCATCTTTCACGCTGGCATATGCTTGTGCTAGGTGTAGAATTTTTTTATTGCGTCTTTTCTGGTTTTGGGTGACATTTGGAATGAACAAACTGTAGTATCCTTTTCTTTGAGGGTCATTGAAAAAAAAATGGTCGCCATATTCACTTTCACAACTCCACGGAAAGCTGCGATCTGCACTCAACGCAGCGCCGGATCCATATCGGAAGCTTCTCTGATCCTCAATGTGTAGTCACGGCCTCTTTGACCAATCACGGGCGGCGTCGCAATGCGCGGTGTGTCCCGCGGCACAGGCCGAATATTTCAGCTAAAAAAGGATATGCGCACTTGTTTTTGCCTTATTTGGATGCGATATTCCTGTATACAGCATGAAAAACTATAGGACGCTGCTGCCAGCCTGATTTCCAAAAAAAGTGCTTCAGTGTCCCTTTAAACCTTTTTCAGAGCACCTCATTGAGAAACTCGGTCTTGATAGTTTCTTCTCTTTTTTCCTTCTGGTTTCTCGTCCCAAAACTGGTGGTGTGGGTACTAAACGAGTAAATATGGTATGCTCTAACTGCACTCAAGAAACAGTAGTGTGCAGTTTAAGATGTGGTTCTACTCACTTGGTTAATGGAACTCTTGGAGATGGTGTACACGGTACATCATGTTGGGCATATTGGCTACATTCGGGGGGTGGGTGCAGTAACCTGGGCTTTTTTACCAGTAGTCATGCTCTGAATCCTTTTTTCTGTGCACAGTGCGATGGCTATAAAAAGTTTAATAGAATAATAATCGCTCTAACAATGTTTTGTGTCATTAAGCATGACTCGTTGGTTCATAAGCCTTCATCGGTAGACTTGAGTTGTCCTTCGCATGAAACCAGAAATTGTGCAAGTTCTTCAGTGCGATAATAGCTGTTGGCATGGTTCTAGTAGGTTTATAAATTTTTAGGCAGTGTCAGTTTTTCTGGAGTGTAGGAGTCATCTGCATGCAGAATTAAGAGTTGGGAAATTTTGCTTTAGAACTCTCTTCTTTTCAGGCTCTCCCTACTGAATATACATAATCTGAAAAAGCTGTTTTACGAGTGTGTATTCCATATTCACCGCCTTATGCAGTTAACACCATGTGAGCTTTTGCAGTCGTAATCTTTTGTCCTAATGGATACAATCTGGCTTTCACATGCAGGTTCGAGCTCCGGGGACCACAAACATGGTGTACTTTCATGGCAGAACTCACCAGGTTAGAATGTGCACTACTTCTCCATATATGCTTTCCTGAAGGCTGTTTTTCAAAGAGCAGTTCGTAGGATACGGAAGCTTTAGTTTACTGAACTGTGGTGAAGGATGGTGATATGTGCCTTCGATATTATGGAAAGTTGTTTTCTCTGATATATGAACTATACTCACTGAAGTGTCAGGCAGTGTCAGTTTTTCTGGAGTGTAGGAGTCATCTGCATGCAGAATTAAAAGTTGGGAAATTTTGCTTTAGAACTCTCTTCTTTTCAGGCTCTCCCTACTGAATATACGTAATCTGAAAAAGCTGTTTCACGAGCGTGTATTCCATATTCACCGCCTTATGCAGTTAACACCATGTGAGCTTTTGCAGTCGTAATCTTTTGTCCTAATGGATACAATCTGGCTTTCACATGCAGTTTTGAGCTCCGGGGACCACAAACATGGTGTACTTTCATGGCAGAACTCACCAGGTTAGAATGTGCACTACTTCTCCATATATGCTTTCCTGAAGGCTGTTTTTCAAAGAGCAGTTCGTAGGATACGGAAGCTTTAGTTTACTGAACTGTGGTGAAGGATGGTGATATGTGCCTTCGATATTATGGAAAGTTGTTTTCTCTGATATATGAACTATACTCACTGAAGTGTCAGGCAGTGTCAGTTTTTCTGGAGTGTAGGAGTCATCTGCATGCAGAATTAAAAGTTGGGAAATTTTGCTTTAGAACTCTCTTCTTTTCAGGCTCTCCCTACTGAATATACGTAATCTGAAAAAGCTGTTTCACGAGCGTGTATTCCATATTCACCGCCTTATGCAGTTAACACCATGTGAGCTTTTGCACTCTTAATCTTTTGTCCTAATGGATACAATCTGGCTTTCACATGCAGGTTCGAGCTCCGGGGACCACAAACATGGTGTACTTTCATGGCAGAACTCACCAGGTTAGAATGTGCACTACTTCTCCATATATGCTTTCCTGAAGGCTGTTTTTCAAAGAGCAGTTTGTAGGATACGGAAGCTTTAGTTTACTGAACTGTGGTGAAGGATGGTGATATGTGCCTTCGATATTATGGAAAGTTGTTTTCTCTGATATATGAACTGTACTCACTGAAGTGTCAGGCAGTGTCAGTTTTTCTGGAGTGTAGGAGTCATTTGCATGCAGAATTAAAAGTTGGGAAATTTTGCTTTAGAACTCTCTTCTTTTCAGGCTCTCCCTACTGAATATACGTAATCTGAAAAAGCTGTTTTACGAGTGTGTATTCCATATTCACCGCCTTATGCAGTTAACACCATGTGAGCTTTTGCACTCTTAATCTTTTGTCCTAATGGATACAATCTGGCTTTCACATGCAGTTTTGAGCTCCGGGGACCACAAACATGGTGTACTTTCATGGCAGAACTCACCAGGCTAGAATCTGCAGTTTTTCTTCATATATTCTCTCCTGAAGGCTGTCTTTCAAAGAGCAGTTTGTAGGATACGGAAGCTTTAGTTTACTGAACTGTGATGAGGGATGGTGATATGCGCCTTCGATATTCTGGAAAGTTGTTTTCTCTGATATGTGAACTATACTCACTGAACTATGACCGATGTGAGTTCTATTCATTGCTGCAAGAAATTGTACAAGAGACCAAGGCCTCGTATGGCTTTTAGCCTTTAGCCTTTTCCTCCTATTAGACACTCTCTGAGGAGCGAATAAAACAAAACAAAATGGCATTGTGCATTGGGTGGTTAGCTGACTGCCACTTGTTTTCCTATGAGGCCCACCTGTGACTGTAAAGACATCTGGTTTCAGGCCTGAGTTCTCTGTTGCAGATCTGTTGAATGAAACTTTTGATAGAGATCCACTGCTTTTGATGAGTGTGTCGTCTGCATTCAACTTTTCTTCCCAATTCCAAGTGAACTGTGGATTGTTGGTTCATGCATTTTATTTGAAGTACTCTGCCTGTGCAATGCAGGTTCAGTCATGACGCAGAGCGACCATGGCACACCTGCTGTGGAAGATTCAACCAGTGAAAGCCACCCTGAGGACCATTGCATGGAATCTACTCCTTCTGGCATGGGTAACCACCGGGGTGTTCCCACAGGAAATAAGGTTCACAAATGCACCCACTGCAGCAAGGCATACAAAAGAAAAGACCATTTAGTGCAGCATCTACGAGTCCACACTGGCGACCGCCCTTACCATTGTGACGATTGTGGGAAGAGCTTTGCAGATAAGTTCAGTCGGGACAGACACCAGCGCACTCACACAGGCGAGCGACCTTACCATTGTGACATCTGTACTAGCAGCTTTGCACTGAAGGCCCATCTGGAGGGACACCAGCGCATTCATACAGGTGAACGACCTTACTGTTGCGACCACTGTGGTAGCAGCTTTGCACGAAAGGAAAGTCTAGAGGTACACCGGCGCACTCACACAGGCGAGCGTCCTTACTGTTGTGACCACTGTGGTAGCAGCTTTGCACGAAAGGACAGTCTAGAGGCACACCAGCGCACTCACACAGGCGAGCGTCCTTACTGTTGTGACCATTGCGGTAGCGGCTTTGCACAAAAGGTCCATCTGGAGATACACCAGCGCACTCATACAGGCGAACGTCCTTACTGTTGTGACCACTGTGGTATCAGCTTTGCACAGAGGAGTCACCTGGTGAGACACATCCGTACCCACACGGGTGAAAAGCCGTTTCAGTGCCAGCTGTGCCCCATGACTTTTGCGATACAGTCAAATCTTGAAAGGCATACGAGATCTCATAAGGGCGAAAAGCCCTTCCAATGTGACTTATGTAAAAAAACATTCAGTGCAAAGCAAAATTTGGAGCAGCACAAAAAGGCGACAAAAAGGTGTGCCAAGAGACATTCAGTGATAGGCGAAATTTGAGCCTCCACGAGATGGGCTTTCACAAAAAATAGTAGTGCTCCGTGATGCCCTTAGTTGATATATTTTGCTAGCTTCCAGTTTTTATGCATGCTAACGAGATTCTAGCTCTGTACCCTATGAAAGGCGTTGGTAGCTAACCTCATCAAAATTTCATTAGTGAGTTTTGTTCATTCTAACACAGTTTTCAGAAAAGAACATTTGTTCCTTTAGGCAACACATACACTTTCACGCTAAGTATTTCTTGAAGGCGGAGAGTGAGCCTGCTGTGCTTGTAATCTTGCATGAATGGAAATAAAATCACTGTCATACCTGTATGTCATCAGTTCTTGTTTCAGAGTGCCTTTCAAAATCTTGATATCCAATGCTTATTGCTGCTGGCAGTTGTCAGCCTGCCTCTGTTGTGGAGTAAGAGTGCACAAAACAATTATTTTTAATCCTTAAGCCTGAATGAGCTAATTTTTGTGACTATCAATAAAAATTCAGTCATATCACTGAACCTATAACTGTTTGTATGACAACCGAGTAAAACTTGTTCTTGTGTAAATCTTTGGGTGTTTATTCCAGCAGTGTTAGTGGCAGCAATGAGGGAGGACAAGCAGGTGTCCAGCCTCAAAGTGATGTGTCTTGCGTTAGTTTGGTGGTTTGAAGAGTTCTCTGTTGTTTAGAACGGGGACTAGCGAAAGAGTTCACTATCTGCTTTACCATTACTCAGAACACTGTCTCTGCTGGATATAAATGGTATAATATTTGTGGATCATTGTTTCCGCACCATTTTTATTCTTTTTTGATTGTGAGAATATCAGCGGTTTCTGATGATTTCACATTGTGCTAGCTTCTGTGTTGTTTTGGTGTTACCTGAAAAAGCCTTCTCCATTTACATAAGGTGTTCATGATAACACGTTGCAAGGGTCGGGGCTGCTGAAACAAAAAGTGCTGTTATTAGTGCGTATGAAAAACGCTGTATTCTTGTAATGTATTGTAAACCTCGTAATTTGGCTCCATTGTGTTAAATTCCATAGTGCACATGAGTAGTATTTTATAGCAGTTTCCATTAAAAAATGTTGAATACATTCTGGCTGTTTGTAAAACTCACTTGCTTGACATATTGTGCATTAAGATTCAAAAGCAGTCCAGTTCCTCAAGAAGCTGCTGTTCGCTTTTCTTTTTTACTGTTATACTTCGAGCATCCTTAGACATCGTATTGCCTTCATTCCACGGAAGAACTGCTATCACTTACAGATGACAGCACTAGTAGCAGCACTAACTGATAGCAGTAACTTATAGATTGCAGCAGTGAAGAATACCGCAAACACAGGTAGTGTTTTTTCAGAAGCTTCTCCAAGTTTTTGTCCCGTACTGCAAATGGGTCATATCTTGAAAGAAGCCAAACAGAGTATTGGATGGTAATGAGTTGGTTTACCAGATGAGATTAGGATGTTTTTTGGGATGAGGTTGCTCGATCTGTCTGGAAGAGCACAGGGTGTATTTGGGGTGAGCGAGAGAGACTTTTGTTGTGCTGTGGATGTAGTTTGGGTCACAAAATTGAAGAAAAAATGTTTGTCAGCAATTATACCAGTCGCCTCGTTTCCATGAAGCTACACTGAAGTCGCCATTTGAGCAGAGTGGCTCCAAACACTGCCATTTTCTTCTTAGACCTATGGCCGTACAAGCTCCAGGCTAGGAGTGTCCCTTCCGACGCGCTTAATTGATTCTTTTACCCTCTCCTCCGTGCAAAGTACAGAGAAGAGCAACATAACAGCCCTTACTGGACAGCTCAAACTGGCTGGAGTAAAGGGACAATGAAAGGGCCAGTCTGCCTCCACTTGGGCTCCAGGAACCACTGGGCCCCGGTTTGTCAGTCTACGCACATCCCCCTTACGCATGGCTAAAGCTACGAGCCTGCTGATGACGAAGGCTCCAATTAAAAAAAAAAAAAGTGGCTGTGGTGCATGACTGTATGCACCAGTGAATGAGAAAAGCAGAATGTTGAGAAATAGGGGTATGAATGCAGCCTATGCTGTGAGCTTGGGTTAGTGTTACAGCCCTGTAGTTATGTGCTGCTGTCAGCTTGTGCCTGAAGAACGATCATAAAAGAACAGTAGAAGAAAGGAAGGAACCCAAGACGCTTCTCACTACCAAGCCAGCAATGCGTGTTGTTTCAGGAGGAGCATCCATCCTGCGAATGTTGCTTTCAAAACTTTAATGGCATCAAATAGAGATAAAAGACAGATAAAGGAGGTATGGGAAACTTCCACTTAATCTTCAGTAGATGTGAGAAAGACTGGATGCTGCAGCAGAAAAAATTTGTGCTTTGAAACCATGAAAGGTTGAACGCATCAGAGGGAGAACATATTCATGAGTACACACTTCATACATACCTGCAGGTGATGTGATGGCTCAACAGGAGTGGTGGCTCTTCCTTTGGTTTTGTGGGGAAGTGGTCTTAAAAAAAATTTATGCTAATAAAGAAACGATTATGGAATCTTCATGGAAGATGTTTTCTTGCCTACTGATTCCAAATAAGTAATTTAATTTTTTGTGGAAAGCAACCTCTTCTACACTTTATGTAACTTTTTTGCCAAGAGCTTTCAAGAAATATTTCTGTAGAAAACTTGCTAGAATGCATGCTGTTGGATTCTCTTGACATTAAGCTTTGCGAAGAGTAAAATTATTAGCCTGCCTATCGTAGCAGCTACAATGTTTTTAAGTTGCCACTTTCTTTGTGAACGGGAAGAGAAATATGTATTCCTGTTTCTGAAGTGTGAACTTCAAAATCCTATGACTTAACTTGTATGATAGGCAGGACGAGAGTTGCACCCTTGTGGCATAGCTTGTTGTCAAGAGAAGCAATGGCTTGCGTTCTAGCAAGTTCCTCGCAGCAAAATTTCTATAAAAGACGCAGAAAATGTTCCATAAAATATTGCATTAGTTGAGAAGGACTTATTGTAGATAAAATTAAACAAAAGAAAGCAGGGAAAAAAAAACTGCAGTGAAGCAGCCACAAAGGCCAAAACCCACACCAGGCAACGCGTGCATAGTGCATGTAATGGCCTTTCACAGACTATTGGCCAGAGGGTCTCCGAAAGCACGATGGCCGCGTGCAGCACACTGCATTGCCATGCTTCATCATCGGTCAGGACAGCTAAGCTGTACGGCTGTTGCATATGCTTATACTACCGGCAGGATTATTGCACTGAAATAAGTGATTTTGACCGGACCCGACCGGACCGATTTTAACAGTACAAACCCTCGCTGGCACTAATGGACCTTAGCAGGTTGGAAAGGTCAGAAGATGCGAATTGAATCAGCCACTGTTTTGCTTGAGGGGGTCAGAAACAGTAAGTGAATACTGTCAAATTTACCTACATTTAGGACTGTTTGTTAGGAGGTAAAGCTCGACATTACCCAGTTTGTGCAGCTGAAGCATACATCATGAAAACCGGGTTAAACCCAATCCCTGCTTGAAAAATTGCTGATGGTTTATCTTTAGTTAAGCCTGGCGTGTAAGCAAAAGCTTCATTACCCTGGCTGCGCTAAGAGTGCTGCTTGTGGTTGAAGCAATGACGAGACTCATGGTTAGGCTTAGGGGAGACACACTGATTCTTTGCTTGTGGATATTCCTGTGAAGGCACTCCGATGGTCAGTGAAGAAGTGAGACTTGGTGGTTGGGTGAGCAACCTCTCGCGATCAACCATTAATTTAACTCCCACCTGCCAGGGTGGGTGCACTGACTATCCAGTGTGTGCAATGCACTCAAGAGTTAGACGGCAAGCCGCGTCTAGTTGCCCGATACACCACAGCTTTTGCTCTCTGACCAGATTGAGCAGCAGTTAAAGCGCAGGCAATTTACTAAGTGTAACCATGTGCAATGAAGCTCTTGCGTACACTCAGTTTAAACAGGGCTAAACCACCAGTAATTTTTTGTTTGACCTCACGGCCACCTTGGCGTAGCACCAAAGCAACACACCATGAGTCCACCATGGTTTGAGCTCTCAATCGCTTGAAGGTGCAAAACCGCAAACACCGCAAAGAAAGCCCGAGGTGCCGTAGTGAAGCTTTCACTTGTAAAGTGCGTTCAGGAGAAATGCATTTTGCCAGTGCAACGGGCTGAAGCTACCATATATCTAGATATTGGCAGACATCTATAACTTTGAAGGCAACTGATAAACTAGCCACATGATGATTTCCATGTCAAGCTGCGTGGCAGGAATTAGCGTGGAAAACTGTTTTCTTTACGCTCTTTTAGAGTGCAGTCTAGGGTGATGCCAATTTCACAAATTGCCAGCTAGAGCCAAGTGCTATACAAAAGTAGTCCGCTGCAAAAAAACAAGCGAAATGTATCCGTCCGCCACGCGTCGTGGCTGAGCATGGAGGAAAAAAAAACTCCATGTGGCTTAGTAGTAGTATAGTGCCTAGAATATACTGGTATATTCTGGGCACTATAGTAGTAGTACTGGTAGTATGAAGCGCGCACCTCTCTGTTGATTTTATAAGCGGCCAAGGTTCGACTCCAAGCTTGGCTGGTTTTCTTTATTTATTTTTTTATTTTTCTTAAAAGATTCATTAGGCAGAAACTCGAAACTGTCAAACTCTAATACCTACTTTGAAAAACACAGCGCTGTTTACTTGTTTCAAAGGGAAAAGGCAGTGCAGTGTACGGCATACATACCATGTAACTTGAGTCGGATGGCGTTGAGTGCAAAGCTGTCATATTTAACACTGCGAGAGCTAGATATTGTCACCTTGCTAGGTCGTTTTTGCGGTGATCTTATTCCGGTAGAGAGACCTTCTTTCTTGAACCTCGCAACTGGCCGAGGGCTCACCCCGGTCATCTCGCCCGCAGTTTCGAGGACTTCACGCTCAGTATTCTCCGGGAAGCGCTTCCTTACACTAGAGTAAACGTTGACAATCACCTGCTTGCAGTCTTTCGAAATTTTCGGAGACTTCAGCTTGGAGAATAGGTGATCAGGAGATGCTTCTGAAGCCGCAGTGGGCGAAGAAAACAAGCGAGTAGGAGATAGCGGTGCCATTTTCACAGACTCAGAAAGCGAAAGACGAAAGCAGACGACATCACCAGCCGGCCTAGCTGTGAAAACCTGATGCAGGAGGAGCAGGAAAAAAACCCAGAAAACTAAGACACTCTGTTCTGAAAAAAAAAAAAAAAGCTATCTTTATGCAAAACAAAACACATTTATTATTATAATACTACAATATCGACCAACGTTTACTTTAATTTTAAGTTCATTACTCTTTTCACTTTCGACGCACTACATTACGATGCGGACGAGGAGCGCGAACAGGCGCCGTAGCCTTCGCTGCGTTGACTGCTAAGTATGAAACGGAGTATAGAGAATCCGCCTCGTTTGCAGTGGGTTGGAATCCCAGTAGTGCTCGGACGGTTGCCTTGCTTTTTCGATTACCTACAAAGACCATTCAACTAGATGCATCCAGGTTACAATATTCAGCAAGAGCTTCCCAAGCACTGTCAGCACCATGGTTACACCGTGGTCAGCACTCAAATGCTGAATGAGGTGGCAGTATATGTAGAAGCATCCCACACCAAGGGATGGTGCAATTAGAAAAGGCGCTACCTACCTCTAAAAAAGTTGAAAGTGGCCCCTCATATGCATTAAAAAGTAGACATGTGCAGTGCTCACAAACATCCTGTTCATTACCCGATTTACATGTTAACTGGGCTTCAGTACCGTTTTGGCAGTAGTCTCAGCGCAACTTGTTCGTGAAATTTCTTTTCCTCATTAACTTTGAGCAGCATTTTCTGCTTCAAGGGCATAAACAGGAAGGCAATATGCGGCTGTGTACAGGAAACAATGCGTTGGCTGGGTATGGTCTCAAAAAACCCAATGTTTTGTACACGGTTTTTCTATAGGGCCAAAGAAGTTGTTTATTCATGCACTTCATTAATTACTGAAGAGACATGTTGGTAAGAATACTTTATTTGGCACAGAAGTTCTGGCCGACATGGGTCCACTGTCACTCTGCTTGTGGGCCAAGGTGCAGACCTGTGAGCACGTTCTTGAGCCAGCAGCCTGGAACGATGAATAGGAGCCTAGGACCAGAGAATGACGCGCCCTGCAAGGTCTGTTGCTGCAGTCCCTCCACTAGTGCCAGCCATATGCAGGGTTGGATGCCATGAAAAGAGAAAACAAGTGTGCAAGCTCAGAAAAGTATAACGCAACTAATAAATCACTAAGAGAAACCACAAAATGCACAAAAAAATGAAATGCATGCAAGAGAGAAAAAGATAAGGTAATCTCATAACAGACTATTGCAGCAGCCTACGCACTTCTGTAGTGGCCTTGTGCATGGACATCAGAAAGATCCTCAAAAAAAGGATAAAGGAACATTGTTCAAGATGTGCCAAAAAAAAAAACCACACACAAAAAGAAGTGTGTACAAGGCAGAGCTCAAGAATGAATGAAAATAGTCAAGACCAATGAAAGGGTTTCACTGGGTCAGACCACTACTAATCAAGAGAATCAAATTATCAGGTTTCAAGTCTTGGCAGTTAAGCTTGGCCAAACCACAACACTGCCGCATTCCTTTTTGCGGCTGTTGACGCTGGCGCACAGGGGGTCACAAGTCCGTATGCTAAACCCATAACCTTAAAGGATAGGTTGTTGAGGCCATCCGCGCTTTTCTTACACCACTCTTCTCGCCGGTGGCACAAGCCATCCTTACAATCCTTGACTTCATTTCACCTCTACTTGCACAATGGCAGTAGCAGTCAATAGACCAGCTACTCTCCCTAGCGTGCAAAGCATCCGTAACACGGCCACCACCTTTCAGTGGAATGCCTGCAGCCTTCGTCCACGATTGTCTGATTTCCGACAATTCGTCTCAAAGCACCGTTTTCCGATTGTTGCCATTTCAGAATCTCGTCTGTGTGCTACCATTAGTCTTTCAGGCTATACCTTTCAGAACTCGATGACCGGCACTGACATCAGCGGAGTTCTGTTAGCTGTCCGGAAAGACCTCCATCCCACAACCGATACCTGCAGACTCACGGAATGAATATCTTGTAGCCACCGTCAAGATCATGAATCTGTCCTTCACAGTGATCGTCGGGTACATACCCCCGCGTGTCACATTTGACGTCGACTGCCTTCAGGATATAGTACGCAGTACTCCTGCACCACACATCATAACGGCGACTTCAATGCACACCACCCTGCTTGGGGAGGCACCAGATCAACAGCCAGAGGACAACAGTTATTTGATTTTGCACAGTGTAACAATTTAACTCTCCTCAACAACGGCCAGGCAACTTTTTATCAAGGGGCAAGGTCCAGTGCCCTTGACATTTCTATGATTTCTGCGCATCTGTCGTCTTCAGCAACTTGGAATGTAGACATAGAAACTCATGGCAGCGATCATCTACCTACGTACATTAAGGTTGGTGACGCTTTTTTAAGTTCCCAGCGGCGTAAGGTACGCTATACGAATTGGAATGTTTTCTCTGACACAGCAGAGAAATTGGAGCACTCACACCTTGGTTATGAAAACTTCATTGATGCTGTAGCACGTGCTAAAACAGCCAGCACTAAAGTTATAACCCTACCAAAAGTGCAGTCAAGTGTAGATGCTGAATATGAGCGACTTCGAGCAATTCGCCGCAGAGCAGAGAGACGAGCACGCAGGACCAACAACAGAGAAGACATCAGCGTTGCTAGGTGCGCACAGAAACATGTTCAGCGCCATTTGGACAAACTCACAAGACAGGAATGGCGATCCTTCTGCACAAAGCTTGATCCCAGAAAGCCTCTTTCTAAGATTTGGAGCATTGTGCGCAGCCTCAGTAGTCAGCCCGCGCCATTATATCCTTTTGAGTGCGTAGCTGTGGATGCGAATATTTCTCGTCTCGATGCGGCGGAGGCTTTCTGTTCTAAGATAACTGCTCGTTCAACAGCCGTGTCGGTGCCACTACCTCCCCAAAGCTTTCTCTCTTCACCTAACACCGCCCTCCTTGACAAACCGTTCACTATGGATGAACTTCATGCGGCTCTGGCAACTACGAATAAAAGATCCTGCCCTGGACCAGATGGCATAAGCTACACTACCCTCTCTCACCTGACAACTAGCGCCAAGGTTCAACTCCTTGCAGTTTATAACACCTCCTGGGAGTTCGGCCGCCTTGAAACGTGTTGGAAGCGTGCGCATGTCATACCTATCCTCAAGCCTGGAAAACCATCAACTGACTTAAATGCCTATCGTCCCATAGCCCTTCTAAATTGCGTCGGAAAGTTAATGGAGAAAATGGTTCACTCCCGTTTAACCTGGGACCTGACAAACAGGGGAATTTATCCTCCGACCATGTCTGGTTTTCGAAAAGGACGCAGCAGCATTGACACTGTTATTGCCCTTGCCAATTGTGTCAAACGCAGCAAAGCAGTGCTGTCTATGACCATTGCAGTGTTTCTTGACGTGAAGGGAGCCTTTGATAATGTCACAGATGAGGCAATTCACTCAGCTTTACAATCAATTGGCATTACTGGACGAATGTATAACTGGCTGCGTGAGTATCTTCACGATAAATCGATTTTTATGTCAACAAGTGAAGGTGACACAGCTCCGCATCAAATATCTCGCGGAGTACCTCAGGGGGTATACTAAGTCCGACCCTTTTCAATCTCTCACTTGTTGGCTTGGAAAAATGCTTGCCACCGATAGTTGAAATCTCCCTTTATGCAGATGACATCTATATATGGTGTTCCGAACGCAATAGGCTGCATTGAATCATTCTTAAGCAAGTGCGGTCTCACCACGTCGTCAGATAAAAGCTCAGCAATTGCATTTTCAGGACGTGATCTTTTGCGCTACGTGCTGAAAGTTGCTGGGGTGGTATTCTCCCGGTGTCGCCTTCGCTCTTCGCTGATTGGCTCGAGCCGCGGTGACGGCAGGGTGACGACACGGATTCACCTTCCTGGTACGTCATCGTGACGTCGCCCCAATTTACTACGCTTAGTCGAACAACAGAATGCGCTGGAGCGATTCATGCGGGCGACGGGCTAGGAATTGATAATAGACGCCATGGATCCCACTCTCCTTGCCTGGTTTTTGAGCCGCGGAGAAGAGCGCCGTGTCCGCGGACATCGCAACCCGTTCGCTTTGACCGACGAAGCTTTTCGATGTCGCCGCGGCTATCGTGCGAATCGGCACACAACAACACTGGGTCTCCTTTCCTCGCACTCCATCGGAGCGAGCAGCAGTGAAGCAGGGATTCTTCTGGCGCGGCCAAATTACCGTCTGCTGAGCCGGGCTCCCGCTCGCCATGCGAACTTTCTTTGCACCGATGTAAGCAGACGACGAAGCAGACGTTGCCCGCAGCGACGAGATGGCATTATAAGTACTCACTGACTGTAATATGTACATAATGCTGCTTGAAATAAAAAATAATCATCTCTGCTATAATTAACAACTACTAATCAAAGATACGAAACTACTGCTGCTACTGAATCAGCAGTGGTAAATTGTCGCCTTTCGGAGTGACTGAAAGCATCGCCGACGAAAGTGCCGGCGACGTTTTCCGTTTCTTCGAGCAACTGTACGCACTTTTTTAGGCCCCGCCCTGATGCGACATGTCGCAAAAGGCGACACCGGGAGAATACCACCCCAGGTGCTCCAATACCGTACCTCACAAGCCATAAATTTCTGGGGGTAATGTTCGACAGGTCATTGTCATGGTCCCCACATGCGCGACACATGAAAGTCAAGCTCTGCTCTTACGCCTCTATTTTTTGTATGCTCTCCACCAGCAGAACAGGCTGTTCTACACCATCATTACTACGACTGTATGGAGCGCTCTGTGAAGGCCTTCTGCACTACAGTCTCCCAGCTCTGGAGGGTATATCGCAAACAAATATAAAAATCCTTGAAGCCATGCAAGCTAAAGCCTTGCGAATCTGTCTCGGCCTTCCCAAAAACACCTCCACAATGGGTACTCTAGCTGAGAGCAGATGTCTATCGGCATCAGTGCTTTTAACCCAGGAGCTCCTTCGTGCCCAGGTGCGGTTTGTGGCTCGTGTACCAAACCATCCACTCGCTGAGTACTGCATGGAGGAAATTTCTAACATCCTTCTATCACAGTACCAGCGTCCCGTCACAACCTGCAGCACACCTTGGAGGTATGCAGCATGGCAAATTAAGATCACAATCCCTGGCATTAAAAGAAAAAATGGCTGAGGCTTAACTCGGTTAAGCCTGGAGAATGCGAAGCATCATCGTGTCGCGTAATTTGGAGGCGCACAACCACAGCGACGGCGCGAGGTGGGCCCCCGTTTCTCCACTGTCGTGACGTCATCGTGTCACGTGGTGTGACGTCTTTTATCACGTGATTTGGAGGCGCATAACCACGGTGAAGGGCTGAAGTGGTAGCTAAAGTAGTATGCTTCGCATAAAACAAACACCCCCAATCCTGCACTTAAATACTTTGCGATTGAACACATTCATAGTTGCTACAATGCGTACCGCCACATCTACACTGATGGCTCTGTAACGTCCTTATCATCAGCGATTGGCGTCTGGATTCCGTCAACGTGCACCATAATTTCAGCGATACTCAGTCACTGCACCTCGACTACTGCTACCGAGCTGGCTGCTCTGCGTGTTGCAATTACTTACATCCTACAACCGCCAACAGCGTGGGTTATCTTCAGTGACTCTCGCGCTGCACTACAGTCGATAAAGTCATCAGGAAGCCTTCAGGAGCAGATGACGAACAGGTTACACCGAAGCCTGTGAGTTACGTCACCGTGTTGTGCTTCAGTGGTTACCTGCTCACTGCGGCCTCGTAGGCAATGATTGTGCTGACGGTGCAGCAAGATCGGCGCATGGCGACACCTCCTTGTTCCTACCCATACCCTTTTCTCGCAGTGATGGCGCGAGACTCCTCGCTACTAAATCCTGGCAGATGCAACGCTCTTTGTGGAGTGATCCGCGGTGTCAATACAGACCCCTCTTTCGCATTGACCCCGCTTGTGAATTCCACATGCCACGCAATTTAGATAGATGTGAGTGTAATTGCCTGCACATAGTTTGATAATCATGTGAGTGTGTGAGTGTTGAGTATGTTTGATGGCACCTTTTTTTCTTTCTCTCTCTCTCTCTCTTTCACCCTCACCTGGAGTAGCACGCCAGGCCTATAACCAGGCAGACCTCTCAACTATTCATTAAAGTGTCTCTCTCTCTTAAAGGATAGGTGGGGGGAAAGACAGCAAATTTTTGGTTGGCGTCCTAGTTTCAAACATTGTGTATTGCCCCAGGGCATGTAATATATGCTGCACAATTCATATATGCAGAATAAATAATTTATTAACGCGTTATGTATACCGAGCGGTTTTAGTTTAAGTTTCTGAGCGCCGGGGTGTGTTATGACGTCACTCCCAAGGAAAAGCAGCAACCCTGGTCACGTGGACTCCAAAAGTACTAGTTCGAAAAAATACCAGCCGGTACTGCGATATGCTGAGCAAAGCCAAACGGGCGAGGGGTAACATAGAGTTCTGAAACCAAGCAGCTCACATGGGATGAGCTCAGTCGCAGTATGCGATTTCTGCGTTGTATTTAGCTTTGGTTTTTATAGGCTTAGAGCACTCTCCGCATTCCAAAACCAAAGAAAGATGCAACATTTTCCAGGAGTCTCCTTTTGATGATCTCACGAGTATATTGTGCATTCATAAGCAGATAATCTGTTTTGTACAATGCATTTTTAAAATAAACCTTTGCTTTCCCTGTGCTTTGCGGTGTACAAAATTAGGACTACATCTTAGCAACGCTGTTTTTCACGTTGCACTTTGCATAACCCCTTGCAATTTAGATGCAAACTCAAAGAAGCAGCATCTGCTTGCATTGGATGAAAACTCGAAGTCTTTGACGCAACACCTCATCGTTAAAGGGTCAGTCTACTGAATTTTATCGACCATATTTTCTTTGCGGCAACCGATAGCTCTTTACTCAAATTACCGTTTAGCCAGCTGTGGTGCCAAGGAGTGCGGTAGAACATTTTAAAATAGAATTTATTAATGTGGGAACACATCTGTATGAGATGGTAGTCTCATCTGGCAACCATCTGGATTTCCGCCGCGCGGCGACAAACATGGCGGCGCCCGTCGAAGCCGGACCTCTCGCTTCGGACTGAATTCTCGTTGTTGTTGCCTTTTTCAGTGAGTTCACTGGCCATAAATGGGGCGCCTGTCTTTCGCTTCGTCTCATCTCGCCTATAAGAAAGCATATAAGAGATAAATTTGCTTTATTTTAATAATTAGTGACGATTCTGCCGCTCCTAGGCTTAAGTGGAGAGTCGGTTTGTTTACAGCAATGGTTCCCGTCCTGACGACCAGATGGCGCCACTATAGGATGAGTTTATTTTTGCGTCTCTGCTAGCATACGCTGAACTAAAAGTGGGAATGTGCCTGCGTTTTGCGTACGTGTAAATATATATATTCATGCGATTTACAGAAAAAGCGAGCGGTACGCCTTCTACAGTTTACTAGAACAAAACGTGCGTTTCTTTGACATTGGGGCATGCAAATGGTACGTAGTATATTCACTTATGCTTCTACAAAAAAAGACTACCACTTTCTTGAACAAAATGAACGTTTGGGGTCGCCACCATGCTTTTTTATGCGACTTTTAACGCCGAAATAAAATATAAATTCCTGCCTAAACCGGGCGCAGACCCCTCGTTATTGATGTTATAGGGTGCCAACTACCAGAATATGCCATTATTTATACACTCATCTAGGTGAGTAGACTGACCCTTTAAGAAAGCCAGCCCGGAGCACCATACTTCTCGAAGGGTACCAAATACATTCCAGCCTGAGAATGCTACTTGACAATAAGTGCAGTGGCAGCCCCACTACTGTTGTGTGCATTAAGATGAGGCCCTGCAATGGAAATAGCCTAAGCAGAGTCCTGTCACCGATGAGCTGGCTGCTCAATGGCTATTCATATTTTCACAATGCAGCCTCCCTTATTTTAGGCCAGCATTTTCAATTCTTCACAACGGATGTAGCACTTCGAAAAACCTGCCACTGAAGACATCCATTGACTCAAGCAGAATTGGATCTTTGTCAGCAATTATCTCAACCACAAATAACCTGGAGCAACTACAGTGAAACCTCGGTAAGGCACACTCGCTTGAGTGGTAGCCCCGGTTAGGAAGTAGTTGCAGGAAATCGCCAACTCACCTTACATTACACCTCATGCATTTGGACCCCACTTACGACGCGGTGGCTGATCCGAACATTTCGGTTAGCCTGTACCTATCGTGTGCAAGACTGAAGGGATTTCTAATAAAGCAGCCATGAAAGTTCACGAGTTCTCTTAATGCATACACCACACTGACAAGTTGGTGAACGAATGGTGAAAGAAAGCGGAGGTGCCAGCCTGACCTCGCCACACCCGGCCCCCGTCGTCAACCTGCTTGCAGGTGCTGGTGTACGAACAGTCACGGCCCTAGCCATGCAGATGTGCCCATTGCTGTAGCTGCTGCTCATCGCTGTCACATGACCCGGCCTCTCTGCAGAAGATTTGAGTTTTCCTCCATGTGCCGCACCTACCATTGCAGCGTTGCCAGCTGATCTGCGCCACTGTGCAGCTGTGGTCCAGCCCCATCTCACTGTGTTGTCATATTGCCAACGCTGTCAGGGATAGCGTGCTTCCCAAATGAAATAAGCTGCACTGCGTCTCACATCAAGGCGAAGCTTTCAAGTACTGACACCCACCAGGTTCACCGCCTGAGTGAAAGGGCTCTTTGCAGATGTTCTGCAGCAGGATGGCGTTGGCATCATCTTCAGCCTGATAACACCCACTGCAGGGCAAAGGCCTTTCACAAAAAGGCCTCTGCCAGCTGTGGCCGCCGTATCCCAGCAATCTGCTTAATCTCATCCACCCACCTCACATTCTGCCGCCCCATGCTATGCTTGCCCTCTCTTAAGGACCCTTAAGGACCAGAGGTTATTTTGCCTTCGCATTACATACCCTGCCCAAGCCGCCTTCGAGGCTGCACTACTAGCTGTGCGATTAAAAGGTTTCGCAGGCACATTTTTTGAAATGCCTTAGGTATTATCTTTTACCAGGTAAGCAGACATATGCAGGGTGTTTTCAGTTTGGGCATATTGCCGCTTTGCACAGTTTTTCCATAGTGCCACGAGGTATGCCTTAACGAGGTTTTACTGTACTTATAAGTAGTAAGGTTGCTGAATTTGATGCGTCTAAAGGTGAAATCTGAACCGATTGGTAGACCTCCAGCAGTGAGGCCCATGACCCAACTAAAAACGGAAGTTCTGATCTACTGCTATGCGATGCATTCAGAACAGGTGCTGACCTTCATGGCCTCACAGATAACATTGACAACAATGGCAACGCAGACATCGAAGTTTGCCTTCGAATTCCACCATTGGTGGCATGTTTGCCGCTGCTGTACCGTCATTCGCCACAGTGGCTCACTCACAACTCGCCTCAATTCTTACCGCGGTACCAATCCAACACACAACTCTTATGTGGTACTGTGCGGATGAATTTTATGGCCATGCCACTGCTCTAATTACATCACACCACTTTCTCTCAGTCCCATGGCGACTTTCCTAGCAAAGGTGGTATGGTATGTTTGGTATGTTGGGGTTTAACGTCACAAAGCAACTCAGGCTATGAGGGACGCCGTAGTGAAGGGCTCCGAAAATTTCGACCACCTGGGGTTCTTTAGCGTGCACTGACACTGCACAGCACACGGGCCCCTAGAATTTCGCCTCCACAAAAATTCGGCCGCCGCGGCCGGGATCGAACCCGCGTCTTTCGGGTCAGCAGCCGAGCGCCGTAACCCCTGAGCCACCGCGGCAGGCTCCTAGCAAAGGTGGGGGAAGGAGGAAGTTGGAGCACCACGAAAGCCTACAACAAGAACATAGTGCAGTGGCCTCGCTTAAACTCTTGCCCAGAACTCGGACAGCACAGGTATTTCTGGCTGAGCTTACAACTTTGTCATGCCCAAGTTGACAGCTCAGCAGCCACAGACAGTGACAGTTCGAAAAAATTCCGGGGGGGGGGGGGGGGGGGGGAGTCAGTGCTCAGTGCAGGTGGCACGCACTAGTTTTAAAATTCACAGAAGATGGAGAACTCACCTCGTGGTGCCTTGAAGCCTCTGCTGATTCCGCATTTTATCCCCCCATTTGTTCAGCCTCTGCGCCAGCAAGCGAACGCCGGACTCGAAGCAGGAATCGGGAAGGTCCGTGCATACGAGCAAACTGCATTTCTGTTCTTCAAGTGCCGTTTTCTGAAATCAAAATAAATTTAAAAGAAGAACATGTTTACGCGCTGCAGACACCAAAGCGTAACCGCTTATCTCGCGGCAATTAGTGCACCCGTTTCGGAAATCGGCTCGTACGGATTCACAGCAACACAATTGTAAAATGAACCATTAAGTCACTGCTCTACACACCTTCCTAGCAGCGGGGCCACAACAAATCAGACCACGTACAAAACTCATCGCATAAACGGTTAGTTCAACTGGACTGTTGTCAAAAGTCTCCCGCCTTTTTTTCGGGCGTTCGCAAAAGCTGGTAATCACGCGTGTTTTACGTGACCAAGAGTTACGCTGGGCTGGGCTGAAAAAAGGCATAAAAACATATTTAGAGCGTATTCTTTTCTGTCGAGCTCCACTGAGCTTTTGAGCAGAACTCGGGATAAAACACATGAGTGTTCCCTTCAGTGCATTTGTCTCCACTGCCGGGAAAGCGGGCTCAGTGCTAGTCCTGGGTGATCTGCTAACAGAAAACATTCGGGCACAAGCAAGTTGACAACGAAATGCCGAATGTGCATACCGAAAGACTGAAAGAACAGAGAAATTCAGTACGTTCCACTCACCGGCCAGACTGCTACTGCAGCATGGAGTTTTTTTTCCTCCATGTACTGCAGGCTCGGCTCGGCTCAACCGGCTCAACCATGACTTCAACAAAAAAAATCACGAGACGTGACGTCATTTTGAAAATAATGCTTGCGTTATTTCGACCTTTTTCCAATCACTTATACCTTCAACACAAATCAAAATTTTCGGCGTCATTATTACTTAATTCAGGTTCTCTACATGGTTTTATTATGTGTTTTTGTTGTATTTAAAATACCCCACTCCAACCGCGGCATGGCGGTTGGTATCAACAATCGCACAATCCAATCCAATCCAAAAAAGTACGCTGTGTTGCTGGTTGCGCCAGTTCCGACAACATATTCGATTTTGTGTGTTTTCAGTCTGTGAGTAGAAGATGCTTTGGTCAAGGAAATATATGTGCCTACAGAGCAAGGATAACTTTGTGTGAGCCGGTGAGCGTCACTTTTGCAGCGTGCGTGTGTAAAGACATGGTCCGTCTTAGTGCGCGCGTTCTCAAATATCACCCCGCAGTCACGAAAGATTCGGGCTTATTAGCGCCTTTACCAGTTACATTAAAGCCGCAGAACTGTGTAACCACAATATAGACAAATATGCTTCCGTGAAACCTGCCGGAGTTATTCCCTTAAGCCTGCTACTTCAACGCTTGTGTCTGCGGGGATGTAGACGCAATAGGCTGCAAAGATGTAATTGGCATTAATTTATTGCAATTCATATGACGTGTGTTTTCAGCTGTGTTTTCAGATCGGGTGTGTTTTGTCGTTATTTTGTGTGTGCGTGTGCTGTGCCTTTTTTGTGCGTGCTCGGTTTTGCAGGCTTTGGAAGACCACCAGTTGCGAGAGGAACAAGGTTCCAGCGGAACCGCTGCCAGCCTGTGCCGACCTATAGCTTGACGCACCTGACCTGCGAATTATGCAGGGGCGTAAATCGCAGGAGGGAACAGGAGTTCCTGCACATACCCCCCCCCCCCCCCCCCCCCCTCCGACATTCGTCCTGGGTCTCCTCGGTCGGCAACGAATGATACGAGCAGTGCTACACGCAATGCGGGGAAGCAGTGGGAGTGAGGAGGCCTCTTCCCTTCAGCACAGTGGCTGAGTCAAGAAACAGTGCTGCAACATCGCTGAAATTCGCTGAAAGGTCGGCGACGTTGAACAGAGACCGAAAGCAACAACTGAAAATCATATAGGCCGTCAGGAGTGACGAAGGCAGTTTTTTGCTGTTCATGTTCATCAACCTCCATCTTCTAGCTCCTGCTCTTTAAATCAGTCGAGGAAAAATATTTGGCGTCGTGAAGTCGATCAATTACAGTCTGCCAGCAATCAAAGGACATACCATGACTGCATATGATTGCTCTTACTTTTACTTCAAGCCTCTGCTTTTCTGGCATTGAGTCAGTCTGTGATTGCGACAGATGTGAACGGGTAGACGTGCCTGTGTGTTCGGGGCTCAGCACCACGCAAACCCTCGAAGGTTTCTTAGGGGTTTTTCTCTTCTTTGGACTTGGCGAATGTTTTACCAGTGCGCAAGACAGGTGCTGATGGATACCACTTGACAGCATACGTAAAACTACCTGATATCAGCTGGCCATCTTTATTCAAAAAAGTGAAATAAGTATACCACTGAGCGCTATCAGCCACCATCACTTTCAGTCTCTTAAAAATGCTTGTCTGATTAGAAAATTGGGAATGCCCCTTCCAACATCTCGGGTCCATGCCTTCTCTGAGTAAAAAATGAAGCAGCATGGAGGCTGTGATTATGGAGTGAGAAAGCGATGCTGGTTAAATGCTGATGAAATAGCATAACTAGCATAACTGCTGTATTGTAATGGGATGCTTAAATAGCACAAAGCAGGCTTTCGATTAGAGGTAGGCTACAAAACAACATTATACTTTGCGCTCCAGGTCTGCACAAACCAGTATCACAGACGAGTTCGTACTCATGCTAGGCACAACCGGAAAAATCAGGCTATTGAAGGATCGCTGCATGTTATTTGGCTCGTGAGGAAACACATCAAGAGAAAAATTTCTAAAAACAATGCATTTAGCACACGCGTAGCCTATTCCTATCTTAAGACCCGCCGCGGTGGCTCAGCGGTTACGGCGCTCGGCTGCTGACCCGAAAGACGCGGGTTCGATCCCGGCCGCGGCGGCTGAATTTCTTGAAGGCGAAATTCTAGAGGCCTGTGTGCTGTGTGATGTCAGTGCACGTTAAAGAACCCCAGGTGGTCGAAATTTCCGGAGCCCTTCACTACGGCGTCTCTCATAGCCTCAGTTGCTTTGGGACGTTGTTTCAACAATAAACCAAACCAAACCTATCTTAAGTGCACTAGGATGCATAGCGTCCTGACGCACTATAAGCGCATGGTTATGGACCTAGCTTTACTTACATTTCGAGGAGATTTCGTACAGCATTGAGAAATATCAAATCATAATGCTTTCAAATAAGGAGAGAGACCCCTTTAAACAGCACTGGTAGATTTATAAGGTTCGAACACTCTCCAATACCTGAGAGGGGGATTAGCAACCCGAAGAACCACATCTGCATTGGTTACGAACGCATGTTTTTGGTCTGACACTCTTCGGGATAGGGTTCCGTCCTGATGTCTTCAATTCCATTTTCCAAGTTTCATAGGCCACATTTTTAAAGATAATGCAGTTAAGTGCTATGTCACCTTTATGCCAGAATTAAATAGCTTATCTATGTTTCACAAATGATTTAGTGATTGCAAGGCATCGTGGTGATATGAACTCTCAGCAGCATGGAGAGACTCAGACAAAGCCACCGGCTCATTACTGGACCCGCATAAAGTTAACAGTGGGATTGGGACAAGATGCCGCCTTCCTAGCTTCCGCAGAATCCCCTTGTTCGGTCTCTCGCAGACGTCGCCAGGCTGCCTCGCCCTCGAGTACCCTTGGTAGCGGCAGTAAATCATTCGTCCACTCTGCTGTCAGTAGACAAGAAGGCATAAAAATTGAAGCATCCATCATTGTTGTGAAAACACGAATCATAATATGAGCCTCAGCCCGGACTCACTCATGACTCTGGTCGCAATCTAAATTTGAGTCCGGATCCGACTCGCTCAGCGCTCGGATAACCATCTAAATATGAGCCTAAGTGAGTCTACTCATGGCTCAGTCCGTTGATCTAGGACGGAATTACACGTATTCAATACACAAAGCATGTAAACAATGCAGTTGTGGCCTTGGAGACTTCTCCTTACTCTACTAGATGTTGTTTCGCATTGCAGGCATGAGGAGCAGTGTTAGAAGGACGTAGAGTACATGCTTGAGGATGAACCTTTGAATGCAGCCTACTTCTACGAACATATGCAGAACCTTGCCAGGAGAACTATCCAGACCAACTGTGCTTAAAATATCACAAGCGACATTCCTTTTTAGCTGGTAGAGAAGATCAGTTTCCAGAATTTACCCGCTGTGATGGCTCAGTGGTTACGGCGTTCGGCTGCTGACCCAAAAGACACAAATTCGATCACGGCTGCGGCGGGCAAATTTCGATGAAGGCGAAATTCTACAGGCCTATGTGGTGTGCGATGCCAGTGCACGTTAAAGAATCCCAGGTGGTCGAAATTTCAAGAGCCCTTCACTATGGCATCCCTCATAGCCTGACTCGCTTTGAGATGTTAAACCCCCATAAACCAACTAACCGGTTTCATAAATTTGTACTCCCAGTTTACAGTAGGTTGCCCTTGCACTTCTTTATCCCTTCGTGTATCCTTTCACATTCTGTGCCTGCAGGAGGAAGAAAACAGCAGAATGTGTAGTCGGACATGGATTTTGTGCATTCTCGCTTCCTTGTGCGTTGCCATTGGCACAAAAGCACAAAGACCCCGCTGCTTGTGGCATTTGTGTTTGTTTTAATGTGACGCTTGTTTTTTCTCCGTTACTTTGCAGGCCGTTACTGACAAGCCAATGCGTACAAGATTCGAGAGGAAGAAACCATCAGTACCACACCTGACAACCTTGCATGACTCCATTGCTTGATGTTCATAACCTCGAAAATTGCATGTGAAATGATCTCAGTGCATTGTGTCTATGTACAAAGTGAGATGGAAGTGTTTTAAATTATTTTGCTTGAATTACAGGGATTTAGAATGAGAATGGGGACCGCCCTCAAAACAAAAATTTATTTTTTGAACTCTTTTTGAAACATTAGAAATATTTTCACAGGAATGTCGGTAGGCTTGGAATCGAGAGTGAAGGAGGGGTTAACGGGAATAAAAATAGGCACCAAGTTCTTTTCTTCTTCTTGGCTAATGAGTCATATAGCAGGACTCACTGGCATGCATGGGTTGAGCAGTCTAAATCTAAATTAAGATCTCAGTGGGATTCCCATTACAGTAGTGGTACTAACAAAACACCTGACCGGACACATCAATCAAGTGAAGCCTGCAACGTGTGTACTCTTGTGGTGGGCAATTAGTAGTAATCATAGAATCACATTATTTGGTCACTCGGAGGCTGAATGGCCGTGGGGCATTCCAGAATACTATGGGTCGAATTGGCGCATGTTTTAGGGCAGTTATAACATTCAGGAAATGTTGCATATTTTTGTAAGGAAGTCTGTGCTGGCGTCAGTAGGACATTGCATGTCACTTCGTCAAGTAACTTTGTGACGCGGAGAATTGAAAAAAAATCTGGTCCGCACCTCTAATGAAGGAGGCCCATTGGTTCCAAAATATTATGCTCAATCGAAAATACAAAATGACAGAGAATGATGCCTTTATTTTTGGTGCAAAATGGGGTGAATCAGACCCCATCCTGTTATTCAGAGACCAAAGCAAGATCACGTCTGAGGTGATGGTCATTGTGAAAAACTGCATGTGTGACATCGCATGAAAGCACGAAATGCAGTTATGCAGGTACTCGTGTGAGCATTCTGTTATGTGGATGAATTGATTTTTTCATTATATTCAATATTCTTTCGTTTTTCAATGCGGAAGCATCAAGGATGAAAATTGCATGCATTGGAACTTATAGCCTTTCGTGCCTCTGTGTCTGCCACATCAATCTATATCCTGATTCTTGTGCTGTATGGCCTGTAATCTGCGAATGCGTGCTTACATCATTCAGTGTGACTTCAGCACTTCGTTCTTTGTCTCCTGGTTGGCGCTGTGTGAAGATTGTAGCTCTGTCAAACGTGTGCTGTATCGTGTGGTGAATTTTATATTCTATTGTACTTGCCAATGTTTACTGGTTTTTGGGCGTCCTTTTGTCTTTGCTGAAGAGTACACTTTGTTTCCCTGTCGTTGGTCACAAGTGACCGACCTCATTTCGTCATGCACATAGCATTACTGTCTCTGTCCAAACGATATTCACTGCTGTGTTCATTTAGTCTGCATCCTGACATCTTCCATTTTGTTTTGAGGCCTTTTTAAGAGCAGGTTACATTTGGCTGTATGGAGTGTGCTGTGAAAATGTTTATTTTAGTTTTCTAACAATACTGCATGTGTATCTGCACACCTGGAAATCATAGTATGATGGTAGTAGAGACTTTTATTTGTCTTTAAGGCGGAGAATGTTTTATTCTAATGCGAATTCATTAAAAAAAATTGGCCTATGCTTTTTTTTAAGCTGTGTGCTCTAGTGATGCTGTACACTGTTGTTCAAGGCCGCACTATATTTACCGGGTTTACTGACTGTCAGTGTTCTTTTTTTAGTGCTGCCTGACTGGTTCCCTTGCATCACAAAATGTCCGTGAAACGTGTGTAGTGGTGCTATAATTTCTGCTCAAAATATTGCAACAACTGATGACAAGTCGCACCTTTTCTTGCTGTTTCTCACTACGTTCACTCTGCCTGCAACGGTGGCCTAGTCATTGTAGCGTGCGTCTCATATGTAGGATGTGCTGGGTTGGATTGCCTGTGCCACTGGGTACCCAACAGTGGTACAATACGCATGCTTTCCCCCTGGCTTCTGCTCAATGGAATGCCTGGAAATGGGTGTTAAGTTCACCCTTTGTGTTGACGAAAGTGTCTCTTCCCACGGTGCTCTCTGACCAAACCTGCCCTTGCATAATGAAATTTCATCACTGTCATCATCAGCTCTTACTCTCGTTGGTTCCGATGAGCTCACCTCATCACCATGTTCCCAGGGATGGACTTCTTCCGTGTCATCCGTGGTGTTAGAAAAGCTGGTCACCTTAAAGTGATACTGAGGCAGTTTTCGCATTAGCTAACCCTCTAGGGTTTTGAAGTATTGTCATTGCTTATCACGTCTGTGAAGTTACTTTTTCTATTTTGGCTAAAACAGTGGTGCTGTCGCCAATTGAAAGCACGATGCTTAAATATCCTGTGTCCCGCGCTAGCAGAGAGGAAAACCTCGTCCATATCGGCCAATGTGGCGTCACGTTGAGGAGTCGGGGATACTTCGACACACCCTAGCGAGCTTTCAATGAGTGCTGTTTCTCGTTCTGAATGCGTCGTTACACGTACTGCAGGCGTTGTTCTTCGTGTCGGGCGTTGCGACGTACAAAGCGTGTCAGCTGACCTTGAGCATCGGGTTCAACACGAGGTACCGCTCTGCGTTCGTGTCCACGAACAACTACAGCCGCGTCTATGTCGTCTCCCACTGTCTTCCACAAGATCTTAAGCTCGCTGCTGTGACGAGGGAGAATTAAAGCCGACCAAAGCAAGCGTACTCTGCTCGAAGCACTTTCCTCGGAGCGGCTGCATCCAGAGCTTGTCCTTAATGTGATCTCTAGAGATTTCTGTCAAAAAGGCGCGGCTGAACCATTACAAAGTTCCTTCGATTTTCTCGCGTATGAGATACGTGTCACCCTTGCCATGAAGTGCCTCTTCTGAAAGTAGGAACATGCTCACTTAGCCCCTGCGGAACCTTTATAGAGGCTCAAGCATGCATCGCTCTCCTCAGCTTAGGCGCGGCCAGACAACAGGAGGCGTGCTCAGACCACAGAGGCGTGCTCTCCTCAGACTTTAGGCTCCGTTCTATGCGTCCAAGCAAGCATCGAGGTTACTGATATGCGGCATCTCGTTTAATCATAGCTAAGCGATTAAAATGAAAGTGTTCAACAGAGGTCTGTCTGATTTGGGATGCAAATTTGAGAGAGAAATGAACGCCAACCAAGTTCTTGCATAAAAACGCGATGTTTCGCAACCTTGCTCGGTTTCTTCATCAAGTTGTGGCAGCGGGCGATTTCCAGCTAGTCTGGCTTTTCAGCACACTGAACCTAAACTGCAGATCTAGGAAGGGCTAACGTTTCCGAGGGAGTGATTATTATTTCCCGGCATCTGCTGAACGCGCCAAGATTGAAGCAGCAGCCTTGTGCGCGTATTTGGCTTGGTTTCCAGTGCACATTGATGGCGTCACTATCCTGTGGTCACATGCCTCACAGTGCTAGGCCATTGCGCTTTGTTCACTTTGACATCAGCTTTGTGCTGCTTCATCGTTTCTTTGAAATACTTTGTTCTTGCCCCAACCTAGAATGTTGGGCACTGAGAACAGGATTTTTTCTACACCACGCCTTGGGCCTTTTCTTTTATATGACGCTCTTTCGAACGAGCCTGGAGGCGTCCAGTGGTGGTAATTGGCTTGGGTATTGTTCGCACCCCTTCCTTTTCGAGGATACGTGCCGAGGTTGTGCTGGCCCCTTTTACGCATGGACTGCATACGCGTCTTTCACGCTGGCATATGCTTGTGCTAGGCGTAGAATTTTTTTATTGCTTCTTTCTTGGTTTCGGGTGACATTTGGAATGAACAAACCGTAGTATCCTTTTCTTTGGAGGTCATTGGAAAAAAATGGTTGCCATATTCACTTTCACAACTCCACGGAAAGCTGCGATCTGCACTCAACGCAGCGCCGGATCCATATCGGAAGCTTCTCCGGTCCTCAATGTGTAGTCGCGGCCTCTTTGACCAATCACGGGCGGCGTCGCAATGCACGGTGTGTCCCGCGGCACAGGCCAGATATTTCTGCTCAAAAAAGGCAATTTGTGATTGCTTTTGCCTTAATTGGATGTGATATTCCAGTATACAGCATGAAAAACTATAGGACGCTGCTGCCAGCCTGATTTCCAAAAAAAGTGCCCGTTAAACCTTTTACATGGCAGCGCATTGAGAAACTCGGTCTTGATAGTTTCTTCTCTTTTTTCCTTCTGGTTTCTCGTCCCAAAATTGTTGGTGTGGGTATTAAACGAGTAAATATGGTATGCTCTAACAGGACTCAAGACACAGTAGTGTGCAGTTTCAGATGTGGTTCTACTCACTTGGTTAATGGAACTCTTTGAGATGGTGGAGGCAGTGCATCATGCTGGGCATATTGGCTACATTTGTGGGTCGTTGCTGTAGCCTGGGCTCTTTTTACCAGTAGTCATGCTTTGAATCCTTTTTCCTGTGCACAGTGCAATGGCTATAAAAAGTTCAATAGAATAATAATCGCTCTAACAATGTTTTGTGTCATTAAGCATGACTGAGACTTGGTAGTTCTTAAGCCTGTGTCGGCAGACTTGAAGTGACCTTCCCATGAATCCAGAAAATTATGCAAGTTCGTCAGTGCAGTAATGGCCGTTGGCTCGGTTCCAATACGTCTATAAATTTGTAGCTATTTGTCAGTTTTTCTGGAGGGTAAGTGTAGTAATCATCTGCATGCAGAATTAAAAGTTGGGAAATTTTACTTTAGAACTCACTCCTATTCAGAATCGCCCCACTGATTATACACAACCTGAAAACGCTTTTTTACGAGTGTGTATTCCATATTCACCGCCTTATGCAGGTAACACCATGTGAGCTTTTGCACTCTTAATCTTTTGTCCTAATGGATACAATCTGGCTTTCACATGCAGGTTTGAGCTCCGGGGACCACAAACATGGTGTACTTTCATGGCAGAACTCACCAGGTTAGAATCTGCGCTTCTTCTCCATATATGCTTTCCTGAAGGCTGTTTTTCAAAGAGCAGTTTGTAGGATACGGGAGCTTTAGTTTACTTAACTGTGGTGAACGGTGGTGATATGTGCCTTCGATATTCTGGAAAGTTTTCTCTGATATGTGAACTATACTCACTGAACTATGACCGATGTGAGTTCTGTTCATTGCTGCAAGAAATTGTACAGCAGACCAAGGCCTCGTATCGCTTTTAGCCTTTTCCTCCTATTGGACACGGTCTGAGGAGCAAATAAAAGGGAAAAAAATGGCATTGTGCATTGGACTAAGCATAGCTGACTGCCGCTTGTTTTGCTGTGAAGCCCACCAGTGACTGGAGAGACATCTTGACTGTAGAGACATCTTGTTTCAGACCTGCGTTGTCCGTTGCAGTTCTGTTGAATAAAACTTTTGATAGACATCTACAGCTTTTGATGAATGTGTCCTATGCATTCAACTTTTCTTCCTAGTTCCAAGTGAACTGTGGATTGTTCGTTCATGCATTTTATTTGAAGTACTCTGCCTGTGCAACACAGGTTCAATTGCCACACAGAGCGACCATGGCGCACCTCCTGTGCAAGATTCAGCCAGTGAAAGGCATCCTGTGAGCCACTGCACGGAATCTACTCCTTCTGACATGGGTAACCACCGGGGCAATCCCACAGGAGATAAGCTGCACAAATGCACCCACTGCAGCAAGCTATTCACAAGAAGATACCATCTAGTGCAGCATCTCCGAGTCCATACAGGCGACGGCCTATACTATTGTAACGACTGTGGAAATAGCTTTGCACAAAAGCACCATCTGAAGAGACACCAGCGCACTCACACAGGCGAGCGACCTTACCGTTGTGACAGCTGTAATCGCAGCTTTGTACAGAAGGTCCATCTGGAGGCACACCAGCGGACTCATACAGGCGAGCGTCCTTACCGTTGTGACCATTGTGGTAGCAGCTTTGCTCAAAAGACCCATCTGGACGCACACATCCGTACCCACACGGGTGAAAAGCCGTTTCAGTGCCAACTTTGCCCCATGACTTTTGCGACACAGTCAACTCTTGCAGGGCATATTAGATCTCATAAGGGCGAAAAGCCCTTCCAATGTGACTTGTGCGAAAAGGCATTCAGTAAAAGGCAATATTTGAACCACCACAAGGAGGCTATTCACCAAAAATAGTAGTGGCGCGTGATGCCCTTAGTCTATATGTTTTGCTAGCTACCATTTTCTATGCAAGCTAACGAGATTCTAGCTGTGTACCCTATGAAAGGCATTGGTAGCTAGGCTGCATCATTACCTATATTTGTAAGTTTTGTTCACTTTGAGGGAGCTTTCTGAAAACAACGTTTGCTGTTCCCTTAGACTCCACATTCATGTTCGGTATTTCCTGAACACTGAGACTGAGCCTGCTATGCTCGTAAACTTGCATGAATGGAAATAAAATCACTGTCATACCTGTATGGCATCACTTCTTTTTGGGGAGAGACCTTCAAAAACTTGATCTCCAATGTTCATCGCCGCTGGCAGTTTACAGCCGGCCTCACTGAAGAAATTTTGTGAAGTAAAAGTGCACAAACAACCGCGATTTTTGTAACTCGATTATCGAGATGTCAAAGAATAGCAGTGATGCATGTAATGCATACCTTCACCGTCCATGACGTGTGCAAAGGCGCAAGAGATTAGCGGGACAGTTCGCGTTACTCTGTTGTTCAGAGAAAATTATTGCTCTCAAGTGCTGGCGCTGGGCCCCCAAAATAGCAGATGCGCTAGGATGTATATTTGCCTCGCAGCTCACTGCTGCAGCACTTTATCCACACTGGAGGCGAAATTTTAGATGCCCGTGTACTGTGCAATGTCAGCGTAGCACGTTAAAGAACCCCAGGTTACCCAGGTGGTCGAAATTTCTGGAGCTCTTCACTACGGCGTCTCTCAATGTCTCTCATAGCCTGAGTCGCTTTGGGACGTTGCACTGACATCGCACAGTACAAGGGCTTAGAATTTTGCCTCCATCGAAATTTGACTGGCCTGTATGATGCAAAGGCATGGAGGATGCAAAAACGTGCATACTTTTGCGGCAAGCAGCTGTTTTTTTTTTTTTTAATGCGATGTTGATTGCCTCAGGGCACAAAACTGTTACACCAGCTGGTTACACAGAGCTCCATATGATGACGATGATCACATACCCACGGCGGGGGATTAGCCAGGGTTATAGTGAACTAGAATGTATTCTAGTTCACTATAGCCAGGGTGCATATGTCTGCCGGCAATTTCTTCCTCACTTACTGTTTGTGCACTCATCTCATTCTTCTGACCCAATCCCAGAGATGAGCACGGATTTGTCCAGTTGATAAAAAAAATCTGCAAGACATGTTTGCGAATGCCGTCGGACACGTATACATATGCCTCTCCTCTTCCGCACGACGCTAAGCACAGTCAAGCTAGCACGAATGCACAGTTAGCACTTAGCATGGCAGTTGCCATACCTCTCCTAATAACCTTCTCCTCACCATGCTAAGCACGTGTCCTTTTTCCTTTGTCCTAAGCACCTAGCTTTTTTCTTCAGTATCTCTGCAAATGTGCACATTAAATGCAATCATGCATTAATAGGGAAGTTTACATGCGCATTAGAAAGATTCCATAGGCAGCCTTGTTTTCTATTGAGGCTAATTTTTTCTTACAGTGCCCGCATATTTTATCGTTAACTTCTTTGTTTACTGATACTTCTAAGCACACCTGAATAACATGTACAGTACTCTTCTACCAGGCCCATATGAGCCCAGTCAGTGCTTGTGTTCTGACAAAAAACTGTAAATGTGACAGACACCAAGGCCCATGAATGCAGATGTCAAGTCCATTGCTTCATTAAGAGACATTGTGTCATTAAAAGATTTTATTGACAGAGTACAGACATGTCAGCCGCAACAGAAACAGTAAAAACAGCAAAGCATACCAGCACTGTAACTCTTTTAACTCAGTTTTGCAAAGTAGGGGCAAAACTTGGGAACAATTTTCACGTGAAATGTTCCAAGCACTGCAGTTAAGAGGTCTCAACACATCACACTCTTAATCCTGTGCTGCCCAGTGTCGCAAATTGGAGACATACCATCAGCACACTGTGTACTCATTACTACATAATTGGCTTGGTTTATGGAGGTTTAACGTCCTAAAGAGAATCAGGCTATGAGGGACACCGTAGTGAAGGGCTCCGGAAGTTTTGACTACCTGGGGTTCTTTAGTGCGCACTGACATTGTACAGTACACGGGACATTGTACAGTACCGCGGCGGCTTCATTACTACATGAAGCTTCAATACAAATTCTGATGTTATGTTCTCACGAGCCAGCACTTTTCAGTAAAAATGTTTGGCTTTAATGTCAGTAAGCTTTCTGCAGGTGTGAATGTGAGACTTCCATCCAGCATCTAAAAATTATATCTGCTCATTTTCTGACAAAAGTTGAGAGTAAATTACAAAAACATTTGTTCGATAGCAAATTGTACTGTCTCTGGGCCACTGAGTTGGTTTGAGGCCTTTGAATTGGTCTTTCACACAACTCAAGACTAGCAGCACCAAGAGGACCGAATGCTAATGGTTGCTAATTGACAATGTGTAGATTCCTGTAATTTTAGTAGCACTAACAATGTTTTGATATTGGCTTTTAAATATCGGCACATTAGCTGGCATAATATGGAGGTAATGGTTTTTTCCACTGATTCCTTCATAATTTAGGCATTCAAAGGTTAACACTATTCATTCATGACAACTACAATAATATGACCATTCGGCATACCACCACCATCATCATCAGCCTGATTACGTCCACTGCAGGGTAAATGCCCTTCCCTTGCCTTTCCAGTTAACCCTGGTCCTTTGCCAGCTGCGGCCACCGTATACAGGCAAAACTTCTTAATCTCATCTGCCCACCTAACTTTCAGACCCCTTCCCCCCCCTCGCTACACCTGCCTTCTCTTGGAATCCACTCCGTTACCCTTAAGGACCAGCGGTTATCTTGCCTTTGCATTACATGCCCTGCCCAAGCACATTTCTTCCTCTTGATTTCAACTAGGATGTAGTTGACCCATGTTTTTTCCCTAACCCACTCTTCCCTCTTCCTGTCCCTTAATGTTACACCTATCATTTTTTCCCATAGCTAGCGGCGTTTTCCTTAGCTTAAGCTGAACCCTTTTCTTTAGCCTCCACAGTTCTACCCCATAGGTGAGTAATGGCAAAATATAGCTGCTGTACTTTGATCTTGAGGGACATTGGTGAACTGCCACATGTGCTCCACCCCATTCTTACTCCTAGTTATTTCCTTCTCATGATCCAGATCAGCGGCCACTACCTGCCCTAAGTAGACGTATTCCCTTACTACTTCCAGTTCCTCACTACCAATTATGAATTGCTTGCTGTTCCCTTGAGAGACTGTTGAACATTACTTTGGTTTTTCTCTGCACGTTAATTTCTAGACTCACCGTTCTGCTCTGCCTGTCCAACTCATTGACCACATTTTGCAGTTCTCCTGAGGGGTTAGCAAGACAATGTCATCAGCGAATTGCAGATTACTTAGGCATTCTCCATCAACTCTTATCCCCAACTGTTCCTAATCCAGGCCTCAGAAAACCTCGTGTAAACAGGCGCTGAGTAGCATCGGCGAGACTGTGTCTCCCTGCCTGACATCCCTCTTCACTGGAATTTTATTGCTGACTTTTTGAAGGACTATGGCAGCTGTGCAGTTCTTATATCTTAAGAGTTTTTTCACATAAGACTCTTCTACACCCTGATTGTGCAATGCCTGCATGACTGCTGACATTCACACTGAGTCAAATGCTTTCTCGTTCTATTAGTTCAGCGCCTATAACATCATGAGGAGAATACATTTTTGCCACAAACTTGTCACTAGAAGCTGAAACTTATGCTGTACAACTTCTCTTTCAGTAGGCCTGGCTGTACTGTACACCGATTCAGTAGATTAGAATTTGTTGCTCTTCATCAAGGCTAAAGCAACAGTCCTCTGAACTTCCATTCTGCCATGTAAGTGATCACCTACGTTTGGATGCATTGTTTTCTTGTAACAAAAATGATCAGTCTCCCTTTTTAAGATAACATACTCCGCATTTCATCATGTGGTACAATGCAGGAAAAAGTGACAGAACAGCTTAACCTCTGAAGAAATGTTCAATGATCATTTGCAGTTCATTTTAAGAAATGGGAGCATCACCCTCTGCCTGAGATTCAACCTATGAACAAGAAATGCACGTTTTGACAGCCACTTCGCAGGATTATGCAGCAATAGTCAGATGTTCTGATGACTACATTACATACAGCTGTTCTACCCTAGTACTAGTCGAGCAGTTCAGCCCCAGTGATTTGGCTTGCATGCCAACAAATCGTCAAGGGAAGGAGCACGCACAGAACCACAAGCACTTTTGTCCACACCAACACTACCTTCGGCAATTATGAATTTGTATGCAAACGGCTCTGGTAGCTTTTCCTGGGCTTTCAGTCGCTTCCTAGTCCACTCCAGCACTGTCACGTCCGCTGGAAGGGGTGTGGAAATACTCTGCTTCGAAGCATGCTTCTCGGCTTCCGCACGGGCTGCCAGCTCTGCTAATTCACCAGGACTTAGGTGCGAAAACTTGCACGTAGTGCCATAATCACAACCTCCTGCTTGCTGAAACCGCCGGCACGGTTTCTTCATCGACTCAGCCTGCACCAAGAAAAGCAGTAAATGCCACAATTAAATGCAATTTGAAAACCGCGAGAACGGAACAGTGTAAAAGGAAAACGAGCACACCCTGCAGGCAGCGATAAAACGCAGCCATTGAACATATGGTTGGCGCAGAAGCCTGCACAGCAGCTAACACAGAGTTAGCTACTGCGCACCGATTATGGCAAAGCACCGTCATGACTATCAGATCAAATAATGATTAACAAACCTTGAACACAGTTTCGGCATTGCGAAATGAGTCGTAGTGAAGCCGTTTCATTCGCGTGTGAAACGCGCCCTGCAAATGCTTTTTGCGGTTGTTCGCACTGTCAGGAAACGTCTTGTCACAGTAGTCACAATGGTAACGCTTGCCCATGTCTGACTGGCCGCATTTGTTTTTCCAGTCCCGCACTACTTGCTGACTTGCTGGCAGGTCTCGGCTTCCGCTCGGACAGGAAAAGCGTCATGGTCACATGACCTACTTGCCATAGGCTGCTTTCGAACACGGCGCCAGAGTCGGGCTCCCCCTCGGTTACCGTACAAGGACGCTGTCATCTGCTAGCAGACGATACAAGCCACGGCCACTACGACGCCGAAGCAACGCCGAAGCAACGCCGTGCGCTCGATCATGATACTGAGTCGATTTAAAGACTGTACTGTCAGCTTAGCGTAGGTGCATTACAGAACTCAGCTTCGGAGGTATGCTCGCCTCTACTGCTTGCGGCGAAGTTCGCACAAAGTAGCCCAACTCGTTGCGGAAAGGCGGATAGACGAAAGCCTCCGCAAAAATGTTGACAACAAGCTCTATAGCTGCTCCAGTATACGAGTGGTTCACCTGCGATGCTTTCAGGTAAGCGTACAGACAGCATGTGGCAAAACAAGCGAACAAGAACCTCTTGACGACACGAGCAAACAATACGCGCTCGCAGCTCCGAACGCGCGTCCGTGTGCGGTGGATTTCAAGAAAATAAACGAAGATGCAAGAACAAAAAGTCTTGCAATGGCTCAGAGAGGAGCTACGGAGCTCATGTGAAGGTTTAACGCATGATATCGACCTCCAGGGACACGAAAAGCACTCAAAATGCACACGGAGTCTAACTTAATATGGCTGCCAGCGCGGCGCGCAGCTATCGTCTGCTGCCTTCTCAGCAGCCCCAAGCAGCCCGCGGACTGCCATAGGCTAAAAACGAACGCGTTGCTATGGCGATGCAAGCAGGTGGGCGGAGCTTTCGGGCTGCCCGAGAAAAACAAATACCGGACTCGAGTCCGCAAGTAGTCCCGGACAGTCCGGGACTGAAAAACAAATGCGCCCATTGTCTCTCTGACGCTCTCCTTACGGATGGGACCACAAAGGCAGCGGCTAAGCCAAGGCGGATGGTGACTGGTAAACATCGATCAACTACTAGATACACCTTTGCATATGACCGCACCAGCTGATTATTAAAGGGCCACTTTTTTACTTACCCCAGCTACACTAGCATGGCTACATTTTTTTTTTTTTTTGCCAGCGTCAAAAAAGTGCACACGAACGCATTTCTTTTACGCATAGCGTAGCACAAGAAATCTTTCTACGCCACTTATTCTGGAGGTGTAGGCTAGCAGACGAAAAAAGAAGGCGCATAGGAAGGCGTTTCAATTTGGAGGAAGGAAATCATAAGTAAATAATGCAATTTCTGTGCGAAATTTGAGCTCGAACAATGCAGCTGGGAGAAGCATTCTACGGCGTGCGCATGGCGTGCGTTTATTCCTGCAACACGCGATCATGCATGCGATCATGATGCTATCCATGCGTACACCAAGGTAGATGTACTATGGTAGCGTAGGCTGCATTGAAGCCCATACGTTCAAAACATGGCGGCTTGTGGTGCGCAGCCAGCGCCGTCTTCGAAATGCGTGGACAACTAAAAAGTGATGTCATAATTAAAACAAAAACGCGACATAAAAGTCACGTGTTTCAGTGACGTCATACTTGTGACGTCAGCGTCACGTGCTGCTTGGCGGGAAAAATAAACTGCTGAACGCCGCGACGCTTTAGCGCGACACCCGACGCGAGAACGAAGAAAGAAGACACGACGAGTGCCGACCACCAACGCTATTTTTAGGTAGTCAGTTCTCGTTGTGCTTTTTTCCTTCGTCCTCGCCTCAGGTGTCGCGCTGAATGTCGCAGGTGTAGCGCTGAAGCGATGAAATGTGACGCCGCCAGACAGGTTATCGCTCGCACATCGTGCAACCGCACACCTCTTTTTTGCGTACGGGGGCCCCATGGCCACAGACGATGCCCTTTTGGGGCAAAGGCGACAGAAGCGCTGGCAAAAGGGAAAAGCGGAAACTGTACACGAACGATGCACACCAAGAACTCGAGCAACAAATAACGAAGAAAAAGTAGGGCTAGCAGAATCGAGTTTCAAACAAAAGCAAGCAGAATGGTCAAAAGACATGGAGTTCTTCCTTCATGTCAAAAGATATGACCAGGGTATTACATCAGAGCACCGTCAACCTTGGCATATTAGCTCTATGTTGGCATCGTCCCGCTGCCATTGCCATAGAGGCCATTGCCGCTGCTCTGAGCGAACGCTGTCAAAAAATTTTTACAAAGCAAGCGCTATACTTTCTAACAAAATGCACACAACTAAAACATTTTAAAACAGAATCACTGCAATTGTTTTTGAATGCTTTTGAAACACAAAATTTGTCCTAATTATTTTCCTCTTCTAGTCGTGTTTGTCCACTCATTTCATTTTGGCGCTTTAGTTCCACCACTAATTTGATGTCGCTAGCACTTCAAGCCCCGGCTTCGCGCACTTTTCCCGTTGCCGGTCGTGCCAGATCCCCAGTCTGTTGCTTTATATATATTATTTTTGTGTGTTGTCAGTCTGTGAGAAGAAGAAGCTCTGCAGAAGGAAATCTTTGTGCCTACAGAGCAAGGATAACTTCGTGCAACCCGGTGAACGTCACTATTGCAGCGTGCGCGTGTGAAGACATGGTCCGTCTTTGTGCGCGTGTTCCCAAATGTCACCGCGCAGTCACCAAAAGGTTCGGGCCGCCTTTACCAGTATGATGAAAGCCGCAGAACTGTGTAACCACAATGTAGACAAAATTACTCCTTTAAACCTGCTACAATACTTGCATCTGCGGGGAAGTAGAAGCAGTAGGCTGCATCAATTTATGAAATTTCATATGGGGTGTGTTTTATCGTTTTTTGTGTGTGTGTTTGCTGTACCTTTTTTGTGTGTTTTCGGTTTTGCAGGCTTTGGAAGAGCACCAGTAGCCAGGGGAAAAAGGTTCCTGTGGAACTGCTGCCAGCCTATGCTGAACTATACCTTGATATTGCTGTCCTGTGAAATATGCGGCGTAAATCACAGTAGGGGACAGGGGGTTCTGACCCCCCTTTCGCTTAGCCTGGGGGGACACCGCTTGCGAATATCTCCCCTCTGACATTCGTCGTGGGACACCTCAGTCCGCATCGAATGATACGAGCAGTACATGCAATGCGGGGAAGCAGTCGGAGCGAGGAGGCCTCTTCCCTTCCTCAGAATGGCTGAGTGAAGAAACAGTGCTGAAACTTCGTTGAAATTTGCTGAAACGTCAGTGACGCTGAACAGCGACCGAAGGCAGCAGCTTAAAATCATACAGGCCATCGGGAGTGACGAAGGCAGTTTTTTCATATTCATGTTCGTTAAACTCTATCTGCCAGTACCCGCTTTTTAAATCTGTCTAGGAAAAATATTTGGTATGGTGAAGTCAATCAATTGCAGTCTGCCAGCAATCAAAGGACATGCCCTGACTGCATGTGACTGCTTTTACTTTTACTTCAAGCCTTTGCTTTTCTGGCATTGAGTCAGTCTGTGATTGAGAAAGCTGTTGAACTGTGGGCGCATGTGTGCGTTCGGGGGTCACTACCACGCAAACCCTCGAAGGTTTCTTCGGGGTTTTTCTCTTTTTCGGACTCGGCAAATGTTTTACCAGTGCACAAGACAGGTGCTGATGAATACCACTTGACAGCATACGTAAAACTACTTCATATCAGCTCTTTATTCAAAAAATGGAAATAAGTAAAACACTCAGAAATGACTGCTGCCATCACTTTCAGTCTCTTAAAACTGCTTGTCCGATCAGAAAAATGGGAATGGCCCTTCCAACATCTCGGGTCCATGCCTTCTCAGAGTAAAAAATAAAAGAGCATGGAGGCCGTGATTGTTCAGTGAGAAAGCGATGCTGGTTAAATGCTGATGAAATAGCATAACTGCTGTATTGTATTGGGATGCTTAAATGGCTCAAAGCAGGCTTTAGATCCGAGGAAAGCTACAAAACATAATATTATACTCTGTGCTCCAGGTCTGCACAAACCAGTATAACAGACGAGTTCGTACTCATGCTGGACACAACTGGGAAAATCGGGCTATAAAAAGATCGCTGCATGCCATCCTTTTCTGCGGCTCGTGAGGAAACACTTCAAAAGAAAAGTTTATAAAAACAATGGATTTAGCACAAGCATAACCTATTCCTATCTTAAGAGCACTAGGATGTTTACCGCCCTGACGCACTATGAGCGCATTTTTATGGGCCTAGCTTTACTTACACTGCGAGGAGATCTCGTACAGTACTGAGAAATATTAAATCATAATGCTTTCAAATAAGAAGACAGCCCGCTTCAAGCGGCACTGGTAGCTTTATAAAGGCTGAACACTCTCCAGTTCCCAAGAGGGGGATTAGCAACCCCAAGAGCTACGTGCACATTGGTTATGGATGCTTTTTTTTTGGGCTGACACTCTTTGGGTTAGGTTTCTACCCTGATGTCTTCAATTCCATTTTCCAAGTTTCGTAGGCCACATTTTTAGGGTTAATGCAGATAAGTGCTATTTCACCTTTAATGCCAGAATTTGATTGCTTATGTACGTGTCACAAATGATATAGTGATTGCAAGTCATCGTGGTGATATGAACTCTCAACAGCATGGAGAGAATGGGACAAAGCTACCGGCTCATTACTGGACCCGCATAAAGTTAGCACTGGGATTGGGACAAAATGCCGTCTTCCTAGCTTCCGCGGAATCCCCTTCTTCGGTCACTGGCAGACGTCGCCAGCCTGCCTTGCCCTCAAGTACCCTTGGTCACAACCGTAAATCATTCCTGCTCTCCGCCGTCAGTAAACAACAAGGCAAAAAATCTAAGCCTGCACCGTTATTGCGAAAACGATAATATGAGCTTGAGCCCAGACTCACTCAGTCGCAATCTGAATTTGAGTTCGAATCCGACTCGCTCAGCACTCAGATAACAATCTAAATATGAGCCTAAGTGAGTCTACTCATGACTCAGCCCATTGATCTGGGACTGAATTACACGTATTCAATACACAAAGCATGTAAACAATGCAGTGGAGGCCTTGGAGACTTCTCCTTACTCTACTAAATATTTGGTCAACACTGCTCCCACTTCGAGTTGCTGATCAATTCGCTCTCGCCCTACCATAAGCTTGCCGTCCCGGTTAGCTCAATTGGTCGAGCGACTGCTCCGGTGTGGCGGTGGTCCCGGGTTCAAACCCCGGACCAGGACGAATTTTTCTTTAACTGCGAAGTTTCTGTGAAAGCTGTGTAGCTTTCCTTTGTAGCCGTATGGCTGCGCTCGGGTGGACGTCAATGAGTAATTACTCCCTTATTACAAATCTACTCCACCTTGGGGAATTCCCCTAAATATTTGGTCTACTCTACTAGACGTTGTTTCGAATTGTAGGTATGAGAAGCATTATTAGGAGGACGTAGAGTACATGCTTGAGGAAGAACTTTTGAATGCAACCTACTGCTACGAACATATGCTGAACCTTGCCAAGAGAACTATCCAGACCAATTGTGCTAAAAATATCACTAACAGGATTCCTTTTTAGCTGGTAGAGAACATCAGTTTCCAAAATTTACCTGCCGTGGTGGCTCAGTGGTTGCGGCGTTCGACTGCTGACCCAAAAGACACGGGTTCGATCCCGGCTGCAGCGGCCGAATTTCAATGGAGATGAAAATCTACAGGCCTATGTACTGTGCAATGTCAGTGCACATTAAAGAACCCCAGGTGGTCGAAATTTCAGGAGCCTTTCACTACGGCGTCCCTCATAGCCTGACTCGCTTTGACATGTTAAACCCCCATAAACCAACTAGCCAGTTTCATAAATTTGTACTCCCAGTTTACAGTAGATATCCCTTGCACTTCTTTATCCCTGTCCATATCCTTTCACATTCTGTGCCTGCGGGAGTAAGAAAACAGCAGAATGTGTAGTCGGACATGGATTTTGTGCATTCTCGCTTCCTTGTGCATTGCCATTTGCTGAAAAGCACAAAGACCCCGCTGCTTGCGACATTTGTGTTCGTTTTATTGTGACGCCTGTTTTTTCTCCGTTACTTTGCAGGCCATTATTGACAAGCCAGTGCGTACAAGATTCGAGAGGAAGAAGCCTTCAATACCACACCTGACAACTTTGCATGACTCCATTTCTTGATGGTCATAACCTGGAAAATTGCATGTGAAATGATCACAGTGCATTTTGTCTATGTACAAAGTGAGATGGAATTGTTTTAAATTATTTTGCTTGAATTACAGGGATTTGAAATGATAATGAAAATGGGGACCGCCTTCAAAACAAACATTTTTTTAGTGAACTCGTTTCTAAAATACTAGAATTCTTTCCACAGGAATGGCATTAGGCTTCGAACGGAGAGAGAAGAAGGGAATAACGGGAATAAAAATGGCAATTTTCACTTGTTTTTGCCTTATTAAAATGCGACATTCCTGTATACAGCATGAAAAACTATAGGACGCCGCTGCCAGCCTGATTTCCAAAAAAAATGCTTTAGTGTCCCTTTAAACCTTTTTCAGAGCGGCTCATTGAGAAACTCGGTCTTGATAGTTTCTATTCTTTTTCCCTTCTGGTTTCTCGTCCCCAAAACTGGTGGTGCGGGTACTAAACGAGTAAACATGGTATGCTCTAACTGCACTCAAGACACAGTAGTGTGCAGTTTCAGATGTGGTTCTACTCACTTGGTTAATGGAACTCCTGGAGATGGTGGAGGCGGTACATCGTGATGGGCATATTGGCTACATTTGTGGGTGGTTGCTGTAACCTGGGCTCTTTTTACCAGTAGTCATGCTTTGAGTCCTTTTTCCTGTGCACAGTGTAATTAATGGCTATAAAAAGTTTAATAGAATAATAATGGCTCTAACAATGTTTTGTGTCATTAACCATGACTGCGACTCGTTTGTTCACAAGCCTTCGTCGGCAGACTTGAACTGCCCTTCCCATGAAACCAGAACGTTGTGCAAGTTCGTCAGTGCAATAACGGCCGTTGGCATGGTTCTAGTAGGTTTATAAATTTTTAGGCAGTGTCAGTTTTTCTGGAGTGCAGGAGTCATCTGCATGCAGAATGAAAAGTTGGGAAATTTTGCTTTAGAACTCATTTCTTTTCAGGCTCGCCCTACTGAATATACATAATCTGAAAAAGCTGTTTTACGAGCGTGTATTCCATATTTACCGCCTCGTGCAAGTAACACCATGTGAGCTTTTGCACTCGCAATCTTTTGTCTTAATGAATACAATCTGGGTTTCACATGCAGGTTCGAGCTCCGGGGACGACAAATATGGTGTACTTTCATGGCAGAACTCTCCAGGTTAGAATTTCCGCTTCTTCTCCATATATGCTTTTCTGAAGGCTGTCCTTCAAAGAGCAGTTTGTAGGATATGGAAGCTTTAGTTTACTGAACTGTGATGAGGGATGGTGATTATGTGCCTTCGATATTCTGGAAACTTGTTTTCTGTGATATGTGAACTATACTCACTGAACTATGACCGATGTGAGTTCTGTTCATTGCTGCAAGAAATTGTACAAGAAACCAAGGCCTCGTATGACTGTTAGCATTTAGCCTTTTTCTCCTACTGTCTGAGGAGCAAATAAAACAAAAAAATGGCATTGTGCTAAGCATAGCTGACTGCCACTTGTTTTGCTGTGAAGCCCACCTGTGACTGTAGAGACATCTGGTTTCAGGCCTGAGTTCTCTGTTGCAGATCTGTTGATTAAAACTTTCGATAGAGATCCACGGCTTTTGATGAGAGTGTCCTCTGCGTTCAACTTTTCTTCCTAGTTCCAAGTGAACATTGGATTGTTGGTTCATGCTGTTTATTTAACTTACTCTGCCTGTGCAACACAGGTTCAGTCGTGACACAGAGCGACCATGGCACACCTGCTGTGGAAGATTCAACCAGTGAAAGCCACCCTGAGGACCACTACATGGAATCTACTCCTTCTGGCATGGGTAACCACCGGGGCGTTCCCACAGGAAATAAGGTTCACAAATGCACCCACTGCAGCAAGGGATTCAAAAGAAGAGACCATCTAGTGCAGCATCTCCGAGTCCATACAGGTGACCGCCCATACTATTGTAACGACTGTGGAAATAGCTTCGCACAAAAGGTCCATTTAGAGAGACACCAGCGCACTCACACAGGCGAGCGACCTTACCGTTGTGACAGCTGTACTAGCAGCTTTGCACTGAAGGCCCACCTGGAGTCACACCAGCGGACTCATACAGGTGAACGTCCTTACCATTGCGACTACTGTGGTAGCAGCTTTGCACATAAGTTCACCCTAGAGCAACACCAGCGCACTCACACAGGTGAGCAGCCGTACCGTTGTGACGAATGTGGCAGCAGCTTTGCACAGAGGAACAACCTGGTGAGACACATCCGTACCCACACGGGTGAAAAGCCGTATCAGTGCCAACTGTGCCCCATGACTTTTGCGGTTTACTCGACTCTTGTGAGTCATGTTAGATCCCATAAGGGTGAAAAGCCCTACCAATGTGACTTGTGCGAAAAGAGATTCACTCGGAGCCATAATTTGAACTACCACAAGAAGGCTGTTCACAAAAAATAGCAGTGGTCCATGATGCCCCTGGTATAAGTGTTTTGCTAACTACCAATTTGTGTACAAGCTACCAAGATTCTAGCTGGCTACCCTATGAAAGGTGTTGGTCGCTTACCTCATCTCTAACTTTTGTAAGTTTTGTTCACTCTAACGCAGTTTTCAGAAAACAACATTTGATCCTTTAGGCAACCCATACACAGTCACGCTAAGTGTTACCTGAAGACGGAGTGAGTCTGCTGTGCTCGTAAACTTGCATGAATGGAAATAAAATCACTGTCATACCTGTATGGCATCACTTCTTGTTGGAGCGTGCCTTTCAAAAACTTGATCTCCAATGTTTTTCGCAGCTGGGAGTTGGCAGCCTGCCTCAGTTGTGGAGTAAAAGTGCACAAAACAATTATTTTTAATCCTTAAGCCTGAGTGAGCTAATTTTTGTGACAATCAGTATAAATTCAATCATTTATATCACTGAACTTATATATGTTTGTATGACAACCGAAGAAAACTTGTTCTTGTGTAAATCTTTGTGTGTTTATTCCAGCTGTGTTAGCGGCAGGAATGAGTGAGGACTAGCAGGTGTCCAGCCTCAAAATGATGTGTGTTGCGTTCGTTTGGTGGTTTGAGGAGTTCTCTGTTGTTTAGAGCGGGGACTAGCGAAAGAGTTCAGTAACATCTGCTTTACCATTACTCAGAGCAATGTGTCTGCTGGATATGAATGGTATAGTATTTGTGGAACATTGTGTCCGCAGTATTTTTAATAATTTTTGATTGTCAGAATATCAGCGGTTTGTGACCATTTCACACTGTGCTAGCATCTTTGTTCTCTGTGTTACTTGAAGAAGCTTTTGTTATTTACATAGGATGTTTATGATAAGAAGCTGCATGGGTAGTAGCTACTGGAACAAAAAAATACTGTGATTAGTGCCTACGAAAAGCATTGTAATCTTGTAGTGTATTGTTATGTTCGTAATTTGGGTCAGTTGTATGAAATTGCTCAGTGCACTCTTATTTTGTTGCAGTTTCCATTAAAAAATCATAATTTCTGCAACAGCGCTACACAACAAGGACAACGAGCAAAGAGACGGAGCTGAAACTCTTTGCGCGTTGTGTAGTGCTGTTGCAAAAATTATGAGGCAGTACCAACTCGCCCAGACTTCCATTCTTCTTCATTTAAAAATGTTGAATACATTCTGGCTGTTTGTAAAACTCACTTGCTTGACATATTGTGCATTAAAATTCAAAAGCAGTTCTTCAAAAAGCTGCTGTTCACTTTTTTTATTGTTATACTTCGAGCATCCTTAGACATCGTATTGCCTTGTATCCAGGAAAGAACTGCTATCACAGATGACTGCACTAGTAGAAGCACTAACTGACAGCAGTAACTTATAGATTGCAGCACTAAAGAATATTGCAAACACAGGTAGTGTTTCTTCAGAAGCTTCTCCAAGTTTTTGTGACCTACTGCAATAGGGTCATGCCTTGAAAGAAGCCAAACATAGCAAAAGCCAAAGAACATAGCCAAAGAAGCCAAACATAGGTAAGGGTGGGATTAGCAAATGAGATTAGGAAGTTTTTTGGGATGAGGTTGCTCGATCTGTCAGGAAGAGCACAGGGTGTATTTGGGGTGAGCAAGAGAGACGTTTGTTGTGCTCTGGATGTAGTTCAGTTCACAAAATTGAAGAGAAAATGTTTGTCAGTAATTATACCAGCCACCTTGTTTCCATGAAGCCACCATTCCAGCAGAATGGAACACTGCCGTTTTCATCGTAGACCTATGGCCGTGCAAGCTCCAGGCTAGGAGCGTATCATCCCGTGCGCTTAATTTAATTCTTTTACCCTTTCTTCTGAGTGCAAAGTACAGAGAAGAGCCTCATAACAGCCCCTACTGGACGGTTCAAACTGGCTGGAGTAAACGGACAATGAACGTGCCTGTCTGCCTCCACTTGGGTTCCAGGAACCACTGGGCACTGGATTGTCAGTCTACGCACATCCCCCTTACGCATGGCTAAATCTACGAGCCTCCTGATGACAAAGGCTCCACTTCAAGAAAAAGGAAACTAACATGGCTGTGGTGCATCACCGTATGCAGCAGTGAATGAGAAAAGCAGAATGCTGAGAAATAGGGGGTAGTGTTACAGCCCTGTAGTTATGTGCTGCTGTCAGCTTGTGCCTGAAGAACGATCATAAAAGAACAGTAGAAGAAAGGAAGGAACCCAAGACGCTTCCCACTATCAAGCCAGCAATGCGTGTTGTTTTAGGAGGAGCATCCATCCTGCGAATGTTGCTTTCAAAACTTTAATGGCATCAAATAGAGATAAAAGACAGATAAAGGAGGTATGGGAAACTTCCACTTAATCTTCAAAAGAAGTGGGAAAGACTGGATGCTGCAGCAGAAAAAATTTGTGCTTTGAAACAACGAAGGGTTGAATGCATCAGAGGGAGTGCATACTCATGAGTATGCGCTTCATACATACCTGCAGGTGATGTGATGGCTCAACAGGAGTGGTGGCTCTTCCCTTGGTTTTGGGGGGAAGTGGTCTTAAAAAAAAATGTATGCTAATGAAGTCATGATTATGGAATCTTCATGGAAGGTGTTTCTTTGTGTACTGATTCCAAATATGTCATTTCATTTTTTGTGGAAAACAACTCCTTGTACACTTTATGTAACTTTTTTCCCGAAAGCTTTCAAGAAATTTTTCTGTAGAGAACTTGCTAGAATGCATGCTATTTGATTCTCTTGACATCAAGCTTTGCAAAAAGGGTAAATTTATTAGCCTGCCTATCATAGAAGTTGAGTTACAATGTTTTTAATTTGCCACTTGCTTCATGAACGGGAAGAGAAATATGTATTCCTGTTTCTGAAGTGTGAACTTCAAAATCCCATAACTTGTATGACAGGCAGGACGAGAATTGTACCCTTATTGCATAGCTTGATGTCAAGAGAAACCAATGGCTTGTGTTCTAGCAAGTTCCTTGCAGCAAAATTTCTATAAAAGATGTGGAAAAATGTTACATAAAATATTGCATTAGTTCAGAAGGACTTATTGTACATAAAATTAAATGACACGGGCATCGGTGCGCAAAAATATACTTTCCCTCAAGACTTCATTAAGGAAGTTTTTTCCTAAGACCCCACTTCTCGTCTTCATTTTAGCAAGAAGATGAAACGGTGTCTTCGAACAACCGCACAACTTGCCCGTCTACCTAGCCAAGCTTTCGGTTGCTACTCCGACTGCTAGTGGGGCACAGCCTATTCTTCTGGCTGCTCGGACAGCCTTTTTGGAAATTGTATGTGCGCGTGGCACCAGTTTTTCATAAACTACAGAAAGTCCAGGCTAGTACTGACGTTTTAGAATGCTTTGCAAAGAACGCCGATCAAAATGCTGTCTTGTACATACTTTACATTAGCATGTTTCAGAAAATAAACAGCATTTAAACATAAATTTAAAAATATTTCATCATCATCATCATCATCAGCCTGACTACATCCACTGCAGGGCAAAGGCCTCTCCAATTAACCCTGTCCTTTGCCTGTTGTGGCCACTCTATCCCCACAAAAATTCTTAATTTCATCTGCCCACCTAACTTTCTGCAACCCCCTGCTGTGCTTCCCCTCCGTTGGAGTCCAGTCCGATGCAAATCCAATTCAGTCCGAGTCCAGTTCAAAGGGATGATAACCAGTGGTCCGTTATGGACCATCGGTTAACATGCCTTTTGCATTACCTGCCCTGGCCAGGCCTATTTCTTCCTCTCGATGTCTACTAGGAAGAACGGGCAGCAATGGAGTGGAAAAAGAGCGTCAGTCTCGCATGCAAGAGGACCGAGGTTCGAATCCTGCTGCCGAGCAATTCTCTGCCGGGTTTCAAAAATCAATAACCAGGCATTGATCTCGGTGGCTAGAACTGAGAATGGACTCCCTCACTAGACAGAATTTGGCCACCCTGGTGTAGTACCTGCCCACAACCTCCTATAACAACAAACCTATTACAAGAATATCTAGGAAACGAAAAATAGAAGGAATGCCCAGCATTTTATGCTGATGGTTTAAAATTGGCACATTATATTACTAGCGCCACAGTACAAAACAGTTGGGAAAAAAACAGTACGGCTATCTCTGTGTGCATCTGTCTCTGTGGCTATAGAAAAATAATGAAGGATAACATCGAGAACAGCATCATTTCCACTGATTCTCTGAGAGTACTTCCCTCGCTTCACCATAGATATGCAGTTACACCACTATTAGGAGACATCATACACAACACATGGGCACGAAAAAATTTTGCTGTGTTCCGAGCGACTTCAGAATCAGTGGCAGTGAGAAAGTAGGTCAATGACCTGCACATGCTTGGCACAAAGAAATCGAGTGAACATTTCCTACAAATGGTACCCTGTAAGCTTTCAACCACCGTCATTGAAATCATGAGCCTATGTAATCTTTGTGTGGCCCAAACTAGAGTATGCATGTGCTATTTGGAACCCTAATCAAAATAATGTTTCGAATACACTAGAAGCAATACAAAACTGCGCTGCTGGGTTCATCTCTGATTATCCGTATTGTGAAAGCATCGCCAAACTAAAATGCAAGGCTCATCTCAGAAATTTAACCAACCGATCTCATATTGCAAGACTGTCTACATCAGAAATTCTATTATCATGTTCCACAGGAGTCTGTTATCCTCCCTGCCTACTGCACCTCCAGCTGCATGAACCATGAAAAGAACTCTTATTCTCCGCCTGCCGTCACATCTGTCTTCATTTTATGTATGCACTGTGAAAGACGAATGACTCCCAGCCACGTCGTGCTCCGAAATTCTAGAGGCCCGTGTACTGTGCGATGTCGGTGCACATTAAAGAACCTCAGGTGGTCGAAGTTTCCAGAGCCCTTCGCTACGGCGTCCCTCATAGCCTGAGTTGCTTTGGGTCGTTGAACCCCAATAAACCAAACCGTTACTATTCAAGTCATCAAGTTAAGCAATGTTATGCTCTGTAACCCACTCCATCATGTGATATCTCTTCAAAGGGCCTTTGAGGTAGTAAGAAATAAAATGTCAGTTGACTGCTTAAAAGAGTATATAGCGAAGTATACGCTTCGTTAAAGCAAACATATTTCACTTGACGTTTCGATCGGCAGACCGATGTTTTTCGAGTGATTTGTCTTGGCTGGTGTTTCCTCTTTTATAGGGATTGGACACAACAGGTATGTGAGCGAGAAACAGATAGAGAGTACAAAACTATGTAGAGTAGTAATATGGTAGGAAATAGAGCAGCCGAACGCACACGAAAAGTGGAGAACGCGCAGAACATGTAAGGAGTAAGAAAATACAATATCCAGATGCGGCCTCTGCCTTTTAAGCAGCGCATGCTTGCTTATCAATGGGAAAGCATTAGAAGGCTATGTATTGACGCCGGAGATGTCCACAAAATGTGTCTCCAGATGTTGGTCCCTAGTTGTGACGTCATCGGTCACATATGACGTCATGAGACATTAGAATGAAAAGAAAATTAGGGGTCTAGGTGGGAATTTTACCCGGGCCGCCGGCGTACTAGAAAACGCGGCAGGATAACGAAAAATTTAGAGTGCGAGCTGATTCACAACCGCTGCCACGTGCACACAGGTGAGAGGAAGAATGATGGAGACGCGCGGCGCAAAACCGCGCTCGCTCAAGCGACGACGCTGGTTTGAGCAACAGAGGTGGTGGTTGCAGCTGCTGCGACTGAAGGACGAATGAAAAGGAAATTGCACGGGCATGCTTACTGGCTCAAGCTGAGCCACAACCGCTGCCACGTGCGGATAGAGGAGTGAAATAACGGACGCACGACGCAACCACCGCGTCCGCCAAAGCGACGAAGCTGGCTGCAACAGATACCCCCCTCCCTCAAAATGATGGGAGTGTTCCCGAAAACGTTCAAAATTTTGAGCAACCGTTCGTCATACAGCGTTCTGTGTGGTGTCGTAGCATTCTCCTTAGCTTGCATGTTTTATTCAAGTTAGAGGCTGACTTCGACAGGGGTTCGGACCAGTGGCATATACGCCTCAATTGCATGCTTTGTGAGACTTTTTCCCTTAAGGTGCGGTTGAGGTGCCCACGGAGATGTCGCGATGCGAAGTTGGAGGCTCTGTATCTTGATCTTGCGACAGGGATTAGGACCGACGACGCACCTTCAATTGCATGCTCAAACGCGCGGTTGAGGTGTCTACAGAGATGCCGAGATTTGAGAGCTACTGCGACCTTTCATTTCTTCAAAAAACATGCTTTCGCATTCCTCCACGCCAGCAGCTGACAAGCGTTGCGCGTGGCGGCATCGAGCTGGTCGCGTTCTAGTGCTGCGCATTCAGCGCGTCGGAGGAGTGTAGTTTTAATAGAGTCGAGAAGTATGTACACATATGATTGCTATTCGCGCAACACGCAGTTGCGACGAGTAAACCATCGCACGCACAAGCTAAGCCGGATATAAGATTCGGATATAAAATTCAAGCGTTGCGCTCCAACGGGTGCGATATCGAAACCAGAAGTGTCAAAATTCGGTTTTGCTTTCGATCTTCCTGGAAGGTCACAACAGGCAGCCAGTTTTCAATCAACTATACCTTGCACACAGATCAAACTTTGCTGCGTCATTACTACTTAATTGAGGTTGTATACGTGGTCTTTGTTATCTATTTTTTTTTAATTAAACGGGAAAGTGTACGATGGCGCAAGCGGCATTGCGAGCGGCATCAACAATGCACACTTTTCGTGTGTTGCCGGTTGTGCTGTAGTTGTGCTAGTAACTTAATTCGTTGCTTTACATATTAGATTTTGTGTGCTGCCACTCTGTGAGAAGAAGAAAGAAGCTTTGCAGAAGGAAATCTGTGCGCATACCGAGCAACGATAACTGCATGCGACCCGGTGAACGTCACTTTTGCGTCGTGCGCGTGTGAAGATATGGTCCGTCTACCGTCTTTGTGCGCGCGTGCCCAAATCTTACCGCGCAGTCACGTAAGATTCGGGCTTATTAACGCCTTTGCCAGTAGCATGAAAGCCGCAGAAGTGTATAACCGCAATACCAGACAAATTTTCTTCAGTGAAAGCTGCCGGAGTTAACTTTAAGCCTGTCACTTCAACACTTGCAACTTCGAGCAAGTAGACGCAATTCGCTGCAAAGCTGTAATTGGCGCTAATTTATATAAATTTGATAGGTGTGTGTTCAGCCGTGGCGATCTCACGGACTCGGTCGCCAGTGAACTTTCCACACCTTATTTCTCTTGCAGCAGGCTTTAGCAAAGACAGCATGTTCGGGGAGATCGCGCCGTTCGCATTTCTTCTCGGATGTCTGTGTTCGTAATCGCGTAGCAAATGCAACGATTAGCTCTTCTGCAGTCTATAGCTTTGCGCTAAAAAGGGTGATGATTTATAAATTCTGTGGCGTTAAATGTGAAAACCGTTCATGGTGCGTTACGGTGACTTGTGGAAGCTGGTGAACCATATCCCGATGGCGGTACCTGCAACCAGCAGTTTACGCCGAAGGCTGGTACAATTAGCTTCACGGCATATCATCATCTTTTTTTTTTGTGTGTGTGTGTGTGTGTGTGTGTGTGTGTGTGTGTGTGTGTGTGTGTGTGTGTGTGTGCGTGTGCGTGTGCGCGCGTGTGCGGAAGTAGTCTCCTTGGCGGAAGTAGTCTCCTTGGCATCCCAGCAAACCAAAAACCTCTCAGAGACGTCTAGTTAGACGTCTCTGAGAGGTTTTTGGTTTGCTGGGATAAAATCCCTCTTCCACATCCTAATACAGCCGCTTCACAGGAATGAAAAATGCATGACACCCTTCAGTTCCACTAAATGGTCTACTTTAAAAAGCAGAGCACAAAATATCCACTTCTTCAAATTTGGACCTATACGTTTTTGTTCTCAGAGTCCCTGTCCTAGCCTCAAAAAGCAGTGAACTGCCCCGCGAATTATCGAATAATCGCTCTTTTTTGATGTCCTGTTTTCGTGTCCTATATATGCCTAGCGCCGATTTTTCCTGCATTCTTTCTTTCCACATCCTTCTTTCCGTCTCCTTTACCTCCGCTTTCACGTTAGTCTTTTGTTGCGTCCCATCCCTCACCCGTAAATACTTCATTCTTAGCTTTCGGGTTCTATTAGTCCATTTTGTGTTAATACTTTTCATGTACAGATACTTGTACACCTTTTTTGCCCACCTTGTTTCCTCCATTTGAGTTAGTCTCTGATCATATTTCAGTATTTCAGTTTGCTGATGGCCTCCCGAACCTCGAACGACGCCCAACCCATATCTCCCTGGACTCCCTCATTCGGAGTGTTCCCATGGGCTCCCAAGGCTAGCCTTCCCACACTTCTTTGTCTGACCTCTAGCCCTGACTGTACTTCTGATTTCATGCACACATGGAGGTAAAAAAAGTTTTTCTTCCTCCATGCATGCACAGGACGCATGGATTTCATGCTATCCATGCGTACACCAAGGTAGATGTACTATGGTAGCGTAGGCTGCATAGAAGCCCATACGTTCAAAACATGGCGGCTTGTGGTGCGCAGCCAGCGCCGTCTTCGAAATGCGTGGACAACTAAAAAGTGACGTCATAATTAAAACAAAAACGCGACGTCAAAGTCACGTGTTTCAGTGACGTCATACTTGTGACGTCAGCGTCACGTGCTGCTTGGCGGGAAAAATAAACAGCTGAACGCCGCGACGCTTCAGCACGACACCCGACACGAGAACGAAGAAAGAAGACACGACGAGTGCCGACCACCAACGCTATTTTTAGGTAGTCAGTTCTCGTTGTGCTTTTTTCCTTCGTCCTCGCCTCAGGTGTCGCGCTGAATGTCGCAGGTGTAGCGCTGAAGCGATGAAATGTGACGCCGCCAGACAGGTTATCGCTCGCACATCGTGCAACCGCACACCTCTTTTTTGCGTACGGGGGCCCCATGGCCACAGACGATGCCCTTTTGAGGCAAAAGCGACAGAAGCGCTGGCAAAAGGGAAAAGCGGAAACTGTACACGAACGATGCACACCAAGAACTCGAGCAACAAATAACGAAGAAAAAGTAGGGCTAGCAGAATCGAGTTTCAAACAAAAGCAAGCAGAATGGTCAAAAGACATGGAGTTCTTCCTTCATGTCAAAAGATATGACCAGGGTATTACATCAGAGCACCGTCAACCTTGGCATCGTCCCGCTGCCGTTGCCATCATAGAGTTTCTTACTACTACCTAGAGGGAAAGCTGGCGGCGCTGCACTTCAGCCAACATGGACGCTCAAAGCATCATGGGGCGGTGAGCTACTTGTTGCGGCACAGTCGTAGTTTTTCGGGAGCACAGAGTGGCAGTACTAAGGCGTTTCATTCCGAAAACGTAGTTTGTGTGTGCGCAGACAACTTTCGCGCGAACGCAGTGTGCAAAAGCCATAGTAGTGAAGACGCGACGACACACGACGCCAATAAAAGGTTTTACTCTTCCGAAATGCCATTAAAAAACCTCTTAAAGTATCTAAACAACAACATTTTTTTTTTAAAACATAGTTACTTTTAAAAGTGCGCCTATTATTTACGAAATATTAGTTTTTTTAGTGTTCATCACTTGGCCAGTAGGAAAGCTAGTCATGTCTTGTTTTAGGCAAACTTTGCACTTAAATGCTTTTCTGCTCGTTTGTTGCAATCATTAGACAAGATATTGAATGTTAGGACGTTTGTAGCTATCAAACAGCTTTATTTTTTTATTATTTTTTGGCCAAAAGTTACAGTTCCGCAACAAGTAGCTCACCGCCCCATGATGCTTTGAGCGCCCATGGTGGCTGAGGTGGTCACGTGCGGTCTCCATGCAAACTCCCATAGACGGCTTGCCAGCTTTCCCTCTAGGTAATAGTAAGAAACTCTATGATTGCCATAGAGGCCATTGCCGCTGCTCTGAGCGAACGCTGTCAAAAAATTTTTACAAAGCAAGCGCTATACTTTCTAACAAAATGCACACAACTAAAACATTTTAAAACGGAATCACTGCAATTGTTTTTGAATGCTTTTGAAACACAAAATTTGTCCTAATTATTTTCCTCTTCTAGTCGTGTTTGTCCACTCATTTCATTTTGGCGCTTTAGTTCCACCACTAATTTGATGTCGCTAGCACTTCAAGCCCCGGCTTCGCGCACTTTTCCCGTTGCCGGTCGTGCCAGATCCCCAGTCTGTTGCTTTATATATATTATTTTTGTGTGTTGTCAGTCTGTGAGAAGAAGAAGCTCTGCAGAAGGAAATCTTTGTGCCTACAGAGCAAGGATAACTTCGTGCAACCCGGTGAACGTCACTATTGCAGCGTGCGCGTGTGAAGACATGGTCCGTCTTTGTGCGCGTGTTCCCAAATGTCACCGCGCAGTCACCAAAAGGTTCGGGCCGCCTTTACCAGTATGATGAAAGCCGCAGAACTGTGTAACCACAATGTAGACAAAATTACTCCTTTAAACCTGCTACAATACTTGCATCTGCGGGGAAGTAGAAGCAGTAGGCTGCATCAATTTATGAAATTTCATATGGGGTGTGTTTTATCGTTTTTTGTGTGTGTGTTTGCTGTACCTTTTTTGTGTGTTTTCGGTTTTGCAGGCTTTGGAAGAGCACCAGTAGCCAGGGGAAAAAGGTTCCTGTGGAACTGCTGCCAGCCTATGCTGAACTATACCTTGATATTGCTGTCCTGTGAAATATGCGGCGTAAATCACAGTAGGGGACAGGGGTTCTGACCCCCCTTTCGCTTAGCCTGGGGGGACACCGCTTGCGAATATCTCCCCTCTGACATTCGTCGTGGGACACCTCAGTCCGCATCGAATGATACGAGCAGTACATGCAATGCGGGGAAGCAGTCGGAGCGAGGAGGCCTCTTCCCTTCCTCAGAATGGCTGAGTGAAGAAACAGTGCTGAAACTTCGTTGAAATTTGCTGAAACGTCAGTGACGCTGAACAGCGACCGAAGGCAGCAGCTTAAAATCATACAGGCCATCGGGAGTGACGAAGGCAGTTTTTTCATATTCATGTTCGTTAAACTCTATCTGCCAGTACCCGCTTTTTAAATCTGTCTAGGAAAAATATTTGGTATGGTGAAGTCAATCAATTGCAGTCTGCCAGCAATCAAAGGACATGCCCTGACTGCATGTGACTGCTTTTACTTTTACTTCAAGCCTTTGCTTTTCTGGCATTGAGTCAGTCTGTGATTGAGAAAGCTGTTGAACTGTGGGCGCATGTGTGCGTTCGGGGGTCACTACCACGCAAACCCTCGAAGGTTTCTTCGGGGTTTTTCTCTTTTTCGGACTCGGCAAATGTTTTACCAGTGCACAAGACAGGTGCTGATGAATACCACTTGACAGCATACGTAAAACTACTTCATATCAGCTCTTTATTCAAAAAATGGAAATAAGTAAAACACTCAGAAATGACTGCTGCCATCACTTTCAGTCTCTTAAAACTGCTTGTCCGATCAGAAAAATGGGAATGGCCCTTCCAACATCTCGGGTCCATGCCTTCTCAGAGTAAAAAATAAAAGAGCATGGAGGCCGTGATTGTTCAGTGAGAAAGCGATGCTGGTTAAATGCTGATGAAATAGCATAACTGCTGTATTGTATTGGGATGCTTAAATGGCTCAAAGCAGGCTTTAGATCCGAGGAAAGCTACAAAACATAATATTATACTCTGTGCTCCAGGTCTGCACAAACCAGTATAACAGACGAGTTCGTACTCATGCTGGACACAACTGGGAAAATCGGGCTATAAAAAGATCGCTGCATGCCATCCTTTTCTGCGGCTCGTGAGGAAACACTTCAAAAGAAAAGTTTATAAAAACAATGGATTTAGCACAAGCATAACCTATTCCTATCTTAAGAGCACTAGGATGTTTACCGCCCTGACGCACTATGAGCGCATTTTTATGGACCTAGCTTTACTTACACTGCGAGGAGATTTCGTACAGTACTGAGAAATATTAAATCATAATGCTTTCAAATAAGAAGAGAGCCCGCTTCAAGCGGCACTGTTAGCTTTATAAAGGCCGAACACTCTCCAGTCCCCAAGAGGGGGATTAGCAACCCCAAGAGCTATGTGCGCATTGGTTATGAATGCATGTTTTTGGGCTGACATTCTTTGGGTTAGGTTTCCGTCCTGATGTCTTCAATTCGATTTTCCAAGTTTCGTAGGCCACATTTTTAAGGTTAATGCAGATAAGTGCTATTTCACCTTTAATGCCAGAATTTGATTGCTTATGTACGTGTCACAAATGATATAGTGATTGCAAATCATCATCGTGATATGAACTCTCAACAGCATGGAGAGACTCGGACAAAGCTACCGGCTCATTACTGCACCCGCATAAAGTTAGCACTGGGATTGGGACAAAATGCCGCCTTCCTAGCTTCCGCAGAATCCCCTTGTTTGGTGGCTCGCCGACGTCACCAGGCTGCCTTGCCCTCGAGTACCCTTGGTCACAGCCGTAAATCATTCCTGCTCTCCGCCATCAGTAAACAACAAGGCAAAAAATCTAAGCCTGCACCGTTATTGCGAAAACGATAATATGAGCTTGAGCCGACACTCACTCACGACTCGGGTCGCAATCTGAATTTGAGTTCAGATCCGACTAGCTCAGCACTCAGATAACAATCTAAAAATGAGCCCAGGTGAGTCTACTCATAACTCAGCCCATTGATCTAGGACTGAATTACACGTATTCAATACATAGTGATGGTTCAACAGCTTAAACACACACAGACCAAGAAGGAGACAAGACACACAGTTGTAAGTTGTAAGTTCACGCTGTGTGTGTCTTGTCTCCTTCTTGGTCTGTGTGTGTTTGCGCTGTTGAACCATCACTATGAATCTACACCAACTAGCCCAATCTGCAGTTCTTCTACAGTATTCAATACATAAAGCGTGTAAACAATGCAGTTGTGGCCTTGGAGACTTCTCCTTACTCTACTAGATGTTGTTTCGAATTGCAGGCATGAGGAGCAGTGTTAGGAGGACGTAGAGTACATGCTTGAGGAAGAACCTTTGAATGCAACCGACTGCTGCGAACATATGCAGAACCTTGCCAAGAGAACTGTCCAGACCAACTGTGCTTAAAATATCACAAGCGACATTCCTTTTTAGCTGGTAGAGAAGATCAGTTTCCAGAATTTACCCGCTGTGGTGGCTCAGTGGTTACGGCGTTCGGCTGCTGACCCAAAAGACACGGGTTCGATCTCGGCTGCAGCGGCCGAATTTCAATGGAGACGAAATTCTACAGGCCTATGTACTGTGCAATGTCAGTGCACGTTAAAGAACCCCAGGTGGTCGAAATTTCAGGAGCCTTTCACTACGGCGTCCCTCATAGCCTGACTCGCTTTGACATGTTAAACCCCCATAAACCAACTAGCCAGTTTCATAAATTTGTACTCCCAGTTTACATTAGGTTGCCATTGAACTTTTTTTTCCCTATCCATGTCCTTTCAAATTCTGTGCCTGCAGGAGGAAGAAAACAGAATGTGTAGTCGGACGTGGATTTTGTACATTCTCGCTTCATTGTGCATTGCCATTTGCTTAAAAGCACACACACCCCGCTGCTTGCGACATTTGTGTTTGTTTTATTGTGACGCTTGTTTTTTCTCCATTACATTGCAGGCCGTTACTGACAAGCCAATGCGTGCAAGATTCGAGAGGAAGAAGCCTTCAATACCACACCTGACAACTTTGCATGACTCCATTTCTTGATGGTCATAACCTGGAAAATTGCATGTGAAATGATCTCAGTGCATTTTGTCTATGTAGAAAGTGAGATCGAAGTGTTTTAAATGATTTTGCTTGAATTACAGGGATTTGAAATGATAATGAAAATGGGGACCGCCTTCAAAACAAACATTTTTTTAGTGAACTCGTTTCTAAAATACTAGAATTCTTTCCACAGGAATGGCATTAGGCTTCGAACGGAGAGAGAAGAAGGGAATAACGGGAATAAAAATGGCAATTTTCACTTGTTTTTGCCTTATTAAAATGCGACATTCCAGTATACAGCATGAAAAACTATAGGACGCCGCTGCCAGCCTGATTTCCAAAAAAAGTGCTTTAGTGTCCCTTTAAACCTTTTTCAGAGCAGCTCATTGAGAAACTCGGTCTTGATAGTTTCTATTCTTTTTCCCTTCTGGTTTCTCGTCCCCAAAACTGGTGGTGCGGGTACTAAACGAGTAAACATGGTATGCTCTAACTGCACTCAAGACACAGTAGTGTGCAGTTTCAGATGTGGTTCTACTCACTTGGTTAATGGAACTCCTGGAGATGGTGGAGGCGGTACATCGTGATGGGCATATTGGCTACATTCGTGGGTGGTTGCTGTAACCTGGGCTCTTTTTACCAGTAGTCATGCTCTGATTCCTTTTTCCTGTGCACAGTGCAATGGCTATAAAAAGTTTAATAGAGTAATAATCGCTCTAACAATGTTTTGTGTCATTAAGCATGACTGAGACTCATTAGTTCATGAGCCTGTGTCGGCAGACTTTAACTGTCCTTCCCATGAAACCAGAAATTGTGCAAGTTTGTCAGTGCAATAATGGCCGTTAAATCGGTTCCAATAGGTCTATAAATTTGCTGGCAGTTGTTAATTTTTCTTGATTGTAAGTATAGTAATCATCTGCATGCAGAATTAAAAGTTGGGAAATTTTGCTTTAGAACTCAATTCTTTTCAGGCTCGCCCTACTGAATATACGTAAGCTGAAAAAGCTGTTTTACGAGTGTGTATTTCATATTTACCGCCTCATGCAGGTAACACCGTGTGAGCTTTTGCAGTCATAATCTTTTGTCCTAATGGATACAATCTGGCTTTCACATGCAGGTTCGAGCTCCGGGGACCACAAACATGGTGTACTTTCATGGCAGAACTCGCCGGGTTAGAATCTGCGCTTCTTCTCCATATATGCTTTCCTGAAGGCTGTCCTTCAAAGAGCAGTTTGTAGGATATGGAAGCTTTAGTTTACTGAACTGTGATGAGGGATGGTGATTATGTGCCTTCGATATTCTGGAAAGTTGTTTTCTGTGATATGTGAACTATACTCACTGAACTATGACCGATGTGAGTTCTATTCATTGCTGCAAGAAATTGTACAAGAGACCAAGGCCTCGTATGGCTTTTATCATTTAGCCTTTTTCTCCTACTGTCTCAGGAGCAAATAAAACAAAAGGAAATGGCATTGTGCTAAGCATAGCCGACTGCCACTTGTTTTGCTGTGAAGCCCACCAGTGACTGGAGAGACATCTTGACTCTACAGACATCTTATTTCAGGCCTGAGTTCTCTGTTGCAGTTCTGTTGATTAAAACTTTTGATAGACATCCACAGCTTTTGATGAGTGTGTCGTCTGCATTCAACTTTTCTTCCCAATTCCTAGTGAACTGTGGATGGTTGGTTCATGCATTTTATTTGAAGTCTTCTGCCTGTGCAACGCAGGTTCAGTCGTCACACAGAGCGACCATGGCACACCTGCTGTGGAAGATTCAACCAGTGAAAGCCACCCTGAGGACCATTGCATGGAATCTACTCCTGGCATGGGTAACCACCAGGGTGTTCCCACAGGAAATAAGGTTCACAAATGCACCCACTGCAGCAAGGTATTTAGAAGAAAGTACCATCTAGTGCAGCATCTCCGAGTCCATACAGGTGACCGCCCATACTATTGTAACGACTGTGGAAATAGCTTCGCACAAAAGGCCCATTTAGAGAGACACCAGCGCACTCACACAGGCGAGCGACCTTACCGTTGTGACAGCTGTACTAGCAGCTTTGCACTGAAAGCCCATCTGGAGTCACACCAGCGGACTCATACAGGTGAACGTCCTTACCATTGCGACTACTGTGGTAGCAGCTTTGCACAAAAGTTCACCCTAGAGCAACACCAGCGCACTCACACAGGTGAGCAGCCGTACCGTTGTGACGAATGTGGCAGCAGCTTTGCACAGAGGAACAACCTGGTGAGACACATCCGTACCCATACGGGTGAAAAGCCATATCAGTGCCAACTGTGCCCCATGACTTTTGCGGTTTACTCGACTCTTGTGGGTCATATCAGATCCCATACTGGTGAAAAGCCCTACCAATGTGACTTGTGCGAAAAGAGATTCACTCAGAGCCATAATTTGAACTACCACAAGAAGGCTGTTCACAAAAAATAGCAGTGGTCCATGATGCCCCTGGTATAAGTGTTTTGCTAACTACCAATTTGTGTACAAGCTACCAAGATTCTAGCTGGCTACCCTATGAAAGGTGTTGGTCACTTACCTCATCTCTAACTTTTCTAAGTTTTGTTCACTCTAACGCAGTTTTCAGAAAACAACATTTGTTCCTTTAGGCAACGCATACACATTCACGCTAAGTATTTCCTGAAGGCGGAGAGTGAGCCTGCTGTACTCGTAATCTTGCATGAATGGAAATAAAATCACTGTCATACCTGTATGGCATCACTTCTTTTTGGGGAGAGACCTTCAAAAACTTGATATCCAATGTTCATCGCTGATGGCAGTTGTCAGCCTGCCTCACTGAAGAAATTTTGTGTAGCAAAAGTGCACAAAACAATTATTTTTAATCCTTAAGCCTGAGTGAGCTAATTTTTGTGACAATCAGTATAAATTCAATCATTTATATCACTGAACTTATATATGTTTGTATGACAACCGAAGAAAACTTGTTCTTGTGTAAATCTTTGTGTGTTTATTCCAGCTGTGTTAGCGGCAGGAATGAGTGAGGACTAGCAGGTGTCCAGCCTCAAAATGATGTGTGTTGCGTTAGTTTGGTGGTTTGAGGAGTTCTCTGTTGTTTAGAGCGGGGACTAGCGAAAGAGTTCAGTAACATCTGCTTTACCATTACTCAGAGCAATGTGTCTGCTGGATATGAATGGTATAGTATTTGTGGAACATTGTGTCCGCAGTATTTTTAATAATTTTTTATTGTCAGAATATCAGCGGTTTGTAACCATTTCACACTGTGCTAGCATCTTTGTTCTCTGTGTTACTTGAAGAAGCTTTTGTTATTTACATAGGATGTTTATGATAAGAAGCTGCATGGGTCGTAGCTACTGGAACAAAAAAATACTGTGATTAGTGCCTACGAAAAGCATTGTAATCTTGTAGTGTATTGTTATGTTCGTAATTTCGGTCAGTTGTATGAAATTGCTCAGTGCACTCTTATTTTGTTGCAGTTTCCATTAAAAAATCATAATTTCTGCAACAGCGCTACACAACGAGGACAACGAGCAAAGAGACGGAGCTGAAACTCTTTGCGCGTTGTGTAGTGCTGTTGCAAAAATTATGAGGCAGTACCAACTCGCCCAGACTTCCATTCTTCTTCATTTAAAAATGTTGAATACATTCTGGCTGTTTGTAAAACTCACTTGCTTGAAATATTGTGCATTAAAATTCAAAAGCAGTTCTTCAAAAAGCTGCTGTTCACTTTTTTTATTGTTATACTTCGAGCATCCTTAGACATCGTATTGCCTTGTATCCAGGAAAGAACTGCTATCACAGATGACTGCACTAGTAGAAGCACTAACTGACAGCGGTAACTTATAGATTGCAGCAGTAAAGAATATTGCAAACACAGGTAGTGTTTCTTCAGAAGCTTCTCCAAGTTTTTGTGACCTACTGCAATAGGGTCATGCCTTGGAAGAAGCCAAACATAGCAAAAGCCAAAGAACATAGCCGAGCAAGAACAACATAGCCAAAGAAGCCAAACATAGGTAATGGGTGGGATTAGCAAATGAGATTAGGAAGTTTTTTGGGATGAGGTGGCTGGATCTGTCTGGAAATGCACAGAGTGTATTTGGGGTGAGCAAGAGAGACGTTTGTTGTGCTGTGGATGTAGTTCGGTTCACAAAATTGAAGATAAAATGTTTGTCAGCAATTATACTAGTCGCCTTGTTTCCATGAAGCGACACTGAAGCCACCATTGCAGCAGAGTGGCTCTAAACACTGCCGTTTTCTTTCGTAGACCTATCGCCGTACAAGCTCTAGGCTAGGAGCGTACTTTCCGATGCCCTTAATTTGTTCTTTTACCCTCTCCTGAGTGCAAAGTACAGAGAAGAGCCTCATAACAGGCCCTACTGGACAGTTCAAACTGGCTGGAGTAAACAGACAGTGGAAGGGCCTGGCTGCCTCCGCTTGGGCTCCAGGAACCACTGGGCCCCGGTTTGTCAGTCTACGCACATCCCCCTTACCCATGATTAAGTCTACGAGCCTCCTGATGACGAAGGCTCTGCTTCAAGAAAAAGGAAACTAACGTGACTGTGGTGCATCACTGTATGCAGCAGTGAATGAGAAAAGCAGAATGTTGAGAAATAGGGGTATGAATGCAGCCTATGCTGTGAGCTTGGGTTAGTGTTACAGCCCTGTAGTTATGTGCTGCTGTCAGCTTGGGCCTGAAGAACGGTCATAAAAGAACAGTGGAAGAAAAGAAGGAACCCAAGACGTTTCCCACTATCAAACCAGGGATACGTGCTGTTTTACGAGTAGCATCCATCTTGCGAATGTTGCTTTCAAAACTTTAATGGCATCAAATAGAGATAAAAGACAGATAAAGGAGGTATGGGAACCTCCCAGTTCATCTTCAAAAGATGTGAGGAAGACTGGATGCTGCAGCAGAAAAATTTTGTGCTTTGAAACCATGAAACGTTGAACGCATCAGAGGGAGGGCGTACTCATGAGTATGCGCTTCATACATACCTGCAGGTGATGTGATGGCTCAACAGGAGTGGTGGCTCTTCCCTTGGTTTTGGGGAGAAGTGGTCTTAAAAAAAATGTATGCTAATGAAGTCATGATTATGGAATCTTCATGGAAGGTGTTTTTTTGTGTACTGATTCCAAATATGTCATTTAATTTTTTGTGGAAAACAACTCCTTGTACACTTTATGTAACTTTTTTCCCGAAAGCTTTCAAGAAATTTTTCTGTAGAGAACTTGCTAGAATGCATGCTATTTGATTCTCTTGACATCAAGCTTTGCAAAAAGGGTAAATTTATTAGCCTGCCTATCATAGAAGTTGAGTTACAATGTTTTTAATTTGCCACTTGCTTCATGAACGGGAAGAGAAATATGTATTCCTGTTTCTGAAGTGTGAACTTCAAAATCCCATAACTTGTATGACAGGCAGGACGAGAATTGTACCCTTATTCCATAGCTTGATGTCAAGAGAAACCAATGGCTTGTGTTCTAGCAAGTTCCTTGCAGCAAAATTTCTATAAAAGATGTGGAAAAATGTTACATAAAATATTGCATTAGTTCAGAAGGACTTATTGTACATAAAATTAAATGACACGGGCATCGGTGCGCAAAAATATACTTTCCCTCAAGACTTCATTAAGGAAGTTTTTTCCTAAGACCCCACTTCTCGTCTTCATTTTAGCAAGAAGATGAAACGGTGTCTTCGAACAACCGCACAACTTGCCCGTCTACCGAGCCAAGCTTTCGGTTGCTACTCCGACTGGTAGTGGGGCACAGCCTATTCTTCTGGCTGCTCGGACAGCCTTTTTGGAAATTGTATGTGCGTGTGGCACCAGTTTTTCATAAACTACAGAAAGTCCAGGCTAGTACTGACGTTTTAAAATGCTTTGCAAAGAACGCCGATCAAAATGCTGTCTTGTACATACTTTACATTAGCATGTTTCAGAAAATAAACAGCATTTAAACATAAATTTAAAAATATTTCATCATCATCATCATCAGCCTGACTACACCCACTGCAGGGCAAAGGCCTCTCCAATTAACCCTGTCCTTTGCCGGTTGTGGCCACTCTATCCCCACAAAAATTCTTAATCTCATCTGCCCACCTAACTTTCTGCAACCCCCTGCTGTGCTTCCCCTCCGTTGGAGTCCAGTCCGATGCAAATCCAATTCAGTCCGAGTCCAGTTCAAAGGGATGATAACCAGTGGTCCGTTATGGACCATCGGTTAACATGCCTTTTGCATTACCTGCCCTGGCCAGGCCTATTTCTTCCTCTCGATGTCTACTAGGAAGAACGGGCAGCAATGGAGTGGAAAAAGAGCGTCAGTCTCGCATGCAAGAGGACCGAGGTTCGAATCCTGCTGCCGCGCAATTCTCTGCCGGGTTTCAAAAATCAATAACCAGGCATTGATCTCGGTGGCTAGAACTGAGAATGGACTCCCTCACTAGACAGAATTTGGCCACCCTGGTGTAGTACCTGCCCACAACCTCCTATAACAACAAACCTATTACAAGAATATCTAGGAAACGAAAAATAGAAGGAATGCCCAGCATTTTATGCTGATGGTTTAAAATTGGCACATTATATTACTAGCGCCACAGTACAAAACAGTTGGGAAAAAAACAGTACGGCTATCTCTGTGTGCATCTGTCTCTGTGGCTATAGAAAAATAATGAAGGATAACATCGAGAACAGCATCATTTCCACTGATTCTCTGAGCGTACTTCCCTCGCTTCACCATAGACATGCAGTTACACCACTATTAGGAGACATCATACACAACACATGGGCATGAAAAAATTTTGCTGTGTTCCGAGCGACATCAGAATCGGTGGCAGTGAGAAAGTAGGTCAATGACCTGCACATGCTTGGCACAAAGAAATCGAGTGAACATTTCCTACAAATGGTACCCTGTAAGCTTTCAACCACCATCATTGAAATCATGAGTCTATGTAACATTTGTGCGGCCCAAACTAGAGTATGCAGGTGCTATTTGGAACCCTAATCAAAATAATGTTTCGAATACACTAGAAGCAATACAAAACTGCGCTGCTGGGTTCATCTCTGATTATCCGTATTGTGAAAGCATCGCCAAACTAAAATGCAAGGCTCATCTCAGAAATTTAACCAACCGATCTCATATTGCAAGACTGTCTACATCAGAAATTCTATTATCATGTTCCACAGGAGTCTGTTATCCTCCCTGCCTACTGCACCTCCAGCTGCATGAACCATGAAAAGAACTCTTATTCTCCGTCTGCCGTCACATCTGTCTTCATTTTATGTATGCACTGTGAAAGACGAATGACTCCCAGCCACGTCGTGCTCCGAAATTCTAGAGGCCCGTGTACTGTGCGATGTCGGTGCACATTAAAGAACCTCAGGTGGTCGAAGTTTCCGGAGCCCTTCACTACGGCATCCCTCATAGCCTGAGTTCGTTGAACCCCAATAAACCAAACCATACTGACCCCTCACTATTCAAGTCATCAAGTTAAGCAATGTTATGCTCTGTAACCCACTCCGTCATGTGATATCCCTTCAAAGGGCCTTTGAGGTAGTAAGAAATAAATAAAAAAATGTCAGTTGACTACTTAAAAGAGTATATAGCGAAGTATATGCTTCGTTAAAGCAAACATATTTCACTTGACGTTTCGATCGGAAGACCAATGTTTTTCGAGTGATTTGTCTTGGCTGGTGTTTCCTCTTTTATAGGGATTGGACACAACAGGTATGTGAGCGAGAAACAGATAGAGAGTACAAAACTATGTAGAGTAGTAATATGGTAGGAAATAGAGCAGCCGAACGCACACGAAAAGTGGAGAACGCGCAGAACATGTAAGGAGTAAGAAAATACAATATCCAGATGCGGCCTCTGCCTTTTAAGCAGCGCATGCTTGCTTATTAATGCGAAAGAATTATAAGGCTATATATTGACGCCGGAAATGCCCGCAAAATGTGTCTCCGGATGTTGGTCCCTAGCACTGACGTCATCGGTCACATATGACGTCATGAGACATTAGAATGAAAAGAAAATTTAATAAAAAGAAAATTAGGGGTCTAGGTGGGAATTTTACCCGGGCCGCCGGCGTACTAGACGACGCGGCATGATAACGAAAAATTTAGAGTGCGAGCTGATTCACAACCGCTGCCACGTGCACACAGGTGAGAGGAAGAATGATGGAGACGCGCGGCGCAAAACCGCGCTCGCCCAAGCGACGACGCTGGTTTGAGCAACAGAGGTGGTGGTTGCAGCTGCTGCGACTGAAGGACGAATGAAAAGGAAATTGCACGGGCATGCTTACTGGCTCGAGCTGAGCCACAACCGCTAGCTGCCACGTGCAGATAGAGGAGTGAAAGAACGGACGCACGTCGCAACCACCGCGTCCGCCAAAGCGACGACGCTGGCTGCAAGAGATACCCCCCTCCCTCAAAGTGATGGGAGTGTTCCCGAAAACATTCAAAATTTTGAGCATACAGCGCTCATACAGCGTTCAGTGTGGTGTCGTAGCATCTTACATGTTTTATTCAAGTTAAAGGCTAACTTCGACAGGGGTTCGGACCAATGACGCACCTTCAGTTGCATGCTCTAATGCGCGGTTGAGGTGTCTACCAAGATGCCTAGATTTGAGAGCTACTGCGACCTTTCCTTTCTTCAACAAACATGATTTCGCATTCCTCCACGCAAGTAGCTGACAAGCGACGCGCGTGGCGGCATCGAGCTGGTCGCGTTCTAGTGCTGCGCATTCAGCGCGTCAGCGGAGTGTACTTTCAATACAGTCGATAAGTATGTACACATATGATTTCTATTTGCGCGGTACGCAGTTTCGACGAGTAAACCATCGCATGCACAAGCTAAGCCGGATTTTAAATTTGGAAATAAAATTCAAGCGTTGCGCTCCATCGGGTGCGATATCGAAACCAGAAGTGTCAAAATTCGGTTTTGCTTTCGATCTTCCTGGAAGGTCACAACAGGCAGCCAGTTTTCAATCAACTATACCTTGCACACAGATCAAACTTTGCTGCGTCATTACTACTTAATTGAGGTTGTATACGTGGTCTTTGTTATCTATTTTTTTTTAATTAAACGGGACAGTGTACGATGGCTCAAGCGGCATTGCGAGCGGCATCAACAATGCACACTTTTCGTGTGTTGCCGGTTGTGCTGTAGTTGTGCTAGTAACTTAATTCGTTGCTTTACATATTAGATTTTGTGTGCTGCCACTCTGTGAGAAGAAGAAAGAAGCTTTGCAGAAGGAAATCTGTGCGCATACCGAGCAACGATAACTGCATGCGACCCGGTGAACGTCACTTTTGCGTCGTGCGCGTGTGAAGATATGGTCCGTCTACCGTCTTTGTGCGCGCGTGCCCAAATCTTACCGCGCAGTCACGTAAGATTCGGGCTTATTAACGCCTTTGCCAGTAGCATGAAAGCCGCAGAAGTGTATAACCGCAATACCAGACAAATTTTCTTCAGTGAAAGCTGCCGGAGTTAACTTTAAGCCTGTCACTTCAACACTTGCAACTTCGAGCAAGTAGACGCAATTCGCTGCAAAGCTGTAATTGGCGCTAATTTATATAAATTTGATAGGTGTGTGTTCAGCCGTGGCGATCTCACGGACTCGGTCGCCAGTGAACTTTCCACACCTTATTTCTCTTGCAGCAGGCTTTAGCAAAGACAGCATGTTCGGGGAGATCGCGCCGTTCGCATTTCTTCTCGGATGTCTGTGTTCGTAATCGCGTAGCAAATGCAACGATTAGCTCTTCTGCAGTCTATAGCTTTGCGCTAAAAAGGGTGATGATTTATAAATTCTGTGGCGTTAAATGTGAAAACCGTTCATGGTGCGTTACGGTGACTTGTGGAAGCTGGTGAACCATATCCCGATGGCGGTACCTGCAACCAGCAGTTTACGCCGAAGGCTGGTACAATTAGCTTCACGGCATATCATCATCTTTTTTTTTTGTGTGTGTGTGTGTGTGTGTGTGTGTGTGTGTGTGTGTGTGTGTGTGTGTGTGTGTGTGCGTGTGCGTGTGCGCGCGCGCGCGCGCGCGCGCGCGTGTGCGCGCGTGTGCGGAAGTAGTCTCCTTGGCGGAAGTAGTCTCCTTGGCATCCCAGCAAACCAAAAACCTCTCAGAGACGTCTAGTTAGACGTCTCTGAGAGGTTTTTGGTTTGCTGGGATAAAATCCCTCTTCCACATCCTAATACAGCCGCTTCACAGGAATGAAAAATGCATGACACCCTTCAGTTCCACTAAATGGTCTACTTTAAAAAGCAGAGCACAAAATATCCACTTCTTCAAATTTGGACCTATACGTTTTTGTTCTCAGAGTCCCTGTCCTAGCCTCAAAAAGCAGTGAACTGCCCCGCGAATTATCGAATAATCGCTCTTTTTTGATGTCCTGTTTTCGTGTCCTATATATGCCTAGCGCCGATTTTTCCTGCATTCTTTCTTTCCACATCCTTCTTTCCGTCTCCTTTACCTCCGCTTTCACGTTAGTCTTTTGTTGCGTCCCATCCCTCACCCGTAAATACTTCATTCTTAGCTTTCGGGTTCTATTAGTCCATTTTGTGTTAATACTTTTCATGTACAGATACTTGTACACCTTTTTTGCCCACCTTGTTTCCTCCATTTGAGTTAGTCTCTGATCATATTTCAGTATTTCAGTTTGCTGATGGCCTCCCGAACCTCGAACGACGCCCAACCCATATCTCCCTGGACTCCCTCATTCGGAGTGTTCCCATGGGCTCCCAAGGCTAGCCTTCCCACACTTCTTTGTCTGACCTCTAGCCCTGACTGTACTTCTGATTTCATGCACACATGGAGGTAAAAAAAGTTTTTCTTCCTCCATGCATGCACAGGACGCATGGATTTCATGCTATCCATGCGTACACCAAGGTAGATGTACTATGGTAGCGTAGGCTGCATAGAAGCCCATACGTTCAAAACATGGCGGCTTGTGGTGCGCAGCCAGCGCCGTCTTCGAAATGCGTGGACAACTAAAAAGTGACGTCATAATTAAAACAAAAACGCGACGTCAAAGTCACGTGTTTCAGTGACGTCATACTTGTGACGTCAGCGTCACGTGCTGCTTGGCGGGAAAAATAAACAGCTGAACGCCGCGACGCTTCAGCACGACACCCGACACGAGAACGAAGAAAGAAGACACGACGAGTGCCGACCACCAACGCTATTTTTAGGTAGTCAGTTCTCGTTGTGCTTTTTTCCTTCGTCCTCGCCTCAGGTGTCGCGCTGAATGTCGCAGGTGTAGCGCTGAAGCGATGAAATGTGACGCCGCCAGACAGGTTATCGCTCGCACATCGTGCAACCGCACACCTCTTTTTTGCGTACGGGGGCCCCATGGCCACAGACGATGCCCTTTTGAGGCAAAAGCGACAGAAGCGCTGGCAAAAGGGAAAAGCGGAAACTGTACACGAACGATGCACACCAAGAACTCGAGCAACAAATAACGAAGAAAAAGTAGGGCTAGCAGAATCGAGTTTCAAACAAAAGCAAGCAGAATGGTCAAAAGACATGGAGTTCTTCCTTCATGTCAAAAGATATGACCAGGGTATTACATCAGAGCACCGTCAACCTTGGCATCGTCCCGCTGCCGTTGCCATCATAGAGTTTCTTACTACTACCTAGAGGGAAAGCTGGCGGCGCTGCACTTCAGCCAACATGGACGCTCAAAGCATCATGGGGCGGTGAGCTACTTGTTGCGGCACAGTCGTAGTTTTTCGGGAGCACAGAGTGGCAGTACTAAGGCGTTTCATTCCGAAAACGTAGTTTGTGTGTGCGCAGACAACTTTCGCGCGAACGCAGTGTGCAAAAGCCATAGTAGTGAAGACGCGACGACACACGACGCCAATAAAAGGTTTTACTCTTCCGAAATGCCATTAAAAAACCTCTTAAAGTATCTAAACAACAACATTTTTTTTTTAAAACATAGTTACTTTTAAAAGTGCGCCTATTATTTACGAAATATTAGTTTTTTTAGTGTTCATCACTTGGCCAGTAGGAAAGCTAGTCATGTCTTGTTTTAGGCAAACTTTGCACTTAAATGCTTTTCTGCTCGTTTGTTGCAATCATTAGACAAGATATTGAATGTTAGGACGTTTGTAGCTATCAAACAGCTTTATTTTTTTATTATTTTTTGGCCAAAAGTTACAGTTCCGCAACAAGTAGCTCACCGCCCCATGATGCTTTGAGCGCCCATGGTGGCTGAGGTGGTCACGTGCGGTCTCCATGCAAACTCCCATAGACGGCTTGCCAGCTTTCCCTCTAGGTAATAGTAAGAAACTCTATGATTGCCATAGAGGCCATTGCCGCTGCTCTGAGCGAACGCTGTCAAAAAATTTTTACAAAGCAAGCGCTATACTTTCTAACAAAATGCACACAACTAAAACATTTTAAAACGGAATCACTGCAATTGTTTTTGAATGCTTTTGAAACACAAAATTTGTCCTAATTATTTTCCTCTTCTAGTCGTGTTTGTCCACTCATTTCATTTTGGCGCTTTAGTTCCACCACTAATTTGATGTCGCTAGCACTTCAAGCCCCGGCTTCGCGCACTTTTCCCGTTGCCGGTCGTGCCAGATCCCCAGTCTGTTGCTTTATATATATTATTTTTGTGTGTTGTCAGTCTGTGAGAAGAAGAAGCTCTGCAGAAGGAAATCTTTGTGCCTACAGAGCAAGGATAACTTCGTGCAACCCGGTGAACGTCACTATTGCAGCGTGCGCGTGTGAAGACATGGTCCGTCTTTGTGCGCGTGTTCCCAAATGTCACCGCGCAGTCACCAAAAGGTTCGGGCCGCCTTTACCAGTATGATGAAAGCCGCAGAACTGTGTAACCACAATGTAGACAAAATTACTCCTTTAAACCTGCTACAATACTTGCATCTGCGGGGAAGTAGAAGCAGTAGGCTGCATCAATTTATGAAATTTCATATGGGGTGTGTTTTATCGTTTTTTGTGTGTGTGTTTGCTGTACCTTTTTTGTGTGTTTTCGGTTTTGCAGGCTTTGGAAGAGCACCAGTAGCCAGGGGAAAAAGGTTCCTGTGGAACTGCTGCCAGCCTATGCTGAACTATACCTTGATATTGCTGTCCTGTGAAATATGCGGCGTAAATCACAGTAGGGGACAGGGGTTCTGACCCCCCTTTCGCTTAGCCTGGGGGGACACCGCTTGCGAATATCTCCCCTCTGACATTCGTCGTGGGACACCTCAGTCCGCATCGAATGATACGAGCAGTACATGCAATGCGGGGAAGCAGTCGGAGCGAGGAGGCCTCTTCCCTTCCTCAGAATGGCTGAGTGAAGAAACAGTGCTGAAACTTCGTTGAAATTTGCTGAAACGTCAGTGACGCTGAACAGCGACCGAAGGCAGCAGCTTAAAATCATACAGGCCATCGGGAGTGACGAAGGCAGTTTTTTCATATTCATGTTCGTTAAACTCTATCTGCCAGTACCCGCTTTTTAAATCTGTCTAGGAAAAATATTTGGTATGGTGAAGTCAATCAATTGCAGTCTGCCAGCAATCAAAGGACATGCCCTGACTGCATGTGACTGCTTTTACTTTTACTTCAAGCCTTTGCTTTTCTGGCATTGAGTCAGTCTGTGATTGAGAAAGCTGTTGAACTGTGGGCGCATGTGTGCGTTCGGGGGTCACTACCACGCAAACCCTCGAAGGTTTCTTCGGGGTTTTTCTCTTTTTCGGACTCGGCAAATGTTTTACCAGTGCACAAGACAGGTGCTGATGAATACCACTTGACAGCATACGTAAAACTACTTCATATCAGCTCTTTATTCAAAAAATGGAAATAAGTAAAACACTCAGAAATGACTGCTGCCATCACTTTCAGTCTCTTAAAACTGCTTGTCCGATCAGAAAAATGGGAATGGCCCTTCCAACATCTCGGGTCCATGCCTTCTCAGAGTAAAAAATAAAAGAGCATGGAGGCCGTGATTGTTCAGTGAGAAAGCGATGCTGGTTAAATGCTGATGAAATAGCATAACTGCTGTATTGTATTGGGATGCTTAAATGGCTCAAAGCAGGCTTTAGATCCGAGGAAAGCTACAAAACATAATATTATACTCTGTGCTCCAGGTCTGCACAAACCAGTATAACAGACGAGTTCGTACTCATGCTGGACACAACTGGGAAAATCGGGCTATAAAAAGATCGCTGCATGCCATCCTTTTCTGCGGCTCGTGAGGAAACACTTCAAAAGAAAAGTTTATAAAAACAATGGATTTAGCACAAGCATAACCTATTCCTATCTTAAGAGCACTAGGATGTTTACCGCCCTGACGCACTATGAGCGCATTTTTATGGACCTAGCTTTACTTACACTGCGAGGAGATTTCGTACAGTACTGAGAAATATTAAATCATAATGCTTTCAAATAAGAAGAGAGCCCGCTTCAAGCGGCACTGTTAGCTTTATAAAGGCCGAACACTCTCCAGTCCCCAAGAGGGGGATTAGCAACCCCAAGAGCTATGTGCGCATTGGTTATGAATGCATGTTTTTGGGCTGACATTCTTTGGGTTAGGTTTCCGTCCTGATGTCTTCAATTCGATTTTCCAAGTTTCGTAGGCCACATTTTTAAGGTTAATGCAGATAAGTGCTATTTCACCTTTAATGCCAGAATTTGATTGCTTATGTACGTGTCACAAATGATATAGTGATTGCAAATCATCATCGTGATATGAACTCTCAACAGCATGGAGAGACTCGGACAAAGCTACCGGCTCATTACTGCACCCGCATAAAGTTAGCACTGGGATTGGGACAAAATGCCGCCTTCCTAGCTTCCGCAGAATCCCCTTGTTTGGTGGCTCGCCGACGTCACCAGGCTGCCTTGCCCTCGAGTACCCTTGGTCACAGCCGTAAATCATTCCTGCTCTCCGCCATCAGTAAACAACAAGGCAAAAAATCTAAGCCTGCACCGTTATTGCGAAAACGATAATATGAGCTTGAGCCGACACTCACTCACGACTCGGGTCGCAATCTGAATTTGAGTTCAGATCCGACTAGCTCAGCACTCAGATAACAATCTAAAAATGAGCCCAGGTGAGTCTACTCATAACTCAGCCCATTGATCTAGGACTGAATTACACGTATTCAATACATAGTGATGGTTCAACAGCTTAAACACACACAGACCAAGAAGGAGACAAGACACACAGTTGTAAGTTGTAAGTTCACGCTGTGTGTGTCTTGTCTCCTTCTTGGTCTGTGTGTGTTTGCGCTGTTGAACCATCACTATGAATCTACACCAACTAGCCCAATCTGCAGTTCTTCTACAGTATTCAATACATAAAGCGTGTAAACAATGCAGTTGTGGCCTTGGAGACTTCTCCTTACTCTACTAGATGTTGTTTCGAATTGCAGGCATGAGGAGCAGTGTTAGGAGGACGTAGAGTACATGCTTGAGGAAGAACCTTTGAATGCAACCGACTGCTGCGAACATATGCAGAACCTTGCCAAGAGAACTGTCCAGACCAACTGTGCTTAAAATATCACAAGCGACATTCCTTTTTAGCTGGTAGAGAAGATCAGTTTCCAGAATTTACCCGCTGTGGTGGCTCAGTGGTTACGGCGTTCGGCTGCTGACCCAAAAGACACGGGTTCGATCTCGGCTGCAGCGGCCGAATTTCAATGGAGACGAAATTCTACAGGCCTATGTACTGTGCAATGTCAGTGCACGTTAAAGAACCCCAGGTGGTCGAAATTTCAGGAGCCTTTCACTACGGCGTCCCTCATAGCCTGACTCGCTTTGACATGTTAAACCCCCATAAACCAACTAGCCAGTTTCATAAATTTGTACTCCCAGTTTACATTAGGTTGCCATTGAACTTTTTTTTCCCTATCCATGTCCTTTCAAATTCTGTGCCTGCAGGAGGAAGAAAACAGAATGTGTAGTCGGACGTGGATTTTGTACATTCTCGCTTCATTGTGCATTGCCATTTGCTTAAAAGCACACACACCCCGCTGCTTGCGACATTTGTGTTTGTTTTATTGTGACGCTTGTTTTTTCTCCATTACATTGCAGGCCGTTACTGACAAGCCAATGCGTGCAAGATTCGAGAGGAAGAAGCCTTCAATACCACACCTGACAACTTTGCATGACTCCATTTCTTGATGGTCATAACCTGGAAAATTGCATGTGAAATGATCTCAGTGCATTTTGTCTATGTAGAAAGTGAGATCGAAGTGTTTTAAATGATTTTGCTTGAATTACAGGGATTTGAAATGATAATGAAAATGGGGACCGCCTTCAAAACAAACATTTTTTTAGTGAACTCGTTTCTAAAATACTAGAATTCTTTCCACAGGAATGGCATTAGGCTTCGAACGGAGAGAGAAGAAGGGAATAACGGGAATAAAAATGGCAATTTTCACTTGTTTTTGCCTTATTAAAATGCGACATTCCAGTATACAGCATGAAAAACTATAGGACGCCGCTGCCAGCCTGATTTCCAAAAAAAGTGCTTTAGTGTCCCTTTAAACCTTTTTCAGAGCAGCTCATTGAGAAACTCGGTCTTGATAGTTTCTATTCTTTTTCCCTTCTGGTTTCTCGTCCCCAAAACTGGTGGTGCGGGTACTAAACGAGTAAACATGGTATGCTCTAACTGCACTCAAGACACAGTAGTGTGCAGTTTCAGATGTGGTTCTACTCACTTGGTTAATGGAACTCCTGGAGATGGTGGAGGCGGTACATCGTGATGGGCATATTGGCTACATTCGTGGGTGGTTGCTGTAACCTGGGCTCTTTTTACCAGTAGTCATGCTCTGATTCCTTTTTCCTGTGCACAGTGCAATGGCTATAAAAAGTTTAATAGAGTAATAATCGCTCTAACAATGTTTTGTGTCATTAAGCATGACTGAGACTCATTAGTTCATGAGCCTGTGTCGGCAGACTTTAACTGTCCTTCCCATGAAACCAGAAATTGTGCAAGTTTGTCAGTGCAATAATGGCCGTTAAATCGGTTCCAATAGGTCTATAAATTTGCTGGCAGTTGTTAATTTTTCTTGATTGTAAGTATAGTAATCATCTGCATGCAGAATTAAAAGTTGGGAAATTTTGCTTTAGAACTCAATTCTTTTCAGGCTCGCCCTACTGAATATACGTAAGCTGAAAAAGCTGTTTTACGAGTGTGTATTTCATATTTACCGCCTCATGCAGGTAACACCGTGTGAGCTTTTGCAGTCATAATCTTTTGTCCTAATGGATACAATCTGGCTTTCACATGCAGGTTCGAGCTCCGGGGACCACAAACATGGTGTACTTTCATGGCAGAACTCGCCGGGTTAGAATCTGCGCTTCTTCTCCATATATGCTTTCCTGAAGGCTGTCCTTCAAAGAGCAGTTTGTAGGATATGGAAGCTTTAGTTTACTGAACTGTGATGAGGGATGGTGATTATGTGCCTTCGATATTCTGGAAAGTTGTTTTCTGTGATATGTGAACTATACTCACTGAACTATGACCGATGTGAGTTCTATTCATTGCTGCAAGAAATTGTACAAGAGACCAAGGCCTCGTATGGCTTTTATCATTTAGCCTTTTTCTCCTACTGTCTCAGGAGCAAATAAAACAAAAGGAAATGGCATTGTGCTAAGCATAGCCGACTGCCACTTGTTTTGCTGTGAAGCCCACCAGTGACTGGAGAGACATCTTGACTCTACAGACATCTTATTTCAGGCCTGAGTTCTCTGTTGCAGTTCTGTTGATTAAAACTTTTGATAGACATCCACAGCTTTTGATGAGTGTGTCGTCTGCATTCAACTTTTCTTCCCAATTCCTAGTGAACTGTGGATGGTTGGTTCATGCATTTTATTTGAAGTCTTCTGCCTGTGCAACGCAGGTTCAGTCGTCACACAGAGCGACCATGGCACACCTGCTGTGGAAGATTCAACCAGTGAAAGCCACCCTGAGGACCATTGCATGGAATCTACTCCTGGCATGGGTAACCACCAGGGTGTTCCCACAGGAAATAAGGTTCACAAATGCACCCACTGCAGCAAGGTATTTAGAAGAAAGTACCATCTAGTGCAGCATCTCCGAGTCCATACAGGTGACCGCCCATACTATTGTAACGACTGTGGAAATAGCTTCGCACAAAAGGCCCATTTAGAGAGACACCAGCGCACTCACACAGGCGAGCGACCTTACCGTTGTGACAGCTGTACTAGCAGCTTTGCACTGAAAGCCCATCTGGAGTCACACCAGCGGACTCATACAGGTGAACGTCCTTACCATTGCGACTACTGTGGTAGCAGCTTTGCACAAAAGTTCACCCTAGAGCAACACCAGCGCACTCACACAGGTGAGCAGCCGTACCGTTGTGACGAATGTGGCAGCAGCTTTGCACAGAGGAACAACCTGGTGAGACACATCCGTACCCATACGGGTGAAAAGCCATATCAGTGCCAACTGTGCCCCATGACTTTTGCGGTTTACTCGACTCTTGTGGGTCATATCAGATCCCATACTGGTGAAAAGCCCTACCAATGTGACTTGTGCGAAAAGAGATTCACTCAGAGCCATAATTTGAACTACCACAAGAAGGCTGTTCACAAAAAATAGCAGTGGTCCATGATGCCCCTGGTATAAGTGTTTTGCTAACTACCAATTTGTGTACAAGCTACCAAGATTCTAGCTGGCTACCCTATGAAAGGTGTTGGTCACTTACCTCATCTCTAACTTTTCTAAGTTTTGTTCACTCTAACGCAGTTTTCAGAAAACAACATTTGTTCCTTTAGGCAACGCATACACATTCACGCTAAGTATTTCCTGAAGGCGGAGAGTGAGCCTGCTGTACTCGTAATCTTGCATGAATGGAAATAAAATCACTGTCATACCTGTATGGCATCACTTCTTTTTGGGGAGAGACCTTCAAAAACTTGATATCCAATGTTCATCGCTGATGGCAGTTGTCAGCCTGCCTCACTGAAGAAATTTTGTGTAGCAAAAGTGCACAAAACAATTATTTTTAATCCTTAAGCCTGAGTGAGCTAATTTTTGTGACAATCAGTATAAATTCAATCATTTATATCACTGAACTTATATATGTTTGTATGACAACCGAAGAAAACTTGTTCTTGTGTAAATCTTTGTGTGTTTATTCCAGCTGTGTTAGCGGCAGGAATGAGTGAGGACTAGCAGGTGTCCAGCCTCAAAATGATGTGTGTTGCGTTAGTTTGGTGGTTTGAGGAGTTCTCTGTTGTTTAGAGCGGGGACTAGCGAAAGAGTTCAGTAACATCTGCTTTACCATTACTCAGAGCAATGTGTCTGCTGGATATGAATGGTATAGTATTTGTGGAACATTGTGTCCGCAGTATTTTTAATAATTTTTTATTGTCAGAATATCAGCGGTTTGTAACCATTTCACACTGTGCTAGCATCTTTGTTCTCTGTGTTACTTGAAGAAGCTTTTGTTATTTACATAGGATGTTTATGATAAGAAGCTGCATGGGTCGTAGCTACTGGAACAAAAAAATACTGTGATTAGTGCCTACGAAAAGCATTGTAATCTTGTAGTGTATTGTTATGTTCGTAATTTCGGTCAGTTGTATGAAATTGCTCAGTGCACTCTTATTTTGTTGCAGTTTCCATTAAAAAATCATAATTTCTGCAACAGCGCTACACAACGAGGACAACGAGCAAAGAGACGGAGCTGAAACTCTTTGCGCGTTGTGTAGTGCTGTTGCAAAAATTATGAGGCAGTACCAACTCGCCCAGACTTCCATTCTTCTTCATTTAAAAATGTTGAATACATTCTGGCTGTTTGTAAAACTCACTTGCTTGAAATATTGTGCATTAAAATTCAAAAGCAGTTCTTCAAAAAGCTGCTGTTCACTTTTTTTATTGTTATACTTCGAGCATCCTTAGACATCGTATTGCCTTGTATCCAGGAAAGAACTGCTATCACAGATGACTGCACTAGTAGAAGCACTAACTGACAGCGGTAACTTATAGATTGCAGCAGTAAAGAATATTGCAAACACAGGTAGTGTTTCTTCAGAAGCTTCTCCAAGTTTTTGTGACCTACTGCAATAGGGTCATGCCTTGGAAGAAGCCAAACATAGCAAAAGCCAAAGAACATAGCCGAGCAAGAACAACATAGCCAAAGAAGCCAAACATAGGTAATGGGTGGGATTAGCAAATGAGATTAGGAAGTTTTTTGGGATGAGGTGGCTGGATCTGTCTGGAAATGCACAGAGTGTATTTGGGGTGAGCAAGAGAGACGTTTGTTGTGCTGTGGATGTAGTTCGGTTCACAAAATTGAAGATAAAATGTTTGTCAGCAATTATACTAGTCGCCTTGTTTCCATGAAGCGACACTGAAGCCACCATTGCAGCAGAGTGGCTCTAAACACTGCCGTTTTCTTTCGTAGACCTATCGCCGTACAAGCTCTAGGCTAGGAGCGTACTTTCCGATGCCCTTAATTTGTTCTTTTACCCTCTCCTGAGTGCAAAGTACAGAGAAGAGCCTCATAACAGGCCCTACTGGACAGTTCAAACTGGCTGGAGTAAACAGACAGTGGAAGGGCCTGGCTGCCTCCGCTTGGGCTCCAGGAACCACTGGGCCCCGGTTTGTCAGTCTACGCACATCCCCCTTACCCATGATTAAGTCTACGAGCCTCCTGATGACGAAGGCTCTGCTTCAAGAAAAAGGAAACTAACGTGACTGTGGTGCATCACTGTATGCAGCAGTGAATGAGAAAAGCAGAATGTTGAGAAATAGGGGTATGAATGCAGCCTATGCTGTGAGCTTGGGTTAGTGTTACAGCCCTGTAGTTATGTGCTGCTGTCAGCTTGGGCCTGAAGAACGGTCATAAAAGAACAGTGGAAGAAAAGAAGGAACCCAAGACGTTTCCCACTATCAAACCAGGGATACGTGCTGTTTTACGAGTAGCATCCATCTTGCGAATGTTGCTTTCAAAACTTTAATGGCATCAAATAGAGATAAAAGACAGATAAAGGAGGTATGGGAACCTCCCAGTTCATCTTCAAAAGATGTGAGGAAGACTGGATGCTGCAGCAGAAAAATTTTGTGCTTTGAAACCATGAAACGTTGAACGCATCAGAGGGAGGGCGTACTCATGAGTATGCGCTTCATACATACCTGCAGGTGATGTGATGGCTCAACAGGAGTGGTGGCTCTTCCCTTGGTTTTGGGGAGAAGTGGTCTTAAAAAAAATGTATGCTAATGAAGTCATGATTATGGAATCTTCATGGAAGGTGTTTTTTTGTGTACTGATTCCAAATATGTCATTTAATTTTTTGTGGAAAACAACTCCTTGTACACTTTATGTAACTTTTTTCCCGAAAGCTTTCAAGAAATTTTTCTGTAGAGAACTTGCTAGAATGCATGCTATTTGATTCTCTTGACATCAAGCTTTGCAAAAAGGGTAAATTTATTAGCCTGCCTATCATAGAAGTTGAGTTACAATGTTTTTAATTTGCCACTTGCTTCATGAACGGGAAGAGAAATATGTATTCCTGTTTCTGAAGTGTGAACTTCAAAATCCCATAACTTGTATGACAGGCAGGACGAGAATTGTACCCTTATTCCATAGCTTGATGTCAAGAGAAACCAATGGCTTGTGTTCTAGCAAGTTCCTTGCAGCAAAATTTCTATAAAAGATGTGGAAAAATGTTACATAAAATATTGCATTAGTTCAGAAGGACTTATTGTACATAAAATTAAATGACACGGGCATCGGTGCGCAAAAATATACTTTCCCTCAAGACTTCATTAAGGAAGTTTTTTCCTAAGACCCCACTTCTCGTCTTCATTTTAGCAAGAAGATGAAACGGTGTCTTCGAACAACCGCACAACTTGCCCGTCTACCGAGCCAAGCTTTCGGTTGCTACTCCGACTGGTAGTGGGGCACAGCCTATTCTTCTGGCTGCTCGGACAGCCTTTTTGGAAATTGTATGTGCGTGTGGCACCAGTTTTTCATAAACTACAGAAAGTCCAGGCTAGTACTGACGTTTTAAAATGCTTTGCAAAGAACGCCGATCAAAATGCTGTCTTGTACATACTTTACATTAGCATGTTTCAGAAAATAAACAGCATTTAAACATAAATTTAAAAATATTTCATCATCATCATCATCAGCCTGACTACACCCACTGCAGGGCAAAGGCCTCTCCAATTAACCCTGTCCTTTGCCGGTTGTGGCCACTCTATCCCCACAAAAATTCTTAATCTCATCTGCCCACCTAACTTTCTGCAACCCCCTGCTGTGCTTCCCCTCCGTTGGAGTCCAGTCCGATGCAAATCCAATTCAGTCCGAGTCCAGTTCAAAGGGATGATAACCAGTGGTCCGTTATGGACCATCGGTTAACATGCCTTTTGCATTACCTGCCCTGGCCAGGCCTATTTCTTCCTCTCGATGTCTACTAGGAAGAACGGGCAGCAATGGAGTGGAAAAAGAGCGTCAGTCTCGCATGCAAGAGGACCGAGGTTCGAATCCTGCTGCCGCGCAATTCTCTGCCGGGTTTCAAAAATCAATAACCAGGCATTGATCTCGGTGGCTAGAACTGAGAATGGACTCCCTCACTAGACAGAATTTGGCCACCCTGGTGTAGTACCTGCCCACAACCTCCTATAACAACAAACCTATTACAAGAATATCTAGGAAACGAAAAATAGAAGGAATGCCCAGCATTTTATGCTGATGGTTTAAAATTGGCACATTATATTACTAGCGCCACAGTACAAAACAGTTGGGAAAAAAACAGTACGGCTATCTCTGTGTGCATCTGTCTCTGTGGCTATAGAAAAATAATGAAGGATAACATCGAGAACAGCATCATTTCCACTGATTCTCTGAGCGTACTTCCCTCGCTTCACCATAGACATGCAGTTACACCACTATTAGGAGACATCATACACAACACATGGGCATGAAAAAATTTTGCTGTGTTCCGAGCGACATCAGAATCGGTGGCAGTGAGAAAGTAGGTCAATGACCTGCACATGCTTGGCACAAAGAAATCGAGTGAACATTTCCTACAAATGGTACCCTGTAAGCTTTCAACCACCATCATTGAAATCATGAGTCTATGTAACATTTGTGCGGCCCAAACTAGAGTATGCAGGTGCTATTTGGAACCCTAATCAAAATAATGTTTCGAATACACTAGAAGCAATACAAAACTGCGCTGCTGGGTTCATCTCTGATTATCCGTATTGTGAAAGCATCGCCAAACTAAAATGCAAGGCTCATCTCAGAAATTTAACCAACCGATCTCATATTGCAAGACTGTCTACATCAGAAATTCTATTATCATGTTCCACAGGAGTCTGTTATCCTCCCTGCCTACTGCACCTCCAGCTGCATGAACCATGAAAAGAACTCTTATTCTCCGTCTGCCGTCACATCTGTCTTCATTTTATGTATGCACTGTGAAAGACGAATGACTCCCAGCCACGTCGTGCTCCGAAATTCTAGAGGCCCGTGTACTGTGCGATGTCGGTGCACATTAAAGAACCTCAGGTGGTCGAAGTTTCCGGAGCCCTTCACTACGGCATCCCTCATAGCCTGAGTTCGTTGAACCCCAATAAACCAAACCATACTGACCCCTCACTATTCAAGTCATCAAGTTAAGCAATGTTATGCTCTGTAACCCACTCCGTCATGTGATATCCCTTCAAAGGGCCTTTGAGGTAGTAAGAAATAAATAAAAAAATGTCAGTTGACTACTTAAAAGAGTATATAGCGAAGTATATGCTTCGTTAAAGCAAACATATTTCACTTGACGTTTCGATCGGAAGACCAATGTTTTTCGAGTGATTTGTCTTGGCTGGTGTTTCCTCTTTTATAGGGATTGGACACAACAGGTATGTGAGCGAGAAACAGATAGAGAGTACAAAACTATGTAGAGTAGTAATATGGTAGGAAATAGAGCAGCCGAACGCACACGAAAAGTGGAGAACGCGCAGAACATGTAAGGAGTAAGAAAATACAATATCCAGATGCGGCCTCTGCCTTTTAAGCAGCGCATGCTTGCTTATTAATGCGAAAGAATTATAAGGCTATATATTGACGCCGGAAATGCCCGCAAAATGTGTCTCCGGATGTTGGTCCCTAGCACTGACGTCATCGGTCACATATGACGTCATGAGACATTAGAATGAAAAGAAAATTGAATAAAAAGAAAATTAGGGGTCTAGGTGGGAATTTTACCCGGGCCGCCGGCGTACTAGACGACGCGGCATGATAACGAAAAATTTAGAGTGCGAGCTGATTCACAACCGCTGCCACGTGCACACAGGTGAGAGGAAGAATGATGGAGACGCGCGGCGCAAAACCGCGCTCGCCCAAGCGACGACGCTGGTTTGAGCAACAGAGGTGGTGGTTGCAGCTGCTGCGACTGAAGGACGAATGAAAAGGAAATTGCACGGGCATGCTTACTGGCTCGAGCTGAGCCACAACCGCTAGCTGCCACGTGCAGATAGAGGAGTGAAAGAACGGACGCACGTCGCAACCACCGCGTCCGCCAAAGCGACGACGCTGGCTGCAAGAGATACCCCCCTCCCTCAAAGTGATGGGAGTGTTCCCGAAAACATTCAAAATTTTGAGCATACAGCGCTCATACAGCGTTCAGTGTGGTGTCGTAGCATCTTACATGTTTTATTCAAGTTAAAGGCTAACTTCGACAGGGGTTCGGACCAATGACGCACCTTCAGTTGCATGCTCTAATGCGCGGTTGAGGTGTCTACCAAGATGCCTAGATTTGAGAGCTACTGCGACCTTTCCTTTCTTCAACAAACATGATTTCGCATTCCTCCACGCAAGTAGCTGACAAGCGACGCGCGTGGCGGCATCGAGCTGGTCGCGTTCTAGTGCTGCGCATTCAGCGCGTCAGCGGAGTGTACTTTCAATACAGTCGATAAGTATGTACACATATGATTTCTATTTGCGCGGTACGCAGTTTCGACGAGTAAACCATCGCATGCACAAGCTAAGCCGGATTTTAAATTTGGAAATAAAATTCAAGCGTTGCGCTCCATCGGGTGCGATATCGAAACCAGAAGTGTCAAAATTCGGTTTTGCTTCGATCTTCCTGGAAGGTCACAACAGACAGCCAGTTTCCAATCAACTATACCTTGCACACAGATCAAACTTTGCTGCGTCATTACTACTTAATTGAGGCTGTATACGTGGTCTTCGTTATCTATTTTTTTTTTGTAATTAAACGTGCCCCTGCCAATCATACAGAGAAAATGTACGATGGTGCAAGGGGCATCGCGGGCGGCATCAACAATGCACACTTTTCGTGTGTTGTGCTAGTTACTTAATTCGTTGCGGCTGGGTTTCGTGAGACGTACCCGCCGTCTGCTATCCCAGTGTTGCCATACTATAGTGTTGCCAGACTTGCGCGACTTCCAGTGTTGCCAGGCTATAAGGTTGCCAGATTGTGAACTAAAACCCAGTGTGGCCAGACTATTTGTTCCCTCTCCCTTTTACATTCTCCTCCGCCTACAGCAACGCTGTCGCGCCGCAACCGCCCAGCTCGTTAGAGCAGCCTTGCCCGGAGTGGCCGCCGCCTGTTCGCCAAGCGAAAGAGCACGTCCGCGGCGGTTACGAAATTGTTTTTTTAGTGACTTGTCGAGCAGACGGGTACCACAGACGAAATCTGCCGCTGCGTGGCCCCAGTGAGCGTATTAAGACGAGAGAAACGCGTGATTTTGTTGAAATAAGCGTGCTGTGCTCAAATTCACTTGTCGAGCAGACGGGTACGACAGACGAAATCTGCCTCTGCGTGGCCCCAGTGAACGTATTAAGACGAGAGAAACGCGTGATTTTGTTGAAATAAGCGTGCTGTGCTCAAATTCACTTGTCGAGCAGACGGGTACGACAGACGAAATCTGCCTCTGCGTGGCCCCAGTGAGCGTATTAAGACGAGAGAAACGCGTGATTTTGTTGAAATAAGCGTGCTGTGCTCAAATTCACTTGTCGAGCAGACGGGTACGACAGACGAAATCTGCCTCTGCGTGGCCCCAATGAGCGCATTAAGACGAGAGAAACGCGTGATTTTGTTGAAATAAGCGTGCTGTGCTCAAATTCACTTGTCGAGCAGACGGGTACGACAGACGAAATCTGCCTCTGCGTGGCCCCAGTGAGCGTATTAAGACGAGAGAAACGCGTGATTTTGTTGAAGTAAGCGTGCTGTGCTCAAATTCGCTTGTCGAGCAGACGGGTACAGTTAACTTGAAACACTGGTCATACTCATCCTGGTCATGGCACCAGTTAACTTGAAACTCTGGTCGTAATGGTCACGGCGCCAGTTAAGTTTCTCCTCCGGATCGTCGTCGGAATGGCCGTTTCGTCCATGATCGTATGTGGTTAGCAGTTCGAAGGGCACGTCGCGCCAGTGGCGGTCCCAGAGATTTTGCACCCCTGGTGCAAAAGGAAAGAAGAGGAAAAGAACCTTTTCGCCTTTGGTGTAGGCGAAACTTTACTATACTGTACACTAAATTAGAATCTCTAGGCATCTGTGGGCCTGCTTTAGCTCTTTTACGCAGTTATCTTACTAACCGCATACAAGTTGTCCAGCTACAAGAAACACTGTCTTCCCCTTTAACTATTAATTTAGGAGTGCCACAAGGTTCCATTTCAGGTCCGCTTCTTTTTCTCATTTTCATCAATGGCTTACCTTTGTCCTTAATTAACACAATATGTATACTTTACGCGGATGATACGACATTATTCACTCAGGACAGCATTTTCACAAGCCTAATAAACAAATTAAACATAGACTTACAGAATATTGTTTTATGGTGTGAATATAACTTGCTACAACTTAATCCTATAAAAACCACTTTCATGATATTCCGATCTCATCAAAAGCATGTCATCCCGAGCCCACACGTTTATCTGGGACATCATATTATCACTGCCTCCGAATCCGTTACATTTCTCGGCATCACGCTTGACTGCCATCTAAAATTTCATCTACACACGAAATCTATCAGTAAAAAAATTTCGTTTGGAATAAGGGTGTTAATAAAAACTAGACATTTCTTTCAACGCCATGTTCTCTTATCCCTGTTCTATGATTTCATTAACAGTCACCTTAATTATTGCCTGTCATCATGGGGAAATACCTATTCATGCCATGTGTCATGTATTTCTCATCTTCAAAGTCAAGCGCTTCGCATTTTATCTTTCAGCCCATACACAGCCTCTGCTTCACCTCTTTACTCTGACCTAAACATTCTGCCGTTGAAATGCCTCCTTAATCTTAGGTTAGGCCTTCTAATCTACCGCGCTCGCAATGATAATAATCAACTTCTCTGTTTTTCCGCATCTTTCCTTGCTAATAGCAATAACACTAGATTCTCTGAACAAAACAATATTCTTCTACCAAAAGTGAGTACAAATTATGGAAAACAAACTGCTTTTTTCTCCGCCATCAAAACCTGGAATTCATTACCACTAGCAATCAAATCCGCACGTTCGCAGCCCGCTTTCTACACTTTACTAAAAAAACATCTCTCATCAACCCATTAAGCCTCATGCCATGCTTAAGGTTGCCTTAATCTCATTTTCTGTTCCCCACTCTGACAGCAAACGGTCATTTGTTACTCATCTGGAACCTCTTGGTTTTCCCTCCGCCTATGTTTTATATCTGCATTTATTCAATGCCCATTGCTATCCGATGTCTTTTTGTGTTCTTTCTCTTGCTCTTATGCTTTGCTGTTTTATGCCTTTTTTGTTAAATTATGCCCGCTAACTATTGTATGACTTATTCATTGGCGCAAATTACACCAATCGGTTTTAACTTAATTGTATACTTTTGTTCCAGCTCCCCTGCCAAACTTGTGCACTTTTCTTATGTATTCCTGATGGGAGGTCCCCCAGACAGTTTCCACTTTGGGACCTCCTACTGTACTAACTTTTTTTATGAAACTTACAGCTCATTTGTATTCCGTTTTAATAAACCTTTTAAATCTGCGCGAAAAAAATAAAACCGTTCAAGAGGCGACATGTGGAGTCATGACACATCCGGCCGGTTCACAAAGGCGGCGATGAATAGGACTCCAGGAACGCTTCCCTCCTCGTGCGTTAGTGCACAGCGCCACGGGCTAACAAAGGCAGAGCGAAGGCAGCACCCACCCCTGAAGAAGGGACCAAGTTGGTCCCGAAACGGTGGGCAAAAAAATAAAAATATTGGTTGGCGTCAGTTTCCTCTCAACTATCTCAAAAACCCATAAAGACGGACTTCGGTCGAAGATGTTTTCGTTCCTACAATTACTGTTCTGAATGCGGCTTTCAACGCAGCACGAGCTCCAGAGCATTCTTAACTGCCAGAAGAAAAAAATATCCAGCCACTACGAAGTGCCTGGGCAATAATTGGATGCACGCACATGAAGTAATTATTTCTGCAAGGCTGCTTCTGAAGACGCCCGAATTTCGCACTTTTTTCGAAGCTCACCAAGCACAGCCTACAATTTCGTTGTTATCAGTTATTCAGTTCAACACTGCCTACCCCAATTAAAAGTGTCCATGTTGCTAGACGCCTACGGCGCCAGTAGGTTCCTTCCCCCTTTTGACGGTAACTACCGTGTCCATCGGAAGTCTAGAGGGGTTAGGAATGGTGACAGCGCGTCGCGCGCTTTGTACGCTCTCCAAGGCCGCGGGAAACGGGGACCAAAGGGCCAACGACCGTTTCCTATTGAAAAGAGATTAGCTCTCAAGTGGGGGGGGGGGGTGGGGGGGGGGGGGGGGGTCAGTAAGGTCGGCGACTTCTGAAAACCTGGACTGTCTAGCTAAGCAGCGGACATTACTGGCGCCTCTAGAGTCGGGCTCTGGCGAGCACTGGGCGCCGCCCACTTGTGCCTACAGTGCCACTGCAGCAGTATTGATTGAAATTGCGCGAGAGCAGATTTAAAAGGTCCGCCCAATTATCGAAGGTATTAAAACCAGCTGCTAACAAAGAAGAGGAGCGCGCCGAGTCCCAATCTCGGCCGCTTTTCTACAGACCTTTTTCAAACCGCCTTTTTTTTTAACCGCCTTTTTCTCCTGTTGTCTTTATTTTTGTTTCCGTCTTCAAGAAAATAGTTTTGCTTCTCAAGAAGTTTGGAGTTGCTGCCCCAACCGGCAACGTGTCGCCGGAGGAGTGGACGAAGGCAGTGTGCCACGCGCGCGATTAGTTAGAGACAGGACGCTACGTACAATTTGTCGTTTTCTGTAAATGATTGTGCACAGTGGCCGCTCGCGCGCTCTTGCTTTCGGACAGAGCCCGGACATTTGCGCGCGAGCGGCGCGAACTTGATTACTTTTTGAATTTTATAAATAGCATACAAAGCTCTTCCCTGTCCATTCTTGCCATCGCTCCCCGCTATACTTCTCCTCGCTATATTTTCCCTTTCACCTCCGCCGGCTGCAGCTCGCGTGCTACAGATGGCAATTGACGCGGCCGGCAACATTCCTTTCGTTCGCCTTTTTTTATTTTTTCTTTAAAATAAATCGCTACCACCTATCCCACCATGAGACGCAGCGACGCCAGCGTGGGGATCATCCCTTAGCATAGCATAGCACGCTTATTTCAACAAAATCACGCGTTTCTCTCGTCTTAATACGCTCACTGGGGCCACGCAGAGGCAGATTTCGTCTGTCGTACCCGTCTGCTCGACAAGTGAATTTGAGCACAGCACGCTTATTTCAACAAAATCACGCGTTTCTCTCGTCTTAATACGCTCACTGGGGCTACGCATCGGCAGATTTCGTCTGTCGTACCCGTCTGCTCGACAAGTGAATTTGAGCACAGCACGCTTATTTCAACAAAATCACGCGTTTCTCTCGTCTTAATACGCTCACTGGGACCACGCATCGGCAGATTTCGTCTGTCGTACCCGTCTGCTCGACAAGTGAATTTGAGCACAGCACGCTTATTTCAACAAAATCACGCGTTTCTCTCGTCTTAATACGCTCACTGGGGCTACGCATCGGCAGATTTCGTCTGTCGTACCCGTCTGCTCGACAAGTGAATTTGAGCACAGCACGCTTATTTCAACAAAATCACGCGTTTCTCTCGTCTTAATACGCTCACTGGGACCACGCATCGGCAGATTTCGTCTGTCGTACCCGTCTGCTCGACAAGTGAATTTGAGCACAGCACGCTTATTTCAACAAAATCACGCGTTTCTCTCGTCTTAATACGCTCACTGGGGCTACGCATCGGCAGATTTCGTCTGTCGTACCCGTCTGCTCGACAAGTGAATTTGAGCACAGCACGCTTATTTCAACAAAATCACGCGTTTCTCTCGTCTTAATACGCTCACTGGGACCACGCATCGGCAGATTTCGTCTGTCGTACCCGTCTGCTCGACAAGTGAATTTGAGCACAGCACGCTTATTTCAACAAAATCACGCGTTTCTCTCGTCTTAATACGCTCACTGGGGCCACGCATCGGCAGATTTCGTCTGTCGTACCCGTCTGCTCGACAAGTGAATTTGAGCACAGCACGCTTATTTCAACAAAATCACGCGTTTCTCTCGTCTTAATACGCTCACTGGGGCTACGCATCGGCAGATTTCGTCTGTCGTACCCGTCTGCTCGACAAGTGAATTTGAGCACAGCACGCTTATTTCAACAAAATCACGCGTTTCTCTCGTCTTAATACGCTCACTGGGGCTACGCATCGGCAGATTTCGTCTGTCGTACCCGTCTGCTCGACAAGTGAATTTGAGCACAGCACGCTTATTTCAACAAAATCACGCGTTTCTCTCGTCTTAATACGCTCACTGGGGCTACGCATCGGCAGATTTCGTCTGTCGTACCCGTCTGCTCGACAAGTGAATTTGAGCACAGCACGCTTATTTCAACAAAATCACGCGTTTCTCTCGTCTTAATACGCTCACTGGGACCACGCATCGGCAGATTTCGTCTGTCGTACCCGTCTGCTCGACAAGTGAATTTGAGCACAGCACGCTTATTTCAACAAAATCACGCGTTTCTCTCGTCTTAATACGCTCACTGGGGCTACGCATCGGCAGATTTCGTCTGTCGTACCCGTCTGCTCGACAAGTGAATTTGAGCACAGCACGCTTATTTCAACAAAATCACGCGTTTCTCTCGTCTTAATACGCTCACTGGGACCACGCATCGGCAGATTTCGTCTGTCGTACCCGTCTGCTCGACAAGTGAATTTGAGCACAGCACGCTTATTTCAACAAAATCACGCGTTTCTCTCGTCTTAATACGCTCACTGGGGCCACGCATCGGCAGATTTCGTCTGTCGTACCCGTCTGCTCGACAAGTGAATTTGAGCACAGCACGCTTATTTCAACAAAATCACGCGTTTCTCTCGTCTTAATACGCTCACTGGGGCTACGCATCGGCAGATTTCGTCTGTCGTACCCGTCTGCTCGACAAGTGAATTTGAGCACAGCACGCTTATTTCAACAAAATCACGCGTTTCTCTCGTCTTAATACGCTCACTGGGGCCACGCATCGGCAGATTTCGTCTGTCGTACCCGTCTGCTCGACAAGTGAATTTGAGCACAGCACGCTTATTTCAACAAAATCACGCGTTTCTCTCGTCTTAATACGCTCACTGGGGCCACGCATCGGCAGATTTCGTCTGTCGTACCCGTCTGCTCGACAAGTGAATTTGAGCACAGCACGCTTATTTCAACAAAATCACGCGTTTCTCTCGTCTTAATACGCTCACTGGGGCTACGCATCGGCAGATTTCGTCTGTCGTACCCGTCTGCTCGACAAGTGAATTTGAGCACAGCACGCTTATTTCAACAAAATCACGCGTTTCTCTCGTCTTAATACGCTCACTGGGGCCACGCATCGGCAGATTTCGTCTGTCGTACCCGTCTGCTCGACAAGTGAATTTGAGCACAGCACGCTTATTTCAACAAAATCACGCGTTTCTCTCGTCTTAATACGCTCACTGGGGCCACGCATCGGCAGATTTCGTCTGGTGTACCCGTCTGCTCGACAAGTGAATTTGAGCACAGCACGCTTATTTCAACAAAATCACGCGTTTCTCTCGTCTTAATACGCTCACTGGGGCCACGCATCGGCAGATTTCGTCTGTCGTACCCGTCTGCTCGACAAGTGAATTTGAGCACAGCACGCTTATTTCAACAAAATCACGCGTTTCTCTCGTCTTAATACGCTCACTGGGGCCACGCATCGGCAGATTTCGTCTGTCGTACCCGTCTGCTCGACAAGTGAATTTGAGCACAGCACGCTTATTTCAACAAAATCACGATCACGCGTTTCTCTCCTCTTAATACTCTCACTGGGGCCACGCATCGGCAGATTTCGTCTGTGCTACCCGTCTGCTCGACAAGTCACTAAACAAACAATTCCTCAACCGCCGCGGACGTGCTCTTTCGCTTGGCGAACAGGCGGCGGCCACTCCGGGCAAGGCTGCTCTAACGAGCTGGGCGGTTGCGGCGCGACAGCGTAGCTGTAGGCGGAGGAGAATGTAAAAGGGAGAGGGAACAAATAGTCTGGCCACACTGGGTTTTAGTTCACAATCTGGCAACCTTATAGCCTGGCAACACTGGAAGTCGCGCAAGTCTGGCAACACTATAGTATGGCAACACTGGGATAGCAGACGGCGGGTACGTCTCACGAAACTCTGCCATTCGTGGCTTTACATATTAGATTTTGTGTACTGTCAGTCTGTGAGAAGAAGAAAGAAGCTTTGCAGAAGGAAATCTGTGCGCATACAGAGCAACGATAACTGCATGCGACCCGGTGAACGTCACTTTTGCGTCGTGCGCGTGTGAAGATATGGTCCGTCTACCGTCTTTGTGCGCGCGTGCCCAAATGTTACCGCGCAGTTACGTAAGATTCGGGCTTATTAACGCCTTTGCCAGTAGCATGAAAGCCGCAGAAGTGTATAACCGCAATACCAGACAAATTTTCTTCAGTGAAAGCTGCCGGAGTTAACTTTAAACCTGTCACTTCAACACTTGCAACTTCGAGCAAGTAGACGCAATTCGCTGCAAAGCTGTAATTGGCGCTAATTTATATAAATTTGATAGGTGTGTGTCTTCAGCCGTGACGATCTCACGGACTCGGTCGCCAGTGAACTTTCCACACCTTATTTCTCTTGCAGCAGGCTTTAGCAAAGACAGCATGTTCGGGGAGATCGCGCCGTTCGCATTTCTTCTCGGATGTCTGTGTTCGTAATCGCGTAGCAAATGCAACAATTAGTTCTTCTGCAGTCTATAGCTTTGCGCTAAAAAGGGTGATGATTTATAAATTCTGTGGCGTTAAGTATGAAAACCGTTCATGGTGCGTTACGGTGACTTGTGGAAGCTGGTGAACCATATCCCGATGGCGGTACCTGCAACCAGCAGTTTACGCCGAAGGCTGGTACAATTAGCTTCACGGCATATCATCTTTTTTGTGTGTGTGTGTGTGTGTGTGCGTATATACGGAAGCAGTCTCCTTGGCATCCCAGTAAACCAAAAACATCTCAGAGACGTAGACGTCTCTGAGAGGTAAGTTTTTGGTTTGCTGGGATAAAATCCCTCTTCCACATCCTAATACAGCCGCTTCACAGGAATGAAAAATGCATGACACCCTTCAGTTCCACTAAATGGTCTACTTTAAAAAGCAGGACTACATCCCATAGCATTTGAACAATGCCAGTGTATTTCTTATGTGTGTTTTGTGCCTGTTTTATGTGTTCTCGGTTTTGCAGGCTTTGGAGGAGCACCAGTAGCCAGGGGAAGAGATTCCAGCGGAACTGCGGCCAGTCTATGCCAACCCATAGCTTGATGCTCTTTATTTTTCTGTTTATATTTTTTTCCCATTCAAGGCTATTTTTTATTCTATGCTCTATTTCCGATTTCTGTGATGTGTTGTGCAATTTTTTCATTTTGATGTTTCTTGGAGTCTGATGGCACATTAGCCATTCTGTGTTTTTGTAAGAGTTCCTTGCAAGTTATGGACTAGCTTCTCCAGGCTCGCAAATTGTCCTGCCTTTCTTAGTTGTGATAATTAATGCCACTTCCTCTGGCCATCATTTTATTTGTTTCATATCTGCTTTTTTGTCTGTTATTTGGCAAAATATTTCTGCTAGGAAGTTTCAGCGGAAAAGAGTGTAAAAGTAAGGCAGGAGTGATTTTGCATTCCAGTTGGATATTAAGCTTGAAATCGCAACTGAAGCATTCTTTTTCTTGTTGAGCAAATATTTGGTTGGTTGTGTACGCATCTCTCTTGTCCCAAATTGAAAATAGTGTATTGAATTTGTATTTGCTTGTAATGCATGAATGTAGCCACATTTTTGTGTTTGATCATGTCTTCAAAGGGTCAGTGGAGGAGATCTCATCCTGACCTACGTACTGTGTTGTCACATGTCACGACAGCAACCATTATTCAACAGCCACAAATGTGGTTGTGTGGTGTCAGCAGCCAAAATTTTTCTGTGGCAGCGCATAGGGTCGCATTGTAAACTGTCAGTTGGTTAATGCCTTGTAAAAAAACATCAATGTTGGATGTGCTACATTATCCCCTGACAACCCTACAGCCGCATATGTGGCCAAAACGCGTGACCAGTTTCTCATCCTCTTATCTGCTGCCCGGTTGGTAATCTGGCCAGACTTTTCGGCCACGCATATGTGTGGCTACAGAGATCGTAATTAAGGCTCACGAAAGCATGTTCTTGGTCTGACGCTGTTTGGGTTAAGTTTATGCCAAAAGTGGACAGCTTTTCTACCTGTCACAAATGTTATGCTGATTGCAAATCATTGTAGTAATATTATGAACTCTCAGCAGCATGGAGGGACTCGAACAAAGCTACCGGCTCATTACTGCTCCCACGTAAACTAGCAGTGGGGATGGGATGAAATAACATCTTCCTTACTTCCAAGGAATCCCCTTCTTCGGTCGGCCACAGACATCGCCAGCCTGCCTCGCCCTCAATCGTCCTTAATAGCGGCAATGAATCATTCCTGCTCTCCGCTGTCGGTAACAAAGGAGGCAAGAAGACCTTAAGCTTGGAACGTTGTTGCAAAACCACAGATCATAATATGAGCCTGAGCTCGGACTTGCTGTTGGCTTGGATCATAATCTGAGTCCGGATCCGACTCGATCACCACTGAGATGATCACCTGTATATGAGCCTGAGCGAGTCTGCTCATGAGTCAGTGTGCTGATCTAGGACGGCATTATACTTATTCAATGCACAAAGCATATAAACAATGCTGTTGTGTCCTTGGAGACTTCTTAATCTACTACACGTTGTTTCAAGTTGCAGGCATGAGGAGCAGTATTTGGAGGACACAGAGTACATGCCTGATGAAGAACCTGCTACGAACATATGCAGAACCTCAGCTTTACTTCTATGCATGTGCAAAGTTACGTGCATGAGAATCCATCTGTCTGCACAGAGAGAACTGTCCAGACCAGCTGCGCTAAAAATATCACAAGTGACATTGCATTTTAGCTGCTAGAGAACATCATTTCAAAGAATTTGTACTTGCAGTTTGCAATAGATTGCCATTGAACTTCTTTTGCGCTATCCATGTCGTTGCACATTATGTGCTTGCAGAAGAACGAAAACAGCAGAATGTGTAGTCGGACATGAAATTTGTGTGTTCTCACTTCCTTGTGCATTGCCATTGGCACAAAAGCACACAGACCCTGCTGCTTATGGCCTTTGTGTTTGTTTTATAGTGACGCTCATTTGTTCTTCGTTATTTTTCAGGCCATTATTGACAAGCCGATGTGTACAAGGTTCCTGAGGAAGAAGCCTTCAATACCACGCCTCACAGCCTTCCATGACTGCACACTGCTTGATGCTCATAACCTGAAAAATTGCGTGTGCAATGATCTCACTGGACTGTGTCAATGTACAAAGTGACATGGAAGTGTTTTCAATGATTTTGCTTGAATTAGAGGGATTTAAATAGTGAGGATAATGGGGACTGCCTTCAGAGCAAAAATTTTTTTAGTGAACTCTTTTCGAATATATCTTTCCGCAGGATCGGCATTAGGCTTGAAATAGAAAGGGAAGGAAGGAATAACGAGAATTAAATTGGGCACCAAGTTCTTTCTTCTTCTTTGCTCAAGGGTTGTTTGGCAGAACTCACTGGCGTGCAGTGGTTGAACAGCTTATATTAAGCTGTCATTGGGGTTCCCATTTGAGTCGTGGTAATAAGAGAACTTCTGACGACATAGAGCAATAGAGTAAATAAAGCCTGCAATGTGTGTACTCTTGTGGTGGGCAATTAGTAGTAATCATAGAATCACAATATTTTGTCACTTAGAGGCTGAAAGGCCTTGGGGCATTCCAGAAGACAGCTTGTCAAATTGGCGCACGTTTTAGGGTAGGTGACTGTAGCTCTGCAATACCTGTGCTGTATCGTGTGGTGAATTTTATATTCTGTTGTACTTGCCGCTGTTTACTGGTTCATGAGTGTCCTTGTGGCTTTCCTGAAGAGTAGACTAGGATTCGGTGTCGTTGGTCACCAGTGACCTACCTTATTTTGTCATTGCACATAGCATTAGTGACTTTCCTTACTATATTCCTTGATATGTTCATTTAGCCTGTATTCTGATATCTTCTATTTCATTTTGAGGTTTTTTTTTAGATGAGGTTATATTTTGCTGTATGCAGTGTAACGCGACAGTGTTTGTTTTAGTTCTCTAACAATACTGAATGTATATCTGCGCACCTGGAATTCATCGTGTGCGGATTTCATGTCATGGTGTTGGTATGGGCTTTGATTTGTTTTTGAGCTGGAAATTGTTTTATTATAATGCGAATCAATTTAGAAAAGTTGGCCTATGTTTTTGTTATGCTGTTCGCTCTAGTGATGCTATTCACTATTGCACAATGCAGTGCCAGTTTTATGAGATTTACTGACCCACAGTGTTTGTTTTTTAGTTTTGCCTCACTGGTTCCCTCGCATCACAAAATGTCCGTAGAACGAGTAAAGTGCTGCTGTGATTTCCGCTCAAAATAATGCAGCAACTAATCACAATTCGCACTTTAATTCGCTCTTTCTCGTCACATTTACTCTTCTTGCAACGGGGGCCTAGTCATTGGAGCAGGCATCTCGCATGTACGATGTGCAGGGTTGGATTCCCTGTGCCACAGGGTACCCACCAGAGGTACAATACGCAAGCTTCCCCCCTGGCTTCTGCTGGGTGGAATGCCTGGAAATGGGTCTTAGACTTCCCCTGGTGTTGATGAAGGTCCCTATACCACGATGCTCTTTGACCAATGCTTCCCTTGCCTCTTAAAAAATTCATCATTGTTATCATCAGCCCCACACTCTCATTGCTTTCAATGAGAGCATCATCAACCTCATCATCATGTTCACAGAAATGGGCTTCCATGCCATCCATGGTGTTAGAAAAACTGTTCACCTTAAACCTTTTTCAGAGCAGTGCATTGAGAAGCTTGGTCACGATAGTTTCTTCCTTTTCCCCCGTTTGTCGTCCCGAAATTGGAGATGCTGCTACTACACAAGTAAATGTGGTATCCTGTAACTGCACTTAAGACAGAATAGTGAACAGTTTCAGATGTGTTCCTACTCTAATAATTGCACTCTTGGAGATAGTGGAGGCGGAACATCATGTTGGGCAAATTGGCAACATTCCGCGGCGGCTAGAATTTCTTTGGAGGAGAAATTCTAGAGGCCCGTGTACTGTGCGATGTCAGTGCACGTTAAAGAACCCCAGGTGGTCGAAATTTCCGGAGCCCTTCACTACGGCGTCTCTCATAGCCTTAGTCGCTTTGGGACGTTAAACCCCATAAACCAAACCAAACCTTTAACCTGAGCGTTTTCACCAGTCGCCATTTTCTGGAAGTTTTTTTCCTGTGCGCAGTACAGCTACTACAAATGGTTTAATAAAAAAAATAGTGGCTGTATCAATTTTTTGTGTCATTAAGCATTAATGACCCTCGTTATTTCTTAAACTTGTGTAGGCAAACTTTTACTGTCCTTCCCATGAAGACTGGAATTGTCCAAGTTCATTCTTCTATGCAATGGCTCTTGGCTCGGTTTTAGTAGGTCTATAAATTTGTAGGCAGTTGTCAGCTATTTGAGCGCAGGCATAGCAGTCATCTGTATGCAGATTTAAAAGTCTGGAATGTTTGCTTTCAAGTTCACTTATTTTCAGGCTCGCCGTACTCAATCTACGCAACTTGGAAAAGCTGTTCTACGAGAGTGTATTCCATATTCACTGTGTTGTACACATGACACTGCATGAGCTGTTGCATGTGTAATCTTTTGTCTTAGTGGATGTAATCTGCTTTTCACATGCAGGCTTGCGCTCCAGGGTCCAGAAACATGGGGTTCCTTCATCGCAGAACTCTCCAGGTTAGAATCTGCAGTTTTTCTCCATGTATGCTTTCCTGAAGGTTCTCTTTCAAAAAGCAGGTTGTGGGATACAGACACTTTAGTTTACTGAACTGTGGCGAATGATGGTATACACCTTTGATATTCTGTTTTATGTGGTGTGTGAACTACTGACTGAACTGTCATCCTTGTGAGTTCAGTTCATTGATCCAAAAATTTTACAGGGCTCGAGGCCTCTTCCGGGTTTTAGCATTTAGTCTTTTCCTCCTATTGGACACTGTGTGAGCAGCGAATAAAACAAAAAAAAAGGCGTTGTCCTCTGTGCTAAGCATACCTCACTGTCACATGTAAGACTACCCGCGTGGACTTTGTACAGTGTCTAGTTTAGTTTAGTTTATGGGGTTTAACGTCCCAAAGCGAATCAGGCTATGAGAGACGCCGTAGTGAAGGGCTCCGGAAATTTCGACCACCTGGGGTTCTTTAACATGCACTGACATCGCACAGTACACGTCTATCATGTTGCGAATAGTGCAAGCCTTGGAGTCAAATGCAGGAACTTTGGATGGATTACAAAGGCTGCCCTATTTTTTGGCAGTGATAACATTTCTTGTAACCTAATTTTTTTTTTACCTGCGCGCAGAATTGATGATGGAGACATCTTGTTTCAGGCCTGATTTTTCCTCAAGGCAGATTTGCTGAATAAAACTTGACAGATACCCATAGATATGATGAGTGTATCCTCCGCATTCAACTTTTATTTCGAATTTGAAGTGAACATTGGATTGTTGGTTCATGCTGTTTATTTAACTTACTCTGCCTGTGCAACACAGGTTCAGTCGCCACACAGAGCGACCATGGCCCACCTGCTGTGGAAGATTCAACCAGTGAAAGGCACCCTGTGGGCCACTGCACGGAATCTACTCCTTCTGGCATGGGGAACCACCGGAGTAAAGCTGCAAGAAATAAGCTGCACAAATGCACCCACTGCAGCAAGGGATTCAAAGAAAGATGCCATCTAGTGCAGCACCTACGAGTCCATACAGGCGACCGCCCATACCATTGTAACGACTGTGGAGATAGCTTTGCAAGAAAGTTCACCCTAGAGCAACACCAGCGCATTCACACAGGCGAGCGTCCTTACCGTTGTGAATGCTGCGGTAGCAGCTTTTCACAAAGAGCAAATCTGCGGGTACACCAGCGCACTCACACAGGGGAACGTCCCTACCGATGTGACCACTGTGGTAGCAGCTATGCACAGAGGAGTCACCTGGTGGCACACCAGCGCACTCACACAGGCGAGCGTCTTCATCGTTGCGACCACTGTGGCAGCAGCTTTGCACAGAGTGGCGACCTGGTGACACACATCCGTACCCACACGGGTGAAAAGCCGTATCAGTGCCAGCTGTGCCCCATGGCTTTTGCGGTACGTTCAACCCTTGTGAGTCACGTTAGATCCCATAAGGGTGAAAAACCCTACCAATGTGATTTGTGCGAGAAGAGATTCACTCGGAGCCATAGTTTGAACTACCACAAGAACGCTGCTCACAAAAAATAGCAATGGTCCGTGATGCCCCTGGTAAAGTGCTTTGCTAACTGTGTACAAGCTAGCAAGATTCTAGCTGGCTACCCTTTGAAAGGTGTGGGTAGCTAATCTGCATCGTTAATTACATTTTAAGCTTTGTTCATTTTTACAAACTTGTCAGAAAATGACATTTTTTGTGTCTTTAGACTACACACCCGTTCTGAGTCATTCCTGAAGACGTATAGGAAGCCTGCTATGCTTATAAACCTGCATGAATGGGAATAAAATCACGGTCATGCTTGAATGCGATCACTTCTTGTTGGACCGAGACTTTCAAGAACATTGTACCCAGTATTATTCACTAGCGGTAGTTGTCACCGTGCCTCAATAAAGAGATTTGGGAGAGTGAAAGGTCGCATAACAATTCATTTTATTTGTGCATTCTGAGTGGGATAATTTTTGTGAAGCAGTGCTGAGGATGCAAGGAGCTGCCTTGTTGCTAGCCTAAGAAATAACCTAGATGTAGATTCAGTTTCTGAGCTTAAGTGCTAACCCGTGGTGATGTCATCTGGCTTGTCAAGGCTCATATCTTTTCATATATACACATATAAACAGTCTCTCCGTTTTCGATGCAAACTTGTGTTCTCCTCGTTTACGTCCACTTATCTCTTCGAACACGCCGAAGCTGCTCGTCACATGCTGTTTGTTGTTTGGGCAATGGAGCCTCCTTGTAAGCTGTCACTGCGCTTTTGGTAGTTATTATTATTTTTTTTTAGAGTGGTGGTGGCATTTCGTGTGTCAGTCTTCAGATAAATCAGGCATTTCTTCTGGTCTCTTGTAATACAAGTTGTGAAGATTTTACTACTTGTCATTATGTTAATCATGAAGCACACACTGCTGCACACATCATGTTTTTTTTTTTTGCTTGGTGCTGTGCCTGTATAACTTTGCGTACTTGCGTTCCAAAGTCCATACACTGTTCTGAAAATAATAAAGGTTGCCTGTTGATCTTCTAAAATTTTTTTTAGACTGAACAGATATGTGTTACTCGATGCAATATTCAAAGGCATTTTGAATTCATATTCCAAAATTTCAATATTTGCACCTCCCAAATTGTGTTGTATTTGATGACGTGATGACTCTTCGTAAGGGAGCCAAAAGTAAAAGCTTGTCAAATTTTAAAGACTTACGGATGATAGCACAAAAGATTATTATAGAAACAAGCAGTGTTTTTTCCAGAAGTTTCTTCAAGCTTCTGGTCAATACTACAAAAGGGTCATTGTGAAGGAAGCCAGAAATAGCAGTGTACGGCAATCAGTCGGGTTAGCAGGTGAGTAGAGAAGCTTGTGGGGATGAGGTGGCTCTGGCTGACAAAGCAGTGGGTGGGTTTGAGGTGAGCGAGATAGACTTTTGTGGTGCTGTGGATGTGGTTAGGGTCACAAAAATGAAGAGAAAAGGTTTGTTAGTTGGTATTTTAGTCACCACTTTTCCATGAAGCCATACTAAAGCTGCCATATTGTCACGCGCTACCTATGAACTCTGAAAGAACAAAGAAGAAGTGCGCACGCAAAAGACGGTCGGTATCTTCCCGCTGACGCATGGAGTTCGGGTCGACCTGCCTATGTAAATAGACTTTGTAAATAGAACTTGTAACAGTGTGGTGGAGGTGCTGGGTCGATCACCACGGATGCCTCTTGACAGCACTGGAGCCACATACTTGTCGGACTGCCACGTTGCCCATGCCAATGACCCAGGAAGCTAACGCCTGTCAGTCTGGGACAACACCTCCCACATGGCAGCACTGCCGACAGCCGCGGACGTTTTCCAGAAATGCTGGCGAAGAAGTGGAATGGTTCACCAGTTACCAGAGGGTGAGCAAGTACAACTGCTGGGATACCACCGTTAAGCTGGCCAATGCTGTTTTCTTTCTGGATAGTAAGCATGTCGTTAACATGGTTTGAAAACCATGAAGCATCCTTAACGAGTTGGGACCGCATCATGGAAAAGATTCGCAACTGCTTCAGGGATACCGCTGCCAAGAGGAAATGCGCTGAGCAGTCTTTGCTTCAGAGAGTGCAAATCCGTGGTTAAACTTGCACGACATGCATAGAAACAGACGAGCTAGTGAAGCTCTGCAAAGTCGTTATTCCACGTATATCCGAAAAAGATCGCATGGGCCATCTCTGAAAGTGCATTGCGGAGGACGTCTACAGTTTTCTGATTATTAAAGAAACCTTAGACTCTCCCACAGGCATCATCAAGCATGCCGCAACGTTGAAACTCTTAATACGTCGAATTACTCCGAAGTTTGGTCGCCTGCCTGACGTTACCACCGTTGCTAGCATGAATTTCCATGAGCCTGTGAATTTGTGAATCTCCCTGAAGTCATTCATCAAATTGTCTGTGACGAACTCTCCCGGCATCAAGATCTTGGGTGCCGCAGTGAAGTTCCGTACGAGAGCTGTTCTCTGCAGGCTGCTACAGCTCATCGCTCCTTCTCTTGGGGTTTGTCCAGTCACTCCCCTCCCTGTGAAACTTGCATCGATTACGGCGACGATTCCATGATCAGCCGTCCCTACCCCAGTGCACCAGCTCGCCCTCAATGCCACTAGCAGTAGCAGAAGTTCAATGGCCTCTTCGATCGAACAGTGGCTACGAGGAGTGTTATTCAGTGTGCCCTCGCGACCACCAGTTTTTTACCGATGCAGTCTGCTCGGTCACGTCTCCAGATTCTGCTGTAGCCGGGGACAGATTTCCCGCTACCAGTGCCAGTGGTCGAACCCCCACTCGAGTTCCAATGCACCTGTTCGTGACCTTATCTTGACATCTCCCCAGCGCCCATCCAGTTATGCACCGCCACGAAATGACTCCCCTGCCTCTGACCGAAGCCTGACTCCACCACCACCTTCTCCCCAACGTCGTCGCCCCACCATCACCGGAAGCTACCGTGTGCGGCCGATGGAGGTGCGGTCATAGGGTCATCGATATTGTCAATTCCTCTGCCAATTGTTATATTAAAGAACAGCCTTGAAGTGTTAGTGGACGCTATTTGCGCCATGGCCTTAGTGGACACTGGTGCCAGATTCTGCGATGAGTTTAGCTTTCAAGAACCATCTCGGTCATAAAATAATGTTCGCTTGGGATAGTGCTTTGATATTCTGTGGTGTAGAGGGAGAATCATGAGTTCCGATTGGTGTCTGTTTTGTAAACATAGTGATCGCCGGCCATGTGTTCCGAACTGAATTCATGGTGCTCCCTCGGTTTACGCATGACATCATCCCAGGTATTACTTTTTACACCGGTGCGGTGCCAGTCTCAACTTCCACAGTGGCGGCTCATCATTAAATCCTAGTCTTCTGTTGGCTCTCATAGAAGACTAGGAGAAGACTTGCCACTGGTTGCCCAAGCATTTTCTGTCTCCACAGACACCGTCGTTCCAGCGATGCCTGCCATATTCGTTCCCACTGTGTCGTCGAGCACTGTTTCTGATGCCTTCGATGCTGTGGTGGGACACTTAACTGTGCAAAAAAGTGTGTGCTGGTACCCCGCAGCCTTGTCCGTGTGACCAAGGGCCAAGCCACTCTTTGGACTGTCAATCATTCCAGCGAACCTGCCGTATTGCCACGTGGTTTGAAGCTCGCCGGCTCTGAAGAACGGCTCTCTGTGCCAGTTGCCTCGCTCACTGACAACGTTTCCCATCCAAGTAGACGGCGCGACCTGACCGAATCACAGTTCCTGGCCATGATCAACAAACCCCTACTCATCGGCGACCGTTGGATATTGGTGGCCATTCTTTTGCAGCATGCGGATGTGTTTGACTTCGCTCACGACCGTCCACCGCCAATACCAGCTTCCCGTACCCATCAAATGATAAATTCTGGATCTCCATAACCAATTCAATCAAAGCCATACTGCATCTCGCCTTCAGAACGTTAGATCATCGATGCTGAGGTAAATTGGGACTAATTGCATCTTAAAAGCATCGCATTTTGATCAAGCAGAGAAAAAGAGCAAGAACTATAACTAGAAGAATTTAAATGCCCAGATTACAGAATAAATCAATCATAAATCAATATGTTCACAACATTGCTTGGAAAGTTTCAAATCAGGCCATCTATTAAGCAGAACAAAATAAAAGGTACTGCACTCATTCTCTTTATATGCTGATGAAAAAGCATGAATGCCTGACAGTGTACGAGCGCCCTTAATTCTTCCCTATGTAAGCGATAAATTAACATCGTTTTATGTCGCCTTTGCATATATTGGAAGCACACATTAACCAGTTTTGTTCTTCAAAAGAGGAGTCATCAGCATGCGAGTTGTGCGGAGAAATGCTCACCATAAATCACGTATTTTATGTTCATGCGCAAAGCTGGACAAAGTGAGGAAAACATTTTCCACTGTTGAATGCCTACTGGTCTTTTCACCCTTGCTTGCTCCTTGGAGAAAGTGCGCTTGTGGACATGTCTCGTGTTTATATATATATATATATTTTTAAAAAAAGCCAGCCTATCAAGCTATGATATTTTATAGGAATCTCAAGAAGTTTCCCAAAAGCAAACAAATTCTATCCTTTGGTGGGCGCATGATAGTCGTAGTCGCTTACGTGCCATAAAACTCAATGAAAGAGAAGAAATGTTATGTACATTACTCTGTTAAGGTAACTGGTACAAATTTTTCCTTCAAAAAAAGTACACTGCTTGAGTTATCAATTACCCTAACAAATAAAATCATAAGACTGCAGTCAAATTGTTCTTGCTTTAAATTTGCCAGTACACTGTATTGGACGAGTTGGATGTAGTTCATCTTTAAGACCATCACAAAACAGACAAAGGACCAACGAAAGAGGAGATGACACGGTCGCTGTCTAACAACTGAAGGTATAATGGAAAACTCGGGAAATAAATAAGGTGAAAACGCGTGAAACTTAAATGAAACAAAGAACAGGAAAACATCAATAATTACACAGGAGAGGAAAGGCACTTATCAAGGAACGCTGTCTTGTTTCTCTGCAAAGCAACAGATGGTTTTGCCACACACGTCTGAGTTCTTAGCAATGCAATATCCTTTGAGAATTTCCCTGGCTATCTGGTTGCTACTCTTGCATGCTACTGACGTATTATGCAAGTCCGGCATGCAAGGATGATCTTCATGTTCTGGCATTCGTAGCAGTGCAGCAGGAGGTTAGAAGAAGGGGATTTTTTCTTGTCAAGAGAATTTTCGTGCCCTTTCAATCTGAAGTTTATGCCCACCGAGCTGTTCGACCATAGTATATCTTTCCGCATGACAAAGGAATCCTACACACCACCTTTTTGAAACTAATGAACGACGCAAAGCACCTTTGAACATCCTTTCTGGAAGAGGTCAGTCCCAGCTTCTTATTCATTGCAGCACACACTTTCCAAACTTAATGATTGGTGGAGAACACCGCCTGCACATTGTGTCACGCTGCGATCTTTTTTGGACGATGAGAGACACCGTGCAGATATGGGATGGACACGACCTTCTTCCGCGTCCCTTCCTGGTGCCCCTGAGGGGAAGGCGTAGCCTTTTTCTTCAGCTTTCCCAAGAGCCTTCCCGCCAAACAAGTAAGGTTCTTCTCTTAAATGTGGCACTGCAGACATACTTAAGTGACTATAAAAACTGCAAGATAAGTCATATCAGGATAGGCTCTAGGACTCTGCTAAAGTGTCTTAGAGCTCAGACGTTTCAGGCGTTTCCTTCGGCCTGCTCTATCCTTTCGAGGGATAATGAGGGGGAGGAAATTAAGTGTTCCCACGTAGTTTTGTGCTCCACCTATGGCACCGGTCACCTTCATACATAACAATTAAACACGAATGCGTGTAAATGTCTCCCTACTCTCCTATGGAAGGATTGTACATTAACTTCGTCAGACACAAGACTAACTTGAGCTCCCTAGTAATTAGAAAAAAATTAAACTGTAAATCGTGTCACTTACCATCTGTCAGCGACATGCGAGCTATGAGGGATGCCATATCATGGGTCCAGATTAACTTTGACCACCTGGGGCTCTTTAGGGTGCACGTGCAATTCGCAGCAAATGAGGATTTCTGAATTTCTTCTTGACTGAAGTCCTACCGATATGGCCAGGCGCCGCGGTAAGGCCGCTGACCCACTGCAGTGGTTTAAATTGGAAGAGTGGATGGAACAGCAGCAGATGAAACAATTTTACGAAAAGGGCTCAAGAAAGAAAAACTTGCAAAGACACAGCTAGGAAAATGTAGCTAATAGCCTATAAGAATCTGTTCCAAGCGTTTCGAAAAACAGAACCCAAAGCTACCGTCACCCAGTCCACGCATTTTACGTCGGCGCGTACATCCTCGTATGTGCAACCAAGATATGCAATGCACCATTTCCAACTGCAGCTGCCACTTCGTCAGACAAGAAATGATGACCTAATTATTGTGAACACAGATGAAAAAGGGAAGGATTTCTGTGGCTATAGAAAAATAATGAAGGATAACATCGAGAACAGCATCATTTCCACTGATTCTCTGAGCGTACTTCCCTCGCTTCACCATAGACATGCAGTTACACCACTATTAGGAGACATCATACACAACACATGGGCACGAAAAAACTTTGCTGTGTTCTGAGCAACATCAGAATCGGTGGCAGTGAGAAAGTAGGTCAATGACCTGCACATGCTTGGCACAAAGAAATGAAGAGTGAACATTTCCTACAAATGGTACCCTGTAAGCTTTCAACCACCATCATTGAAATCATGAGCCTATGTAACATTTGTGTGGCCCAAATCAGATTATGCATGTGCTATTTGGAACCCTAATCAAAATATTGTTTCGAATACACTAGAAGCAATACAAAACTGCGCTGCTGGGTTCGTCTCTGCTTATCCGTATCATGAAAGCATCGCCACACTAAAATGCAAGGTTCATCTCAGAAATTTAACTAACCGATGTCATATTGCAAGACTGTCTACATCACAAATTCTATTATCATGTTCCACACGAGTCTGTTATCCTCCCTGCCTACTGTACCTAGAGCTGCACGAACCATGAAAAGACCTCATATATCCTCTGCCTGCCCGCTCATGTGTCTTCATTTTCTGTACGCACTGCGAAAGACGAATGACTTTCCCGGCCACGTCATGATCCATACTGACCCATCACTATTCAAGTCATCAAGTGAAGCAGTGTTATGCTCTGTAACCCACTCCGTCATGTGATACCCGTTCAAAGGGCCTTTGAGGTACTAATAGATAAAAAAATGTCTAAATGAAATTTGAAGTAAATCATAAGATACTAGTAAAACCTATATTGCAGAATGCAAGTCATGGTCACTCGATAAACAATTCATGAAAGGAATATATATATATATATATATAGTTTGCAGGAGCATGAAGCACTTGACTGCTGAAAAAAGTGTGTAGCGAAGTATGCGCTTTGTTAAAGGAAACATATTTGTCTTAACGTTTCCTTCGCAAGACCGATGTTTTTCGAGTGATTTGTCTTGGCTGGTGTTTCCCCTTTTATAGGGGTTGGACACAACAGGTACGTGAGCGAGAAACAGAGAGTAGTAATATTGTAGGAAATAGGGTTGCCGAACACACCCGAAAAGTGGAGAATGCGCAGAACATGTGAGGAGTATACAATATCCCGATGCGGCCTCTGCCTTTTAAGCACCGGCCGCATGCTTGCTTATTAATGCGAAAGCATTAGAAGGTTTATATATTGACGCCGGAGATGTCCGCAAAATGTGTCTCCGGATGTTGGTCCCTATATAGCTGTGACGTCATCGGTCAGATATGACGTCACGAGACATTAGAATGAAAAGAAATATGAATAAAAAGAAAGTGGGGGCTAGTTGGGAATTTTACCCGGGCTGCCGGCGTACTAGATGACGCGGCAGGATAACGAAAAATTTTGAGTGCGAGCTGAGCAACAGAATAATAGATCGAGGTGGTGGTTGCTGCTGCTGCGACTGAAGGAAGGATGAAAAGGAAATTGCACGGGCCTGCTTACTGGTTCAAGCTGTACCACTACCGCTGCCACGTTCGGATGGAAGAGTGAAAGAACAGACGCGTCCGCCAAAGCGACGAAGCTGGCTGCAACAGATACCCCACTCCCTCAAAGTGGTGGGAGTGTTCCCGAAAACATTCAAAATTTTGAGCATACAGCGCTCATACAGCGTTCTGTGTGGTGTCGTAGCATCTTACATGTTTTATTCAAGTTAGAGGCTAACTTCGACAGGGGTTCGGACCAAAGACGCACCTTCAGTTGCATGCTCTAATAAGCGGTTGAGGTGTCTACCGAGATGCCGAGATTTGAGAGCTACTGCGACCTTTCATTTCTTCAAAAAACATGATTTTGCATTCCTCCACGCAAGCAGCTGACAAGCGTTGCGCGTGGAGGCATCGAGCTGGTCGCGTTCTAGTGCTGCGCATTCAGCGCGTCGGCGGAGTGTACTTTCAATACAGTCGATAAGTATGTACACATATGATTTCTATTCGCGCAGTACGCAGTTGCGACGAGTAAACCATCGCACGTACAAGCTAAGCCGGATATAAGATTCGGATATAAAATTCAAGCGTTGCACTCCATCGGGTGCGATATCGAAACCAGAAGTGCCAAATTCGGTTTTGCTTTCGATCTTCCTGGAAGGTCACAACAGACAGCCAGTTTTCAATCAACTATACCTTGCACACAGATCAAACTTTGCTGCGTCATTACTACTTAATTGAGGCTGTATACGTGGTCTTCGTTATCTATTTTTTTTTTGTAATTAAACGTGCCCCTGCCAACCATACAGGGAAAATGTACGATGGTGCAAGGGGCATTGCGAGCGGCATCAACAATGCACACTTTTCGTGTGTTGCCGGTTGTGCTATAGTTGTGCTAGTTACTTAATTCGTTGCTTTACATATTAGATTTTGTGTGCTGTCAGTCTGTGAGAAGAAGAAAGAAGCTTTGCAGAAGGAAATCTATGCGCATACAGAGCAACGATAACTGCATGCGACCCGGTTAACGTCACTTTTGCGTCGTGCGCGTGTGAAGATATGGTCCGTCTACCGTCTTTGTGCGCGCGTGCCCAAATCTTACCGCGCAGTTACGTAAGATTCGGGCTTATTAACGCCTTTGCCAGTAGCATGAAAACCGCAGAAGTGTATAACCGCAATACCAGACAAATTTTCTTCAGTGAAAGCTGCCGGAGTTAACTTTAAACCTGTCACTTCAACACTTGCAACTTCGAGCAAGTAGACGCAATTCGCTGCAAAGCTGTAATTGGCGCTAATTTATATAAATTTGATAGGTGTGTGTCTTCAGCCGTGGCGATCTCACGGACTCGGTCGCCAGTGAACTTTCCACACCTTATTTCTCTTGCAGCAGGCTTTAGCAAAGACAGCATGTTCGGGGAGATCGCGCCGTTCGCATTTCTTCTCGGATGTCTGTGTTCGTAATCGCGTAGCAAATGCAACAATTAGTTCTTCTGCAGTCTATAGCTTTGCGCTAAAAAGGGTGATGATTTATAAATTCTGTGGCGTTAAGTGTGAAAACCGTTCATGGTGCGTTACGGTGACTTGTGGAAGCTGGTGAACCATATCCCGATGGCGGTACCTGCAACCAGCAGTTTACGCCGAAGGCTGGTACAATTAGCTTCACGGCATATCATCATCTTTTTTTTGTGTGTGTGCGTATATACGGAAGTAGTCTCCTTGGCATCCCAGCAAACCAAAAACCTCTCAGAGACGTCTAGTTAGACGTCTCTGAGAGGTTTTTGGTTTGCTGGGATAAAATCCCTCTTCCACATCCTAATACAGCCGCTTCACAGGAATGAAAAATGCATGACACCCTTCAGTTCCACTAAATGGTCTACTTTAAAAAGCAGGACTAATCCCATAGCATTTGAACAAAGCCAGTGTATTTCTTTGTGTGCATTGTGCCTGCTTTATGTGTTCTCGGTTTTGCAGGCTTTGGAGGAGCACCAGTAGCCAGGGGAAGAGATTCCAGCGGAACTACGGCCAGTCTATGCCAACCCATAGCTTGATGCTCTTTATTTTTCTGTTTATTGTTTTTACCATTGAAGGCTATTTTTTATTCTATATGCTGTATTTCCGATTTCTGTGATGTGTCATGCAATTTTTTCATTTTGATGTTTCTTGGAGTCTGATGGCACATTAGCCATTCTGTGTTTTTGTAAGAGTTCCTTGCAAGTTACGCACTAGCTGCTCCAGGCTCGCAAATTGTCCTGCCTTTCTTAGTTGTGGTAACGCCTATACTTCTAGCCATCATTTTATTTGTTTCATATCTGCTTTTTTGTCTGTTATTTGGCAAAATATTTGTGCTTGAAAGTTTCAGAGGAAAAGAGTATAAAAGTAAGGCAGGAGTGATTTTGCATTCCAGTTGGATATTAAGCTTGAAATCGCAACTGAAGCATTCTTTTTCTGGTTGAGCAAATGTTTGGTTGGTTGTGTACGCATCTCTCATGTCCCAAATTGAAAATAGTGTATTGAATTTGTATTTGCTGGCTGTAATGCATGAATGTAGCCATATTTTTGTGTTTGATCATGCCTTCAAAGGGCCATTGGAGGAGATCTCTTCCTGACCTACGTACTTTGTTGTCACATGTCACGACAGCGACCATTATTCAACAGCCACAAACATAGTCATGTGATATCACAAGTCAAAATTTTTCTGTGGCAGCGCATAGGGTCGCATTGTAAACTGTCAGTTGGTTAATGCCTTGTAAACAAACATCAATGTTGGATGTGCTACATTATCCCCTGACAACCCTACAGCCGCATGTGTGGCCAGAAGGCGTGACCAGTATCTCATCCTCTTATCTGCTGCCTGCTTGGTAGTCTGGTCATACTTTTCAGCCGCGCATATGTGTGGCTACAGAGATCCTAATTAAGGCTCACGAACGCATGTTCTTGGTCTGACGCTGTTTGGGTTAAGTTTATGCCAAAAGTGGACAGCTTTTCTACCTCTCACAAACATTATGCTGATTGCAAATCATTGTAGTAATATGAACTCTCAGCAGCCTGGAGGTTGTCGAACAAAGCTACCGGCTCATTACTGCACCCACGTAAACTAGCAGTGGGGACGGGACGAAATAACATCTTCCTTACTTCCACGGAATCCCCTTCCTCGGTCGCCCACAGACACCTCCAGCCTGCCTCGCCCTCAAGCGTCCTTGGTCGCGGCAGTTAATCATTCCTGCTCTCCGCTGTCGGTAGTAAAGGAGGCAAGAAGACCTTAAGCTTGGAATGTTGTTGCAAAAACAGAGATCATAATATGAGCCTGAGCTGAGACTTGCTGTTGGCTCGGATCATAATCTGAATTTGAATCCGGATCCGACTCGATCACCACTGAGATGATCATCTGTATATGAGCCTGAGTGAGTCTACGCATGGGTCAGTGTGCTGATCTAGGACTGCATTATACTTATTCAATGCACAAAGCATATAAACAATGCCGTTGTGTCCTTGGAGACTTCTCGTTATGCTACTATGCTCCGTTTCAAATTGCAGGTGTGAGGAGCAGTATTAGGAGGGCACAGAGTACATGCTTGAGCAAGAACCTTTGAAGGCAACCTAATGCAATGAACATATGCAGAACCTTACCTTCACTTATGTGCATGTGCAAAGTTAGGTGCTTCAAAATCCATCTGTCTTCACAAAGAGACCAGCTGTGCTAAAAATATCACATGTGACATTCCATTTTAGCTGGTAGAGAACATCAGTTTCAAAAATTTGTACTCGCAGTTTGCAATATATTGCCATTGCACTTCTTTTTCCCTATCCATGTCCTTTCACATTATGTGCCTGCAGAAGAATGAAAACAGCAGAATGTATTGTCGGACATGAATTTTGTGCATTCTCGCTTCCTTGTGCATTGCCATTGGCACAAAAGCACACAGACCCCGCTGCTTGTGGCCTTTGTGTTTGTTTTATAGTGACGCTCATTTGTTCTCCGTTATTTTTCAGGCCATTATTGACAAGCTGATGTGTACAAGGTTCCTGAGGAAGAAGCCTTCAATACCACACCTCACAGCCTTCCATGACTGCACTGCTTGATGCTCATAACCTGGAAAATTGCGTGTGCAATGATCTCACTGGATTGTGTCAATGTACAAAGTGACATGGAAGTGTTTTCAATGATTTTGCCTGAATTAGAGGGATTTAAATAGTGAGGGTAATGGGGACTGCCTTCAGAGCAAAAATTTTTTTAGTGAACCCTTTTCGAATATATCTTTCCACAGGATCGGCATTAGGCTTGAAATAGAAAGGGAAGGGAGGAATAATGAGAATTAAATTGGGCACCAAGTTCTTTCTTCTTCTTTGCTCAAGGGTTGTTTGGCAGAACTCACTGGCGTGCAGTGGTTGAACAGCTTATATTAAGCTGTCATTGGGGTTCCCATTTGAGTCGTGGTAATAAGAGAACATCTGACGACATAGAGCAATAGAGTAAATAAAGCCTGCAGTGTGTGTACTCCAGTGCTGGGCATTTAGTAGTAGTCATAGAATCACACTATTTGGTCACTTAGAGGCTGAAAGGAAATGGGGCCTTCCAGAAGACAGCTTGTCAAATTGGCTCATGTTTTACGGTAGGTGACTGTAGCCCTGCAATACCTGTGCTGTATCGTGTGGTGAATTTTATATTCTATTGTACTTGCCGCTGTTTACTGGTTCATGAGTGTCCTTGTGGCTTTCCTGAAGAGTAGACTAGGATTCGGTGTCGTTGAGTGACCTACCTTATTTTGTCATTGCACATAGCATTAGTGACTTTCCTTACTATATTCCTTGATGTGTTCATTTAGCCTGTATTCTGAGATCTTCCATTTCATTTTGAGGTTTTTTTTAGATCAGGTTACATTTAGCTGTATGCAGTGTAACGCGACAGTGTTTGTTTTAATTCTGTAACAATACTGAATGTATATCTGCACACCTGGAATTCATCGTGTACGGATTCCATGCCATGGTGTTGGTATGGGCTTTGATTTGTTTTTGAGCTGGAATTTGTTTTATTATCATGCGAAGCAATTTAAAAAAGTTGGCCTATGTTTTTGTTATGCTGTGCGCTCTAGTGATGCTATACACCATTGCACAATGTAGTGCTAGTTTTACGAGATTTACTGACCCACAGTGTTCATTTTTTAGTTTTGCCTGACTGGTTCCCTTGCATCACAAAATGTCCATAGAACGAGTGAAGTGCTGCTGTGATTTCCGCTCAAAATAATGCAGCAACTAATCACAAGTCTCACTTTAATTCGCTCTTTCTCACCACATTCACTCTCCCTGCAACGGTGGTCTAGTCATTGGAGTGTGCATCTCGCATGCAGGATGTGCTGGGTTGGATTCCTTGTGCCACTGGGTACCCACCGCTACATTATGCAGGCCTTTTCCCTGCCTTCTGCTGGGTGGAATGCCTGGAAATGGGTATCAGACTTCCCCTGGTGTTGATGAAGGTCCCTATACCACGATGCTCTTTGACCATTGCTTCCCTTGCCTCTTAAAAAATTCATCATTGCCATCATCAGCCCCACACTCTCATTGCTTTCGATGAGCTCACATCATCATCATGTTCACAGGGATGGACTTCTTCCATGCCATCCATGGTGTTAGAAAAACTGGTCACCTTAAATCTTTTTCAGAGCGGCGCATTGAAAAACTCGGTCACGATAGTTTCTTCCTTTTTTCCCCCTGGTTTCTCGTCCCAAAATTGGAGATGCTGCTACTACACAAGTAAATGTGGTATCCTGTAACTGCATTTAAGACAGAATAGTGAACAGTTTCAGATGTGTTCCTACTTTAATAATTGCACTCTTGGAGACAGTGGAAGCGGAACATCATGTTGGGCGAATTGGGAACATTCGTGGGCAGCTGTAACCTGGACGTTTTCACCAGTCGCCATTTTCAGGAAGTTTTTTTTCCTGTGCGCAGTACAGCTACTACAAATGGTTTAATAAAAAAATAGTGGCTGTATCAATCTTTTGTGTCATGAAGCATTAATGACACTCTTTATTTTTTAAACTTGTGTAGGCAAACTTTTACTGACCTTCCCATGAAGACTGGAATTGGCCAAGTTCATTCTTCAATGCAATGGCTCTTGGCTCGGTTTTAGTAGGTCTATAAATTTTTGGGCAGTTGTCAGCTATTCGATCGCAGGTATAGCAGTCATCTGTATGCAGATTTAAAAGTCTGGAATGTTTGCTTTCAAGCTCACCTATTTTCAGGCTCGCCCTACTCAATCTACGCAACTTGGAAAAGCTGTTTTACGGGAGTGTATTCCATATTCACTGTGTTGTACACATGACACTACATGAGCTGTTGCATGTGTTATCTTTTGTCTTAGTGGATGTAATCTGCTTTTCACATGCAGGCTTGTGCTCCAGGGACCAGAAACATGGGGTTCCTTCATCGCAGAACTCTCCAGGTTAGAATCTGCACTTCTCCATATATGCTTTCCTGAAGGTTATGTTTCAAAGAGCAGTTTGTAGGACATAAAAGCTTTAGTTTACTGAACTGTGGCAAATGACGGTATACGCCTTTGATATTCTGTTTTATGTGACGTGTGAACTACTGACTGAACTGTCATCCTTGTGAGTCCAGTTTAATGATGCAAAAATTTTACAGGGGTCAAGGCCTCTTCCGGGTTTTAGCATTTAGTCTTTTCCTCCTATTGGACGCTGTGTAAGGAGCAAATGAAGAATATAATGCTAAGCATACCTCACTGTCGCTCTTAAGACTACCCGTGTGGACTTTGTACAGTGTCTAGTTTAGTTTAAGTTTATGGGGTTTAACGTCCCAAAGCGACTGAGGCTATGGGAGACGCCGTAGTGAAGGGTTCCAGAAATTTCGACCACCTGGGGTTCTTCAACATTCACTGACATCGCACAGTACACGTCTATCATGTTGCGAATAGTGCAAGCCTTGGAGTCAAATGCAGGAACTTTGGATGGATTACAAAGGCTGCCCTATTTTTTGGCAGTGATAACATTTCTTGTAACCTAATTTTTTTTTTGCCTGCGTGCAGAATTGATGGTAGAGACATCTTGTTTCAGGCCTGATTTTTCCTTAAAGCAGATTTGCTGAATAAAACTTGACAGATACCGATAGATATGATGAGTGTATCCTCCACATTCAACTTTTATTTCTAATTCGAAGTGAACATTGGATTGTTGGTTCATGCTGCTTATTTAACTTACTCTGCCTGTGCAACACAGGTTCAGTCGTGACACAGAGCGACCATGGCGCTCCTGCTGTGGAAGATTCAACCAGTGAAAGGCACCCTGTGGGCCACTGCATGGAATCTACTCCTTCTGGCATGGGGAACCACCGGAGTAAAGCTGCAAGAAATAAGCTGCACAAATGCACCCACTGCAGCCTGTTATTCACAAGAAGATACCATCTAGTGCAGCATCTCCGAGTCCATACAGGCAACCGCCCATACCATTGTAACGACTGTGGAGATAGCTTTGCAAGAAAGTTCACCCTAGAGCAACACCAGCGCATTCACACAGGCGAGCGTCCTTACCGTTGTGAATGCTGCGGTAGAAGCTTTTCACAAAGAGCAAATCTGCGGGTACACCAGCGCACTCATACAGGCGACCGCCCATACCAATGTGATGACTGTGGGAACAGCTTTGCATTGAAGAGTCACCTGGTGGTACACCAGCGCACTCACACAGGTGAGCAGCCATACCGTTGTGACGAATGTGGCAGCAGCTTTGCACAGAGGAACAACTTGGTGAGACACATCCGTAAACACACGAGTGAAAAGCTGTATCAGTGCGAGCTGTGCCCCATGGCTTTTGCGGTACGTTCAGTCCTTGCGAGTCACGTTAGATCCCATAAGGGTGAAAAACCCTACCAATGTGACTTATGCGAAAAGAGATTCACTCGGAGCCATAATTTGAACTACCACAAGAACGCTGCTCACAAAAAATAGCAATGGTCCGTGATGCCCCTGGTATAAGTGCTTTGCTAACTGTGTACAAGCTAGCAAGATTCAAGCTGGCTACCCTTTGAAAGGTGTGGGTAGCTAATCTGCATCGTTAATTACATTTTAAGCTTTGTTCATTTTGACAAACTTCTCAGAAAATGACATTTGTGTCTTTAGACTACACACCCGTTCTGAGTCATTCCTGAAGACGAATAGGAAGCCTGCTATGCTTATAAACCTGCATGAATGGGAAAATGGGAATAAAATCACGGTCATGCTTGAATGCGATCACTTCTTGTTGGACCGAGACTTTCAAGAACATTGTACCCAGTATTATTCACTGGCGGTAGTTGTCACCCTGCCTCAATAAAGAGATTTGGGAGAGTGAAAGGTCGCATAACAATTCATTTTGTTTGTGCATTCTGAGTGGGATAATTTTTGTGAAGCAGTGCTGAGGATGCAAGGAGCTTCCTCGTTACTAGCCTAAGAAATAACCTAGATGTAGATTCAGTTTCTGAGCTTAAGTGCTAACCCGTGGTGATGTCATCTGGCTTGTCAAGGCTCATATCTTTTCATATATACATAAGAACAGTCTCTCCGTTTTCGATGCAAACTTGCGTTCTCCTCGTTTACGTCCACTTATCTCTTCTGACACGCCGAAGCTGCCCGTCACATGCTGTTTGTTGTTTGGGCAATGGAGCCTCCTCGTAAGCTGTCACCGCGCTTTTGGTAGTTATTATTTTTATTTTTTTTAGAGTGGTGGTGGCATTTCGTGTGTCAACCTTCAGATAAATCAGGCATTTCTTCTGGTCTCTTGTAATACGAGTTGTGAAGATTTTACTACTTGTCATTATGTTAATCATGAAGCACACACTGCTGCGCACATCATGTTTTTTTTTTTTGCTTGGTGCTGTGCCTGTATAACTTTTCTCACTTGCGTTCCAAAGTCCATACACTGTTCTGAAAATAATAAAGGTTGCCTGTTGATCTTCTGAAATTTTTTTTAGAGTGAACAGATATGTGATACTCGACGCGATATTCAAAGGCATTTTGAATTCATATTCCAAAATTTCAATATTTGCACCTCTCAAATTGTGTTGCATTTGATGACCTGATGACTCTTCTTAAGAGAGCCGAAAGTAAAAGCTTGTCAAATTTTAGACTTACGGATGATAGCACGAAAGATTATTATAGAAGCAAGTAATGTTTTTTCCAGAGGTTTCTACAAGCAGCTGGACGATACTACAAAAGGGTCATTACGAAAGAATTGAAACATAGCAGTGGACGGCAATGGGTCGGGTTAGTAGATGATATTTGGAATCTTGTGGGGATGAGGTGGCTCTGGCTGACAAAGCACTGAGTGTGTTCGATTTGAGCGGGAATGACCTTTGTGGTGCTGTAGATGTGGTTAGGGTCACAAAAATGAAGAGAAAAGGTTTGTTAGTTGGTATTTTAGTCACCACTTTTCCATGAAGCCATACTGAAGCTGCCATATTGTCACGCGCTACCTATGAACTCTGAAAGAACAACGAAGAAGTGCGCATGCAAAAGACGTTGATCTTCCCGCTGACGCATGGAGTTCGGGTCGACCTGCCTATGTAAATAGAGTTTGTAAATAGAACTTGTAACAGTGTGGTGGAGGTGCTGAGTTTATCACCACGGAACCCTCTCGACTTTGCTGGAGCGGCAGACTTGTCGGACTGCCCAGTTCCAGTTGTCCATGCCAATGACCCAGGAAGCCGATGCCCGTCAGTCTGGAGCAACAGCTCCCACATAGCAGCACTTCCGAGAGCCACGGACGTTTTCCAAAAATGCTGGCGAACACTTAGATGAGTGACTCACCAATTATCAGTGGGTGAGGAAATACAACCGCTGGGATATCGCCGTTAAGCTGCTTTCTTTCTAGACGGTAGCGCGTTAACATGGTTTGAAAACCATGAAGCAATCTTAATGAGTTGGGACCATTTCATGAAAGAGATCTGCAACTGCTTTGGGGATACCGCTACCAAGAGGAAATGTGCTGAGCAGTCTTTGCTTCAGAGAGCGCAAATGCCTGGTGAAATGTTCATGACCTATATAGAGGTAGAGGAGATATTGAAGATCCGCAAAGTCGTTAATCCATGTATGTCTGAAAAAGTTCGCATGGGGCATCTCTGAAAAGGCACCGCGGAGGTCATCTACAGTTTTCTTATAAGTACAGACAGCTTAGACTGTCCCATCGGCATCATCAAGCATTGCCGTACCTTTGAAACTCTTAATGTGTCGAATTACTCCAATGTTTGGCCGCCTGCCTGATGTCAGCACCATTGGTAGCATGAATTTTCATGAGCCTGTGAATTTGTGAATCTCTCTGAAGTCATTCATCAAATTGTTCGCGATGAACTCTCCGGCATCAAGATCTTGGGTGCCGCAGTGAAGTTCCGTACGAGAGCTGTTCTCTGCAGGCTGCTGCAGCTCATCGCTCCTCCTCTTGGGGCTCGTCCAGTCACTCCTCTCCCTGTGAAACTTGCATCGATTACGGCGACGATTCCATGATCACCCGTCCCTACCCCAGTGCACCAGCTCGCCCTCAACGCCACTAGCAGCGGCAGGAGTACGATGGCCTCTTCGATCGAACAGTGGCTACGAGGAGTGTTATTCAGAGTGCCCTCGCGACCCACCAGTTTGTTACCGACATGGTCTGGTCGGTCACATCTCCTGATTTTGCCTTCGCCGGGGACAGATTTCCCGCTACCAGCGCCAGTGGTCGAACCCCCACTCGGGTTCCAATGCACCTGTTCGTGACCTTATCTTGACATCTCCCCAGCGCCCATCCAGTTATGCACCGCCACGAAATGACTCCCCTGCCTCTGACCGAAGCCTGACTCCACCACCACCTCCCCAACGTCGTCGACCCACCATCACCGGGAAACTACCGTGTGCGGCCGATGGAGGTGCGGTCATAGGGTCATCGATACTGTCAATTCCTCTGCCAATTGTTAGGTATGTTAAAGAACCGCCTTGAAGTGTTAGTGGATGGTATTTCCATCGTGGCCTTAGTGGACACTGGTGCCAGAGTCTGTGATGAGTTTAGCTTTCAAGAACCATCTCGGTCATAAAATAATGTTCGCTTGGGATAGTGCTTTGATATTCTGTGGTGTAGAGGGAGAATCATCAGTTCCGATTGGTGTCTGTTTTGTAAACATAGTGATCGCTGGCCATGTGTTCCGAACTGAATTCATGGTGCTCCCTCGGTTTACGCATGACATCATCCCAGGTATTACTTTTTACACCGGTGCGGTGCCAGTCTCAACTTCCACAGTGGCGGCTCATCATTAAGTCCTAGTCTTCTGTTGGCTCTCATAGAAGACTTGCCATTGGTTGCCCAAGCATTTTCTGTCTCCACAGACACCGTCGTTCCAGCAATGCCTGCCATATTCGTTCCCACTGTGTCGTCGAGCACTGTTTCTGATGCCTTCGATGCTGTGGTGGGACACTTAACTGCGCAAAAAAAAGTGTGCTGGTACCCCGCAGCCGTGTCCGTGTGACCAAGGGCCAAGCCACTCTTTGGACTGTCAATCATTCCAGCGAACCTGCCGTATTGCCACGTGGTTTGAAACTCGCCGGCTCTGAAGAACGGCTTTCTGTGCCAGTTGCCTCGCTCACTGACAACATTTCCCATCCAAGTAGACGGCGCGACCTGACCGAATCACAGTTCCTGGCCATGATCAACAAACCCCTACTCATAGGCGACCGTTGGATATTGGTGGCCATTCTTTTGCAGCATGCGAATGTGTTTGACTTCGCTCACGACCGTCCACCGCCAATACCAGCTTCCCGTACCCATCACATGATAAATTCTGGATCTGCATAACCAATTTAATCGAAGCAATGCCGTGTCTCGCCTTCAGGACGTTAGATCATCGATGCTGAGGTAAATTGGGACCAATTGCATCTTAAAAATGTGGCATTTTGATCAAGCAGAGAAAGAGAGCAAGAGCTAGAACTAGAAGAATTTAAATGCCCAGATTACAGAATAAATCAATCATAAATCAATACGTTCAGAACATTGCTTGCAAAGTTTCAAATCAGGTCATTTATTGAGCAGAACAAAATAAAAGGTACTGCACTCATTCTCTTTATATGCTGATGAAAAGGCATGAATGCCTGACAGTGTACGAGCGCCCTTAATTCTTCTGTATGGAAGTCATAAATTACAATTGTTTTATGTCGCCTTTGCATATATTGGAAGCACACATTACCCAGTTTTGTTCTTGCAAAAGAGGAGTCATCAGCATGCGAGTTGTGCGGAGAAATGATCACCATAAATCACGTATTTTATGTTCATGCGCAAAGCTGGACAAAGTGAGGAAAACATTTTCCACTGTTGAATGCCTACCAGTCTTTTCACCCTTGTGTGCTCATTGGAGAAAGTGCGCTTGTGGACATGTCTCGTGTTTTTACATATATATATTTTAAAAAAAAGCCAGCCTATCAAGCTATGATATTTTATAGGAATCTCAGAGATTTCTCAAAAGCAAACAGATTCTATCCTTTGGTGGGCGCATGATAGTCGTAGTCGCTTACGTGGCATAAAACTCAATGAAAGAGAAGAAATGTTATGTACATTACTCTGTTAAGGTAACTGGTACAAATTTTTTTTCCTTCAAAAAAAGTACACTGCTTGAGTTATCAATTACCCTAACAAATAAAATCATAAGACTGCAGCCAAATTCTTCTTGCTTTAAATTTGCCAGTACACTGTATTGGACGAGTTGGATGTAGTTCATCTTTAAGACCATCACAAAACAGACAAAGGACCAAGGAAAGAGGAGATGACATGGGCGCTGTCTAACAACTGAAGGTATAATGGAAAACTCAGGAAATAAATAAGGTGAAAACTAGCGAAACTTAAATGAAACAAAGAACAGGAAAACATCAATAATTACACAGGAGAGGAAAGGCACTTATCAAGGAACACTGTCTTGTTTCTCTGCAAAGCAACAGACGGTTTTGCCACACACGTGTATGAGTTCTTAGCGATGCAATATCCTTTGAGAATTTCCCTGGCTATCTGGTTGCTACCCTTGCATGCTACTGGTGTAATATGCAAGTCCGGCAGGCAAGGATGATCTTCATGTTCTTGCATTCATAGCAGTGCAGCACGAGGTTATAACAGAAGGGGATTTTTTCTTGTCAAGGGAATTTTCGTGCCCTTTCAATCTGATGTTTATGCCCACCTAGCTGTTCGAGCATAGTATATCTTTCCGCATGACACAGGAATCCTACACACCACCCCTTTTTTGAAACTAATGAATGACACAGTGCAGCTTTGAACGTCCTTTCTGGAAGAGGCCAGTCCCAGCTTCTTATTCATTGCAGCACGAATCTTTATGAGCGGAGAACACCGCCTGCACATTGTGTCACGCTGCGATCTTTTTTGGACGATGAGAGGCACCGTGCAGATACCAAGATGGACACGACCTTCTTCCGCATCCCTTCCTGGTGCCCCTGAGGGGAAGGCGTCGCCTTTTTCTTCAGCTTTCCCCAAGAGCCTTCCCGCCAAACAAGTAAGGTTCTTCTCTTAAATTTGGCACTGCAGGCATACTTAGGTGACTATAAAAACTGCAAGATAAGTCATATCAGGATAGGCTCTAGGACTCTGCCAAAGTGTCTTAGAGCTCAGACGTTTCAGGCGCTTTCTGTGGCCTGCTCTATCCTGTCGAGGGATAATGAGGGGGAGGAAATTTAGTGTTCCCACGTAGTTTTGTGCTCCACCTATGGCACCGGTCACCTTCGTACATAACAATTAAACACGAATGTGTGTAAATGTCTCGCTACTCTCCTACGGAGGGATTGTACATTAACTTCGTCAGACACAAGACTAACTTGAGCTCCCTAGTAATTAGAAAAAAATTAAACTGTAAATCGTGTCACTTACCATCTGTCAGCGACATGCGAGCTATGAGGGATGCCATATCATGGGTCCAGATTAACTTTGACCACCTGGGGCTCTTTAGGGTGCACGTGCAATTCACAGCAAATGAGGATTTCTGAATTTCTTCTTGACTGAAGTCCTACCGATATGGCCAGGCGCCGCGGTAAGGCCGCTGACCCACTGCAGTGGTTTAAATTGGAAGAGTGGATGGAACAGCAGCAGATGAAACAATTTTACGAAAAGGGCTCAAGAAAGAAAAACTTGCAAAGACACAGCTAGGAAAATGTAGTTAATATCCTAGAAGAATCTGTTCAAGTGTTTCGAAAAACAGAACCCAAAGCTACCGTCACCCATTCCACGCATTTTACGTCGGCACGTACATCCTCGTATGTGCAACCAAGATATGCAATGCACCATTTCCAACTGCAGCTCCCACTTCGTCAGACAAGAAATAATGACCTAATTATTGTGAACACAGATGAAAAAGGGAAGGATTTCTGTGGCTATAGAAAAATAATGAAGGATAACATCGAGAACAGCATCATTTCCACTGATTCTCTGAGCGTACTTCCCTCGCTTCACCATAGACATGCAGTTACACCACTATTAGGAGACATCATACACAACACATGGGCACGAAAAAATTTTGCTGTGTTCCGAGCGACATCAGAATCGGTGGCAGTGAGAAAGTAGGTCAATGACCTGCACATGCTTGGCACAAAGAAATCAACAGTGAACATTTCCTACAAATGGTACCCTGTAAGCTCTCAACCACCGTCATTGAAATCATGAGCCTATGTAACATTTGTGTGGCCCAAACTAGAGTATGCATGTGCTATTTGGAACCCTAATCAAAATAATGTTTCGAATACACTAGAAGCAATACAAAACTGCGCTGCTGGGTTCGTGTCTGCTTATCCGTATCATGAAAGCATCGCCAAACTAAAATGCAAGGTTCATCTCGGAATTTTAGCTAACCGATGTCATATTGCAAGACTGTCTACATCACAAATTCTATTATCATGTTCCACACGAGTCTGTTATCCTCCCTGCCTGCTGTACCTAGAGCTGCACGAACCATGAAAAGACCTCATATATCCTCTGCCTGCCCGCTCATCTGTCTTCATTTTCTGTACGCACTGCGAAAGACGAATGACTTTCCCGGCCACGTCGTGCTCCAAACTGACCCATCACTATTCAAGTCATCAAGTGAAGCAGTGTTATGCTCTGTAACCCACTCCGTCATGTGATGCCCGTTCAAAGGGCCTTTGAGGTACTAATAAATAAAAAATGTCTAAATGAAATTTGAAGTAAATCATAAGATACTAGTAAAACCTATATTGCAGAATGCAAGTCATGGTCACTCGATAAACAATTCATGAAAGGAATATATATATATATATATATATATATATATATATATATATATATATATATATATATATATATATATATATATATATATATATATAGGTTGCAGGAGCATGAAGCACTTGACTGCTTAAAGAGTATATAGCGAAGTATACGTCGTCGCAACCACCGCAACCACGCACGTCGCAACCACCGCGTCCGCCAAAGCGACGAAGCTGGCTGCAACAGATACCCCACTCCCTCAAAGTGGTGGGAGTGTTCCCGAAAACATTCAAAATTTTGAGCATACAGCGCTCATACAGCGTTCTGTGTGGTGTCGTAGCATCTTACATGTGTTTTATTCAAGTTAGAGGCTAACTTCGACAGGGGTTCGGACCAATGACGCACCTTCAGTTGCATGCTCAAATGCGCAGTTGAGGTGTCTACCGAGATGCCGAGATTTGAGAGCTACTGCGACCATTCCTTTCATCAAAAAAACATGCTTTCGCATTCCTCCACGCAAGCAGCTGACAAGCGTTGCGCGTGGCGGCATGGAGCTGTTCGCGTTCTAGTGCTGCGCATTCAGCGCGTCAGCGGAGTGTACTTTCAATACAGTCGATAAGTATGTACACATATGATTTCTATTCGCGCAGTACGCAGTTGCGACGAGTAAACCATCGCACGTACAAGCTAAGCCGGATATAAGATTCGGATATAAAATTCAAGCGTTGCGCTCCATCGGGTGCGGTATCGAAACCAGAATTGTCAAAATTCGGTTTTGCTTTCGATCTTCCCGGAAGGTCACAACAGACAGCCAGTTTTCAATCAACTATACCTTGCACACAGATCAAACTTTCCTGCGTCATTACTACTTAATTGAGGCTGTATATGTGGTCTTCGTTATCTTTTTTTTTTAATTAAATGTGCCCCCTGCCAATCAAGCAGGGAAAGTGTACGATGGCGCAAGCGGCATTGCGAGCGGCATCAACAATGCACACTTTTCGTGTGTTGCCGGTTGTGCTATAGTTGTGCTAGTTACTTAATTCGTTGCTTTACATATTAGATTTTGTGTGCTGTCAGTCTGTGAGAAGAAGAAAGAAGCTTTGCAGAAGGAATTCTGTGCGCATACAGAGCAATGATAACTGCATGCGACCCGGTGAACGTCACTTTTGCATCGTGCGCGTGTGAAGATATGGTCCGTCTACCGTCTTTGTGCGCGCGTGCCCAAATCTTACCGCGCAGTTACGTAGTATTCGGGCTTATTAACGCCTTTGCCAGCAGCATGAAAGCCGCAGAAGTGTATAACCGCAATACCAGACAAATTTTCTTCAGTGAAAGCTGCCGGAGTTAACTTTAAACCTGTCACTTCAACACTTGCAACTTCGAGCAAGTAGACGCTGTTCGCTGCAAAGCTATAATTGGCGCTAATTTATATAAATCTGATAGGTGTGTGTCTTCAGCCGTGACGATTTAACGGACTCGGTCGCCAGTGAACTTTCCACACCTTATTTCTCTTGCAGCAGGCTTTAGCAAAGACAGCATGTTCGGGGAGATCGCGCCGTTCGCATTTCTTCTCGGATGTCTGTGTTCGTAATCGCGTAGCAAATGCAACAATTAGTTCTTCTGCAGTCTATAGCTTTGCGCTAAAAAGGGTGATGATTTATAAATTCTGTGGCGTTAAGTGTGAAAACCGTTCATGGTGCGTTACGGTGACTTGTGGAAGCTGGTGAACCATATCCCGATGGCGGTACCTGAAACCAGCAGTTTACGCGGAAGGCTGGTACAATTAGCTTCACGGCATATCATCATCTTTTTTTGTGTGTGTGCGTATATACGGAAGTAGTCTCCTTGGCATCCCAGCAAACCAAAAACCTCTTTTGGTTTGCTGGGATAAAATCCCTCCTTCACATCCTAATACAGCCGCTTCACAGGAATGAAAAATGCATGACACCCTTCAGTTCCACTAAATGGTCTACTTTAAAAAGCAGGACTAATCCCATAGCATTTGAACAAAGCCAGTGCATTTCTTATGTGTGCATTGTGCCTGCTTTATGTGTTCTCGGTTTTGCAGGCTTTGGAGGAGCACCAGTAGCCAGGGGAAGAGATTCCAGCGGAACTGCGGCCAGTCTATGCCAACCCATAGCTTGATGCTGTTTATTTTTCTGTTTATTGTTTTTACCATTCAAGGCTATTTTTTATTCTATGCTCTATTTCCGATTTCTGTGATGTGTCATGCAATTTTTTCATTTTGATGTTTCTTGGAGTCTGATGGCACATTAGCCATTCTGTGTTTTTGTAAGAGTTCCTTGCAAGTTACGCACTAGCTCCTCCAGGCTCGCAAATTGTCCTGCCTTTCTTAGTTGTGGTAACGCCTATACTTCTAGCCATCATTTTATTTGTTTCATATCTGCTTTTTTGTCTGTTATTTGGCAAAATATTTGTGCTTGAAAGTTTCAGAGGAAAAGAGTATAAAAGTAAGGCAGGAGTGATTTTGCATTCCAGTTGGATATTAAGCTTGAAATCGCAACTGAAGCATTCTTTTTCTGGTTGAGCAAATGTTTGGTTGGTTGTGTACGCATCTCTCATGTCCCAAATTGAAAATAGTGTATTGAATTTGTATTTGCTGGCTGTAATGCATGAATGTAGCCATATTTTTGTGTTTGATCATGCCTTCAAAGGGCCATTGGAGGAGATCTCTTCCTGACCTACGTACTTTGTTGTCACATGTCACGACAGCGACCATTATTCAACAGCCACAAACATAGTCATGTGATATCACAAGTCAAAATTTTTTTGTGGCAGCGCATAGGGTCGCATTGTAAACGGTCAGTTGGTTAATGCCTTGTAAACAAACATCAATGTTGGATGTTCTACATTATCCCCTGACAACCCTACAGCCGCATGTGTGGCCAGAAGGCGTGACCAGTATCTCATCCTCTTATCTGCTGCCTGCTTGGTAGTCTGGTCATACTTTTCAGCCGCGCATATGTGTGGCTACAGAGATCCTAATTAAGGCTCACGAACGCATGTTCTTGGTCTGACGCTGTTTGGGTTAAGTTTATGCCAAAAGTGGACAGCTTTTCTACCTGTCACGAACATTATGCTGATTGCAAATCATTGTAGTAATATGAACTCTCAGCAGCCTGGAGGGACTCGAACAAAGCTACCGGCTCATTACTGCACCCACATAAACTAGCAGTGGGGACGGGACGAAATAACATCTTCCTTACTTCCAAGGAATCCCCTTCCTCGGTCGCCCACAGACACCTCCAGCCTGCCTCGCCCTCAAGCGTCCTTGGTCGCGGCAGTTAATCATTCCTGCTCTCCGCTGTCGGTAGTAAAGGAGGCAAGAAGACCTTAAGCTTGGAATGTTGTTGCAAAAACAGAGATCATAATATGAGCCTGAGCTCAGACTTACTGTTGGCTCGGATCATAATCTGAATTTGAGTCCGGATCCGACTCGATCACCACTGAGATGATCATCTGTATATGAGCCTGAGTGAGTCTACTCATGGGTCAGTGTTCTGATCTAGGACTGCATTATACTTATTCAATGCACAAAGCATATAAACAATGCCGTTGTGTCCTTGGAGACTTCTCGTTATGCTACTATGCTCCGTTTCAAATTGCAGGTGTGAGGAGCAGTATTAGGAGGGCACAGAGTACATGCTTGAGGAAGAACCTTTGAAGGCAACCTAATGCAATGAACATATGCAGAACCTTACCTTCACTTATGTGCATGTGCAAAGTTAGGTGCTTCAAAATCCATCTGTCTTCACAAAGAGACCAGCTGTGCTAAAACTATCACATGTGACAATCCATTTTAGCTGGTAGAGAACATCAGTTTCAAAAATTTGTACTCGCAGTTTGCAATATATTGCCATTGCACTTCTTTTTCCCTATCCATGTCCTTTCACATTATGTGCCTGCAGAAGAATGAAAACAGCAGAATGTATTGTCGGACATGAATTTTGTGCATTCTCGCTTCCTTGTGCATTGCCATTGGCACAAAAGCACACAGACCCCGCTGCTTGTGGCCTTTGTGTTTGTTTTATAGTGACGCTCATTTGTTCTCCGTTATTTTTCAGGCCATTATTGACAAGCTGATGTGTACAAGGTTCCTGAGGAAGAAGCCTTCAATACCACACCTCACAGCCTTCCATGACTGCAGTGCTTGATGCTCATGACCTGAAAAATTGCGTGTGCAATGATCTCACTGGACTGTGTCAATGTACAAAGTGACATGGAAGTGTTTTCAATGATTTTGCTTGAATTAGAGGGATTTAAATAGTGAGGGTAATGGGGACTGCCTTCAGAGCAAAAACTTTTTTAGTGAACTCTTTTCGAATATATCTTTCCGCAGGATCGGCATTAGGCTTGAAATAGAAAGGGAAGGAAGGAATAATGAGAATTAAATTGAGCACCAAGTTCTTTCTTCTTCTTTGCTCAAGGGTTGTTTGGCAGAACTCACTGGCGTGCAGTGGTTGAACAGCTTATAGTAAGCTGTCATTGGGATTCCCATTTGAGTCGTGGTAATCAGAGAACATCTGACGACATAGAGCAATAGAGTAAATAAAGCCTGCAGTGTGTGTACTCTAGTGGTGGGCATTTAGTAGTAGTCATAGAATCACAATATTTTGTCACTTAGAGGCTGAAAGGCCTTGGGGCATTCCAGAAGACAGCTTGTTAAATTGCCGCATGTTTTGGGGTAGATGACTGTTGCTCTGCAATACCTGTGCTGTATCGTGTGGTGAATTTTATATTCTATTGTACATGCCGCTGTTTACTGGTTCATGAGTGTCCTTTTGGCTTTCCTGAAGAGTAGGCTAGGATTCGGTGTCGTTGGTCACTAGTGACCTACCTTATTTTGTCATTGCGCATAGCATTAGTGACTTTCCTTACTATATTCCTTGATGTGTTCATTTAGCCTGTGTTCTGAGATCTTCCATTTCATTTCGAGGTCTTTTTAAGAGCAGGGTACATTTAGCTGTATGCACTGTAATGCGACAGTGTTTGTTTTAGTTCTCTAACAGTACTGAATGTATATCTGCGCACGTGGAATTCATCGTGTACGGATTCCCATGTCATGGTGTTGGTATGGGCTTTGATTTGTTTTTGAGCTGGAAATTGTTTTATTATGATGCGAAGCAATTTAAAAAAGTTGGCCTATGTTTTTGTTATGCTGTGCGCTCTAGTGATGCTATACATTGTTGCTCAAGGTCGTGCCGGTTTTACGAGATTTACTGACCCACAGTGTTCGTTTTTTAGTTTTGCCTGACTGGTTCCCTTGCATCACAAAATGTCCGTAAAACGAGTAAAGTGCTGCTGTGATTTCCGCTCAAAATAATGCAACTACTAATCACAAGTCGCACTTTAATTCGCTCTTTCTCGCCACATTCACTCTCCCTGCAATGGTGGCCGAGTCATTGGAGTGTGCATTTCGCACGTAGTATGTGCTGGGTTGGACTCCCTGTGCCACTGGGTACCCACCGGTGGTACGATACGCAAGCTTCCCTCCTGGCTTCTGGGTGGAATGCCTGGAAATGGGTATTAGACTTCCCCTGGTGTTGATGAAGGTCCCTATACCACGATGCTCTTTGACCAATGCTTCCCTTGCCTCTTAAAAAATTCATCATTGTCATCGTCAGCCTCACACTCTCATTGCTTTCAATTAGAGCATCATCAACCTCATCATCATGTTCACAGAAATGGGCTTCCATGCCATCCATGGTGTTAGAAAAACTGGTCACCTTATACCTTGTTCAGAGCAGTGCATTGAAAAACTCGGTCACAATAGTTTCTTCTTTTTTTCCCCCTGGTTTCTTGTCCCAAAATTGGAGATGCTGCTACTACACAAGTAAATGTGGTATGCTCTAACTGCACTTAAGAGAGTGTAGTGTGCAGTTTTAGATGTGTTCCTACTCTATTAATTGCAGTGTTGAAGGCGGTGGAGGCAGAACATCATGTTGGGAAAATTGGCAGCATTCGTGGCAAGCTTTAACCTGAGCGTTTTCACCAGTCGCCATTTTCTTGAAGTTCTTTTCCTGTGCGCAATACAGCTACTACAAATGGGATAATAAAAAAATGTGGCATTAATGACACTCGTTATTTCTTAAACTTGTGTAGGCAAACTTTTACTGTCCTTCCCATGAAAACTGGAATTGGCCAAGTTCATTCTTCAATGCAATGGCTCTTGGCTCGGTTTTAGTAGGTCTATAAATTTGTGGGCAGTTGTCAGCTATTCGAGCGCAGGTATAGCAGCCATCTGTATGCAGATTTAAAAGTCTGGAATGTTTGCTTTCAAGCTCACATATTTTCAGGCTCGCCCTACTCAATTTACTTCACCTCAAAAAGCTGTTCTACGAGAGTGTATTCCATATTCACTGTGTTGTACACATGGCACTACATGAGCTGTTGCATGTGTAATCTTTTGTCTTGGGGAATGTAATCTGCTTTTCACATGCAGGCTTGCGCTCCAGGAACCAGAAACATGGGGTTCCTTCATCACTGACCTCTCCAGGTTAGAATCTGCACTTCTCCATATATGCTTTCCTGAAGGTTATGTTTCAAGGAGCAGTTTGTAGGACATAAAAGCTTTAGTTTACTGAACTGTGGCGAATGACGGTATACGCCTTTGATATTCTGTTTTATGTGATGTGTGAACTACTGACTGAACTGTCATCCTTGTGAGTTCAGTTCATTGATGCAAAAATTTTACAGGTCTCAAGGCCTCTTCCGGGTTTTAGCATTTAGTCTTTTCCTCCTATTGGACACTGTGTGAGGAGCAAATGAAACAAAAAAAAAATGCTAAGCATACCTTACTGTCACTTTTAAGACTACCCGTGTCGACTTTGTACAGTGTCTAGTTTAGTTTATGGGGTTCAACGTCCCAAAGCGAATCAGGCTATGAGAGACGCCGTAGTGAAGGGCTCCGGAAATTTCGACCACCTGGGGTTCTTTATCGTGCACTGACATCGCACAGTACACATCTATCATGTTGCGAATAGTGCAAGCCTTGGAGTCAAATGCAGGAACTTTGGATGGATTACAAAGGCTGCCCTATTTTTTGGCAGTGATAACATTTCTTGTAACCTAGTTTTTTTTTTTGCCTGCGCGCAGAATTGATGATAGAGACGTCTTGTTTCAGGCCTGATTTTTCCTTAAGGCAGATTTGCTGTATAAAACTTGACAGATACCCATAGATATAATGAGTGTATCCTCCGCATTCAACTTTTATTTCGAATTTGAAGTGAACATTGGATTGTTGGTTCATGCTGTTTATTTAACTTACTCTGCCTGTGCAACACAGGTGCAGTCGTGACACAGAGCGACCATGGCGCACCTGCTGTGGAAGATTCAGCCAACGAAAGGCACCCTGTGGGCCACTGCACGGAATCTGCTCCTTCTGGCATGGGGAACCACCGGAGTAAAGCTGCAAGAAATAAGCTGCACAAATGCACCCACTGCAGCAAGGGATTCGAAAGGAGATGCCATCTAGTGCAGCACCTACGAGTCCATACAGGCGACCGCCCATACCATTGTAACGACTGTGGAGATAGCTTTGCAAGAAAGTTCACCCTAGAGCAACACCAGCGCATTCACACAGGCGAGCGTCCTTACCGTTGTGAATGCTGTGGTAGCAGCTTTTCACAAAGAGCACATCTGCGGGTACACCAGCGCACTCACACAGGTGACCGTCCATACCATTGTGACCAGTGTGGTAGTAGCTTTGCACTAAAGGCCAATCTGGAGTCACACCGGCGCACTCACACTGGTGAACATCCTTACCGTTGCGACCACTGTGGCAGCAGCTTTGCACAGAGTGGCGACCTGGTGACACACATCCGTACCCACACGGGTGAAAAGCCGTATCAGTGCCAGCTGTGCCCCATGGCTTTTGCGGTACGTTCAACCCTTGTGAGTCACGTTAGATCCCATAAGGGTGAAAAACCCTACCAATGTGATTTGTGCGAGAAGAGATTCACTCGGAGCCATAATTTGAACTACCACAAGAACACTGCTCACAAAAAATAGCAATGGTCCGTGATGCCCCTTGTATAAGTGCTTTGCTAACTGCCAATTTATGTACAAGCTAGCAAGATTCTATATGGCTACCCTTTGAAAGGTGTGGGTAGCTAATCTGCATCATTAATTACATTTTAAGCTTTTTTTTTCATTTTGACAAACTTGTCAGAAAATGACATTTTTTTGTGTCTTTAGACAACACACCCGTTCTGAGTCATTCCTGAAGACGAACAGGAAGCCTGCTGTGCTTATAAACCCGCATGAATGGGAATAAAATCACGGTCATGCATGAATGCGATCACTTCTTGTTGGGCTGAGACTTTCAAGAACATTGTACCCGGTATTATTCACTGGCGGTAGTTGTCACCCTGTCTCAATAAAAAGATTTGGGAGAGTGAAATTTCGCATAACAATTCATTTTATTTGCATTCTGAGTGGGATAATTTTTCTGAAGCAGTGATGAGGATGCAAGGAGCTTCCTCGTTGCTAGCCTAAGAAATAACCTAGATGTAGATTCAGTTTCTGAGCTTAAGTGCTAACCCGTGGTGATGTCAGCTGGCTTGTCAAGGCTCATATCTTTTCATATATACATAAAAAGAGTCTCTCTGTTTTCGATGCAAACTTGTGTTCTCCTCGTTTACGTCCACTTATCTCTTCTGACACGCCGAAGCTGCCCGTCACATGCTGTTTGTTGTTTGGGCAATGGAGCCTCCTCGTAAGCTGTCACCGCACTTTTGGTGTTTATTATTTTTATTTTTTTTAGAGTGGTGGTGGCATTTCGTGTGTCAACCTTCAGATAAATCAGGCATTTCTTCTGGTCTCTTGTAATACGAGTTGTGAAGATTTTACTACTTGTCATTATGTTAATCATGAAGCACACACTGCTGCGCACATCATGTTATTTTTTTTTGCTTGGTGCTGTGTCTGTATAACTTTGCTTACTTGCGTTCCAAAGTCCATACACTGTTCTGAAAATAATAAAGGTTGCCTGTTGATCTTCTGAAATTTTTTTTAGAGCGAACGGATATGTGATACTCGATGCGATATTCAAAGGCATTTTGAATTGATATTCCAAAATTTCAATATTTGCACGTCCCAAATTGTTTTGCATTTGATGACCTGATGACTCTTCGTAAGGGAGCCGAATGTAAAAGCTTGTTGTCAGATTTTAAAGACTTACGGATGATAGCACAAAAGATTATAACAGAAACAAGTAATGTTTTTTCCAGAGGTTTTTACAAGCAGCTGGACAATACTACAAAAGGGTCATTACGAAAGAATTCAAACATAGCAGTGGACGGCAATGGGTCGGTTTAGTAGATGATATTTGGAAGCTTGTGGGGATGAGGTGGCTCTGGCTGACAAAGCACTGAGTGCGTTCGATTTGAGCGGGAATGACCTTTGTGGTGCTGTAGATGTGTTAGGGTCACAAAAATGAAGAGAAAAGGTTTGTTAGTTGGTATTTTAGTCACCACTTTTCCATGAAGCCATACTGAAGCTGCCATATTGTCACGCGCTACCTATGAACTCTGAAAGAACAACGAAGAAGTGCGCACGCAAAAGACGCTCGGTATCTTCCCGCTGACGCATGGAGTTCGGGTCGACCTGCCTATGTAAATAGACTTTGTAAATAGAACTTGTAACAGTGTGGTGGAGGTGCTGAGTTTATCACCACGGAACCCTCTCGACTTTGCTGGAGCGGCAGACTTGTCGGACTGCCCAGTTCCAGTTGTCCATGCCAATGACCCAGGAAGCCGACGCCCGTCAGTCTGGAGCAACAGCTCCCACATAGCAGCACTTCCGAGAGCCACGGACGTTTTCCAAAAATGCTGGCGAACACTTAGATGAGTGACTCGCCAATTATCAGTGGGTGAGGAAATACAACCGCTGGGATATCGCCGTTAAGCTGCTTTCTTTCTAGACGGTAGCGCGTTAACATGGTTTGAAAACCATGAAGCAATCTTAATGAGTTGGGACCATTTCATGAAAGAGATCTGCAACTGCTTTGGGGATACCGCTACCAAGAGGAAATGTGCTGAGCAGTCCTTGCTTCAGAGAGCGCAAATGCCTGGTGAAATGTTCATGACCTATATAGAGGTAGAGGAGATATTGAAGATCCGCAAAGTCGTTAATCCATGTATGTCTGAAAAAGTTCGCATGGGGCATCTCTGAAAAGGCACCGCGGAGGTCATCTACAGTTTTCTTATAAGTACAGACAGCTTAGACTGTCCCATCGGCATCATCAAGCATTGCCGTACCTTTGAAACTCTTAATGTGTCGAATTACTCCAATGTTTGGCCGCCTGCCTGATGTCAGCACCATTGGTAGCATGAATTTTCATGAGCCTGTGAATTTGTGAATCTCTCTGAAGTCATTCATCAAATTGTTCGCGATGAACTCTCCGGCATCAAGATCTTGGGTGCCGCAGTGAAGTTCCGTACGAGAGCTGTTCTCTGCAGGCTGCTGCAGCTCATCGCTCCTCCTCTTGGGGCTCGTCCAGTCACTCCTCTCCCTGTGAAACTTGCATCGATTACGGCGACGATTCCATGATCACCCGTCCCTACCCCAGTGCACCAGCTCGCCCTCAACGCCACTAGCAGCGGCAGGAGTACGATGGCCTCTTCGATCGAACAGTGGCTACGAGGAGTGTTATTCAGAGTGCCCTCGCGACCCACCAGTTTGTTACCGACATGGTCTGGTCGGTCACATCTCCTGATTTTGCCTTCGCCGGGGACAGATTTCCCGCTACCAGCGCCAGTGGTCGAACCCCCACTCGGGTTCCAATGCACCTGTTCGTGACCTTATCTTGACATCTCCCCAGCGCCCATCCAGTTATGCACCGCCACGAAATGACTCCCCTGCCTCTGACCGAAGCCTGACTCCACCACCACCTCCCCAACGTCGTCGACCCACCATCACCGGGAAACTACCGTGTGCGGCCGATGGAGGTGCGGTCATAGGGTCATCGATACTGTCAATTCCTCTGCCAATTGTTAGGTATGTTAAAGAACCGCCTTGAAGTGTTAGTGGATGGTATTTCCATCGTGGCCTTAGTGGACACTGGTGCCAGAGTCTGTGATGAGTTTAGCTTTCAAGAACCATCTCGGTCATAAAATAATGTTCGCTTGGGATAGTGCTTTGATATTCTGTGGTGTAGAGGGAGAATCATCAGTTCCGATTGGTGTCTGTTTTGTAAACATAGTGATCGCTGGCCATGTGTTCCGAACTGAATTCATGGTGCTCCCTCGGTTTACGCATGACATCATCCCAGGTATTACTTTTTACACCGGTGCGGTGCCAGTCTCAACTTCCACAGTGGCGGCTCATCATTAAGTCCTAGTCTTCTGTTGGCTCTCATAGAAGACTTGCCATTGGTTGCCCAAGCATTTTCTGTCTCCACAGACACCGTCGTTCCAGCAATGCCTGCCATATTCGTTCCCACTGTGTCGTCGAGCACTGTTTCTGATGCCTTCGATGCTGTGGTGGGACACTTAACTGCGCAAAAAAAAGTGTGCTGGTACCCCGCAGCCGTGTCCGTGTGACCAAGGGCCAAGCCACTCTTTGGACTGTCAATCATTCCAGCGAACCTGCCGTATTGCCACGTGGTTTGAAGCTCGCCGGCTCTGAAGAACGGCTTTCTGTGCCAGTTGCCTCGCTCACTGACAACATTTCCCATCCAAGTAGACGGCGCGACCTGACCGAATCGCAGTTCCTGGCCATGATCAACAAACCCCTACTCATCGGCGACCGTTGGATATTGGTGGCCATTCTTTTGCAGCATGCGGATGTGTTTGACTTCGCTCACGACCGTCCACCGCCAATACCAGCTTCTCGTACCCATCACATGATAAATTCTGGATCTGCGTAACCAATTCAATCAAAGCCATACTGCATCTCACCTTCAGAACGTTAGATCATCGATGCTGAGGTAAATTGGGACTAATTGCATCTTAAAAGCATCGCATTTTGATCAAGCAGAGAAAAAGAGCAAGAACTATAACTAGAAGAATTTAAATGCCCAGATTACAGAATAAATCAATCATAAATCAATATGTTCAGAACAACGCTTGGAAAGTTTCAAATCAGGCCATCTATTAAGCAGAACAAAATAAAAGGTACTGCACTCATTCTCTTTATATGCTGATGAAAAAGCATGAATGCCTGACAGTGTACGAGCGCCCTTAATTCTTCCCCATGGAAGTCATAAATTGAAATCGTTTTATGTCGCCTTTGCATATATTGGAAGCACACATTACCCAGTTTTGTTCTTGCAAAAGAGGAGTCATCAGCATGCGAGTTGTGTGGAGAAGTGGTCACCATAAATCACGTATTTTATGTTCATGCGCAAATCTGGACAAACTGAGGAAAACATTTTCCACTGTTGAATGCCTACCAGTCTTTCCACCCTTGTTTGCTCATTGGAGAAAGTGCGCTTGCGGACATGTCTCGTGTTTTTATATATATATTTAAAAAAAAGCCAGCCTATCAAGCTATGATATTTTATAGGAATCTCAGAGGTTTCTCAAAAGCAAACAAATTCTATCCTTTGGTAGGTGCATGATAGTCGTAGTCGCTTACGTGCCATAAAACTCAATGAAAGAGAAGAAATGTTATGTACATTACTCTGTCAAGGTAACTGGTACAAATTTTTTTTCCTTCAAAAAAAGTACACTGCTTGAGTTATCAATTACCCTAACAAATAAAATCATAAGACTGCAGCCAAATTGTTCTTGCTTTAAATTTGCCAGTACACTGTATTGGACGAGTTGGATGTAGTTCACCTTTAAGAAGAGCGCAAAACAGACAAAGGACCAACGAAAGAGGAGATGACACGGGCGCTGTCTAACAACTGAAGGTATAATGGAAAACTCGGGAAATAAATAAGGTGAAAACGCGCGAAACTTAAACGAAACAAAGAACAGGAAAACATCAATAATTACACAGGAGAGGAAAGGCACTTATCAAGGAATGCTGTCTTGTTTCTCTGCAAAGCAACAGACGGGTTTGCCACACACGTGTATGAGTTCTTAGCGATGCAATATCCTTTGAGAATTTCCCTGGCTATGTGGTTGCTACTCTTGCATGCTACTGATGTATTATGCAAGTCCGGCCTGCAAGGATGATCTTCATGTTCTTGCATTTGTAGCAGTGCAGCACGAGGTTAGAAGAAGGGGATTTTTTTCTTGTCAAGGGAATTTTCGTACCCTTACAATGTGACATTTCTGCACCTAGCCGTTCGACCATAGTATATCTTTCCGCATGACAAAGGAATCCTATACACCACCCGTTTTTTGAAACTAATGAACGACGCAAAGCACCTTTGAACGTCCTTTCTGGAAGAGGTCAGTCGCAGCTTCTTATTCATTGCAGCACACACTTTCCAAACTTAATGATTGGTGGAGAACACCGCCTGCACACTGTGTCACGCTGCGATCTTTTTTGGACGATGAGAGACACCGTGCAGATACGGGATGGACCCGACCTTCTTTCGTGTCCCTTCCTGGTGCCCCTGAGGGGAAGGCGTCGCCTTTATCTTCAGCTTTCCCAAGAGCCTTTCCGCCAAACAAGTAAGGTTCTTCTCTTAAATGTGGCACTGCAGGCATACTTAGGTGACTATAAAAACTGCAAAATAAGTCATATCAGCATAGTATTTTTGGCTCTAGGGATCTACTAAAGTGTCTTAGAGCTCAGACGTTTCAGGCGCTTTCTGTGGCCTGCTCTATCCTTTCGAGGGATAATGAGGGGGAGGAAATTACGTGTTCCCACGTAGTTTTGTGCTCCACCTATGGTACCGGTCACCTTCGTACATAACAATTAAACACGAATGCGTGTAAATGTCTCCCTACTCTCCTATGGAGGGATTGTACATTAACTTCGTCAGACACAAGACTAACTTGAGCTCCCTAGTAATTAGAAAAAAAATAAAATGTAAATCGTGTCACTTACCATCTGTCAGCGACATGTGAGCTATGAGGGATGCCATATCATTGGTCCAGATTAATTTTAACCACCTGGGGCTCTTTAGGGTGCACGTGCAATTCACAGCAAATGAGGATTTCTGAATTTCTTCTTGACTGAAGTCCTACCGACATGGCCAGGCGCCGCGGTAAGGCCGCTGACCCACTGCAGTGGTTTAATTTGGAAGAGTGGATGGAACAGCAGCAGATGAAACAATTTTGCGAAAAGGGCTCAAGAAAGAAAAACTTGCAAAGACACAGCTAGGAAAATGTAGTTAATATCCTACAAGAATCTGTTCAACTGTTTCGAAAAACAGAATCCAAAGCTACCTTCACCCAGTCCACGCATTTTACGTCGGCACGTACATCCTCGTATGTGCAACCAAGATATGCAATGCACCATTTCCAACTGCAGCTCCCACTTCGTCAGACAAGAAATAATGACCTAATTATTGTGAACACAGATGAAAAAGGGAAGGATTTTAACACAGTTAACCGGAATAGACATGCGAAAGCATGTGTTTAGCCTGATTGGCTCTTGGTTTTGCTTTGCCGGGTCGTCGGCAAGTCTGGCAAGGACATTAGACTAGCTTAAGCTCTGATCAACGCTAAGGTGATCCGATCTATTCGTGCCTGGAAGCTGATGAACATGACAATATGCAATGCAGAGTACAAGAGTGTGTTGCAGTTTAACTCGAGGCGTGATCGGCTGTGGTGATAGCACAGTGCTCTCGAGCACTGGCCAGCAAAGCTGATCTGTTCACGCCGCTGCAGGCTCGAATTCCAGACACGGCGATATTTACTTTATTATTCATTTCACACACAACGAATTTAATGTGGTGTCGCTGTTGCTATGCAAAGGCCGAAAGATCGATTTACAAGATTCATGGTCGGGGTTGGTGATCAGATGAGGATGTGCAAAGGCTCAGTCAGAGGCTGCGTTCGCTTGAAAAACGAAAGTTGGACATAAAGGCTTTTATTCCAGGCTGCACTGCTGGAGAGCTTATTTACAAAAACATGTGCAGATATGCACTTCACTTTATGAGACAGCAACCAATGAAAGCCAGACAAATGCATCACATGTGATATGTGGGAAGGTGCACCAACGGAACACAGAATTGCGCATCAGGTCCAAGCCTCCCAGCACCCATATGTGACCGGCCCACATGATAAATAACGCAAAGACAATACCTTTGTAGATTTTTCCTAGCATTCATTGCTTGACTGATCTTTTGATTGACTGTACCTGTTAAGATGTTGTGCTTTTTCCCCACCTGTACCATAACAAAAAAAAGGCTACCTTTTCTGTGTCTGTCAGCACTGCTATGATACGCCAACAGAAAGCCTTCCAGTGCATGCCACCAGTTCCATGATTCACTGCAACCATACAGCTCTGAATTGCACAGAAGTGCACTAGACGGAACAATGCCAGCTTCTGCACGTGCAGCCGGGCAACCAACTCTGACGCATCAGTGCACCTCGTCACACTGCTGTCACGTTAACATACAACAATGCACATCCATTCCAAAACTGCGCCAGCACTCATGTCCAATTTGCTTGTTGACTTCGCACCAATGATAGAACCTGTCCCACACATGGTGTTGCACACACACTGACAAAACTAGGGTGCCAGCACTGTGTGCTCCACTACACCGCAGTATATTTCACATGCAGCTACCACGGTGGTTCAAGGCTGGCAGCAAGATCCCTCTCCTGTGGTTCTGCTGTGTAAGGGATGTGGTGGTATGCATGTGACCACTCACATAACATCATCTATGGCGATGAAGCATTTCAAAGATGCGGGGTGTACGCTAAGAAAAGTCACTCGTGCATTGCGCAAAGTCAGAAGCAATTCCTCTTTAGTCCATGCAGTTTAAAGCAACAAATGGGATCCCTACAAGTGAGAGCCATGACCTTAATGATGCTGCCTACAAGCCCTTTCTCTTATCATGAAATCATAAGCCAACATAAATCAAAAGCACTTCTTCTACAGAGTTGGCTTTATAACAACTTTAGTGTATGGGGGTTTAACATCCTAAAGCGACTCGGGATAGGAACGACGCCGCAATGAATGGCTCCAGAAATTTCGACCACCAGGGGTACTTTAACGTGCACAAACATTGCAAAATACACGGACCTCTAGAATTTCGCCTCCATTGAAATTCGACTGCCGGGGCCAGGATCAAAAAAAAAAAAAACAATTATTTTTCAATATAAAAGATCCTTTCACCCCAAATCAGAATTATTCTTTTAATGACGGAAATATTTTTCGCAATGATAACTTTTAAGCCGTTTTACAATATAGGATACTTGCAGAGTCGCGGCCTGTTACATGTCGTAAACACTCAAGCGTTTGACATTGATTTTAAAATCGCATTTCTCATCATGTGCAGTGGTTTCCTTAGTGACAATGGACAGAAATTATTTGTTCTTATTGCAGAATTACAATGTATTCAATGGGTTGAATTTCAAAACTGGTGTCCAGAGAAGACTGATCTTTCTGAGCTCATACAATGCAGGAAAGTGACACAACTCAACACAGCCCTTGCACATGAAAATTTCAGACCCTCTTGAACCTATGCTAGTAGGCACAAGTTTTTGGTAAATAAACTTTCAGAGTTACTCCGCACAAAAGCGGTGTCCTCCATGGGGAAGACTGCACAACATGCAGCAGAGAAGAATGGAGGTTACTCATTTGGAATTCACCCAAAAAGTTGCTCATCGATCTTCATTAGAATGAACGTGTGCAATGGTATGTCTATGAACAAAAATACAGCGTTTGAGAAAGTGAGAAGTTTAAACTTTTCTCCAAAGCAACCAAAAAAAACAAACAAAAGTAGCTGTGCCACTGGTAATGCAATGCGATCAGACAAAATATCTTTGTTGTGGGGAACAGCACCAAGTGCTGATAAAAGCGATGATAGCAATTCCTTCCTGGATGCAAGGCACAAAGATGTCTGAGGATGCTCGAAGTATAACACTAAAGAGAAGCGAACAGCAGCTTTTTGAAGAACTGCACTACTATTGAATTTTAACGCAAAATATGTAAATTAAGTCAGTTTTCCAAACAGCCAGACTGTATTCAACATTTTGAAATGGAAACTGCAGTAAAATACTAATGTGCATTAAGCACTTTCACACAACTGACCCAAATTACAAACATCACAACACACTACAAGACTGCAATGTTTTTCGTTGGCACTAATCACAGTATTTTTTGTTTCAGCAGCCACGACCCTTGCAGCCTGTTATCACGAACACCTTATGTAAATAGAGAAAGCTTTCTTCAAGCGACACCATCACAACAAAGAAGCTAACACAATGTGACATAGTCAGAAGCGGCTGGTATTCTGACAACCAAAATGGATTAAAAATGATGCAGACACAATGATCCACAAATACGCCATTTATAGTCAGCGTCGACAGTGCTTTGAGCAATGGTAAAGCAGATGTTGGTGAACTCTTTTGCTAGTTCTCATTCCAAACAACAGAGAACTCCTCAAACCACCAAATTAATGCAAGACACATCATTCTGAGGCTGGACACCTGCTTCTCCTCACTCATTCCTGCCACTAAAACTGCTAGAATAAATACACAAAGATTTAACAAGAACAAGTTTTCCTCTATTGTCATTCAAACATTTATAGGTTCGGATATAAATGAGTGAACTGATAATGAGTGTAACAAAAATTAGCCCATTCAGGCTTAAAGATTAGAAATAATTATTTTGTGCACTTTTACTCCCCGAAACATCAATGAAGCAGGGTAACATTTAGCGCCAGTGAAGAATATTTTGTATAAAGTTTTTGAAAGTCTCTTTCAAAATGGAAATGATGCCATCCACGCAAGGCCATGATTTCATCTCCATTCATGCAAGTTTACAAGCATAGCAGGCTCACTCTCTGTGTTCAGGAAAGACTGACTGATAGTGTATGTTGCCTAAGAGAACAAATGTTGTTTTCTGAAAACTCCGCAAAAGTGAACAAAACTTACAAATGTAATTAATGGATAGCTACCAACACATTTCATAGGGCATTCAGCTAGAATCTCATTAGCTTGCATATAAAAAGGTAGCTAGGAAAACATATTGACTAAGGGCATCACGAACCACTGCTATTCCTTGTGAATCGCCTTTTTATGCAGTTTCAAATTTTCCCTCTTGCTGAATCTCTTTTGACATAACTCACATTGGAAGGGCTTTTCACCCTTATGGGTTCTAACATGCTTCGCAAGACCAGAACGTACCGCAAAACTCATGGGGCACAGCTGGCACTGATACGGCTTTTCACCTGTGTGGGTACGGATGTGTGTCACCAGGTGATACCTCTGCGCAAAGCTGCTACCACAGTGGTCGCAACGGTAAGGGCGTTCGCCTGTATGGGTGCGCTGGTGTGCCTCCAGATGGGCCTTCAGTGTAAAGCTGCTACCACAGCTGTCACAATGGTAAGGTCGCTCGCCTGTGTGAGTGCGACGGTGTCTCTCCAGATTTGGCTTTTGTGCAAAGCTATTTCCACAGTCGTTACAATAGTATGGACGGTCGCCAGTGTGGACTCTTAGATGCCGCACAAGATCGCATCTTGTTTTGAATCCCTTGCTGCAGCGGGTGCATTTGTGCAGCTTATTTCCTGTGGGATTACCGCGGTGGCGACCCATACCAGAAGGAGTAGATTCCATGCAGTCGCTCACAGGGTGCCTTTCACTGGTCGAATCTTGCACAGGAGATGTGCCATGGTCACTCTTTGTGACGACGGAACCTGCGTTGCACAGGCAGAGTAATTTAAATAAAATGAAAGAACCAACAATCCACACTTCTCATGGAGCTAGGAATAAAAGTAGAATGCAGAGGACACTTTCATCAAAAGTGGTGGATACCTATCAAAAGTTTTGTTCAACAGATCTGCCTTAAGGAGAAATCAGGCCTGAAACAAGATGTCCCTAAAGTCCAATCTGCACGCACTCAAAAAAAGAAAACATTTAGGCTGCACGAGCTGTTATCATTGCAAAAAAAAATTGGGCAGCCTTTGTAATCCATCCAAAGTTAAGGCATTTGACCCTGACATCTTACTGGCATCATGATGGACATTGTCCAAAGTCCACACCACTGATCTCCACTAAGTGGCTGGATGCCGCATTCCCGCCTTCCGAGGAGCGCGAGTGAAGCCACCGGAAGTTGGACCGCTTGTCCCAGAAGTCGGGTGTCTGCTGTGTATTTTAATGCAAAAAGTCGTGTCTTTCACCCTTTCGTTCTCAGTTTTTTGCGTTGTTTTCGTGTGATCTCTGCTGTTGTATGAAAGCAACAAGCAAGCTGAACGCGAGAAATGTGAGCATTGTGTGCAGAACCCTGTAATTTCTGCGAAAGTGAAGAAAACAGGCATGCAGGTCTCACCCTGCCTCGGCAAAGGGGTATGTGCATTAAACACTATGTTCTTGCCTGGTTCTTGTCTTCCGAGCGTAAAGGAGAAGTAGTGGAATGACGATGACCTTAAAACCGAATTTTCGTGCAGTAAAGAAAAGGCACAGCGCGAGAGGAACGACTGACAAGAAAGGCGAATGGTGCAGTGCGCGTGAGAAGCGCTGTTAGAAGTCAACTTCACCAAGCACCACGAATTAAAGACCATTCAGGCTTAACTTGCAACAACACGAAACAGTACATGACACGCTCCGTCGAAAAAGCAGTACCATACCTTTTGGAGGCGCTAATGTGAACCAACCGAACACCGTCGACACCTCACAAGATAGTAGCCTAGCCCTCGCTCCGGTTCGGTCTAAATATAATTCGGTAAAATGGTCGCTGCAAAGTAAGCTGCCTGGTGAATGTTTCAACCTATTCTTTCGTATATTTATCCCCCATTGATAGATAGCATAACTTGGGCCTGGGCGTGGGAACAAGCAAACGAGACGACACCGAGCCGAGTAGACGAGGCTCCATGCTTGCTGCGTGTAGCGACGTCCTGTCGTCTGCTAGTGTCGTCCCATTGCGATGCAATGGGCCCTAATTTTTGAAAAGTCTTTCCTGAAGACTTCGCTGGTCTCCTCGCTCAGTTGGCGGTGCAAAAGGTAGGCATTGTCATGGTAAGTGGGAAAACGAAACTGGACCTGAAAAACTGTGCCGAGGTCCGATTTCATGCACTGCCAAAGGCTGACTTCCGGGACAAGGCTGCTTACTTCCGGTGGCTTCACTTCCGGGCGCCCGATGCGGCATCCAGCTCCCTTAGTGGAGATCAGTGGTCCACACAGGTAGGCTTAATAGCTAAACAAGTGTCAGTCAGCTATGCTTAGCCCAATGCCATTTTTTTTAGTTATTTGCTCCTTAGACAGCGTCTATAAGGAGGAAAAGGCTAACGGCTAAAAGCCTTATGAGGCCTTGGTGTCCTGCACAATTTCTTGCATCAATGAACAGAACTCGCGGTGGTGACAGTTCGGTGAGAATAGTTCCCACATCACAGAAAACAATTTTTCAGAACACCGAAGGCAATATCATCATCATTCACCACAGCTTCAACTAAAGCTTCCATATCCAACAAACTGCTCTTTGATAGACAACCTTCAGGAAAGCACATATGGACAAAAACTGCAGATTCTAACCTGGTGAGTTCTGCCATGAAAGTACACCATGGTTGTGGTCCCCGGAGCTCAAACCTGCATGTGAAAACCAGGTTACATCCACTAAGACAAAAGATTACACGTGGCACAGTTTATGCGGTGTTATGCGCATAACACAGTGAATACGAAATAAAACTCGTAAAAGAGCTCTTCCAGGTTGTATATATTCAGTAGGTCGAGCTTGAAAAGAAGTGTGTTCAAAACCAAACATATGTCTTAATTCTGCATGCAGACAGTTACTACTATAAAACTCATGTAAAATTGACATCTGTCGACAAAATTACAGGCCTACTGGAAACGAGCCAACAGCCATTGCATTGAAGAATGCAAATGCACAATTGCTGGCTTCGTGGGAAGCACAGTACAAGTCTGCCTAACACAGGCTTAAGAACTAACACGTGTCAGTTATGTTTCATGACAAAAAAACTTCATAGAGCCATCATTTTTTATTAAACCTTTTATAGTCATTGTACTGCGCACAGAAAAAAAAACTTTCGGAGGATGACTACTGGAAAAATTGCCCAGGTTACAGCTGCCCACGAATGTTGCCAATTTGCCCAACATGGTGTTTCGCCTCCACCGTCTCCAAGAGTGCAATTAATGGAGTAGAAGCACATCTGAAAATGCACATTCCTCTGTCGTGAGTGCAGTTAGAGCAAACCATATTTACGTGTGCAACACCCACACCTCCAATTTTGGGGCAAGAAATGAGGGGGGAAAAAAAGGAAGAAACTAGCGTGACCGAGTTTCCCAATGCACTGCTCTGAAAAAGGTTTAAGGTGACCAGTTCTTCTAACACCATGGATGGCACTAAAGCACATTTCTGTGACCATGATGATGAGGCAAGCTCATTGGAACTAATAACAGTGAGAGGTGAAGATGACAGTGATGAATTCTTATGATGCAAGGGCAGCTTTGGTGAAAGAACACCATGGTGCAAGGCACTTTCGTCAACACAAGGGTGTGGGCCTAATACCCATTTCCAGGCATTAAACCTACATGCGAGATGCCCGCTCCAATGACTTGGCCACCGTTGCAGGGAGAGTGAATGTGGCGAGAAATATTGAGTAAAGGTGCGACTTGTCATCAGTTGTTGCATTACTCAGAGGAGAAATCACAGCAGCACTATATTCATTTTACGGACCTTCTGTGATGCAGTCGAGAAAAACTAAAGATGAACACTGTGGGTCAGTAAATCCGGTAAAACTGGTGTGGCATGGAGCAACGGTGTATAGCATCACTAGAGCACACAGCTAGAGGCACAAAGCGTAGGCCAATTTTTTTAAATGCCTTCCCATTATAATAAAGCAATTTCCAGCTCAAAAACAAATCAAAGCCTATACCACCATCATGAAACGAAACCCATACACAATGAACTCCAGATGTGCAGATCAACATTCAGTATTGTGAGAAAACAAAAAAAGATATTTTCGAAGTACAGTCCATAAAGTCAAATGCTGCGTGCTGTGAAAAAAGGCTAAAAAAAAAGAAAAATGTCAGAATGCAGGCTAAATGCACAACACAGCAATGAATATACTAGTTTGGACAGAGTCAGCAATGCTGAGTGCATGACGAAATGAGGTCAGTCACTTCTGACCAACCACAAGGAATCATGACGTACTCTTCAGCACAGCTAATAAGGACGCCCATAAACCAGTGAATAGCAGAAAATACAGTAGCATGTAGAATACAGCACAGGATTTGCAGAGGTACGTACAGTATTCACAAAACCCCAACCACACACAAAGGAAAAGCGCAAACTGCTGGAGTCACACACCGAATGACGTAAGCAAGCATTCGCAAAGATTCGAGGCCAAACACCACAAGAATCAGGACAAAGATTGATGTGTCAAACACAGATGCAACAAAAGGCCAATAATTTCAACGCATGCAATTTTCACCCTTCATGTTTGTGCTTTGAGTGAAACACATGAAAGAATACTGAATAAATGAAAGAAACAATTTGCAGGCAGAACAGAATGGTCACACGCCTAGCACAACTGAATTTTGTGCTTCCATTCGATGTCGCACATGAAGCTTTTTCACAATGACCATCACCTCAGAGGTAATTTTGCTTCGATCTGTGAATAACAGGATGGGGTCAGATTCACCCCATTTAGCACCAAAACTAAAGGCATCATTTTCTGCCACGTTTACCTCTGATTGAATATGATATTGTTGGTACCAATGGGCCTCCTTTGTTAAACGTATGCACCAGATGCTGCTTTTTTTTTTAGTTCGTCAATTAACTGTATATTCAGCTGTCTGCTAAATTTTTGTCAAACAAATACTTTGGTCAGGAAATCAAAATTTATATCCAGATATCAGTTAGGCAAGAGTACAGAATAAAGTATACAATTAAGACAACCGGTGATAGCCAGCACTTGATGCATGAAGCTATGTTTAAAGCAGGGGATACTCATCTGATTTCAGAGGACAGTATAACTGTAGCCGACTGAACTAAACGCGTTCCTTGCATTGGCGTCTCCATAATCTGTACCTGGTTCTCGTGAATCACCCCATATTGGACATCACAACCATGCTGCTTATGAACTCTGTTAAGGATATACACTAAGAATCTGAAAGAAAAACCACGAATGAGTAGTTTGCCTGCCGTTGGCTGTGGAGCATAATTCTTTACTGGAGCTTGCTTTCAGTTCGGTTTTAAGCTGCTGTTAATGATGTGTGTTCTAGGAGGCCGGCATGAGCTACTTACAGTACTTAACATTCAGCTCCAGATTTGATCCAAGGTATTTCATATGTGCTCCCCAATTTAACCATCAGAGTATGCACTCCCTCTGCTGCATTCAACCTTTAGTGGCTTGAAAGCATAAATTTTTCTCTGCTTAAGCATCTTATCTTTCTCACATCTCCCGAAGGTGAACTGGGAGTTTCCCATAGTTCCACTACCTGCCTTTTCTCTACAGGATGCCATTAAAGTTTTGAGAGCAACGTTCCCAGGACGGATGCTCCTCTTGAAACAACACAACATCACTGGTTTGATGGTGGGAAGCATCCTGGGGTCCTTCTTTTCTTCCAGTGTTCTTTTATGATCGTTCTTCAGGCACAAGCTGACAGCAGCACATAACTCTTGGGCTGTAACACTGATCTAAGCTCAGAGAGCATAGGCTGCATTCATACCCCTATTATCAACATTCTGCTTTTCTTTTGCCACTTTTTTTTTTTTTTTAAGTGGAGCCTTCGTCATCAGGAGGGTCGTGGATTTAGCCATGCGTAAGGGGGATGTGCATAGACTGACAAATGGGGACCCAGTGGTTCCTGGAGCCCAAGCGGAGGCAGACAGGCCCTTTCATTGTCCGTTTACTCCAGCCAGTTTGAACTGTCCAATAGGGCCTGTTATGAGGCTCTTCTTTGTACTTTACGCTCGGAACAGAAGGTAAAAGAATAAATAAAGCGCACTGGATGGTTTGCTCCTATCCTGGAGTTCATCCAGTCAAAGGTCTGCGAACAAAACAGCAGTGCTTAGAGCCACTCTGCTGCAATGATGGCTTCAGTGTGGCTCCATGGAAACAAGGCGACTGGTATAATTGCTGACAAACATTTTCTCTTCAATTCTGTGAACCGAACTAAATCCACAGCACAGCAAAAGTCTCCCCCGCTCATCTCAAATACACCCTGTGCTCTTCCAGACAGATCGAGCCACCTCATCCCAAAAACTTCCTAATCTCATCTGCTGACTCCACTCATTACCATCAATACTATGTTTGGCTTCTTTCAAGGTATGACCCTTTTGGAGTAGGACACAAGAATTTGGAGAAACTTCTTTAAAACACTACTTGTTTGCAATATTCTTTAGAGCTGTCATCAACACGTTCTTAAAATTTATTAGAAGAAGCTTATACTTTTGGCATGCTCATAAAGTCTCATCAGGACATCAAATACAGAAGAGATGCTGCACTGGTCCTTTGTGCCATATAGACATGCAAATATGGGACGTTCAAATATTGATATTTTCAAAAACAAATCAACAAAAAAATACACCAAGTGTACACAAGTGTCTGCTTCTTGATTAGGCAGCATAAACAGCATACAACCTGTGATGTGGTGATGGAAAATGAGTGACAAATTGAAAGCCATGAACTGACAATTAAGTGGCCTCTAATTAACATCATGACAGGTAAAAAAACCTTCATAACTCTCATTTCAAAAGACCAGAACAAATGCCTCAATTATCCGAAGGTACACCCATGAAATGCCACCCCCCTATAAAATGACCACAATGCGGCAACAGCTTATGAGGAGGCTCCATTGCCCAAACAGCGAACAGCACCTGACGAGCAGCTTTGGTGTGTCGGAAGAACAAAGCGGACGGAACTGACGGGAACACACATAGGCGAAAAAATGGTGAGACTGCTTATAAAAAAAACATTTGACATAAGACAACCCAAAGGGCACTGAAACTCCCTTGGACGTCCCATGGACATGCACAGCACGTGGAAAGAGTTTCGGTGCCCATTGGAAGCCAGATGACGTCCAGCTGACATCGCCACGGGCTAACAAACTGAATCTGCATGTCTAGGCAATTTCTTGGTCTAGCAGCAAGGACCCTTCTATGGTCAGCCCTACATCTGCTGTAGGCACAACACAGGTGCATGGACTACAATGCACCATGCAACAGGTGAAATTTTTACACATGCGAAAGTCAACAAGTGGGCTTTGCCACATACCTAAGCCTACCAAGAGATAGTGGAGCTCATGCTAGAAGAGGGGTGAAGGCAACGAGACGAGTGCCATGGGTGTGGGCATTAAGCACGTATCACATCATGGACAAAAATCTACTGAGAATGTTTACTAGATTCGAATCGGAGCAAAAGCACGGATCTGTGCTATGTAGAGTCGACGACAGTGAGCAGGCAGTGCCACGGGACAGAGCAGAGAAGTGAACTAGACAGAGCAATGCCAGCTTCTGCATGTGCACCCGGGCAACGAACTGTGACGCATGAGTGCACCTCGTCACATTGCTGTGACGTTAATATACAACAATGCACATCCACTCCAAAACGGTGCCTCCACTCATGTCTCATCTGCTCGTTGACTTCTAATCAATGGCCAAACCTGTCCCACACATTGTGTTGCACACATGCTGGCAAGACTAGGGTGCCAGCACTGTGCACTACTACATCGCAGTATATTTCACATGCAGCTACCACAGTGGTTCAAGGCTGACAGCAAGATCCCTCTCCTGTGGTTCTGCTGTGTAAGGGAAGTGGTGCTATGCATGTGACCACCCACATAACGTCATCTATGGCGATGAAGCATTTCAAAGTTGCGGTGTGTATGCTGAAAAAAGTCACTCGTGCACTGTGCAGAGTCAGAAGCTATTCCTCTTTAGTCCATGCCGTTTAAAGCAACAAATGGGATCCCTACAAGTGAGAGCCATGACCTTAATGATGCTACTTATGAGCCCTCTTTCTTATCATGAAATCATGAGCCACCATAAATCAAAAGCACGATGTGCTTTTTGTGTAGTCAAAGAGAAGGCGTTGTGCGTACAGAGCTGGCTTTATAACAACTTTAGTTTGATTTATGGGGGTTTGACGTCCCAAAGTGACTCAGGCTAGGAAAGATGCCGTAGTGAAGGGCTCCGGAAGTTTAGACCACCTGGGGTACTTTAAGGTGCACTGACATTGCACATTACACGGACTTCTAGAATTTCGCCTCCATCGAAATTCGACCACCGTGGCCAGGATCAAACCCGCGTCTTTCAGGTCAGCAGCTGAGTGCTATAACCACTGAGCCACCGTGGCGGTGGCTTTCTAACTGCAACGTACTTTGCAATCCTTCTTCGAGCACACAAAGTAAACATTCCTTGCATACGCAGCTGAGCTCGTAAGTGCACAGATTTAAGGAATTAAAAAAAATATAAATACATTTTAATATAAAACATTCTTTCACCCCAAACCAGAATTATTTTTTTAATGGCGGAAATATTTTTCTCAATGATAACTTTTAAGCCATCCTACAATGTAGGATACTATGCAGATTCGCAGCCTGTTACATGTCGTAAACCCTCAAGCGTTTCACATTGACTTCAATACCGCGTTTATCATCATGTGCGGTGGTTTCCTTAGTGACAATGGACAGAAATGATTTGTTTTTATTGAAGAATTACAATGTATTCAATGGGGTTGAATTTCAAGACTGGAGCTTTTTGAAAAACTCCACTACTACTGAATTTTAATGCAAAATATGTCAAGCGAGTTTTACAAACAGCCAGACTATAGTCAACATTTTGAAATGAAAACTGCAGTAAAATACTAATGTGCACAACTGACCCACAACTGACCCAAATTACAAACATCACAATACACTACAAGACTGCAATGTTTTTCGTACGCATTAATCACAGTATTTTTTGTTTCAGCAGCCACGATCCTTGCAGCCTGTTATCAGGAACACCTTATGTAAACAGAGAAAGCTTTCTTCAAGTAACACCGTCACAACAAAGAAGCTAACACAATGTGACATAGTCAGAAGCGGCTGGTATTCTGACAACCAAAATAGATTAAAAATGATGCAGACACAATGATCCACAAATACGCCATTTATAGTCAGCATCGGCAGTGCTTTGAGTAATGGTAAAGCAGATGTTGGTGAACTCTTTTGCTAGTTCTCATTTCAAACAACAGAGAACTCCTCAAACCACCAAATTAATGCAAGACACATCATTCTGAGGCTGGACACCTGCTTCTCCTCACTCATTCCTGCCACTAGAACTGCTAGAATAAATGCACAAAGATTTAACAAGAACAAGTTTTCCTCTATTGTCATACAAACATTTATAGGTTCGGATATAAATGAGTGAACTGATAATGAGAGTAACAAAAATTAGCCCACTCAGGCTTAAAGATTAGAAATAATTATTTTGTACACTTTTACTCCCCGAAACATCAATGAGGCAGGGTAACATTTAGCGCCAGTGAAGAATATTGGGTATAAAGTTTTTGAAAGTCTCATTTAAACAGGAAATGATGCCATCTATGCAAGGCCATGATTTAATTTCCATTCATGCAAATTTATGAGCTTAGCAGGCTCACTCTCTGTATTCATGAAAGACTGTTGCCTAAGAGAACAAATGTTTTCTGAAAACTCCGCAAAAGTGAACAAAACTTACAAATGTAATTAATGGTTAGCTACCAACACATTTCATAAGGCATTCAGCTAGAATCTCGTTAGCTTGCATATAAAAAGGTAGCTAGGAAAACACATTGACTAAGGGCATCACGAACCACTGCTATTCTTTGTGAATCGCCTTTTTGTGCTGGTTCAAATTTTTCCCCCGAGTGAAAGTCTTATGGCACAAATCACACTGGAAGGGCTTTTCACCCTTATGGGATCTAACGTGTCTCACAAGGTGTGCACGTGCCGCAAAAGCCATGGGGCACAGCTGGCACTGATACGGCTTTTCACCCGTGTGGGTACGGATGTGTCTCACCAGGTGATACCTCTGCGCAAAGCTGCTACCACAGTGGTCGCAACGGTAAGGGCGTTCGCCTGTATGAGTGCGCTGGTGTGCCTCCAGATGGGCCTTCACCGTAAAGCTGCTACCACAGTGGTCACAAAAGTAAGGTCGCTCGCCTGTGTGAGTGCGACGGTGTCTCTCCAGATTTGGCTTTTGTGCAAAGCTCTTTCCACAGTCGTTACAATAGTGTGGCCGGTCGCCAGTGTGGACTCTTAGATGCCGCACAAGATCGCATCTTGTTTTGAATCCCTTGCTGCAGCGGGTGCATTTGTGCAGCTTATTTTCTGCGGGATTACCACGGTGGCGACCCATACCAGGAGTAGATTCCATGCAGCGGCTCACAGGGTGCCTTTCACTGGTCGAATCTTGCAGAGGAGGTGTGCCATGGTTGCTGTGTGTCACGACTGAACCTGCGTTGCACAGGCAGAGTAATTTAAATAAAATGAAAGAACCAACAATCCACACTTCTCATGGAGCTAGGAATAAAAGTAGAATGCAGAGGACACTCTCATCAAAAGTGGTGGATGTCTATCAAAAGTTTTGTTCAACAGATCTGCCTTAAGGAGAAATCAGGCCTGAAACAAGATGTCCCTAAAGTCCATTCTGCACGCAGGCAAAAAAAAAACATTTAGGCTGCACGAGCTGTTATCACTGCAAAAAAATAAATAGGGCAGCCTTTGTAATGCACCCAAAGTTGCGGCATTTGACCCTGACATCTTACTGGCATCATGACGGACATTGTCCAAAGTCCACACCACTGATCTCCACTAGGTGGCTGGATGCCGCATTCCCGCTTTCCGAGACGAGCGCGAGTGAAGCCACCGGAAGTTGGACCGCTTGTCCCAGAACTCGGGTGTCTGCTGTGAATTTCAACGCAAAAAGCCGCGTCTTTCGCCCTTTCGTTCTCAGTTTTTTGCGTTGTTTTCATGTGATGTCTGCTGTTGTATGAAAGCAACAAGCAAGCTGAACGCGAGAAATGTGAGCATTGTGTGCAGAACCCTGTAATTTCAGAGAAACCCAATAAAACAGGCATGCAGCTCTCACCCTGCCGCAACAAAGGGGTACATGCATTAAACACTATGTTCTTCCTTGGTTCTTGTATTCCGAGCGTAAAGGAGGAGTAGTGGAATGACGATGAGGCTAGGCCACCTTAAAACCGAATTTTCCTGCAGGAAAGAAAAGGCACAGCGCGAGAGGAACGACTGACAAGAAAGACGAACGGTGCAGTGCACGTGAGAAGCGCTGTCAGAAGTCAACTGCACCAAGCACCACGATTTAAAGACCATTCAGGCTTAACTTGCTACAATACGAAACAGTACATGACACGCTCCGTCGAAAAAGCAGTACCATACCTTTTGGAGGCGCTAATGTGAACCAACAGAACACCGTCGACACCTCACAAGATAGTAGCCTAGACCTCGCTCCGGTTCGGTCTAAATATAATTCGGTAAAATGGTCGCTGCAAAGTAAGCTGCCTGGTGAATGTTTTAACCTATTCTTTCTTATATTTATCCCCCATTGATAGCATAACTTGGGCTTGAGCGTGGGAACAAGTATCGCAGTAAAGAGCAGAGTTGGCGAAGCTAGGCAAACGAGACGACACCGAGCCGAGTAGACGAGGCTCCATACTTGCTGCGTGTAGCGACATCCTGTCTGCTAGTGCCGTCCCATTGCGATGCAATGGACCCTTATTTTTGAAACGTCCTTCCCGAAGACTTCGCTGGTCTCCTCGCTCAGTTGGCGGTGCAAAAGGTAGGCATTGTCATGCTAAGTGGGAAAACAAAACTGGACCTGAAAAACTGTGCCGAGGTCCGATTTCATGCACTGCCAAAGGCTGACTTCCGGGACAAGGCTGCTTACTTCCGGTGGCTTCACTTTCAGGCGCCCGATGTGGCATCCAGCTCCCTTAGTGGAGATCAGTGGTCCACACAGGTAGGCTTAATAGCTAAACAAGTGTCAGTCAGCTATGCTTAGCCCAATGCCATTTTTTTTAGTTATTTGCTCCTTAGACAGCGTCTATAAGGAGGAAAAGGCTAACGGCTAAAAGCCTTATGAGGCCTTGGTGTCCTGTACAATTTCTTGCATCAATGAACAGAACTCGCGGTGGTGACAGTTCGGTGAGAATAGTTCCCATATCACAGAAAACAATTTTTCAGAACACCGAAGGCAATATCATCATCATTCACCACAGCTTCAACTAAAGCTTCCATATCCTACAAACTGCTCTTTGATAGACAACCTTCAGGAAAGCATATATGGACAAAAACTGCAGATTCTAACCTGGTGAGTTCTGCCATGAAAGTACACCATGGCTGTGGTCCCCGGAGCTCGAACCTGCATGGGAAAACCAGACCACATCCACTAAGACAAAAGATTACACGTGGCACAGTTTATGCGGTGTTATGCGCATAACACAGTGAATACGAAATAAAACTCGTAAAACAGCTCTTCCAGGTTGTATATATTCAGTAGGTCGAGCTTGAAAAGAAGTGCGTTCAAAACCAAACATATGTCTTAATTCTGCATGCAGACAGTTACTACTATACTTACACTCATGTAAAATTGACATCTGTCGACAAATTTACAGGCCTACTGGAAACGAGCCAACAGCCATTGCATTCAAGAATGAACTTGCACAATTTCTGGCTTCGTGGGAAGGACAGTACAAGTCTGCCTAACACAGGCTTAAGAACTAACACGTGTCAGTTATGTTTCATGACAAAAAAACTTGATAGAGCCATCATTTTTTATTAAACCTTTTATAGTCATTGTACTGCGCACAGAAAAAAAAACTTTCGGAGGATGACTCCTGGCAAAATTGCCCAGGTTACAGCTGCCCACGAATGTTGCCAATTTGCCCAACATGATGTTCCACCTCCACCGTTTCCAAGAGTGCAATTAATGGAGTAGAAGCACATCTGCAAATGCACACTACTCTGTCTTAAGTGCAGTTAGAGCGTACCACATTTACGTGTGCAACACCCACATCTCCAATTTTGGGACAAGAAATGAGGGGGAGAAAAAAGAAAGAAACTAGCGTGACCGAGTTTCCCAATGCACTGCTCTGAAAAAGGTTTAAGGTGACCAGTTCTTCTAACACCATGGATGGCACTAAAGCACATTTCTGTGAACATGATGATGAGGCAAGCTCATTGGAACTAATAACAGTGACAGCTGACGATGACAGTGATGAGTTCTTATGATGCAAGGGCAGCTTTGGTGAAAGAACATCATGGTGCAAGGCACTTTCGTCAACACAAGGGTGTGGGCCTAATACCCATTTCCAGGCATTAAACCTACATGCGAGATGCCCGCTCCAATGACTTGGCCACCGTTGCAGGGAGAGTGAATGTGGCGAGAAATATTGAGTAAAGGTGCGACTTGTCATCAGTTGTTGCATTACTCAGAGGAGAAATCACAGCAGCACTATATTCATTTTATGGACGTTCTGTGATGCAGTCGAGCAAAACTAAAGATGAACACTGTGGGTCAGTAAATCCGGTAAAACTGGTGTGGCATGGAGCAACGGTGTATAGCATCACTAGAGCACACAGCTAGAGGCACAAAGCGTAGGCCAATTTTTTAAAATGCCTTCCCATTATAATAAAGCAATTTCCAGCTCAAAAACAAATCAAAGCCTATACCACCATCATGAAACGAAACCCATACACAATGAACTCCAGATGTGCAGATCAACATTCAGTATTTTGTGAAAACAAAAAAAAAATTTTCGAAGTACAGTCCATAAAGTCAAATGTTGCATGCTGTGAAAAAAGGATAAAAGAAAAAAGAAAAATGTCAGAATGCAGGCTAAATGCACAACACAGCAATAAATATACTAGTTTGGACAGAGTCAGCAATGCTGAGTGCATGACGAAATGAGGTCAGTCACTTCTGACCAACCACAAGGAATCATGACGTACTCTTCAGCAAAGCTAATAAGGATGCCCATAAACCAGTGAACAGCGGAAAATACAGTAGCATGTAGAATACAGCACAGGATTTGCAGAGGTACGTACAGTATTCACAAAACCCCAACCACACACAAAGGAAAAGCACAAACTGCTCGAGTCACACACTGAATGACGTAAGCAAGCATTCGCAAAGATTCGAGGCCATACACCACAAGAATCAGGACAAAGATCGATGTGTCAAACACAGATGCAACAAAAGGCCAATAATGTGAACGCATGCAATTTTCCCCCTTTATGTTTGCGCTTCGAGTGAGAAACATGAAAGAATAATGAATAAATGAAAGAAACAAATTGCAGGCTAAACAGAATGATCACACATCTAGCACAACTGCATTTTGTGTTTTAATACCATGTCACACATGAAGTTGTTCACAATGACCATCATCTCAGAGCTGGTCTCGTTTTTATCTGTGAATAACGGGATGGGGTCTGATTCATCCCATTTTGCACCAAAAATCAAGGCACCATTTTTTGCCATTTTTGATTACGCATAATGTTTCGGAACCAATAGGCCTCCTTTACAGGTCACGTCTGCTCTAACACAGAATTAAGCACACATAAATCCACTCCAGCACATTAAACGTACACACCAGATGCTGATTTTTTTTAGTTACCCAAGTCACAAGGCTACTTGACGAACTGACATGCGATGCCCTGCTGACACCTGCACAGACTTTCTTACAAAAATATCCAACATCTCCTGATTGTTACAACTGCCTTAAAACAAGTGCCAATCTGACCCATTGCCTGCTGGAATGCCCCATGGCCATTCAGCCTCTGGGTGACCAAATAATGTGATTCTACTGCTACTACCAACTGCCCACCACAAGAGTACACATGTTGCAGGCTTCACCTCATGGCTCTATCTGGTCAGGTGTTCAGGTACTACCACGACTGAAATGAGAATCCCACTTAGAGCTTAATTTAAACTGTAGTAGCAGTAGTAGTGGTTTTAATAAACATAATAAAAGGAAGGAAAAGATTTTTGCTAGCCCCGGCATCTGCCATTGCTACGGGAAGCACGTGAGCTGGGGCAGCTGAAATAATTGGACAGCAGGCAAAGTGTAGAAATGAAATGAAAGAGGGGGGGGGGGGGGGGGCAGTTAAGGAAGGATAGAGGAAGAGGCACACTATACAAGAAATCTATTTACATACTGACATATTAACATATACACAGGTCGCACGCGCGTGTTCAACTAATTAGGTAGAAAACAAACACAGGCGCATGACAGAATGCGCAGTACAGTTGGAGTGGGGCATCCAAAAATTAAACTGTTCAACAATGCATGCCAGTGAGTCCTGCTACACAACCCTTGAGCTAAGAAGAAACAACAACTTGGTGCCTGTTTTGATTCCCGTTATTCCCTCCATCCCAAACCTAGTGCCATTCCCACGAAAAAAATTACATTATTTTCTAAACGAGTTCATCAAAAAAATTTGATTTGAGGGCGGTCCCCATTTCCCTTTTCAGATACCTGTAATTCAAGCAAAATCATTAAACACACTTCCGTCTCACTTTGTACATAGACACAATGCACTGACGTCATTGCATATGCAATTTTCAAGCTTATGAGCATCAAGCAATGGAGTCATGGAAGGCTGGCAGGCGTGGTAGTGAAGGTTTCTTCCTCTGGAACCTTGAACACACGGGCTTAACAGTAACGGCCTGCAAGGTAATGGAGAACAAATGAGCGTCACTATAAAAGAAACAGAAATGCCACAAGCAGCAGGGTCTGTGCTGTCTACTCCCCCAAGGTGGAGTAGATTTGTAGTAAGGGAGTAATTACTCATCGACGTCCACCCGAGCGCAGCCATATGGCTACAAAGGAAAGCGATACAGCTTTCTCAGAAACTTCGTAGTTAAAGAAAAATGAGTAATTACTCCAATGAGTAATTACTCCCGTAAATCTACTCCACCTTGGGGGATTTCCCTAAAAACATTTGGTCAACACTGTTCCCACTTCGAGTTATTGATCAATTCGCTCTCGCCCTACCATAAGCTTGCCGTCCCGGTTAGCTCAATTGGTAGAGCGACTGCTCCGGTGAAGCGGTGGTCCCGGGTTCGATCCCCAGACCAGGACGAATTTTTCTTTAACTACGAAGTTTCTGAGAAAGCTGTATAGCTTTCCTTTGTCGCCGTATGGCTGCGCTCGGGTGGACGTCAATGAGTAATTACTCCCTTATTACAAACACATAACTCAAGGTAAGGTTCTGCATATGTTCGTAGCAGTAGGTTGCATTCAAAGGTTCTTCCTCAAGCATGTACTGTTTGTCTTCCTAATACTGCTCCTCACGCCTGCAACTTGAGACAATGTGTAGTAGAGTAAGCAGAAGTCTTCAAGGCCACAAGCATCATTTTTTATATGCTTTGTATATTGAATACGTATAATGCAGTCATAGATCAGCGGACTGAGTCATGAGTGGACTCACTCAGGCTCATATTCAGATGATTTCATATTACCACAATGATTTGCAATTGATATATCATTCGTGATACGTATAAAAACTGTATAATTTTTTCACGGGGGCAAAACAGCACTTAGCTGCATTAAGCTTAAAAATGCAACCCAGGCAAATAGAAAAATGTAAGTGAAAACATCAGGGTACAAGCCTAATCCAAAGAGCGTCAAACTGAGAACATGCATTCGTGAGCCTTGATTTGGAACTCTGTAGCCACACACGTGTGGCCGAAAAGTGTGACCAAATTACCAAGCAGGCAGCCAATAAGGAGTTCACAAACTGGTCATGCTTTATGGCCACATATGCAGCGGCAGGGACGTCAGAGGAGGATAATGAAGCGCATCCAATATTGATGTTTTTTTCACCATGGCATCGACCGAATGCCAGCTTACAATGGGACCGTATGCCTTGCCACAGAAAAATTTTGACTTCTGACGCCACACGACCACGTTTGTGTCTGTGGCCAAATGGTCGCTGTCGTGACATGTGGCAACACAGTACGTAGGTCAGGATGAGATGTCCTCCACTGACCCTTTGAGGGCATGATTAAACATAAAAATATGGCAATATTTATGCATTACAACCAGCCAATACAAATTCAATAAAGTATTTTCAATTCGGAACATGAGAAATACGTGCACAACCAACCAAAGGTTTGCTCAACCAGAAAAAGAATGCTTCTGTTGCAATCTTAAGGTGATGCAAAAGAGACTCCTGCCTTACTTTTATGAAATCTTTGCGTCTGAAACTTCCTACCAAAAATATTATGCCAAAAGACAGACAAAAAAGCAGATATGAAATAAATAAAATGATGGCTAGAAGATGAGGCATTATCACAACTAAGAAAGCGAGGACAATTTGTGAGCCTGGAGGAGATAGTGCATAACTTGCAAGGAACTCTTAGAAAAGCACACAGTGGCTAATGAGCCATCAGACTCCAAGAATCATAAGAATGAAAAAATTGCACAACACATCACAGAAATCAAAGGAATATAGCGCAGAATACACAAAGTAGCCTTGAATGGCAAAAAATAAACAGAACAGAATTTAAAGCTTACAAATAGGAAGGGCCAGTAGAAAAATACAACAGTGAACCACTTTAACTTCCGAGACAAGGCGGCACTCGCCACAAGCCTGAAACAAAGGGGATGCCAACAGTTATCTATGTATCAAGGGGAGATCTCTTGGTGCGTGGCACAAAGACATGTCCCGCAATACATATTTTACCGGACAGGAGCATCAAGCTATTGGTCGGAATCGACTGCATGCAGTTCTTCCTCTGGAATCTTCTTCCCCTGGCTAATGGTACGCCTCCAAAGCCTGCAAAGCCGAGAACAAACAAAACAGGCCCAGAACACACAGAAAACGCGACACCATCATTGTCCAATATGGCTTTAGGATGCAGTCCTGCTTTTAAAAGCAAAGTATTTAGCGCAATCGAAGGGTAGCATGCATTTTTCATTCCTGTGAAGCGGCCATATTAGGATGCCAAAAAATACCGTTGTACTTTCATGTCATGCGAGCATCAAGGAGGCTACTTTCGTATACAAAAAAAAATACTGGTGATACAGCTTGAAGCTGCGTGTATTAGTTTTTGGCGTAAACCACTTGCTATAGGTACCATCATCGGGATATGGTTCACCAGCTTCCACAAGTCACCGTAACACACCATGAACGGCTGCCACACATACCGCGACAAAGTTCATAAATCATCAGCCTTTCTACCGCAAAGCTCTAGACTGCAAAATAACAGACTGTTGCATTTGCTATGCGATTACGAACACAGAACACAGACATCCGAGAAGAAATGCGAACGACGCGATTTCCGTCAACGCGCTGTCTTTGCTAAAGCCTCCTACAAGGGAGATAAGGCCTGGAAAGTTCACTGGCTAGCGAGTCAGTGAGATGGTCACGGCTGAAGAGACACACCTAAAGAATTTACATAAATTAACACCAATTACAGCTTTGCAATTCATTGCGTCTACTTGCCCGCACATGCATGTGTTCAAGTAACACATTTCAAGGAATAACTCCGGCAGGTTTCACGGAAGCAAATTTGTCTATATTGTGCTTATACACTTCTGCGGCTCTCATGTCCCTGTAAAGGCGTTAATAAGCCCGAATCTTTCGTGACTGTGCGGTGACATTTGGCCACGCGTGCACAAAGACGGAGCATGCCTTCCCACGCGCATGCTGCAAAAGCGACGTCACTGTGTCGCATGAAGTATGCTCTGTATGCGCATAGATTTCCTTCTGCAAAGCTTCTTCTCACACACTGACAACACACAAAAACGAATATGTCAAGCAAAGGATTGAAGAACTGGCACAACCGAAAACACACGAAACGTTAGATTTGAATTTAGATGTGGGGCTTATCCTTTCATAATGGGCAGACGTTAAACCAAAGTCCTAGCCAACTTTGTGACGCTACGGCGGAGTCTGTCCCGCCGTGTCGTCACCACCACATAACATTTCAGCGTATTCCAATTTTCAAGGTGGCGTTTTGTTGTTTCGAGCACCCTGGCCTTGGAAATGGGTTCCTGTTCGCTCCCTTCGCTGTCAGTCGTACTGCCCTCTGTCGGTTGACCCGATTCAAAACCCAGCGCCTGCAGAAGGGTACTTCCACTCGGTTGGCAGGGGTGGAGCGATCAACATATTAGAACCACATGTTCGATCGTGCCCTCTTCCTGCTCACAAATCGTGCACAAGAAGACTGCATAGTCCTGGCCGGCGATGCGGGCTTGCCACTTCTTCGTGCGCAGCACCCCCGCCCGAGCCTCGAAGAGTAGGGCACTGCCAAGGAAGTTGTCATAGAAGCGCTCCTGCACAATCTCTCGCTTGTGCACAGTGTACAGTCCGAGAGCTGGCTTGGCCTCCGCACCGGTCTTCCACAGCGCTGTCTCTGTCGCCGCCACACGCTGCCCCACCTTCGTTTTTCTCCAGCAGGTGCCTTCGGTGTCAGTGATCGTAGGCAGTGGCACGCCATATTTGCTCCCCAACTTTCGTACCCTCCTCTTCCAGTGCGTACACATAGCAGAGTAGAGCAGATAACGCTGTGCTTTATGGGCCCAGCGCTCCTCCCCAAGAGTCTACGACCGTATCTTGCGATTGAGCTTAGTCGTTGCCTTCTGTGCCTCGAAAGAGGACCACCCCACGTCTGCCTGCACAGCCTTGTTCGGGGATGTACAGTAGGCACCCGGAGCCTGCCATCCCACCTCTCTCTGTCGCCGCTCCAGAAATTCACCGGTTCCCAACGAGACACACAGCACAGCGTTCGCATAGGTCAGTCCCGGCACCATCACCGCCTTCCAAATGGTGCGTAGTACTTCCAGTCTGTTGAACGACCATAGCGCCTTGCCTATCAGGACACATTGGTTTCGTAGCACCTTCGCACGGAGGCCACTCCATAGACTTCTACGCATGCCTGCTGTGTCGTGAGCTCTATTCCGAGGTACCTGTAGGCATGCGCCCACAGTAGTTCACGTCCCTGTAACATCGGTTTCGGCTAAACGTCCGTCGGGACTCGGCACCAGCACAACATTGCGCTTTTCCCTGCGCTGAATCGAAGACCCAACTGTTCTGCATGGGCGGTGCAAACATCCAGCGGCTTCTGGAGGCCTGGTTCCGAGCCCGCCACAAGCACGATGTCGTCAGCATACATACAACAGGCCTGGGAGGACCTGTCGCACCACCCGCCCACCGTCCACGTATGTTAGGTCGAACCCTGCGCCGCACCGCTCCAGCTCGCCTTCCAGATCGCTCAGCAGCAGCATGAACAGCAGTGAGGAGAGTGGGCGTCCCTGACGAAGACCCCGCTGTACCTCAATCGGGCGAGACCGGAGGCCCTGCCACTCCACCACCACTTTAGTGTCCGTGTAGAGCGCGCGAAGCCGGGCGAATACCTCTTCGGGCAGTCCCCTGAGGCGCAGCCTATTCCGCAGGACTCCAATGGTCTACGCAGTCATAGGCCTTCTCCACATCCAGGAAGGCAGCCCACAACTGTCTGCCCTGACCTGTCGCGAGCTCTGTGCACTGGGTCAGGATGAACAGGTTGTCCTCCAACCACCGACACTGGCGAAAGCCTCGCTGCAACTCACCCACCACCTTTTCCCGCTCCGCCCGTGCTTGCGTCCGTCTGCGCAGGACTTGAGCGAACAGCTGCCGCGGTCGTCGCAGCCTTTGCGCAAGAGCAGCATTCTTCCAAGTTTCGAGCCAGCAGGTATTTCCCCTGGCTCCAGAGAGGTGCTGAGGGCTTCTTTCAATGCCTGTTGCTGCACCGGGCCTAACTTCTCGAGGCCCGGTTCCGTGCCGGATGCTGAAACGGTCCAAAGTCGAATGAGTGCCATTATTGATGCCGCCCGCGATGCAGCTTGCGCCTTCGTACAATTTTCCTGCATGTTTGGCGTAGGAACGTTACAATAAATAAAAATAAACATATCAGGATCATGTATAGACAACCGCATTTAAGTATAGTGACGAAGCAAAGTCTGATCTTCCAGCGCGATCGGAAGCAAAACCGAATTTCGACACCGTTGGTTTCGATATCGCACCTGATAATAGTATCGCGTATCACTGTAGTGTCCGTTCGTTCGCCCGCAGGAACAGGGCGTTATCATTTTAAAACGAAAAAAATTAATGGCTCATACTGTTGTGACCGAGACGTGTTAGCAAATTTGTCCGCGTTTCAGATTGGTCGAAATGGTCGTGTGATGTCATGGCGCGCGAATTTTGACGGGTGTCCACCGAGATATGCGAGACAGTTACTGCGCAATTTCCTTCCCTCAAATACAATTTCCATTTTCTTCACTACGGACCCTCTTTCTTCTTTCACTCCACTTCCTCCCTTCTTAGTATGGTGCGGTTCAGGTGTCCACTGAGATGACAGAGAATCACAGCGCCATTTCCTCTCCTCAAAAAGCGTTGCGTTCAAAGGACAACACATCGCGCCGAACGGATGGTGGCTTTCCGTGTACTCCCTGGACGCGCTACAACACGCTGTCGAGTTCCAATCCTAAAGGCAAAGATTAAGCGTTATTAATTGGCAGTTAATTAATGCACCAACAGATTTTGAAGTGAACAATCGCGTAGCAGAATGTAGCACTCAGGCTTTCGGCTTTTTCACTTTAGCCGCTAAAGTTCCTGGTAATTTTTTTGTTCGAGACGCGAGAAGCGACCGGACTAATCTCGACTGATCACAGCCATGAAGAACTGCATCTACGTTTTTCCAGATTACTGTAGTTGATTTTGACCTGCTATCTCAAAGTTTTCTCGCCGGCTTTAAATCGAGCGATGCAGCAAGCGACGGGCATTCGTAGTTCGATGACTGACGAGCACGATTGTTGCTTATGCCGCTGCCATGCTGTTTAGTTCTTTTGCGGTCGCAAGTCAGCCCAAAGAGCTTCGTTTTCAAGTCTTAATTGGTGCTGTCTTCCGGACCGCTGGACTGCCATCACTAAACGTGGTATCTGCAGAAGGTGCGATCGGTATAGCCTTCCGTATCCCGGACGCCCCCTGCAAGTCGTGACGCCAGCCCTCTGAGTCATACATCGGAGGACCCGACTCTAGTCCACCGCGCAAGCCGACGTCTGCTAGGGGACGCACCTCAGTTTGGACCTATGCCGGCGCTTACCCGGAAGCGAAAGCAAACAACAATGTCCACCACTGGCCCCCCGGGGACAGTCGATACCTGAGTCGATCATGCTGAGTGACAGATTTCCGCTGCATGCGTTAACATTGACAACGCCGTGGCGAAGCGCCGGACGACCTCTCTTTCTTCTTTCACTCTGACCTTCCTCCCTTTCCTTACGGCGTGGTTCAGGTGTCCACCGTGATATATGAGACAGATACGGCGCCATTTCCTCTCCTCAAAACCAATTCACCAATTTTACCGTAGTCCATCGGCATTCAACATTTTCATTGCCGTTGATGTTTTAATTTAGACTCCAATGAGTTTTAATGAAAGGAAGTATGCATGAGAGAGAGAGAGAAAATCTTTATTATGGCAAGTGTGTTAGACCCCCCTTGGGTCCCTGGAGCATGGTCGTCCGAACATTCCTGTGATGTTTGCATAACTGGCTACCTGGGTCAGGGGACGCCTGAATTGCACTATCAGGTAGTAGGTCAGGTGGTGAGAGAGATGTGGGTTGCAGTTAGCGCTGACAACGTTAACTGTGGCAGGCATGAGGCATAACAGCAATAGCAATAGGCCGCGCAGTGTTCATCCCGTGATCAGCCATTAACTGCCACCTACCAGGGTAGTAGGGTTTGCACTGTAACGCACTCAGCATCACAGACATCAAACTGCGTATATGCCATAGCTTTTGCTCTTTAACCAGGTTCAACGGTAGTTAAACTGCAACTAATTTTTAATATACAGCTCCTGTCCGGGCTTGTTTTCAGAAAACGCGATCAGGTGACACTGCACAAAGATCCTTGTATGCTTCACTGCAAATGCAGGTACTAAAGTACGTTCTACTTCAGCAGTTGTAATGAATATCGGTGCATTCCTAATTGAGTACAGGAGGTCATACCTTAGGGTGCGAGCACCTTCTTGCTTTTGCCCCAACACACAGGGACATCCCTATTTATCTGCCGGAGCAAAAAAAAGTAAAAACTCTGGGTGCAATCTAATGGTGGGCCTGTAATCAAAACCAAAATTGCTGACAAGATAGGGTATGTGTTCTATTGTACTTTTATGGAGCATAACTGACTACGACTATCATGCGCCAACGAAAGCATAGAACCTGTTTGCTTTTATGAAACCTCTATGGTGCTTAAAATCTCATAGCTTGATAAGCTTTCTACTTTTAAAAATATAAAAACACAAGACATGTCCACAAGCGCACTTTCTCCAAAGAGCAAACAAAGGTGAAAAGACCGGTGGGCATTCAGAACAAAAGAGTGGAAAATGCTTTTCCTGACCACTTTGTCCAGCTTTGCGCACAACATCAAATATGATTTATAGTGACCACTTCTCCGCACAGCTCGCATGTTGAGGTCTTTTTCTAAGAATAAGCTGTGTGTATAAGTGTGTACGTCCAATATGCGAAGGCGACATAAAATGACTTCAATGAATGCCTTCAATAGGAAAGAGAGCTCGTACACTGTGAGGCATTCATGCTTTTACATCAATGTATGGACAGAACGAGTGCAGTACCTTTTATTTTGTCTGCTCAATAAATGAACCGATTTGCAACTTTGCAAGCACTGTTCTTAACACATTATTGATTTATGGTTGATTTATACTGTAACCTGGGCATTTAAATTCTTCTATAGGGGCTATTGGAACTTATTCTATTGTTTGCATTATTTCTGCTGTGACCACAGATTCACCTGATAGTATATTCCTCCAGGCCTCACATTTAATGGAATTCAATATATGCTTTACACAGTTTTCTTGCTTAATTGAGCAACTCTGATAACAAATGCCAAGAGCTTTCAATCTGAGAACTTAACAATCAGCAAATTATTTTTACTTCCATTTAATAAGAACAGTTCAGCTTTGGGACGCCCAATTAAGTAATTATATGACATAGGTCCCATATTAAAGTTTTAATCCTTGCATTCTCTCTCTCCGTTTCATCAAAATGCCTTACAATAAGTGGGTCTTATTTTACCTCAGCACATACAAATTTTTTTTCTATACATATGTATGTACATATAAACTTATTTAAATGATTCGTTTTTGGAGTTACCGTGAATTCAATTCAGCTATAACAGGTTTTACTAGGTGTATCTTAAGATTTGCTTCAATATTTCATTCAGAGGTTCATTTATTCATATAAGCTGCCGCGGTGGCTTAGTGGTTATGGTGCTTGGCTGCTGACCCGAAAGTCGCGGGTTCGATCCCGGCCGCGGCGGTTGAATTTCTTTGGAGGAGAAATTCTAGAGCCCCTGTACTGTGCACGTTAAAGAACCCCAGGTGGTCTAAATTTCCGGAGCCCTCTACTACGGCGTCTCTCATAGCCTTAGTCGCTTTGGGACGTTAAACCCCATAAACCAACCATAAACCAATCATTTATTCATATATTTCGCACTACCTCAAATGCCCTTTGAGGGGGTATCACATGAGGGAGTGTGTTACAGAGCACAACAGAGCTTCAGTTGATGATCTGAATAGTGATGGGGTCAGTGTGAAGTACAACGTGGGCACGCAAGTCATTTCATGTCTTCCGCAGTGCATACCAAAAATGAAGACAGATGTGCAGATGTTTGGTTTGGTTTTATGAGGTTTAACGTCCCGAAGCTACTTAGGCTATGAGAGACGCCATAGTGAAGGGCTCCGGAAATGTCGACCACCTGGGGTTCTTCAACATCCGGGCAGGCAGAGGATAGGTGGTCTTTTCTTGGCTTGTGTGCCTGAAGGTGCGGCACGCAAGGATGATAAGACTTGGGCGCTATAGCATAACAGAATTTAAGACACATACATATTCCTCTAATGTGACGTCGCATAAATTGTTGAGATGAGCATTGAATTTGTTTGGTCACACTTTCATGATAAGAACAAGTAGAGAAGATGAATCTATAGAGGCACAGTTTTGTATTGCTTCTAGTGCAGTAGATTATTTTGATTAGGATCCCAATTAGCTCAGGCATACTCTAGTTTGGGCCTTACAAATGTTACATAGGCTAATGATTTCAATGATGGCGGTTGAAAGCTCATAAACTATAGAGCTTATAGAGTACCATTTGTAGGGAATGTTCATCCTTGATTTCTTCATGTCGAGCTTGTGCAGCACCTTGATCTGCTTTCTAATCGCCGCTGATGACAAAGTGACTCGGAACTCTGCAAAATTTTGTCGTGTCCACGTGTTGTGGGTCTTGTTATGTTTTGTATGATGTCGCCGATTTGTGGTGTAACTGCATTTGTATGGTGAAGTTTGGCACGTGAGTATGCTCAGAGAGTCAGTTGAAATGATGCAGTTCACACTGTTATCATTTATTATTTTTCTACAGCCTCAGAGAAGGCGCAACACTCTGCAATAAAGATGGACGCACTCTGAGATAGTTTTAGCGTTCTTTCCCAATTCTTTTGCACTACGCCACTTCCAAGGTAGCATGCTGCTTTTGAACCATTGGCATAAAATGCTGCATATTCATCATAATTTTTCTTTCCTAAACATTCTTGTAACATATGTTGATTAGCCTTTATTTTTTCTTAAAATTTGTTATTGTGCGTTAAAGTGAAGTATACAAGATAGCATCATGACCTGCATTCATTAAGAAGCAATTTAAAACATCAGCACGGGGCTGGACCTTCTGCAACTGATGGAAAACTGGTGCCACTGGCACGTGCAGTTTCCAGAAAGGCTGTCCAAGCATCCAAAACAATGAGCTGCGCCCCACTGCCAGTTGGAGAATCAAGCAATTAATTGGCTCGGTAGGTGGAGAAGTTTTGCAGTTTTTGAAGATGCCGTTTCATTTTATTGCTAGAATTAAAACCAAAGGAAGAGCCATCACTCCTCTAACTAAAACGCGGGAAACATGCAATACGTACGGTAATCTTTAAAACAGGCGCAAAACTCGTCCAGTCACGGAGCCAGAATGTCTATTGCTTTTCTGCCTGGCAGGTGAAGCAGCCCGTCGGATCCGATGCTTAATTGGCTCACATCTGCAGACACGGTACACACAGCCAACAGGAGTTTCTTCTTAATTCCAGAAAATGCAAGCAATTACCAGTGTCTAGTTACATCTCAAAGAACACAAACCATAACTTGCTACTCTGTGAGTGATGTTTGCTCATGATTAGGTCAGTATCTTACATACAGGATCTTTTCAATCCAGCATATAACTACGGCAGTCTCCGCAGATGCCGACGTCAGTTGCATAGGTGATAAATAGGAGTTTGTTATAACGAACCAGTTACCTTGGCTCTGGTGCATTACAGTAATTCGTCAAAGACACATTAAAAGTGAATGATATTCATAGCAATGATCACCGTTTTATTATGAAAACTCAGAGGAGCTCCGCAGTTTTCATTCTTTTTTCAATTTACAATAGCATACATTCGGAAGGTGGGGTGGCACAGTGGAGGGACACGATTACCACCAGTAAACACATATGCAACTCTCGGCGGTCTACTGAGCTTATGCGGCTATCTTTGTTAGTTTGCCAGATAGCTAATATATCAGACTGCCCGGCACTTCTCATTTTGGTCAGCTACATTATTCAGACCATGCAACAGATGTGCTAGGAATATACTCTATGGTAACAGGAAGTCTTTTCAGGCCAGAAGTGTATTACTGGTAAATGAGAAGGTTTCTTTCCTTGCCTCATGCCTGAAAATGGATACCACTCATACCAAGGCTAACAAACATTGACTGAATATTGAGCTGCCTGGTAAATTTTTGTCAAACAAATACTTTGATGAGGAAATCAAAATTTATGTCCAGATACCAGTTAGGCAAGAGCACAGATTAAAGTATACAGTTAAGACAACCGGTGATAGACAGCACTTGACGCATGAAGCTATGTTTAAATACTGTAGGGGATACTCATCTGATTTCAGAGGACAGTATAACTGTAGCCGACTGAACTAAACGCGTTCCTTGCATGGGCGTCTCCATAATCTGTACCTGGTTCTCGTGAATCACCCCATATTGGACATCACAACCATGCTGCTTATGAACTCAGTTAAGGATATACACTAAGAATCTGAAAGAAAAAGCACGAATGAGTAGTTTGCCTGCCGTTGGCTATGGTGCATAATTCTTTACTGGAGCTTGCTTTTAGTTCTGTTTCAAACTGTTGTTACTGATGTGCATTCTAGGAGGCTGGCTTGAGCTACTGACAGTACTTAACACTCAGCTCCAGATTTGATCCAAGGTATTTCATATGTGCTCCTCAATTTAACCATCAGAGTATGCACTCCCTCTGCTGCATTCAACCTTTAGTGGCTTGAAAGCATAAATTTTTCTCTGCTTAAGCATCTTCTCTTTCTCACATCTCCCGAAGGTGAACTGGGAGTTTCCCATAGTTCCACTACCTGCCTTTTCTCTACAGGATGCCATTAAAGTTTTGAGAGCAACATTCCCAGGATGGATGCTCCTCTTGAAACAACACAACATCGCTGGTTTGATGGTGGGAAGCATCCTGGGGTCCTTCTTTTCTTCCAGTGTTCTTTTATGATCGTTCTTCAGGCACAAGCTGACAGCAGCATATAACTCTTGGGCTGTAACACTGATCTAAGCTCAGAGAGCATAGGCTGCATTCATAGCCCTATTATCAACATTCTGCTTTTCTTTTGCCACTTTTTTTTTTTTTTGAAGTGGAGCCTTCGTCATCAGGAGGGTCGTGGATTTAGCCATGCGTAAGCGGGATGTGCATAGACTGACAAATGGGGACCCAGTGGTTCCTGGAGCCCAAGCGGAGGCAGACAGGCCCTTTCATTGTCCGTTTACTCCAGCCAGTTTGAACTATCCAATAGGGCCTGTTATGAGGCTCTTCTTTGTACTTTACGCTCGGAACAGAAGGTAAAAGAATAAATAAAGCGCACTGGATGGTTTGCTCCTATCCTGGAGCTCATACGGTCAAAGGTCTGCGAACAAAACAGCAGTGCTTAGAGCCACTCTGCTGCAATGATGGCTTCAGTGTGGCTCCATGGAAACAAGGCGACTGGTATAATTACTGACAAACATTTTCTCTTCAATTCTGCGAACCAAACTAAATCCACAGAATAGCAAAAGTCTCCCCCGCTCATCTCAAATACACCCTGTGCTCTTCCAGACAGATCGAGCCACCTCATCCCAAAAACTTCCTAATCTCATCTGCTGACTCCGCTCATTACCACCAATACTATCTTTGGCTTCTTTCAAGGTATGACCCTTTTGTAGTAGGACATAAAAATTTGGAGAAACTTCTTTAAAGGGACACTGAGGAGAACACTATTAATATTTTTTTATAGCAAAATCTGATAGTTCGGCATGTCATGGCTTTGGTGCCACTTGGCCGGCAGCGAAAGATGCATTTATTTCTAAGAAATTTGGATTCGAAGTTGAAAAAGTTTTTCCCACCGCTCTGATTCAAACTTCGGATTATCTTATGACGACACAGGACTAAGTGACGTGAAACATGACGTGCACATGACGTAACGCAGACTCCATGATTTCTAGCCTCCAGCAGAGAGGCCTAGCAGCAGCCAAAAAGAAAGCTACCGCCGGCCGCACGTTGAAGGCATCTATCGGCTATTGCGGCCGTCGCTACAGTCGCTTCGTTTACGTTTGCACCGGCGTTTTGCCAGCGTTACGATGGATACCGTTCTCAAAGTCGTCAACGAAGTTCTCGCAAATAGACACCTTCAGCATACCGTGTACCTTGTTACCGTTAGCGAAATACCGGGAGCTCGCCTCCCGCCGTTTAGCTGGCGCTGATTGGTCCCGATGCTGCAGGTTCACGCGTAGCTGCTGGGCACGTGGCGCCATCTGGCGACGTCAAGGAGATTTGCGCATGCATTGGCTGCGCCTCAGTGATTTGTAGCTTCTCGGTTCCTAGTGCTGCTAGAACCATTGGCTCTAGCAACACTGTTTTGTCCTATGACCTCACAACGCTTGTACTTGCGAGTTTGGCCTGTGGCGGCGATACCTGTATTTTGGTTCTTGCTCTTTTCTACGTTACAAGAGCTTTGTTGTCAGTATGAGTGGCGTTTTTGTAATCAGGAGCTGATATTCTGTCGATACAAGCCAACTTCAATTTCTCCTCAGTGTCCCTTTAAAACACTACTTGTTGCAATATTCTTTCGAGCTGTCATCAACACTTTTGTTTTAAATTTATTACAAGCTTATACTTTAGGATTGCCTGTAAAGTCTCATCAGGACATCAAACACAGAAGAGATGCTGCACTTGTCCCCTGTGCCATATAGACATGCAAATATGGGAGGTTCAAATATTGATATCTTCAAAAACAAATGAACAAAAAAATACATCAAGTGTACAGAATTGTCTGCTTCTTGATTAGGCAGCATAAACAGCATACAACCTGTGATGTGGTGGTGGAAAATGAGTGACAAATTGAAAGCCATGAACTGACAATTAAGTGGCCCCTAATTAACATCATGACAGGTAAAAAAACCTTCAAAACTCTCATTTCAAAAGACCAGAAGGAATTCCTTAGTTATCCGAAGGTACACCCATGAAATGCCACCCCCCTACAAACTGCCCAAAATGCGGCAACAGCTCATGAGGAGGCTCCGTTGCCCAAACAGCAGCTGACGGGCAGCTTTGGTGTGTTGGAAGAACAAAGCGGACGTAAATTAGAGGAACACACTGGCGAAAAAATGGTGAGACTGCTTATAAAAAAAAACATTTGACATAAGACAACCCAAAGGGCACTGAAACTCCCTTGGACGTCCCATGGACATCCACAGCACGTCGAAAGGAGTTTCGGTGCCCATTGGAAGCCAGATGACGTCCAGCTGACATCGCCATGGGCTAACAAACTGAATCTACATGTCTAGGCCATTTCTTGGCCTAGCAGCAAGGACTCTTCCATTGTCAGCCCTACATCTGCTGTAGGCACAACACAGGTGCATGGACTACAATGCACCATGCAATAGGTGAAATTTTTACACTACCGCTTCCACTGCTGGTGACACCTCTGCAACCTTCGTCAGGAACCCCATGCGAAAGTCAACAAGTGGGCTTTGCCACATACTTAAGCCTACCAAGAGATAGTAGAGCTCATGCTAGAAGAGGTGTGAAGGCAACGAGACGAGTGCCATGGGTGTGGGCATTAAGCATATATCACATCATGGACAAAAAACTACTGAGAATGTTTACTAGATTCAAATCGGAGCGAAAGCACGGATCTGTGCTACGTAGAGACGACGACAGTGAGCAGGCAGTGCCGCGGGACGAAGCAGATGGAAGTTGTTGAAGACGACGCTCTCCAATGCACAGCGTGAGAGTGTGGTGCAGTTTAACACGAGGAGCGTTGGCTGCAGCAATAGCCCAGTGGTCTCGCTAAGCGGCCCTTAAAGGACATCTGTTCGTGCAGCCGCGGGTTCGACTCCCAGTCATGGATATTGACTGAATTTCTTTTTCTCTTTTTCATGGTCTGACCTCTAACTTAGCTGAAGGTCAAAACTAGACACCCGATGATCGAAGCTCAAGGTCCCCATAGTGAAGCTTTCGCTTCAGTAAAAAACTACAGGCTTTAGTGTTGTGATTCTTCGAAAGGGGTGGTCGGCCAACTTGTTCGCATCACACGTGATATGTCGGAAGGTACACCAACAGAACACAGAACTGCGCAGGAGGTCCAAGCCTACCAGCCTCCAAATGTGACCGGAACACATGATAAATAACGCAAAGATAATACCTTTGTAGTTTTTTTCCTAGCATTCATTGCTTGGCTGATTTTCGGTTTGGTTTGGTTTATGGGGTTTTACGTCCCAAAGCGACTAAGGCTATGAGAAATGCCGTAGTGGAGGGCTCCGGAAATTTCAACCACCTGGGGTTCTTTAACGTGCACTGACATCGCACAGTATACGGGCCTGGATCACCGCAGCCGGGATCGAACCCGCGTCTTTCGGGTCAGCAGCCGAGCACCATAACCACTGAGCCACCGCGGTTATGGCGGTTATACCTGCTCAGATATTGTGCTTTTTCTGCACCTGTATTATAACAAAAAAAAGGCTACCTTTTCTGTGCCTGTCAGCAATGCCATGATACACCAACAGAAAGCCTTTCAGTGCATGTCAGCAGTTCCATGATTCACTGAAACAATACAGCTCTGAACTGCACAGAAGTGCACTAGACGGAGCAATGCCAGCTTCTGCATGTGTAGCCGAGCAGCGAACTGTGACGCAGCAGTGCACCTCGTCACACTGCTGCGTTGTTAACAGACAACAATACACAGCCTTTGTCAGAAGTTAGGAGCCCAGGGGGTTTGCTTCTGAAGCACACTGTCTGGTTCGTAATGCATCTCCAGCGCTCGAAATTTGCTGAAGGTAAGAAGATTTCTGGTCCTGCCTCCTCCGTTGGGTAGGACAACCCCGAATGTTACAGGAGTCCCACTACGAGGCTTAGAAGCAAACCCCCTGGGCTCTAAACTTTTGACAAAGACTGTACATCCAGTCCAAAACTGTGCCAGCACTCATGTCTAATTTGCTTGTTGACTTCACACCAATGGTCAAACCTGTCCCACACATGGTGTTGCACACATGCTGACAAAACTAGGGTGCCAGCATTGTGCTCCACTACACCGCAGTATATTTCACATGCAGCTACCACAGTGGTTCAAGGCTGGCAGCAAGATCCCTCTCCTGTGTTTCTGGTGTCTCTGGGATGTGGTGGTATGCATGTGACCACTCACATAACATCATCTATGGCGATGAAGCATTTCAAAGATGCGGGGTGTATGATGAGAAAAGTCACTCGTGCATTGCGCAAAGTCAGAAGCAATTCCTCTTTAGTCCATGCAGTTTTAAGCAAAAAATGAGGTCCCTACAAGTGAGAGCCATGGCCTCAATGACGCTGCCTACAAGCCCTTTCGCTTATCATGAAATCGTGAGCCAACATAAATCAAAAGCACGTGATTTCCTTTCTGTGCAGTCAAAGAGAGGGCATTGTGTGTACAGAGTTGGCTTTATAGCAACTTTAGTTTTGTGTATCAGGGTTTAACATCCTAAAGCGACCCAGGATAGGAAAGACACCACAATGAAGGGCTCCAGAAATTTCGACCACCAAGGGTACTTTAACATGCACTAACATTGCAGAAGATACGGACCTCTAGACCCTCTTGAACCTGTGCTAGTAGGCGCAAGTTTTTGGTAAATAAACTTTCAGAGTTACTCCGCACAAAAGCGGTGTCCTCCATGGGGAAGACTGCACAACATGCAGCAGAGAAGAATGGAGGTTACTCATTTGGAATTCACCCAAAAAGTTGCTCATCGATCTTCATTAGAATGAACGTGTGCAATGGTATGTCTATGAACAAAAACACAGCGTTTGAGAAAGTGAAAAGTTTAAACTTTTCTCCAAAGCCACCAAAAAAAAAAGTAGCTGTGCCACTGGTAATGCAATGTCAACAGACAAAATAGCTTTGTTGTGGGGAACAGTACAAACTCCTGAAGAGAGTGATGATAGCAATTCTTTCCTGGATTCAAGGAACAATGAGGTCTAAGGATGCTCCAAGTACAACACTAAACAAAAGCAAACAGCACCTTTTTGAAGAACTGCACTACTATTGAATTTTAATGCACAATATGTCAAGCAAGGAAGTTTTACAAACAGCTGGAATGCATTCAACATTTTGAAAGGGGAAACTGCAATAAAATAGTAATGTGCACTAAGCAATTTTTCACAGTTGACCCAAATTATGAGCCTCACACAGCTCATAAGATTACGTTTTCCAATGGTACTAAGCACAGTATTTTTTTTTCGTTTCAGGAGACACAACAAAGAACTCCTCAAGCCACCAAATTAATGCAAGACACATCATTCTGAGGCTGGACACCTGCTTCTCCTCACTCATTCCTGCCATTAACACTGCTGGAATAAATACACAAAGATTTAACAAGAACAAGTTTTCCTCTATTGTAATTCAAACATTTATAGGTTCGGATATAAATGAGTGAACTGATAATGAGTGTAACAAAAATTAGCCCACTCAGGCTAAAGGATTAAAAATAATTCTTTTGTGCACTTTTACTCTCCGAAACATCAATGAAGCAGAGTAACATTTAGCACCAGTGAAGAATATTCGGTATAAAGTTTTTGAAAGTCTCTTTTAAACACGAAATGATGCCATCCACGCAAGGCCATGATTTCATTTCCATTCATGCAAATTTACACGCATAGCAGGCTGGCTCTCTGTGTTCAGGATAGACTGACAGTCTGTATATTGCCTAAGAGAACAAATGTTGTTTTCTGAAAACTCCGCAAAAGTGAACAAAACTTACAAATGTGATTAATGGTTAGCTACCAACACATTTCCTAGGGCATTCAGCTAGAATCTCGCTAGCTTGCATATAAAAAGGTAGCTAGGAAAACATATTGACTAAGGATTCACGAACCACTGCTATTCCTTGTGAATCGCCTTTCTGTGCCGTTTCAAATTATCGCTGTGGATGAAACTCTTTTGGCACAAGTCACATTGGTAGAGCTTTTCACCCTTATGGGATCTAACATGCTTCGCAAGACCTGAATGTCCTGCAAACGCCATGGGGCACAGCTGGCACTGATAAGGCTTTTCACCTGTGTGTGTACGGACGTGTCTCGCCAGATGATTCCTCTGTGCAAAGCTGCTACCACAGCTGTCACAACGGTAAGGTCGCTCGCCTGTGTGTATGCGCTGGTGTTGCTCAAGGGTGACTTTTTGTGCAAAGCTGCTACCGCAGTGGTCGCAATGGTAAGGACGTTCACCAGTGTGAGTGCGCTGGTGTACCTTCAGATTGGACTGATCTGCAAAGCTGTTCCCACATTCATCACAATGGTAAGGGCGGTCACCTGTGTGAGTGCGCTCGTGTCTCTTCAGGGTAACCATTTGTCTAAAGCTGCTCCCACAGTGGTCACAAAAGTAAGGTCGTTCGCCTGTATGAGTGCGCTGGTGTGTCTCCAGATTTACCTTTTCTGCAAAGCTCTTTCCACAGTCGTTACAATGGTATGGCCGGTCGCCGGTATGGGTTCGGAGATGCCGCACTAGCAGGTATCTTCTTTTGAATCCCTTGTTGCAGTGGGTGCATTTGTGCAGCTTATTTCCTGAGGGATTACTGTGGTGGCTACCCATACCAGAAGGAGTAGATTCCATGCAGTGGCTCACAGGGTGCCTTCCACTGGTTGAATCTTGCAGAGGAGGTGTGCCACGGTCACCTTTTGTGACGACGGAACCTGTGTTGCACAGGCAGAGTAATTTAAATAAAATGAAAGAATCAACAATCCACACTTCTCATGGAGCTAGAAATAAAAGTAGAATGCAGAGGACACTCTCATCAAAAGTGGTGGATAACTATCAAAAGTTTCGTTCAACAGATCTGCCTTAAGGAGAAATCAGGCCTGAAACAAGATGTCCCTACAGTCCATTCTGCACGCAGGCAAAAAAAAAAACGTTTCGGCTGCATCAGATGTTATCACTGCAAAAAAAATTGGGCAGCCTTTGTAATCTATCCAAAGTTGCGGCATTTGACCCCGACATCTTACTGGCATCATGACGGACATTGTCCAAAGTCCACACAGGTAGGCTTAACCCTTTCACTGTCACGGACGTACCGGTACGTTTTTGCACTCCCCCCCCACAGTGTCACTGACGTACCGGTACGTTCTGTATCGTGCGTTCAAAATTTCGCGCTTGAGTGCAAAGCTGACGCTCTTGGACTAGCTGCGCCATCTGTTGAATATTTCTACAAGTTAGTATTTTCGCCCCTTACTGTTTTGGTATGTGCACTGAAGAGTACGGAGCGACTGCCATCCCACCCCTCTCTCTTTGCGGTCGCTCCGCGTTCGCCGGATCATGACGCACGCGTATGGTTATGGGTCCAAGGGTTGTTCTGCCATCTGCCGCTGTTTTGCAGGTTTTTATTTTTCTTCTATCGGTGTGTGAGCTATGGCGCTTCAAGTTCAAGGGCGCGCGCCGTTGCCACTCCGAGAGTCAAAGAGACTGACACATGACCCGATCGCTGCTTTCACTCTCTCGTCGCACCCTCGCTTGCGGCTGGCAGCAGCAAAAGCAAAGCCCCTCAACTTTGTTTTAGCCTTTTTCCATCTCCCTCTCTCATCTTTATCACACAGCGTCCCATTTCTCTCCGTTTTGCGGGCCACTGAAAGCACACCCCCGCTGCGCGCAGTTACTTTCGGATATGGCTGACCGCGCGGGACCTTCCTCTGCGCATTGGAGCGGTGGCTCTTCAGATTCTAAATACGAGCCGAGCTCGGATTCGGACTCTGACAGCGTCTCATCCGAGGAAGAGGCGAGTCCCGCATCGTCAGATTCTGACGTTGAAACGGCGGGACCATCATCCCGGAAGTGTGCGACACTGGGGGTGCGTCACGGGTAGAAACAGCCGACAGCGAAAAGGTTAATAGCTAAACAAGTGGCAGTCAGCTATGCTTAGCCCAATGCCATTTTTTTTAGTTATTTGCTCCTTAGACAGCGTCTATAAGGAGGAAAAGGCTAACGGCTAAAAGCCTTATGAGGCCTTGGTGTCCTGTACAATTTCTTGCATCAATGAACAGAACTCGCGGTGGTGACAGTTTGGCGAGAATAGTTCCCATATCACAGAAAACAATTTTTCAGAACACCGAAGGCAATATCATCATCATTCACCACAGCTTCAACTAAAGCTTCCATATCCTACAAACTGCTCTTTGATAGACAACCTTCAGGAAAGCATATATGGACAAAAACTGCAGATTCTAACCTGGTGAGTTCTGCCATGAAAGTACACCATGGCTGTGGTCCCCGGAGCTCGAACCTGCATGGGAAAACCAGATCACATCCACTAAGACAAAAGATTACACGTGGCACAGTTTATGCGGTGTTATGCGCATAACACAGTGAATACGAAATAAAACTCGTAAAACAGCTCTTCCAGGTTGTATATATTCAGTAGGTCGAGCTTGAAAAGAAGTGCGTTCAAAAGCAAACATTTGTCGTAATTCTGCCTGCAGACAGTTACTATACTTATGCTCCCGAAACACTGACAATTGTCTACAAATTTACAGGCCTACTGGAAGCGAGCCAACAGCCATTGCACTGAAGAATGAACTTGCACAATTTCTGGCTTCATGGGGAGGACAGCACAAGTCTGCCTAACACAGGCTTAAGAACTAACACGTGTCAGTTATGTTTCATGACAAAAAAACTTCATAGAGCCATCATTTTTTATTAAACCTTTTATAGTGACTGTACTGTGCATAGAAAAAAAACTTCCGGAGGATGACTACTGGGAAAAACGTCCCGGTTACAGCTGGCCACGAATGTTGCCAATTTGCCGAAAATGATGCTCTGCCTCCACCGTCTCCAAGAGTGCAATTAATGGAGTAGAAGCACATCTGAAACTGCACACTACTCTGTCTTAAGTGAAGTAAGAGCATACCATATTTACTTGTGCAACACCCACACCTCCAAGTTTGGGGCAAGAAATGAGGGGGGAAAAAAAAGGAAGAAACTAGTGTGACCGAGTTTCCCAATGCACTGCTCTGAAAAAGGTTTAAGGTGACCAGTTCTTCTAACACCATGGATGGCACTAAAGCACATTTCTGTGAACATAATGACGAGGCGAGCTCATTGGAACTAATAACAGTGAAAGGTCGTGATGACGGTGATGAATTTTTATGATGCAAGGTTAGCTTTGGTGAAAGAACATCATGGTGCAAGGCACTTTCGTCAATGCAAGGGGGGGTCCAATACCCATTTTCAGGCATTACATTCAGCGAAAGGCAGGGACAAAGCTTGCATAATATACCACAGGTGGGTACCTAGTGGAACAGTGAGTCCAACACTGTACATCCTACATGCGAGATGCACGCTCCAATGACTAGGCCACCGTTGCAGGGAGAGTGAACGTGGCGAGAAACAACGAACAAAAGTACGACTTATCATCAGTTGTTGAGTTACGCTGAGCAGATATCACAACAGCACTATATTTGTTGTACGGACATTTTGTGATGCAAGACAAGCAGTCGGGCAAAACTAAAAAACGAACACTCTGGGTCAGTACGGTATAACTGGTGCTACATTGAGCAACACTGTATATCATCACCAGAGCAACCAGCTTAAAAAAAACATAGGCCAATTTTTTTAAATGGCTTCGCATTATAATAAATAGTTCCCACCTTAAAGACAAATAAAAGCCCGCACTACAATCATGAAATGAAATCCATACACTAAGAATTCCAGGTGTGCAGGTCAGCATTCAGTATTGTTAGAAAACTAAAATAAACATTGTCGCATTATTATTAAAAAGGCCTCGAAACGGAAAGGAAGATGTCGAAATAGAGGCTAAATGAACACAGCAATGGATACAGTTTGGACAGAATAAATAATACTACGTGCAATGACAAAATGAGGTCAGTCACTTGTGACCAACCGTGAGGAATCATAGCGTACTCTTCAGCAAAGCTCTAAGGATGCCCAAAAACCAGTAAACGGCGGCAAATACAATAGCATGTAGAATACACCACACGATACAGCACAGGATTTGCAGAGGTACGTACAGTCTTCACAAAACCCCAACCACACACAACGGAAGAGTGCGAAGTGCTGGAGTCACACACTGAATGATGTAAGCAAGAATTCGCAAGGATTCGAGGCCATACAGCACAAGAATCAGGACAAAGATTAACGTGTCAAACACAGATGCAACAAAAGGCCAATTATTTTAACGCACACAATTTTCACCCTTTATGTTCGTGCTTAGAGTGAAAAACATGAAAGAATACTTAATAAATGAAAAAACCAATTTGCAGGCTGAACAGAATGGTCACACATCTAGCACAACTGCATTTTGTGGCTTCACCCGATGTCGCACATGAAGTTTTTCACAATGACCATCATCTCAGAGGTGGTCTTGCCTTGATCTCTGAATAACAGGATGGGGTCAGATTCAAACCATCTTGTACCAAAAATAAAGGCATCATTTTGTGCCATTTCTATTTTTGATTATGCATAACATTTGGAACCAACAGGCCTCCTTTGTTAAAGGTGCGCACCAGATGCTTGTTTTTTTTCTTCAGTTCTCCAATCACAAAGTTACTTGGCAAAGGGACTTTGCAACATCTCCTGAATGTTATAACTGCCCTAAAACACATTCCAAACTGAAACATTTTGTCTTCTAGAATGCCCCACGGCCATTCAGCCTCCCACTGACCAAATAATGCGATTCTACACCTAATTGCCCACCACGAGAGCACACAAGTTGCCGGCTTCACTCGACTGCTCTATGTTGTCAGGTGTTCTGTTAGTACCCTAACTGAAATGAGAATCCCCCTGAAGCTTAATTTAAACTATTCAACCAATGCAAGCCAGTGATTTCTGCAACAAGTTTTTTGAGCTCAGAAGAAGAAAGAACTTCGTGCCTATATTTATTCCCGTTATTCCCTCCTTCCTTCTACATCCCAAGCCTAATGCTATTCCTATGATAAGAATCACATTATTTTCGAAACGAGTTTGCTAAAAAATTTTTTGTTTTGAGTGCGCTCCCCATTGTCCTTATTTAAACCCGCGCAATACAAGTAAAAACCATTAAAAAACACTAACGTCTCCCTTTGTGCATAGACACAGTACACTAAGACCATTGCATATGCAATTTTCAAGCTCATGAGCATCAAGCAATGGAGCCATGGAAGGCTGGAAGGTATGGCATTGAAGGTTTCTTCCTCTGGAACCTTGTACACGTTGGCTTAACAGTAACGGCCTGCAAAATAACGGAGAACAGTTAAGTGTCACTATAAAAGAAACACAAAAGCCACAAGCAACAGGGTCAGTGCATTTATGTAAATGGCGGTGCACAAAATCAATGTCTCAATACACTTTCTGTAATGTTCTTTGCTCTGTAAGCACAAATTGTGAAAGGATATGGATAGGGAAAAAGAAGTGCAATGTACTGTAAACTGTGAGTACAAATTTTTGAAACTGGTTTATTGGAGTTAAACGTCCCAAAGCGACTGAGGCTATGAGGGACGCCGTAGTGGAGGGCTCCGGAAATTTCGACCACCTGGGGTTCTTTAATGTGCACTGACATCGCACAGAACAAAGGCCTCTAGAACTTCACCTTCATCGAAATTCAGCCGCCGCAGCCGGGATCGAACCCGCGTCTTTCGGGCCAGTAGCCGAGCACCGTAATCACTGGGCCACCGCGGCGGGGACAAATTTTTGAAACTGATGTTCTCCAACAGCTAAAATGCACTGTCACATGTGATATCTTTAGCACAGCTGGTCTGGACAGTTCTCTTTGTGCACACAGATGGATTCTGATGCACCTAACTTTCCACATGCACATAAGTGAAGGTAAGGTTATGCATATGTTCACAGCAGTAGGCTGCATTCGAAGGTTCTTCCTCAAGCATTTACTCAGTGTCCTCCTAATACTGCTCCTCATGCCTGTAACTTGAAAAAATGCATAGTAGAGTAAGGAGAAGTCACCAAGGCCACAACAGCATTGTTTATAGGGTTTGTGTATTGAATACGTATAATGCAGTTTTAGATCAGCGGAAGCACTCATGAGGAGACTCACTCAGGCTCATATTCAGATGATTATCTGAGTGGTAAGCGAGTTGGATCAGGACTCAAATTCAGATCGCAACCCGAGTCGTAAGCGAGTCCGGGCGCAGGCTCGTATCATGATCTGTGTTTTCGCAACGACGGTGCACGCTTAGATTTTTTTGCCTCCTTTATTACTGACAGCAGAGTGGAGGAATGATTAACTGCCGCGAAAAAGGATGCCTGAGGGCGAGGCAGGCTGGCGACATCTGCGGTCGAGCGAAGAAGGGGATTCCGCGGAAGCTGGGAAGACGACATTTTGTCCCATCCCCATTGCCGGTTTTACATGGGTGCAGTAATGTGCCGGTAGCTCTGTCAGAGTCCCTCCATGCAGTTGAGAGTTCATATAACCACGACGACGTGCAATCAGTAAATCATTCATGACACATATGTAAGCTGTCCAATTCTCGCATAAAGGCAACATAGCACTTATCTCCATTACGTTTAAAAATGCGGACCATGCAACTTGAAAAATGAAATTGAAAACATCAGGGTACAAATTTAATCCAAAGAGCGTCAGACCAAGAAGATGCATTCGTGAGCCTTAATTTGGATCTCTGTAGCCACACATACGCGTGGCCGAAAAGTATGACCACATTACCAAGCAGGCAGCTGATAAGAAGCTCAAAAAGTGGTCATGCTTTCTGGCCACATATGCAGCTACAGGGACGTCAGGGGAAAATGCAGCGTATCCAACACTGAGGTTTTGTTCACCATGACACCGACAGACTGCCAGCTTACAATGCGACCCTATGCTTTGCCACAGAAAAATTTTGACTTTTGACGCCACATGACTACGTTTGTGGCTGTGGCCTAATGGCCACTGTCGTGACATGTGCCAACAGAGTACGTAGGTAAGGATGAGATGTCCTCCACTGATCCTTTGAAGGCATGATCAAACATAAAAATATGGCAATATTCATGCATTACAACCATCGAATACAAATTCAATCAAGCATCTTCAATTCAGGACGTGAGAAATATGTGCACTACCAATCATCGAATTTTCTCAACCAAGAAAAGAGTGATTCAGTTGTGATTTCAAACGGGATACACAACTGCAATGCAGAAATCACTCCTGCTTTACTTTTATACAATATTTTCGTCTGAGACTTCCAACAAAAAATATTAAGCCAAATAGCAGACAAAAAAAGCAGATATGAAATAAATAAAAAGATGGCTAAAAGAAGAGGCATTATCCCAACTAAAGAAGGCAGGACATTGCGTGAACGCGAAGGAGCCAGTGCGTAACTTGCAACACAATGGCTAACGAGCCATCAGACTCCAATAAACATCAGAACTAAAAAAACTGCACAACACATCACAGAAATCGAAGGAATATAGCGTAGAATACAAAAAGTAGCCTTCGATGGAAAAAAATATAAACAGAACAGGATCCAAAGCTTACAAATAAGAAGGGCCAGTAGAAAAACAAAACAATTCACCACTTTAACCAACTAGGCGAGGAGGCACTCGCCACAGGCCTGATGTAAAAAAGATGTCAAGCTATCTATTAATCTAGGGGAGATCTCTTGATGTGCTGTACAAAGACACGTCCCGCAATACATATGTTTTACAGGACAGGAGCACCGAGATACGGGTTGGCATAAACTGGCTGCAGTTCTTCCCCTGGCTACTGTTACGCCTCCAATGCCTGCAAAACCGAGAACACACAAAATAGCCCCCTTTCCCCCTCCACGAAGAGAAAAGAACGACTTTCAAGTAGACCATTTAGTGCAATCGAAGCGTAGGATGCATTGTTCATTCGTCTGTAGTGTCACTAAAACGGGGAAAAAAGGATTTTTGCTAGTATGCTTCCACAAGTCACCACAACGCACCGTGAACGCTTTTCACACATAACGCCAAAGAATTCATAAATCATCACCCTCTTTACCGCAAAGCTCTTGACTGCAAAAGAACTAACTGTTGCATTTGCTATGCGATTACGAACATATAAGAACGCAGACATCCGAGAAAAAATGCGAACCGCGCGATTTCCACGAACGCGTGCTGTCTGTGCTAAAGCCTGCTACAAGAGAAATAAGGCGTGGAAAGTTGACTGTCGACCGACTCATTGAGATGGTCACGGCTGAAGACACACACCTAATGAATTTTCACAAATTAACGGAAATTAGAGCCTACTGCGTCTACTTGTCCGCAGTTGATGAAAGTGTTCAAGTAACGGGTTTCAAGAAATAATTCCGACAGGTTTCACTGAAGAAAATTTGTCTGGTATTGCAGTTAGACTTTTCTGCGGCTTTCATGTCACTGGTAAAGGCGTTAACAAACCCGAATCTTTCCTGACTGCGACGTGACATTTGGCCACGCGCGCAGAAACACGGACCATGTCTTCACACGCGCACGCTGCAAAAGTGACGTTCACCGGGTTGCACGAAGTTATCCTTGCTCTGTCCGTAGGCACATAGATTTCCTTCTGCAAAGTTTCTCCTTCTCACAGACTGGCAACACACAAAATCGAGTATGTAAAGTATAGTTCACTATAATGTAAAGCAACATACTGAGGAACTGTCAAAACAGGCAACACACGCAAGCGGGCATTTGTTGATGCGGCCCGCGATGCAGCTTTCGCCGTCATAAATCCTCTCAACATTGCTGTAGGCATGTTTAATTAAATATATATATATCAAAAAACATTATCAGGACCATGTATACAACCTCAAATAAGTATTAGTGACGAAACAAAATCTGATCTGTGCACAAGATATAGTTCTTTGAAAACTGGCTGTCAGTTGTGACATTCCAGCGCGATCGAAAGCAAAACCGGCACTGTTGGTTTCGGTATTGCGCCCGAAGGAGCCCAAGGGGTGAATTTTATATCCGAATTTTGTATCCGGCTTAGCTTGTACGTGCGATGATTTACTCGTCGCAACCAACGTTTTTGGTCGCAACTGCGTACTGCGCGAATAGAAACCATATGTGGAGACACTCCTCCACGGTATTCAAACTACCGGACGCGTTGAATGCGCAGAACTGGAAGCGTCTTGCTCGGTGCCACCACGCGCAATGTATGACGCATGTATCCTGAACTCGTAGCATATGGCCAGGGACTTTGTTTAAAAGGCCCTGGTCATGCACAAAGTTTTGAAGCGGAAGCTTCACTACGCTGGTCGCGCTTTAAGCTAAATTGTTTTTGTTTTTTTCAGTAAAGGAAATGGCGCAGTATCTGTGTCACATATCTCGGTGGATACCTGAACCGCGCCATTATGGGAAGCGAGTGAAAGAAGAAAGAGAGAAAGAGGTGACGTAGTGGAGGTCTCCGGATTAAGCCTGAGGACATCATCATCATTAATTTCGACCACCTGGGTTTCATTAACGTGCACTGACATTGCACAGCACACGGGCGCCTTTTACGTTCCGCCTGCATCGAACGCGGCCTCCGCGGTCGGGTTCGAACTCGGGTACTCGGGCTCTGTAGACGAGCGCCTCAACCGCGGAGCCACCGCCACCACCGCGGCCGGTACGCTTTGAGCTGCGAAACCACTGTCCCAGGGGTCCAGTTATGCGCATTTCTTTCGCTTTCGAAGCTGCCGCTCTTCATCGGATTCGTAGCTTAAAAAATAAGAAAGGTGTCGCCTTTAATTCGCTTTCGAAGTACCCTTCCTTTTCCCCAACATACAGGGACCTAAGTATTTATCTGCCAGAGAAAAAAAAAAAATCTGGGCGCAATCTAATGGCCTGTAATCAAGACCAAACCTCGCTGACAAGATAGCGTACGTGTTGCTTTGCGTTGAGTTTTACGGCGCATAAGCGACTTCTATGGAGCTTAAATCTGACAGTTTGATAAGCTTTCTTTTTCTTAAAATATAAAAACAAGACGTGTCCACAAGCCCTTTCTCTAGCGAGCAAAAAACAAAGGCAAAAAGACCGGCCTACATTCAAAATAAAACAATGGAAAATGTTTTTTCCTCACAACTTTGTCCAGTTTTGCCCGTTAAGCTGCATGTATATGTTTGTGCGTCCAATATGCAAAGGTGGCATAAAATGACTTCAGTGAATGCCTCCAATAGGAAAGAGGGACCGTGCACTATCGAACATTCAAGCCTTTACATCAATGTATAGACAAATAGTGCAGAGCCTTTTCTTTTGATCTGCTCAACAAATGAACAGACTTGAAACTTTGCATGCATGACTCTGAAGATATTATTGATTTACGATAGATTTATACTGTAATCTGGGCATTTAAATTCTTCTATAGGGGCTTTGACACTTGTTGTGTTGTCTGCATCATTTCTGCAGTGAGCACAGATTCATCTGATAGTATATATTCCTCCAGGCTTCACATTTAATGGAATTCGATATATGCTCTACACAGTTTTTTGCTTGATTGAGCAACTTTGATGATAAACGCCAAGAGCTTTCAACCTCAAAACTTAACAATAAGCAAATTATTTTTACTACCATTTAATCAGACCAGTTCAGCTGCGTGATGCCCAATTACGTAATCATATGACCCAAGTCCTGCATGAACGTTTGAACCCTTGCTCTATTTCATCAAAATGCCTTACCTTTAATTAAAAATGAAATGGGTCTTATTTTACCTGAGCACTTACTTGAAGGATCTTTAAACATATTTTTTCTATATATATATATATATATATATATATATATATATATATATATATATATATATATATATATAATGATTTCAATGAATCGTTTGAGTCAACATGAATGCCATTCAACTCGATGTATCTTAAGATTTACTTCAATATTTCATTTAGAAGTCTTTATTTATTTACTTATTTATTTTGTACTTCCTCAAAGGCCCTCTGAAGCGGTATGACATCACATGAGTGCTTTACTGAGCATAACAGTGCTTCAGTTGATTTGAATAGTGATGAGAACCCCAGGTGGTCGAAATTTCTGGAGCCCTTCACTACGGCGTCCCTCATAGCCTGAGTCGTTTTGGGACGACAAACCCCAACAAACCAAACCAATAGTGATGGGGTCAGTGTGGAGCACAATGTGGGCAGCCAAGTCATTTCATGCCTTTCACAGTGCGTACAAAAAATGAAGACAGATGTTCAGACTTGCGGGCAGGCGGAGGATAGGTGGTCTTTCCATGGTTCGTGTGCCTCGAGGTGTGGTAGGCAGGGATGACAAGACTTGTGCACTTTATCATAACAGAATTCATGACATAGACATAGTCTTGTGATGTGACATCATTTAGTTAAATTTGCGAGATGAGCACTGCATTTTAATTTGGTGACACTTTCACGATAAGAGCAAACAGAGAAGATGAACCTACAGCGGCGTGGTTTTGCATTGCTTCCAGTGTATTCTTCAATTATTAAGATTAGGGTCCCAATTACTCATGCACACTCTAGTCTCGACAGTACAAATGTTACATAAGCTAATGATTTCAACGATGCTGGTTGAAAGCTTATAAAGTATAGAGCTTATAGAGTGCCGTTTGTAGGGAATGTTCACTCTTGATTTCTTCTTGCCGAGCTTGTGCAGCAACTTCATCTGCTTTCTAATTGCCACTGATTCCGAAGTTGCTCGGAACTCTGCAAAACGGCTCTTGTTACATTGTCCATGATGTCGCCGATTTGTGGTGTAACTGCATTTGTACTGTGAAGTCAGGCACTTGAGTATGCTTAGAGAGTCAGTTGAAATGATGCCGTTCACAATGTTATCATTTATTATTTTTTCTAGTCTCAGAGAGGGCGTAACACTCTGCGATGATGATGGGTGCACTCCGAGGTAGTAGCAATGTCTTTCTCAATTGTTTTGTACTATGGCACTGCAAAGGTAGCATTCTGATTTCGAATCATTGGCATAAAATGCTGCATATTCATCGTATTTTTAGTTTTCTAAACATTTTTGCAATATATGTTCATTAGCCGTTTATTTTTTGTGAAAATGTGTTAATGTATGGTAAAGTGAAATTACAGGAGGTGTGCCATGGTCGCTCTGTGTGACGACTGAACCTGTGTTGCACAGGCAGAGTACTTCAAATAAATAATAGCTTTATTTGTAGTATTGCTGGCTTGGTAGTGCAAAGCATCTTGGGTTGCCTCTTTTCTTCCACTGTTCTTTTATGATCGTTCTTCAGGCACAAGCTGACAGCAGCAGATAACTATGGGGCTGAAACACTGGCCTAAGCTCACAGCATAGGCTGCATTCATACCCCTATTCTCAGCATTCTGCTTTTCCCATTCACTGTTGGATACAGTGATGCACCGCAGCCACTTTTTTTTGAAGTGGAGCCTTCGTCATCAGGAGGCTCGTAGATTAAGCCATGCGTAAGGGGGATGTGTGTAGACTGACAAACCAGTGCCCAGTGGTTCCTGGAGCCCAAGCGGAGGCAGACAGGCCCTTTCACTGTCCATTTATACCAGCCAGTTTGAACTGTCCAATAGGGACTGTTATGAGGCTCTTCTTTGTACTTTGCACTCAGAAGAGTGGGTAAAAGAATAAATTAAGGGCATCGGAAGGGACGCTCCTAGCCTGGAGCTTGTACGGCCATAGGTCTTCGAAGAAAATGGCAGTGTTTAGAGCCACTCTGCTGCAATGGCGGCTTCAGTGTGGCTTCATGGAAACAAGACGACTGGTATAATTACTGAAAAACATTTTCTCTTCAATTCTGTGCATCGAACTACATCCACTGCACAAACAACAGTCTCTCTCGCTCACCCCAAATACACCCTGTGCTCTTCCAGACAGATCGAGCAACTTGATCCCAAAAAACTTTCTAATCTCATCTGGTAATCCAACTGATTACCATCCAATACTGTGTCTGGCTTATTTCAAGATATGACCCGTTTGTAGTACGAGACAAAAACCTGGAGAAGCTTTTGAAAAAACACTACCTGTGCTTGTGGTATTCTTTAGTGCTGTCATCTATAAGTTAGTGCTGTCAGTTAGTGCTGCTACTAGTGCTGTCATCTGTAACTGATAGCAATTCTTTCCTGGATGCTAGGCAATCTGATGTCTAAAGATGCTCGAAGTAAAACAACAAAATAAAGCAAACAACAGCTTTTTGAAAAACTGCAATGCTTTTGAATTTTAATGCACAATATGCCAAGCAAGTGAGTTTTACAAACACCCAGAATGTATTCAACATTTTGAAATAGAAACTGCTAAAAAATACTACTCATGTACACCGAGGAATTTCATACAATGGACCTGAATTACGAGCTTTACAATACACTACAAGATTACAGTGTTTTTTGCAGGCTCTAATCACAGTATTCTTTGTTTCAGCAGCCACGACTCTTGCAGCGTGTTATCATGAACACCTTATGTAAATCGAGAAGGCTTTTTCAAGTAACACCAAAACAACAGAGAATCTACCACAATGTCAAATGGTCACAAACAGCTGAGATTCTGACAACGAAAAAAGATTAAAAATGGTGCCGACACAATGCTCCACAAATATTATACCATTTATATCCAGCAGAGACAGTGCTCTGAGTAATGGTAAAGCAGATCATGTTAGTGAAATCTTTTGTTAGTCCTCGTTCCAAACCACAGAGAACTCTTCAAATCGCAAAACTAACGCAAGACACATCATTTTGAGGCTGGACACCTGCTAGTCCTCACTCATTCCTGCCACTAACACTGCTGGAATAAACACACAAAGATTTACACAAGAACAAGTTTTCCTCGGTTATCATACAAACATTTACAAGTTCAGTGATCTCAATGATTGAATTTGTACTGGTCACAAAAATTAGCTCACTCACGCTTAAGGATTCAAAATAATTGTTTTGTGCATTTTTGCTCCACAAAATTTCTTCAGTGAGGCAGGCTAACAACTGCCAGCAGCGATAAACATTATATATCAAGTTTCTGAAAGGCACTCTCCGACAAGAAGTGATGCCATACAGGTATGACAGTGAGTTCACTTCTATCAATGCACGCTTAAGAGCACAGCATGCTGACTCTCCATGTTCCGGAAATATTTAGCGGGAATGTGTAGTCTAAGGGAACAGCAAACGTTGTTTTCTGAAAACTCCCTCATAATGAACAAAACTTACAAAGGTATTTAATGATGCAGGTTAGCTACCAGCACCTTTCATAGGGCATTGAGCTAGAATCTCTTCAGCTTGCATACAAAATGGCAGCTAGAAACACATTTTGACTAAGGGCATCACGAACCACTGCTACTTTTTGTGAACCGCCTTTTTGTGCCGTTTCAAATTATCACTCTGGATGAATCCCTTTTGGCACAAGTCACATTGTTAGGGCTTTTCACCCTTATGGGATCTCACATGCCTCGCAAGACTTGAATGTACAGCAAATGCCATGGGGCACAGCTGGCACTGATACGGCTTTTCACCCGTGTGGGTACGGATGTGCACCACCAGGTTACATTTCTCTGCAAAGCTGCTACCACAGTGGTCGCAACGGTAAGGACGTTCGCCTGTATGAGTCCGCTGGTGTGCCTTCAGATGGGCCTTCACTGTAAAGCTGCTATCACAGCTGTCACAACGGTAAGGTCGTTCACCAGTGTGAGTGCGCTGGTGTGCCCTCAGATTGGACTTATCTGCAAAGCTGTTCCCACAATCGTCACAATGGTAAGGGCGGTCGCCTGTGTGAGTCCGCTGGTGTCTCCCCAGATGGTGCTTTTCTGCAAAGCTCTTTCCACAGTCGTTACAATAGTATGGGCGGTCGCCTGTATGAACTCTGAGATGCTGCACTAGACGGCATCTTCTTGTGAATAACTTGCTGCAGTGGGCGCATTTATGAACCTTATTTCCTGCGGGATTACCCCGGTGGTTACCCATGTCAGAACAAGTAGATTCCATGCAGTGGCCCACAAGGTGCCTTTCACTGCTTGAATCTTGCACAGGAGGTGTGCTATGGTCGCTCTGTGCGACGACTGAACCTGTGTTGCACAGACAGAGTACTTCAAATAAAATTCATGAACCAACAATTCACAGTTCACTAGGAATTAGGAAGAAAAGTTGAATGCAGAGGACACACTCATCAAAAGCTGTGGATGTCCATCAAAAGTATTATTCAACAGATCTGCAACAGAGAACGCAGGCCTGAAACAAGATGTCTCTCCAGTCACAGGTGGGCTTCATAGCAAAACACGTGGCAGTCAGCTATGCTTAGCCCAGTGCACAATGCCATTTTTTTTTTTTTATTTGCTCCTCAGAGAGTGTATAATAGGAGGAAAAGGCTAAAGACTAAAAGCCTTAGGAGGCCCTGGTCTCCTCTACAATTTCTTGCTGCAATGAATAGAACTCACATCGGTCCTAGTTCCATGAGTAAAGTTGACATATCACAGAAAACTACTTTCCAGAATATCGCAGGCCCATATCATCATCATCCACCACAGTTTATTAAACTATAGCTTCCATACCCTAAACACTGCATTTTGAAAGACAACCTTCACGAAAGCATATAGGGAGAAAAACTGCAGATTCTAACCTGGTGAGTTCTGCCATGAAAGTACACCATGTTTGTGGTCCCCGGAGCTCAAACCTGCATGTGAAAGCCAGATTGTATCCATTAACACAAAAGATTACGAGTGCAAACGCTCACACGGTGTTATCTACATGAGGCGGTGAATATGAAATACACACTCGTAAAACAGCTTTTTCAGGTTGTGTAAATACAGTAGGGCGAGCTTGAAAAGAAGTGAGATCCAAAGCGAACATTCCCAACTTTTAAATCTCCATGCAGATGAATACTGTGCCTACACTCATGAAAAACTGACACCTGCCTACAAATTTATAGGCTTACTGGAACAAAGCCAACAACCATTACATCAACGAATGAACTTGCACAATTCCTGGCTTCAAGAGAAGAGCAGTAAATGTCTGCCTACACAGGCCTAAGAACTAATGAGTGTCAGTTACTTTTAATAACACAACACAATGAGAGAGCACTCATCTCTTAATAAACCTTTTACACCCGTTGTACAGCAGGAAAAAAACTTTCAGGAAAAAAACTTGTAGGAAAAAAACTTTCAGAGCATGGCTACTGGTAAACACACCCAGGACACAGCTGCCCACGAATGTTGCCAATGTGCTCAACATCATGTTCTGCCTCTATCGTCTCGAAGAGTGCAATTAATCGAGTAGAAGCACATCTGAAACTGCACATTACTCTGTCTTGAGTGCAGTTAGAGCATACCATATTTACTTTTGTGACACCCGCAGCTCAAATTTTGGGACGAGAAATCAGGGCAAAAAAGGAATAAACAACCGTGACACAAGTTTCTCAATGCGCTGCTCTGAAAGGTTTAAGGTGGCCAGCTTTTCCAACACCATGGACAGCACGGAAGAAGTCCATCCCTGAGAACGTGCTGATCAGGTGAGTTCATTGGACAGTAACGAGAGTGAGAGCTCATGACGCATCGTGGTATAACGGACCATCATCAACACCAGGGGAAGTCTAAGACCCACTTCCAGGCATTAACCCCCGCAGAAGCCAGGGGGGAAGCTTGCGTATTGTACCACCGGTGGGTACCCAGTGGCACAGGGAATCCAACCCTGCACATCCTACATGCGAGATGCACGCTCCAATGACTAGGCCACCATTGCAGGGAAAGTGAATGTGGCGAGAAACAGCGAGTTCAGGTGCGACCTGTCATCAACTGTTGAATTACTTTGAGCAGAAATCACAGCATCACTATAATCGTTTCACGGACATCCTGTGATGCAAGGGAACCGGTCGGGCAAAACTACAAAACGGACACTGCGGGTGAGAAAATCTGGTAAAACTGGCGCTGCATTGTGCAATAGTGCATAGCATCACTACAGCACACAGGTTAACATAAACATAGGGAAGGTATTTAAAAGGCTTCGCAATATAACAAAACAATTTCCACCTTAAAGCAAAAAAAAAGCTTGTACCACCATCATGAAATGAAATCCATACACGATTAATTCCACGTGTGCAGATCAACATTCAGTATTGTTAGAAAACTAAAATAAACATTGTCATAGTACGCTCCATACAGCCAAAATGAACGATGTCAGAATGCAGGCTAAAGGAACACAGCAATGAATACAGTTTGGACAGAGTCAGAAATGCTATGTGCAATGACAAAATGACACCACTCAGTTGTGAACAACCACAAGGGATCATAGTGTACTCTTCAGCAAACCCAAAAGGACACCCATAAACCAGTAAACAGCGGCAAATACAATAGGATATAAAATTCACCACACGATACAGCACAGATTTCGCAGAGCTACAGTCATCATAAAACCAGGAGAGCAGAGTGGTGGAGTTGCATTGAATTACGTAAGCAACCGATCGCATATTTGAGGCCTTACAGCACAAGAATCAGGAAAAAGATTGATGTGCCATACCCAGAGGCACAAAATGCTACAAGTTCCAAAGCATGCAGTTTTCATCATTGATGTTTCTGCTTCGATTGAAAAATTAAATACTGTATAATTGAAAAAATCATTTCTTCCACATAACAGAACAATCACACAAGTACCAGCACAATTGCAGTTCGTGCTTTCAGGCGATGTCACACATTAAGTTCTGCACAATGACCATCACCCGATAGGTGACCTTGCTTTGATCTCCGGAAAACAGGATGGGGTTGATCCGCCAAATTTTGCACCAAAACTAAAGGGATCACTTTCTGCCATGTATATTTTTGATTGAGCATAATATTTCGGAATCAATGGGACTCCTTTGTTAAGGGTGCGCACCAGATGCTTGTTTTTTTTTTTTCAGTTCTCCGTGTCACAAAGTTACTTGACGAAGTGACATGCGATGTCCTACTGACACCGGCACAGACTTTCTTACAAAAATATGCAACATATTTGGAATGTTATAAGTGCCCTAAAACATATGCCAATCTGATGCATTAACTTCAGGAATGTCCCATGGCCATTCAGCCTCTGAGTGACCAACTAACCCGATTCTACTAATACTACTAATTGTCCAACAACAGTACACCCGTTGCAGGCTTTACTGAATTGCTCTATGTGGTCAGGTGTTCTGTTAGTACCCTGACTGGTATCGGAATCCCACTGAGAGCTTAATTTACACTGTTCAACCACTGCACACCAGTGATTTCTGCTATATGACTTTTGAGCTAAGCAGAAGAAAGAACTTTGCGCCTATTTTTATTCCCTTATTCCCTCTCTGTCCAAAACCTAAAAGCCATTCCTGTGAAAATAACTATTTTTGAAATGAGTTCACAAAATAAACGTTTTGAGGGCAGTCCCCACGTTTCTTATTATTTAAATCCCTGTAATTCAAGAAGAATCGATAAAAACGCTTCCATCTCACTTTGTGCATAAACACAGTGCACTGGGACCATTGCACATGCAATCTTCTAGCTCATGAGCATCATGCAATGGAGTCATGGAAGGCTGGCAGGTGTGGTATTGAAGGTTTCTTCCTCTGGAACCTTGTACACATTGGCTTATCAGTAACAGCCAGCAAAATAACGGAAAACAAGTAAGCGTCACTATAAAACAAACACAAATGCCACAAACAGCAGGGTCTGTGCTTTTGTGTAAAGGGCAATGCACAAAGAAACCAGAACGCACAAAATCCAAGTCTGACTATCCATTCTGTCATCTTCTTTGTTCTACATATGTTCATAGCAGCAGGTTGCATTCAAAGGTTCTTACTCTGTGTCCTCCTAACACTCCTCATGCCTGCTATTCTGAACAGAGCGCAGCAGAGTAAGGAGAAGTATCCAACGGCACACAGCATTGTTTATATGCTTTGTGTATTGAATACATATAATGCAGTCCTAGATCAGCAGACTGAGCCATGAGTATGTTGAGGTATTAGCGGGGTCGCAGCGGAGCACCAGACAGAGACGACCAGCGTGGCAGACTTCTAGTTCCGGACTGCCCGTGCCGGGCGTGCGCGCCCAGCACGCGCTGTTCATCTTTATTTTCCTCTAGCGCGGGAACGCCGATATCAGCGCCAGCGCCGCCGGGCGCTACAGGGCCCCCCGCCTAGACGGAACGTTGGAATGTGCGCTCGGTAAAAGAAAAGAGAGTAGAAGTGTCCAGTAAGTTCATGTCAGGAGCCGGGAAGAGCTGTCGGGTGGAGTGCGCGGGCTCAGGTGGACGAGCCTGGCTGCTGCGCAATGGGCGAATGATGCAGGGTAGCGAGCTGACAATGGACATGGAGGCAGGGGAGGCCATGGTCAGGCCGTCACCGGCTGTAGTGCTGCCCGCTGACACAAGTGTCAGCGATGTTGGAGTGTTGCGGCTGATGTCCATGGGGATCTGACGCACCGTGTACGCGATCACAAGCACAGGAGCGGCCGAAACGGCTCCATGGACTGACAGCAGATGTGGTGGGACCGTCGACACAACGGTGACAGCTGTGACGATGCCGGAGCAAGTTGCTGGGCTCAATCCAAGGTGCTTGGATGAAACGGGAGTGATAGTCCGGAGCACCTCGCCAGTGTCGAGGCGCGTGTGGGCATGATCAGCTGTGGGTGTCTGCAAGAAGGTTGTGGCAGTGACAGGCCGTGTAGTTGAGACTGCTACATCAGACGGCTGGCGGACAGCAAGAGACACAGCTGGTGGATGGACAGTTGCCGCACTACTCGGTGTGGGTAACTTGATCATTCGGTGCTGAAGGTTGCTCAAGTCAGGCACCAAAACAGGCGCTTGCTGCGACAGTGTCGAGTTGCCAGGGTCAGACGCCGAGAAGTGGGTGACAGTACCGAGGGTTTGGAGCGTGGCCCTTTGGGCAGGCGGTGTGGCTGCCTGGGTAGTGGAATTGGTATCTGACAGATGCTGTGGTGGCGGCTTCAACCTCACAGCAGAGGCCTGCAGAGCTGTTGACGGTAGTGACGAGGTAGGTGGAGATGCCGGAAGCCTCGGCACGGCTGCTGCCGCAGAGTTGTCCTTGGCTGCAGGAGGCTCTGGCGACAATGCCACTGAAGCGCAAGGAGGCAGAGCCAGAGACGCGGGTCGGATAGTAGAGGGAGCAGGGCGCGAGGCGGAGCTCGTGCGGATCCCACCTGGTGTGGCGTCGAGAGAGACAACCGGGCTGGAGACGCTGGACGGGAGTGGCGGCACTGCGGCGAGGGGCTGCTGAGGCGGGCCGGGTTCTGATGAAGGCTGCGTGGGCGCGAGCGAGGCCGGTGCAGGGCCAGAGGCTGGCGGCGGCGAAAACGGGTCCGCTGCGTCGTAGAGCGGCGGCGGAACGTAGTAGGCGCCGAAATACGCCAAGACGGCCGCACGCAGCTCATCGTATGGCCGGCCGCCGAAAGCAGAGTAGGTGAGCCGACGCAGGAGGTCGGCCGGGAGGATGTCACAAAGGACTTCGTGTTTGAACGGCTGGATGGTGATGCCGTTCAGGTACATCGCAGCCTCCAGTTGGGCGAACCACCCGCCGACGCCTGCAGGCCGGAACGCCGGGAGCGGCGGGTCGAAACTTGGGTGCTGCCAGTACGCCATGCTGGAACGCCGCTGCGATAGAAGGCACGGTTCGCCAGGTCACCACTGTTGAGGATTTTGCGGGGTCGCAGCGGAGCACCAGACAGAGACGACCAGCGTGGCAGACTTCTAGTTCCGGACTGCCCGTGCCGGGCGTGCGCGCCCAGCACGCGCTGTTCATCTTTATTTTCCTCTAGCGCGGGAACGCCGATATCAGCGCCAGCGCCGCCGGGCGCTACAAGTACACTCACTGAGGCTCATATTCAGCAACCGGGGTGGCTCAGTGCTTATGATGCTCAGCTGCTGACCCAAAAGATGTGGGTTGGATCGCGGCCGCAGCAGTCAAATTTTGATGGAGGCGAAATTCCAGAAGCCCACGTACTCTGCAAAGTCCGGGCACATTGAAGAACCCCAGGTGGTTGAAATTTCTGGAGCCCTTCACTAGGGTGTACCTGATAGACTGAGTTGCTCTGAGAGGTTCAACTCCCATAAACCATAAACTCAGGCTCATATTCAGATGATGATCCGAGTTCTCAGTGCGTCCAAACTCACATTCAGGTTATGATGCGAGTCGTGAGCAAGTCCGCGCTCAGGCTCATATTATAATTTGTTTTCGCAACAACGGTGCATGCTTAGTTGTTCTTTCCTTAATTTTTTAAAACAGCGGAGAGGAGGAATGATCTACTGCCACAGTCAAGGACACCTGAGGGCGAGGAAAGCTGGCGACTTCTGTGAGAGACCGAAGAAGAGGATATCAGAGAAGCAAGGAAGACGGCATTTTCTCCGATCCCTATTGCTAGTTTACGTGGGTGCAGTAATGAGCTGGTAGCTTTGTCCGAGTCCTTCCATGCTGTTGAGAGTTGTGGCGTAAAGGCAAAATAGAAATGATCAGCATTACGCTTAAAAAATGTGGCCCAGGCAACATTAAACATGTAACTGAAAACATCAGTGTACAAACCTAATCCAAAGAGCATCAGACCAAGAGCATGCGTTCATAAGCCTTAAAGGGACACTGAGGAGAAATTGAAGTTGGCTTGTATCGACAGAATACCAGCTCCTGATTGCAAAAACACCAGTCATACTGAAAACAAAGCTCTTGTAACGTAGAAAAGAGCAAGAATCAAAATACAGGTATCGCCGCCACAGGCCAAACTCGCAAGTACAAGCGTGGTGACGTCATAGGACAAAACAGTGTTGCTACACTAGAACGCAGGAAGCCACGAATCACTGAGGCGCAGCCAATGCATGCGCAAATCTTTTTGACATCGCCAGATGGCACCACGTACCGGCAGCTACGCGCGCGCCTGCAGCATCGGAACCAATCAGCGCCTGCTCAACGGCGGTAGGCGGGCTCCCTGTAGTCCGCTAACAGTAACAAGGTACACGGTATGCTAAAGGTGTCTGTTTGCTAGGACTTCGTTGACGACTTCGAGAACGGGATCCATCGTAACGCTGGCAAAACGTGGTGCAAATGTAAACGAAAACGACGGTAGCGACAGCCGCAATAGCCGATATATGCCTTCAACGTGCGGCCGGCGGTAGCTTTCTTTTCGGTTGCTGCGAGGCCGCACTGCTGGGTACCAGAAATCACGGAGTCTGCGTTACGTGATGTGCACGTCATGTTTCACGTCACTTAGTCCTGTGTCGTCAGAAGACAATCCCAAGTTTGAATCAGAGCGGCGGGAAAAACTTTTTCAACTTCGAATCCAAATTTCGTGGACATAAATGCATCTTTCGCTGTCTGCCAAGTGGCAACAAAGCCATGAAATGCCGAACTATCGGATTTTGCTGTAAAAAAAATATTAATAGAGCTCTCCTCACTGTCCCTTTAATTTGGTTCTCTTTAGCCACACATATGCAAGGCGAAAAAGCATGACCAAATTACTAAGCAGGCAGCAGATAAGAAACTGGTCATGCGTTCTGGCCACATATGAGGCCGCAGGGACGTCACGGGATAATGCACCGCGTCCAACATTGAGAATTTTTACCATGACATCGACCAACTGCAAGCTTATAGTCCGACCCTATGCCTTGCCACCGGCAAATTTTGATTTGCGACGCCACATGACTAAGTTTGTGGCTGTTGAATAGTGGTCGCTGTCGTGACATCTGGCAATACAGTGCGTAGGTCAGGAAGAGACCTCCTCCACTGACCCTTTGAAGGTACGATTAAACATAAACATATCGCACTAGTCATGCAATACAACCATCCAGTACAAATTCAATACAGCATTTTCGATCTGAGAAGTGAGAAGCATGTGCGCTACCAAACTAGGATTTACTCAACCAGGAAGAGACCTCCTCCACTGACCCTTTGAAGGTACTATTAAACATAAACATATCGCACTAGTCATGCAATACAACCATCCAGTACAAATTCAATACAGCATTTTCGATCTGAGAAGTGAGAAGCATGTGCGCTACCAAACTAGGATTTACTCAACCAGGAAGAGACCTCCTCCACTGACCCTTTGAAGGTACTATTAAACATAAACATATCGCACTAGTCATGCAATACAACCATCCAGTACAAATTCAATACAGCATTTTCGATCTGAGAAGTGAGAAGCATGTGCGCTACCAAACTAGGATATACTCAACCAGAAAAAGAATGCTTCAGTTGTGATTTCAAGCTGAATATCCAACTGCAATGCAAAAACAACCACTGGCTTACTTTTAAGCAATTTTTTCACCTGAAACTTCCAAGCACAAATATTATGCCTAATAACAAACAAAAACGCCGATATGAAATAAATAAAACGATGGCTAGAACAAGAGGCTTTACCACAACTAAGAAAGGCAACAATTTGTGAACCTAGAGGAGATAGTGCGTAAGTTGCAAGGAACTCTCACAAAACACACAATGGCAAATGAGCCATCAGACACCAAGAAAGAGCAGAATGAAAAAATTGCACAACACTTCACAGAAATCGAAGGAATATAGGGTAAAATAGAAATGACAGCTTTGAATGGGAAAAAAATAAACAGACAAGGATTAATCAAAGCTCAAAAAAAAAAAAAACAGCCAGTAGAAGAAAACAATGAACCCCATTAACTTTCTAGGCGAGGTCGCACTCGCCACCGGCCTAATGTAAAAAGGATGCCAACAGTTATCCATTTATCTAGGGGAGATCTCTTGGTGCACCGTACAAAGACAGGTCCCGCAATACAATGTTTTACCGGACAGCAGCATCAAGCTATGGGTCGGTGTAGACTGGCTGCAGTTCTTCCTCTGGAATGTTCTTCCCCTGGCTCTGGTGCTTCTCCAATGCCTGCAAAACTGAGAACACACAAAAAAGGCACAAAACACACACAAACGACACCAGCCTTGTTCGATATGGCTACGGCATGTAGTCCTGCTCTTTAAAGTAGACCATTCATTGGAACTGGAGGGCATCATGCATTTTTCATTCCTGTGTAGCAGCTATAATAGGATGCGGAAAAAGGGATTTTATACTTGCAGGCCAAGAAGACTACTTCTGTATACAAAAAAAAAGCCTGTTGATATGCCATAACTAGAAGCTGTTTGTACCAGTTTTGGGCGTAAACTGCTGGTTACAGGTACCGCCATCGGGATGAGGTTCACCAGCTTCCAAAAGTCACCATAATGCACCACGAACAGCTATCACACAAAAATAGCCACCGAATTCATAAATCATCAGCCTTTTTACCGCAAAGCTCTAGACTGAAAAATAACTGACTGTTGCATTTCCTCTGCGATTACGATGACAGAACACAGACATTTGAGAAGAAATGCGAACGTGCGCGCTTTCTCCAAGAACCTGCTACATGAGAAATAGACGTTCACTGGCGATCGATTCAGTGAGATGGTCACGGCTGAAGATACACACCTAATGAATTTAAATAAATCAACGCCAATTACAGCTTTGCAATTCATTGCATCTACTTGCCCGAAGTTGCAAGTGTTGAAGTGGCAGGTTTAAAGTCATAACTCCGGCAAGTTGCACTGAAGAAAATTTGTCTGGCATTGCGGTTATACACTTCTGCGGCTTTCACGTTACTGGTAAAGGCGCTAACAAGCCCGAATCTTTCATAACTGCGAGGTGACATTTGGGAACGCGCGCACAAAGACGGACCGTGTCTTCACTAGCGCACGCCGCAAAAGTGACGTTCACCGGGTCATACGAAGTTATCGTTGCTCTGTAGATGATGATGATGGTGATGTCTCCGGGCTGAATGGCACATACCCTCGGCGGGAGATTGGCCAGGGTGCATAGCGGATACAAACGCACTCATGTACAGGGAATGAAGTATTTTGATAATTTTGGGACACAAAGCTAGAATTTGTACAAAACAAAAAATACGGAGAAGGAAATGTAGTGAATTCACATTCGAGCACAGGAATCTACCAGATGAAATTAAATAATCGTGAATATAATCGAACACTGCTTTCAGGGCATATCCGTTGGCGCTTGCCCCGAAGGAAAGGAGAATCGGAATAGATCGAGGAAGCCCAAGCCGAGCGAGGGGGATCTCCAAGTAAATTCTACGGAGAGGAACGAGCCGCCGGCAGAAGAGGAAAAAATGTTCTATAGACTCAATTTCGCCACAAGACTCACAAAGGTTGGATATCGAAAGCCCCGATCGGCATAAATAAAGATTTAGCCGCGGTATCCTGCAGCACAAAAGGGTCATGGACACCTCACGTTGCCTCGAACTGCACATCCGCACACTCCAAGGAAACGCCAGGTGTTGAAAATCCGCTGCAGCAAGGAGAGGCTCATGGCTCAAGGAGTGGGGACGCTGGAATCGCTGAAAGCGTGCTAGAGTCAAGTGAACAGTATTTGGGATGAAAGGGACAATAGGTCCATCAAGGGCAGACTTTGCTAAAAAATCAGCCCTCTCATTAGAAACAATGCCACAGTGCCCAGGGACCCAGTGAAAGCGTACTTCTGTAACATGTGGAGAAATAAAAAATTGAAGGGAACGGCTCAAAGGAGTATCCCTCGAGTTTTCGAGCGCTGTCGAAACAAAGGTTTTCTGAGAGTATAATGACCTGAGTGATACTGCAGGGAATCCTTATTAAGGCCAACTCCATGGCCAGAAACTCAGCTACAAAAATAGGGGTATAGTCAGGGGCCCGAAATGAGTAGCTCCAATCAAGAGCCCCTGAGTAAATGCCAATAGCTGCCTTTTCATTTTGCTGGGAGGTATCTGCAAAAACGGCAGTATGGTTAGTGAAATTGTCTAGGTACTCCTCTATCCCTCTATAAGCACATTTAACACAATGGCAGGCAGGTTCCTACCATTCCTTGGGAGGGTGTTGTCAAAGAAGACTGCCGTATCAGCCCACCTGTGGTTGACTAGTACTAAAGACCTCATTGACACAGAAATATTTGACAGCAGGGAATTAGTGAACACCACCTGAGGGAGCTTAGTGAAAGTGATTGGGTAGTGGTCACTTGATGTACCACAGTCAACTGTACACCACGAAGATACAGCTATACCACTAACAGCTAATGTTAAATCAATAGCTGAGCAAGAATTTGCCCTCATGTAAGTTATGGCACGACTATTGTAACAGCACACATCGTTTGCTGACATCTAAGACCAAAGTAAATGCCCGCTAAAGTCTGTTCTGAAACCCCAAATAACATGATGTGAATTGAAGTCCCCAGCTAGAACTACTCCTCTGTTGTTGCGCAGTAACGCATCGAGCCCATCCGTCCTACGGACACCTGCGGGGAAGTAGATATTTGCCACCGTAACAGGGGTGCACTGCAGAATAATTATTTCAACTGCTAGTATCTCACAATCAGGTAGCATAATTTTGTGAGACACTTTAGCACGATGAAACAGTTTCATTGAAACCTATTTAGTAAACCCCCACCCCTGCCGTTTGGGCGATCATTTCGAAAAACGGAGAAATTTTTAGTTGCGAATGGGCGATTAGGATTGAGCCACGATTCCTGTATTAAAATAATGTCTGGACTATGTTTAAGTATAAGCTGCTGTAAGTCGGGGAAAGATGAGATAGAGCGACAATTCCACTAGAGAACAGATATTCCTGCCATGATTATTGCTTTAAGAACGAAGCCGCAACAGCCTCTTTCAACACATCTGTTTTCTTTGAAATTCCAGGCGAACCTTTCTTAGTCTTATTATGCGGATGGTCAGATTTTAAAAAAGAAGAGGAAGCACGACGCTTCCGAGATGGAGTAGTCCTTTCAACATCTGACTGACAAGCGTTAGAGAGGGAGACTTGGTCAGAGTCATTTACACCCACGGACGTGGAGGCAGAAGAGGTGGTGGGCTGAATATTATCAGCAGTTGCAGAGGAGGGAGGACAGGCAGACGGGGCTAGGTTACCTAAAGCTGAGGAAGCAGCCTGCGCGGAAATGACCTGGGTCAAGGCATTGCTGAACGTACTGATCATGCGGTCAAGTACACCAGCAACAGCCTTCTCCACCGGGGCAACAACGGACTTAGTTAAGGCTGCCTCCACATCAGTAGCGGTCGAGCGGGGAATACTTGCGTATGAGCTCTGCCGACTGTCAAGGCGGGCGTATGCATCAGCGCGCAAGCACCTGCCACGCTGAATAATGTCCAAGACAATCTGCTCATCGGCACGCTTCGGGCAGGTGGGGTCGTCAGCTGTGTGATCACAGTGGCAAAGGCAGCAGCTAAGCGACTCAGGAAGTGCAAATGTCGTGTTCATGATCACCGCCGCAAACGGACTTGCAAGATTTGGCACTGTGACCGAACCGCCAGCAGTTCTTACACTGTAAAGGAACGGGGCTGCAGTGGGTCCACACGGTGCACAATAGGCCAAACTTTGATCTCGGATGGGCAAGAGGACTCTGCAAATGTTGCAATAACCGACTCAGTTGATGTACGAGAGCCTCCAGCCTCTCTGCTGCAGCAGTAAACTGAGAGGATGCCAACACCGGCGTCATGAAAGTCTGCAAGAATTTCCCCTGGTGTAGCGGAAGGATCCACACCGCGGATAATTCCTTTTACGCAGGCAAGTTGCTCTGGAATAAATACCTTCACCGGCAGTGAGGCGAAAGAGGTGCATGCAGTAAATCGGCAACACAATCAAAGTCAGCCGACTTGCACAGAATTCCTCTCATGCCAAATGGTCGCACCTCCGAAATCTCGACAGCGGCTGGTGGCTGCATTCAGCTGCTCCTGGATCATTCGAGAGTTTATTTTAATTACACCATCTCCTACAGGGACCAGCGCCACAGGGATAAGCTTGACAACGTTTTGACTAAAAGATGTTAGCGGCAGATTTTCAGCCGGTAAACTGGCGAACCAGGTTACCGGACCTGAGCCCGGGGAAGACATAGCCATGGCGAAAAGACTGCAAAGCCTTCGAACCTACATCCAAAGGGGGAAAACCTGGCCAAATCCCCCACTCTCGGAACGGCCTCACCAAAATTTGAAGACAGGCGAAGACAGGTCAGAAGACGCAGAGGCAGCCCGTGGAACAGCAGCACCAACGGGGACGACAGGGAACAGCAGAACTCCGGCGAAGAAGTTGTTGTTGTTGTTGTGGCCTTTGACAGAATGGCACATACCCACACTTGGGGATCGGCCAAGAATCGGGAGGTTGTTGTTGTCTTCGTAAGGTTGGTATTCACCTGTATGTACATAGTAAAGGCAAAAGCAACGCACACGGACGAAGAAGCTCTGTAAGCACATTCTTCTTCTTCATCCTCACATGGATTTCCTTCTTCAAAACTTTTTCTCAAAGACTGACAACACAAAAAACGAATGGGTAAACAAACAGAATGAGGAGCTAGCACAACCAGCAACGCACAACATACGGATGGGTGGATGGATGATATTGGCTTTATCCTTTGTATAAGCCGGCAGTTAGCGCCACCTAGCCTATACTTCCCCCATCGTTAATTGATTTTTCTTTTCTCCTTCTTTCAATTTTGCTCTTACAATGTCTAGTTTGAATATCTTTTTTTTTTTCCAAATTCACCCCTTCCCTTGATTCTTCAAATCTAGACCTACACGTTTTTGTCCTCAGGGTACCCTGTCCTAGCCTCAAAAAGCAGTGAACAGCCAGCTTGTGTTCTTGTGTGGTCTACGTGGGCCTGATATAGAGAGTTTTAGTATAGCGTTAGCGTGATAGCGGACCTAAGGGAAATTACGTTAGCGTGCCGCAAGCAACTTATCCCCTCAGAGAGTTTTAGTCACGACCTCCTCTATAGACCATTTTACCTAGAGCGCCGCCATTTTGGGGAGGTGGCGCCGTCTATGTTCTGTTCTTGTCCCTAGCACCATGCTGGTATGCGCGCGCGCATTTGTGCTGCCCCCACGGTGCAGTACGGAGGCGTCGCAAATTGGCGTTTCGGAGCTTCTGATTTTTTGGTGCGTATGTGTGAATGCTAGAAATGCGCCTGGGTGACGGGAAAAGCTTTTCGAGCAAGACTGCCGCCGTTTGGTTTAGTGATGGCCGGAACACCATCGGATTATGGGGCAGGAGGCACTTCCACCATCGTTCAGATGACTGACCTAGGCAAACGAAACTTGCTTACGAGTTGTTTGTTTGCTCTAGCGCATAGCAACGGTCGCATCGCTACCTACGACGGCGGTCGAAGAAGCGACACAGGCAGCCGCCAAGCTTCTTTTATGCTATCTGATTGAGTTCGATAGACTACGATTACCGCCAGCATAACAAAGTCACTTCATGAATGTTTACGTTGATGAATGTTTACGTTGATGAGTTTCTTTCGTGAAAGCTGACCCGTATACACTTCACAATTTCAGGCAGGTATTACAGTGCACTTCTCAGCGAGATACGCATCGTGCCAGATTCAGGCGTCTGATGCCTGGCGTCCTCTCTGCCTTTCAGCTTGTTATCACTTCGAGATAAATGCTCGCCTACGAGCAGGTCTAGGTGGTAGGTGCAAGAATGTTTACTAAGCCAGAGCGGTCAGGCACCGAACGAAAGCACTTTCTAGGCTAGTTGACATCGCGTATGTCATCATTGCTTGCTTCGGTGCTTGGCCACCGAGCGAGCACGAGCAATGGTCGTTCTCGCTGCCTCGCCGCTTTTTTTCGCGTACGTGTCCACTCTTCACTCGTCGAAAGAAAAATGTTGCGGCCCTAAATAAATGTCCGCACTGTACAGAGAAAGTTAGATGAGAGGTTGCATGGGTATTTGCCCCGCGGCAGTAGAAATTCGCCACGCCACCCGCAGCTCGATTGTACTTTGGTGAGCAAGCGCCTTTGCGGTTGTCGTTAAGCACGCTATGTGTCTTCACACAAGTTTTTGGTATCTTGACTGGTGCAGTGAGCACGCTCTTTTGCTTCTGCCAAAGCCCAGTTGTTCGCGGTAACAACACTGCTGCAACAACATTGCTTACCCAGCAGTGCTGTAATATCGCATATCATTTGCTGTCATACTTAGCATGCAACAAAAACTTCGGAGAGGTCTTTTTTCTGCTTATCTGAGCTATCTACTTCCATTGCTCCGATATTGTGGCCTTCATACTTGTCTGCAGGACACGAGCTGTGCAGGCATCCAACTGTTGTCACTGACTGAAGTGGCCAAACGTCCGGATGCCACACATTACTTTTTATTGGCTAGAGAAGAAAGCATGTGACATCAAGGAGGCACAGGATCCTCTCTGTTGACGCTAGCCAGCCAAAGACATCGCTCGTCTTCACCTGACGGAAAGCGATGCAGGTGGAACACGTCGCAGCCGCAATGACGCCGCGGCTGTTGATGCTGTGCTCATGGCTCGGCGGCTAGTTTTTTTCGCTTGCAATAGCTGTTGGTGCAGCCAAAAACAGCGCAGTGGTATCCTGATGACCTCGGCTCACGATTCATGTTCACAGTCAGCGTCAGAACACGTAAAAACTGTTTTCTCGTGCAAAAGACAGCAGGACACGAACGTAACTCAACGCGTACTTCGCCGCCCGCGCATACCAGTAGGAGAGGAGGAAGAGAAGCGGCGGCGCGCGCGCGCCGGTTCGAGGCTATTTTTCTCCTCAAGTAACTAAAAAATGCACTTTGTGGAGAAAAACGTGCATGCTAAAGCAGTTTCTGCTTGGAAAAAATTAGCTACAGAATGACACTACAGGCGAATACAAATGCAACTAGGAATCAAAACATTCAATGATGTGCTATTTGTACTAAATCACAGAACTTTTCAGAAAGTGACTGCATTTAGGCGCCATTTATCGTATGCTGTGCTATGTCAGTGCACGTTAAAGAACCCCAGGTGGTCGAAATTTCCAGAGCCCTTCGCTACGTCGTTCCTCATAGCCCGAGTGACTTTGGGACGTTAAACCCCATAAAACAAACTTCGATTCAAAACAGTCCTTATCATTCCAGCGGAGAGAGAACACAAATGGCGAACGTTTTCTAGGTATGGAAACTGCTAAAAAATTGGAAACAAAATTTTTAAAATCCAGATCTATGAAATTGTCACCCTAGGCATCTTCAAATCATTTTGAAGAAAGATGTGATGCAAGGGCGCATGGGCTCTAACCAGTCAGTGGTTAGGGCACTCGACTATTTAGCCTGGCAACCCAAGGTTTGATCCTGGCTGTGGAGGCTACACAGGCATGGAAGGTGCCTGTGTAGCAATGTCAGTGCATGATAAAAAAAAACCCAGAGTGGTCAAAATTATCCACAGCCCTCCACACAGCATCCCTCATAGCCAGTCGCTTTTTGACGTTAAATCCCATGAACCAAATAAAACCGAATTCTGAGAAAAAATAATGACATCAGTTATAGGGCCAAAATCTACCACCAATACATTGGAGGTCACAGTGCCAAGCTTACGATTTTGTGAAATATATTTGCTCTTTCAGTTGTATACAAAGCGTTCTATCTGCTCAGTTAATTAGCCTTAAATGAAACAATCTAAGCTACGCAGACTATGCTCCAAGCTTTGTGAATTTGCAGTGCACCTAATTGTGTACCAGGGGACTAAAAATGTTAGGCTACATGAGGCAGCAAACCAAAAAACTAATAGTGTGCACACAAATGCTCACAAAAATCAAAAGTATCTTTTTCCATAAAAGTGGATAACACGAGGTGTGGAATGTAACCTTTAGGTATGCCAGGTCTATGCAGACAAGCACACTTTTGGTCATCACTGTACACACAAAAACAGTCTCAAGCTCACAAAAGGTATAAGGGAATCAGCTTGCCTCAGCTTTCTTTGCGTGCCTTTCCTGGAGCTGCTTCCGCCTGCAGGACGCATGCTGCAGCCATTTTTTTACCATTTCTTCTATCTCGGCCAGTGTTGTTGAGCACATCTTGTTCGATCGAACAGCATCTATGCAGAATGATAGGACTCATTCAGTATGAAAGCACACATGAAAAAAAGAGCCATGAATAGTCGATATTGTAATAAGTCTGGTTGGCAGATCATAATCGGGGAATGCAGCATGAGGAAACACGGATGGGAACAAAATTGGAATGGGCTGGCACGTACTTTTTCATTGCCATTGTGAAAATTGTTTTCCAAATGCATCAGCATGCAATTAGATTTTGATATTACTTAAGCAATACTAGTTGGACTTCCATAAATTTTTGCTAAAAGTTGTATAATGCATGCTAAAGTACTTCTATGCAGAAAGTCCAGGCAACTATTTGTAAAAATAACAAGAACAGGGTGCCTGGTTATGAGAAATGCTCATAAATTTGTAACAGAAAGTAAAGCTCCACATTCTAGAGAAAGCGTTACACAGCGTTACTGAATTCAGTCTGAAGTGATGCAGTGTCAGAACCATCAGTTATTAAACAGTAGATGACACAATCAGCAGCAAAAAACAAGCAGAAACAACACTAAATGAACTGCTAATACAGGTCAGAAAAAGTTAACATGCTAAAGCACATCCTTGAGGCATGCCTGAAAGGATTGGAACACCATAAGAGTTGGTTGCATTAACAGTCAAATGATGTGCAGTCAGAAAGAAAGTCAGCAACCCTGTAGAAAACCAAATAGTCATTGTTGAGGTGCCTTAGTCTTATTGTAGAAACCTGGAGTTTAACATAGAAACATGCCTTGGAGACGTCTAAAATCAAAGCTCTTTCCAGACCCAGAAGCTATAAATGTATGTTAATCACTACCGAACATTATAAATTGTGCTTCATGAAAGCATTTGCGGAACCAAAGTTGGGATGTGTGAGAAAACAGGTTTAACTCAAGTGAGTTAATTACGCCAGTGAAACGTGATTGCTTGAATTTTTTTGCGTTATGTTAAGACGAAAGATGTGGCAGTAGTTGGCAATTAGCCTGTCTTTAATGAAGAACTAGAATATATTTGGTGAAAGCTATTTGCTTTCCATAGGTCATGACTAATAACCTAAGAATGAAGCGCGAAAAACAGTTTCATACCAGCTCTTTGTCTTGATGGAGCAAATGCAGCTAGTGAGTGACAACATACAGACAGCCTCTTTTCTGAACATGCTCTCCAAAATACCTGAAAATGAACAGGAGAGAAGAATGGTCACACCCAGTTGCATTACAGGTTTACAATTTGCAACTCTCATTTTATATAATGTAACCCCGTACTGGGGCACACGAACAGTAGCAAGAATTTTCTCAGCACTACTTGCATTGACACACTGCAATAAAAAGATAATTTCAGCAAAAGTTATAGAAACCACAAGCTGAAAAACAAAAACACTCAAGAACCAAATATCATGAAGTGAGCAACAACTGAAATAGGAGAAAATTATTTATTTATTTCTTTAGAGATACTGTCAATCCACTGGGGATTTTAACAGGAAGGGCGCAGGAACAAGGCCCATCAAAGTAAAAACTACAACAACGTCATGAATAATGGACACAAAGAGTGAACAAGAAGAAGGATTGAAGGACAATATAAACGACTACAGTGTCGCACTTAATTAAGGTTCAATACATAAAAGTCACGGGAACAGCAATAGGATCGTCGGATTGTACAGTTAGTTCAAGACAAGATAACATAATCAATACATGGGATATATATGACATTAGAAACGAACAAGCACTGGTAAGAAAAATAGCAAGGCAAAAAAGGAAGTTTTCAACAAAGGTTCAGAATTCAAGTGTGTTTACGAGTGAAGATAATTTTCTACTGACTGAGTGAAGATATCTAGTGATGTGCTGCGGGTAATAGAGTGGTCAAGGGTGTTCCATTCTCTTATTGTGAGTGGAAAAAAGGAGTATTTCAGGCAGTCAGTACGAAATGTGTGCTCTTTTAATGTTTCTGAATGTCTGTGACGTGTAGGTCTTGTCTCTGGGGCCATAAGGTACCTAGTTTTATCAAGGTTAAGCTGGTTATGGAGTAACTGGTAAAGTATTTTTAGTCGTGCAAGTTTAGCTCTATTTTCCAGAGTGAGAATGCCGGCTGTCTTGAGTAGTTCGGTGGGTGAGTCAGTAGGCCTGTATTTATTAAACATAAATCTTACTGCCTTTCTTTGGATTGCTTCTAATTTTCCTACGAGATATTTAGTATGCGGAAACCATGCAATGTTCGCATATTCGAGTACCGATCGTACGAAAGCTTTGTATGCAATTAGTTTTGTTGGAGGAGGAGCTTGTTGAAGATGCCTTTTGAGGAACAGGAGTCTTTTAACGGCGGCTGATGTGACATGGTGATATGTGAATCCCATCTGAGATCATGGGATATTATTATACCGAGGTATTTATAGCTGTTAACTCGAGTGAGGGGGGCGTTGTTGACAACGTAAGTGTAGGACGACTGATGTTTTTTTCTGGTTATTGTGAGGAGAGCGGACTTATTAATGTTAAGGGCCATCTGCCAGTCTTTACACCACCTAGATACGGCTTCTGCAGCGAGGTTTAGGGCCATGTGGTCATCTGGTGTGTTAATTTCGCGGTAAATTATACAGTCATCAGCAAAGAGTTTAATATTAACATTGACATATGAGGGCAGATCGTTGATAAAGATTAAGAATAAAACTGGAGCTAAGACGCAACCCTGAGGTACTCCTGATGTTACACGTTCTAATGAGGAAGGCTGGTGGTTAATCACAACGTATTGGGAGCGACCAGAGAGGTAGTCCCCAATCCAGTTAACAATGGGGCTGTTACCAAGTGTGCATTCCAATTTTTTGATTAATTTTTTGTGTGAAACGCGGTCGAATGCTTTCGAAAAGTCGAAAAAAATCATATCTACCTGTTTTTGGTTGTCAATGCTCAAAGACAGATGATGTACTAGTTCCAGGAGCTGAGTCACTGTTGATAAGCCACTTCTAAAACCATGCTGGAAGGGGGATAGAATGCGTTCTTGTTCAAGGAATGTGGTTATATGCTTAGTAATGATGTGCTCAAGAAGTTTACATATTGTGCAGGTTAACGATATGGGTCTGAAGTTAGAGGGTTCGTTCTTGTTTCCAGATTTGTGAACAGGGATAACCTTGGCGATTTTCCATTCTCTCGGTAGAGTGGAAGTCGATAATGATTTGTTAAATAGTAAGTATAAGTACTTAGCGATCCATTCGGCATATCGTTTGAGGAATATGTTAGGTATGTTGTCAGGACCAGGCGCTTTTTTTGTGTCTAAGTTAAGTAAAAGATTTAACACACCTCTTTCGCTTTTACTTGTCGGTGTCAAAGGTGTTCTATAAATACAGTACTTAAAGGGGGGATAACACCATCACCAACAGTAAAAACGGATTTGAAGTAATTATTCATAGAATTAGCATAATTTATATCTTGTTCTTGGGAATTAGGGTTCTTACGTCCTTTATTAGGCTTTAGAAAATTCCAAAATTTTAAGGGAGAGCTTTTTAGAAAATTGGGCAGTGTTTTCGAGAAATAAGTGGTTTTTGCTGACTTAATCTTTGATTTTAAATCACTAATAGCCTTGGCAAGGCGATCATTGGTTCGAGGTTTGCTTTTTGTCTTCAACGATTTTCTCAGCCGTTTTACTTTGCGTTTGGCATGAATCACATCGCGTGTTATCCAAGGGTTATGTTTCCTAGTTCTTTTTGTTTTAGTTGGTACGTAGCTACGGATGCAGAAGAATACGGTATCTTTGAACATGGACCATAAAGATTCAATATGTGTGGAGGGCTTCTCATACATTTCTTCAAATGCCCAGAATTCATCAGTGAGGTGATCGATTATGTCAGAATCTTGAGCATTATTGTAGTCGAGGTATGTAATTTTCGAACTTGGAGGAGCATCTTTGTTACATGTAGGGATAGCGCATAGAACTAGCTTGTGGTCTGATATACCATCAATGATTTCGAGTTCTGCTGTGTGTACTGAAAAGTGATCACTTAAAAATATAAGGTCAAGTATATTAGACGTTGTTCCCTGTACACGTGTAGGTTCGCTTACTATTTGGTAAAGATTGAACTGGAGCATAATATCTAAAACGACTTCAGAGCTAGGGGAATTAAACTGCAAAGTTTGCCATTCTATATCTGGAAGATTAAAGTCTCCTAGTAAGATAAGTCTTGAACCTAGCGTGTGACGCTGCATATAGTTATACAATGAAGTCATAGCGGAATGGCCAAATGAAGGGCTACGATAAACACACCCCACTGTGATAAAGTGCGAGCCAAGCTTCATCTTGCAAAAGATTGCCTCTGCATCCTGAACTTCTGGCAGAATAGAGAAAGGAATGTGCTTTTTTATTAGAATAGCCACTCCTCCGCCACGTGTTGGCCTGTCCTTGCGAATAATTACGTAATTCGGAGGTGTAATCTCGGTGTCCAGGATATCAGCCGTTAACCAAGTTTCTGTTATAGCCACAAAGTCTGGCTCGATACCAAGAAGTAACGCTTCGAGTGAGTCAGATTTGTTCAGGATGCTGCGGGCGTTAACGTTTGCAAAACTTATCTGCGAGGATGTTGCGGCCGTCGTGGGCGTAATGCGGGTCCCTCGCCTTGTTTTTCTTGCATGTTTTTTTGGCTTTCAATGATGTCAGTTTCAAGTTGGCCTTGGTCGTCTAGCATGTTTTTTCGGCTGTCAGTATTGTCAGTTACAAGTTCCATGTGTACTGGACAACCTTTTGTGTTATCCCAGCGATATAATTGCCCATTTAGGCGTAGTTTGTCATACGTTAATGACACCTTGCCTCCCTCTTCCTTATTCTCTTTTGCCCAGTTCCACAACTTTTTTCTTACTTCCCTCACACGTACCGAGAAGTCCTCGCCTATCGAGTAATTAGAACCCTTCAACTTACGACAATTTCTTAACACATTTACTTTGTCGCGGTAGTCCAGTAGTTTAAGTATTATCGGCCTGGTTTCATCTTTGACTGGCCGACCTAACCTGTGTATCCTTTCAATGGCAACTGGATCAATTTTAAGAATTTTCTTGACAATTTTTTCATTCATTAGCTTATCGAGTGATTCGGTATTTTCTTCTGGGTTTTCTCGGACACCGTATACTATCAAATTCGAGCGTCTAGAACGATTTTCTAGGTCCTCCAGTCTTGATTCGAGGAAAGTGACTACCTTCTGCAGGTTAGTAACTTCGTTAACACACTCTGATAATTTGCTGTCCAGAGCAGCTAGTCGTTCCAACTTCGCATCGATGGAAGCTAAGCGCCCATCCTTAATTTCCCTGATATCTTCTGAAATCTGTTGCAGTTGGCGTACGAGTTGGTCAATATCGGGTCCGGGGTTCGTCTCAACGTCACCGGACAGCAGCAACACTTTCATAGCAAGACAGGCTAAATCATATGCAAGCGTACAGAGCAGGCCAGGGCACGGCAGCACAACCAAACACAGGTCGTCCGAACGAAAGCATTTTCCGTAACGTTTTCTTACCTGCATGAAAAAGACGAGCGGGTTATCGATCCGCATACTGGTCGTGCTGCCGCGCCCATTGGCCCAAGGAAGGTCCGGTCCCGGATTTATGCACGAAGAATGCATCTTGTCCACCGGGGTAGCGCCGTAAGCCACGTTGACGCTGAGTGTCGCCGAGACGTGGCGGCCTTGTCGGCAGTCCCAGCTATCCAGAATCGGTGGCGTTATCCGCACGAGTGAGCTGTGATTGTAGATCAGCTGTGTCGTCCAAGCTTCTGTCGGTTGGAATGATCGCACATGCCCCGCCGGTGTCATCAGCAGGACGGCAATAAGCTGCATGAAAAAGACAGTCAAGAACCAAATATCATGAAGTGAGCAACAACTGAAATAGGAGAAAATTACAAATAAGAAAGAGTTGTTCTTGGCGCATGATAGCCTTAGATGCTTATGCGCCAATAAACCCAACACAACACAACACAACACAACAACACACAAATAAGAAAGAACCCACAAAGGTTTTTTACAAGCACAAAGATGAAAAAGCAATGTCAGATCGCAATAGGCAAATTTAAACAGAAGAGCTTGACTAAAAACAAAGCCCAGTTAGTTTTGAAGAGAAGAGCTGCAACGAAAGGGGACCTGTTAGCAAATTTTACACCAACACAAGATCTGCCAAAACTGTCTTCTTGAGCCGCCGGAGACTGGAAACTCTACCTTTGTAGTGAGGGTCATAGCATGCCAGGCGGCCGCCACAGGCATTCCCGCGCCACTACTGTACCATGCCTCCGCTTCAGGGACAAATCCAGTTAACTAAACGCCACGCATTTTTAAGCTATCTATGCACTCCACGAACTGATAAACCGACTGGTGAAATCGCCAGCACGAAAACTGCACAATGCCACAAACGAGCACTAACACTTGTTTGAGAGAAAAGTGTGCAAAAACTCACCATTATTGCCGTTCTTCACGTAGTCCCCCAGTACACTGCACAATGCTGGCACAGGACGGTATACGACGCGTACAAGCTTGCCGCCACAACGAAGAAAATGTGAACACGCGAAAAAATAAATTGTGCAAACGAACGCTGAAAGGGACCAAGAAAACGTCGCTTCGCGGCCGCCGCGGCTAATGATGATGCCCATGGCCGTTGGGCTGCCTAATATCAATACAGTTCTAGTTGCGGTTCTGGTTTGAAATTCGCGGCGTTTGTGGGTTTCAGTCTAACTTGAGAAGTTTCTTCAAATACTCGTACTTCACATGCATGTGCTTGCATAAAATAAAATCAAAGCATGTAATTGCTGACTGCCTAAATAATTCATTCCTGAAAACTTCAGATTGCGAAAGCAAAAAAAAATTAAAATTTAAAGGCAACATAATTTTAATGTGTTTTCTGGTAAGCTGTTTGCACATTTCCAAATCTTCCACTGTGCTGAAAGAAAAACATGTATGAATGTCATTTGAATATCCACTAACTGATATCTGAATCCGATAGTCCTCTCAACATGCAGAGGATATCGATACATAGACATTGGACGTTAGGACCGTTAGTGGACATCCTCTGCATATTCATGGTTTGCTGGGCAAACAGTGGCCATAACCGCGAGAATTAACGCTGTTAGGGGTCATTTTCAAGATACTGTAGGCGCGAATAGTCGCTGTAGCACGTAGCGGCACGCCGACTTGTGTTGCTTTCGTTGTTAGAAGGTCATATTACTAGACCCCGACGCATAAAACGCGGGCGCCCCTGCCGTTCTCTATTATCCTCCCTTCTGGACAGGATGATAAAGGTAAAGTTTACGGAACCTGGAATGAGCAGGTCGTAAAGGTAACCGACTTATACGGGTGACAGTGTACGCTAATTGTATTTTTTTCGCGCTGCAGGAATGGTTTTCAAGATCAATGTATTGACTACCCATGCACGAATTACTTTTGCACCAGACAGCGAAGCGTTGCTGCACAAAATGAAGCAAGGAAAGGAATATAAGACTTGCATTTTCCAGGCCATGCGCTGTATAATACTGTTGTTTGTTTTTCATACCTATGCGTTCCCACGGCAAAATCGCTCGTGCACTGGATCAGGTAGTCAATCGTATTTCGGAACCCTCCGCTACGGTGCTTCTCATGGCCCGAGTGCTGCTTTGAGACGTTGAACCCCATGAATCAGTCAATCTACGCGCTAGGAACACGAAAAACAAACAGAAGAACGCGCACTGCAGTGCGTCAGGACCAGCCAGGACCGTCGCGCACGACATCGCATCGTCTGCTGTGGGGGTAAAGTCACAGTGACTTTACTGTGGAGGTTAGTCCAGGCGACACCTGGCGGTAACTTCGGTCCCTACACAACAGTTAGGTTGAAACATTCCGCAGGCAGCTTACTTTGCAGCGACCATTTTACCGAATTATACAGACAGTTGCGCAAATCAGAGAAAATCGAAGAAAAATTCTCTCGGCTTAACCGCGCGTTTGTTTGGGCTCAAATTTTGCACAGAGGTTGCATTTGGTGGTCAGTTTTGTTTTATACTACATTTAGGTGGGGTACTTGCCTGATTCAGTCAGAATTTTTTGGAAATCCCCATCGTATGTGGCGACGACGATCCAAACCTGAAAGACATCGCAGCAATGTAGGGTGCCTCGATGCGCGCGCGCTCCGTTGAGGGTGAAGACAACTGCGTCGTCTGCTACGGCGGCCGCCATTGCCATGCCCACTTCAAAGGCGCGGGGCGTGCTCCAACAGGCTTTGTGCACTTCCCGCTGCAAAAACGCGCTTGTCTTCGCGACCAAAAGAAAACACAACTGCGTTTCGCGCCTTTTCTAATGAAGTGGCAACAGAATAGGCTTGTAAGGGACAACTGTCCAAATATTTTAAGATTTGGACGGTCGTTTCTCCTCGCACACGACGACTCCGGTGCTGGATTGGAAATAGTTCATAGAGCGCACTAGGAACCTAACTGCAGGATTAAAATAAATAATAACAGCAATATCGTAAGCAGGTAGATTGCATTCAATCACTCAAATGTAAATAATTAAGAACGCTCCAATAAGTGATAGCAGGTACCAAAAAAAACCTATGCAGATGCACTGAAAAAGTGAAGCTTTATTTTCGCATGGATGACTAATCGAACAAATTCACTTTTTCTCAGCTGTTATAAAATGTTTAGGAGAGTACAACTAATTTTATTTGTAACAAGCTCAGGGGCACAATTATGCCATGTGTACTATAAGCGGCTTTCCGCGCATATCATATCCAGCAATGAAATCAGGCAGGTGGCATCACCGATGTGAGCTGCAGTCGGCAGACTGTTACGGCTGTCACTAAACGTTTTAATGCGAGAGCAGCTCTCGCATTCCTTGGCTCGTTGTGCGAAAAGCCCGCCGTCACCGCGGCAGGAATGCGCGGCAGGGCTCCCTCGCTGCGGAGACCGGTTCTGACCTTTGACCGAGTCGGACGTGTTTTTTGACGCTCCTTCGACTTCGGCCGGGCCTAGCTACGCCGTGCAGCAACCGGGTTGGGCCCGCATCGCCTGCACGTACGACCCGCAGGCAACGGACCTGGACCTAGGATAGCCACCTCCCGTGGCCCCCCGGCCATGGAGCCCCACCAGGAGGCCCGCGGCCGCGGAATACGCAAGCCTAGGACTGTGCCGGACGGACCTCGTTCGCAGAGCGCACGCCGCGACCGGTCTATCGAATCATCTCCGCTGCTAGAGAGGTGGATAGAGTGCGTGCAACGCGCAACACAGCGCGCTGCCCTGACTCCGGAGACGGCGAAGGCAACGCTACGCACCTTGGCCCTTCCGCCACGTGCTGCTGCGATGGCGGCGCGCGCGGACCAACACGTGGGAGCCGCCATTGCCAGCCCGGTCCTGCAGCCACCACTCGGCGGCGGCTACATTCCAGCAGCGGTGGAAGCAGCTGTAGAAGAGCCAGAGGGGGACGACGCCATGGATCAAAGCATCCATCGCAAGCGGCGCCGTTCCACCCACTCTGAAGAGGGGGAGGGGAACAAAGGCAGCGGGGGCGAGGAATCTGCTGCTAAGCGCGAAGCGCTGCAGCTAACTGCACCTGTCTCACCTCCCCCTCCGCGTCCTGAGGGAGCGACCACAGGACAAAGAGCCAGGGAGGTGACAGCCGACAATGGCGTGTCTGCCAGTGCTGGCTGCTTTCCCCCTGCTCTCACCGGAACGCAAGCCCCCACTCTGAGGGACCAGCTGCCGGTGACGACATCGGCTGACGCGGCGCAGAAGCCAGCAAACCCAGCACGTGACCCAGAGGCCGCAGCTGCGGCTCTCAGACGGAGCGCGGCGCACGCTGCCAGCGTGCCTGACAGCAACGAACGCCACGCCCCCCTGGCATCCTCATGCTCACTGGAGACCGCCAGCCTGATCCCCTGGCGCCAGGCTTCAACCCGAGCACAGCGAAGGCGTAAGGCTGCCCTGCAGAGAGCTGCTGCTGCTGTGGCGGTCCATGAGGAGCTCCACTGGACAGTCCTGTTCCGGCCAGCGGAACGCGGCGTGGCCATAAGCAGGGAACAGGGCTGGGAGATTGCTGAGGAGCTGGGCCCGCGCCCTGGCGTGCTGGCGGTTCGCGTTAACACGCGGCGGAACGTCGTGGCGGTGGACACCGGCTGCGCAGCTACCTTCGGCTCGCTTCTGGCCACGACTGTCATCCGTGGCCTGGCTGTGTGCGCCAGGGAGCCAGCTCCTCGCAACCAGTCCAGTGGGCTCGTGTTCGGCGTGGACGCGCGCCGCTCAGCGGATCAGCTGCTTGCCGCAGTGGAGTCGGCGGTGGCAGTGACGTCGGCGTCGCTGTCGGGAAGCACGCTGCATCTCCGATTTGCGGCGCCGATCCCGCCGCCGCATGTGTTCATTTACAGGCGGCGCCTCGCTGTCCGGCCCTGCCGCCCGCGCCCACTGCAGTGTTCCCGCTGTTCCAGCCTGGGCCATGCCACCGAGGCCTGCAGAGCTGCTGCCCGCTGTGCCCGCTGCGGTGCGCCACACGACACTGGAGCGTGCACCAGCGGAAAATCGCGCTGCTCAAATTGCGGCGGTCGACACCCTGCCACGGACCCTTCATGCCCCCACTGGCAACGAGAGAGGCATGTCGCCACGATTTTGGCTTCGTCAGAGGTGCCTCTCTCACGACGGGCCGTGCGCGCGGTTGTATGCGAAGAAACGGCTCCGCAGGCTGCACAGCAGCAACCAAGCAAGCGCAGCTATGCGCAGGTTGCGGGCCACAGCAAGCAGCAGCAGCAGCCTTCTCAGCAGCTCCGGCCTCAGAAGCAGCGGGGGCAGCATCCCAAGCAGCAGGCCGGTTCCCGCACCGCACCAGTGAGGCCCGCACCGACTACCTCCGGTGGCTCCCCTCTGGACGCACGCGACGCCTTAATCGAGCGCCTGCAGGCCGCGCTGCGAGCACTAAGCGTGCTCCTGCCAGAGGGCTCCGAGGGTCGCCGCATCTGTGAGGAAGCGACATGCCCTCCTGCACTAAACAGCCAACAACATGGCTAGTCGCCGGGCAGTACCCCGCATTCCCACAGTCCTGCAATGGAACGTCCGCTCCCTTGCAGCGCGATACGCTGAGCTCCGCTCACGCATAACATCCGAACAACCAGAGGTGATCGCGCTGCAGGAAACTTACGTCCGGCTGCGGGATGGGGAGCCCCAAAGGCGGCTGCCCGGCTACATCGGTTACCATTCACCAACGAAGTGTGAGGAGGAGTCATGTGCATCGATCCCCTGCGGCGACCCAGCCCATCGACCCGGGAAATCGCGGGCCTCCATTTATGTGCGACGCGACGTCCAGCACGCGCTCGTCGGCACGGCGGCGGCGACGAGTGACGTTCAGGAGTGCGTGGCAGTGACAGTGCGCGTCGGGGGTGTTGACACATCAGTGGCCAGTGTTTATGTGCGCCCAGCTGTGGCGTGGAACGCGCTGTGTTTTCGTGCAGTGTCGTCGTGTTGTGCCCCGCGCCAGCTCATAGTTGGTGACTTCAACGCCCATCATTGTGCGTGGGGCAGTGCGCGCAACGACCGGCGCGGCGACGACCTGCATGACACAGCAACGCAGCTGGGACTCACTCCTCTCAACACTGGCCAGCCCACCTTCCGACGGCGTGGATCGTCAGGCTCCTGCATCGACGTTGCGTTCGCGTCCAGCGGCATCGAGGCGACCTGGCGTCGTGCACCATCACTCTGGGGCTCGGATCACTTCTCCATCACCATAGAGCCCACTGCCAAAGAGGCGCGCCCCATGCGTACGTACGCAATCGTGAATTGGGGCCGCTTCCGCCAAGAGGTGGACGCCGCCGCTGCGTCCGGCGCCGATTACTTCACCAGTCTTGTCCGGAGCGCCCTCGCAGCCACGCGTCGCGCAGAGGTGCGGGCAGGTCAGCCAACACCCGACAATAAGCTGCTCGATCTGCGCGACAAAAGGGACAAGGCGGAGCGCAGGGCGCGACGGACGGACAAGCCAGAAGACTGGACGGTCTACAATCGGCTGGACGCAGCGGCAAGGCGTCACTCCAACAAGCTTTATCGACGGCAGTGGGCTTCTCTCTGCAACACGATGGAGAAGGATCGCAGCTCGCGGCGGCTCTTCACCACCCTGCGGCGCATCACTACACCTCAGGCGAACCCTCAGCCCCTGGCCGCTCTCGCCATCTCGAGCGGCCAAACAAACCAACAGCTGGCTGAGCAGTTCGCTGACCGATTTGCGCCACAGCGTCCCGCGAGCAGTGCAGTGACGACATCGGGCCCCAGTTTTGACGCCAGGTACTCTTCCCCCGCCCCGGATGACGGCCCGTGCAACGCGCTCTTCACAGCGGCGGAACTGAACGACGCGCTGCACCACTGCACCCGCCGCTCATCGCCCGGGCCAGACGGGGTTACGTACCAGATGCTGCGCAACCTGGACGCGGAACAACGTCAAGTCCTCCTGCGGCAGCTCAACCTGGTGTGGGAACGCGGGGTGCTACCTGAGGAGTGGCGCACAGCGGTCGTCTGCCCGATACCGAAGCCAGGCCGCCCACCCACGGAGCTCAGCGGATACCGGCCAGTGGCGCTAACGTCGGCGGCATGCAAGCTGATGGAGCATATGGCGCTCCAACGCCTGCATGCGCGGGCCGCGGAGGCAGACTTGTTCGACGAGCGTCAGACAGGGTTTCGCGGGATGCGCTGCGCGGCAGATTCAATCGCGGACGTTGTCTCCGCACTCGAGCACGCCGTGGCGGCGCGGCAGGTAGCACTGCTCTTGCTGCTCGACGTGTCGAGTGCGTTTGACAACGTCCACCGTGCGGTAATTCTCGCGAGGCTGGAAGAGGCGGGCGTGGCCGGTCGTCTGTTGCGTTATGTGCAGGGGTTCCTCAACGCGCGCACTATTCGCGTGCGCGTGGGAGCGGCTCTCTCTCAGCCCCGCCCGGTGGATCTAGGCGTGCCGCAGGGGTCGGTGTTGTCCCCGTTCCTGTTCAATGTGGCGATGTCGGCGGTGCCGGGCTGTCTGCCCACAGGCAACCGGCACCGCGTGTACATCTCCATATACGCGGACGACATCGCTCTGTGGTGCTTGGGACCTCCGGGCGAGGCTTCCCGCGTGAGAGACTGTCTCCAGGGGTCCCTTGACGCTATCGGCGACCGGTTGCGGGGCCTCGGCCTGGCGCTTTGCGCGGAGAAGACTGCAGCCATGGCCTGCGCAGCTCGCAGATGCGCCCGCCTGGCGCCGCTGACGTTGGCTGGGACGCCGCTGCCGTGGAAGAGCTCCGTGCGGTACCTCGGCCTGGAAATCGACCAGCGCCTCTCCTTCCGCCCCGCGGCGACCAGGGCCTGCCAGCAGATGAAGAGGACTACAGCCGCTGTGCACAAGCTCACCGCCCGGGGCCAGGGGATTTCTCAGCAGGCTGCGCTGCGCCTCTACAACGCCGCAGCCTTAGGGGCGATACTCTACGCGCTGCCCCTCGTCACGGTGCGCAAACCATCATGGAAGGCACTGGAGGTGCAGCATCGCAAAGCGCTGCGGACCTGCCTCGGTCTACCCGGAAACTCGCAATGCGAGGCGACACTGGCCGAGGCGGGCGCGTGGCCGCTGCAGCTACAGGCCACGCAGCGCTCGCTGCACCACATTGACCGCCTTCACCGCGCACCAGACGGCGCGGAACTCCTGCAGCGCCTTCGTCAATACCCGCGCTCAAGAATGGGCGCGGCACTGCAGGAATATGACCAGCTGACGCGCGCCACGCCCCCCTACGGCCTCTGCTCCCCCTGGCCCCTCACGACGGAGGTACAGCGAGAGATCGTCGGCATCGCGGGAAAACGCAGCACACCACTATGTGCAGTGCAGCAGCTAGCCGGAGCCGTCATCTACGAGCAACTGCGCGACCATCTGCTTGTGTTCACTGACGGCTCCGTGGTGAGCGAAAACTGCTCGCTCGCCGCAGCGGCCACCATCCCCGCCCTGCAGCTGCACCGCCAGCAAAGAGTGGCTTACTTGGGCTCTTCGACCACGGCGGAGCTACTGGGTCTTCGCCTGGGCTTGGACCTGGTGCTCACCCTTACTCCGCCGCCACCCAGGTGTGCTCTGCTGTGTGATTCCCGTGCCGCCCTCAGCCGCCTGCAGACTCCCGCCCGTGGCACCCCGTTGCTGTGCGCGTTACGCGAGCGCATTGAGCGCCTCGCGGAGCGCAGATGCAGTATTCGCGTGCAGTGGGTGCCCGGTCACTGCGGCATCCGCGGCAACGAGCAAGCCGACGAGCTCGCCACCGCCGCACATCAGCTTCCTCCCAGCGACGAACCGCTCGCCCTGGAAGACGTGCGTGCGGTGATCTACGACCACCTCCGTCAGCAACACCCGGACCCTCGCATCGCGCGAGGAGAGCGTATATCTCTCGTCGGCGCGCGCTCACTGTCGCGCCTCCAGCGGGCGATGATCATCCGAGTGCGCGTCGGCTGCGTGTGGCCCGGGGTAAGACGGGTGCGCCACGGACTTTCGTCGAGCGACGCGTGCGCTGAATGCGGCGCAGTGGAGACATTGGAGCACATGCTCCTTCGCTGTACCGCTTCTGCAGTGCCGCGTCGCGAGATGCTCGCGGCATACAGGGCGCTGGGAATCATCCCGGACAGTCTCGAAGCGCTCCTGTGGCCGCGCGGCAGTGCGCGCACTCGTGACAGAACAATGGTGAGCCTCTGTGCGTTCATCGAGCAGGCGGACTTGACTCCCCGCTTGCTCTACGCCAGGTAGTGCACGCGTGACACGAACGCTCCGTGGGTGCTACCTCGGACGGTATACGCGGCCGGGCGCCCCACCCCGGCCGCTAGTGCAGTGTGCCGCGCGCGCGATTAATCCGAGACAGGACGCTACGTGCGCGCGGCTATGTACATACAGTTTACTTCTTGTGTAAGTGATTGTGCGCAGTGGCCGCTCGCGCGCACTTATTTTCGGACAATGCTTGGACATTAGCGCGCGAGCGGCGCGAACTTGATTACTTTTGTATTTTGTAAATAGTGTACAAAGCTCTACCCTGTCCTTTCTCGCTGTCGCTCCCCTCTATACTTCTCCTCACTATCCCCTCCCTTTCCCTTTCGTTTCCGCCGGCTGCAGCTCGGGTGCTCAAGATATTAGATAGCAATTGCCGCGGCCGGCAACACTCTTTTGCTTCACTTTTTTTTTTATTTTTATTTTTTTAAATAAACCACTACCACCACCACCACCCTCGCTGCAATTAACCCAGGGGGGGGGGGGGGGGTTCTGACGAGTGTATTGTCACCGCGGGGGTGACAATGAACAAGTTTAAACCTGTCGGCATGGTGAAGGAAGGAGCGAGCAGACAGGGGAATATTCCTGCAGCTACCGAGTGCATTAAAAGGAAAATCCCCGCGGCCAACATCAGCTGGCCTTCAGTTTTCGGAGAGCGAGGTTGCGGTGCTATGCCGTCTTCACCATCTGAAGTTCAATCACTCGCGTCCACATCATCACGCGAGACAGCAAAGCGTGGCCGTAGGCGGCAGAGCATGGTCGTCTCGCTTTGTCGCGACCTCATAATCAGCAACTTTCAGAGCCTCACAAAAATTACGTAGCCGCACTAAACATTGCAGTAGCATTTCCCCGCAACCCTACATTCAGAGACAAGTAACGCTCTCGCATTTACACATAACAAGGATTGCTTAAGTGCCCCCATAATCGAAATGGACTGCACTTTTCCTTTATTTTACTATGAAGGAGAATTGTTCGCGCCATTGTGAAGAGATTTCATGTTCATTGTTTCAAGTTAAAATGCAGTCAGTGAGTCAGAAGAGCAGGCGCACCAAAAACAGGCCTCAAACTTTTATCAGCGAGAAAGTCTCATTCAAAGGAAAATACTCGAACAACGCCCTTTTTTTTCTTTTTTTGCAGTCAATCTCGTCGAGTGAATGCGGGCATTTTTGTTTTCTTAGAAGGTGCCGAACTTTCCGGGCACTGATACTTGTTCTGTGAGCAATCTAATTTGCTCCCAAATTCGCCACACAATCCCTGTGCACCAAGTTGCTAATCCTCAGCGGCACTTAATTTCAGAGCGATAATATTTACATTTCCCTGTTCAGACCTTCCACATTTTCTCTCAATAAAAATAAATTGCGTACCTCAACGGCACGCACATGCGAATCCTATGGCGTACGAAGGAAAGTTTTACTCATGCTGCAAATGCACGATCTGTTTGTCTGCTGCCACTTGTCGCGCTTAGTATTTACTGTCAAAAGCAGCCTTTTCTTGGGGTCCCTCGGGAACTGAAATATTCTCCATCCATTTCTGGAGTGGTTGGTGCACTGCGGCACACAACAACCCGGCATTTTTCGATGCGCGCCCGGTCAGCACCAAGAGAAAAGGCGACAAAGCGAACGCACGTGTTACGGCCGCCGCGCCGCCGCGCCGCCGCGAGAAAGGGCATGAAAATGGCCGCCGATGGACTGTCACGGCCGGCGAGGCGGCACTCGCCCTCCCAAAGGGTGACTCCACCCTAGAGGGGGCGCGCGCGCATCGAGGCACCCTACAGCAATGGTACCCGTAGCGCCATCTCGCACCCACCGGAGAAACCCAGCTGTGCTAAGTGGAGAGATCGTTTCTCCGATGGCTGCGAGATGGCGCCACGCGTACCATTGCTGCGAAGTCTTTCGATTTTGGTTCTCCGTCGCCACAGACGATGGGGATTTCCAAATAATTCTGCTCGAATCAGGCAAGTACCCCACCTAAATGTAGTATAAAACAAAACTGACCACTAAATGCAACCTCTGTGCGAAATTTGAGCCCGAACAAACGCGCGGTTAAGCCGAGAGAATTTTTCTTCGATTTTCTCTGATTTGCGCAACTGTCTGTATAATTCGGTAAAATGGTCGCTGCAAAGTAAGCTGCCTGCGGAATGTTTCAACCTATTCTTTCTTATATTTATCCCCCATTGATAGCATAACTTGGGCTTGAGCGTGGGAACAAGCATCGCAGTAAAGAGCAGAGTTGGCGAAGCTAGGCAAACGAGACGACACCGAGCCGAGTAGACGAGGCTCCATACTTGCTGTGTGTAGCGACGTCCTGTCGTCTGCTAGTGTCGCCCCATTGAAATGCAATGGGCCCTTATTTTTGAAACGTCCTTCCCGAAGACTTCGCTGGTCTCCTCGCTCAGTTGGCGGCGCAAAAGGTGGGCATTGACATGGAAAAAGACGAGAACGGCGAAAAGACGAAATGCTAAGTGGGAAAACAAAACTGGAACTGAAAAACCGTGCTCAGCTCCGATTTCATGCACTGCCAAAGGTTGACTTCCGGGACAAGGCCACTTACTTCCGGTGGCTTCACTTTCGGGCGCCCGATGCGGCATCCAGCTGGGCCCGATTCTCGATATTCACATTCGCCTGTCGGCGCCATATTGCCTCTCTGATTGGCTGTCAGAAGTGTCAATCGCCGTCAATGGGCGTGTCAATCAGGGTCGGTTACACAAGCACTTTTCGCGGTGACGTCGATTTGACGTGGCATTGAAAATGCATTTTCGTAGCGCTATTCTTGGTGCCCGGCTGGTACATATATGTGATTTTGAAGGGAAAAGAAGCTACAAGTGGGCCGCGCGAGAGCACTTGCGCTCGACTTGCCAATAGACGATATGCGAAATGCGCAGCGCCATCTCTCGGCGCTCCGAGAACTAAGTCCTCCATGTTGGCACGGTACGGAAAACGAAACCGCTGCCCAGCGTTGGGTTAAAACGGCTGCGCTTCGTTTGAAAAGTAAAATGCCGATGCAGTGTTGCGCTACCCTCTCCACTGTGAAAAGACACTACGATGCGTGCCAGAACTAGGTGCGTTCAAGCTTTTCACTTTTCTATTTTTTTTACTCCGTCCCAACGTTTTAGTAACACAAAACGCCATGCGAGGTATCATGTGTCAGCACGCGGATCAGTGCGCAGCTTTCGCTTTCTGCGCTGATTTTTGACAAATCTCTCGAGGTGATTTGCGTTTAAATTAAGATAAGGATACAGCCTTTGTTGTCTCTGATCAAAATTAGAAGCCGATTTCGTGCATTTATCAACTCTCCGGTCGGGCGTGAATATATATAGACGCATACTTGAACAACGTAATAGAGAAGGTAATTTTTTTGAGCGGGCCAATCGCTTGTGCCGTGGCGAAATAAGTTCACTCGAAGAACCATATGCCGATTACTGCTTAGTTTGCTACGTGTTCAGTTAAGTTTTTCCCGTGTTCAGTTAGTTTTAGAAGGGCGAGCAAACTCTCTGGAACATATACGCATATGTTATGCGCGTTAAGGAGTCTTTGTGAAGCAATACACCCTACGTATAAAAACTGAGGTGCGAATGGTTTATTTCTTGAGGATTCCTATACCTTCGATATCTGCGGCGACCAAAATCTAAAAAAAAAGGAGCGAATAATATAGCTACTTTATTATGAAGGAGGGACGCATGTCTAAGCTAGAAAGTAAATGCAACAGTGTTCTGAAAACGCTTCAGGCCATCAGATTTTATTATCATTGTGGCAAGCTCCAACAGCTTGCCTCGCAACAAAGCCATTTGTCCAAGTTTGGGAGTAAGCTAATTAAGTTTCGGAAGCAACCGAACATGCTAATTTCGCCCCTGCACACACAGCCTGACCAGCGTATCGAGTCCGTGCATGCACCTACAGCTGTGACATCTTTCTCTAATCAAGCCGCCGCGGTGGCTCAGTGCTTATCTGAAAAAAAAAAAAAAAAGCTGCGTCTTTGCTTACAATATTTTGAATTATATGTGCATGCCCACTTCCTCTTGTTAATGTCGACTGACTGCGAGCAGGACGCGGTTTCAACGAATTGTGGCGAAAATCAACCGACGCCGGGCTCTGAAACGGTGACGTTGAAAACCGCGGATGCGCATTGCACATTACAGTAAAGGAATCGAATTACGCAGCTGGTCGAGGGTCTTGTGTGATTATACTGCAATGCACGAAGCTCCTGGCATCGGCGCGAACGAAAGTTCGCACTGTCACAGAAGTTTGTCAACACACGTGCTCACTCACCGCAAAATAACCGCTCGCTACCCTACCAGATGAATTCGCGTCCACTTGGGAATAAAATATCCATGATAATGCGTGATGCTTGAACTGGTGCTTTAATGCGAGCATTAAAACGACAACAGCACACGGTCACGGTTCGACTTTCCAACCCACTTTCGAGTGCGGATTATTGCGATCATCAGCGCCAGACTTCAAGCGAAGCTAAGGATGCGGTAGGAGTAAGCTGGCGCTTATTGAAAGCACCTACATTTGGTCGAAGATCAGCTGTGAAAACAACGCAGCAGCTGAAGCTTGCCTGTTGAAATTCCACTCGCAAGAAGAAAGTACGCATAGCAAACGATGCACCAGCTCGACGAGCTCGACCGCGCCAAGATGGAAACCGGAAGTTGTGGGCGCGGTGTTGCCAGACCGCCAAGCAATTTCGCATATCGTCTATTTGGAGAAAATAGCTGCACACCGGAAATGGCAGCTTCCTAAAATCTGATTGGTTGGAACAATATCACGTAAATCACGTGATAGGCACACATGTTGGAGTGATGTCAGAATGACGTATCATCACGTTTACGTTGTGCCGCCATTGCAAAAAATGGCTGAAATTCGCCGCCATCATTTCGCTCGGCGAAAGGCACCCGATCATGCAAATGAGTTTGTGAAATGCTGATTTATACGGCGTTAGGTAGCCGCACTTTAACGGGTATTTATTTCAAGACAAAACTAAGCTTACAAAAGTCTTGTTTTGATTGCACAATGTAATGGTATGGCGTTATAAGAGCACATCTGAAATAAGCAACCCTTGGGAGCGTTAATAGTGAAGGCTTAAGTGTACAGCCGCATAGGGGCGCTAACTGCTCTCCCGTTGCAAACCCTTCGCTCTCAGTGAGAAATCATCCGTCCGTGCGGTTAGTGAAGCGCGAAAATTGCGCGAAAATTGCTCGAATGGCGGTGCCGGCGCTGCGATTTGCTGCTCCTTGCATTCATTCGTCGTTTGTTAAACCCTAGAAGTGGGAAAGGTGAGCGACTTTCGAGGTCACCGCGATGCTTTCGAGTTGTCTCTGACTAGACAGCTCGTCTGTGCAGTCACCTGACGAGGCATATGGTGTGGTGGCTATGCAAGGATGCATTGCGGCGAGAAGCAGTACCGAACTGTCGAGCTCTGAGGGGTGATCGCCAGCTGTGAAACGTCGCTGAACGGATGGGCTTTCGCGCGTGATGAGCGGATGACACGACAGGTGTTCGCGCGGCCGACCAACAAACTCCAGGAATGTGTCGGGCTTCTCGACGGGACATCCGTGTGTGTGTAGCGTCATTCTCATTCCTTTTGCATGCATGCTGCGAATCCGAAATTTTTATTCGGCATTTCGCGTTGCTTTTTTCATCATACTGTTTTCAGTTTTTGCACACAGCTCAAGTTGAGAAAGCAAAGTCTAGCATGCTAGTACGTTGGTCGATTGCTTTGTTTTTGGTGTTGATGAATGTGATAGGCAGCATAGGTGAAATCAGCTGGAAGGCGTCGTTTCCTTAAGTGTGGAAAAAAAAAAAAAAATTGCGTGAAACTCTAAAAGAATACTATACCCTGGCTTAAGCATTATTAGTGAAGCACAGAAAAGTGATTTTGCTATTCAAGGTAAAATTTTCTTAACAGTGTTACATCATCAGTTACACAGCAGTCACGTGGAAATGACCGTAGGATGGTGAAAAAAATCATCTCTCTTAGGGCGCGCGACAAACAAACATGTATGACTCTTGTACACTTTATTTACAGGCGTGTTGTTCCTGCCGGTGAAGGTTCCAGCTCACTCGAAGTCTGTACGGGATCCATCCATGACCCGTTTGTGTGCAATCTCTCTTCATGTGCTGCCCGCATGGAAATCGTCAAACTGGTGAGCACGCGCTTAGTGTGTTGGGGCAAGCATTAAGGGATAACATGTTTGCCTTTAAGATTGCGTACGGCTAATGATATCTGATTGCATTTATATATAGTTTATTCAGCAAGCAAGAACAGTGTAAATAGAACCAGATATGAAAATAATGTAAATTAATCATGTCTGTACTTTTCAGGTGACAACAGAGATAGGTGTGCGTGACACACAGTGTTGTTCTGTGGTTTTGAATTTCTCTCAGTGACCGCAGTGTCAAGGTAGCCCCATTTCGATTGGTGCAAAATGCGAAAGCATGCATATACTGAAAAACTCAAGGTAGTCATAAACAGTTAAACTTGTGCCCTTCCTTGCAGTGCATTCTGTAGCGGTTTTCTTGAGTATAGAAAGACTGTAGTAATTATTTGTGTGCATCAGTTTGGGAAGTCTGCCATCAAGTACCTCTAGCTATATAGAAACAGTTTGTTTTGATACTAATGATTGGTTTTGCAGTGAGCGTATTTTACATATTTACGTAAAACTAGACTATTTTTGAACACAATGTCTAGTTCGTTGGGAGATTTCAGTGCACAGCATTGATTAGTGTGCAGGTGATGGTGTGCATCTTATGCAGACGTGGCAGACCACCCTCACCATGGGGTCTCGTGCTCTGGAGCCAGGATACCAGATTCATGTTTGGTCACCTCCCAGCTGGTCTGGTTACCCAGCTGGGTGGCCATACCAGGCTCCTGAGGTGTCTGCAAAGGCCATGGTACAGCATGAGCAAGAGTTCTCTGCGAAGGCCACCACAGCTTGCATTGTGCAACCCAACATATTCATCCACACTCAGCTGCAGGACCATGACACCTCTGGCAAGTGGTGATAATAGCAGGAGCACCAACATCTACAACAAGGAGGAGGACACAGCACCATTTGGATTCTACCTGACAGACAGGAAGTGCACGATCAGCAGCTGCGTGCAGGAATTGCACTCACTGCTGTGGTTGTCACGTGTAGCTATGCCACAAGTAATCAGCGTACATTTGCTCTGCTTCAAGTTTGATAGCATACTGCTAGGAAGCTGGTGAAGTCTTCATCATTTTGGTGCTGTTCTTTGAATAGGACCATATTGGTGGTATCCATGACAGTAGAAATCATTTTTGTCTGGTGCTGCAGTTTTGTGTGAGTCAGGAAGTGCCCCAAGTGTTTTCAGCCTACCGTCTGCCAACTTGCTGAGTGCGTGCTTCAAAACATGCTTTGGTGATTGTGAAGAAGTGCCATCCCTTCGTGTGGTGCCTCCCTATGTGTCCTGCTTGTACACAATGCACATTTTATTTGGTGCTTAAGTTCAGTGAAGCACAGGAAGGCACCAAAATGTTTTCCTTCCAGCACCATTGTGTTGACTGGACATGCTTTCACCAATGCATTTCTGTTTGCTTTGGTGTTTGTTGAGAGCCAGCAGTCCAGAACATGCTCAACATACAGCATGGTCGCTGTGTCTCTAGTTATGTACAACATCTCTTCTTCAGGGTGCAACACGTCTTGTGTGGCACTGTTTGTGTGATAAGATCACAACATGCTTTGCCTCATGGCATTTGGTTTCCTTTGTCTGCTTTCTTTCGACTGCGTCTTTCACATGCTGCACGTAGTTATACAGCAGTGAACTATTTTTCCTGAAGGAAAAGTCACGCAGTTGTTTCACGCTCAATTTCCCGGATGAAAATGCAAGGCCTGGCCAGCGTTCTGACGCGTGTACCCATTCCCATCTTCTAGCTGAAATTTGTACCCCTGACGAAAACCTACAAATTGTACATTAGTTCAGTTGAAGGTAACTGGAAGTATAAATTATGCAGCTGGACATAATTTGTGTTTCAATAATAAAGCTCCAAGCGCTGGTGTTTTGTCCTTCTCTTGTGTTGTCTTTCACTGCGCTGTTTTTCCAATTCGTAAAACATGTACCAACCAGCCCGTATTTGCCCTCTTCTGGAACTCCAAATGGCATTTTGTAGCTGGAAGGGCATGATCCGGTTCAATAAGTTAGCTGGAAATGGATCATAATAGTAGTAGTAGTAGTAAACGCTCTTGATCTTTCTGGGTTACGCAGGCGGTTTTTCCAGGTCCGGGATCTTTTTCTGTGCTGGGCTATCAACCTTGAATGCAACCTTGAATGGAAGGTCACTGCCCACCTGTCCTCCCAGTGAAACTGTGTTAGATCCCATTTTCATTGACTCGTCCCCTTGCACTTTGATTCATATAAGTTGGGGTTGCTGTTTGGTCATTTTAAGACAAATCCTAGACAACCTGTTTACCCTCTGCACCCTTAGTGCGATTGGACCGTATCAGTGTCCGTGCTGCCATTTTTCCGTTTAGCAAAGGTGGCTACTTCAGCTGGCTACCTCAGTTTGCAAACTAGGCAACACTAATGTGCATGTACACCACTGTCAAACGTTTATGAAAGACTACTCTGTCCCGAAAAAATTCTTATCTTTGTAGATGAGACATATTCGTCAATATGTATTGTTGCACTAGGTAATGATTCGCAGTTAGGCTGCCTAATGAATTCTAGGATCAGTGATGGAAATTAATTATTTTGCCAATAATGGCTTCCACAAACTTTTCACTGTGCATGTAAGAGACACCTCACTCCTTTTAGGCAAATTGCAGCACCTAAAGAGGCATTGCAACTTGTCTCGCTCCCCAATTATACGGGGGCACACTTAAGCTCAGCATTCATGGGTATGACGAGACAGTGTTTACGGCTCCCTGCAGTGGTTTGTCTTCACACACACAGTCGCTGTTCTTCATTCGTGTTCACACATTTATCACAATTGCCTCAACACAGGTTCCACATTCTTGTCTTTGAACTCTTCCACACTGCAGTTCACCTACATAATGTTACTGTAATTAGTTTCTCACTAATTGGCACATCTCTGGTTCACTGCAGTGATTACATTACTAAGCTTCAAATTAAGCCAACAGCACCCACACATCACTCCCCCCCCCCTTTGTACCTCAGCAAAGTCAATGTGCCTACATGGCCTAGTTGGTAGTGTGCCTGGCTGGCGATCCAGGGGTCATGGGTTTCAAGGCAGACAGAAATTTAGTAATTTTCTGTACGTAAAGTCTATTATTTTATAACGTGAAGTAGCTTCAGACATGTGCTGACGTTTGATTCAGATTACAAATCCTCTTTTCAGTGACTTTCACTGCGGACATCCACGCCTGAAGCTTGTTTTTTGACGCAATGCCGGCTGGATAACACTGGTTTTTCTGCTGAATCGCAGCCTCTCTCCTTGACAGTGGTGTGTGCAGGCTTTCCGTACCTTTCTTTTCTGGTTGCACATGGCACCCAATATAATTTTTCAGGGGGCTTAAATTTTGTGCACAGGCACTTGCAATGACTCCAATTTCATCAACATTTTACAACCTGTTCTATCATTACATTGGTGATGAATAACTTCTGTTCTGTTTTCCTCTTGGAAACTCTGAGTCAGACTTGCTTAACATTTTTCAAGCTGCCTTAATCATGCTCAAAAAAACAATTTACCCTCCATGTGCACACACCACTAGGCATTTTAAATGTTCTATTTTTTTTTTTTTCATGCAGTGGAGTGTAATACATACATAGAGGGGAGAAATCTCCAACCTGTCACTTATGCTCGAGCACCAGAGCGGATTTTAAACGCACATATCAGGCTTGCCCAAACAAACTGAAACCTCCTTTCCAAGGGATGGAATCACAGGAGCGATGGGAGGCTGCTCTGCGCAGCTCACAGGCAGAGCTACAGCTTTGCATCATGGCCTGGGCCTTGAAGGTCACCGCAGCCAAACAGTGCCTCGTCACCTAGAGTGGCCTGAGGGCCGTCACCGACCTGTTCAACACCCCTTCACCCACCCTCACCTGATCCACTGAAGTGGGACTAATAAAGTTATTACCAACCAAGGGCTGTAATAGCCTTCCTGCCAACGCACTTCACCATGGTAATTTTGAACTGCTTCTTTGAACAAATAATCTCTGAGCTGTATGCAAGCTTTGTTCTCAGTACAGGTCGGCCCTTTGTTATTGGAATGTGGTAATCTACTGTTGCAGAGCAACTTCGATTAGTCCTCAGTGTCCTTTCAGACATTTGCTGACATTTCAGCACCTACATCTGGTATGGTGCCCTTCACTGAACTGTAGATGTCATATTTTGAGTGTACATAGAGGGTTGTCTATTTTAGTTCACAGTAAAGGAAAGTACTTTGAGAGTGAACGCATTTCATTGAGCATGCAGTGCAGTGCACAATAGTGGCATCACAGGGTCTTTATTGCATCAGTGTATGGTGTAAATGTTGCCTAACGGCATTGTGATCCACTGCTTAAAGAGAACCAACAATGGCCCTGATATGTATGTGGTCAGGAGTGTGCACAGAGGGAAAGTCATGCACTTGCACATCAGGCTAGAAACATGACTGAGGCCTCTTGTAGATTGCTCGTGAAGTGCACAGGGCTTGCCAAAACCAATCCACATCATCCAGTGTTATCATATGCTGCATTAATGGACCTTCTGCCAGAATACCACTGCTTGTCTATGATGCTGCCTCCCTCAAATACTGTGGGCCATGTTAGCCTTGCATTTCTTGCCCCCTTTGTGTGCTATCTTGCTGCTGTGCATGCTTGTGCTTTTCTTGTTGTGTTGCTGTTCTTCCTTCTTAACTCACCGTTGTTCTCCTTCAGCTCCTTGACCTGACACCGAGGCATGTTCAGGCTTAATATGGCATGTGCACTAGATAATACGCGTGTATGTGCATCCTATGATAATAACTTGCATGCACGTTCCCAGGTGGCCGAAATTTCCGGAGCCCTTGACAACGGCGTCCCTCATAGCCTGAGTTGCTTTGGGACATTAAACCCCAATAAACCAAACCAATAACTTGCATGAAGCAAATAAAGCAAGTGTCTTGCACACTGCATTAGCTGTTTGTAATGTGGCATCACCCTCCACTTTCACTATCCTCTTCTATATTCGTCCCACTCCCCAATGTTGAGTAGCATATGTGAAGATATCTTTTTCCAGCCGACTTCACCTCTCTTGACATCACACGTTGCCCTCTTACAAGGAATCTTGCTGCATTGCAAGGAGCTGCCTGGTGCTGCTGTAGATGCATTACTGTTATCCTACAGCAAAGGAATTGTAAGGATGTGCATGACAAATTTTGTTTCACCTCTCACATTTTGGTGCGTACTTGCATCACACGAGTGGTGTAGCTGCCTATATGCCCTTGGTAAGTGCTGTGTGCTCATTGTTAGACAGAATTAAAGAGATTGAGGGCCTTTTCAAACATTGAAATTAAATAGCATTATTGAGAGCCTTTCTTTATTTGAATGAAATAATGTACCTGCCACTCTACGCCATGCATTCGTGAGGTTTTTTTAATAAAGGCCGTGAAGTCTGCTTGCAGGCAGACTTAGTTAATGTTCACAAAGCAAAAGATGAGTTCCATGTCCTATTCAGATTAAGTGAAACGCCAACACTGTGAAATACATGCTTCTGTTGACAGTGGACTTTTAGCTGTGTCTGTTTTTCTTTAAGTACTGGCGGGAAACAATATCTCCCTATTTTGCTTTCGCATTTGACGCTTTTGATAATAAGAAGTACGCGCTCATAGCGTTGCACTTGACGCGATTCGCAGTCGCGTTTCGTGCTCGGCCGCTTGCAAACGTAACCAAGGGTAGCGTTAAGTTCTATGCACCTGAAGAAGTGACACGGTGAGGTAAAGCTTTCCAACGCCACTGACGCGTTGAGGTTACGATCGAGAGCCAGCCGTTTCTCCGCCAATTCCTCTCCCCGTGACGCTGATCGCATCTCACAAGTACGGAGACGCGACACGCTGCGCGATGGCTTCGGAAGCGGTCGCTCTTATTTCCGTGACGACCGGCCACAGGGTCTTTAGCGTCGCATTCAGCACCATCACCCAGCTAATGTGTGCGGCGAGTACGCCGAGACCGCCGCTGCCGCCGCCGCAACGCATTTCACCGTCCATCACTACGGCGCTACTGGCTACTGTGCTAACTCACCTTCGCGACGCAACTCGGCGGTGTTTTTTGTACTTGGCGCCAAGTAGCAGACGACACTTTATTTTTTTGTCATACTTTTTTCTTTATTCTTCAATGTCGTCATTCTATTCTGCTGTTACGTATTTTCGCACCGCCCCGATTCACACGTCACGGGTACGCCCCGCTCATGGCGGATTGGCGAATATCGAGAATCGGGCCCCTAGTGGAGATCAGTGGTTGTGACATTCCAGCGCGATCGAAAGCAAAACATACACTGTTGGTTTCGGTATATGACGCACGTATCCTGAACTCGCAGCATATGGCCAGGGCCTTTGTTTATAAGGCCCTGATCATGCACAAAGTTTTGAGGCGAAAGCTTCACTATGCTGGTCGCGCATTAAGCTAAATTGATTTTTTTTTTTTTTAGTAAAGGAAATGGCGCAGTATCTGTGTCACATATCTCGGTGGATACCTGGACCGCGCCGTTGTGGGAAGGGAAGCGAGTGAAAGAAGAAAGAGGTGACGTAGTGGAAGTCTCCGGATTAAGCCTGAGGACATCATCATCATTAATTTCGACGACCTGGGTTTCATTAACGTGCACTGACATCGCACAGCACACGGGCGCCTTTTACGTTCCGCCTCCATCGAACGCGGCCGCCGCGGTCGAGTTCGAACTCGGGTACTCAGGCTCAGTAGACGAGCGCCTCAACCACGGAGCCACCGCGGCCGGTACGCTTTGAGCTGCGAAACCACCGTCCCAGGGGGACAGTTATGCGCATTTCTTTCGCTTTCGAAGCTGCCGCTCTTCATCGGATTCGTAGCTTAAAAAATAAAAAAGGTGTGTCCATTGTCCAAGGGGGGCCAGTTATGCGCGCCTTTAATTCGCTTTCGAAGTACCCTTCCTTTTCCCCAACATACATGGACTTCAGTATTTATCTTCCAGAGTAAAAAAAAAAAAAAAAAATTCTGGGCGCAATCTAATGACCTGTGATCAAGACCAAACCTCGCTGACAAGATAGCGTACGTGTTGTTTTGCGTTGACTTTTACGGCGCATAAGCGACTATGACTATCATGCACCAACCAAAGCATAGAATTTCTTTGCTTTTAAGAAACTTCTATGGAGCTTAAAATCTGACAGTTTGATAAGCTTTCTTTTTCTTAAAATATAAAGACAAGACATATGTCCACAAGTGCTTTCTCTAGCGAGCAAAAAACAAAGGTGAAAAGATCGGCCTACATTCAGAATAAAACAATGGAAAATGTTTTTTCCTGATAACTTTGTCCAGCTTTGCCCATTAAGCTGTGCATATAGGTTTGTGCGTCCAATATGCAAAAGTGGCATAAAATGACCTCAGTGAATGCAATAGGAAAGAGAGCCCGTGCACTATCAAACATTCAAGCCTTTACATCAATGTATAGACAAATAGTGCAGAGCCTTTTCTTTTGTTTTGCTCAACAAGTGAACAGACTTGCGACTTTGCATGCATTGCTCTGACGATATTATTGATTTACGATAGATTTATACTGTAACCTGGGCATTTAAATTCTTCTATAGGGGCTTTGACAATTATTGTGTTGTCTGCATCATTTCTGCAGTGAGCACAGATTTATCTGATACTATATACCTCCAGGCTTTACATTCAATGGAATTTGATATATGCTTTACACAGTTTTCTTGCTTGATTGAGCAACTTTGATGATAAACGCCAAGAGCTTTCAAACTGAAAACTTAACGATAAACAAATTATTTTTACTTCTATTTAATGAGACCAGTTCAGCTGCGTGATGTCCAGTTACGTAATCATATGACCAAAATCCTGCATGAAAGTTTTAACCCTTGCTCTCTCTATTTCATCAAAATGCCTTACCTTTAATTAAAAATGAAATGGGTCTTATTATACCCGAGCACTTACTTGAAGGATCTTTAAACATATTTTTTCTATACATACAGATATATATAAAGATTTCAATGAATCGTTTGAGTCAACATGAATTCCATTCAACTCGATGTATCTTAAGATTTACTTCAATATTTAATTTAGAAGTCTTTACTTATTTACTTATTTATTTCATACTTCCTCAAAAGCCCTCTGAAGCGGTACCACATCACATGAGTGCTTTACTGAGCATAACAGTGCTTCAGTTGATTTGAATAGTGATGAGAACCCCAGGTGGTCGAAATTTCTGCAGCCCTTCACTACAGCGTCCCTCATAGCCTGAGTCGTTTTGGGACGACAAACCCCAATAAACCAAACCAATAATGATGGAGTCAGTGTGGAGCACAATGTAGGCAGCCAAGTCATTTCATGCCTTTCACAGTGCGTACAAAAAATGAAGACAGATGTTCAGACTTGCGGGCAGGTGGAGGATAGGTGGTCTTTCCATGGTTCGTGTGCCTCGAGGTGTGGTAGGCAGGGATGACAAGACTTGTGCACTATATCATAACAGAATTCATGACATAGACATAGTCTTGTGATGTGACATCATTTAGTTAAATTTGTGAGACGAGCACTGCATTTTAGTTTGGCGACACTTTCACGATAAGAACAAGCAGAGAAGATGAACCTACAGCGGCGTGGTTTTGCATTGCTTCCAGTGTACTGTTCAATTATTAAGATTACGGTCCGAATTACTCATGCACACTCTGATCTCAACAGTACAAATGTTACATAGGCTAATGATTTCAACGATGGTGGTTGAAAGCTCATAAAGTTTAGAGCTTATAGAGTACCATTTGTAGGGAATGTTCATCCTTGATTTCTTCTTGTCGAGCTTGTGCACCACCTTGATCTGCTTTCTAATTGCCACTGATTCCGAAGTCGCTCAGAACCCAGAAAAATTTTGACATGTCCATGTGTTGTGGCTCTTGTTACATTGTGTATGATGTCTCCAATTAGAGGTGTAACTGCATTTGTATGGTGAAGTTTGGCACGTGAGTATGCTCAGAGAGTCAGTTAAAATGATGCTGTTCACATTGTTATCATTTATTATTTTTTCTACAGCCTCAGAGAGGGTGTAACACTCTGTAATGAAGATGGACTCACTTTGAGATAGCCGTATACTGCTCTTTCCCAATTGTTTTGTACTACGGCACTGCCAAGGTAGCATTCTGATTTTGAACCATTGGCATAAAATGCTGCATATTCATGGTTTTTTTTGTTTCCTAAACATTCTTGTAATATATGTTCATTAGCCGTTTATTTTTTCTGAAAATGTGCTAATGTGCGTTAAAGTGAAGTACCAGATAGCATCATGATCTGCGTTCTTTAAGAAGCAATTTGAAGCATCGGCACTGGGCTGGATTTTCTGTAACTGATACAAAACTGGTGCCACTGATACATACAGTTTCCAGAAAGGCTGTCCGGGCAGCCAAAGCGATGAGCTGCGCCCCACAGCCAGTTGAAGAAGCAAGCGATTGCTTAGCTCGGTAGGTGGACAAGTTTTGCAGTTCTTAGAAGATGCCGTTTCATTTTATTGCTAGAATTAAAGCCAAAGGAAGAGCCATCACTCCTCTAACTAAAACGCGGCAAACATGCAATACGTATGGTAATCTTTAAAACAGGCGCAAAACTCGTCCAGTCACGGAGCCAGAATGTCTACTGCTTTTTTGCCTGGCAGGTGAAGCAGCCCGTCGGATCCGATGCTTAATTGGCTCACATCTGCGGACACGGTACACACAGCCAACAGGAGTCTCTCCTTAATTCCAGAAAATGCAAGCAATTACCAGTGTCTAGTTACATCTCAAAGAACACAAACCATAATTTGTTACTCTGCGAGTGATGTTTGCTCATGATTAGGTCAGTATCTTACATACAGGAACTTTTCAATCCAGCATATAGCTACGGCAGTCTCTGCAGATGCCGATGTCAGTCGCATAGGTGATAAATACGAGTTTGTTATAACTTACCAGTTGCCTTGGCTCTGATGCATTACAGCAATTCGTCAAAGACACATTAAAAGTGAATGTTATTCATTGCAATGATCACCGTTTTATTAATAAACTCAACGCTGCTCCGCAGTTTTCGTTCTTTCTCTAATTTACAATAGCATACATTCGGAAGATGGGATGACACAGTGGAGCAACACAATTACCAGCAGTAAACACATGAAAAACTCTCGACAGTCTACTAAATTTATGCGCTCATCTTTGTTAGTTTGCCAGATAGCTAAATCTATCAGACTGCTCGGCACTTCTCATTTTGGTCAGCGACATTCTTCATGATCGTTCTTCAGGCCCAAGCTGACAGCAGCACATAACTATGGGGCTGAAACACTAGCCTAAGCTCACAGCATAGGCTGCATTCGTACCCTTATTTCTCAGCAATGTTTTCTCATTCACTGTTGCATACAGTGATGCACCTCAGCCACGTTAGTTTCCTTTTTCTTGAAGTGGAGCTTTCGTCATCAGGAAGGTCGTAGATTTAGCCTTGCGCAACGGGGATGTGCGTAGACTGACAAACCAGTGCCCAGTGGTTCCTGGAGCCCAAGCGGAGGCAGACAGGCCCTTTCATTGTCCATTTACTCCAGCCAATTTGAACTGTCCAAGAGGGCCTGTTATAATGCTCTTCTTTGTACTTTGCACTCTCAGGAGAGGGTAAAAGAATCTCTTCAATTTTGTGAACCGAACATTTACAGCACCACAAAAGTCTCTCCCGCTCATCTCAAATACACCCTGTGCCCTTCCAGACAGATCGAGCAACCCCATTCCAAAAAACATCCTAATCTCATCTGTTAATCCCACTCATTACCATCCAATGCTATATTTGGCTTCTTTCAAGGTATGACCGCTTTGTAGTACGAGACAAAAACTTGGAGAAGCTTCTGAAAAAACACTACTTGTGTTTCTAATATCCTTTAGAGCTGTCATCTATAAGTTAGTGCTGTCAGTTAGTGCTGCTACTAGTGCTGTCATCTGTAAGTGATAGCAATTCCTTCCTGGATGCAAGGCACAATGACGCCTAAGGATGCTCCAAGTATAACACTAAAAAAAAGCGAACAGCAGCTTTTAGAAGAATTGCACTGTTTTTGAATTTTTATGCACATTATGTCAAGCAAGTGAGTTTTAAAAACAGCCAGAATGTATTCAACATTTTTTAATGGAAACTGCTACAAAATACTACTCATGTGCACTAAGGAATTTCACACAATGGGCCCAAATTACGAGTTTTACAATACACAACAAGATTACAGTGGTTTTCGTAGGCACTAATAACAGTACTTTTTGTTTCAGCAACCACAATCCTTCCAGCATGTTATCATGAACACCTCATGTAAATAGAGAAAGCTTTTTCAGGTAACACCAAAACAACACAGAAGCTAGCACAATGTGAAATGGTCACAAACAGCTGAAATTCTGACAAAGAAAAAAGATTAAAAATGGTGCCGACACAATGATCCACAAATATTATGTCATTTATATCCAGCGGAAACAATGCTCTGAGTAATGGCAAAGCAGATGTTAGTGAACTCTTCTGTTAGTGCTCGTGCCAAACAACAAAGAATCTTTTAACCACCAAACTAACGCAAGACACATCATTTTGAGGCTGGACACCTGCTTGCCCTCTCATTCCGGCCACTAACACTGCTGGAATAAACAAAGACTTACACAAGAACAAGTTTTCCTTGGCTGTCATAATCGTTTATAGGTTCAGGGATATAAATGATTGAATTCATATTCATTGTTGCAAAAATTATTTCACTCAGGCTTAAAGATTAAAAGGAACTGTTTTGTGCACTTTTACTCCACGAAATTTCTTCACTGAGGCAGGCTGACACCAGGCACCAGCGGTAAACATTCGATATAAAGTTTCTGAAAGTGTCTCTCCAACAAGAAGCCATCCACGTATTACCATGATTTTATTTCTGTTCATGCAAGTTTACGAGAAGAGCAGGCTCACATTCCTTTTTCGGGAAAGACTGAGTGCATGTGCGTGTTGCCTAAGGGAAGAAATGTTGTTTTCTGAAAACTGCGATAGAGTGAACAAAACTTACAAATGAAGTTAATGATGCAGTTTAGCTACCACCACATTTCATAGGGTACACAGAATATCATTAGCTTGCATACAAAATGGTCACTAGCAAAACATATTGACTAAGGGCATCACTAACCACTGCTATTCTTTGTGAATCCCCTTTTTGTGCCGTTTCAAATGATGGCTCAGGGCGAATCTCTTTTGGCACAAGTCACATTGGTAAGGCTTTTCACTCTTATGGGATCTAACGTGTCTCACAAGGCGTGCAAGTACTGCAAAAGCCATGGGGCACAGCTGGCACTGATACGGCTTTTCACCCGTGTGGGTACGGATGTGTGTCACCAGGTGACTCCTCCGTATATAGCTGTTACCACAGTGGTCGCAACAATAAGGGCGTTCACCTGTATGAGTGCGCTGGTGTGTCTCCAGATGGACCTTTTGAATAAAGCTACTACCACAATAGTCACAACAGTAAGGACGCTCGCCTGTGTGGGTGCGAAGGTGTGTCTCTAAATAGTTCTTTAGTGCAAAGCTGCTACCACATTCATCACAACGGAAAGGACGCTCGCCTGTGTGGGTGCGCTGATGTACGTCTAGATGGTTCTTTCGTGCAAAGCTGCTACCACAATGGTCGCAACGGTAAGGACGTTCGCCTGTATGAGTGCGCTGGTGTGCCTGTAGATTGTTCTTTCGTGCAAAGCTGCTACCACACTGGTCACAACGATGAGGACGTTCGCCTGTATGAGTGCGCTGGTGTACTTCCAGATGGTTCTTTTGTGCAAAGCTGCTACCACAATGGTCGCAACGGTAAGGACGTTCGCCTGTATGAGTGCACTGGTGTGCCTCTAGATTGTTATTTTGTGGAAAGCTACCACCACATTGGTCACAACGGAAAGGACGCTCGATTGTGTGGGTGCGCTGATGTACCTCTAAATGGTTCTTTCGTGTAAAGCTGCTACCACAATGGTCACAATGATAAGGACGTTCGCCTGTATGAGTGCGCTGGTGTGACTCTAGATTGTTCTTTCGTGCAAAGCTGCTACCACACTGGTCACAACGGTAAGGACGTTCGCCTGTATGAGTGCGCTGGTGTACCTCCAGATGGTTCTTTTGTGCAAAGCTGCTACCACAATGGTCGCAACGGTAAGGACGTTCGCCTGTATGAGTGCGCTGGTGTGCCTGTAGATTGTTCTTTCGTGCAAAGCTGCTACCACACTGGTCACAACGGTAAGGACGTTCGCCTGTGTGGGTGCGATGGTGTACCTCTAGATGGTCCTTTCGTGTAAAGCTGCTACCACACTGGTCACAACTGTAAGGACGCTCACCTGTATGGATGTGCTGGTGTGCCTTTAGTTGGTTCTTTTGTGCAAAGCTGCTACCACAATGTTCACAACGGTAAGGACATTCGCCTGTATGAGTGAGCTGGTGTGCCTCTAGTTGGTTCTTATGTGTAAACCCGCTACCACAATGGTCACAACGGTAAGTATGCTCGCCTGTGTGGGTGTGCTGGTGTACCTTCAGATTGGCCTTTTTTGCAAAGCTGTTTCCACAGTGGTCACACTGGTATGGGCGGTCACCTGTATGGACTGGGAGATGCGCCACCAGCTTGGATCTCTTTTTAAATCCCTTGCTAGAGTGGGTGAACTCGTCAAGCTTCTTTTTTGTGGGCTGATCGCAGTGGTTGACCCTGCCAGAAGAAGTTGATTCCAGGCAGTGGCTGATTACACGCTCTTGAATGGTTGAATCTTGCACAGGAGTTGCGCCATGTCCGGTCTCCATGAAGACTGAACCTGCATTTTAAAGACAAAGTGCTTTCAACAAAATGCAAGAACTTACAATCCACAGTTCATTAGGAGTTAAGGATAACAGATGAATGCGGAGGACACACACATCAACAGGTGTAGATTATCAAGTTTTATTAACAGACTGGCCATAAGGACAATTCAGGCCTGAAACAAGATGTCCCTACAGTGAATTCTGCACGCAGTTAAGAAAACATTTAGGCTACAAGAAATGTCGTCCTTGCCAGTCACTGCCTTTGATCCTTGCAATAGCATTACAGGCATCACAACAGACACAGTACAAAGTCCACTCGGATGGGCTGAATAACTATACAAATGGCAGTGGGCTATGCTTAGCACATAGAACAATGCCATTTTTTTGCTTTATTTGCTCCCAAGACACTGTCTAAGAGAGGGCCAAGGCTAATAGCCTGATGAGGCGTCAAACCCCGTGCAAGTATCTGCATCATTCAATAGAACTCACAAGGGTGACAGTTCACAGTCTTAAGTTTCTATTTCAAAGAAAAGAACTTTCCAGAATATCGAAGGCACCATCCTTCACCAGAGTGCAGTAAATTAAAGCTTCCGTATCCTACAAACTGCTCTTTGAAAGACAACTTTCACGAAAGCATACATGGAGAAAAACTGCAGATTCTAACCTGGTGAGTTCTGTCCAGAAGGTACACCAGGTTTGTGGTCCCTGGAGCTCGAATCTGCATGTGAAAGCCAGATTACATCCACTGAGACAAAAGACTGCACATGCATATGGCGTTATGTCCATGACATGGTGAATATGGAATACAATCTCGTAAAACAGCTTTTCCAGGTTGTGTAAATTCAGTAGGGCGAGCCTGTAAAGAAGTGAGTTCCAAAGCAAACATTCCCGACTTTTAATTCTCCACGCGTTTGACTGCTATACTTACGCTCAAAAAACTGACATTTGCCTACAAATTTATAGGCCTACTGAAACCAAACCAACAGCCACTGCACTGACAGATGAACTTGCACATTTTCTGGCTTCATGGCAAAGGACAGTTACGCAGGCTTAAGAACTAACGAGTGTCAGTCATGCATAATGACACAAAACATTGATAGACCCATTATTTTTTCATCAAACCTTTTATAGCCATCGCACTGCGCACAGGAAAAAAAACTTTCAGAGCATAGCTACTTGTACAAAAGCATAGTTTACAGCTGCCCAGGAATGTTGCCAATATGCCCCACATGATGTTCCACCTCCACAGTCTCCAAGAGTGCAATTAATGGACCTTTTTCATGGTGGCCCTCTGCGCATGCGCCCGCAATGCATTGCGGGAAGCGCGCGACCGCCACGTTTTTTGGTGGTTCGTCGGCCAGTTGAGCTACTAGGCACTATAGTTGAGCGGCCGGTTGCGTCGCTCGGTCGGCACTTCGCTGCTGCCTAGTCGTCGACAACTCTGCGCTTTGCGTTCCTGGTGAAATCGCTGGCGAGATGCCTCAGCGATGCGCCGCCACGGGATGCTTTAATTCTAGCAAAAAATCAGGAAGTGTAAGATTTTTCAAGTTCCCAGTGGCATCACTGCATGCAGCAACAGGGCTAAGTGGGTGCAGGCAGTGTGAATGTTGATGGAGCTGCGAGGAAGCAAACTCGCGTGTCTGCAGCGACCACTTTGTGACAGGCGCAAGCTCAATTTCTTCTTTCTTGCACTGTTTTCTAAGAAGCTGTAGCGTGAAACACGGGGTGCGACGCCTCTGTTGTCCATTTGCTAGTGTAGCAGAAGTGGCTGCACAAAAGAATAAACGGAAACTGCGCGGGTCTGTCAACTACACCCCGTGGATTATAATAACTTCAGTAGAACTTGTCGAGCTAGTTGGTTCACATGGACGCGAAGAACTTCGCGAACGCGAACTACGAAGAGGCAAAGACTGTGTTTGTGTGCGTATTTACCTTTTCGCCGTCCCTGACTCGTTCGCGCAGTTCTTTTTTTTTTTTTTGCCGCATGCGGATAGAAGAGAGCCTAAGAGATAGGGTGAAAGGTAAAATGAATGTAGTGTGCCTGCGGGAATGTGCGCGCGCCTTGGCAGGGTTGCCCTCGAGGGGAGCGCACGACCGAGGACAGCAGTGTTCGCCGAAACGACGACGACGTCTTCAGAACGCCGGGTACCTTTCGCACAGGAGCAACTTCTCTGCGAAAGCAGTCGCCTCGACATCTTTTGCTGCAGTGGATTGTGCCCATTTCAGACCATCGCAGTGTAGTGGACTATGCTAGTGCAAGGCGACGGCTTCCTCAGCGTAACTCTCGTGCGCTCGCGAGCAAGACGAATGCGCCGGTTGTCAGGCGGCTCGGCACCCCCACAGCACTGTATCACGTTGCGAGATCGTGTGTGCATCACCAACACTCTGGCACAGCCTTTTTATCAAACACCGAGCATGGTCGACTAGGTACCCCCATCGGGCTTTCAACCCATCAATCTTCAAACACAAGAATGCTAGCCGCATCGGGGCTGTCGCCCGCTATCACAGTATCAGCAGCTCGTCTTCGGACAAGTGCTTAAGCAGGCAACATTAAATGCGGCGTATGTATTTCTCCTCTTTGAAAGGCTGTCATTTCCGCAGTGGCCGGTTCGATGCGCCAAAGTGCATGTCAATCACTTTGTCACTAACCGGAGACACAGAAGTCAGATCATACGTCCACTGCTTGCACGCGTCCAAAAACTGCGTGAAATCCATTGTCAGCTCAACAGAAAGAAAATGTTCACAGCACTAAGGCAAAACCATACTGAAACACTATAGGCGACGTTTGGATGAGCACGAAAACTTCAGCAACCGATCAAAGCACGGACGGGAACCGACCGACCAGACCACCAATTGTGATTCGGCGGCCGCCGCTAGGGGCGCTCTCCCAACGTGAAAAAGGCCCATTGAGTAGAAGCAAGTCTGAAACTGTACACAACTCGGTCTTAAGTGCAGTTAGAGCCATACCACATTTACTGGTGCAAAACCCGCATCTCCAATTTTGGGATCATTAAACCAGGTAGAAAAAAAAGGAAGAAACTATAGTGACCAATTTCTCAATGCACTGCTCTAGACATGGTTTAAGGTGAACCGCTTTTTCAAACACCATGGATGGCACAAAACAAGTCCATCCCTGGGACCTAAGTGATGAGGTGAGCTCATCGAACTGACAGTGAAAGCTGATGATGACAATGGTGAATTTTTAAGAAGCAAGGGTAGCTTTAGTCAAAGAGCACCGTGGCACAAGGCACTTTCGTCAACACAGGGGGGATCTAATACCCATTTCCCCGCATTCACCCCAGCAGAAGCCAGGGGAGAAGCTTGCGCATTGTACCGCAGGTGGGTACCCAGTGCCACAGGGAATCGAACCAAGCACATCCTATAAGCGATCAAAAGCTAACATGAATTTTCATCCCTGTGCACCGGCTGTATAAGGACGCGGAAAAAGGATTTCATAGCTTCATGCCATGCGAGCAAGAACAAAGAGACTGCTTCCGAATACTTTTTTTGTATTCGGTAAGGTAAGGTGATATGCCGCAACAAGATGCTGTTTGTACCATTTTTTGTTGTAACTGCAGGTTACGGGTACCGCGAACGGGTTATGATTCACCACCTTCCACAAGTCACCACAATGCACCATGAACGGGTAGCCCACAAATCGCCACCGAATTCATAAATCATCAGCCTTCTTACCGCAAAGCTCTAGACTGCAAAAGGAACTAACTGTTGCATTTGCTATGCGATTACGAATACATAAGAACGCAGACATCCGAGAAGAAATGCGAACGGCGCGATCTCCGCGAACATGCTGTCTTTGCTCAAGCTTGCTACAAGAGAGATAAGACATGGAAAGTTCACTGGCGACCCAGTCAGTGAGATGGTCAGAATTTACATAAATTAACGGCAATTGCAGTTTTGCAATTTATTGCGTCTACTCGCCCGCACATGCAAGTGTTCAAGTAACACGTCTAAAGGAATAACTCCGGCAAGTTTCACGGAAGCAAGTTTGTATACATTGTGGTTATACACTTCTTTAACAAGCCGGAATCTTTCGTTACTACGCGGTGACATTTGGGCACACGCGCACAAAGACGGACCAAGTTTTCAAATGCGCACGCTGAAAAAGTGACATTTACCGGATTGCATAGAGATCCTTGCTGTGTATGAGCATAGATTTCCCTCTGCAAAGCTTCTTGTTCTCACACACTGACAACACACAAAATCGAATATGCAAAGCAATAGCTGACGATCCGGCACAACCGGCAACACAAAGACGCGACTGTCGATGCTCCCCGCGATGCAGCTTGCGCCACCGTACTTACATCTTCCCTACATAGTCGGCATGGGCACATTTTGAATAAATATAAAAACAATTATCAGGACATTGTATAATCTCTTAATTAAGTATTAATGACAAAAGAAAGTTTGATCTGTGCGCAAGGAATAGTTGATTGAAAACTGGCTTTCAGTTGGCCTAACAGCGCGATCGAAAGCAAAACCGAATAGTTAGTTTCGATATCGCACCTGATGGAGAGCGATGCTTGAATTTTACGCCCGAATTTTGTATCCGTGGCTTAACCTGTTCGTGCGATGGTTTACTCGTCGCCTCTGCGTACTGCGCGAATAGAAACCGTGTGTGAAGACATTTCTCCCCGTTCTCCCCTTTACTAAACTGCGCTCCGCCGACGCGTTGAATGCGCAATACTAGAACGCGACCACCTGGATGCGGCCGCGCGCGTACCCTACAAGGTCCTGAACATGCGTAGAGATTTAAAATACAGCTCCTGTCCGGGCTTGTCTTCAGAAAACGCGATTAGCTCACGCTATGCAACGAGATTCTTGTACGCTTCGTTGCGATTACAGCTGCTAACGTTATCCTTCGGCAGTTGTAATGGATATATCGGCGCATTCATAGTGAAGTAGAGGCCGTACTCCACCGACACTCCACCAACCCGTTGTGGCCGATTTTTTATTTGCTGAATGCAATATAGAACACGTCTGGCTCGGTGCCACCACTCGTAATGCATGTCACGCGTACCCTGAACTTTCTGCATGGCCAGGGCCTTTGTTACAAGGACCTGAACATTCCTAGAGCTTTAAAATACAGCTCCAGTGTGGGCTTGTTTTCAAAAATCACGATTAGGTGACGCTATGCAATGAGTTCCTTTCGAGCTACGTAAAAATCGTTGCTATTGTAGGTCCTAATGTTCTACTTGAGCAGTTGTAACGGTAATCGGCGCATTCGTAGGGGAGTAAAGGATCATACCCTGGTGTGGGAGCTCCCTCCCCAGGTGAAGACTTAAAACTGGGAATCTGCTTGTTTGTGCTGCTAAGCTGATCTCAGTAGTTTGGTTTAGGTTTGAGGGGGTTAACGTCCCAAACCGACTCAGGCTATGAGGGACAGAAATTTTCCATTGCTAGCATTAATAAAGTCCTGCAGCTAATAGAAATTTTAAGCAAAATCTCAAAGATTGTGCCCACTATAAATTGCATAAAAAGTGCCAGTATTTGATGGGAAAACTTTTCTTATTAACCATTCCTCACTGCCAGTGCTATAGTATGTCCTATACGGAGAGCAAATATAAGCACGAGTCGTTGGTTCTACATGCAAGTTCTATATGTGTTGCAGTTTGTTGTTACTCTTGTAGCTGCTTGTCGAGTGGGGTTTGAAGCTGTACGTGTTCTCTCGCTATAAAGGCAATATCTGCACCGTCCTGCCAGGTGACTGTTATTTTAGTGTAGGTTAAAGCGGCGGCTGGTTCCAATAGCTACTGGTTCCAACAGCTATATTGGTCCCAGCAGATATTTGAAATGTGCTAAGAACCCAACACTGCTTGAACCAGCAGATCCCAATTCGAAATTTTCGTCTTCCCTCTACTGCAACATACAGAGGCTTCCGTATTAATCTGCCAGACCAAAAAAAAAAATTCCCGAGTGCAACATAATGTCTTATAATCAACACCAAACATCGCTGAAAAGATAGCATACTTGTCTTGCATTGAGTTTTATAGCGCATAAATGACTACGTCTATCATGCACCAACCAAAGAATAGAATTTGTTTGCTTCTAAGAAATATCTGATGTTCAAACTCTCATTGTTTATTACTTCTTTTAAAACGATACAAACATGAGACATGTCCACAAGTGCAATTTCTCCAATGAGCACACAAGGGTGAAAAGATCAGTAGACATTCAACAGTGGAAAATGTTTTCCCTGACGTCCAGTTCTCCGCATGAACGTAAAATATGATTTATGGTGATCAGTTCTCTGCAGAGCTCGCATGTTGCCAACTGTTCTTTTGCAAAAATACAACTGTGTGTATAAGTTTGTCCCTTTAATATATGCGAAGGCGACATAAAATATATAATATTTTTTTTGCCGTGTTATCCCCACCCCTCATGTAATGTCCCGAAAGGGACCTTTGAGGAATAATAAATAAATAAATAATAAAATGACTTCATTTAATGACTTATATTAGTCACCTATGGGGTAGAAACGTGGAGGCTAACAAAGAGGGTTCAGCTTAAGTTGAGGACAACGCAGCGAGCTATGCAAAAAAAAATTATAGGTGTAAGGTTAAAAGACTGGAAGCGGGCGGAGTGGGTGAGGAAACAAATGCGGGTTAATGACATCGTAGTCGAAATCAAGAGGAGGAAATGGGCTTGGGCAGGGCATGTAATGCGAAGGCACGATAACCACTGGTCCTTAAGGGTAACGGAGTGGATTCCAAGAGAAGGTAAGCGTAGCAGGAGGCAGCAGAAAGCTAGGTAGGCGGATGAGATTAAGAAGTTTGCGGGAATACGGTGGTTGCAATTAGCAAAGGACAGAGTTAACTGGAGAGACATGAGAGAGGCATTTGCACTGCAGTGGGCGTAGTCAGGCTGATGATGATGATAGACGTGATAGGAGTATGCTCTATGATAAAAGGAAGTCTTTGTGGGCTAGAAGTGCATTATTCCAAAGGTGGTTTCTTTCCTTACCTCATGCATGGAAATGCATATCACTCCAAGGTTTGCAAACATTGCCTGTATTTTGAGCTATCTGCCAGGTTTGTGTCAAACAAATACATTGGTCAAGCCTTAGTCGCTTTGGGACGTTAAACCCCATAAACCAAACCAAACCAAGAAATTAAAATTTATGTCCAAATATCAGTAAAGCATGAGTACAGATTTAAGAATACAAGGGCAACAACCGGTGCTAGAGAGCACTAGAGGCATGAAGCTATGTTTGACAAAGTAGCCTGATACATGATACCCATGTAATTTCAGAGGACAGTACAACTGCTGCCGAGTAGACTTGAATTTAATGGTTTCCTAGTACTATTAGTAATATTATTTACTGCTGTCATCTATAAACTCTTAAAATTCAATAGAAGAAGCTTTTACTTTTGGCTTTCTTATGAAAAGTCATCAGGCCATCAAATACAGAACAGATGAAGCTCTGGTCCACTGTGCCATTGTAAGGAGCCAGCGCCACGCTGCGGCTGCAGAAGACGCACAGGTGGCGGACGAAGAAGATAAAGGGAAATGATACGTGGCGAAGAGAACGTGCGGGGAGAGAAGAGGAAGAGTGCGGTCGGCGATGGACGTGGACGAGTTCAGCTGGCTCCCCGAGTTCCCAGGCTTGGGCTTCCGGCCGCAGACGTCCGGGCTACCAGAGCTGGACAGCTGTCGTCGACCCAGGCGCCACTCCTCCCTTCCTGTCAGACAGCCTTTGAACAGGGGCCGCCTCTGTCGACAGCGCTGCTCACCCGGGCTACCTGACCTGAGGGCCGTGCCTGGAGCCCACAGGTGTGACTACTTCCTGCGGCAGCGTTGAGGCCGCCGTGGACAACGTCGTCAACCGTGCCTCAACGCTGGGACGCTGACGCCTGCCTAAAGACTGCGCCAACACCCAGCCACACCTTGTCGCTCGACGCATCACCCACCCCCCAGGCTCATCACTGGGACACAAAAGAAACTTGAGTGTGCCTTTCATTTTTAACTCTCTTCAATACCTTTCCCCAGTGCTTTGTTTTGTTTTCCCGTTTTTTCTTTCTCTTGTTGGTTCTTTTCATCTCAATACTTAGAGTTTCCTTTCCTCGAAATGCCGCCTCGTTTATTTCTGGTACCTTTAACGCATGAATTTTCACGCGTAAATTCAGCCTACAGTCTTTCCACTCACAGCCATATGGACTTATAAATTTGGGATGTGAAAATATTGCGAATTTCAAATATGAATTGAACACCAATGTGAAGAAAAAATGCCACTAAGTATTGCATCGCATATCGGATATCTGTTTAGCATAAAGAAAATTTCAAGAAAAGATCAATACGCGAATGCCTTTATTGTTTTCAAAACAATGTATGGACTATAGAACCCAAGTAAGAAAAGTTACACTGACACAGCACCATGCAAAAAAAAAATCATGGGCACTGAAGTGTGTACTTCCTGATTAGGTAAAAACTTCATAACCAGTATTTCAACAGGCCAGAAGAAATGCCAGAATTATCCAAACGTTGACGTATCAATTGGCACCCGCCCCCCTAGAAAAAAAAAATAAAAGCTGTCGAAAATGTAGTGACTGCTTATGAGCAGGCTCCAGAACAGCACGTGACGAGCAGCTTTGGTGTGCCGGAAGAACAAAGCGGACGTAAATGAGAGGAACACCCGTTGGTGTCGAAATGGTGAGACTGCTTATAAAATAAAAAAGACGACCCATGACAACGCAATGAGCCCTATCACTCCCTTGGACATCCAGGACATCTGAGGAAGCTTCAGTGCCCACTGGAAGCCAGTTGACGTCCAGTTAGCATCGCCACGAGCTAGCAGTTAAGCTCAGAAACTGAATCTACATGTCTCGGCTAATACAGGGCCTAGCAGCACTGTCGGCACTACTGCTGCTATAGGCACATCAGAGGTGCATGGACTCAGTGCACCATGCAATAGGTGGGATTTTTACACTACGCTTGTACAGCCATTGACACTTCGACCCCCCCCCCCCCCCCCTCCCCCACTTCCGTTGGGAACTCCATGCGAAAGTCAACAAGTGGGCTTTCCCGCATGGCTTAATTACCAAGAGATAGCGGAGCTTTGCTAGAAGAACTGTGAAGGCGATGAGATGAGTGTCATGGGTATGGGCATTAAGCATGTATCATAATATGGATAAAACAAAAACTGCAGGCTTTCGCACTGTGATTGATCGAAAAGGCGATCTTATTCTCATCCCATGTGATATGAGGGAAGGTACACCAACAGAACTGCGTAGGATGTCCAGGCCTCGTAGCGTCAAAATGTGACCGGCCCTGATGATAAATAACACGCAGACAATGCTTTTGTACTGTTTAACTAACATTTATTGTTTGACTGATTTTTTATTGAATGTACCTATTCAAATATTGTGCTTTTTCCAAACTTGCAATATAGCGAAAAACGACTACATTTTCTGTGCTTGTGTCTATGCCATGATTAACCAAGAGAAAGCCTTTTGAGTGGATGTCAGCAGTTCCATGATTCACTGCAATACAGCTCTGAACTGCACAGAAGTGCGCTGGACAGAGCAATGCCAGCTTCTGCACGTGCAGCCTACCAATGAACTCTGACGCACGAGTGCACCTCATCACACTGCTGTCATGTTAACATAGAACAATGCACATCCACTTCAAAACTGTGCTGGCACTCATATCTCATCTGCTTGTCAATTTCGCGCCAATGGTCAAACCTGTCCCATGACATGGTGTTGCTCACATGTTGGCGAAACTGGGGTGCCAGCACTGTGAGCTATTACACCGCAGTATATTTCACATGCAACTACCATGGTGGTTCAAGGCTAGCAGCGAGATCCCTCTCCTGTGGTTCTGCTCTGTAAAGGATGTGGTGGTATGCGTGTGAACACTCACTTAACATCACCTATAGTGATCACGCGTTTTAAAGTTGTGGTGAGTACTTTGAAAAGATCCCTCTTGCATTATAGTCAGAAGCAAGTCCTCTTTTGTTTATGAAATTTTAAAACAACAAATGGTATCCCTGTACGTGAGAACCATGACCTTAATGATGCTGCTTACAAGCTCTCATCATGAAATTGTGAGCCAGCGCAACTAAAAAGAAGCCAATGTTCTTTATGCAAATAGAAAGCATTGTCTGCACACAATTGATTTTGTAACTAGTTTAGTTTATGGGGGTTTGACGTCCCAAAGTGACTCAGGCTTTGAGGGACGCCAGACCGCAGAGCTCCCAAAATTTTGCCCACCTCGGGTTCTTTAACGTGTACTGAAATTACACAGTGCAATGGCCTTTAGAATTTCGCGTTTATTGAAATTTGACCGTCGTGGCCGGAATCGAACCTGTGTCTTTTGGGTCAGCAGCCGAGCGCCATAACCATTGAGTGACCACGGTGGCGGCTGTGACATGCTTTGTAGTCATTTTTGAGTACACAAGGTAAACATTCTCTCAGTACACACCTGAACTCGTATATGCCGAAACTTCTAAAATCTGAAAGTATTGAATTTAAATATTTTTAATACAAAAAGTTTATTTCAACACCAAATCAGAATCATCCTCTTATTGGCCGAAATATATTTCTCAACACCAATTTTCAAGCCGTCCTACAATGCAGGATACTCAGCAGACTCACAACTTGTTAGTGTGCACACAGACTTTAAAATCGCATTTCGCATTACACGCAGTGGTTTCCTTAGTGACAAAAGATAGAAATGATCTGTTTCTATATTGCGGAATTACAATGTATTCGATGGTGTTGAATTTCAAAACTGGTGTCCAGAGAATACCATTTGATCTTTCTGAGCACATAGAACACAGAAAAGCTAAAAAACTCAACACAATCCTTACAGATAAAAAGTATAGACCCTCTAGAGCCTATGCTAGCAGCTCCATGTTTTTGCTAAATAAACTTTCACAGTTACTATGCACAAAACCGGTGTCCTGCATGGGGAAGACTGCACAACATGCAACAGAGAAGAACGGGGGTTATTCATTTGGAATTCACCTAAAAAGTTGCTCATCGATCTTTATTAGAATGAATGTGTGCAATGGCATGTCTATGTACTGAATACACAGTGGGTGATAAAATGATAAGTTGGAGAGAACTTTTCTCCCAAGCAACCAAAAAAAGCAACAAGTTGTTGAGCCACTGGCAATGCAATTCCATCAGACAAAATAGCTTGCTTGTGGGGAACAGCACTGAGTCCTAGAGAAAGTGATGATAGCAATCCATTCTGGATGCAAGACACGATGTTGTCTAAGGATGCTCGAAGTGTAACACTAAAAAAAAGATAACAGCAGCTTTCTGAAGAACTGCACTACTTTTGAATTTCAATGCACAATATGTCAAAAAAGTGAGTTTTACAAACTGCCAGACTGTATTCAACATTTTGAAATGGAAACTGCTACAAAATAATCACGTGCACTAAGGAATTTCATGCAATAGATCCGAATTACGAGCTTTACAATATGCTACAAGAGTGCAATATTTTTCGCACCAATCACGGTTATTTTTGTCTTAGTAGCCACTAACCTTGCAGCTTATCATGAAAAACTTATGTAAACAGATAAGGATTTTTTAAGTAACACAACAACAAAGAAGCTAGCACAATGTGAAATGGTTACAAACAGCTGATATTCTGACAACCAAAAACGACTAAAAATGGTGCCGACACAATGATCCACAAATATTATGCCATTTATATACAGCGGAAACAATGCCTTGAGTAATGGCAAAGCAGATGTTAGTGAACTCTTCTGTTAGTCCCCGTTCTAAACAGAGAACTCTTCAAACCACCAAACTAATGCAAGACACATCATTTTGAGGCTGGACACCTGCTTGCCCTCACTCATTCCGGCCACTAACACTGCTGGAATAAACAAAGATTTACACAAGAACAAGTTTTCCTTGGCTGTCATATAATCATTTATAGGTTCAGGGATATAAATGATTGAATTCATATTCATTGTCGCAAAAATTATTTCACTCAGGCTTAAAGATTAAAAGGAATTCTTTTGTGCACTTTTACGCCACGAAATTTCTTCACTGAGGCAGACCGACAGCAGGCACCAGCAGTAAACATTTGATATAAAGTTACTGAAAGTGTCTCTCCAACAAGAAAAGATGCCATCCACCTATTACCATGATTCTATTTCCGTTCATGCAAGTTTACGAGCATAGCAGGCTCACATTCCTTGTTCGGGAAAGACTGAGTGACTGTCTGCCTGTTGCCTAAGGGAAGAAATGTTGTTTTCTGAAAACTGCGTTAGAGTGAACAAAACTTACAAATGAAGTTAATGATGCAGTTTAGCTACCACCACATTTCATAGGGTACTCAGAATATCGTTAGCTTGCATACAAAATGGTATCTAGCAAAACATATTGACTAAGGGCATCACTAACCACTGCTATTCTTTGTGAATCACCTTTTTGTGCCGTCTCAAATTATGGCTCAGGGTGAATCTCTTTTGGCACAAGTCACATTGGTAGAGCTTTTCACTCTTATGGGATCTAACGTGTCTCACAAGGTGTACACGTGCCGCAAAAGCCATGGGACACAGCTGGCACTGATACGGCTTTTCACCCGTGTGGGTACGGATGTGTGTCACCAGGTGACTCCTCCGCATATAGCTGTTACCACAGCGGTCGCAACAATAAGGTCGTTCGCCTGTATGAGTGCGCTGGTGTACCAGCAGATGGCCCTTTTGTGCAAAGCGACTACCACAATGGTCACAACGGTAAGGACGTTCGCCTGTATGAGTGCGCTGGTGTGCCTGTAGATTGTTCTTTCGTGCAAAACTGCTACCACACTGGTCACAACGATAAGGACGATCGCCTGTGTGGGTGCACTGGTGTGCCTCTAGATTGTTCTTTCGTGCAAAGCTGCTATCACAATGGTCACAATGATAAGGATGCTCGCCTGTATGGGTGCACTGGTGTGCCTCTAGATTGTTCTTTCGTGCAAAGCTGCTACCACAGTGGTCACAACGGTAAGGACGCTCGCCCGTATGAGTGCGCTGGTGTGCCTCTAGACTGCTCTTTTGTGCAAAACTGCTACCACATTGTTCACAATGGTAAGGACGCTCGCCTGTGTGGGTACGATGGTGTGCCTCTAGATGGTTCTTTCGTGTAAAGCTGCTTCCACACTGGTCACAATGGTAAGGACGCTCGCCTGTGTGGGTACGATGGTGTGCCTCTAGATGCTCCTTTCGTGCAAAGCTGCTACCACACTGGCCACAATTGTAAGGACGCTCACCCGTATGAGTGCGCTGGTGTTGCTCTAGGGTGAACTTAAGTGCAAAGCTGCTACCACACTGTTCACAATGGTAAGGACGCTCGCCTGTGTGGGTACGATGGTGTGCCTCTAGATGGTCCTTTCGTTTAAAGCTGCTACCACAATGGTCACAATTGTAAGGACGCTCGCCTGTATGGGTTTGATGGTGTGCCTGTAGTGTGTTCTTTTGTGCAAAGCTGCTACCACACTGGTCACAGCGGTAAGGACGCTCGCCTGTGTGGGTGCGATAGTGTGCCTCTAGAGTGTTCTTTAGTGCAAAGCTGCTACCACACTGGTCACAATGATAAGGACGTTCGCCCGTATGAGTGCGCTGGTGTGCCTCTAGACTGCTCTTTTGTGCAAAACTGCTACCACACTGTTCACAATGGTAAGGACGGTCGCCTGTGTGGGTGCGCTTGTGTGCCTCTAGATTGTTCTTTTGTGCAAAGCTGCTACCACAGTGGTCGCAACGGTAAGGACGTTCGCCTGTATGAGTGCGCTGGTGTGCGTCTAGAGTGTTCTTTAGTGCAAAGCTGCTACCACACTGGTCACAATGATAAGGACGTTCGCCCGTATGAGTGCGCTGGTGTGCCTTTAGATTGTTCTTTCGTGCAAAGCTGCTACCACACTGGTCACAATGGTAAGGACGCTCGCCTGTGTGGGTACGATGGTGTGCCTCTAGATGTTCCTTTCGTGCAAAGCTGCTACCACACTGGCCACAATTGTAAGGACGCTCACCCGTATGAGTGCGCTGGTGTTGCTCTAGGGTGAACTTAAGTGCAAAGCTGCTACCACAGTGGTCACAACGGTAAGGACGTTCACCAGTGTGGGTACGATGGTGTGCCTCTAGTGTGTTCTTTTGTGCAAAGCTGCTACCACACTGGTCGCAGTGGTAAGGACGCTCGCCTGTGTGGGTGTGATAGTGTGCCTCTAGATGGTTCTTTCGTATAAAGCCACTACCACAATGCTCACAACGGTAAGGACGCTCGCCTGTGTGGGTGCGATGGTGTGCCATTAGATTGGCTTTTTGAGCAAAACTGTTTCCAGAGTGGTCACAATGGTATGGGTGGTCGCTGGTATGGACTGGGAGATGCGCCACCAACTTGGATCTCTTTTTGAATCCCTTGCTAGTGTGGGTGAACTCGTCAAGCTTCTTGAGGGCTTATCACGGTGATTACCCCTGGCAGTTGATGCTGTGCACTGGCTCACAACGTGCCTTTGACTGGTTGAAGCTTGCACAGGAGGTGCACCATGTCCGGTCTCCGTGAAGACAACCTGCATTTTAAAGACAAAGTACTTTCAATAAAACGCAAGACTTACAATCCACATTTCATTACGAGTTAGGAATAAAAGATGAATGCAGAGGACACACACATCAACAGGTGGACATGTTTATCAAAAGTTTTGTTTAACAGATTGGCTGCTCTGAAAAAAGGCTTAAGGTGACCAGTTTTTCTAACACCTTGGATGACACTGAATCCCATTTCTGTGAACATGATGATGAGGTGAGCTCATTAGAACTAATAAGAGTGTGAGCTGATGATGACAGTGATGCATTTTTAAGATGCAAGGGCAGCTTTGGTCAAAGAGCACTGTGGTATAAGGCACTTTTGTCAACACAAGGGGTGGATCTAATACCCATTTCCAGACATTTCATCCAGCAGAAGGGAGGGGAAAAGCTTGCGTATTGTATAACTGGTGGGTACCTAGCGGCACAGGGAATCCAACCCGGCACATCCTACATGCGATCAAAGGCTAACATGCATTTTTCATCCCTGTGCAGCGGCTATACATAGTTTGCACATGACATCACTTCCACAGCCATGAAGTCTTGGTGGCCATGCTGCCGAACCATTCGGCCATCTCCGCCCTTCCAAGCCTTGCGACGCCTGACCGCACCTGGGATGCTTTGGATTATTTTCTTATCCTTTCGGGCGTGATGCCTACTCTACAGAGGAATGAGCCATTCAGTGCAGGCCACTGCTGTTAGCTTATTCGATCGGCGTGCGTACACTAGACAGCCAAAGTGAAAATTTGCGATGATATGGATCCGTATATACGCTGATGTGTTCCCTGAAGTGACCCAAGGGGATATCATGTACTCTTCCATCTTTGTGACGTTGGAGGAAATGGAAGCCTTCAAATCAGTGAAGGCACGCAAAGATTTCTCCATCAGGTGGGTGAGAAGATTGCCTGCGATGTGCCTATGAGACGAAAAGCTCGGCCTCAGCACGCCGCTTTTCCTGCCGTCGTTGCTCGCTATGGTCGTAGCGATCCGAACCAGCTTGCCTATAGTGCTGTAGCCAAGATGCAACATGGAACTCCAGTCTGGACTTGTGCTCTCAAACAAATCGGATGGCGTCAATCAAACAGACCTTGCATTCCACCTTTTCGCAAACATTTAGTCCACGGCACAAGCCTCTTACTTGTCACTAAGAACGCTGCGCGGCGACTTTGGGCTGTCGGAGTCCAAATCGTTGCGTCTAATGCTAGCCAGCCACAGACCGTGCTGATTCATACTGAGAGTCTTGCAGCACTCGCACTTGCATGCCTACGATTGTCTTACGAATGCGGAAGAAGGTTTTAATCGGCTTCCTCTTTCGCCTGGAGCTGTTGCTACCATATTCAAGCTACGGATGGATAAGAACCAACACAATGCGAGCTAACAGAGGCGGCTGCAAGCTAAGAGCGGTCCGACGGAGGTTCTCCAGCACAGCCAACTGGCATCCCACGGCCACCGTGCAAGCTATGTATTAACGTCAGTGCAAGCTAAGTATTAACGACGCGAAAAAGAATTTTATACTTTCATGCCATGCGAGCATGAAGGAGACTACTTCCGTATACAACAAAAAAAGCCTGGTGATATGCCGAAAGAAGAAGCTGTTTGTACCAGTTTTTGGTGTAAACTGCTGGTTAGAAGACACCACCATCGGGATATAATGAATCAGCTTCCACAAGTCACCATAAACGGTTATCACACAAATCATCATCGAAATCATAAATTATCACCTTCTTTACCGCAAAGCTCGGGTGCAAAAGAACTACATTTTGCATCTGCTATGCGATTACGAACACATAAGAACACAAACGTTGGAGAAATGCGAACGCGATCTCCACGGATGTGCTGTCTTTGCTAAAGCCTGCTACAAGAAAAATGAGGCGTGGAAAGCTCACTGGCGACCGAGTCAGTGAGTTGGTCATGGATGAAGATATACAACTTGCAGAGATTGCCGAGATGGCATGGTTGCAGAGTTGAGCCGACTGCTAGGGCTAGCCAGGACCCACGCTTACCGACAAAGCCGCAGCAATGAACTCTCTCAAGACCGCAAGTCAAAGACCCTTTATTTCCGCCAGCGTCTATATTTATAGGGCTGAACAAGCACCCTCTACATCTCCCCTTCCTGACATACTGACCCCTATCCCACACATGACACTACTCACTGTCCTGTAGCAACATAGGTTCAGTATGCAAGGTGCCCTGACACGTCGACTGGATCATGTAGTGCGCCCAGGTGGTGACGAAGAAGAGGGGAGAGCGTCCAGGACTTTTTCTGGTGAAGACTGTAGCATCTCACGATGAGGTGAGGGACCATGCAACCCTCGAGGTGGTGTAGAAGCAGGGCTGCTGTCATGTGCACTCGTCAGTCACCAGCGTGCTTGAACTCTGAGGTTCAGTGCTTGTGCCCGAGGACGCCCCTGATGCTGCTTGTGTTTGAGTAGACAAGGTCGAGTGGCCGTTGTCATTCCACACAAGCCCTGTCGAATGTGGTACAGAAATGTCATCAACAAAAGGCAACTGTTGCGGACTAACACCTTGTCGGCCCCTGATGCTGCTTGTGCTTGAGTAGACAAGGTCGAGTGGCCGTTGTCATTCCACACAAGCCCTGTCGACTGTGGTACAGAAATGTCATCAACAAAAGGCATCAAATGAATCCTGTTGCGGACTAACACCTTGTCGGCCCCTGATGCTGCTTGTGTTTGAGTAGACAAGGTCGAGTGGCCGTTGTCATTCCACACAAGCCCTGTCGACTGTGGTACAGAAATGTCATCAACAAAAGGCATCAAATGAATCCTGTTGCGGACTAACACCTTGTCGGCCCCTGATGCTGCTTGTGCTTGAGTAGACTAGGTCGAGTGGCCGTTGTCATTCCACACAAGCTCCGTCGACTGTGGTACAGAAATGTCATCAACAAAAGGCATCAAATGAATCCTGTTGCGGACTAACACCTTGTCGGCCCCTGATGCTGCTTGTGTTTGAGTAGACAAGGTCGAGTGGCCGTTGTCATTCCACACAAGCCCTGTCGACTGTGGTACAGAAATGTCATCAACAAAAGGCATCAAATGAATCCTGTTGCGGACTAACACCTTGTCGGCCCCTGATGCTGCTTGTGCTTGAGTAGACAAGGTCGAGTGGCCGTTGTCATTCCACACAAGCCCTGTCGACTGTGGTACAGAAATGTCATCAACAAAAGGCATCAAATGAATCCTGTTGCGGACTAACACCTTGTCGGCCCCTGATGCTGCTTGTGCTTGAGTAGACGAGGTCGAGTGGCCGTTGTCATTCCACACAAGCTCCGTCGACTGTGGTACAGAAATGTCATCAACAAAAGGCATCAAATGAATCCTGTTGCGGACTAACACCTTGTCGGCCCCTGATGCTGCTTGTGCTTGAGTAGACGAGGTCGAGTGGTGGTTGTCATTCCACACAAGCTCCGTCGACTGTGGTACAGAAATGTCATCAACAAAAGGCATCAAATGAATCCTGTTGCGGACTAACACCTTGTCGGCCCCTGATGCTGCTTGTGTTTGAGTAGACGAGGTCGAGTGGCCATTGTCATTCCACACAAGCTCTGTCGACTGGAACAGAAATGTCATCGATAAAAAGCATCAAATTAATCGTGTTGCAGACTAAAACCTTAGTCAGAGTCTCCACCGCATAGGAGCGCGATCGAACTGCGGGACTAAGTATCACTGCAGGAGTTTTTACACCTCGGACCCAAGCACATTCCCCAGCCTCTCAATCTCTCTGACGACTGACTGCATGTCTTTTGTTGTAATGCTTCTTCCGAAGCTCGCGTGCCTGCCAATCCCTAGAGTGGAAAGTCGTAGATGATGGCCATTCAAGTCACAACTGGCACTTAGCCATTGGCAACCTTGCCCTCAATCTTCTACCAAACAACAGCTGCGCTGGGCTGTACCCAGTGGCACCCGGAGTATTACGACAGGCCAACAATGCCAGAAATGGATCTGAAGACTTGGTGAAGACGTGTTTGATGGTGCGAACCATTCGCTCAACTTCACCGTTCGATCGCGGGTAATTGGGGCTTGACGTTCTATGTTCGAGACCATACTGACCCGCAAAGGAGGAAAACAGCTTTGAAGTGAACTGAGGTCCATTGTCGCTTCTTACTAGCTGCGGGATGCTGAACCAAGCAAAGATACTTTTGATGGCATTTATAACATCAACAGAAGCAATATTCTTCAGATGAATGACATCTGATATCTTGAGTAATAGTAAACTACCAACAGACAATCATGAACTCATGACCTCAGTGCTTGAACAAATCTATGCCAACCTCCTCCCATGGCATCAAAGAAGTTTTTGTAACCATAAGTGACTCCTGACGAGAGATTCGTGTTGAAACACATTGTCGGCGCTTGAGTACCTTGTCACGGATCTGTTGGGACATGCCAAACCACCAAACACCTTCTTGCGCCCGCTGACACGTTCTATTTATACCCTGGTGACCCTCGTGGAAAAGTTCTATCATCTTTTGGAGAGAAGCAGGGATGACAAGTCTATGGTCCTTGAAGAGAATAGAATCTGAGGGACAAATAACCTCTATACTCCTAATACTTTTTTATATATTTTTGAAGTCTTTCCTTACGCAGCCAACCCTGAGTACAGTATTGAGCTAAACGACTCCATCCTGTTGTTGATGGCTGCGAACGTCATCACGACTGAGTAGATGAGTTTCAGTAATGGCTGAAATATGCAGCTGTAAGAATTTTTTGACCACGTCCATTTGTTGGGGAGGTGGAGCTACTGGAGAGCGAGACAGTGTGTCTGCAGTAGCAAGCTGCTTACCACGAGCATAAACAACTCGGAACTGATATCGCATCAGTTTGATACGGAACCTCTGAATACTAGGAGGCATCGTGTCAAGATCTGATTTCCCTAGAAGAGTTACTAGAGGCTGATGATCCGTTTCCACAATAAATGAGATACCACGAATGAACTGGTCAAACCGGTAAATTGCCCATGGCACTGTTAGAGCCTCTTTTTCGGTCTGGCTGTAGCGTTTTTCTGTCTCTGACGGAGCATGAGATGCAAATGCTACAGGACGTAGCTCGCCAGTGGGCTGTTCTTGCAAATGAACTGTGCCAGAGCAAAAGAACTGGCATCACATGAGAGAGTTGTGTTGTAGCTTGGATGATACTTAGCTACGCACAGTGAAGATGTGACTTGACCTTGTTGAAAGTTGACTCTTGCATAGAGCCCCAGTACCAGTTGCTATGCATATTCAGGAGTTCTCTAATTGGTGCTGTAGCCTGCGACAGATTTGGAAGGAAGCTACCAATGTGGTTCACCATACCAAGAAACCGGCTAACACTATGAACATCTGTCGGAGTTGGTAAAGAACGGATAGCTTCAAGCTTGTCAGGACTCGGAGAAATACCGTTTTCACTCGCAACTACGCCTAGGAACTCTATTTGCCGTTGTCCACAACATTTGTTTTTGTTAAGCTCTACACCTGCTCTGCTTAGACAATCGAGAACTTCAGATAACTTCTGGTCGTGTTCCTCTTTATCTTTCCCAAAAACCAGAATGTCATCAATCATATTGACAACGTTAGATTGGCCTTCCAAGATTCTAGCAGTTTCCCTTTGAAAGATTGGCCTTCCAAGATTCTAGCAGTTTCCCTTTGAAAAAATTCCGGAGCAGATGTTATTCCAAACAATAAATGACAGTAGCAGTAACGACCAAAAGGCGCGATGAATGTAGTGAATTTCAGACAATCTTCCGAAAGATGAATTTGATGAAATCCAGCAGTGGCGTCCAGATCTGAGAAAACTTTGGTGTCACCTAGTTGTCCTAGGATCCATTAAACCGTAGGTAAAACGTGCCTTTCCCTGAGAACCTCCTAAGTTTTGTCAGATCCACACAGAGGCGGTATTCACCTGAAACTTTAGGAACCACCACCAAGCCTGCACACAATGCCGTAGGCTTGTCAATACGCCTAATAACTCCCAGTCTTTCAAGCGAGTCAAGTTCATCTTGTGGGGATCCTTGTTGCCCCTCGCCCGCCGGATGCACCCTTCTCTCTCTCGTGGCCTACCGCGGCTCTTCCTCTGGCGGCCCCCGACTAGGCGCGGCGGCGGAGGGAGCGGAGGGGAGGCGCCCGCGACTACGCGTCGTCACGTGGGCAGCCCTCCTTGCCCACCGCTCTCGGTTTCGGCGGCCGCGCGGGCCGCGCCCACGGGACAGTCGGATGGAGAGTTGACAGCGAGCCTTGAGAGAGAGCGGACGCGAGACCAGCGGCGGCCCAGGTGACCTGAACTGCTCTGTGCCTGTCTCCTGTGCCTGTGTCCTGTGCCTGTTGCCTGCCGCGGCTGTCTGCGCGCGACCGAGGAAAACTATTGGGAGATCCCAATTAAAGCTCTTGCCTGCGGGCTTATTCCTCGGAGGTGTTGTTCTTCGCGGCCACAGGTGTGGTCGAGCTAGCGGAGTGGCGTTGGCCCTGAGTGCAGGGCCCGAACCGTGCCAGTAACCCCACATTTTGGCGCCCAACGTGGGGCCCCTCTGGAGTTCCAGGTAGGGTGCTAGCTCACGAAGAACAGCATGACCAGCCCGCGCTACGGGCTGCCGGACCTAATGATGTTGGCCGATGTATGCGGCGAAGCACGGGAGATCTCGAGCATCGTTTCCGTGGCCACATCTAAAACGACCGCGGATGCGGTAGCGCAAGGTCCATCGGGCGCTATGCATGAAGCCGCAGGCGCGGCTGGCGTCCGAAATATTGCGCCAGGAGTTCCTGGTGAATACTCCGAGCTGGAGCAGCCAGATGGCTGTGGCTACAGGAGTTCCGTTCTGCTGAACGTGTCCCCAGGCGCTCCCGCAGATGTGGGTCGCGCAACTGGTTACGCGCCGGGAGATCCCGGCCAGCAAGGAAAGCCAAAGTCAGGTGTCAGTGGCTTCCAAACGCTCCGCTACGTCTCAGGCGCGTCCGCAGATGCGGTTCGCAAACCGAGTTTCCACCCAGGAGATCCTGGACTGCTCGTTGAGCCATTGCCAGTTGGCGTCGGCTACTCGCTCATTTCAACTCCTGCGCACGCATTCAGACCAGGTGGTCTAACTGCGTCAACGCCCGCAGATGCGGGCCGCGCTCCCCGCCAGATGGCAGAGGGTGACGCAGCGCAACTTGGTCCGGGAGGTCCCGAGCACCACTACAAGCCACCGCCAGTTGGCGAAGGCAACAAAAGCTGGCCAGTTGGCCCCGCTCTAACTACGCCCGCAAATGTGGGACGCGCACCCAGCCAGGTGGCTGAAGAGCGCGCAGTGTGTCCGGCAGAGGGAGAGAACATCGCAAACGTCCTCGCAAACGCTTTGCAGCAGATGTTGCAATTAGTGCGCTCGCCCGGCCCTCGGATCGGAGTGCCGATACCGAATTACAGTGGCTACAGCGACAAGCAAAGTGCGAATGACTTTTTGCTGGCCCTGCGCCGGTACGAGCTAGCGAGTGACCTGAGCGAGAGCGAGATTCTGAGACGAGTTCTCCCCGTCGCACTCGTTGATCAAGCCGCCCGGTGGTACCAGTTGGTTGGCCACACAGCAGGCAACATGGCTGATTTTCGACGCTTGTTCAGGGAGGAGTTCCTTCCACACGATTACAAGCTGCGTATGCGACGAGAGCTTGAACTGCGGACACAGGCCCCGGATGAATCGCTTGTCGAGTTCGTACGAGCGATGCAAGAGCTGTATGAATATGCAGACCCAGGAGCTCCGAGTTCGGAGCGAGTGGAACGTGTCATCCGGCAGAGCCATCCGACATATTCCCTCTACTTGAGGGGCTGCAGATGCAGCGATTTGAACGAGCTTGCCGTTGAAGCGCGCCGAGTCCAGGCTCAAATTTCAGCGGCCCGTAAATACCGGCCCCCACCGCCGGCTGAGGAGTGCCTCGAGCCAAGGTGTGCCTGGAGCGGCGTTGCAGCGATAAGGGGTGAGATCACTCCCATGGCAGGTGCGTTCACGAACGAGCGGATGCCGTTCGCAATATCGGATCGTGCTCTGGATCCCTACAGGTACGGGCTGCGGAGTGCTGATACACAACCCCCGGAGATCTGCGGGGTACCGCCACAAAAGCCCACGCCTGCTCAGAAAGCACCCACGGAGATCCATGTACGGCTGGATGGCCGAGGTGCCACTGAGACCCCCCGAGCTTCGCAGCGAGAAGCATGGAGATCTGTGCGCTGCTTTAATTGTGGCCAGAGTGGTCACATAGCCAGAAACTGCCCCTCGAGATCGGGAAACGAGGCAGGCCGCCGGTAGCAGCACCGGCGGAGGCTACCAACGCTCGGGAGCCCAACCCCGTCACGTCCGCATTCAAAGTTGGAGAACCAACTAACACGCCTGCTCCTTTCATGGACCTCGCAGTTGCGGGGAGAACCTTTAAGGCGTTGCTGGACACGGGGGCAAGCATCTCGCTAATAGGAGACGAGGTCGTTTCCCAGCTCCGGCGGAGATCCGTCCGGTTGCGACAGCGAAGGACGCCACTCCAGCTAGCTAGCGGAGAAGTGCGGTCCTGTGGTGACGTTCGCCTCGCAGTGCGCTGGGATCAGCGTGTGCGCAGAATGCGTTTCGTTCACCTGCCTGGTCTCACAGTGCCAGTTATTCTAGGCCGAGAGTTCTTGGCGAAAACTGGACTGGTTGTAGACATCGCCCGTGGCGGATATCGGGAGAACCCGTGCGCCCCACTGAGGCCCTTGGTCGACCCGCCGACTGCAATGAGATCGTTGTCAGAACGCACGGCCGACACGCCCGCGGAGGAGCGAAATACCTCCCACGAGCAAAGCCCGCACCGCCAAATGCCGGGATCGGCAGCAGCGGCCCGCTTCAATGCTCCCTCTCCGAGATCGGAGAAGGGCAGGCAGGCTGTACCGACAGATGTCGGCGAGCTAAGAGACAGCGGGTTTCCCCGCCCAATGCCGAGATCGGCAGCGGCGGCATGTCAGCACGGGTTTCCTCCGAGATCGGGGGAGAAAATGCACAACTTACTGGCAGATGCCGGTGCGCTGACACAGCTCGAACGTGACCGCCTCTTGTCGTTGTTGGATGACTTTGACGAGATATTCACGGACCAGCCGGGATGCACTAGTTTGGTGCAGCACCGCATAGATACGAGTGACGCGCTGCCCTGGAAATGTAACCCAAGGCCCGTCAGTGCTGCCAGACGGCAAGCTATCGACGAGGCGCTCCAGGAGTTGCTCGATGCTGGTCTCATATGCCGCTCTTCCAGTCCCTGGGGGTTCCCAGTGGTTCTTGTGCCGAAGAAAGATCGCACGTGGCGCTTGTGCGTTGACTATCGGCGGCTGAATGCGGTCACAAAGAAAGATGCGTACCCCTTCCCGAGAATAGACGAGATCGTCTCAAATCTCGGCGGCGCTAAGTTCTTCTCGATTCTTGACGCAAGTAAGGGGTACCTGCAGGTCGAAATGCGACCGGGCGATGAGTGCAAAACGGCCTTCACGTGTCACAGAGGTCTGTTTCACTTCACGAGAATGCCTTTCGGTTTGTCCGGAGCTCCGAGCACATTCCAAAGGCTGATGGACCGTGTACTCGGAGACGCCAGATGGCATCACGCTCTCGCATACCTGGACGATGTGATCGTCTACTCTCAAACTTTCGAGGAGCACCTCGATCACCTGAGAGATGTCCTGGGAAATCTCAGGGCGGCTGGCATCACGCTCAATCCCGCAAAGGTGCAAATCTGCCAGGCTCAGGTGAGCTTGCTTGGATATCGAGTAAAACGGGGACAGGTGTCTCCTGATCCAGAGAAGCTTCGGGGGATCCTGGAGTTTCCTGCGCCTAAAGATGTGAGCGGTGTTCGCCGTTACCTTGGCATGGTGGGATACTATCGCCATTTCATTCCTAACTGTGTGCGACTGCAAGCGCCCTTGGCAAGATTGCTAAGAAAGTCTTCTCCGTGGATATGGGGAGACGAGCAGGAAAAGAGCTTTCATCAGCTCTCGCACGCTATCGCTGAGACGGCGGCTTTGAAGCTGCCCGACCTGAACCGCCCATTTGTTATCCAGACAGATGCCTGTGATATCGGGGTGGGAGCAGTACTCCTTCAGATGGAGGGGCATGAACTCCTACCTGTGGCATTTGCGAGCCGCGCCCTGACGCCGGCAGAACGCAATTACTCAGCGACAGAAAAGGAATGCCTGGCCATCATCTACGCACTTCGAAGGTTCGAGATGTACGTAGAGGGAACAAAGTTCACGGTCGAGACCGACCATATGGCCTTAACCTGGCTGAAACACCTGCGTGAGCCCAGCGGGAGACTTGCGCGATGGGCCCTGACACTGCAACGCTTCGAGTTCGAAGTGCGTTACCGCAAAGGCACTGCAAATGTAGTCGCCGATGCGCTGTCACGGGCGCCGGTCACTGACACCCAACCGGCCGGCCAGGACGAGGAGGAGGCAGAGTGGCAGCTGTCTCCCCCTCTGCGGAAGGAGCTCGTTGCGGGGAGTGCCCCGTTTTCGAAGCCCCGAGAGCACGTGCACCTCGTTGGAGCGGGGATCCCTCTCGAGGTTGCGTTCAGCAGAGAAGAGCTTGTCAAGGCTCAGCAGGAAGACTCATTCTGTCAGGAGTTGATCAATAGTCTTAGTGAAGAGACAGACACTCCGACGAGTCAGGCCAAATTGCGCTGTGAAGCCACTGGTAGTGTGGTTGGCGCTAACTCTAGTGTCGCTGGTATTGCGGCGAGTGAGTTGGAGAACTTCCTCCTGGACCGTGATGGAGCTTTGCTAAAATACGTGCCAGGCAAAGAGGCCTCGGATGAGAGTTTCAAAGCCGTTATTCCGCGGAAACTGCGGCGCGCCGCTATGCGGCACTATCACGACGCAGACGGTCACGGGAGCGCTCCAAAGACATGGCAGAAGCTTTGTCGGTTTGCTACCTGGCCGGGAATGAAGGCTGACGTATGTAGATATGTACGAACATGCCACGTCTGCCAAGAGAGAAAGCCTAGAGGTGGAAAGGCACCCGGCTTACTCCAACCCGTCATAAGCACCAAGCCCTGGGAGATCCTGGCGTGCGATTTGATGGGGCCGCTGCCGCGCAGCAAACGAGGGTACAAATACGTGCTGGTAGTCACGTGTCACTTCAGTGGGATCGCTGAATTGTACCCGCTGCGAAAAGCGACTGCCTGGGAGATCCTGGCAAAGCTGTGTGAAGTGTTTTGCCGCTACGGCTTTCCAAAGCGGCTGATCACTGACAATGCCACGTATTTCACTTCGAAAGTTTTCCGTGATACGTGTGCAGCAATGGGTGTTCGGCAGCAGAAAACCACGTGCTACCATTCCCAGTCCAATGTGAGCGAGCGCCGAAATCGAGATATCAAGCCGCTCCTGGGCGCATATGCGAGATCGCACAATGATTGGGATGAGCACTTGGACGCCATCTCCTTCGCCCTGCGCACGAGCACAAATCGCTCGACCGGCTTCACGCCGGCTTTTCTCATGTTTGGCAGAGAGCTGAACACGCCTATGGACACAATTCTCATGGAAGGGTCGGAGAGTGTCCGCGAAGTCACGGCAGATGTTGACGACTACGCAAGGCGATTGCGCGAGCGTTTGGCAAATGCCATTAAGGAGGCGAACCGCAGCCGCGCGAAGGCCAGGGAAAGTCAAAAGGCCACTTATGATCGCGCACACAGAGACGTGGACTTTCAGATGGGAGACCTCGTTCTCAAGCGCAATCACGCACTCAGCGATGCAGCCGCAGGTTTCGCGGCCAGTCTAGCGCCCAAATGGGTGGGACCCTTCCTGATCGCTGAGAAGCTTTCGCGGCTCAACTACCGGCTGAAAGACCCGAGATCGGGCCGAATCAGCGGACCCATTCACGTGGGAGAGCTGAAACAGTACTTCCAGAGGGAGGTTGCTGTGGAAGCAGAAACGCCACCCGCGCAAGATTGCGCAGAGGCGAGCGAAGCCCAGAGAGATCTCTACAGGCATCGCTATGATACCCGAAGCCAGCGAGCTCGCTGGGGGAACGGGAGAATGCCGAAAACGTGAGATCACGCACACGGCGGCGTCGGTTGGCCAAAACAGCTCGAGATCGAGCAAACGGCGAAGGAACGCCAGACGCGCGAGATCGCGCACGGTGGACCGAATGCAAGGAGATCCTTGCCCCCGACGTCACAATATCCGAACTTGGCGAGATCGCCGAATGTGACCCATGCCGACCACGGCAAAGCCTGGTGCGAGAGGTCTCGTGCCCACCCTGCCTGTGTGGATACACAAGCCGGTGTAGTTCCTGTACCCGGAGCACTGCAAGACGCCCGCTCGGAGGAGCCGAGCCCCCCCCTCCGGCTGCCCTGATTTACGGCCCTGGCTTCAGCGACGGCACGGAGAGCGGCGCGCGGCCGGGGTCGAGCCGCCGAACTTCGCCCCCACACCATCGCACGGGGCCTCGACGGCGGTTCCGGAACAGCGCGGGCCGAGCTGACGATGGGCGGCCTGAATGCGGAGGAGGCCGGCTTTCGCGGGCGCCATCCTGGTCTGGCCCGCGCCCCAGGCGCAGAGCTACCATCCCGGGGCCCAGTCTCCGGAAAGGCGGCATGGACCTGCTGATCCGCTGAGTTCGCTTCAGCGGGTGGAGGTCACTATTGAGAGAGGGAGGGTGTGGGGATTCATGTTGCCCCTCGCCCGCCGGATGCACCCTTCTCTCTCTCGTGGCCTACCACGGCTCTTCCTCTGGCGGCCCCCGACATGGAGCGGAGGGGAGGCGCCCGCGACTACGCGTCGTCACGTGGGCAGCCCTCCTTTCCCAGCCCTCTCGGTTTCGGCGGCCGCGCGGGCCGCGCGCACGGGCACAGTCTGATGGAGAGTTGACAGCGAGCCTTGAGAGAGAGCGGACGCGAGACCAGCGGCGGCCCAGGTGACCTGAACTGCTCTGTGCCTGTCTCCTGTGCCTGTGTCCTGTGCCCGTTGCCTGCCGCGGCTGTCTGCGCGCGACCGAGGAAAACTATTGGGAGATCCCAATTAAAGCTCTTGCCTGCGGGCTTATTCCTCGGAGGTGTTGTTCTTCGCGGCCACAGGTGTGGTCGAGCTAGCGGAGTGGCGTTGGCCCTGAGTTCAGGGTCCGAACCGTGCCAGTAACCCCACAATCTTTAACCCCGTTATGGAGGAGCAGGGGAATCCTACGGGGAACACTCAGAACAAAAGGTACAGCGTTCGGTTTTAGTCGGATAGTGTACTCAACACCAAAATTCCTTAAGCCTTCAAAAATATCCTGTGTCGGCAACTGACCAGGAGAATGAGAAGGAGCAGCCTGACTTACTTGCGAACGTGCCAGCGCATCAACGAAATGTGATGGCTGAGTAACCCAGAAGTGGCGTCGACTGCAATGGCAGGACGTAGATTCTCTGCTACGAAGTGCGAGCCTTCCACCCAAGAGTAGCTGAAAATTGGCCGGCAACCCTCAGCTGCCGGTTGTCTGGCCCGGTGAGGCGACTCGCCAGCGCGTCCAGCCGCGACGGAATGCCTGCAAAGGTGTCGGGAACCACAGTCACTTCTGCACCAGAGTCCACTTTAAATTCAAGAGGAAGTCCGTTGACCTTAACACACATGAACTTGGCGTTCTCTGTCTTCTCCTTCTTAATAGGATGCACAGAAACGGAGTGCGAGTGTTTTGCAGATGAGCGTTGCTTGGTGACAGAGACGCTCTCAAAATGACCTTTCTTTTAGCAGAACCTGCACACAGCGTTGCGCGCAGGGCAGGTATCACATGCATGAGCTTTGTGTCCGCAGAAGTTGCAGGGTTTCTCCTAAGCATTTCGACGAGAGTCTCTCGGAATGGATTTGCGACACGCAGTGGTGTCCACATGCACAGGCAAAGTACCGTCGTGCGCTCGTTCCATGCTTTCCTTCTGCGCATCCTCATACAAGTGGGCATGTGAAAGCGTTTTATCGAGAGTCAAATCCGGCGTTCAACAAAGCTGTTCTGAAAGCTTGGTATCGAACAGGCCAACAACGAAGCGGTCACGAACCAGCCTGTCTTCGACGCTGGAAGAGCAGTGGTTGCATCGGGGGCTCTTTCCTCGTTGTCGTTGCATCACCCTCCTCGCAGCGCCGGCCCTCCTTCTCTGCTCTAAGAGTGTGTTCGTCGTATTTTTCCGTTTTTGTTTGTTTACTGGATGTTTCTATTGCACTGATCTGTGCACCTTGTTTGAATTATTCGTAGTGGCGACTTCGTTTCTTATAATGTTTGCACTCCTTACTTTGCACCAGAGGAAAATAAATTTGTTTGCAGTTGACCTACTGCTTGCCACTGTCCTAGAAGGAATGGATCCAGCTCTGAAAAAGTCTACAGACAGAATACTGATGCTGCACTTAGTTTGTTCCATTCCCGCTGCATTTGCTCAAAGCATAAATTAATTTCTTGTCTTTTCCCTCGAATGCCAAATATAACACTTATCTGGCAATTCCTGAACGTGGTAACATTTTCACGGTATCAGTGCGAGTTCAACGCGGGAAAACCGAAGTCGCCGCTACAAATAATTCAAATAGACTGGACAGATCAGTGCAATAGAAACATCCAGTAAACAATCGAAAACTGGAAAATACGGCGAACACAATCTTAGAGCTAAGGAGGAGGGGCGCCGCTGCGAGGAGGGCTATGCAATGCCAACGAGGAAAGAGCTGGAATTCCGAGGACAGGGCAGGTATGAGTCTTTCCTTGCTTATTTTCTTATGCAGCACGTTTAGACTGGCTTCTCATAGTGGTTGATATTAGCGTTGCAACCTCATAGTCATAACAGTGAGCGCTGCTTCAGAATAACACATTTAAAAGAAATCGTCTTAACCACGTTGCTGTTACCGACCTTTTGCGTAGAGGTGAGGTTTCATGGCCTTTGCGCTACGTTTCGGTGGGGCACGTGTCTGCATGGGTCAGATTTAATCGCTAAATCCCAGTTGGTGCGGCAAGCAAAAACAACAAAACTGCCAAATACGTATCACTGCAATGGGTAGTGCCATCTTGTCGTCACCGTAGGAACGAATGAACACGCACAGTACACTGCCTGTTGCTCCGGTGATGTGAGTTACTGGCGCTACTGCTGCGAACGTTGGCAATTTTTGTTCTCAGTCGCCACAAATGGAGAGATTTAAAATGTTGCCGAATTAGTCAAGACAGTGAATATAAACTGGCTACCAAATGCCGCCTGGGCGCAAAATATAAGCCCGAACAAGGGGGCAATAAAGCCATGATAATTCTTTTTCTTGATTGTCTTTGAGCGTGAGACAGTGGTCAGCAGTGTTTGTTTACTTACAAGCATTAACTTGTGCACTTGGTTGTTTCGCACTTACAGGTGCATCATCAACCTAGATGCCTTCCTGAAAGGTTTAACAACTGGATTGGTTGCGCCTTCGGGCAAAGGGACCCATTTTATCCTTGTACATGCTGGGAGCAGTGCAACAGAATTCTTGCAAGACACTGCTGACTTCTCCAGAGCAAAAAAGGGAAACCACGCTGACTACCACTCTGAGGTGGATGGCAACTACTTTGAGAAGTGGTTCACCGAAAAGCTTTTGCCAAACATTCCGGCCAATAGCATTGTCGTCACGGGCAATGCTCCATATTGTAGTGTGGCTCTTGAAAAAGCACCTACCAAGTCTGCGCACAAAGCTGAGATTCAGCTTTGGCTCACAAAGAAAGGTGTTCCGTGGTCACAGGACGTGGTGAGGGAAGAACTGCTGGAGCTTCCTCAAAAAGTAAGCACACCAAACACTGTACTGGATTGACACCCTGCTGGCGGCTACCCATGACCACGAAGTGCTTCATTTACCACCGTACCACTGCGAGTTCAATCCCATTGAACTTGTATGGAGCCAGGTGAAGGGACACGTCGCGAGTGTGTGGGTGGAAAGGTGAAAATATGTGTGCATGTGGGTGTGTGTTGATCTGTTTACCGAGGAAAGAGAGAGGACTCATCGGCATGCTGTAATCACCTTTGTGCTTGTGTGGGTGGAAACATGAAAATGTGTGCATGTGGGTGTGTGTATCTTGATCAGTCTACCGAGGAATGAGGGAGGACTCATCGGCATGCTGTGACCACTCTTGTGTGTGCAAAAGCACATGCTCATTAGCATCGAATTGTATCAGGCAGTAACTTGTAGTGCAGGTGGTGAGGTGGATGTGAAGGACGTGGTGGTCATGTTAATAGTGTCTGTATAGAAGTAGAATTTGTAAGGGAGTGCAAATAGTACTTTTTCCAATTAGAATATGAATAGTGGTACAAGTCGTCAATGTGTGCAGTTTTTGGAAGATTCATTGCAGAAAAATACAGCGGAGCTTAAAGGGACCATGCAAAGAATTAAAAGCCGCTTGTAAATGTTAGAAGTGATGCTCAGAAGCATTGACACCAAGTATGAGTCTTCGGAACTGAGCCGGCAATTTATTATAAATTTTTAAAAATCATGTTTTTTAAAATTCGCGGGCCGTTTGGTGTCTTCGTAGGGAGCCATTTTGGAACCAAAATCGGGAAAACAGACGTCACTAGTCCCATGACGTCGGCAGGCCACCACACGCTGTCATTCTCTTGAGCTGCGGCAGCTACGACGTCACGGGCACACTTCCGGTAGCTGTGAAAATAGTCTGCTCGAGCCGCCGCGCGCCCCCCTCGGGCAACGCGATCCAGGGCATTGCCTTCGCGCATGTTTTCAATTTACCTCTGCCGCCTCTTTCTGTCGCGAGTTCGGGAACCAAGAAAGCGCAGAGACCGGAGAGACGCTGCCGACGCACGCTGCTTCTCGGGAGTGGGACAACCGGAAGTCGTAAACCGAACGTCGGCGAATGACGTATTCATGGGCGGAGCCCAGTCCCGGAGCTGTGTTCTTTATTTTTTTTTATGGTGCCCCGCGCGTACGAGTTGAGGGGGGAGAGGAGGAGCATGATTTTTAATCGTCTATAACTTCGTTGTTATTGATGCTAGCTCAAAAATTCTTGCGCTGGGGTGACGAGTGATGGATTGCCTATCTTTACGTAATCTCAATAAATTTATTTCATAGTCCCTTTAACCAAGCATTGTGTCAATTATTCGAAAAGTATCTGAAAATTTGAGGGAAAATTCAATTCATTTTAAATAATTTTGAACATGTACTGTTTGATTTGTTCAACTAATTGAACAGGAATTTATTCAGTTTGCAGTCCAAAACTTTCGGACATTCACACACCCCTAGGAATGGGCCTCATTTTGTGTGTGAGGGTTGGGAATGGTATGCATGGGTGTCTGATCTTCATGTCCTGAAAAGAGAGTCCTGGTTTGGTGCTGTCTTGCATTACTGTCAATCTCTGGTCGTTTTGACATGTTAAGCAATGCTGCAGTGCCAGTATTGAGGTAGCCAGTACTGTATGTTCTGTCCTTAATTTTTGGCGGGTGTGAATGATTCCGAGCTCGCTCTTGCTCAGTTCAGTGTGAACTTGTTTGTTTTCAGTCATGTCTTTGTTAGTACATGTCCCAGGAATTTGATTTTGTTGACTGAAAATGCACTGCTTTTTCAACCCTGTTCAGACATTGGTCAGGTTTTCGTTGTATGAAATAATGTTGTACTATGGCCTCCACATTTTTTTTTTCCAGTTTTGGAGCACTTGACTGATTGTGTGGTGTACCTTCACTGTACGTGTCCTTTAATTTGTATGCACTGTGATCCATGCCACTGGCTGTTTCCAGAATACATCATGGTCAACATTCTTTACTGTCCTATCTCATTTATTGTTTGCTCTTTTCGAAATATTTCTTCATAGCGTTGTACATTTTTTTCTGTATTCTTACTTGACGCTCCCCCAGTTCGGAAATCTTTTTGCCTGGCTGCATAAAAATCCTGCCTGAGCAGCTTCTGCTCTGCTAGGAGAGCAGGGAAATCGAGACAAGCTGACTTGCCTCTGTATTGCCTTCATATACATTTGTGCACAACAACAAATCTGCAACTCTTGAGGCAGTACTATTTTCTGTCACTGTGGAATCAACACTATGTTCTAAATTTAACACTTAACATGGGAAAACAGGGCATATCGAGGTGGTGTGTGTAAAAATAATTTGACCCATCAGTTTAAATATACTGCTCTTTTTCCGCATATAATAGCCAAGTTATAGAGCTATCTTCAATGACAAAGGAAAACGCGCTTTGCTTAAAAACAAAAGATACCTTAACAAAAATAAAAGAATTGCAGATATGCACAAGAATGTTACGCATACACAGTCAGAAAATAGGGGATTAAGATGTGTAGAATATATTTTCTAGGCTCCTGTATGATAAAACAGCTTTCTAAATTAACAGACATCTTTCTTCTGAACATTACGATCCGAAAAAAAATAATTGCTCTCACCAAGTCCTTTTGGGCTACTCTACAGCAAAGTGCCAAGGTCGGTCCCAGACACTTATGGCGAAGACTGCATTCACCACTAACCGGTTGCACGGAACAATTCATAACATGCCAGGTACCTTAAGAGAGACCCACAAAAGGGTGGGCTCCTCGGCAATGGCGAAATCGAAAGTTGCAGACGGCCACTTGTTAATCGGGCCACAGAGCACTCACCACTGTGCTAATTAAACCCGACAGATGAACATCATCTTTTCACATAAACCTCTCGCTTATAGTACAGTCACAATACTGCAGAATCGGGAAGAAAACTGCCACTGCTGACCAAAAGGCGGTGCGAGCTCACTGACAATGAATTTCAGACAGCTCACATTGGCGTGGTAAGCATGAAATGAACAGATGAATGCAATTCATTTCAGAACATGGTGTAATATTCAAGCGATTCTGAACAAAATGAGATTTTTCATTTAAGTCACGCAAATGCAACTTGCGATGAAAAAAAAAAAATGTGCGAAAAAAAAAAAAAGTGTCACCATGCGGGATTTGCACCCCCGCACCTCCAGTTGCCTGTTGACTCTCCGGAGTGACGCGTTAGAGCACACGGCTACAAAACAGCACGGAGTGACACACCTCACTATTTTTTTCTGCAGACTACTTCCGTAGCGTTCACAACGTTGCACTTGATGTATGAAACGGAGCATAGCAGCCGGCCCAACTCTGCAACCGTGCCATCTCGGCAATTTCTGCATGGTGCCAGAAGTGAGACTGGATGTGGAAAAGATTCCCACATGATGTCAGAAGTCCTTGAATTCTGATATTCTGAAATAATCAAGCCACCTCAAGACCGTATGCAGCGCCATGGACGCCGAGGCTTCTGCAGCTGCTCTATCGTCTTCAACTGAGACACAACCTCGGTTCGCTGGTTTGTCTGGCCTAGCACCGCCACCAGCGTTCGACTTCGGTGACCCGGCCTCCTGGTCATCGTGGGTGGAGCAATTTGAAGATTTTGCTGTCGCCACGGATGCGTCTTCAGCAACGGATGAAGTAAGGATTCGCACACTTCTTTATTGCATGGGTGTTCAAGCACGCCGTATCCTCTCTTCACTTGGGCTCACCGAGTTGGAAAGCGCGTCATATGCTAAACTTAAAGGGACACTGAGGAAAAATTGAAGTTGACTTGCATCGACAGAATACCAGCTCCTGATTACAAAAACGCCATTCATACTGACAACAAAGCTCTTGTAACGTAGAAAAGAGCAAGAACCAAAATACAGGTATCGCCGCCACAGGCCAAACTCGCAAGTACAAGCTTCATGGCATCATAGGACAAAACAGTGTTGCTAGAACCAATAGTTCTAGCAACACTAGGACACGAGAAGTCACAAATCACTGAGGCGCAGAAAATGCATGCGCAAATCTCCTTGACGTCGCCAGATGGCGCCATGTACCCGACAGCTACGCGCTTTCCTGCAGCGCCGGGACCAATCAGCGCCTGCTGACAGCGGTACGCGGGCTCCCGGTATTCCGCTAACGGTAACAAGGTACACGGTATGCTAAAGGTGTCTATTTGCGAGAACTTCGTTGACAACTTCGAGAACGGGATCCATTGTAACGCTGGCTAAACGCCGGTGCAAACGTAAACGAAGCGACTGTAGCGACGGCCGCAATAGCCGATAGATGCCTTCAACGTGCGGCCGGTGGTAGCTTTCTTCTCGGCTGCTGCTGGGCCGCACTGCTGGCCGCCAGAAATCACGGAGTCTGCGTTACGTCATGTGCACGTCATGTTTCACGTCACTTAGTCCTGGGTCGTCATAGGAGAATCCCAAGTTTGAATCAGAGCGGCGGGAAAAACTTTTTCAACTTCGAATCCAAATTTCTTAGAAATAAATGCATCTTTCGCTGCCAGCCAAGTGGCAACAAAGCCATGAAATGCCAAACTGTCGGATTTTGCTATAAAACAAATATTAATAGAGCTCTCCTCAGTGTCCCTTTAAGGTACGCTTCACGGCCCACTTCATTCATCCAGTCAACAAAGTTCATGAAAGTGTTCGCTTCCATAAGCGTGTACAACAACCATCCGAGAGCGTGGACGCATTCTATTCTGCCCTGCCTTCAATGGCTAAGAAATGGGCTCTTTCCTCGTTGGCGTTGCATAACCCTCCTCGCAGCGGCCCCGCCTCCTCCGCTGTAAGAGTGTGTTCGTTGTATTTTTCCCGTTTTAGTTTGTTTACTGGATGTTTCTATTGTACTAATCTGTGCACCTTGTTTGAATTATTTGTAGAGGCGACTTGGGTTTTCTTATGTTTGCACTCCTTATTTTTTTGGTGCATCAAATGCAAGGTCAGCTGTGAACGGCAATGGAGAAGCGCGTGGACACATGCAAGATATGTGAGGAGACCAGAATAGACTTTTCCCACCAGGCTACGCCCTTTCATGTCACCTTGTTTGCATGCACAAAGAGGTCTCTATAGTTATGTTTGCACTCCTTATTTTGCTTCAGAAGAAAATAAATTTGTGTGCAGTTAACCTACTGCTTGCCACTGTCCCAGAAGGAATGAATCCTGCTCTCAAAAAGTCTAGAGACAGAATACTGATGCTGCATTTAGTTTGTTTCATTTCCGCTGCAGTTGCTCAAAGCATAAATTAATTTGGGTCACTGACCACGTCATAAGGGTTAGTTGACATTTCGGAACCGCTACGAGTTCCTTGTCCACAATTGTGTCAGGGAATGAACCCTTGATCTTTACCGTCTCTTTCGTCTGGCCCCATTGATAAACAATTCCTTGTTCACAATTGTGTCAGCGAATGAACCATTGATCTTTACCGTCTCTTTCGTCTGGCCCCATTGATAAACAATTGTGAACAAGGAACCCGTAGTGGTTCCGAAACGTCAACTAACCCCTTTTTGACGTGGTGAGTGACCCAAGTTTACATTCTACTATGTCACTACCTGACCAGACGGGATTCCGTCAAACCCTGGATTACATAAATAAATTTTCTCGCCTTTTCCCTCGAATGCCAAATACAACACTTATCCGCCAATTCCCGAACGTGGTAACGTTTCCGCGGTATCAGTGTAAGTTCAAGTTGCCGCTACGAATAACTGAAACAAGGTGCACAGATCAGTGCAACAGAAACATCCAGTAAACAAACGAAAACGGGAAAATACGAGGAACACACCATTAAAGCGGAGGAGGGGCGGCGCTGCGAGGAGGATTATGCAACGCCAACGAGGAAAGAGCCCGATTTTCTTTTTTCAAATGTGAATCGGATGTCCTTTACTAACCTCCACAACGTCGTTTTCTTGAAGTTCGGCAGGCCGTAGTCCTCACTGACAGCCTTTAGCACACTGTCCAGTGTTGGTTCTTCCCTCTTCGCGTACATACTGTGCACTTTCAGACGGATGGCACGGACTGTGAAGCTGTCATTCTTGACTGTTCACGAGCTTGAAATCTTCACGTCGCGAGGTCTTTTCTTCGGAGACGCCAAAGGCACACACGCAGACGCTCCGCCTTGATTTTGGCAACGGTACGGGGAGATACTCAAGTGTCCTCGCTCACAGCACTCAGTACTTCCCGAACAGACTCCAGAAATCGGATCCGCAAAACGGATCCTGGTACACATTTGCAATTATTTGCTTGGCGAGCCTTGACAGCTAGGATGTACGAACCTTCGAGAAAATTCGTACAGGAGAGGTGGCCGGGCCGCTGCGCTGGACGCCATTTTCTCAAAAGTGAAGGGGGAACCGGAAAAGTAAACACGGCAGCCAGGGTTGCGGAGACAGCGAAAACGTGAAATGGAAAAGCAAACACAACAAACGCAAAACACGAAATTACATGGATTCGCTCGCAATAAGAGCGTTTTTTGTCAAGCTGATGACAAATGTATTATCCACGAAGCCTGCCGGCGGTTATACACTTCTGTGGCTTTCATGTCAGTGGTAAAGGCGTTAACAAGCCCGAATCTTTTGTGACTGCCCGGTGACATTTGGGCACGCGCGCACAAAGACGGACCATGCCTTCACATGCGTACGCTGAAAAAGTGACATTTACCGGGTTGGACGAAGTTATCCTTGCTCTCTAGGCATAAAGATTTCCTGCTGCAAAGTTGCTTCTTCTCACAGACTGACAACACACAAAAACGAATACGTAATACAAAAGATGGTGGAACTGTCAATGCAAGCAAAACACAAAAATAAAATGTGTGCGAGTGTTGATGCCTTCCGCGATGCAGCTTGCGCCATCGTACTTACATCGCTTCAGTGCTTACATCTTCCCTGCTTGGTTGGCATGGGCACATTTTAAATAAATATAAAATAATTATCAAGACGATGCAGACAATTTCAATTAAGTATTATTGACGAAAGAAAGTTTGATCTGTGTGCAAGGCATAGTTGATTGAAACCTAGAAACCTAGCTGTCAGTTGGCCTTCCAGCGCGATCGAAAGCAAAACCGAATTTTGACACAGTTGGTTTCGATATCGCACCTGATGGAGCGCAATGCTTGAATCATAGAGTTTCTTACTACTACCTAGAGGGAAAGCTGGCGGCGCTGCACTTCAGCCAACATGGACGCTCAAAGCATCATGGGGCGGTGAGCTACTTGTTGCGGCACAGTCGTAGTTTTTCGGGAACACAGAGTGGCAGTACTAAGGCGTTTCATTCCGAAAACGTAGTTCGTGTGTGCGCAGACGACTTTCGCGCGAACGCAGTGTGCAAAAGCCATAGTAGTGAAGACGCGACGACACACGACGTCAATAAAAGGTTTTACTCTTCCGAAATGCCATTAAAAAACCTCTTAAAGTATCTAAACAACAACATTTTTTTTGTAAACATATTTACTTTTAAAAGTGCGCCTGTTAATTACGAAATATTAGTTTTTTTAGTGTTCATCACTTGGCCAATAGGAAAGCTAGTCATGTCTTATTTTAGGCAAACTTTGCACTTAAATACTTTTCTGCTCGTTTGTTGCAATCATTAGACAAGATATTGAATGTTAGGACGTTTGTAGCTATCAAACAGCTTTATTTTTTTATTATTTTTTGGCCAAAAGTTACAGTTCCGCAACAAGTAGCTCACCGCCCCATGATGCTTTGAGCGCCCATGGTGGCTGAGGTGGTCACGTGGGGTCTCCATGCAAACTCCCATAGACGGCTTGCCAGCTTTCCCTCTAGGTAATAGTAAGAAACTCTATGGCTTGAATAGACCTTTCCATAGGGTGCCTCGATGCCAGCGCCGCCGTCCAGGGTGGTGACACGCTTTGGCATGCGCCGCGCCGCCGTTTTCTCCGCGCTCGCCATCTTGGGGCAAGTCGCTCTTCGTGCCGCTGCTAGGGAGGGTTCGAAGCTGTGTTTTGCGCTGGATTCTGAGCTGATGAACTGCTTTAATTCACGAAAAATAGCATGCCAGGGTGTTGTGTTCCATTGTGTGCCGGCTCGGCGAAGAAAGGAGCGCGACGTTTTCTTTTTCCACGGGATGAGGGACGGAGAAAAATATGGGAAGCGAAAGTGAAGCGTGAGAACTGGAAGGCGAATGACAACGCGAAGATCTGCGAGGCAAGCCACAATGTCTGTGCTGTTTTTATGCATCATTAAAACTTCTTTTTTTTTGGCTAGTTTGTTCATATAGATAATGTAAAAAATTTAGCGCGAACATACACAGACCACGAGGAAGATGAGAGACACACACACACACAAGCGCTTGTGTTTGTGTACCGTCTTTCTCTTGGTCGTTGTCTGCGCTAAAGATTTTAGAACTTTTTCTAAATGTCGCTAGCAGTTATGTGCTTTCAGTAGGAATAACATTATACCACACCGCTCCGCCCATCCGCTTGTAAGCACTGACTTTGTGCGGTTTGAATATATATTTTTGCCTTGTTCGCCAAACTCGCACTGTGCGCAACAAGAATTTTTGTGTGCCTTCAAAGCTGCAGCTCGAAGCCTAGTTAGAAACGTGAGTACAGCACGTGTTGCATCGTATTGCCTGGCATTGGAAGTAGCGCGCTTTGTTTTTGAGGCGGAACATTTTGAATTACCAGTTATGTGAAGGCTTACAAGCTAAATATATGAATCATTGCGTCTTTTCACTTTCAGTGAGCTACACTCATTCCGTATCATTCACGGAGTGTCTCACGATGATCTTTACTCTCTCGCGATCGCACATTTTTTTTGTTCAGAGCCGCGGTGAAAACACGTGAAGCAGGTGGAGCCCGGTATTTGTCGAAGGAATGCGCCATTGTACTTTTTCAACAGCTGCCCTTTACACTCGATCTTGTGAGGCTTCCGGTTCACGCAGATTAAGGAGCATTCCCCTCTCTCCTTTTCAAAAAAGAATATAATAGAGGCTGACGGGTGAACCTCCCACGTGCTACCTACCCACTTTTCTGGCCAGAGTAGGAAGTGAAAATGCAGTCTATGAACAGGGAGTTTTGGTTGCAAAAACCTGCCTACGAGTCAGCCGTCCTGGAATTTTGCAAGTGGTCTTTTCGCAAGTGCTAAATTCCGCGCAGCACAAATAATAAGCCCCTTTTCTCAAATTATTCGCGGGAATAATTTTTCTAGGTATTTGCGATTCGCAACGAACGCAAACGTTAGGCCCTCGCGAAAATTAAGTCGGTTACAGTATATGGCTGGCAATCCGACAAGTCGCGAAGAAACTTCTATTGTGAACTGGCCGTCGCTTTAAGAAAGCGGTCGCGAGGAAGCAAGGTGCCCGCGCAGTACAGAAGTTCATCCCGAATACAGCTCTTTCTTCTCCATGTAATGACACATCGCGAGGCGGAGTGCACCGTTGTCAAACGCGCAAATACCGGTCCGAGGTTAAGCCAAATTTAAGTGAAGTTAAATTTGCCCGTCCGACACCCGAATTAGTGCTGTCGCTTGGTTGGCGTCCACAGAAATACTTTGTGATCCTGTGCTTATAATATCGCACCGCTTCCTTAACGCTTTTTTATTATCTCATTTGTTTGCGTGCACACGACCAGAGGCGCGAAATGACAGTTTCATCGTCTCTCTCATTTTAACGCCACTTCGAGGAAGATCAGTTGAGAGAAACAGAATGGATGCACGGCGGCTCCTCAAGTCAACGGCTGTCCCGACGTTGTTTGATTTTAGACGTGTTTGCCCACATTCGGCTTGCTAGCCTAGTATCCGCATCAGATAATCTGAGGAGCACTAGAGCCTCGGATATGTTTGGGTACTGATGAATTAATTTCTTTCTTGCGCAAACAGCGCAGCCGAAGCGAAGAAAGCCGCCTGCACCGCGGCTTTTTCCTGGTAATTCTACACCTGACGCCACAAAAGGCTCTTCGCCAACCCCTGAGACGCCACCTGACCAGGAAGAGACCCGAGCCGACTGCGATGCAAAATATTTTTGATATGCGCGGCTGACTAAAACGTCAACTAGTTGTTCATCTGCATCAACAGACGCAGTTAAAGCCTTTTGCATGTCATGCACCTTATAAACTCCGTCATGCTCTGGCAGTACAAAACGCATTGCTCTGTAAAGCAGTCACTGCAGTTAAAATAACCGCTTTGAGCATCTGAGACGGCCAAAAAGTAAGTGCTGTCCTAGCTGCACAGTCGTCATTTGCTCTAAAAGCTGCGCTTGTAAGCACAGGCTAGCTCTTTTCTCATTTATATCACTAAGCAAAAAGTGCTCAGAACTGTGAGCATATATGAGAAACCTTATACAGCTCAGCCTGCTAGCGAAAGCACGTTCTAAAGAAGGATACCGGCCGACGCTCCGTAGGCCCGCATTTCAGCGCTTGCCCCAAGATGGCGCCCACGAAGGTCGTGTCTCCACCCTGTACGGCGCAGCGCTGGGCATCGAGGCACCCTACCTTTCCACAAATTGCAGCGCCGCGCCATCCCCTAGCGGATCCGCGCAAAGCATGATGGGAGAAAGGAGCGGTCGCCGCCCGCGTCGTCTGCTGTCAAGCGTGTTGCTGTGTTGTGCCGCCGTGTTCAGGCGTTGTGCGTCTTCTCGTGCGCGTTGTAAATGTTGCAGCGCAGTGCTGTGGTGGTTGTCTCTTAGTCTTTCTGCAATTATGTGGGGATTTTTTTAGACATTCGACATGTCGGCAGATTAGAATCGCGGTGGCGGTCAAAGGTGCTGCGTGCCCGGCTGTAGTAACAACACGAGAAAGGACATCAACATTTCATACCACGTATTCCCCAAGGACAAGAAGCTGAAGCTAGAATGGGTGCGCAGGATAAATCGGCAAGGTTCGCAAGGGCGATTTACCCTGTGGAAGCATTCGAAACACCACAAAATATATGCTACGCATTTCAACACTAGCGGGCGCAAGGGATACATGGATCGTCTCTCCACGATCTTTCCACACCGAGTGTATGCGGAACGGACGCCTGCTGTGATTACGCAGAGCAATGGGCACATGCGAATCTCCAACTTCGGCTGGTGACCGGGGCAGAGCGCGTCGCGACTAGGTACGGCCAGGACGCCACAACCGGCAGCCTGAAGGCCGTCCGCAATGCTACTGCATAATTTTCGTTTTTTTTTTGGGGGGGGGGGGGGCTTTTATGAATAAAGTTATTCACCACCACCATGGGCACATGAGCGACGAGGGCTCTGTGTATATACATGCATTGGGAGCGCCTGCTGGTGCTCGGCTAGTGATCCGTGGCCGCGGAACGCAACATCCGACTGTGTCACGCTTACTGTGCCAACCAACTGTGTCATGTTTAGCAAATAGCTCGTGTTCTGTCTAAGGGAGTGCTTGAAGATTATATATTACAGCAGTGAACATTTACCGCGTCAGCATGAAATTTCCCCAGGAGGGCGCCGATGAGGACAGCACTCATACTGTTGTTTACATCGCTGCGTACGAACAGTTAGTACTCGTTTTTATGGCATAAAACTCAATCGGCGCTTTAGTTCTATTAATCAACCTGTTTTCTTTTTTACCAGCTGTAGCCGTGCTTGTTTACGCAGTGCGATAATGTGTGGGAAGCGATGGTGCGATCGCACGCCTGAGAAACACTTAACAACCGCGGGCTGTTGACATCGCGCAGGACCGGCGCTTCTCGTTTTTTGTCCCGGCTTCCTCCGACGTGACCAGCACTTTATTTTAAACTACTTTATCCAGAAGTATGTTTGGCGACCGTTCGCTTTAACTGAAACGGCCTAACTTGTCATCCACAAGCTAGCGATGGCGACGACTGCTGCTGGCCGTAAAGCACGGCTCGGCAGTCTGGGTCACACCGGCGTTTCACGTTCATCATATGCGTGCCCAGCGATGTAAGCAATAATTAATTTCAGGTCACTATTGCCAAAACTACACTCGGTGACCATTTTCATTCGCTAAAGCTAGTGATTCGCTCATCACAACCGCCGCAATCACAGATAATATCCCACGGACCCGCTAGGCCTAGTCGTCGCGGAGGGGAAGGGAGTCGTCGTCGACTGAAATTAATTTGGCAAGCGCTTATCGCTGGTGACTGTCCAGGTGTGCACATGTGAAATATGGCCGTTCGTTTCGCTCATTCAGAAGCGCGAACATATTTGCACCGCCGCCTCATCACCGTGCTTTCGCTCAGCCGCCGACAAGGCTGACCGTCCGCCGATTGGATTCGTCGGTGTCGTTGGCCTGAAAAATGTGTCCCACTGCAATGATATTATAGTAAACTAGATATTTCACTATAATCACATGCTGCTGTTGACCGTGATAGTGTCGTTGTCGGAGCAGTGTGACCACCGCCGTCGTCATCGTTGTACACTGAAAACGAGCTGAGGCTTTCTAATGCGCTTGGAAGGTTTCGTGTAGCACCGCGCGCGCGTCCGTCGAGTCCGAATGTCATTCCAGTTTTCGAATGTCATTCGACTCAGATGTCATTCGAACGTTCCCGTGTAGCACAGGTATAAGAAACAGCGATGGCGACGAGATGGCAGAGGAAGGCTTTCCGGTGATCAGGCGCAGTCGGAGAGACGGTACGAAAAGACAAGAGTGCGGCGCCGCGGGCGCCGCGGCGCTCCGTTTTCCCAGAGTGCTTTGCGCGGCCGCTTGGTGGCGCGGCGGAATTTGTGGAAAGGTCTATTTTACATCCGAATTTTGTATCCGTAGCTTAACCTGTTCGTGCGATGGTTTACTCGTCGCCTCTGCGTACTGCGCGAATAGAAACCGTGTGTGAAGATATTTCTCCCCTTTACTTTGAATGCGCAGTACTAGAACCATGACAATGCTAGAACGCGACCACCTCGATGCCGCCGCGCGCAATGCATGTCACGCCATGTGTCACGCGTACCCTGAACTCTGCATGGCTAGGGCCTTTGTTACAAGGACCTGATCATGCGTAGAGATTTAAAATACAGCTCCTGTCCGGGCGTGTTTTCAGAAAACGCGATTAGGTGACGCTTTGCGACGAGATCCTTGTAGGCTTCGTTGCGATTGCAGCTGCTAACGTTTTCCTTAGGCAGCTGTAATGGATATCGGCGCATTCGTAGTGGAGTAAAGGAGACCGTACCCTAGTGTGAGAGCTCCCTCTTCCCTTTTTTCCATCTTACAGGGACTTCCGTATTTATCTCCCGGAGTAAAAAAAAAAAAAGAAAAACAAACTCTGGGTGCAATAATGAATCAAAACCAAACATCGCTGACAAGATAGCGTACTTTTGCATTGCGTCGAGTTTTATGGCACATAAGCGACTACGACTATCATGCGCCAACCAAAGGATAGGACTTGTTTGCTTTTAAGAAACCTCGTTGATGCTTAAATTTTCAGTTGGATAAGCATTCTTCTTTTAAATATATAAAAACACGAGACATGTGTCCACAAGCCCACTTTCTCCAACGAGCAAACAAGGGCGAAAAGACAAGTAGACATTCTGAAAAAAGCAATGGAAGATGTTTTTTTCCTGATCACTTTGTCTACCTTTGCGCATTAGCATCAAATAAGATTTATAGCGACCACTTCTCTGTATAGCTCACGTGTTGAGGTCTCTTTTGCAAGAATAAGCTGTGTGTATAAGTGTACACGTACGATATGCGAAGGCAGCATAAAATGACTTCAATGAATGCCTTCAATACGAAAGACAGCTGCTACACTGTCGGGCATTCATGCTTTACTTATAGCCAGAGTGCAGTACCTTTTATTTTCTTCCGCTCAGTACATAAACTGATTTGCAACTACATGTGCAAGCATTAATTGTTCTGTACACTAAATAATGTGTACAGAACAATTAATGCTTGCACATGTAGTTGCAAATCATTGATTTTTACTGCAATCTGGCATATAAATTCTTCTATACAGGCTATTGGCACATGTGTTGTATCATTTCTGCTGTGAGCACAGATTCATCCGATAGTATATTCCTCAAGGCTTCACCTTCAATAACATTCAATATATGCTTTACACAGTTTTCTTGCTTGACTGAGTAACTTTAGTAACAACAAACATTAAGAGCTTTCAACCTGAAAACTTAACATTAAGCAAATTATTTTACTTATATTTAATTAGAAAAGTTCAGCTTTGAGATACCCAATTAAGTAATCGAGTCCCACATTAAAGTTTTAACCTTTGCTCTCCCTCTCTGCTTCATCAAAATGGTTTACCTTTAAGTAAAAATGAAGTGAGTCTTACTTTGCCCGAGCACTAACTTAAAGGATCTTTAAACATATTTTTTCTATATAATGCCACGCGCCTAACCTGCCGCGCGGCCTCCGCGCTGAGTCGAAGACGACGACGAAGCGGCGGTGGGATCTCGCGGCACACTTGTTCTGTTCTGTGTCATGGAAGCTGGCTCTATAATTAAAAGAAGGCTCCCAGTCCTGGGTTCTTCCCGACGTCTACCTTCACGGCTCCTCTGGTCGTGACAATATATACATAGAATGATTTCAATGAATCGTTTTTGGAGTGACCATGATTTCCAGAATTCCATTCAGCTATAATAGGTTTCACTAGGTGTATCTTAAGATTTGCTTCATTATTTCATTTAGGTGTTCATTTATTTATATATTTCTTACTACCTCGAAAGGCCCTTTGAAGGGGTATCATGTGAGGGAGTGCATTACAGAGCATAACAGTGCTTCAGTTGATGATTTGATAGTGATAAGATCCCGGCCGTGGCAGCTGAATTTCGATGAAGGCGAAATTCTAGAGGCCCGTGTACTGTGCAATGTCAGGGCACATTAAAGAACCCCAGGTGGTCGAAATTTCTGGAGCCCTTCACTACGGCGTCCCTCATAGCCTGAGTCGCTTTGGGACATTAAACCCCAACAAACCAAACCAATAGTGATGGGGTCAGTGTGGAGCACAATGTGGGCAGCCAAGTCATTTCATGCCTTTCACAGTGCATACAAAAAATGAAGACAGATGTGCAGACGTGCGGGCAGGCGGAGGATAGGTGGTCTTTTCATGGTTCGTGTGCCTGGAGGTGTGGTAGGCAGGGATGATAACGCTTGTACGCTACAAGCTAGCACAATATGAAATGGTCACAAACAGTCCACATTCTGACAACCAAAATAGATTAAAAATGGTGTGGACACAATGTCAACAAATATGCCATATACCTATATTCAGCACTAACAGCGCTCTGAGAAATGGTAGAGCAGATGTTAGTGAACTCTTTTGTTAGTTCTCACTAACACTGTTGGAATAAACACGCACAGATTTATAGAAGAACAAGTTTTCCTTTAATGTCATGAAAACATTTCTAGGTTCAGTGACATAAATGAGTGAATTTATATTGACTGTCACAAAAATTAGACCACTCAGCTCGCATGAATCTTGTTAGCTTGCACACATTCGTTGTAGAGTAAGGAAGGTATTAGCCTAGCGTGCGAGCCCCTGTTCCCTTTTCCGCAACATACAAAGACTTCCGCTTTTATCTAGTTGCCGGATTGAAAAAAAATTTCTCGGCACAAATATCAAGACCAAATATTGCTCACAAGATATGGTACTTTGTATTGCGTTGAGTTTTATGCCGCATAAGCAACTACGACTAGGCAACTAATCAGAATATTTTTGTTTCAGCAGCCGCGACCCTTGCAGCATGTTATCAAGAACACCTTATACAATTAAAGAAGGCTTTCTCAAGTAACATCAACACAACCCAGAAGCTAGCACAAAGTGAAATGGTCTCAAACAGTTGATATTCCGGCAACCAAAATAGATTAAAAATGGTGCAGATACAATGATCCACAAATACGCCATTTATATTGAGCGGAGACAGTGCTCTGAGGATTGGTAAAGCAGATGTTAGTGAACACTTTTGTTAGTTCTCATTTCAAAAAAGAGATAACTGTTCAAACCACCAAACTAACACAAAACACATCCTTTTGAGGCTGGACACCTCATTCCCCCCATGTATTTCACGTCCCCACTCATTCCTGCCACAAAAACTGCTGAAATAAACACCCAAAGACTTAAACAAGAACAAGTTGTCCTCTGCAGTCATACAAATATTTATAGGTTCAGTGATACAAATGAGTGAATTTATATTGATTGCCACAAAGATTAGCTCACTCAAGCTTAAAGATTACAATTGTTTTGTTTATTGTGCAGTGAATCATGCGCAAGCACATGCTTCACTGCAGGCTCAAATAAACGTTATACCAATTTAATCCAAACCCCAAAATTTTTTCATTGAGGCAGGTTGAACACTGGCACCAGCGATAAATACTGGAAATAGAGTTTTTGAAAGTCTCTCTCCAAGGAGCATCCACATATTACCACGAATTTATTTCCATTCATGCAAGTTTACGAACATAGCAGGCTTACTCTCAGTGTTCAGGAAAGACTGAGTGTTGAGGCTATGTGTTGCCTAAGGGATTTCTGTGAACTCCATTAAAGTGAACAATATTTACAAATGAAGTTAATGATGCAGAATGGCTATCAAAACCTTTCATATGGTACTCAGCCAGAATCTCGTTAGCTTGCACACAAATTGGCAGTTAGCAAAACACTTATACTAGGGGCATTATGGAACACTGCTATTTTTTGTGAATAGCCTCCCTGTGGTATTTCATATCTTTCTTCTGTGTGAATCTCTTTTGGCATAAGTCACACTGGTAGGGCTTTTCGCCCGTGTGGGATCTAACATGCCTTGCAAGGCCTGCACGTGCCGCAAAAGCCATGGGGCATAGCTGGCACCGAAAAGGCTTTTCACCCGTGTGGGTACGGATGTGTTCCACCAGGAGGCTCCTCATTGTAAAGGTGCTACTACAATGGTCACAACGGAAAGGACGTTCACCGGTGTGAGAGCGCTGGTGTACCACCAGGCTGCTCCTGAACGCAAAGCTGATACCACACTGGTCGCAACGGTAAGGACGTTCGCCAGTGTGAGTGCGTTTGTGCACCACCAGGTGACTCTTGTGGTGAAAGCTGTTCCCACAGTCGTCACAGCGGTAAGGTCGCTCGTCTGTGTGGGTGCGTTTGTGCACCACCAGGTGACTCTTGTGGTGAAAGCTGTTCCCACAGTCGTCACAGCGGTAAGGTCGCTCGTCTGTGTGGGTGCGCTGGTGCTGCCTTAGGGTGGACAGTTGAGCAAAGCTCTTTCCACAGTCGTTACAATGGTATGGGCGGTCACCGGTATGGACTCGGAGATGCCGCACAAGCATGGATCTTCTTTTGAATCCCTTGTTGCAGTGGGTGCATTCGTGCAGCTTATCTCCTGTGGGTTTGCCCCGGTGGTTACCCATGTCAGAAGGAGTAGTGTCCATGCAGTGGCTCGCAGGGTGCTTTTCACTGGTTGAATCTCGCACAGTAGGTGCGGCATGGTCGCTCGGTGTGACGACTGAACCTGTGTTGCACAGGCAGAGCCCTTTATACAAAATGCATGAACCAACAATCCACATTTCACTTGGAATTAGAAATAAATGATGAACGCAGCTGACACACTCATCAAAAGCTAAGGATTTGTAAAATTTCAAATTTTTTAAGAGAACTCAGGCCTGAAACAAGACGTCTCAACAGTCAATTCTGCATGCAGGCAGAAAAAAAACAACATTTAGGCTGCAAGAAATGTTATCACTCCTGAAAAAATACGGCAGCGTTCTAAATCGATCCAGCGTTGCTGCATTTGACCCTTGCACTTACAATACTGGCATAATGACTGACACTGCTCAAAGTCCACCTAATGGGGCTTAGCCCTTTCCGGTCATCTGCCGCGCAACGCTCGACAGTGAAAAGTTGCACGTCTAGTCAGTTGAGGGCATGGAAAGATTTCGCGCCATCTGGTTGGAATTATTGTAGCCCGCAAATTAACTATTTAACAGGGTTCTAAGGGCCATAAATTGCGCCAAAAAATCAAGGCACGACTCCCATTCCTGTCGGCAAATATTATTGAAAGTTGTCTAATGGCATTGCAAAAAAGAAAATGACTTTAGGGACAAAGAAAACTATGTGCCTCGGCGACAAGGATTACGAGTATGCTGCGAGAGAATGGTAAAAGGAGGCAGACGGGAGACGGTGTTTTTTTTTTGTAAGATTGGCGAGAGGAAGCCTGGCCTCCACCTGTGAGGTACCACACTCTAAACAAGTACGGGTGAGACCCGAACTAAGCTGAACAAAAATGCTTTAAATACGTGTCTAAAACCAAATCTTCATGTGGCAGTCACTTTCTTTGCGGTGGGCTAGAAGGAACAAAAGAATGCTGATCGGTGTAGTAGTCACTGGAAAAAATACACTAGACCGGAATGGGTTAACAGCTAAACAAGTAGCTGTTAGCTATGCTTAACCCAATGCCCAAAGGCATTTTTTTCTTTTGTTTGGTCTCTGCAGGGAGGCTAACGCTAAAAGCCAAAAGCCTGAGGAAGCCTTGGTCCCCTGTGTGATTTCTTGCATCAATGAACAGAACTCACAGCAGTGACAGTTCAGTGATTACAGTTAACATATCACAGAAAAACACTTTCCAGAATATCGAAGACACATATCACCATCTGCCCCGCCGTGGTGGCTCAGTGGTTACAGCGCTCAGCTGCTGGCCCAAAAGACGCGGGTTCGATCCCGGTTGCGGCGGCTGAATTTTGATGGAGGCGAAGTTCCAAAGGCCCGTGTACTGTGCGATGTCAGTGCACGTTAAAGAACCCCAGGTGGTTGAAATTTCCGGAGCCATTCATTACGGTGTCCCTCATAGCCCGAGTCGCTTTGGGACGTTAAACCCCGATAAACAAAACCAATATCACCATCCTTCACCACAGTTCAGGTAACTGAACCTTCTGTATCCTACAAACTGCTGTTTGAAAGACAACCTTCAGGAAAGCATATATGGAGAAGTGCAGATTCTAACCTGATGAGTTCTGCCATGAAAGTACACCATGTTTGTGGTCCCCGGAGCTCGAACCTGCATGTGAAAGCCAGATCACATCCACTAAGACAAAAAATTACATGTGTAACAGCTCGTGTGGTGTTATGTGCAAGACACTAGAATAAAATATCGTAAAACAGCTTTTCCACGGTGTGTACATTTAGTAGGTTGAGCTTGAAAAAAGTGTGTTCCAAAGCAAACATTCTTGACTAATAATTCTGGATGCACATGATTACTCCACTTGCACTCACGAAAAACTAACGGTTACCTATAAATTTACAGGCCTACCGGAACCAAGCCAACAGCCATTACACTAAAGAATGCAATTGCATAAAGCCTGGCTTCATGGGAAGGACCGTAAAAGTCTGCCTACACAGGCCTAAGAACTAACGAGTGCATTACATGCATAATGACAAAATATTGATGTAGCCGTCATTTTTGTATTAAAGCTTTTATGGTTGCTGTACTGCGCTCAGAAAAAAACTTTCGGAGCAATACTACTGGTAAACACACCCAGGTTACAGCTGCCCACAAATGTTGCAAATAAGCCCAACAGGATGTTCCGCCTCCACTGTCTATAAGAGTGCAATTAATACAGTAGAAGCACATCTGACACTGTACACTACTCTGTCTTAAGTGCTGTTAGAGCATACCACATTTACTTGTGCAAAACCCACACCTCCAAGTTTGGGGCAAGAAATGAGGGGGGAAAAAAAGGAAGAAACTATCGTGACCGAGTTTCTCAAAGCGCTGCTTTAAATGAGGTTCATCGTGACCAGCTTTTCTAACACCATGGATGGCACGGAAGAAGTCCATCCCTGGGAACATGGTGATGAGGTGAGCTCACTGGACAGCAATGAGAGTGAGAGCTGATGATGACAGCGATGACATTTTATGACGCAAGGGCAGCTTTGGTCAAAGAGCACCATGGTATAGGGGACCTTCGTCAACACAAAGGGTGAACCTAACACCCATTTCCAGGCATTCCACCCAGCAGAAGCCAGGGGGGAAGTTGGGTATTGTACCACTGGTGGTTACCCAGTGGCACAGGGAATCCAACCCTGCACATCCTACGTGTGAGATGCACACTCCAATGACTAGGCCACCATTGCAGGGAGAGTGAATGTGGCGAGAAACAGCGAGTAAAGGTGCGACAACTGTCATCAGTTATTGAATTATTCTGAGGAGAAATCACAGCGGTGCTATACTCGGTTTACGGATATTCTCTGATGCAATGAAACCAGTCGGGCAAAACTAAAAAATGGACACTGCGGGTGAGAAAATCTGGTAAAGCTGGCGCTGCACTGTCCAGCAGTGTATAGCATTACTACAGCACAAAACTAAAAAAAAGCATAGGCCAATTTTTTTAAATGGCTCTGTAATATAATAAAACAATTTCCACCATAAATGCAATTAAAAGCCCGTACCACCATCATGAAATGAAAACCATACAGGATGAATTCCATATGTGCAGATCAAGATTCAATATTGTTAGAAAACTAAAATAAACATTGTCACAGCACACTCCATACAGCCAAATATAACCTGCTCTTAAAAAAAGCCTCAAAACAAAATGGAAGATCCCAGAATGCATGCTAAATGAACACAGCAGTGAATATAGTTTGGACAGAGTCAGTAATGCTATGTGCAATGACAAAATGAGGTCAGTCACTTGTGACCAATGACAAGAAATCATACTGCACTCTTCACCAAAGCTAAAAGGGCGCCCATAAACCAGTAAACAGCGGCAAGCACAATAGAATATCAAATTCACCCCACGATGCAGCACAGGTTTTGCAGAGCTACAGTCTTCACAAAGCCCCAGAGCCAGGAGTGCAAAGTGGTGGAGTTGCATCGAATTACGTAAGCAAGCATTTGCAGATTCGACACCATACAGCACAAGAATCAGGATAAAGATTGACGTGTCAGACACAGAGGCACGAAAGGCAAAAAGTTCCAAAGCGTGCAATTTTCATCACTGATGTTTCTGCTTCAATTGAAAAATTAAAGAATATTGTATAAATTAAAAAATCAATTTGTCCACATAACAGAATGTTCACACAAGTAGAATCATAATTGCATTTTGTGCTTTCATTCAATGTCACAGATGAAGTTCTTCACAATGACCATCACCTCAGAGGTGATCTAGCATTGATCTTTGAATAACAGGATGGGGTCGGATTCATGCCATTTGTATTTTCGATTGAGCATAATATTTTTGGAACCAATGGGCCTCCTTTGTTAAGGGTGCACACTATATGCTCCTATTTTTATCAATTCTCTCTGTCACAAAGTTACTTGACGAAGTGACATGCGATGTCCTACTGACGCCAGCACAGACTTCCTTACAGAAATATACAACTCCTGAATTTTATAACTGCCCTAAAACAAATGCCAATCTGACCCATTACTTCTGGGATGTCCCATGGCCATTGAGCCTCTCAGTGATCAAATAATGTGATTCTATGATTACTACTAATTGCCCACCACAAGAGTACACACATTGGAGGCTTTCCTCAATTGCTCTATGTAGTCAGGTTTTCTGTTAGTACCCCAACTGAAATGAGAATCCCCCTGAAGCTTAATTTAAACTGTCCAAAGAGTGTCAGACCAAAAACATGCATTTATAACCAATGTGGACGTAGTTCTTGGGGTTGCTAATCCGCCTCTCAGGAATTGGAGAGTGTTCAGCCTTTATAAATCTACCAGCGCTGCTTGAAGGAGACTCTCTCCTTATTTGAAAGCATTATGATTTTATATTTCTCACTGCTGTACGAAATCTCCGTGCAATGTAAGTAAAGCTAGGTCCGTAACAATGTCCTCACAGTGGGTTAGGACACTAAGCATCCTGGTGCACTTACGATAGGAATAGGTTATGCTTGTCCTAAATCCGTTGTTTTTAGAAATTTTTCTCTTGAGTGTTTCCTCACGAGCCAAAGAAAAAGATGGCATGCAGCGATCTTTTAATAGCCCGATTTTTCCGGTTGTGCCCAGCTTGAGTAGGAACTCGCCTGTGATACTGCTTTGTGCAGACCTCTAGCGCAGAGTATAATGTTACGTTTTGTAGCTTTCCTCGAATCTAAAGCCTGCTTTGAGCCATTTAAGCATCCCAATACAATACAGCAGTTATGCTGTTTCATCAGCATTTAACCAGCATCGCTTTCTCACTCCATAATCACAGCATCCATGCTGCTTTATTTTTTACTCAGAGAAGGCATGGACTCAAGATGTTGGAAGGGACATTCCCATTTTTCTAATCGAACAAGCATTTTTAGGAGACTGAAAGTGACAGTGGCTGATAGTGCTCAGTGGTATACTTATTTCCCTTTTTTGAATAAAGATGGCCAGCTGATATGAAGCAGTTTTACGTATTCTGTCAAGTGGTATCCATCAGCGCCTGTCTTGTGCACTGGTAAAACATTCGCCAAGTTCGAAAAAGAGAAAAACGCCTAAGAAACCTTCGAGGGTTTGCGTGGTGGTGACCCCAAACACACAGATGCGCCCACAGTTCAACATCTGTCTCAATCACAGACTGACTCAATGCCAGAAAAGCAGAGGCTTCAAGTAAAAGTAAAAGGAATCACATGCAGACATGGCATGTCCTTCGATTGCTGGCAGACTGCAATTGATCGACTTCGCCACGCCAAATATTTTTCCTCGATTGATTTAAAGAGCGGGTACTAGAAGATAGAGGTTGATGAACATGAACAGCAAAAAACTGCCTTCGTCACTCCCGATGGCCTGTATGATTTTCAGTTGTTGCTTTCGGTCTCTGTTCAACGTCGCCGACCTTTCAGTGAATTTCAGCGACGTTCCAGGACTGTTTCTTGACTCAGTCATTCTGCGGAAGGGAAGAGGCCTCCTCGCTCCCACTGCTTCCCCGCATTGCTTGTAGCACCGCTCGCATCATTCAATGCCGACCGAGGAGACCCAGGACGAATGTCGGAGGGGGGGAGGGGGGGTATATTCACAATTGGGGTCCCCTGCACGCTAAGCGAAAGGGCGGGTCAGGAACCCCATGTCCCCTACTGGGATTTACGCCACTGCATATTTTACAGGACGCAAGGAACATCAAGCTATAGGTCAGCATAGGCTGACAGCAGTTCCGCTGGAGCCTTCTTCCCCTGGCTACTGGTGCTCTTCCAAAGCCTGTAAAAACGAGCACACACACACAAAAAAAAAAACGACAAAACACACCCAATCCGAAAACACAACCCATATGAATTTTCATAAATTAACGCCAATTTTTCTATTTGAAGAGGAGCCTTCGTCATCAGGAGCCTCGTAGATTTAGCCATGCGGAAGGGGAATCTGCGTAGACTGACAAACCAGTGCCCAGTGGTTCCTGGAGCCCAAGAGGAGGAAGACAGGCCCTTTCATTGTCCCTTTACTCCAGCCAGTTTGAGCTGTCCAGTAGGGGCTGTTATGTTGCTCTTCTCTGTACTTTGCACGGAGGAGAGGGTAAAAATAAATTAAGGGCATCGAAAGGAACGCTCTTAGCCTGGAGCTTGAACGGCCATAGGTCTACGAAGAAAACGGCAGTGTTTAGACCCACTCTGCTGCAATGGCGGCTTCAGTGTGGCTTCATGGAAACAAGGCGACTGGTATAATTGCTGACAAACATTTTCTCTTCAATTTTGTGAACTGAACTACATCCACAGCACAACAAAAGTATCTCTCGCTCACCTCAAATACACCCTGTGCTCTTCCAGACAGGTCGAGCAACCTCATCCCAAAAAACATCCTAATCTCATCTGGTAATCCAACTCATTGCCATTGTGTTTGGCTTCTTTCAAGATATGACCCGTTTGTAGTACGGGACAAAAACTTGGAGAAGCTTCTGAAAAAACACTACCTGTGTTTGCAGTATTCTTTACTGCTGCAATCTATAAGTCAGTGCTATCACTTAGTGCTGCTACTAGTGCTGTCATGTGTGATAGCAGTTCTTTCCTGCTATAACAATAAAATAAAAGCGAACAGCAGCTTTTTGAATAACTACACTGCTTTTGAATTTTAATGCACAATATGTCAAGCAAGTGAGTTTTACAAAGAGCCAGAATGTATTCAACATTTTTTAATGGAAACTCCCTTAAAATACTAATGTGCACTATGGAATTTAACACAATGGAGCCAAATTACGAGGTTTACAATACATTACAAGATTACAGTGTTTTTCATACGCACTAATAATAGTACTTTTTGTTTCAGCAGCCCCGACCCTTGCAGCGTGTTATCATGAACACCTTATGTAAATGGAGAAGGCTTTTTCAGGTAACACCAAAACAACACAAGCTAGCACAATGTGAAATCATCACAAACCACTGAAATTCTCACGATCAAAAATTATTAAAAATGGTGCCGACACAATGATCCACAAATATTATACCATTTATATCCGGCAGACAGTGCTCTCTGTAATGGTAAAGCAGATGTTAGCGAACTCTTTCGCTAGTCCCCGTTCTAAACAACAGAGAACTCTTCAAACCACCAAACTAACCTAAGACACATCAATTTGAGGCTGGACACCTGCTTGTCCTCCCTCATTCTTGCCACTAACACTGCTGGAATAAACACACAAAGATTCACACAAGAACAAGTTTTCCTCGGTTGTCTTACAAACATTTTTACATTCAGTGATATAAATAACTGAATTTATTTTGATTGTCACAAATATTAGCTCACTCAGGCTTAAGGATTAAAAATAACTGTTTTTACGCTTTTACTCCACAAAATTCCTTCACTGAGGCAGGCTGACAACTGCCAGCTGCGATAAACATTGGAGATCAAGTTTTTCAATGGCACCCTCCAACAAGAAGTGATGACATACAGGTATGACAGTGATTTTATTTCCATTCATGCAAGTTTACGAGCATGGCAGGCTCACTCTCTGTGTTCAGGAAAGACTGAGTGACTGTGTATGTGTTGCCTAAAGGAACAAATGTTCTTTTCTGAAAACTGCGTTAGAGTGAACAAAACTTACTAATGAAATTTTGATGAGGTTAGCTACCAATGCCTTTCATAGGGTACAGAGCTAGAATTTCATTAGCTTGCATAAAAAGTGGCAGCTAGCAAAACATATCGACTAAGAGCATCACGGACCACTATTTTTTCTGAAAGGCCATCTCGTGGAGGTTCAAATTTCGCCTATCACTGAATGTCTCTTGGCACACCTTTTTGTCGCCTGTTTGTGCTGCTCCAAATTTTTCCTTGCACTGAATGTCTTTTGACATAAGTCACATTGGAAGGACTTTTCGCGCTTATGGGATCTAGTATGCCTTGCAAGATGTGACTGTCTCGCAAAAGTCATGGGGCACAGCTGGCACTGAAACGGCTTTTCACCCGTGTGTGTACGGATGTGTCCCACCAGGTCACTCCTCTGTGCAAAGCTGCTACCACAGTGGTCGCAACAGTAAGGACGCTCGCCTGTATGAGTGCGCTGGTGTGCCTCTAGACTGTCCTTTCGTGCAAAGCTGCTACCACAGTGGTCGCAACAGTAAGGTCGTTCACCAGTGTGAGTGCGCTGGTGTTTCCTCAGATTGGACTTATCTGCAAAGCTGTTCCCACAATCGTCACAGTGGTAAGGGCGGTCGCCAGAGTGGACTCTGAGATGCTGCACTAGTTGGTATCTCTTTTTGAATACCTTGTTGCAGTGGGTGCATTTGTGAACCTTACTTCCTGTGGGAACACCCCGGTGGTTACCCATGCCAGAAGGAGTAGATTCCATGCAATGGTCCTCAGGGTGCCTTTCACTGGTTGAATCTTCCACAGCAGGTGTGCCATGGTCGCTCTGCGTCATGACTGAACCTGTGTTGCAGAGGCAGAGTAATTTAAATAAAGTGCATGAACCAACCATCCACAGTTCACTTGGAATTGGGAAGAAAAGTTGAATGCAGACGACACACTCATCAAAAGCAGTGGATCTCTATCAAAAGTTTCATTCAACAGATCTGCAACAGAGAACTCAGGCCTGAAACCAGATGTCTTTACAGTCACAGGTGGGCTTCATAGGAAAACAAGTGGCAGTCAGCTAACCACCCAATGCACAATGCCATTTTGTTTTGTTTTATTCGCTCCTCAGAGAATGTCTAATAGGAGGAAAAGGCTAAAGGCTAAAAGCCATACGAGGCCTTGGTCTCTTGTACAATTTCTTGCAGCAATGAATAGAACTCACATCGGTCATAGTTCAGTGAGTATAGTTCACATATCAGAGAAAACAACTTTCCAGAATATCGAAGGCACATATCACCATCCTTATCCACAGTTCAGTAAACTAAAGCTTCCGTATCCTACAAACTGCTCTTTGAAAAACAGCCTTCAGGAAAGCATATATGGAGAAGAAGCACAGATTCTAACCTGGTGAGTTCTGCCATGAAAGTACACCATGTTTGTGGTCCCCGGAGCTTGAACCTGCATGTGAAAGCCAGATTGTATCCATTAGGACAAAAGATTACGACTGCAAAAGCTCACACGGTGTTATCTGCATGAGGCGGTAAATATGGAATACACACTCGTAAAACACCTTTTTCAGCTTACGTATATTCAGTAGGGCGAGCGTGAATAGAAGCGAGTTCTAAAGCAAAATTTCCCAACTTTTAACTCTGCATGCAGATGATTATTATACTTACGATCAAGAAAAATTGACAACTGCCCACAAATTTATAGACCTATTGGAACCGATTTAATGGCCATTATTGCACTGACGAACTTGCACAATTTCTGGTTTCATGGGAAGGACAGTTAAAGTCTGCCGACACAGGCTTAAGAACTAACGAGTCTCAGTCATGCTTAATGACACAAAACATTGTTCGAGCGATTATTATTCTATTAAACTTTTTATAGCCATTGCACTGTGCACAGGAAAAAGGATTCAGAGCATGACTACTGGTAAAAAAAGCCTAGGTTACAGCACCCACCCACGAATGTAGCCAATATGCCCAACATGATGTACCGCGTCCACCATCTCTAAGAGTTCCATTAACCAAGTGAGTAGAACCACATCTGAAACTGCACACTACTGTGCCTTGAGTGCAGTTAGAGCATACCATGTTTACTCGTTTAGTACCCACACCACCAATTTTGGGGACGAGAAACCAGAAGGAAAAAAGAGAAGAAACTATCAAGAGTGATTTCCTAAATGAGCTGCTCTGTAAAAGGTTTAAAGGGACACTGAAGCACTTTTTTTAAAAATTGCACTGGCAGTTCTATAGTTTTTCATGCTGTATACTGGAATATCGCATCGAAATAAGGCAAAAACAAGCGCAAATTGCCCTTTTTTAGCAGAAGTATCCGGCCTGTGCCGCGGGACACACCGTGTGGTGTGCCGCCGCCTGTGATTGGTCAAAGAGGCCGTGACGACACATTGAGTACCGGAGAAGCTACCGATATGGATACGGCGCTGCGTTGATTGCAGATCGCAGCTCTCTGTGGGGTTGTGTAAGTGAATATGGCGACCATTTTTTCAATGACCTTCAAAGAAAAGGATACTACAGTTTGTCCATTTCAAATGTCACCAGAAACCAAGAAAGATGCAATAAAAAATTCTACACCTAGCACAAGCATACGCCAGCATGAAAGACACGTATGCAGTCCATGCGTAAAAGGGGCCAGCACAACCTCTGCTCGTACCCTCGAAAAGGAAGGGGTGCGAGCAATACTCAAGCCAATGACCACCAGCAGACGCCTCCAGGCTTGACCGAAAGAGCGTCATCCAAAAGAAAAGGCCCAAGGCGTTGTGTACAAAAAATCCTGTTCTCAGTGCCCAACATTGTAGGCTGGGGCAACAACAAAGTATTTCAAAGAATCGATGATGCAGAAGAAAGTTGATGTCAAAATGAGCAAAGCGCAATGGCCTAGCACTACGAGGCATCTGACCACAGGATAGTACCGCAATCAATGTGCACTGGAAACCAAGCCACATACGCGCACAAGGCTGCTGCTTCAGTCGTGGCGCGTGTAGCAGATGCCGGGAAATAATAATTGTTCCCTGGAAAACGTTTGCCCTTCCTAGATCTGTAGTTTAGGTTCAGTGACCTGGTGGTTAACTGTATGTGTGCTGAAAAGCCAGACTAGCTGCTACTCGCCTGCTGCCACAACTTGATGAAGAAACCGAGCAAGGTTGCAAAACATCGTGTTTTTATGCAAAAACTTTGTTGGCGTTCATTCCTCCCTTAAATTTGCATCCGAAATCAGACAGACCTCTGCCGAACACTTTCATTTTAATCGCTTAGCTATGATTAAACAAGATGCCGCATATCAGTAGCATTGATGCTTCCATGCTTGGACGCATCGAACCAAGCCTAAAGTAACTAACCGAACCTTCTGAGCACGCCTCCGGTGGTCTGGCCGCGCCTAAGCTGAGGAGAGCGATGCATGTTTGAGCCTCTATAAAGGTTCCGCAGGGGCTAAGTGAGCATGTTTCTACTTTCAGAAGGGGCATTTCATGGCAAGGGTGACACGCATCTCATACGCGAGAAAATTGAAGGAACTTTGTAACGGTTCAGCCGTGCCTTTTTGACAGAAATCTCTAGAGGTCACATAAAGGACAAGCTCTGCATGCACACACTCTGAGGAAAGTGCTTCGAGCAGAGTACGCTTGCTTTGGTCGGCTTGAATTCTCCCTCGTTACAGCAGCGAGCTCCTGCGATTTAAGCATCGCGCTTTCAATTGGCGGCTGCGCTGCTGTTTTAGCCAAAATCAAAAAAGTAACTTCACAGACGTGATCAGCAATGACAATACTTCAAAACCCTAGAGCGTTAGCTGATTCGAAAACCGCCTCAGAATCACTTTAAGGTGACCAGCTTTTCTAACACCATGGATGACACGGCAGAAGTCCATCCCTGGTAACATGGTGATGAGGTGACCTCATCGGAACCAACGAGAGTAAGAGCTGATGACGACAGTGATGAAATTTCATTATGCAAGGGCAGGTTTGGTCAGAGAGCACCGTGGGAAGAGACACTTTCGTCAACACTAGGGGAAGTCTGATACCCATCTCCAGGCATTCCATTCAGCAGAAGCTAGGGGGAAAGCTTGCGTATTGTACCACTGGTGGGTACCCAGTGGCACAGGGAATCCAACCCAGCACATCCTACATGCGAGATGCACGCTCCAATGACTAGGCCACCGCTGCAGGCAGAGTGAACGTAGTGAGAAACAGCAAGAAAAGGTGCGACTAGTCATCAGTTGTTGCAATATTTTGAGCAGAAATTATAGCAGCAAAACACTCGTCTTACGTACATTTTGTGATGCAAGGGAACCGGTCAGCCAACACTAAACAAGAACACTGGGGGTCAGTAAATCCGGTAAAACTGGAGCAGCCTTGAACAACAGTGTACAGCATCAATAGAGCACGCAGCTTAAAAAAAAAGCATAGGCCAATTTTTTTTTATGGCTTCGCATTATAATAAAACACTTTTCACCTTAAAGACAAATAAAAGCCTCTACTACCATCTCGAAATGAAATTCATACGCTATGAATTCCAGGTGTGCAGATACACATTCAGTATTGTTAGAAAACTAAAATAAACATTTGCACAGCACACTCCATACAGCCAAATGTAACCTGCTCTTGAAAAGGCCTCAAAACGAAATGGAAGATGTCAGAATGCAGGCTAAATGAACACAGCAATGGATATAGCTTGGACAGAGTCACTAATGCTATGTGCATGACGAAATCAGTGTCATTCACTTATGACTAACGACAAGGACAAAGTGTACTCTTCAGCAAATACAAATGGACGCCCAAAAAACCAGTAAACATCGGCAAATACAACAGAATATAAAATTCACCACACGATACAGCACACGTTTGGCAGAGCTACCATCATCACACAGCGCCAACCAGGAGACAAAGAAAGAAGTGCCGAAGTCACACTGAATGATGTAAGCAAGAATTCGCAGATTCGAGGCCATATGGCACAAGAATCAGGATAAAGATTGATGTGATAGACGCAGAGGCACGAAAGGCTAAAAGTTCCAATGCATGCAATTTTCATCCTTGATGCTTCTGCTTTGATTGAAAAATGAAAGAATATTGAATATAATGAAAAATCAATTCATCCACACAACAGAACGCTCACACGAGTACCAGCATAACTTCATTTCGTGCTTTCATGCGATGTCACACATGTAGTTTTTCACAATGACCATCACCTCAGACGTGATCTTGCTTTGGTCTCTGAATAACAGGATGGGGTCTGATCTACCCCATTTTGCACAAAAAATAAAGGCATTATTCTCTGCCATTAGTATTTTCGATTGAGCATATTTTGGAACCAATGGGCTTCCTTCACTAAAGGTGCGGACCAGATTTTTTTTTTCAATTCTCCGCATCACAGTTACTTGACGAAGTGACACGCGATATCCTGCTGACACCTGCACAGACTTTCTTACAAAACTATGCAACATCTCCTGAATGTTATAACTGCCCTAAAACATGCGCCAATTCGACATATTGCATTCTGGAATGCACCATGGCCATTCAGCCTGTTGACCACATAATGCGATTCTACTACTACTACTAATTGCCCACGACAAGAGTACACACATTGAAGGCTTCAGTTGAGTGATGTACCCGGTCAGGAGTTCTGTTAGTACCACCACTGTAATGGGAATCTCACCGAGAGCTTTATTTAAACTGTTCAACCATTGCACGCCAGTGAGTCCTGCTATATGACTCATAGCTAAGAAGAAAAGAACTTGGTGGCTATTTTTATTCCTGTTAACCCCTCCTTCACTCTCGATTCCAAGCCTACTGACATTCCTGTGAAAATAATTATAATAGTTTCAAAACGAGTTCAAAAGATAAATGTTTGTTTTGAGGGCGGTCCCCATTTTCCTTATTATTTTATATCCCTGTAATTCAAGCAAAATAATTTAAAACACTTCCATCTCACTTTGTACATAGACACAATGCATTGAGAACATTTCACATGCAATTTTTCAGGTAATGAGCATCAAGCAATTGAGTCATGCAAGGTTGTCAGGTGTGGTATTGATGGTTTCTTCCTCTCGAATCTTGTACGCATTGGCTTGTCAATAATGGCCTGCAAAGTAACGGAGAAAAAACAAGCGTCACAATAAAACAAACACAAATGCCACAAGCAGCGGGGTCTTTGTGCTTTTGTGCCAATGGCAACGCACAAGGAAGCGAGAATGCACAAAATCCATGTCCGACTACACATTCTGCTGTTTTCTTCCTCCTGCAGGCACAGAATGTGAAAGGATACACGTAGGGATAAAGAAGTGCAAGGGCAACCTACTGTAAACTGGGAGTACAAATTTATGAAACTGGTTAGTTGGTTTATGGGGGTTTAAAATGTCAAAGCGACTCAGGCTATGGGGACGCCGTAGTGAAGGGCTCTTGAAATTTCGACCACCTGGGGTTCTTTAACGTGCACTGACATCACACAGTACACGGGCCTGTACAATTTCGCTTCCATCGAAATTCGCCCGCCGCAGCCGGGATCGAACCCGGGTCTTTTGGGACAGCAGCCGAACGCTGTAACCACTGAGCCACCACGGCGGGTAGATTCTCGTACGTTGTTCTCTACCAGCTAAGGTGCAATGAAGCTAGTGATATTTGTAGCACAGTTGGTCTGGATAGTTCTCTTGGCAAGGTTCTGCATATGTTTGCAGCAGTAGATTGCATTCAACGGTTCTTCCTCAAGCATGTACTCTACGTCCTCCTAACACTGCTCCTCATGCCTGCAATTCGAAACAATGAGTAGTAGAGTAAGGAGAAGTCTCCAAGGCCACAACTGCATTATTTACATGCTTTGTGTGTTGAATACGCGTAATTTGCTCCTAGATCAATGGACTGAGTCATGAGTAGACTCACTTAGGCTCATATTCACATGATTATCTGAGTGGTGAACAAGTCGGACCCGGACTCTAATTCAGATTGCGACCCGAGTCGTGAGCGAGTCTGGGCTCAGGCTCATATTATCGTTTTCGCAATAATGGTGGACGCTTAGATTTTTTGCCTTGTTTACTGACGGCGGAGAGCAGGAATGATTTACGGCTGCGACCAAGTGTACTTGAGGGCGAGGCAGCCTGGCGACGTCTGCGAGCGACCGAAGAAGGAGATTTTGCGGAAGCTAGGAAGACGGCATTTTGTCCCATTCACATTGCTAACTTTATGCGGGTCCAGTAATGAGCCGGTACTTTTGTCCCATTCTCTCCATGCTGTGGAGAGTTCATATCACCACGACGACTTGCAATCACTAAATCATTTGTGAAACATAGATAAGCTATCGAATGCTGGCATAAAGGTGAAATAGCACTTATCTGCATTTACCTTAAAAATGTAGCCTATGAAACTTGGAAAATCGAATTGAAGACATCAGGGTAGAAACCTAACCCAAAGAGTGTCAGACCAAGAAGAAGCATTCGTAACCAATGCGGATGTGGTTCTTGGGGTTGCTAATCCGCCTCTCAGGAATTGGAGTGTGTTCGGCCTTTATAAATCTACCAGCGCTGCTTGAAGGGGACTCTCCCCTTATTTGAAAGCATTATGCACTGCTGTACGAAATCTTCTCGCAATGTAAGCAAAGCTAGGTCCATAACAATGCACTCATAGTGCATCAGGACGTTACGCATCCTAGTACTCTTAAGAGAGAGGAATAGGTTATGCTTGCGCTAAATTTGTTGGTTTTAGAAATTTTTCTCTTAAGTGTTTCCTCACGAGCCACAGAAAACGATGGCATGCAGCGATCTTTTTATAGCCCGATTTTTCCAGTTGCGTTCAGCTTGAGTAGGAACTCGTCTGTGACACTGGTTTGTGCAGACCTCAAGTGCCGAGTATAATGTTGTCTTGTAGCTTTCCTCGAATCTAAAGCCTGCTTTGTGCCATTTAAGCATCCCAATACAATACAGCAGTTATGCTATTTCATCAGCATTTAAGCAGCATAGCTTTCTCACTCCATAATCCATTATGCTGCTTTATTTTTTACTCAGAGAAGGCATGGACCCGAGATGTTGGAAGGGACATTCTCATTTTTCTAATCGAACAAGCATATTTAGGAGACTGAAAGCGACAGTGGCCGGTAGTGCTCAGTGGTATACTTATTTCCCTTTTTTGAATAAAGATGGCCAGCTAATATGAAGCAGTTTTACGTATTCTGTCAGGTGGTATCCATCAGCGCCTGTCTTGCGCCCTGGTAAAACATTCGCCAAGTCCGAAGAATAGAAAAACCCCTAAGAAACCTTCGAGGGTTTGCGCGGTACCGAGCCCCGAACACGCAGGCGCGTCTACCCGTTCACATCTATCTGAATCACAGACTGACTCTATGCCAGAAAAGAAGAGGCTTGCAGTAAAAGTAAAAGGAATCCCATGCAGTCATGGTATGTCCTTTGATTGTTGGGAGACTGTAATTGATCGATTTCACGACGCCAAATATTTTTCCTCGACTGATTTAAAGAGCAGGTACTAGAAGATAGAGGTTGATGAACATGAACAGCAAAAAACTGCCTTCGTTACTCCCGATGATTTTAGGTTGCTGTTTTCGGTCTCTGTTCAAAGTCGCAGACCTTTCAGCAAATTTCAGCAACCTTTCAGCACTGTTTCTTGACTCAGCCATTCTGCGGAAGGGAAGAGGCCTCGTCGCTCCCACTGCTTCCCCGCATTGCTTGTACTGCTCGTATCATTCAATGCCGACCGAGGAGACCCGGAAAAAATGTTCGGGGGGGGGGGGGGGGGGGTATATTCACAAGCACGCTAAGCGAAAGGGGGGGGGGGGGGGGTACCCCTGTTCCCTCCTCCGATTTACGCCACTGCATATTTCACAGGACAGGTGGAACCTTGTTCCCCTCGCTACTGGTGCTCCTCCAATGCCTGCTTAACCGAGAACACACAAAAAAGGCAAAAGTTATCCTTGCTCTGTAGGCACACACACAAAAACGACAGAACACACCCTATCCGGAAACACAGCTGAACACACACGCCATATGAATTTTCACAAATTAATGCCAATTACATCTTTGCAGCCTATTGCGTCTACTTCCCCGCAGACACATGCGTTGAAGTAGCAGGCTTCATTGAAGCATATTTGTCTATATTGTGGTTACACAGTTCTGCGGCTTTTATGTTACTGGTAAAGGCGCTAATAAGCCCGAATCTTCCGTGACTGCACGGTGACATTTCGGAACGCGCGCACAAAGACGGGCCATGTCTTTACACGCGCACGCTGCAAATGTCACGTTCACCGGGTCACACAAAGTTATCCTTGCTCTGTAGGCACATAGATTTCCTTCTGCAAAGCTTCTACTCACAGACTGAAAACACACAAAATCGAATATGTAAAGAAACAGATTTAGGAGCACACACAACCGGCAACACAGCTATAGTAACACAAGCGTACGTTTTTGGATTGGATTGGATTGCGCTATTGTTGATGCCAGCCGCCAAGGCATGGTTGAAGTGGGGAAGTTCAAATACAACAAAAAAAATAATAAAACCATGTAAAGAACCTGAATTAGGAGTTAATGACGCAAAAAAATTTTGATTTGTGCTCAAGGTATAAGTGATCGGAAAAAGGTCGAAATAACGCAAGCGTTATTTTCAAAATGACGTCACGTCTGGTAATTTTTTTTTGTTGAAGTCATGGTTGAGCCGAGCCGAGCATAGCTTGCAGTAGGTAGCAGCATCATGGAGAGCAGCATAGTAGCAGTCTGGCCGGTGTGTGGAGCCTACTGTGAGCAATTTCTCTGTTCTTTCTGTCTTTCGGTATGTACTACATTCGGCATTTCGTTGTCAACTTGCTTGCGCCCGAATATTTTCTGTTAGCAGATCACCCAGGACTAGCACTGAGCCCGCTTGCCCGGCAGTGGAGACAAATGCACTGAAGGGGAGACTCATCCGTTTTATCCTTAGTTCTGCTCAAAAGCTCAGTGCAGCTCGACAGAAAAAAATACGCTCTAAACATGTTTTTGTGCCTTTTGTCAGCCCAGCCCAGCGTAACTCTTGGTCACATAAAACACGCATGATTACCAGCTTTTGCGAACGCCCGAGAAAAAGGCGGGAGACTTTTGACAACAGTCCAGTTGAACTAACCGTTTATGCGATGAGTTTTGTACGCGGTCTGATTTGTTGTGGCCCCGCTGCTAGGAAGGTACGATTTCCGAAACGGGTGCAATAATTGCGGCGAGATAAGCGATTACGCTTTGGTGTCTGCAGCGCGTAAACATGTTCTTCTTCTAAATTTATTTTCATTTCAGAAAACAGCATTTGAAGAACAGAAATGCAGTTTGCTCGTGTGCACGGACCTTCCCGATTCCTGCTTCGAGTCCGGCGTTCGCTCGCTGGCGCAGAGGCTGAACAAATGGGGGGATAAAATGCGGAATCAGCAGAGGCTTTAAGGCTGCACGAGGTGAGTTCTCCACCTCCTGTGAATTTTAAAACTAGTGCTGTGCCACCTGCACTGAGCATCGGTTTTACACGGGGAAGGTGCTTGGACCCAGGTGGCTAACTAGCATGGATCACCTGGGCCGACTGGAAAAGTAAGTTTCCTTTTAAGGCCTCTAAGCTTAAGGAATGAACATTGTGGACAAGATGCTTGATGTCCTTTGATTTTTTGGAAGCTTGTCAGGTGCATAAAGCTTACAAGGCACTGTTGCAGTGTGTGACAGGTCATTGTGGTAAGGATGGTTATGTGGCTATTTGATTTGCATTCGGGTGGGCGGCAGTTTTTTGCCCTAGTTTTTTAGAAAGAAAGAAAAAGAAAACAGGGAAACATTCACTCTTAAGCAGGGGCGTAGCCAGGGGGAGGGCTTATGGGGCTTTAGCCCCCCCGCCCCCCCAAAATTTTTCAAACTGTCACTGTGTATGGCTGCTGAGCTGTCAACTTGGGCATGACAAAGTTGTAAGCTCAGCCAGGGCCACAAGATTCATCCGCACAGTACCACGTAAATGTTGTTTGTTGGATTGGCACCATGGTCAGAATTGAGGTGAGTTGTGAGTGGGCTACTGTGGAGAATGACAGCAGAGCAACATGCCACCAATGGTGGAGAGCTATAGTTTGAACGCTGTGGGAATCCTGGCTTTCCGCCGTCGCCTTTGCGCGGCTGTGCCGGCCGCCCGCGTTGTTTCTCCTCTTTCCCTTGCTCCCGCCTCAGGCGGTGGAGAGGCGGCTGGGTGACTAATCACTGTCATTTAGCCACAGCTCCGCCCCGGCTCCCCAAGGGCCTTTGCCATTGGCGCCTTTTGGCGGGAATTCGGGACCCCGCTTTGGGCGGCCGCGCGCCGCGCGACCGTCCGAGCGGGGCCCAGAGAGGGAGATCCCTCCCGAGACAGCGTAAGGTGCGTACGTTACTGTTTGTCCGTGCCGGCTTTGCCGCTCGGACCAGTGCATACTCGAGCTCGCCCGCACGTGTCCTCTGACCTGCAGCGGCTCGAGCCTGTCCAGCGGGGTCCAGCGACCTCTGACAGGCGTACCTTGCGTTGAATGCCCACTCTCTCTCGCAACCGGCCCAACGGTCGACACGAGAGAGAGATCACAGCACTGCCGCGGGGACATTCTCCTGCAGCGGCGTGCTAGCGGCGCGCATTACTCTGGTCGCTTCGTGCGCGCAGCGGAGCCTTGCTCCTCGCGCGCCCCCGGGACGGGGTGACTATTGAGTGTTTGTGTATCTGCTAGAGGACGACGTGAATAAACGTCTCCTTTGTGAACTTGGAGGCCTATTTCTTTGCGGCGAATCGCTCTCCTCCCAGCGGAGGTTGAGTGCGCTGCATCGGTGTCCCAGTGTGTGTGGTGACGGCTGATCGGGGCCCTTGGCTCGCGCGAAGCTCGAACCCGCGGTGGGTGGTGGCCTGTGTCCACGCAGAAACCCATAACTGGCGCCCAACGTGCTAAGTCATTGGCGCTTACGCCTTTGATGGCACATTAGCCGAGCAGGTCGCCTTGACGATCACGCTTGCGCACCGTGTCTACCACCCCCAGCGCGGCACTCGGCAGCTACATGTCGGCTCCCTACGGAGTTGTAGCGTCGTTTGATCCGCTGGCTGCTGTTCCTTCGAATAGCTAGACACCGTGGTTGGCCACGGCCCCCATTGGGGTTTACGGCGACACAACCCAAAATGTCGACCACGCGGCTCCCATTGGAGCTGTACCCGGAGCACCCTGCGGTGCATCCGCTGGTCACATGCCTCAGCTGCGCAAGCTTTCCGCCCAGTGCGAAAGCAGTTCGTGTCACGCTGCCGCAACCGGCAGTTTCGAACAGCAGCAGCCGTGCCCCGCGAGCAGTTAATTCTGCTCTGGAAACGGCGAGGCGCTGGCCCGGTTCCCTGCGGAAACCGCGCCGCTCATCGAACTAGGAGCCTTGCCTCCCTCGTTCGTGCAGCCCGCCCAAGCCTCCACTGAGGCAGGGGTGCAGTGCGCTCAGTTGGCTGATGCGGCTCCGCGAGCCTGCGGGTCGGCTGGCGCGCTGGGCTCTCCTGATACAGCATTACGACTTTTCGGTGCAGTATCGAAAGGGGAGCACGACGTGGTAGCTGACGCGCTATCCCGTGCCCCACTCGCCAGCGGCGCCTTGACGCCTGTAGGCGGAGGGGGCGAAACAGCGGACGAGCCGCCGGGCGGCAAGGAGGGGGAACCCGCAAACGGGTTAACCCATTCCGCTAACCAGGCGAGCAGCGCTTCGCAAAGCGGACGAGAGGCACAGCTCTTCGTGAGCGCCTCGGAGTTGCCGACGCGAACGGAAATTTTGGCTGCAAACCTGAGTGGGGACGAGACCAGGCTCCCCTCTGGGATGACTGGAATCGTTTTCAGCCGTAAGAGCTACTGAAAGCCCAGCAAAATGACCCCTTTTGTCGCGAGGTGAGCGACGGTCTCAGGGAGACGGAGCGCCGTGACGCTACTTGTATTGTAGCGGGCGCAGGGGGGCAGAAGCCAGCGTGTGTCGCGGCGAACCCCGGGGAGTCATATTTGCTGGACCATGACGGGCTCGTGCTGAAGTACATAGCCACCGATGACGAGTCCATCGACCCGTTCTAGGTGGTTATCCCCAAAAGTCTGAGAGGCGCACTTTTGCGATTCTCTCATGACGAACCACTGGCCGGTCATCTGAGTGGCTCCAAAGTTTTTGCGAAACTGAGTCATTCGGTGACGTGGCCCGGCATGAAGCGTGACATTTTCCGCTATTGCCGTTCCTGCCATGTCTGTCAAGCGGTGAAGTCACGGGGCGGCAAGCCGCCTGGAATGATGAAACCGATTGACAGTGTGCGTCCGTGGCAGATGGCCACCTGCGATTTGATGGGGCCTTTCCCCAGGAGCAAGCAGGGGTTCATAGACCTGAAGGCCTACGCGTCACGGTCTGACGAGCTTGCGCCGGTACCCATTGGTATCAAAGGCAAGCGCAAAGGCACAACTGGTGCTGCGGAACGCAAGCGTACGGAGCACCGGTACAATCTGAGGCGACGGTCACCGGTGTGATCGATGCCGGACGGCGGACTTTTCCGCAACCGAAGGCACGCAGCCTCAGCTAGCTGGCGAGCTTTCTCGTCAGGCCCTACCTAGGCGAAGCACGGTGTGTTATTTTTTTTCTTTTGTTGTTTTGGCAGCATGATCAGTTCCAGCCTTGTGCGTTTATCTATTTATTTATTTGTTTTGTTTGAGTCAGTTTCTAGCCACTTTCGTTTCCCCGCTTGTACGTCTGTTTTCGTTCTAACGTACCGAGATGTACATAGGTAACATGCGGTCGTGTTGGCGTTCAGTTTTTTTTTCTACCAGACTTGTATATACATAGCTTGCTCTTATCTTCAAGAAGAAAACGATGGGTGTCGTTTGTACAGCGCGCCTTTTCTCATTTGCGGCCCGACTGTGGGTGGTTGGCTCGTTAAGGAGCCGTGTGTCGCGGTGGAGTTTTGTGCGGCCCGTATGGAGGGGAAGTTGGCGGGGCGTTTGGAGCGATGGGGGGGCGGAAAGTGCACCCTTTGACCCTCGCCGCGGCGCCTCTGGACGCTTCTGATGGGGGGTCGTTGTCGCCGACCAGCGTCCGCGCACGTGCCGGTGTATGCGTGGTTGTGGCTGTGACTGTGTGCGCGCGTAACCATGAGCCAAGGCGACGCCTGTGAGTTGTGCCGTTGTGTGCTTCTGCGTGAGCGCGAGGATGAGAAGGACCCCTCGCTGTGGCCAAGGTTACACATCAGGACGCCGCCGAACGTCCTCGCCCGTTTCAGCCAGCGTGAAAGGGGTGCACTAACTCTGTTGTGCCCGAACGTGATGTCGTGCCCAAGGGCGCGGGGTTAATGCTCTGCCGCGGCCCCGTCGTCATCAACGGTAAGAAGACCGCCATCAGTCGTCGGCCCTCCCAACCCGTTCAACGAAGTCTGCGAGCGGTGAGTCGCTGACCGGCCCACTGGGCCGCGCCATCGAACTTTGAGGCTGGCATCCACCTGTAACATAGCTGTACAGTTCTATTCACATCTTCTTGTGTACCGTGTATATAATCTGCAAGCTGTTTTGATTTACTGAAGCGTATGCCAGTGTTTGTTTGTTTGCCTTGTTTTTCCCTTTGTTTTCTTACGTTGTTCTGGCTGGAACTGAAGGGTAGCTAGTTTTGTTTTGTGTATTCATTTCTTTATTTTGGAACTGAAGTGTAGCTTAGTTTTTTTGTGTATTGATTTCTTTATTTTGGCCGCGTGCTTTGCCGATGGGTAGGAGGGCATTTAAGGAGAGGGGGATGTGGGAATCCTGGCTTTCCGCCGTCGCCTTTGCGCGGCTGTGCCGGCCGCCCGCGTTGTTTCTCCTCTTTCCCTTGCTCCCGCCTCAGGCGGTGGAGAGGCGGCTGGGTGACTAATCACTGTCATTTAGCCACAGCTCCGCCCCGGCTCCCCAAGGGCCTTTGCCATTGGCGCCTTTTGGCGGGAATTCGGGACCCCGCTTTGGGCGGCCGCGCGCCGCGCGACCGTCCGAGCGGGGCCCAGAGAGGGAGATCCCTCCCGAGACAGCGTAAGGTGCGTACGTTACTGTTTGTCCGTGCCGGCTTTGCCGCTCGGACCAGTGCATACTCGAGCTCGCCCGCACGTGTCCTCTGACCTGCAGCGGCTCGAGCCTGTCCAGCGGGGTCCAGCGACCTCTGACAGGCGTACCTTGCGTTGAATGCCCACTCTCTCTCGCAACCGGCCCAACGGTCGACACGAGAGAGAGATCACAGCACTGCCGCGGGGACATTCTCCTGCAGCGGCGTGCTAGCGGCGCGCATTACTCTGGTCGCTTCGTGCGCGCAGCGGAGCCTTGCTCCTCGCGCGCCCCCGGGACGGGGTGACTATTGAGTGTTTGTGTATCTGCTAGAGGACGACGTGAATAAACGTCTCCTTTGTGAACTTGGAGGCCTATTTCTTTGCGGCGAATCGCTCTCCTCCCAGCGGAGGTTGAGTGCGCTGCATCGGTGTCCCAGTGTGTGTGGTGACGGCTGATCGGGGCCCTTGGCTCGCGCGAAGCTCGAACCCGCGGTGGGTGGTGGCCTGTGTCCACGTAGGAACCCACAACGCAAACTTTGATGTCTGTGTTGCCATTGTTGTCAAAGTCATCTGCTAGGACCTCACGGTCAGCACCTGTTCTGAATGCATCGCATAGCAGTAGATCAGAACTTCCGTTTTATAGTTGGCTCATGGGCCTCACTGCAGGAGGTTTACCGATCGGTTCAGATTTCACATTGAGACACATCAAATTCAGCAACCCTACTACTCATAAGTACAGTAAAACCTCGTTAAGGCATACCTCGTGGCACTGTGGAGGAACTATGTGCAAAGCGGCAATATGCCCAAACTGAAAACACCCTGCATATGTCCACTTACCTGGTAAAAGGTAATACCTGAGGCATTGCAAAAAATGTGCATGTGAAACCTTTTAATCGCACAGCTACTAGTGCAGCCTCGAAGGCAGTTTGCGCAGGGTATGCAATGCGAAGACAAAATAACCGCTGGTCCTAAAGGGCAACTCCGGCGATTTTTCGATGTGCATCGATCAATGTGTAATTTTAAGTCTGTATTCGTTATGGTATTCTGATGCCTCATGTAAAATTTCGCACCTGAAACCGGCATAGTTTTCCCGCAAGCGAATTTTGAAGGCAAGCGCTCCTCGACGCGAGCGGCACCCACTGATCGAGCAACCACCCTGTACTGTGACGCCACTGGCGGGGCGGCGTGTCAAGCTGGTCGGGCACGCGCTGGCGCTGGCAGTGCAGGGGAGAACTGAAAATTGGTTTTGAGGAAAGTAAATGACGCAGTAATGAACACCCGAACCGCGACGTACGGGAGGAGTGAAAGAAGAAAGAGGTCCGTAGTGGAGCTCTCCGGAATTATTTCGACCACCTGTGCAATTTCGCGCCATCTCAACGTGCCTGATGTGATTGTATGCCAGAGTGATGGGTCACGGCAACTTCTGTTGTGCTGTGAGGTGCACAAATTCTTGATCTGTGAGAACGGGCGTGATCTACCATAGGTTTCATAGCGATAAGAACCTTCGCGACAAGTTGGTGAGAGCTGTCCGCCGTGTCAACTGGTCTCCGAGGAAGCATTCCCACTTGTGCTCGGAACATTTCGCGCAAGATTGCTATGAAGACAGCGTGTACGTCAAAGAGAGCTTTAAACTCGCTAAGGCTTTGTTCAACTGGCGCGTGAAGGCAGATTCTGTGCCAACGTTATTCGAGTACAATCGTCTATCGGAGCGGCCAGCTGAACAAAGCGCGGCTGTCAAGAGGAAGCGGTATGTTGGATTGTAGAACTGTAGCTGGCGTGAACTCACTTCCAAAAGCTCGCCATCGAGACAAAGCTTCGCAGAGAGAGGACTGTTGGTATGCATGCCCCTGTAAGGACGTTGTGCACCGCGGCAACGTTCCGGCAGCAGATTCTTTCATCGGACTGGGTCGGCCGGCACTGGCCACACGAACAGCTGTCAGCGGTAGCATCTCATTAACTTTTGTTCTGACGACTGTGTCACAAATGCATGCATGAGAAATGACTCAAGTAATTTCTTCTCCGAGTTCAGACCGTCTCCATGCTGCAGGTGACGCGGCGTGTGGTGTGACTCGGCTGGCTCGCGTGGCGGTGGGTCATACCTGAAAGGCGACTCGTCCAGTCCAAAATCGTCGAATGAGTCGTCTTCTAAAGACTCGCTGGTCTCGGAAAAGCTGTCCTCCGCGCTTTCAGTCATGTCGACAGCGCAGCTCAGGGTAGTTGTGATATCTTCGGGGACTTCACAGTGCGGCGAACACGCTAGTGACGTCACAGTCAATACCGCACGAAAGCAATTTTTTGCTGTTTAAAAATTATTTTACGGTTGCTTTTGAAAACCTTGTATCGTACACATTACAGCAGGTTCTTAGGAACACAAAACAGCCATTAACTTAAAATGGCCGAAAAATCGCCGGAGTTGCCCTTTAAGGGTCCTTAAGAAAGGGCAAGCATAGCAGGGGGCGGCAGAATGTTAGGTGGACGAATGAGATTAAGCAGTTTGCTGTGATACAGCGGCCACAGCTGGCAAGGGCCTTTTTGTGAAAGGCCTTTGGCCTGCAGTGGGTATTATCAGGCTGATGATGATGCCAACAACGTCATCCTGCTGCAGAACATCTGCAAAGAGCCCTTTCACACAGGCTGTGGCCCTCGTGGGTGTCAATACTGAAAGCTTCGCCCTGATGTGAGACACAGTGCAGCTTACTTCATTTGGGAAGCACGCTATCCCTGACAACGTTGGCAATATGACAACACAGTGAGATGGGGCTGGACCACAGCTGCACAGTGGTGCAGATCAGCTGGCAACGCTGCAATGGTAGGTGCGGCACTTGGAGGAAAACTGAAATCTGCTGCAGAGAGGCCGAGTCATGTGACAGCGATAAGCAGCAGCTACAGCAGTGGGCACATCTGCATGGCTAGGGCCGTGACTGTTCGTTCACCAGCACCTGCAAGCAGGTTGAGGACGGGGGCCGGGTGTGGCGAGGTCAGGCTGGCACTCCCCCCTTCTATGGGAGGGGAGAGTGCTCTCTTTCCAGGCGCGTCAAGCAGCTGCATTCAGGCTGGGCGCTGCATCATGTCGCCAGCATGTCTCAACTTGTCAGTGTGGTGTTTGCATTAAGAGCACTCGTGAACTTTCACGGCTGTTTTATGAGAAATCCCTTTAGTCTTGTACACGATAGGTACAGGCTAACCAAAATGTTCGGATGAGCCACTAACTACGTCGTAAGTGGGGTCCAAATGCATGAGGTGAAATGTACGGTGAGTTTGGGATTTCCTGCAACTAGGTCCTAACCGGGGCTACCACTTAAGCGAGGTTGCCGTACCGAGGTTTTACTGTAGTTGCTCCTAGTTATTTGTGATTGAGATCATTGCTGACAAAGATCCAATTCTGCTTGAGTCAATGGATGTCTTCAGTGGGTTTTTTTTTTAAGTGCCGTATCCGTTATGAAGAATTGAAAATGCTGGCCTAAAATAAGGGACGCTGCATTGTGAAAATATGAATAGCCATTGAGCAGCCAGCTCATCGGTGACAGGACTCTGCTTAGGCTATTCCATTGCAGGGCCTCATCTTAATGCACACAACAGTAGTGGGGCACCTACTGCACTTATAGTCAGGTAGCATTCTCAGGCTGGAATGTATTTGGTACCCTTCGAGAAGTATGGTGCTCAGGGCTGGCTTTCTTAACGATGAGGTGTTGCATCAAAGACTTCGAGTTTTCATCCAATGCAAGCTGATGCTGCTCCTTTTAGTTGGCATCTAAATCGCAAGGGGTTATGCAAAGTGCAGCGTGAAAAACAGCGTTGCTAATATGCAGCCCTAATTTTGTACACAGCAAAGCACAAGAAAAGCAAAGGTTTATTTTAAAAATTCATTGTACAATACAAATCTTATCTGCTTATGAATGCACAATATACTCGCGAGATCACCAAAAGGAGACTCCTGGAAAATGTTGCATCTTTCTTTGGTTTTGGAATGCGGAGAGTGCTCTAAACCTATAAAAACTAAAGCTAAATACGATGCAGAAATCACGTTCTCCGACTGAGATCATCCCATGTGAGCTGCTTGGTTTCAGAACTCTATGTTACCCCTCGCCCGCTTGGCTTTGCTCAGCGTATCGCAGTACCAGCTGGCTTTTTTGGACTACTTTTGGAGTGCTGGTGACCAGGGTTGCTGCTTTTCCTTGGGAGTGACGTCGTAACACACCCCGGTGCTCAGAAACTTAAACCAAAACCGCTCGGTATACATAACGCGTTAATAAACTATTTATTGTGCATATATGAATTGTGCAGCATGTATTACATGCCCTGGGGCAATACACAATGTTTGAAACTAGGACGCCAACCAAAAATTTGGTGTCTCCCCCTCCATCTATCCTTTAAGGTTTTGGGTTTAGCATTTGGAGCTTGTGACCCCCCGTGTGCCAGCGTCAAAAGCCGCAAAAAGGAATGCGGCAGCGTTGTGGTTTGGCCAAGCTTAACTGCCTAGGCTTGAAACCTGATAATTTCATTCTTTTGATTAGTAGTGGTCTGACCCAGTGAAACCCTTTCTTTGTCTTGACTATTTTCATTCATTCTTGAGCTCTGCTTTGTACACACTTCTTTTTGTGTGTGTTTTTTTTGGCACATCTTGAACAATGTTGCTTTTATCCATTTCTTGAGGATCTTTCTGATGTACATGCACAAGGCCACTACAGGAGTGCGTAGGCTGCTGCGATAGTCCGTTGGGATGAGACCTTATCTTTTTCTCTCTTGCATGCATTCCATTTTTTTTTGTGCATTTTATGGTTTCTCTTAGTGGTTTATTAGTTGCGTTATACTTTTCTGAGCTTGCACACTTGTTTTCTCTTTTCATGGCATCCAACCCTGCATATGGCTGACACTAGTGGAGGGACTGCAGCAACAGACCTTGCAGGGCGTGGCATTCTCTGGTCCTAGGCATGTATTCATCGTTACAGGCTGCTGGCTCAAGAACGTGCTCACAGGTCTGCTCCTTGGCCCACAAGCAGTGACAGTGGACCCATGTCGGCCAGAAGTTCTGTGCCAAATAAAGTATTCCTACCAACATGTCTCTTCAGTAATTAATGAAGTGCATGAATAGATTATAACAACTTCTTTGGCCCTATAGAAAAACCATGTTACAAAATTTGGGTTTTTTGAGACCATACCCAGCCAACGCATTGTTTCCTGTGCAGAGCCGCATATTGCCTTCCTGTTTATGCCCTTGCAGCAGAAAATGCTGCTCAAAGTTAATGAGGAAAAGAAATTTCACCAGCAAGTTGCTCTGAGACTACTGCCAAAAGGGTTCTGAAGCCCAGTTAACATGTAAATCGGGTAATGAACGGGATGTTTGTGAGCACTGCACATGTCTAGTTTTTAATGCATATGAGGGGCCACTTTTCAACTTTTTTAGAGGTAGGTAGCGCCTTTTCCAATTGCACCATCCCTTGGTGTGGGATGCTTCTACATGTACAGCCACCTCATTCAGCATTTGAGTGCTGACAGTGCTTGGGAAGCTCTTGCTGAATATTGTAACCTGGATGCATCGAGTTGAATGGTCTTTGTAGGTATTCCAAAAAGGCAAGGCAACCGTCCTAGCACTACTGGGATTCCAACCCACTGCAAATGAGGTGGATTCCCTAGCACTTGGCTCTCGCTAGCTGTTTATGAAATTGTCATCACTCTAAACTGCACTCTAAAGGAGCGTAAAGAAAACAGTGTTGCACGGTAATTTTTGCCATAGAACATGACATGGAAATCATTGCATGGCTAATTAATCAGTTGCCTTCTGCTTCTAGATGTCTGCCAATTTCTATTAGGTAGCTTCAGCCCGTTGCACTGGTAAACTACATTTTTCTGAAGGCACTTTTGAAGCGAACGCTTCGCTACGGCACCTCGGGCTTTCTTTGCGGTGCTTGCGGTTTTCACCTTCAAGCGATTTAGAGCTCAAACCATAGTGGACTCATGGTGTGTTGCTTTGGTGCTACACCAAGGTGGCCGTTAGGTCAAACAAAAAATTGCTGGTGGCTTAGCTTTGTTTAATTACACGAAAACTTCGTTGCCCATAATTACATGTAGTAAATTGCCTATGGTTTAACTGCTGCTCAGTCTGGTCAGAGAGCAAAAGCTGTGGTGTATCGGGCAACTAGACGTGGCTTGCCGTCTAACGCTGAGTGCATTGCACACACTGGATGTTCAGCGCACCCACCCTGGCAGGTGGGAGTTAAATTAATGGTTGATCGTGAGAGGTTGGTCACCCAACCACCAAGTCTCACTTCTTCACTGACCATTGGAGTGCCTTCACAGGAATATCCACAAGCAAAGATGCACACAAATCTCGTACATCACCACCTGGATGACATGACCGCAGATGTCATGCATACTCAAGAATGCTGATTCTATGGCTGCAGCCAAGGTTTTCTGCCAGAAGCATGGGTAACGGGGCGAGCTGGCACAGGTTGATCGCTTGCAACAGAGAAGTAATCTCTGGCGAAATGCATCGCAGTATGTGCACTGACAATTGCAGCTGAACTGGTTTTTATGCTACGTGAAATGTGTAGAAGTCACTGAAGAAGAAAATAAGTAAAGCGTGTATTGCTCAAGAACAATATCCATTCATCAGGTGACTGTGAGAGTTTTCAACTGCAAAGTATATATGCCGATCCTAATTGATCTTAGAGAAAGTATGCACAAGCTATAATCACTCGAAAATTGATCTGCAGACGGCTTCACCGAAGATGTAATAATTTCTTAAATAGATTTTATTGTGTTCATCATCATCACCTTGAAAGATTTACACACGGGCAAATTTTCCTCTGTTATGATACAAACTTTTATAGAATCAGTACTATAAATGCGTGAATTCATACTGATTTAACAAAAATTAGCTCACTCGGGCTTCAAGATTAAAAGGAATTGATTTGTGCACTTTTACTCCACGAAATTTCTTCACTGAAGCTGGCCAACAACTGGCACCAGCAGTAAATATTGGATATAAAGTTTCTGAAAGTCTCTCCAACAAGAAGTGATGCCATCCACGTATTACCATGATTTTATTTCCATTCACACAACTTTACGAGAAGAGCAGGCTCACATTCCTTGTTCGGGAAAGACTGAGTGACTGTCGCTGTGTTGCCTAAGGGAAGAAATGTTGTTTTCTGAAAACTGCATTGGAGGGAACAAATTTTACAAATTAAGTTAATGATGCAGGTTAGCTACCAACACCTTTCATAGGGTACTGAGCTAGGATCTCGTTAGCTTGCATACAAATTGGTAGCTAGCAAAACATTGACTAAGGACATAAAGAGCAACAACAAACTGCAATACATATATCACTTACATGTAGAAATAACTACTCATCCTTATATATGCTCTCTGTTGAGAACATACCAGTACTGTCAGAGAGGAATGGATAATGAGCAACATTTTCTCATCACTGTTGATAGAATTTATAGCGGGTACAATCGATCAGATTTATCTTGAAATTTCTTTTTTGCCTGAAGAGCTTCATTAACCCATACAATGGAAAAAGCTCTCCATTCAACAGCAAAAAAGTTATCAGCTGGAACCACAATTCCTATAGTTCAAATTTAAACCAGCAAGCTGTATATGTAGTTGGGACCAGCAGATTACCGCTGGAACCAATTGGTCCTGTGTACTGTGTACAGGCCCGTGTACCGTGCGATGTGAACGCACGTTAAAGAACACTAGGTGGTCGATCCTCCCGGAGCCCTTCACTGCAGCGTCCCTCATAGCCCGAGTCGCTTTGTGACGTTAAACCCCATAAACCTAAACCAAACTACTGAAATCAGCTTAGCAGCACAAACCAGCAGATTGCCAGTTTGGAACCTTCACCTGTGGAAGGAGCTCGCACCCTAGGATATGACCTCCTTTGCTCCACTACGAATGCGCCTATATCCGTTACAACTGCCGGTAGAATGTTACGACCTACAATAGCAACGAATTCACGTATCTCCAAAGGATCTCATGGCATATATCGTCGCCTAATCGCGTTTTCTGACAGCTAGCCCAGACAGGAGCTGTATTTTAAAACTCTGCGCATGATCAGGTCCTTGCAAACAAAGGCCGTGGCCATGCAAAAAGTACAGGGTACGCGTAACACAACGTTGGCGTAACATGCATTGCGCGCGGCGGCATCGAGCTCATCGCGTTCTAGTACTGCGCATTCAGCGCGGCGGCGGAGTGTAGTTTGAATAAAATGGAAAGTACGCAGTGGCGATGAGCAAACCACCGCACGTATAAGTCAAGCCGGATACAAAATTCGTATACAAAATTCAAGCATTGCGCTCCATCGGGTGCGATATCGAAACCAGAAGTGTCAGAATTCGGTTTTTCTTTCGATCTTCCTGGAAGGTCACAACAGACGGCCACTTTTCAATAAACCATACTTTGCGCACAGTTCAGACTTTTCTTTGTCATTAGTACTTAATTTAGGTTCTCTACATGGTCCGCATTATGTTTTTTTTTCTTTTTTTGTGTTTAATCGTGCGCACCAACCATGCAGAGAAGATGTATACGATGGCGCAAGCCACATCGCGGGCGGCATCAGCAATGCACACATTTCGTTTGTTGCCGGTTGTGCCAGTTTCTCAACCTGTTACATTACATGTTCGTTTTTGTGTGTTCTCAGTCTGTAAGAAGAAAAAGCTTTGCAGAAGGAAATCTATGCGCCTACGGACAGAGCAAGGATAACTTCGTGCAACCCGGTGAACGTCACTTTTGCAGCGTGCGCGTGTGTAGACATGGCCCATCTTTGTGCGCGCATGCCCAAATGTGACCGCGCAGTCACGAAATATTCGGGCTTATTAACGCCTTTATCAGTAAGGTGAAAGCCGCAGAAGTGTAAAAGCCTCAATACCAGGCAAATTTTCTTCAGTGAAACTTGCCGGAGTTATTCCTTTAAACCTGTCACTTCGACATTTGCAACTACGGGGAAGTGGACGCAATAAATTGCAAAGCTTTAATTGGCGTTAATTTATGTAAATTCATTAGGTGTGTATCCTCAGCTATGACCATCTCATTGAATCAATTGCCAGTGAACTTTCGACGCCTTACTTCTCTTGTAGCAGGCTTTAGCAAAGACAGCACGTTCGTGGAGATCGCGCGCCGTTCGCATTTATTGTCGGATGTCTGTGTTCTTCTCTCTTCGTAATCGCATAGCGAATGCAACAGTCAGTTATTTTTCAGTCTAGAGCTTTGCGGTAAGAAGGCCGATGATTTATGAATTGGGTGGCGATTTGTGTGATAACCGTTGGTGGTGCGTTATGGTGACTTGTGGTTAACCATATCCCGATGGCGGTACCTGTAACCAGCAGTTTACGCCGAAAACTGGTACGAACAGCTTTATGGCATATCTTCAGTATTTTTTTTTGCGTGTGTGTGCGTACAGAAGTAGTCTCCTTGGCCTGCAAGTATAAAATTCTTTTTCCGCGTCCTAATATAGTCTCTTCACAGGAATGAAAAGTGCATGACATGCTTCGGTTCCACTAAATGGTCTGCTTTAAAAAGGAGGACTACGTCCCACAGCCGTATTGCACAATGCTGGTGTCGTTTTTTTGTGTGTCTGCTGGGCCTTCATTGTGTGTTCTCAGTTTTTCAGACATTGGTGGACCAACCGTAGCCAGGAGAAGATTCCAGCGGAACTGCGGCCAGTCTATGGCAACCTTTAGCTTGATGCTCCTATCCTGTAAAATATGTATTCTGGGATCTGTCTTTGTACCATGAACTAAGAGATCTCCCCTTGATAAATGGATAACTATTGGCATCCCCTTTGTGTCAGGCCTGTGGCGAGTGCCACATCCCCTAGTTAGTTAAAGAGGTTGATTGTTTTTTCTGCGGGATCATCCTGTTTTTAAGCTTTGATTAATCCTGGCCTGTTTATTTTTTTCCCATTCTTTGCTATCTTTTGTATTCTACGCTATGTTCCTTTGATTTCTGTGACGTGTTGTGCAATTTTTTCATTCTGCTTTTTCTTATAGTCTGATGGCTCATTTGCTATTGTGTTTTTTATAAGAGTTCCTTGCAAGTTACGCACTATCTCCTCTAGGTTCACAAATTGTCCTGCCTTTCTTAGCTGTGGTAATGTCTCTCCTCTAGCCATCATTCAATTTATTTCATATGTGCTTTTTAGTCTGTTATTTGGCATAATATTGTGCTTGGATGTTTCAGGTGAAAAAATTGCTTAAAAGTCAGCCAGTGGTTATTTTGGCAATGCAGTTAGATATTCAGCTCGAAATCACAACTGAAGCAATCTTATTCTGGTTGAGCAAATCCTATGTTTGGTACTGCACATCTCACTTCCTGGATTTAAAATGCTGTATTGAATTGGTTTTGGCTTGTTATAGTGCATGATTGTTGCCATATATTTACGTTTAGTCGTACCTTCAAAGGGTCAGTGGAGCCGCCGCGGTGGCTCAGCGGTTATGGTGCTCGGTTGCTGACTCGAAAGACGCGGGTTCGATCCCGGCCGCGGCGGCTAGAATTTCTTTGGAGGAGAAATTCTAGAGGCCCGTGTACTGTGCGATGTCAGTGCATGTTAAAGAACCCCAGGTGGTCGAAATTTCCGGAGCCCTCTACTACGGCGTCTCTCATAGCCTTAGTCGCTTTGGGACGTTAAACCCCATAAACTAAACTAAACTAAACCAAAGGGTCAGTGGAGAAGATCTCATCCTGACCTACGTACTGTGTTGCCACATGTCACGACAGCGACCATTAGGCCACAGCCACAAACGTAGTCATGTGGCGTCACAATGATTGAAAATGCTGTATTGAAATTGTTTTGGCTTGTTATAGTGCCCGAGTGAGTCTGCTCATGACTCAGCCAGCTGATCTAGGACTGCATTATATGTATTCAATACACAGAGCATATAAACTATGCTGTGTGGCGTTGGAGATTTCTCCTTACTCTGCTGCGCTCTGTTTAAAATTGCAGGCATGAGGAGCAGTGTTAGGAGGACGTAGAGTACATGCTTGAGGAAGAACCTTTCAATGCAACCTACTACTACGAACATATCTAGAACAAAAAGGGTGACAGAATGTGTAGTCAGGCGTGGATTTTGTGCATTCTTGTTCCTTTGTGCATTGCTATTAACATCACAGCACAGACGCCGCTGCTTGTGGCATTTGTGTTTGTTTTATAGTGACGCTTACTTGTTGTCCGTTATTTTGCAGGCCGTTACTGATAAGCCAATGTGTTCAAGGTTCCAGAGCAAGAAACCTTCGATGCCACGCCTGCCAGCCTTCCATGACTCCATTGCATGATGCTCATAAGCTGGAAAATGGCTTGTGCAATGATCCCCGTGTGCTGTGTTTATGCACAAAGTGAGATGGAAGCATTTTTAATGATTTTGCTTGAATTACAGGGATTTAAACAATAAGGAAAATGGGAACCACCATCAAAACAAAATTTTATTTCGTGAACTCCCTTCGAAAATATTTTCACAGGAATGGCATTGGGCTTGGGATGGAGAGGGAAGAAGTGAGTAACGGGAATAAATATAGGCACGAAGTTCTTTCTTCTTCTTAGCTCAAGAGTCGTGTAGCAGAAGTCACTGGTGTGCATTGGTTGAACAGTTTAAATTAAGCTCTCAATGGGATTCCCATACCAGTCGGGGTACTAACAGAAAACCTGACCACGTAGAGCAGTCGAGTGAAGTTCAACTTGTGCACTCTTGTGGTGGGCAATTAGTAGTAATCATAGAATCACATTACTTGGTCACTCAGAGGCTGAACGGCCATGGGGCATTCCAGAATACAATGGGTCAGAATGGTGCATGTTTTAGAGCAGTTATAACATTCAGGAGATGTTGCATATTTTTGTAAGAAAGTCTGTGCCAGTGTCAGAAGGACATCTCATGTCACTTAGCAACTTTGTGGCACAAAAAATTGAAAACAAAAATAAGCATCTGGTGCGCACCTTTAACAAAGGAGGCCCATTGGTTCCAAAATATTATGCTCAATCAAAAATATAAATGGCAATATAAAAATATAAATGGTAAATGGCAAAAACATCCATGTAATTATGCTGGTTGGTTTATGGGGTTTAACGTCCCAAAGCGACTCGGGCTATGAGAGACGCAATTATGCTGGTACTTGTGTGATTGTTCTGTTATGTGGATGATATGTTTTTTTCATTTATACTATATTTAATTTTTCAATCGAAGCAGAAACATCAATGTTGAAAATTGCATGCTTTGGAACTTTTAGCCTTTCGTGCCTCTGTGTCTGACATATCAGTGTTTATCCCGATTCTTGTGCTCTATGAAGGCGAATCTACAAATGCTTGCTTACGTAATTCGATGCAACTCCACCACTTTGCACTCATGGTTGGGGCTTTGTGATGACTGTAGCTCTGCAAAACTTGTGCTGTATCGTGTGGTGAATTTTATATTCTGTTGTGCTTGCCACTGTTTACTGGTTTATGGGCGGGCGCCCTTTTAGCTTTGGTGAAGAGTGCAGTATGATTCCTTGTTGTCAGTCACAAGTGACTGACCTCGCTTTGTCATTGCATATTGCATTTCTGACTCTGTCCAAACTGTATTTATTGCTGTGTTCATTTAGCCTGCATTCTGACATCGTTCGTTTTGGCTGTATGGAGTGTGCGGTGACAATGTTTATTTTAGTTTTCTAACAATACTGAATGTTGATCTGCACACATGGAATTCATAGCCTATGGATTTCATTTCATGATGGTGGTACCGGCTTTTATTTTTCTTTAAGGTGGAAATTGTTTTGTTATAATGCGAAGCCTTTTAAGAAACTTCCGCATATTTTTGTTAACCTGTGTGCTGTAGTGATGCTATGCGCGGTTCCACAATGCATCGAGAGTTTTACCAGTTTTTCTCACTCGCAGTGTCCGTTTTGTAGTTTTGCCCGGCCGGTTCCCTTGCATCACAGGATGTCCGTAAAACGATTATAGTGATGCTGTAATTTCTGCTCAGAATATTGCAACAACTGATGACAAGTCGCACCTTTACTCGCTGTTTCTCGCCACATTCACTCTCCCTGCAATGGTGGCCTAGTCATTGGAGCGTGCATCTCGCACGTAGGATGTGCTGAGTTGGATTCCCTGTGCCACTGGGTACCCACCGGTGGTACGATACGCAAGCTTCCCTCCTGGCTTCTGCTGGGTGGAATGCCTGGAAATGGGTATTAGAGTTCCCCTTGTGTTGATGATGGTCCCTTATACCACGATGCATCATCAGCTCTTACTCTCATTACTGTCCAATGAGCTCACCTGATCATCATGTTATCAGGGACGGACTTCTGTGCTGTCTATGGTGTTCGAAAAGCTGGCCACCTTAAACCTCGTTCAGAGCAGCGCAATGAGAACCTTCTGTCACGGTTGTTTCCTCCTTTTTTTCGCCCTGATTTCTCTTCACGATATTTGAGATGTGGGTGTCACAAAAGTAAATATGGTGTGCTCTAACTGCACTTAAGACAGAGTAGTGTGCAGTTGCACACATGCTTCGACTTGATTAGTTGCTCTCTTGGAGAATGCGGAGGCGGAATATTATGTTGGCCATATTGGCAACATTCGTGGGCAGCTGTAACCTGACCGTTTTTACCAGTAGCTATGCTCTGAAAGTTTTTTTTTTCCCTGGTTGCAGTGTAACGGGTGTAAAAGGTTTATTAAAAGAAGAGTGCTCTGTCAACGTGCTGTGTTGTTAAAAATAACTGACACTCGTTAGTTCTTAAGCCTGTGTAGGCAGACATTTACTGCTCTTCTCTCGAAGCCAGAAATTGTGCATGTTCATTTGTTGATGTAATGGCTGTTGCCTTTGTTCCGGTAAGCCTATAAATTTGTAGGCAATTGTCAGTTTTTCGTAAGCATAAGTATAGTATTCATCTGCATGCAGAATTGAAAGTCTGGAATGTTTGCTTTGGAACTCGCTTCTTTTCAAGTTCGCGCTACTGAATGTACACAACCTGGGGAAGCTGTTTTAGGAGTGTGTATTCCATATTCACCGCCTCATGCAGATAACACCGTGTGAGTGTTCACACTCGTAATCTTTTGTGCCATTAGATGCAATCTGGCTTTCACATGCAGGTTTGAGCTCCGGGGGCCACGAACATGGCGTACTTTCATGGCAGAACTCACCAGGTTAGGAACTGCAGTTTTTCTCCCTATATGCTTTCGTTAAGGTTCTCTTTCAAAAAGCAGTCTTTAGGGTATGGAAGCTGTAGTTTAATGAACTGTGGTGGAGTATATGGGCCTTCGATATTCTGGAAAGTTATTTTCTCTGCTATGTCAATTATACTCATCGAACTAGGACCGATATCAGTTCTGTTCATTGCAGCAAGAAATTGTACAGGAGACCAAGGCCTCGTAAGGCTTTTAGTCTTTAGCCTTTTCCTCCTATTAGACACTTTCTGAGGAAAAAGTAAAAAAAAATGGCATTATGCATTGGGCTAAGCATAGCTGACTGCCACTTGTTTTGCTATTAAGCCCACATGTGACTGTAAAGACATAGAGACACCTTGTTTCAGACCTGCGTTCTCTGTTGCAGATCTCTTGAATAAAACTTTTCATAGACATCGGCAGCTTTTAATCAGTGTGTCCTCTGCATTCAACTTTTCTTCCTAATTCCAAGTGAACTGTTGGATTGTTGGTTCAGGCACTTTATTTGAAGTACTCTGCTTGTGCAACACAGGTTCATTCGTGACACAGAGCGACCATGGCGCACCTCCAGTGCAAGATTCAACCAGTAAAAGGCACCCTGTGAGCCGCTGCATGGAATCTACTCCTTCTGGCATGGGTAACCAGCAGGATAATCCCACAGGAGATAAGCTGCACAGATGCACCCACTGCAACAAGGAATTCAAAAGAAGATACCAACTAGTGGTGCATCTCCGAGTCCACACTGGCGACCGCCCTTACCATTGTGACAATTGTGGGAACAGCTTTGCAGATAAGTCCAGTCTGAGGGCACACCAGCGCACTCACACAGGCGACCGCCCTTACCATTGTGACGATTGTGGGAACAGCTTTGCAGATAAGTCCAATCTGAGGGCACACCAGCGCACTCACACAGGCGAGCGACCTTACCATTGTGACTGCTGTGGTAGCAGCTTTGCACAAAAGTCCAATCTGAAGGCACACCAGCGCACTCACACTGGTGAACGTCCTTACCGTTGCGACCACTGTGGTAGCAGCTTTTCACAAAAGGCCACTCTGGAGGCACATCAGCGCACTCACACTGGTGAACGTCCTTATCATTGTGACCACTGTGGTAGTAGCTTTGCACAGCAGAACACCTTAGTGACTCACCAGCGCACTCACACTGGCGAGCGTCCTTACCATTGTGACTATTGTGATAGCAGCTTTGCAGACAGGAGTAATCTGCTGGTGCATATCCGTACCCACACGGGTGAAAAGCCATATCAGTGCCAGCTGTGCCCCATGGCTTTTGTGGGATATTCAGATCTTGCAAGGCATATTAGATTCCACAAGGGCGAAAAGCCCTACCAAGTGACTTGTGCCAAAAGGGATTCAACCAGCGCCATGATTTGAAACGGCACAAGAAAGCGATTCACAAAGAATAGCAGTGGTTTGCGGTGCCCTTAATCAACAGGTTTTTCTAGGTACCATTTGAATGCAAGCTAATGATTTTCTGGCTGAGTACCGTATGAAAGGTGTTGGTAGCTAAACTTTATCATTAACTTCATTCACCCTAACACAGAAAACAACATTTGTTCCCTTAGGCAACACAGACAGTCACTCAGTCTTTCCCGAACAACGAATGTGAGCCTGCTATGCTCGTAAACTTGCATGGATGGAAATAAAATCATGATAGTACGTGGAAGGCATCAGTCCTTGTTGGAGAGACACTTTCAGAAACTTTATATTGAATATTTACCGCTAGTGCCTGCTGTCGGCCTGCTTCACTAAAAAAGTTTTCTGGAGTAAAAGTGCACAAAACGATTCCTTTTCATCTTTAAGCCTGAGTGGACTAATTTTTACAACAATGAATATAAATTCAATCATTTATATCCCAGAACCTGTCATGACATGGGTCTAGTTTATTTTGGACATGCGGGGCCGATCGAGTGGCATCTATGAGGTGCCGCTTTGAATGCTGTCAGTGGTGATGAGCGGTCGCATAAGAACAAATTAAAAGGCCTGTGAATGCATCAAACCCTCTGGTCAGGCTCTCATTCATTCCGAGCTGTGTCTTTTTCAGTCCCCTTACCCTTAATTTCAAATCGGCATAATTTGAACAGATTTTCGGTCTCGACAGTTTGAAGTACTGAGATGTCGAGATTGTCGCGAATTGGGATGCCGCGTCCCCGACGGCTGGAGGGGAGCGGTTTCGCATGCAGGTTTGAAGAAGAAAACAAATGAATCAAAGAAAACAAAACGAAGCCGTGTTTATACTTTATAGAATAAGGAGCCTTTTGAAGAAAGAAAAACACACACTAGACTCGCGCCAAACACTACAGATAAAAAGGAGAGAGTTCAGCGGACAAAAAGCGTCCCAGCTGGAGCGGGAATGCCTTGCAGACAGCAAGGACGCGGGTTGGCGACCTGCGATGCGTCCTTGATGTTGCGTCCAGGGAGGTGGTGGTAGAGAGCCAGGAGGTGAGGAACGGAGATGGACACAGGAGACGCTGATGAACTCCTGTCAGCCGCCCCCAAGAACTGGGGAGCTGCAGCAGGAAAACAGGAGCCAGGTCCCGTCGAGGGCGTTTTGAAACACTGTAGGCTTATGCAGCCTATCCAAGGAAGCAGTGGCAGCACAGAACCTCAATCCATCGGCTGCCATTTCCACGCTTCAACGGGGCGCAGTGGTCTTGCGTCGATGATCCAAGGGAAGTCACCGGCAGCACAGACCTAACGTCCGACAGCTGCCACTTCCACTCTTGAATGGGCAGACTTGTGCTGCGGTATCTTCCTCTACACCTCAGTTTGCTGATACGTCAGCTGTCGGCTCCTAGTGCCTGCCTTGGACACACCATTCGCACGCGCAAGGCGGGGCTGGCACACACGGCGCTCCGCTGTCCGACACACCACTGTCGACACACCGTGTTCCAAAAATCCCTCGATGGTTTGGTGTGCACATCACAGAGATATGCCCGACCATTGGTGCTTGGCCTTGAAACGATATATATCCTTTCTATGGCATGTGCGCAATTTGGCCCTAAACGTAATGGCCATTGGATATATCGTCTTCATCTTCAAAAGTCTTGTCGCAAATCTCGAGAGTTTACTTGCAACAAACATAAATATAAAACTGCTCAAAGAGAGGACGCGGCTACAAAACCACCGTGCCGCACCACACGTGTCCACTCTTGGTACCCTTAGTTCGAATAGAATTTGACCGAAAGTTTGAGCTAAAAAAGCGAGCACGATACAAGAGAATTCACCGTGTGTGCATGTGTTTGAGGAAGGGTCGTGCATAACAGATTTTGCCACTCAAAGCACTGATCGTGGTGCTTGCATGTGGTACAGCGAAATGGTGGTATTTATACGAGATGGAAGTACGCGCTATGTTCCGCAGCTGGCGCTTCTATAGCCCTCGCAATGAAAAGTGGAAGGATTGATATTTCTCTCAGCAAAACAAACATCAATTCGAACCCTGCTCTTACATTCGCAGTTGGTGCATTTTACCCATGCTACGTTTTCTTATCAGCCAGTCCAGCTGCCATAGATCGAAGTCCATGTAAAAACTCGATCGCCTGTATCTGTTACGTAATGCAATTGTTGCATCATTCCCGCATTGTACGTCGCGAAATTCGCCTCACAGTGGTAGTTTACACCGTTCCGGCGTTCTTTCAGTGTGTGTGCAATGTCGATGCCGGCCAGAAAAAGCTAGACTACATATACACTCTACCGGCGCTTGTCCACCACTGTGTCCAGCGACTTCTAGCGAGAAGCGCCCACGCCATAGCCAGCACGCTCACAGACTGTGACATTTTTGGTGATGCTGGCACAGTTACATCGTCGCTGCGACACTAGCACAAATGACCCTAAAGTGCGAAAACGGAAGTATGCCCCAGCAGACGGCAAAAGTGGGACTGTAAGAGATGTGCTTGCGCGGGTTGGCTCCGACGATTTTGTTTCTGCCATCCGCTTTATTCTTGTAACCTGCACCTTAAGATATGCAGGTTATTCCAATAGGTGATGATTCTAGGCGATTAATGTGACCACCGCGATAGCAGCGAAGAAGAGCGTGTGTACTGCAGCTTTGCACGCTCTAGGCATGCCCCCTCTTCGCTGCCAAAACTCTTCCACAGACAGCTGCTCAGAAGTAGAATGGACATTTCAGCTAGTTGGTATGGCATCATAAAAAAAATAGCACACTCAGTAAGTGCCTGTGTTGTTCTGTTTTCCTTGTCCGTTGTCCTGGGTGCGCTATTTTTTCCATGAGAGCTGCTGAGGCTAACCGAGACACATCGCAGTGCGTTTCTGAAGTTTTGTGCATGCAGAATGACCGTGAGGACAACAGCCTTGCTAATTCCAGAGAAGGATATTGTGCACACATCATGTAATAAAAAAAACTTGACACTGGTGCACAATTTTTTTGAATGCTAAACATTCAGGTACTGCGTTTCCTGGCGGTTACATTTTTTTTTTCATTTGCAGTCCTATGAAAAATGCTGTAACAATGTTCTGTTGCATTCAACGCTCTGATGCATTTAACAACTCTGTGGCCACATGAGTGCATATTCAACTCTCACTTTCGGTTCTGTATGGACATGTGTAGCCCAAACATTTAACTTCATATTGTCTCTGGCACTTTAAATAAAATAAGTGTTGTTTTGCTGTATATAATGAGATCAGATCATCTTTAGAACATCAAATCGCACCTATATGATTCAGCACATTAACATACCAAAAAAATCATGTATATACATATATTAGATTTCACCCTCTTTCATGTCAGCTAAGTGGCAACAGCAACTGCTGTGAAATGGATGGAGCGGGAGGTGTACATGGCCCTAGGAGCGTTCTGTCCCAGATGCACAGAAATCTCTTACATCACCACCTGGATGACATGACCAGAGATGTCATGCATACTCAAGAATGCTGATTCTATGGCTGCAGCCAAGGTTTTCTGCCAGAAGCATGGGTAACGGGGCGAGCTGGCACAGGTTGATCGTTTGCAACAGAGAAGTAATCTCTGGTGAAATGCATCGCAGCTGACAACAATTGCAGCTAACAATTGCAGCTGAACTGTTTTTTATGCAATGTGAAATGTGTAGAAGTCACTGAAGAAGAAAATAAGTAAAGCGTGTATTGCTCAAGAACAATATCCATTCATCAGTTGAATGTGAGAGTTTTCAATTGCAAAGTATATATGCCGATCATAACTTATCTTAGAGAAAGTACTGTACAAGCTATAATCACTCGAAAATTGATCTGCAGAGTGCATCACCGAAGATGTAATAATTTCTTAAATAGATTTTATTGTGTTCATGATCATCACCTTGAAAGATTTACGCATGAGCAAATTTTCCTATGTTATTATAGAAACTTTTATAGAATCAGTACTATAAATGAGTGAATTTATACTGATCATAACAAAAATTAGCCCACTCAGGCTTCAAGATGAAAAGGAATTGATTTGTGCACTTTTACTCCACGAAATTTCTTCACTGAAGCAGGCCAACAACTGGCACCAGCAGTAAATATTGGATATAAAGTTTCTGAAAGTCTCTCCAACAAGAAGTGATGCCATCCACGTATTACCATGATTTTATTTCCATTCACACAAGTTTACGAGAAGAGCAGGCTCACATTCCTTGTTTGGGAAAGACTGAGTGACTGTTGCTGTGTTGCCTAAGGGAAGAAATGTTGTTTTCTGAAAACTGCATTGGAGTGAACAAATTTTACAAATTAAGTTAATGATGCAGGTTAGCTACCAACACCTTTCATAGGGTACTGAGCTAGGATCTCGTTAGCTTGCATACAAATTGGTAGCTAGCAAAACGTATTGACTAAGGACGTCAAGAGCAACAACAAACTGCAATACATATGTGTACTGTCAGTGAGGACTGGCTAATTAGCAAAGTTTTCTCATCACTGTTTATAGAATTTTTATAGTGGGTACAATCGATGAGATTTATCTTGAAATTTCTTTTTACCTGAAGTGCTTCATTAACCCAAACAATTGGAAAAAGCTCTCCATTGAACAGCAAAAAGTTATCAGCTGGAACCACAAATCCCAGTTCAAATTTAAACCAGCAAGCTGTATATGTAGTTGGGACGAGCAGATTACCGCTGGAACCAATTGGTCCTGTGTACTGTGCACAGGCCCGTGTAGTGTGCGATGTGAGCGCACGTTAAATAACACTAAGTGGCCGATACTCCCGGAGCCCTTCACTGCAGCATCCCTCATAGCCCGAGTCGCTTTGTGCCGTCGCATAAATTTGAACCAAACTACTGAAATCAGCTTAGCAGCACAAACCAGCACATTGCCAGTTTGGAGCCTTCACCTGGGGAAGGAGCTCGCACCCTAGAATATGACCTCCTTTGCTCCACTACGAATGCGCCTATATCCGTTACAACTGCCGGTAGAATGTTAGGACCTACAATAGCAACGAATTCACGTATCTCCAAAGGATCTCATGGCATATATCGTCACCTAATCGCGTTTTCTGAAAGCAAGCCGAGACAGGAGCTGTATTTTAAAACTCTGTACATGATCAGGTCCTTGCAAACAAAGGCCGTGGACATGCAAATCTACAGGGTACGTGTAACATGCATTGCGCGCGGCGGCATCGAGCTCGTCGCGTTCTAGTGCTGCGCATTCAGCGCGTCGGCGGAGTGTAGTTTCAATAAAGCGGAAAGTACGCAGTTGCGATGAGCAAACCATCGCAAGTATAAGTCAAGCCGGATATAAAATTCGTATACAAAATTCAAGCATTGCGCTCCATCGGGTGCGATATCGAAACCAGAAGTGTCAAAATTCGGTTTTGCTTTCGATCTGCCTGGAAGGTCACAACCGACAGCCACTTTTCAATAAACCATACTTTGCGCACAGTTCAGACTTTTCTTTGTCATTAGTACTTAATTTAGGTTGTCTACATGGTTAGCATTATGTTTTTGTTTTCTTTTTTTTTGTATTTAATCGTGCGCACCAACCATGCAGAGAAGATGTATACGATGGCGCAAGCTACATCGCGGGCGACATCAGCAACGCGGCTTCTGCTAACCGTGCACGTGTTGGTCGTGTGCCGCGGGCCGTAATTACGCGTATAAATGTGACCGTGTGTTCGGTGTCAGTGGTTACGCGACCATCGTTACGTGTTACGTGTTGGTCGTGTTGAGGCCGCAGGCCGTAATTACGCGTGTAAATGTGACCGTGTGTTCGGTGTCAGTGGTTACGCGACCATCGTCATCGCACGTGGAGCTACAGTATGACGCGATCACAGCGTGGGAAAGCCGGCAGCAAGCCGGCGAACGACGGTGAGGCCGTCGACGACTGGGTCATGTGCACAGTGTGCACGTCGTGGGTAAAGTTGTGTGACACCCCCTTCGAGTCCGTGGTCGAGGCGGAGGCGTCGACGTCCTTTGTTTGCCGTACGTGTGAAAGGATCAGCGTCCTACGATCGGAGGTCACGCTACAGGTGAAACAAGTGACGGAGGAATACAAGCTGGCAGTAGCTAACCTGACGGCCCTTTTGGAGGCAGATACAGCCGCAAGGAAAAGTCTTGAAGAGAGGCTTCAGGATGAGCGCCGACTGCGAGAAGCGCTACAGGCGGAGGTTGTGGAACTGCGCGGTGCCGGCAGGGACTGGTGGGATGGCCCGACGCATGAACGGCCGCTATCCGGCATTACGCAGGGAGAGGAATGGATGGAGGAGCAGAACAGCACGGCAGTGAAAACCGGGCTGTCCGAATCGCCCCTGCCGGCGGGTGTCGCATCCGAGGTTGACATCGCCCAGAGCACCGAGAGAGCCGGGGCGCCTGAGAGGGATCCTGCCCTACACCCCCTGCCAGATGATTTAGCGGGCTATCGGCCAGTAGAGAGTCGTAAGCACCGAAAAAAGAGACTGCAGGCGGCTAGCCGGCCAATGACCACAGCTCCGTGCGACTCGCAGAAGCAGGCAGGGAAAACGGGGGGCGTGATGCAGCCTCCACTTTCCAGCCTGGCTCCGGATGCGCAGGTGGGACCGCAGGAAGGTGATATAAGGAAACGAGCAAAGCAGGGCCGGTCGGCCTTCGTCTATGGGGACCGGGATGCGTGCCGCCTGAAACAACCGGTACTCCGGGTGACCAGGTGGAACAAGTCCATGCAATTCAGGACGGAGACAGAGGCTACATTACAAGATGTAATAGCAGCCGTTGAAGGGGACGCGGAGTTGTGGGCTGTGCCAGAGGCCATTGTTGTAGTTCACGCGGGCCTGAACGACATGATACACAAGAGTGCCGATCCTAGCCTATCGGTCCAGGAGCTGCGCGCGGCGCTCGTTAAGTGGAAAGAGCGAGCCAGCAGGCACCACTTTGTCATTTATGCTATTCCGGAGAGAGCAGTTGCGGAAGAGAACATCCGTGCAAAATGTGAGAAGTGGAATTCCGACATGAAGAACACATGCATGGAGTTGGGGCAAATGGTGGAATTTGTTGCCACGAACTGGGTAGTACTACCTAATGAACAGGGCAGGCCCTACGCCGAGCATACAGCTGACGTGCTTGGGCAACGATTGGGTCGCCGGCTATGTATTTTTTTAGGGTTGGCACCGCTAGGATCGTCCCGCAGCAGACACGGACAGGGCCCCCCCAAGGCCTCAACCGATCATCTCATGGTATCACTGAGGCGGTTGCTGCTCCAGACGCTAGGCGGGACGTATCGTTCAAAGGTGCAGCGACAACAGAAGCATCACAAAGGGAGAGGAGGAAAAGACGACGGAGGAGGAAGGGAGTGAGCATGGCTTTTCTAAACCTGCAGGGAGGCAGAACCCAGCGCAAGTGGGAAGAGCTGTTCCAGGCAACACAAGCGGAAGGGTTAGAGTTGTGTGCCGTGGTGGAGACCCATCTGCGTGACGAGGAGGAACCGCCAAGTCATCCCAAACTGTGCTGGGAGGGCTGTAACAGGAGGGCAGGAGAGAGGAAAGGGGGAGGAGTCGGGGTCCTCCTACACCCAGCCCGAGGGTGGACGAGGGCAAAGCTTGAGTGCCAGGAACACATGTGGATCACCGGGATGCTGTGTGGAAAGAGGACAGCAGTGGGCATAGTGTATATGTGGACTGGAAGTTCGAGCAAGGAGAAGAACGAAGACCTATGGCAATGTCTGAGACATGACATTGGTAGTTTTCAACGAGACCACCAGGTACTGATAATGGGAGATTTTAACGGCCACCTGGAGGAATTGGACGGTGCGACGGATGCGAACGGTCGAGAGCTACTCAGCGCTGCCGAAGAATTTGACTTGGTTATAGGAAACCTGCAGTCAAAGTGTGAGGGCCAGACCACCTGGGCTGCAAGGGACCAGAGGTCCTCAATAGACTTCATACTGATGTCGCCGGGCCTGTACGGATGCCTGACGCGAATGGCTATCGACGAGGATGGGGCGTTTAGCTGTGGAAGCGACCATAACAGAATACAGCTGGAGTTTGGTGGGAACTCCCGGACGCTAAGGCCTGTGGAGGAGAGACGGTTTTTCCTGTCTGACCGAGACGCCGAACAGCTGGCGGACGAGTTGGAAACTACACCAGCAGAAGACTATGAAGGATTGGTGGAACGGGTGCAGACAGTGCTTCGTAACAAGCGGCGTAGGGGTGATAAACGTGGCAGGCACACTCCCAAGCGTTGGTGGGACGGTGAGGCTCAAAGGGCAATCAGGGAAAGGAAGGAGGCGTGCCGGAAGCATCAACAGGCACTGAGAACAAAGCCTGAGCAAGCAATCCTGCACCTATGGGAGGAATATAGAGAGAAGAAGGGGAAAGCAGCTAGGCTAATACAGCAGAAGATCCGTACATCGGACAGGAAGTTTTTGGATGAAATAAAGAGAAGCGGGCGGAACGCGCCTCGTACATTCTGGCGGCATGTGAGAAAGTTGTACGGCCGTACAACTCTGAAGCAGCAGTTACGCGACCCCCAATCTCTTCAACTGCTCTCACCTGAGGACAGCATGGAGCTGGTGGCAACGCAGGTAACAGCAAAGTTCAGTAGCAGCAGTGGATTACCGGAAGAGGGGCCGGATCCGGAAATTGGACCGGGGCCGGAAGTACGAGAATGGTTGGGACAAGTCGGGGATCAGGAGCTGAAGAACGTTATCGGGCGACTTTCAACTGATTCTGCACCTGGCACCGATGACGTCCCAGCATCGCTTCTCAAGAAGTTAGGCCCGGTTCAGCGACAGGCACTGAAAGAAACCCTGAGTACCTGCCTGGAGTCCGGAGAAATACCTGCGGGCTGGAAACTGGGAAGAATGTTGTTCCTGTACAAGGGCTCCGGCGACCGCAGTAGCTATGTGGCCTATAGACCGATCACGGTGAATCCTGTTTTATACAGGCTGTTCGCTCAAGTCCTGCGCAGACGGATTCAAGCATGGGCGGAGCGAGAAAAGGTGCTGGGCGAGTTGCAGCAGGGCTTTCGCCAGGGACGGCGGTTGGAGGACAACCTGTTCATCCTGACCCAGTGCATAGAGCTCGCGGCAGGTCAGGGTAGAGAGTTGTGGGCGGCCTTCTTGGATGTGGAAAAGGCCTATGACTGCGTGCACCACGGGATCCTTTGGAATAGGCTACGTCTCAAAGGACTGCCCGAAGAGGTAGTCTCCCGGCTGCGCGCACTCTACACAGACACTAAAGTTGTTGTGGAGTGGCAGGGCCTCCGGTCTCGTCCGATTGAGGTACGGCGGGGCCTTCGTCAAGGATGCCCACTTTCCCCTCTGCTGTTCATGCTGCTGCTGAGCGACCTGGAAGGTGAACTGGAGCGGTGTGGTGCAGGTTTCGACCTAACCTACATGAGCGATGGGCGGGTGGTGCGACAGGTCCTCCCAGGCCTGTTGTACGCTGACGACATCGTGCTGGTGGCGGGCTCGGAACCAGGCCTCCAGAAGCTGCTGGATATCTGCACCACACATGCAGGGCAGCTGGGTCTCCAATTCAGTGCACGGAAGAGCGCAGTGCTGTGCTGGTCCCGTGCCCCGACGGGCGTGGAGCTGTAGCTGTTGCTACAGGGACGTGAGCTACCGTGGGCGCATTCCTACAGATACCTTGGAATAGAGCTCACGACACAGCGGGCATACCTGAAGCTGTATGAGAGTGGCCTCCGCGCGAAGGCGCTTCGGAAGCAATGTGTCCTGAGAGCCAAGGCGCTATGGTCGTTCAACAGACTGGAAATACTGCGCACCATTTGGAAGGCGGTGATGGTGCCGGGACTGACTTATGCGAACGCGGTGCTATGTGTCTCATCGGGGACCCGTGAATTTCTGGAGCGACGACAGAGAGAGGTGGGACGGCGGGCTCTGGGTGCCCCCCGTACGTCCCCAAACGAGGCCGTGCAGGGAGACGTGGGGTGGTCCACCTTCGAGGCACGGGAGGCGACGGCGAAGCTCAATTTCGAGATGCGCTCGTGGACGCTTGGGGAAGAACGCTGGGCCCATAAAGTACAGCGGTGTCTGCTGTACTCTGGTATGTGCACGCGCTGGAAGAGGAGGGTACGAGCGTTGGGGAGCAAATACGGTGTGCCACTACCTACGATCACCGACACCGAGGGCACCTGCTGGAGAAAAGGGAAGGTGCGGCAACGTGTAGTGGCGACGGAGACAGCGCTGTGGCAGACCAATGCAGAAGCCAAGCCAGCTCTCGGATTGTATTCTGCGCACAAGCGAGAGATTGCGCAGGAGCGCTTCTACGACAACTCCCTTGGCAGTGCCCTACTCTTCGAGGCTCGGGCGGGAGTGCTGCGCACTAAGAAGTGGCAAGCCCGGATTGCCGGCCAGGGCAATGCGGTCTTCTTGTGCACGATGTGTGGACAGGAAGAGGAGACGATCGAGCATGTGGTGCTGTCATGTCGATCGCTCCGCCCCTGCCAACCGAGGGGATGTACCCTTCCGCAGGCGCTAGGTTTTGACACAGGGCAACCGGCAGAGGGCGGTGCGGGCGACAGTGAAATGAACAACCAGGAAGCCATTACCAAGGCCAGGGCGGTCGAAACAACAAAGCGCCGCCTTGAACATTGGAGTGGACTGAAGCGTTAGGTGGTGGTGATAACACGGCGGGACAGTCTTCGCCGTAGCGTCACAAAGTTGGCTAGGACGTTCGTGTAATGTCCGCCCGTTACAAAGGGATAAGCCCCAAGTCCAATCCAATCCAAATCCATTTCGTTTGTTGCCGGTTGTGCCAGTTTCTCAACCTGTTGCATTACATGTTCGTTTTTGTGTGTTCTCAGTCTGTAAGAAGAAGAAGCTTTGCAGAAGGAAATCTATGCGCCTACGGACAGAGCAAGGATAACTTCGTGCAACCCGGTGAACGTCACTTTTGCAGCGTGCGCTTGTGTAGACATGGCCCATCTTTGTGCGCGCATGCCCAAATGTGACCGCGCAGTCACGAAATATTCGGGCTTATTAACGCCTTTACCAGTAAGGTGAAAGCCGCAGAAGTGTAAAAGCCATAATACCAGACAAATTTTCTTCAGTGAAACTTGCCGGAGTTATTCCTTTAAACCTGTCACTTCGACACTTGCAACTGCTGGGAAGTGGACGAAATAAATTGCAAAGCTTTAATTGGCGTTCATTTATGTAAATTCGCTAGGTATGTATCTTCAGCCATGTCCATCTCACTGAATCTATCGCCAGTGAACTTTCCACGCCTTACTTCTCTTGTAGCAGGTTTTAGCAAAGACAGCACGTTCGTGGAGATCGCGCGCCGTTCGCATTTATCCTCGGATGTTTGTGTTCTTCTCTCTTCGTAATCGCGTAGCGAATGCAACAAATAGTTATTTTGCAGTCTAGAGCTTTGCGGTAAAAAGGCTGATGATTTATGAATTCGGTGGCGATTTGTGTGATAGCCGTTCGTGGTGCAATAAGGTGACTTGTGGTTAACCATATCCCGATGGCGGTACGTGTAACCAGCAGTTTACGCCCAAAACTGGTACAAACAGCTTTATGGCATATCACCAGTATTTTTTTTTGCGTGTGTGTGTACGGAAGTAGTCTCCTTGCTCCTTGGCGTGCAAGTATAAAATTCTTTTTCCGCGTTCTAATATAGTCGCTTCACAGGAATGAAAAGTGTCTGACATGGTCCGGTTCCACTAAATGGTCTTCTTTAAAAAGCAGGACTACGTCCCACAGCGGTATTGCACAATGCTGGTGTCGTTTTTTGTGTGTCTGCTGGGCCTTTATTGTGTGTTCTCAGTTTTTCAGACATTGAGAAGCACCAGTAGAAGGGGAAGAAGATTCCAGCGGAACTGCGGCCAGTCTGTGCCGACCCATAGCTTGATGCTCCTATCCTGTAAAATATGTATTCTGGGACCTGTCTTTGTACCATGCGCCAAGAGATCTCCCCTAGATAAATGGATAACTGTTGGCATCCCATTTGCATAAGGCCTGTGGCGAGTGCCACCTCGCCTAGTTAGTTAAAGAGGTTGATTGTTTTTTCTACGGAGTCATCCTGTTTTTAAGCTTTGATTAATCCTGGCCTGTTTATTTTTTTCCCATTCAAGGCTATCTTTTGTATTCTATGCTATATTCCTTTGATATCTGTGATGTGTTGTGCAATTTTTTCATTCTGCTTTTTCTTATAGTCTGGTGGCTCATTTGCATTGTGTTTTTATAAGAGTTCCTTGCAAGTTACGCACTATCTCCTCTAGGTTCACAAATTGTCCTGCATTTCTTAGTTGTGGTAATGCCTCTCCTCTAGCCATCATTTAATTTATTTCATATCTGCTTTTTTGTCTGTCATTTGGCATAATATTTGTGCTTGGAAATTTCAGGTGAAAAAATTGCTTAAAAGTAAGAAAGTGGTTATTTTGGCAGTGCAGTTGGATATTCAGCTCGAAATCACAACTGAAGCAATCTTTTTCTGGTTGAGCAAATCCTATGTTTGGTACTGCACATCTCACTTCCCGGATTGAAAATGCTGTATTGAATTGGTTTTGGCTTGTTATAGTGCATGATTGTTGCCATATATTTGCGTTTAGTCGTACCTTCGAAGGGTCAGTGGAGGAGATCTCATCCTGACCTACGTACTGTGTTGCCACATCTAACGACAGCGACCATTAGGCCACAGCCACAAACGTAGTCATGTGGCGTTAGAACTAAAAATTTTTCGGTGGCAAGGGACAGGGTTGCATTGTAAACTGGCTGTCGGTCGATGCCATGGTGAAAAAAACCTGGGTGTTGGACACTGCGCATTATCCCGTGACGTCCCTGCGGCCGCGTATGCGACCAGAACGCATGACCGGTGTCTTATCTTCTTATCTGCTGCCTGCTTAAGTAATCTGGTCATGCTTTTCCGCCTTGCACATGTGTGGCTCCGGAGATCTGAACTAAGGCTCATGAATGCATGTTCTTGGTCTGATGCTCTTTGGGTTAGGTTTGTACCCTGATGTTTTCAGTTACATGTTTAAAGTTGCATGGGCCGCATTTTTTAAGCACAGTGCTGGTCAGTTGTATTTTGCCTTTACGCCAAAACTCTCAACAGCATGAAGGGACTCAGACAAAGCTACCAGCTCATTACTGCACCCACGTAAACTAGCAATGGGAATCGGAGAAAATGCAGTCTTCCTTGCTTCTGCGGTATCCTCTTCTTGGGTCACCCACAGAGGTCGCCGGCTTGCCTTGCCCTCGGGTGTCCTTGATTGGGGCAGTAGATCATTCCTCCTCTCTGCTGTTTTAAAAAATTAAGGAAAGAACAACTAAGCATGCACCGTCGTTGCAAAAACACAAATCATAATATGAGCCTGAGCGCGGACTTGCTCACGACTTGCATCATGACCTGAATGTGAGTTCGGACTCACTGACGATTCAGATCATCTGAATATGAGCCTGATTTTATGGTTTGTGGGAGTCAAACCTCCCAAAGCAACTCAGTCTATCAGGGACATCCTAGTGAAGGGCTCCAGTAATTTCGACCACCTGGGGCTCTTTAATGTGCCATGACATTGCATAGTATGGGGGCCTCTAGAATTTCGCCTGTCTCAAAATTCGTCTGCTGCGGCCGCGATCCAACCCACATCTTTTGGGTCAGCAGCCGAGCATCATAACCACTGATCCACCACAGTTCCGGAATATGAGCCCGAGGGAGTCTTCTCATTACTCAGCCTGCTGATCTAGGACTGCATTATATGTATTCAATACACAAAGCATATAAACTATGCTGTGTGGCGTTGGAGATTTCTGCTTACTCTGCTGCGCTCTGTTTAAAATTGCAGGCATGAGGAGGAGCGTTAGGAGGACATAGAGTAGATGCCTGATGAAAAACCTTTGAATGCAACCTACTGCTGTGAACACATCTAGAACAAAGAAGGTGACAGGATGTGTAGTCACGCGTGGATTTTGTGCATTCTTGTTCCTTTGTGCATTGCTATTAACATCACAGCACAGACGCTGCTGCTTGTGGCATTTGTGTTTGTTTTACAGTGACGCTTAATTGTTCTCCGTTATTTTGCAGGCCGTTACTGATAAGCCAAGTTGTTCAAGGGTCCAGAGCAAGAAACCTTCGATGCCACGCCTGCCAGCCTTCCATGACTTCATTGCATGATGCTCATAACCTGGAAGATTGCTTGTGCAATGATCCCAGTGCACTGTGTTTATGCGCAAAGTGAGGTGGAAGTGTTTTTAATGATTTTGCCTGAAATACAGGGCTTTAAACAATAAGGAAAATGGGAACCGCCGTCAAAACAAAATTTTATTTTGTGAACTCACTTCGAAAATATTTTCACAGGAATGGCATTAGGCTTGGGATGGAGAGGGAAGAAGTGAGTAACGGGAATAAATATAGGCACGAAGTTCTTTCTTCTTCTTAGCTCAAGAGTCGTGTAGCAGAAGTCACTGGCATGCATTGGTTGAACAGTTTAAATTATGCTCTCAATGGGATTCCCATACCAGTCGGGGTACTAACAGAACATCTGACCACATACAGCAATCGAGTGAAGTTCAACTTGTGTACTCTTGTGGTGGGCAATTAGTAGTAATCATAGAATCACATTACTTGGTCACTCAGAGGCAGAATGGCCGTGGAGCATTCCGGAAGACAATGGGTCAGATTGGCATATGTTTTAGGGCAGTTATAACATTCAGGAGATTGTTGCATATTTTTGTAAGAAAGTCTGTGCCAGTGTCGGAAGGACATCACACGTCACTTAGCAACTTTGTGACACGAAAAATTGAAAAAAAAAAAAACATCTGGTGCGCACCTTTAACAAAAGAGGCCCATGGGTTTCAAAATATTATGCTCAATCAGAAATAGAAATGGCAGAAAATGATTACCTTAAATTTGGTGCAAATTTTGTTGAATTGACCCCATCCTGTTATTGAGAAATCAAAGCAAGATCACCTCTGAGGTGATGGTCATTGTCAAAAACCTCATGTGTGACATCACATGAAACCATGAAATGCAATTATGCTGGTACTTGTGTGATTGTTCTGTTATGTGGACTAAATTATTTTTTCATGTATACAATATTCTTTAATTTTTCAATCGAAGCGAAAACATCCATGATGAAAATTGCATGCTTTGGAACTTTTAGCCTTTCGTGCCTCTGTGTCTGACATATCAATCTTTTTCCTGATTCTTGTGCTGTAAGGCCTCAAATATGCGATCGGTTGCTTATGCAGTTCAATGTAACTCCACCACTCTGCACACCTGGTTGGGGCTTTGTGATGACTGTAGCTCTGCAAAACCTGTGCAGTATCGTGTAGTGAATTTTATATTGTATTGTACTTGCCGCTGTTTACTGGTTTTTGGGCGCCCTTTTAGCTTTGGTGAACAGTGCAGTATGATTCCTTGTTGTTGTGGAATTCATTGCGTATGGATTTCATTTCATGATGGTGGTACCAGCTTTTATTTTTCTTTATAGTGGAAATTGTTTTATTATAATGCGAAGCCTCTTAAAAAACTTCCTAGGCTTTTGTTAACCTGTGTGCTGTAGTGATGCTATGCACTATTGCACAATGCAGCGCCAGTTTTACCAGATTTTCTCACCTGAAGTGTCCGTTTTGTAGTTTTGCCCGACCGGTTCTCTTGCATCACAGGATGTGAAATGATAATAGTTATGCTGTGATTTATGCTCAGAATATTGCAACCATTGATGGCAAGTAGCACTTTTGCTTGCTGTTTCTCGCTACATTCACTCTCCCTGCAATGGTGGCCTAGTCATTGGAGCATACATCTCGCATGTAGGATGTGCAGGGTTGGATTTTCTGTGCCACTGGGTACCCACCAGTGGTACAATACGCAAGCTTCCACCCTGGCTTCTGCTGGAGTGAATGCCTGGAAATGGGTCTTAGACTTCCCCTTGTGTTGGTGATGGTCCGTTATACCACGATGCATCATCAGCTCTCACTCTCAATACTGTCCAATGAGCTCACCTGATCAGCACGTTCTCAGGGATGGACTTCTTCCGTGCTGTCTATGGTGTTCGAAAAGCTGGCCACCTTAAACCTCTTTCAGAGCAGCGCATTGAGAAATTTCCGTCACAGTTGTTTATTCCTTTTTTTAGCCCTGATTTCTCTTTCCCGAAATTTGAGATGCAAGTGTCACAAAAGTAAATATGGTATGCTCTAACTGCACTTAAGACAGAGTAGTGTGCAGTTGCAGACGTGCTTCTGCTTGATTAGTTGCACTCTTCGAGACGATAGAGGCAGAACATGATGTTGAGCACATTGGCAACATTCGTGGGAAGCTTTTTCCTGGGTGTGTTTACCAGTAGCCTAGCTCTGAAAGTTTTTTTTCCCTGTGCGCAGTACAACCGGTGTAAAAGGTTTATTAAAAGAAGAGTGCTCTGTCAATGTGCTGTGTCGTTAAAAGTAACTGACACTCGTTAGTTCTTAAGCCTGTGTAGGCAGACATTTACTGCTCTTCTCTTGAAGCCAGAAATTGTGCATGTTCATTTGTCGATGTAATGGCTGTTGGCTTTGTTTCGGTAAGCCTATAAATTTGTAGGCAATTGTCAGTTTTTCATGAGCATGAGTACAGTAGTCATCTGCATGCAGAATTAAAAGTCTGGAATGTTTGCTTTGGAACTCGCTTCTTTTCAAGTTCGCCTTACTGAATGTACACAACCTGGGAAAGCTGTTTTACGAGTGTGTATTCCATATTCACCGCCTCATGCAGATAACACAGTGTGAGCATTTTCACTTGTAATCTTTTGTGCTAATAGATACAATCTGGTTTTCACATGCAGGTTTGAGCTCCGGGGACCACAAGCGTGGTGTACTTTCATGGGAGAACTCACCAGGTTAGAATCTGCAGTTTTTCTTCCCATATGCTTTCGTGAAGGTTGTCTTTCAAAAAGTAGTTTGTAGGGTATGGAAGCTGTAGTTCAATGAACTGTGGTGGATGATATGGGCCTTCGATATTCTGGAAAGTTGTTTTCTGTGATATGTCAACTATACTCATGAAACTAGGACTGATATGTGTTCTGTTCATTGCACCAAGAAATTGTACAGAAGACCAAGGCCTCGTAAGGCTTTTAGCCTTTAACCTTTTCCTCCTATTATACTCTCTCTGAGGAGCAAATAAAACAAAAAAATGGCAGAATGCATCTTTCTAAGCGTAGCTGACTGCCACTTGTTTTGCTATTAAGTCCACCAGTGACTGGAGAGACATCTTGACTCTAGAGACATCTTGTTTCAGACCTGCGTTCTCTGTTGCAGATCTGTTGAATAAAACTTTTGATAGACATCCCCAGCTTTTAATCAGTGTGTCCTCTGCATTCAACTTTTCTTCCTAGTTCCAAGTGCATTGTGGATTGTTGCTTCAGGCATTTTATTTGAAGTCTTCTACCTGTGCAACACAGGTGCAGTCGTGACACAGAGCGACCATGGCGCACCTGCTGTGGAAGATTCAACCAGTGAAAGGCACCCTGTGGGCCACTGCACGGAATCTACTCCTTCTGACATGGGTAACCACCGGGGCAATCCCACAGGAAATAAGGTTCACAAATGCACCCACTGCAGCAAGGGATTCAAAAGAAGATACCATCTAGTGCAGCATCTCAGAGTTCATACAGGCGACCGCCCATACCATTGTAACGACTGTGGAAATAGCTTTGCAGAAAAGCACCATCTGGTGAGACACCAGCGGACTCACACAGGCGACCGCCCTTACCATTGTGACGATTGTGGGAACAGCTTTGCAGATAAGTCCAATCTGAGGGCACACCAGCGCACTCACACTGGTGAACGACCTTACCATTGCGACCATTGTGGCAGCAGCTTTGCACAGAAGGCCCATCTGGAGAGACACCAGCGCACTCATACAGGCGAGCGACCTTACCGTTGTGACAGCTGTGGTAGCAGCTTTGCACAAAAGTTCACCCTTGAGCAACACCAGCGCACTCACACAGGCGAACGTCCTTACCGTTGCGACCACTGTGGTAGCAGCTTTGCAGAGAAGTGTAACCTGGTGAGACACATCCGTATCCACACGGGTGAAAAGCCGTATCAGTGCCAGCTGTGCCCCATGGCGTACATTAAAGTACATTAAAGTCTTGCGAGGCATGTTAGATCCCATAAGGGTGAAAAGCCCTACCAATGTGGCTTGTGCCAAAAGAGATTCATCCAGAGCCATAATTTGAAAGGGCACAAAAAGGCGATTCACAAAAAGTAGCAGTGGTTCGTGATGTCCGTAGTCAAAATGTTTTTCTGGCTACCATTTTTTATGCAAGCTAACGAGATTATAGCTTAATGCCCTATGAAAGGTGCTGGTAGCTAACCTGCATCATTAAATACCTTTTTAAGTTTTGTTCACTTTAAGGGAGTTTTCAGAAAACAACGTTTGCTGTTCCCTTAGACTACACATTCCCGCTAAGTATTTCCGGAACACGGAGAGTCAGCATGTTGTGCTCTTAAGCGTGTATGGATAGAAATGAACTCACTGTCATACCTGTATGGCATCACTTCTTGTTGGAGAGTGCCTTTCAGAAACTTGATCTCCAATGTTTATCGCTGCTGGCAGTTGTTAGCCTGCCTCACTGAAGAAATTTTGTTTAGCAAAAATGCACAGAACAATTATTTTGAATCCTTAAGCGCGAATGAGCTAATTTTTGTGACCAGTACAAATTCAATCATTGAGATCACTGAACTTGTAAATGTTTGTATGATAACCGAGGAAAACTTGTTCTTGTGTAAATCTTTGGGTGTTTATTCCAGCAGTGTTAGTGGCAGCAATGAGGGAGGACAAGCAGGTGTCCAGCCTCAAATTGATGTGATTTATGCTAGTTTGGCGGTTTGAAGAGTTCTCTGTTGTTTGGAACGAGGACTAACAAAAGAGTTCACTAACATGATCTGCTTTACCATTACTCAGAGCACTATCTCTGCTGGATATAAATGGTGTAATATTTGTGGATCATTGTGTCGGCACCATTTTCTTTTTTGGTTGTCAGAATATCAGCTGTTTGTGATCATTTGACATTGTGCTAGCTTCTGTGGTGCTTTGGTGTTTCTTGAAAAAAGCTTTCTCTATTTACACAAGGTGTTCATGATAACACGTTGCAAGGGTCGTGGCTGCTGAAACAAAAAATACTGTGATTAGTGATTACAAAAACCACTGTAATCTTGTAATGTATTGTAAGCCTCGTAATTTGGGTCCATTGTGTTGAATTTCATAGTGCACAAGTAGTATTTTATAGCAGTTTTCATTATAAAATGTGTAATGACTGACACTGAGGCGCGCTGAGCTGAGCGTCTGCTCGATTGCCTAGCCTTTCTTTAATCCCACTTCCTCGTCTTCTTCCGCACGCGTCTTTCCTCTCTACTTCATCTTTGCTGTCTCGGCATCACACTCGGCCACGACTGCGGACGCCCTGTTGATTGTAGGCGTCGTCGCACCCAGACCTCGTTGTCGTACACGCGGCCACTCGTCTCGCCCCGCTTCAGCAGCCGCTCCTTCATGGTCTCGTCCTTCACCTCGACGTAGAGCAGGTTGGTGCACTTGCACACCTCAGCCTCGAAGCGGTCACCCTGCTCGGTGATCCTGAGGTAACCGTCGATCAGGAACCCTTTGGCTGTCGCCACGCTCTTCCTGATTGCTTCTTTCAGCAGCTGCAAGACCATGACCAGTGGGACGAGCTCTCCTTTCGTCATGATCCCGTTCACCTCCTTGCCCAGGTTGCTGCCGGACTGCACCTCCGCCCGCAACAGGTCACCGGAAGAGATGTGCATGAAGCCGGAGTTGGCCGCTATCTTTTCGCATTGGGTACCCTTGCCGAGCTAGCGAAGTACGGGTGCCGTGGCAAAGGTGGCGTCACGGATCCAGCACTGCCTACAAGAGGCGGCTGCGCCGCGGACCGCCCGAAGCAGCGCCCATCAAACGTCGATGCCGGAATGTTGGGATGCCTCATCGGTCCATGAGACGGAGGCCGAGACAGCAGCGGGGACGGTTGCACTGCTGAGACGGAGCCCGCGCTCCTGATGGAACTGGGAGGAGCGCTGGCTGCACTTTGGTCGGGAACTGCCGACACCTCGGTGAGCGAGGCGGTCATCTGAGAGCGGTGCACCACGGGGGACGCGTATCCGCTCGTCGGCTGCGGTGACTGCGGTGGCGGACTGACGATTGTGTTGGAGCCGACCTTATCATGATTGTAAAGGGCGACGTCTTCATCTGGAGCCTGGCGCCATGCTCTCATCGTCGTGAGTTTGGCGTTGTGCGCACTGGGCAGGGGTGGAAACGCGGTAAGAAGGGCAGAAGTCCAGGCCGGCCAAGTGGTGTAGCGCCGGCCTTCGTACTGGTGCCAGGCGCGGGCGGCACCTCGGAGATGGTCTTCCGCGACGGCGAGCGTGGTGGCTGGAGACCAGGCGAAACGCCGGGCAGCAGCATCCACCACTTGAATCCACGCTTCGGCGTCGTCAGAAAATCCACGGAACTCCGGAATATGTACCGGGGTTACTCGGTATCCAGAGGACAGTGAAGCGCGGCCAAGCGCTGCTGTGAAAGAAGCAGATAACTCCCGGAGGATGGAGAGGGCTTCGGGAAGAAGGGCTAAGGCCGAATCCGCCGAGGAGGCATGGACGCCGTTCTCGGGCGGAATAGGGGTTCCAGGCGCCGAGGGAGCCGGCCGTGGGACTGCCCGGCCGCTTCGAAGGAGGAGCGACGGGTCGTGGAGGTCCGGGCCGGGCTCGACGTTGGTCGACTGCGCGATTGTAATGACTGACACTGAGACGCGCTGAGCTGAGCGTCCGCTCGATTGCCTAGCCTTTCTTTAATCCCACTTCCTCGTCTTCTTCCGCACGCGTCTTTCCTCTCTACTTCATCTTTGCTGTCTCGGCATCACAAATGTTGTATAGCTGGCTGTTTGTAAAAGTCAGTTGCTTGACGTATTGTGCATTAAAATTCAAAAGCAGTGCAGTTCTTCAAAAAGCTGTTGTTTGCTTTATTTTGTTGTTATACTTTAAGCATCCTTAGACATCATGTTGCCTTGCATCCAGGAAGGAATTGCTATCACTTACAGATGACAGCACTAGTAGCAGCACTAACTGACAGCACTAACTTATAGATTGCAGCAGTAAAGAATACCGCAAACACAGGTAGTGTTTTTTGAGAACCTTCTCCAAGTTTTAGTTTCATACTACAAACGGGTCATACCTTGAAAGAAGCCAGACACAGTATTGGATGGTAATGAGTTGTATTACCTGATGAGATTTGGAAGTTTTTTGGGATCAGGTTGCTCGATCTGTCTGGAAGAGCACAGGATGTATTTGAGGTGAGCGAGAGAGACTTTGTTGTGCAGTGGATGTAGTTCGATGCACAGAATTGAAGAGAAAATGTTTGTCAGTAATTATGCCAGTCGCCTTGTTTCCATGAAGCCACACTGAAGCCGCCATTGCAGCAGAGTGGCTCTAAACACTGCCGTTTTCATTGCAGACCTTTGACCGTACAAGCTCCAGGCCAGGAGCGTCCCTTCCGACGCACTAAATTTATTCTTTTACCTTCTCTTCCGAGCTCAAAGTACAGAGAAGAGCCGCATAACAGCCCCTACTGGACAGTTCAAACTGGCTGGAGTATATGGAGAATGGGAGGGCCTGTCTTCCTCCGCTTGGGCTCCAGGAACCACTGGGCACTGGTTTGTCAGTCTACGCACATCATCCTTGCGCATGGCTAAACCTACGAGCCTCCTGATGACGAAGGCTCCACTTCAAGAAAAAGGAAACTAACATGGCTGTGGTGCATCACTGTATGCAACAGTGAATGGGAAAAGCAGAATGTTGAGAAATAGGGGTATGAATGCAGCCTATGCTCTGAGCTTAGGTCAGTGTTACAGCCCAAGACTTGCTCCTGTCAGCTTGTGCCTGAAGAACGGTCATAAAAGAACAGTGGAAGAAAAGAAGGAACCCAAGACGCTTCGCACTATCAAGCCAGCGATACTTGTTGTTTCAGGAGGAGCATCCATCCTGCGAATGTTGCTTTCAAAACTTTAGTCGCATCAAATAGAGAAAAGACTGATAGGGGAGATATGGGAAACTCCCAGTTCATCTTCAAAAGATGTGAGGAAAGACTAGATGCTGCAGCAGAAAAAATTTGTGCTTCTAAAACAAGAATGTTTGAATGCATCAGAGGGAGTGCATACTGATGAGTATGCACTTCATACATACCTGCAGGTGATGTGATGGCTCAACAGGAGTGGTGGCTGTTTGAGTTTAATTTTAACAAGAAAACTAAACGGCATCTTTGAGGAACTGCACAACTTGTCCACCTACCATGCCATGCAGTCGCTTGCTTCACCGACTGGCAGTGGTGCACTGCTCTGTGTTTTGGCTGCTAGGACAGCCTTTCTTGAAGCTGTACGTGAGAGCGTAACCAGTTTTTCATCAGTTATAGAAAATCCAGGCTTGTGCCGGTGTTCAGAATTGCTGTTTAAAGAACGCAGGCCATAATGCTATCCTGTACATATTTCACTTTACTGCACATTAACACATTTTCAGAAAAAATATACGGCTAATGAACATGTATTACAAGAATGTTTAGGAAAGTAAAAATACGATGAATATGCAGCATCTTTTGCCAATGCTTCAAAATCAGAATGCTACCTTGGCAGTGCCGTAGTACAAAACAATTGAGAAAGACATTACTACTACTCCAGAGTGCACCCATCTTCTTCACAGAGCATTACGCCCTCTCTCAGAGAATGTAAAAAAAATAATATAAATGATAACATTGTGAACGGCATCATTTGAACTGACTCTCTAAGCATACTCACGTGCCTGACTTCACAGTACAGATGCAGTTACACCACAAATCGGCGACATCATACACGATGTAACAAGAGCCATTTTCTGAGTTCTGAGCAACTTCGGAATCGGTGGTAATTAGAAAGCAGATGAAGTTGCTGCACAAGCTCGGCACGAGGAAATCAAGAGTGAACATTCCCTACAAATGGCACTCTATAAGCTCTATACTTTATAAGCTTTCAACCACAATCGTTGAAATCATTAGCTTATGTAACATTTGTACTGTCGAGACTAGAGTGTGCATGAGTAATTGGGACCCTAATCTTAATAATTGAAGAATACACTGGAAGCAATGCAAAACCACGCCGCTGTAGGTTCATCTTCACTGTTTGTTCCTATCGTGAAAGTGTCACCAAACTAACATGCAGTGCTCATCTCACAAATTTAACTAAATGATGTCACATCAGAAGACTATGTCTATGTCATGAATTCTGTTATGATATAGTGCACAAGTCTTATCATCCCTGCTTACCGCACCTCAAGGCACACGAACCGTGAAAAGATCACCTATCCTCCGCCTGCCCGCACGTCTGCACACCTGTCTTCATTTTTTGTACGCATTGCGAAAGACATGAAATGACTCTCCTGCCGACATCGTGCTCCACACTGACCCCATCACTATTGGTTTGGTTTGGTTTAAAGATCCTTCAAGTAAGTGCTTAGGTAAAGTAATACCCACTTCATTTTTAATTAAAGGTAAGGCATTTTGTTGAATCCCTGGTAGCACGGTATGTTGCTGCAACGTTAGAATGTGGCCCTGCAATGTTGCTAAAACATGGCTAATGTCCTCCCTAAACCACATTCCGGTAACGTTGGTAGAAACATGGCCGCCACATTGCTGCAATATTAGAGTAACATTTTTTCAACATGCAGACAACATTGCATGACAGTTACAGCGATGTTGCAAGGGCATGCAAATCAGTCGTATACTACATTGCACAAAAAGTGCATAGGCACTGACTGGTGCAGTGTAATTTGTATGTGCAAGAAGATGTGCTGCTGCTGCATGAGGAGGCATCTTTATTGCAGTAAACAAGTGCCACTACACTTGCTAAATTATTTACATCATGGGTCCGCTCCAGTCTTGAACTCCTTGGCAGCACTGAAATACAAATGAGAGCCACATTACTTGAATGTAGTCAATATCATGGCACTGTCTCCTAACAATTATATATACATATATACAAAGGTTGACCACAGATAAAGGGGATGAAGATTTAAAAAAAAAAACTTTCTGAAAAGAAACCGAGTAAGTGATGTTGGGAGTTCTATTAAAAGTGCAGTGAAGAGAAATCTGAACTCGTCTTTTTGCCGCAGGAACTCAATCTACACGTTCCGAGCATTCTTGGAAACTTCGATTTATTGCCCTGTGTGGCCGATTTCTCTAATTAAATTGAATTAACGTCTGGCTCTCACCTTTTTTTAAAAGTCTCCCTGTACGACGGGCGGAGTTGACCAACGCGTGGAGTGCCTTTCACCCAGTGCCGTGGCAGCTTGCCGCTCTGCCATCGGCGGAGTAATACGTAGTAATCCGTAGAAGCAAATAGTCCGCGCGTATTTTTATTTCTGCGGGCTTATTTTGCGGCTATATTATCTGCGAATGAAACAATTTATTCACGGAAACATAGAAAACAAAATAAAGCAAAAGGAAAGTCTCCACGGAGCTGGCTAAAAGGCACTCCACCCGTTTGTCGACTCAGCCCATCGTACGGGGAGAATTCAAAAAATAAAGGCGGGAGCCGGACGTTAATTCCATTTAATTAGGGAAATCGGCCACACAGGGAAATAAGTCGAAGTTTCCAAGAATGCTGGGAATGTGTAGATCGAGTTCCTGTGGCAAAAATATCAGTTCAGATTCCTCTTCAGTGCACGTTTAAGTACTGGTTAGTATTTTTTTTTATTCCACCCACAATAATTAGTTGACATTAAAGCCTTGTTTATGAAGTTCAATTAAATCTGCAGGTGTGAACAGGAAAGTTGAGTGCGTGAGAATGGTGAAAATGGTGAGCTTCCCACAGTGGCCTCCTTTGGCAAAAATGAAAGCTTGCAAAATTTTAAAAACACAAATGCCAGTGTGGGCCCATGCATCCAAATGCACTAAGATTACAGCGTTTTCATCCAAAACTTGGCAAACCAATGCCAGATTTGCACTTTATGTGTTGCCCACGACAGAGCTCTACACTGCTGCTGGATACAAGATGAGCATTAGTGGCCGCTGGCTGCTCACTTGTCTGCCGAGCCAGCTGCCAGCGTTCATCTTGCAAAAGAATTGAACTCAACCACTGTAGGCTATAAGGGCTGCCGCTGTTCCATTTTTCTGCTGTATATCGTAATTACGGCAGTGCTACTTTTCAAAACAAGCTTTCTTTGCTTTAGGAAATGCACTGGAGAAAGCGTAAGCACCAATAAAATGTTATGCACATTTTTCAAAACAGAAACCACTATGTGGCCATAGTTAATGAAAGCACTGACAAGTAGTGCCTTAATATGAAATGCTGCCTCAATTTATTTCATTTCGTGTGTTGACTTAAATTTAATTTGATTTGCTTCATATTGTTGCAATCAAATATGGTAAACTTTTCAGTTCCCCAGTAATCTTACAACCTTGGTTAACTGTCATGGGCCTGTGACTTCCTAGCAAAGTTGGAAAATGGCCGTCAGATGGCAAAACGTATATCACAACTGCTACCCATGTTGATGCCTGATGCCGGTGCAAACTAAAAGAAAGCATCTAATACAGGTAGCACCCTCTTGACAGGCGAGCAATAAGTGTTGAGTGCCTACACTTCAGTAAATGTTCCTGCCTAGGGACTGTAATGCACTTTTTCTATTCAGCTATCCAATGGTCCGCAAGAGAATATACAAAATAAAACCATTCATACCTCTTCTTAACCCTGAACGGAGCGTACCGTAGCCAGTCAGCAACAAGTGCTTGCATGGCCACATCTGTAGCATCCTGGAATGTCTTCCGCACCGCGCCTGCAAGGCAATATATTCAAGAAAAGAGAATGCAAGATTCACATTCTGTACTTACAAATGTAGTCAGTAAGAGGCTGCATTATAGCATAATCCCCTGTATAAGCTTGTTGAGCTCAACAATCAACATGATGCCCAAGTTAGCTGTCTGACATGCTGCATGCCGCGGTTATTTCTATACATGAAATTGATGACAGGTATTTTGGTAACTATACCTGCCTACAAACCTTCAGAACACTAAGTGATGTATTTATTGACATGGTATTTACATTTGGCTTAACTAAGTGCTGTCGACTTGGCCAGGAGGCCAATTTTCTAGAACAGCCCTGTTGCCTAGCAAGACACTGCTGCATCTGAGTGCTACACAAATAATTATGCCTTTTTGGCCTCAGCAATACATCTAGTAATATAGTCTGTTCCAATAGATGCTCTAGGCATCGCTGTATTGTTTGCTAACCTCTTTGTGCACCTGATGGTGGAAGTGGTGGCGGAAACAGCAACAGCTTTGAAAGGGGGGGGGGGGGGGGGCATTTTGACGCCTCCCTTGCCCGACAAAAATGTCTCCACATACTTAAAAATTACTGCGACACACAACACGATGTGTCATGAATTAATTGTCAATAAACAGCTCAGCTGGCCAAACCTATTAGATGTCTAGTAGAGTGCCACCCTTTCTAAGCTTCCATGAAAGGCAACAGTACTGAGCATACACCTAATGCAACTATTAACCTAAACAGAAACCCGAGTCTACACTTCTGGCTACATCAAGTTTACAAAGACTTACAAGACTTACCGTAGACAACCTATGTCTTTTCACCCTTGTTTGCTCTTTGGAGAAAGTGCGCTTGTGGACATGTCTAGTGTTTTTATAGTTTTGAAAGAAGCGAGCTTAACAAACTATGAGAGTTTAAACATCTCAGAGGTTTCTTAAAAGCAAACAAATTCTATCCTTTGGTTGGCGTATGATAGTCATAGTCGCTTATGTGCCATAAAACTCAATGCAATACAACACTTACGCCATCTTATCAGCAATGTTTGGTCTCGATTATAGGTGAATTAATTTGCCACAGAAATTTTTTTTTTAATCTGCCATATGAATATGAAGTCTCTGTATGTTGCAGAAAAGGGAATATGAAAATTTCAGACTGGGAATCTGCTGGTTCAAGCAGTGTTGGGTTATTAGTACATTCCCAACAAATCTTTGACCAGCAGCTGTTGGAACCAGCCGCCGCTTTAACCTACGATAAAATAACAGTCACCTTGCAGGACAGCACAGATGTTGCCTTCATAGCGAGAGCACATGTACAGCTTCCAAGCCCACTCAGCAAGCAGCAACAAGAGCAACAACAAACTACAATACCTATAGAACTTGCATGTAGAACTCCACTGCCGCTAGTATATGCTCTCCGTAGAGGATGTACTATTGCGCGTGGTAACACCAAGCTTACCCCTTCTATGTTGGATTCAGCAAATAAAAAATTGTTCACAATGGGTCTGTGGAGTGTAGCTTCAACAAAGTGGAGAAATACCTCCACTTATGGTTTCTATGCGTGCAGTACGCTCGATGCATAAACCATCCGGTTAAGCCGCGGATACAAAATTCGGGTATAAAATTCAAGCACTGCGCTCCATCGGGTGCGATATCGAAACCAATCTTGATCGAAACGAACAGTGTCAAAATTCGGTTTTGTTTTCGATCACGCTGGAAGGTCACAACTAACAGTCAGTTTTCAATGATGTACACCTTGTGCGCAGATCAAACTTTTTGTGGCAGTCTACATGGTTCTCATTATGCTTTTTTTTTGTATTTAAACGTGCCCATGGGCACGTTTAAATACAGGGAATATGTACAGGGAATGTGTACGATTGCACAAGCTACATTGCGCGCAGCATCAACAATCACACACTTTTTGTGTGTTGCGGTTGTGCCAGTTCATCAATATGTTGCTTTACATATTCGATTTTGCGTGCTGTCAGTCTGTGAGAAGAAGAAGCTTTGAAGAAGGAAATGTATGTGCCTACAGAGCAAGGATAACTGCATGCGACCCTGTGAACGTCACTTTTGCAGCGTGCACAAATGTCACCGTGCAGTCACGAAAGATTTAGGCTTATTAGCGCCTTTACCAGTAACATGAAAGCCGCATAAGTGTATCACCTCAATAACAGACAAATTTTGTTCAGTGGAGCTTGCCGGGGTTTTAAACCTGCTACTTAATTGCATCTGCGGGGAAATAGATGCAATCGGCTGCAAAGCTGTAATTAGCGCAAAGCTGGACAAAGTGAGGAAAAATATTTTGCACTGTTTTATTCTGAATGTTTGCAGGTCTTTTCATCCTCTTCTGCTCATTGGAGAAAGTGCCCTTGTGGAAATGTCTCGTGTTATATATATAAAATATAAAACTCCATAAAACTCACCACCAGCCAATACGTAAGCTATAATGGCAGTTCAACAGCGCAAACACACACAGACTAAGAAAAAGACAAGACGCAGAAACCACTGCTGGTTTGTGTGTCTAGTCTGTTCCTTGGTTTGTGTGTGTTTGCACTGTTGTACCACCATTATCAATCTACACCAACTTACTCAATCTGCAATTGTCCTACGTAAGCTATATTTTCTGAGTGATATTTGGCCCTGATTACAGGCCATTGGATTGCTCGACCCAGAATTTTTGTTTTTAATCCGGCAGATGTACGGAATTCTTTGTGCGTTTGCGGGAAAGGGAAGAGGGAGCTTGCACGCTAGGGTAACACTCCTCAAATCCATTACAACTGCCGAAGTAGAATGTTACCATCTACAATCGCAATTATCCAAAAGATCTCGTTGCATAGCGTCGCCTTATCGCGTTTTCCGAAAATAAGCCCGGATATTTCAAAACTCTACGCATGATCAGGACCTTGTAACAAAGGCCCGGGCCTCGCAAAAAGTGCAGGGCGCGCGTGACATGCGTTACGCGCGGCGGGATCGAGCTAGACGCGTTCTATTTTTTTTTTTTAGTGCAGCGCATTCAACGCGTCTGTGGAGAGTAGTTTCAATACGATGGAGAAATATCTTTACACATGAGTAAACCATAGCACGTAAAAGCTAAGCCGCGGATATAAAATTCCCCTCGAGTTCGATGGCGATCGGAAATCTCGATGGCCCTCGACTCGATGGCCATTGAAACTGGCCGTGTGACAGCGGTATAAAATTCAAGCATTGCGCTCCATCGGCTGCGATATCGAAACGAACAGCGTTGAAAATTGGTTTTGCTTCCGATCGCGCAAGAAAGTCACAACTGGCAACCAGTTTTCAATCAACTATATCTTACTATACCACAGATCAAACTTTGCTGCGGCATTAGTACTTAATTGAGGCTGTCTGCGTGATCCTGATATGTTTGTTTTTGTTTATTTGAGTGTGCCCATGTCAACCATAGAGTTAATACAACCATTAGAAAAATGTACGACGGGGCAAGCGGCATCGCGGGCGGCATCAACAATCGCACGCTTTGTGTCTGTTGCCGGTTGTGCGAGTTCTTCAATCTCTTGCTCTTGCTTTACTTATTCGATTTTGTGTGTTGTTAGTCTGTGAGAAGGAGAAGCTTTGCAGAAGGGAATCTGTGCGCATACAGAGCAAAGATAGCTTCGTGGGACCCGGTGAACCTCACTTTTGCAGCGTGCGCTAGTGAAGACATGATCCGTCTTTGTGCGCGCGTTCCCAAATGTCACCGCGCAGTCAAGAAAGAATCAAACTTGTTAACGCCTGTACCAGTAACATGAAAGCCGCAGAAGTGTATAACCGCAATACTAGACAAATTTTCTTCAGTGAAACTTGCCGGAGTTATCCCTTTAAACCTGGCACTTCAACACTTTGAAACAGCTAGCAAGTAGACTCAGTAAATTGCAAAGCTGTAATTGGCATTAATTTATGTAAATTCATAACGTGTGTATCTTCAGCCATGTCCATCTCACTGAATCGATAGACAGTGAACTTCACGCCTTATTTCTCTTGTAGCAGGCTTTAGCAAAGACAGCATGTTCTTGGAGATTGCGCGTCGTTCGCATTTCTCCTCGGATGTCTGCATTCTTCTGTCTTCGTAATCTCATAGCAAATGCAACAGTTAGTGTTTTTGCAGTCTAGAGCTTTGCGGTAAAAGGGCTGATGATTTATGAATTCGGTGGTGATGTGTGTGATAACCTTTCGTGGTGCGTTATGGTGACATATGGAAGCTGGTGAACCATATCCCGATGGCGGTACCTGTAACCAGCAGTTTACGCCGAAAGCTGGTACAAACAGCCTCACAGTATATCACCATCTTTTTTGTTTGTTTGTATGCGGATAAAATCTTTTTCCGCGTCCTAATACAGCCGCTTCACAGGATTGAAAAATGCATGATACCCTTCAATTCCACTAAATGGTCTACTTAAAAAGAAGACTACATCCCTTAGGCATATTAAACAATGCCAGTGTCTTTTTTTGTATGTGTGCTGTGCCTTATTCTGTGTTCTCGGTTTTGCAGGCAATGAAGAATGTGGGATTTTTTTGTTATTGATCACATGTATCGCGGCATCTGTGAGCGTTTTATTGTACATTCTCCTGCATTATATTGTTTGTATTTAAATATTTCAGTGACTCATTTTACACTATGTACCTTATTTATTCTCTGTGTCGCTTATTAATGTGTGGTGTATTTTGTTGCTTATTGAAAATTATTTTCATGGGAGGTCCTGCCTGTGGTCTTGAACTTCGCTGTATACGCTCCTAATTTTGTTTGAATTCCTTAATGAACTTTCAACTTCAACTTCAACCATAGCCATATCCAGCAATGCTGGTGTCGTTTGTGTGAGTTTTGTGCCTTTTTTGTGTGTTCTCAGTTTTGCAGACATTGGAGTAGCACCAGTAGCCAGGGGAAGAGCACTGCAGAGGAAGAACTGCAGCCAGTCTATGCTGACACATAGTTTAATACTCCTGTCCTGTAAAACAATGTATTGTAGGATGTGTCTTTGTACCACGCACCAAGAGATCTCCCCTGATTAATAGATAACTGTTGGCATGTTGGTTTTTTACATCAGGCCGGTGGCGAGTGCCACCTCGCCTAGTACGTTAAAGTGGTACATTGTTTTTTTTTCTACTGGCTGTTCTTTTTTTTTTGAGCTTTAAATAATCCTGGTCTTTTTATTATTTTTCCCATCCAAGGTATCCTTTGTATTCTGCGCTATATTCCTTTGATTTCTGTGACGTGTCGTGTGATTTTTTGATTCTGCTTTTTCTTGGAGTCTGATGGCTCATGTGCCATTGTGTGTTTTGTAAGAGTTCCTTGACAGTTACGCACTATCTCCTCTAGGTTCACAAATTGTTGCCTTTCTTGATTGTGGTAACGCCTCTTCTTCTAGCCATCGCTTCATTTATTTCATATCTGCTTTTTTGTCTGTTATTTGGCAAAATATTTGTGCATGGAAGTTTCAGCTGACAAAATCGCGTGAAAGTAAGCCAGTGGTTATTTTTGCAGTGCAGTTATGGATTGATTGATGGATTAAAAACATCTTTATTTGTTCAGTATTCTCAGAACATGTGGGTGGGCCACCTAGTCCGGTAGTCCACTGGCTGCTGCTGCTGCGCTGGCCCTCCCCACCAGCCAGTGCGGACGGTCAGGATCATCGCTGAGCAGAATAGCCTCCCACTGCTCCTCCGAGGGGTTCAAATCACAACTGAAGTTTTCTTTTTTCTGGTTGAGCAAAACCTTTGTTTGGTAGTGCACATATTTCTCACTTCCCGGATTGAAAAGGCTGTATTGAATTTGTTTTGGCTGGTTGTAATGCATGAATATTGCCATATTTGTATGTTTAGTAGTACCTTCAAAGGGTCAGTGGAAGAGATCTCATCCTGACCTACGTACTGTGTTGTCACATGTCACGACAGCGACCATTAGGGCACAGCCACAAACGTAGTCATGTGGCATCACAAGTCAAAGATTTTTTCTGTGGCAAGGCATACGGTCGCATTGTAATCTGGCAGTCGGTCGATGCCATGGGGAAAAAACCCTGAATGTTGGGCGCGGTGCATTATCCCCTGAGGTTCCTGCAGCCTCATATGTGGCCAGACCGCATGACCAGTTTCTCATCCTTTGATCTGCTGCCTGCTTGGTAGTCTGGTCATACTTTTCGGCCGCGCATATGTTTGGCTATAGACATCTGAATTAAGGCACACGAACGCATGTTCTTGGCCTGATGCTCTTTGGGTTAGGTTTGTACCCTGATGTTTTTGGTTACATGTTTCAAGTTGCGTGGGCCGCATTTTTAAGCACAATGCTGGTCAGTTGTATTTTGCCTTTACGCCAAAACTCTCAACAGCATGGAAGGACTCAGACAAAGCTACCAGCTGATTACTGCACCCACGTAAACTAGCTACGGGTGTCGGAGAAAATGCCGTCTTCCTTGCTTCTCTGATACCCTCTTCTTCGGTCTCTCACAGAAGTCGCCAGCTTGCCTCGCCCTCAGGTGTCCTTGATTGGGGCTGTAGATCATTCCTCCTCTCCACTGTTTTTAAAAATAGAGGCAAAAAGCTAAGCATGCACCGTCGTTGTGAAAACACAGATCATAATGTGAGCGTGACCCGGACTAGCTCACGACTCGGGTCACAATCTGAATTCGCTCTGTTTAAAATTGCAGGCATAAGGAGTAGCATTAGGAGGACACAGAGTACATGCCTGATGAAGAACCTTTCAATGCAACATACTGCTGTGAACAGATCTAGAATAAAGAAGGTGACAGAATGTGTAGTCAGGCGTCGATTTTGTGCATTCTTGTTCCTTTGTGCATTGCTATTAACATCACAGCACAGACGCCGCTGCTTGTGGCATTTGTGTTTTTTTTACAGTGACGCTTACTTGTTCTCCGTTATTTTGCAGGCCGTTACTGGTAAGCCAACGTGTTCAAGGTTCCAGAGCAAGAAACCTTCAATGCCACGCCTGCCAGCCTTCCATGGCTCCATTGCATGATGCTCATGAGCTAGAAAATGGCTTGTGCAATGATCCCAGAGCAGTGTGTTTATGCACAAAGTGAGATGGAAGCATTTTTAATGATTTTGCTTGAATTACAGGGAATTAAACAATAAGGAAAATGGGAACCACCATAAAAACAAAATTTTATTTTTTGAGCTCATTTTCGAAAATATTTTCACAGGAATGGCATTAGGCTTGGGATGGAGAGGGAAGAAGGGAGTAACGGGAATAAATATAGGCACGAAGTTCTTTCTTCTTCTTAGCTCAAGAGTCGTGTAGCAGAAGTCACTGGCATGCATTGGTTGAACAGTTTAAATTATGCTCTCAATGGGATTCCCATACCAGTCGGGGTACTAACAGAACATCTGACCACATACAGCAATCGAGTGAAGTTCAACTTGTGTACTGTTGTGGTGGACAATTAGTAGTAATCATAGAATCACATTACTTGGTCTCTCAGAGGCTGAATGGCCGTGGAGCATTCCAGAAGACAATGGGTCAGAGTGGCATATGTTTTAGGGCAGTTATAACATTCAGGAGATTGTTGCATATTTTTGTAAGAAAGTCTGTGCCAGTGTCAGAAGGACATCACACGTCACTTAGTAACTTTGTGACACGAAAAATTGAAAAAAAAAGTAACCATCTGGTGCGCACCTTTAACAAAGGAGGCCCATTGGTTCCAAAATATTATGCTCGATCAAAAATATAAATGGCCGAAAATGATGACCTTAAATTTGGTGCAAATTTTGTTGAATCGACCCCATCCTGTTATTGAGAAATCAAAGCAAGATCACCTCTGAGGTGATGGTCATTGTCAAAAACCTAATGTGTGACATCACATGAAACCATGAAATGCAATTATGCTGGTACTTGTGTGATTGTTCTGTTATGTGGACTAAATTATTTTTTTATGTATACAATATTTAATTTTTCATTCGAAGCAAAAACATCAATGATGAAAATTGCACGCTATGGAAATTTTAGCCTTTCGTGCCTCTTTGTCTGACATATCAATGTTTATCCCGATTCTTGTGCTGTATGACCTTGAATCATCAAATGCTTGCTTACGTAATTCGATGCAACTCCACCACTTTGCACTCATGGTTGGGGCTTTGTGAAGACTGTAGCTCTGCAAAACTTGTGCTGTATCGTGTGGTGAATTTTATATTCTGTTGTGCTTGCCACTGTTTACTGGATTATGGGCGCCCTTTTGGCTTTGGTGAAGAGTGCAGTATGATTCCTTGTTGTCAGTCACAGTTAAGCGACTGACCTCACTTTGTCATTGCATATTGCATTCCTGACTCTGTCCAGACTGTATTTATGGCTGTGTTCATTTAGCCTGCATTCTGACATCGTTCATTTTGGCTGTATAGAGTGTGCTGTGACAATGTTTATATTAGTTTTCTAACAATACTGAATGTTGGTCTGCACACGTGGAATTAATCGTGTATGGATTTCATTTCATGGTGGTGGTACAAGCTTTTTTTTTTGCTTTAAGGTGGAAATTGTTTTGTTATAATGTGAAGCCTTTTAAGAAACTTCCCCATATTTTTGTTAACCTGTGTGCTGTAGTGATGCTATGCACGGTTGCACAATGCCGCGACAGTTTTACCAGATTTTCTCACACACAGTGTCCATTTTTTAGTTTTGCCCGACCGGTTCCCTTGCATCACAGGATGTCCGTGAAAGGATTATAGTGATGCTGTGATTTCTGCTCAGAATAATGCAACAACTGATGGCAAGTTGCACCTTTACTCGCTGTTTCTCGCTACATTCACTCTCCCTGCAACAGTGGCCTAGTCATTGGAGCATGCTTCTCGCATGTAGGAGCTGCTGGGTTGGATTCCCTGTGCCACTAGGTACCCACCAGTGGTACAATACGCAAGCTTCCCCCCTGGCTTTTGCTGGGTGGAATGCCTGAAAATGGGTATCAGACTTCCCCTGGTGTTGATGATGGTCCTTTATACCACGCTGCATCATCAGCTCTCACTCTCGTTACTCTCCAATGAGCTCACCTGATCATCATGTTCTCAGGGATGGACTTCTTCCGTGCTGTCCATTGTGTTGGAAAAGCTGGCCACCTTAAACCTCTCAGAGCAGCGCATTGAGAAACTTCCGTCACAGTTGTTTATTCCTTTTTTCACCCTGATTTCTCGTCCCGAAATTTCAGATGTGGGTGTCACAAAAGTAAATATGGTATTCTCTAACTGCACTTAAGACAGAGTAGTGTGCAGTTTCAGATGTGCTTCTACTCGATTAATTGCACTCTTCGAGACGACAGAGGCAGAACATGATGTTGAGTACATTGGCAACATTCGTGGGAAGCTGTGTCCTTTGTGTGTTTAGCAGTAGCCATGCTCTGAAAGTTTTTTTCCCTGTGCGCAGTACAACGGGTGTAAAAGGTTTATTAAGAGATGAGTGCTCTGTCAATGTGTTGTATTATTCAAAATAACTGACAGTCGTTAGTTCTTAGGCCTGTGTAGGCAGACATTTACTGCACCTCTCTTGAAGCCAGAAATTGTGCAAATTCATTCGTCGTTGTAATGGCTGTTGGCTTTGTTCCGGTAAGCCTATAAATTTGTAGGCAATTGTCAGTTTTTCGTAAGCGTAAGTATAGTAGTCATCTGCATGCAGAATTGAAAGTCAGGAATGTTTGCTTTGGAACTCGCTTCTTTTCAAGCTCGCCCTACTGTATTTACACAACCTGGGAAAGCTGTTTTACGAGAGTGTATTCCATATTCACCGCCTCATGCTGATAACACCATGTGAGTGTTTGCACTCGTAATCTTTTGTGCTAATTAGATTCAATCTGGCTTTCACATGCAGGCTCGAGCTCCGGGGACCACAAACATGGCGTACTTTCATGGCAGAACTCACCAGGTTAGGAACTGCAGTTTTTCTCCCTATATGCTTTCGTTAAGGTTCTCTTTCAAAAAGCAGTCTTTAGGGTGTGGAAGCTGTAGTTTAATGAACTGTGGTGGAGTATATGGGCCTTCGATATTCTGGAAAGTTATTTTCTCTGCTATGTCAATTATACTCATCGAACTAGGACCGATATCGGTTCTGTTCATTGCAGCAAGAAATTGTACAGGAGACCAAGGCCTCGTAAGGCCTTTAGCCTTTTCCTCCGATTATACTCTCTCTGAGGAGCAAATAAAACAAAAAAAATGGCAGAATGCATTTTTCTAAGCATAGCTGCTGCCACTTGTTTTGCTGTGAAGCACACCAGTGACTGGAGAGACATCTTGACTCTAGAGACATCTTGTTTCAGACCTGCGTTCTCTGTTGCAGATCTGTTGAATAAAACTTTTGATAGACATCCACAGCTTTTGATGAGTGTGTCCTCTGCATTCAACTTTTCTTCCTAATTCCAAGTGCATTGTGGATTGTTGCTTCAGGCACTTTATTTGAAGTACTCTGCCTGTGCAACACAGGTGCAGTCGTGACACAGAGCGACCATGGCGCACCTGCTGTGGAAGATTCAGCCAGTGAAAGGCACCCTGTGGGCCACTGCACGGAATCTACTCCTTCTGACATGGGTAACCACCGGGGCAATCCCACAGGAAATAAGGTTCACAAATGCACCCACTGCAGCAAGGGATTCAAAAGAAGATACCATCTAGTGCAGCATCTCAGAGTTCATACAGGCGACCGCCCATACCATTGTAACGACTGTGGAAATAGCTTTGCAGAAAAGCACCATCTGGTGAGACACCAGCGGACTCACACAGGCGACCGCCCTTACCATTGTGACGATTGTGGGAACAGCTTTGCAGATAAGTCCAATCTGAGGGCACACCAGCGCACTCACACTGGTGAACGACCTTACCATTGCGACCATTGTGGCAGCAGCTTTGCACAGAAGGCCCATCTGGAGAGACACCAGCGCACTCATACAGGCGAGCGACCTTACCGTTGTGACAGCTGTGGTAGCAGCTTTGCACAAAAGTTCACCCTTGAGCAACACCAGCGCACTCATACAGGCGAGCGTCCTTACCGTTGCGACCACTGTGGTAGCAGCTTTGCAGAGAAGAGTAAGCTTGTGGTGCACATCCGTAGCCACACGGGCGAAAAGCCGTATCGGTGCCAGCTGTGCCCCATGGCATTTGCAGTACATTCAGTTCTTGTGAGGCATGTTAGATCCCACAAGGGTGAAAAGCCCTTCCAATGTGACTTGTGCCAAAAGAGATTCATCCAGAGCCATAATTTGAAACGGCACAAAAAGGCGGTTCACAGAAAGTAGCAGTGGTCCGTGATGCCCTAAGTCAAAATGTGTTTCTAGCTGCCATTTTGTATGCAAGCTAATGAGATTATAGCTGAATGCCCTATGAAAGGTGCTGGTAGCTAACCTCCATCGTTAACTAAATTTGTAAGTTTTGTTCACTCTGCGCGAGTTTTTAGAAAACAACGTTTGCTGTTCCCTTTGACTACACATTCCCGCTAAGTATTTCCGGAACACGGAGAGTCAGCATGCTGTGCTCGTAAGCGTGCATGGATGGAAATGAGATCACTGTCATACGTGTATGGCATCACTTCCTGTTGGAGAGTGCCTTCCAAAAACTGATATCCAATGTTTATCGCTGCTGGCAGTTGTTAGCGTGCCTCAGTGAAGAAATTTTGCGGAGCAAAAATGCACAAAACAATTATTTTTAATCCTTAAGCCTGAGTGAGCTAATTTTTGTGACGATCAATACAAATTCAATCATTTATCTCACTGAACCTGTAAATGTGTGTATGATAACCGAGGAAAACTTGTTCTTGTGTAAATCTTTCTGTGTTTATTCCAGCTGTGTTAGTGGCAGGAATGAGGGAGGACAAGCAGGTGTCCAGCCTGAAAATGATCTGTTGCGTTAGTTTGGCGGTTTGAAGAGTTCTCTGTTGTTTGGAACGAGGATTAACAAAAGAGTTCACGAACATGATCTGCTTTACCATTACTCAGAGCACTATCTCTGCTGGATATAAATGGCATAATATTTTTGGAACATTGTGTCGGCAGCATTTTTAATAATTTTTGATTGTCAGAATATCAGCGGTTTGTGACCATTTCACATTGTGCTAGCTTCTTTGTTGTGTTGGTGTTACTTGAAAAAAGCTTTCTCTATTAACATGAGGTGTTCATGATAACACGCTGCAAGAGTCGTGGCTGCTGAAACAAAGAATACTGTGATTAGAGCCTCCAAAAAACACTGTAATCTTGTAGTGTATTGTAAAGCTCGTATTTTGAGTCCATTGTGTTAAATTCCATAGTGCACATGAGTAGTATTTTATAGTAGCTTCCATTAAAAAATGTTGAATAAATTCTGGCTGTTTGTAAAACTCACTTGCTTGGCATATTGTGCATTAAAATTCAAAAGCATTGCAGTTCTTCAAAAAGCTGGTGTTTGCTTTATTTTGTTGTTATACTTCGAGCATCCTTAAACATCATCGTGCCTTGCATCCAGGAAAGAATTGCTATCAGTTACAGATGATAGCATAAGTAGCAGCACTGACGGACAGCACTAACTTATAGATGGCAACACTAAAGAATATTGCAAACACATGTGATGTTTTTTCAGAACCTTCTCCAAGTTTTAGTTTCATACTGCAAATGGGTCATACCTTGAAAGAAGCCAGACACAGTATTGGATGGTAATGAGTTGGATTACCAGATGAGATTAGGAAGTTTTTTGGGATGAGGTTGCTCGATCTGTCTGGAAGAGCACACGGTGTATTTGGGGTGAGCGAGAGATTTTTGTTGTGCAGTGGATGTAGTTCGATGCACAGAATTGAAGAGAAAATGTTTACCAGTCACCTTGTTTCCTTGAAGCCACACTAGAGCCGCCATTGCAGCAGAGTGGCTCTAAACACTGCCATTTTCATCGCAGACCTTTGACCGTACAAGCTCCAGGCCAGGAGCGTCCCTTCCGACGCGCTAAATTTATTCTTTTACCTTCTGTTCCGAGCGCAAAGTACAGAGAAGAGCCTCATAACAGCCCCTACTAGACACTTCAAACTGGCGAGAGTAAATGGAGAATGGAAGGGCCTGTCTGTCTCCGCTTGGGCTCCAGGAACCACTGGACACTGGTTTGTCGGTCTACGCACATCCCCCTCGCCCATGGCTAAACCTACGAGCCTCCTGATGACGAAGGCTCCACTTCAAGAAAAAGGAAACTAACATGGCTGTGGTGCATCACTGTATTGCAACACTGAGTAAGAAAAGCAGAATGCTGAGAATAGGGGTATGAATGCAGACTATGCTGTGAGCATAGGCTAGTGTTTCAGCTCTATAGTTATGTGCAGCTGTCAGCTTGTGCCTGAAGAACGGTCATAAAAGAACAGTGGAAGAAAAGAAGGAACCCAAGACGCTTCCCACTACCAAGCCAGCAATACGTGCTGTTTCAGGAGGAGCATCCATCCTGCGAATGTTGCTTTCAAAACTTTAGTGGCATCAAATAGAGAGAAAAGACTGGTAGGGGAGATATGGGAAACTCCCAGTTCATCTTTAAAAGATGTGAAGAAGACTACCTAGATGCTGCAGAAGAAAAAATTTTTGCTTTGAAGCCCCGAAGGGTTGAATGGATCAGAGGGAGTGCATAGTCATGAGTATGCGCTTCATATATACCGGCAGGTGATGTGATGGCTCAACAGGAGTGGTGGTTCTTTGAGTTTAATTTTAACAAGAAAACTAAACGGCATCTTTGAGGAACTGCACAACTTGTCCACTTACCAATCCAGGCCTTCGGCTGCTTCAGCAACTGGCAATGGGGCCAGCCCATTGTTTTGGCTGCTTGGACAGCCAGTCTGGAAACTGTACGTGCGAGCGTAACCAGTTTATCATCATTTATAGAAAATCCAGGCCTGTGCCAATGATCTGAATTGCTTCTAAAGAACGCAGGCCATAATGCTATGTTGTACATACTTCCCTTTAATGCAACATTGACGCATTTTCAGAAAAAATAAACAGCTAATGAACAGATATTACAAGAATGTTTAGGAAACTAAAAATACGATGAATATGCAGCATTTTTTGCCAATGGTTCAAAATCAGAATGCTACCTTGGCAGTGCCGTAGTACAAAACAATTGAGGAACACATTACTACTATCTCAGAGTGCGCCCATCATCATCGCAGAGTGTTACGCCCTCTCTCAGAGACTGTAGAAAAGTTAATAAATGATAACAGTGTGAACGGCATCATTTCAACTGACTCTCTAAGCATACTCACGTGCCTGACTTCACCGTACAAATGCAGTTACACCACAAATCGGCGACATCATACTCAACGTAACAAGAGCTGTTTGCAGAGTTCCGAGCAACTTCGGAATCAGTGGCAATTAGAAAGCAGATGAAGTTGCTGCACAAGCTCGGCACGAAGAAATCAAGAGTGAACATTCCCTACAAATGGCACTCTATGAGCTCTATACTTTATAAGCTTTCAACCACCATCGTTGAAATCATTAGCTTATGTAACATTTGTACTGTTGAGATTAGAGTGTGCATGAGTAATTGGGACCGTAATCTTAATAATTGAAGAATACACTGGAAGCAATGCAAAACCACGCCACTGTAGGTTCATCTTCTCTGCTTGTTCTTATCGTGAAAGTGTCACCAAACTAAAATGCAGTGCTCATCTCACAAATTTAACTAAATGATGTCACATCAGAAGACTATGTCTATGTCATGAATTCTGTTATCATATTAGTGCACAAGTCTTATCATCCCTGCCTACCACACCTCGAGGCACACGAACTGTGAAAAGACCACCTATCCTCCGCCTGCCCGCACATCTGCACATCTGTCTTCATTTTTTGTATGCATTGCGAAAGACATGAAATGACTCTGCTGCCGACATCGTGCTCCACACTGACCCCATCACTATTGGTTTGGTTTGGTTTAAAGATCCTTCAAGTAAGTGCTCAGGTAAAGTAATATCCACTTCATTTTTAATTAAAGGTAAGGCATTTTATTGAAATAGAGAGAGCAAGGGTTAAAACTTTCATGCAGGACTTGGGTCATGTGATTACGTCATTGGGCATCATGCAGCTGAACTGGTCTGATTAAAGGTAAATAAAAATAATTTGGTTATTGTTAAGTTTTCAGGTTGAAAGCTCTTGGCGGTTGTTATCAAAGTTGCTCAATCAAGCAAGAAAACTGTGTAAAGCATATATCGAATTCTATTAAATATGAAGCCTGGAGGAATATACTATCAGATGAGTCTGTGCTCTCAGCAGAAATGATGCAGACAACACAATAAGAAATGCCCAGATTACAGTATAAATCTATCATAAATCAATAATATCTTCAGAACAATGCATGCAAAGTTGCAAGTCTGTTCATTTGTTGAGAAGAACAAAAGAAAAGGCTGTGCACTATTTCTGTCTATACATTGACGTAAAGGCATGAATGCCTGACAGTGCACGGGCTCTCATTCCTATTGGAGGCATTCTCTGAAGTCATTTTATGCCACCCTCGCATATTAGACGTACAAACATATCCACACTGCTTAACATGCAAAGCTGGATAAAGTTAAAAGGTAACAACGTAGCGCACAAAGACAAGGACACAGAAAGACAGACAACACACGGCGCTCACTTACATATCACCAACCATGTGAAATCTGTTCTGTCGTTGGGTCCTAAGTTTGCTCTGGAGCCAAGTTCGTCTTCGTCGGAGCGGCTCACGTTCGTTCACCAGATTTCCCGAATCGTCCCTGAACAAGAGGCTGACCGGTGTGTTTCGGCAGGCATCGATACCTTGCTGAGATGTAAGTTAGCGCCGTGTGTTGTCTGTCTTTCTGTGTCCTTGTCTCTGTGCGCTACGTTGTTACCTTTCAAATATGAACCAACAAGCCCAAGCATATACCCTTCTGGATAAAGTTATCAGGAAAAAACACTTTCCACTGTTTTATTTGTTTTCGCCTTTGTTTTTCACCCGTTGGAGAAAGTGCTTGAGGACATGTGTCTTGTGTTTTCATATTTTTAAAAGAAGAAAGCTTATCAAACTGTCAGATTTTAAGCACCATCAAAGTTTCTTAGAAGCAAATAAATTCTATGCTTTGGTTGGCGGAAGATAGTCGTAGTCGCTGATGGGCCCTAAAACTCAATGCAAACACTATCTTGTCAGCAAGGTTTGGTCTTGATTACAGGACATTATATAGTGCCCAGAATGTTTTTTTTTTTACTCTCGCAGGTAAACACTGAAGATCGTGTATGTTGAAGGAAAAGGATGTACTTCAAAACTGAAGGAAAGGCGTATAACTGGCCCCCTACGAAACCGATGAAGAGCGGCAGCTTCGAAAGCAAAGGAAAAGCGCATAACTGTCCCCCTGGGAGAGTGGTTTCGCAGGTCAAAGCGTACCGGCCGCGGTGGCTCCGTGGTTAATTGAGGCGCTCGTCTACTGAGCCTGAGTACCCGAGTTCGACTCCGACCGCGGCGGCAGTGTTCGATGGAGGCGGAACGTAAAAAACGCCCGTGTGCTCTGCGATGTCAGTGCACGTTAATGAAACCCAGGTGGTTGAAATTATTCTGGAGACCTCCACTACGTCACATCTTTCTCTTGTTCTTCTTTTATCCCTTCCCATTACGGCGCGGTTCAGGTGTCCACCGAGATATGTGACACAGATACTGCGCCATTTGCAACAGTGCCTCCTGAAGATTACATTACAAACTCTCCAGCAGAGCTGCAATGTTTGACAATCAGTACTTTGCACGCATCTTCAAGCCACAGAGCTGGCAAAAGGTCCGTGGGCCTCCGCACGGCCCCACTGTACTCAAACGTCATGTCCCGGAGGCTCATGACGCTGGCAGCCTGGCTTGTGGTGATGGATTGCTTGGCCGGGTCCTCAGAACGCAGTGGGGTTTCCCAAGCCTGGTAAGGTGCTCCAGGCCCCGCGGGGGAGGATCTGCCGGGCAGGGTTAAAGAATATGGTCGAGATCTAGTGGCTTTGGGGCGGTGGCAGAGGGTACAGGAGGGGTTTGTGTGCACTTGGTGATAGCGCGAGCGTGGGGAGGGTAAAGTGTGGGCTTGGAGCCGCCTCCAAAGTGTCTAATGATCGAGGGAAGGATGGGGTGGAAGGTGCAGAGCCGACGCTCAGCGTTGCAGGCCTGCGTCATTTCACTGAATGAGTGCATGCGCTCCCGCGAGAACCCCAGGTCGAAGGCCGCCGGTGCCCGGTTGAGAGAACCTCGGGCTAAAGCGTTGGCGGCCTCGTTTCCGGGATTCCCGGAGTGGGCATGCACCCATATCAGCTCCATGTGGCGGGGCGGGTGCGCGCGGCGAATTTTACATTGAATGTCAGAGGGTAGGTAGTTAATGTATACTAAGAAAAGTAATGGTGATAGGCTGACCCCTTGGGGGACACCCCATGTTACATCTGTTAAGGATGACTGGATGTAATTGGCAGATGTGAACTGTGAGCGCCCTTTTATAAAATGTTCTAGCCAGCATATTAGATTTGCAGGAATCCTGAGGCACAAAAGTTTCGGCAGCAGATGGTTGTGAGATATGCGATCGAATCCCTTTGAAATATGTTTGTAAAGATTGCATCTATTTGGAGGTTATTTTCCACGTCCTTAAGTATGCCTTGGGTGAAAGCTGAGCCAGCTGTGTTTCGCATATGAAAGTGATTTCCTGAAGCCATGCTGATGAGGATTAAAGAAATTAATTGAATCAAGGTGGGACATTTAAGCTTGAGGCTATAACATGCTTTAGAAGTTTAGAAGATATGCTATTAACGGATACTGAATGATAGTTAGCTGGGCATGCGCGATCACCTGTTTTCAAAGTGGGAACAATTTAATAACCTATCTTCCAATTATCAGGAATGCTTTCGGTGTCTAAAGATTGGGTAAATATTAGACGTAAGATCTGGATTGATAATGATGGAGTGTTTTTAAGGAGTTTACTGCTTATTTGTTCGCGTCCTGCAGATGCTAAAAGCTTGAGTAACTGATTAATTGGGAGATTCCTTCGGGGCTATTTTCAATTTCTGGCATTTCTTTTTGACTATGGACCATCATAATCAGCCTGATTACGTCCGCTGCAGGGCAAAGGCCTCTCCCAAGCAATCCATCGCCACAGGCCGGACTGCCAGCGCCATGAGCCTCCAGGACATGAACGTTTGAGTGCAGTGGGGCCATACGGAGGCCCACGGACCTTTTGCCAGCTCCGTGGCTTGAAGATGCGTGCAAAGTACTGATTGTCAAACATTGCAGCTCTGCTGGAGAGTTTGTAATGTAATCTTCAGGAGGCACTGTTGCAAATAAAGTTTTCACCACGATCGCGCTTTAAGCTAAATTGTTTTTTTGAGTAAAGGAAATGGCGCAGTATCTGTGTCACATATCTCGGTGGACACCTGAACCGCGCCGTAATGGGAAGGGATAAAAGAAGAACAAGAGAAAGATGTGACGTAGTGGAGGTCTCCAGAATAATTTCAACCACCTGGGTTTCTTTAATGTGTTCTCGCAGGTACGCATGCACTCATTCAGTGAAATGACGCAGGCCTGCAAAGCCGAGCGTCGGCTCTATACCCTCCACCCCACCTTTCCCTCGACAATTATCATTAGACACTTTGGACGCGGCTCCAAGCACGCACTTTACCCTCCCCACGCTCGCGCTACCACCAAGTTTACACAAACCCCTTCTGCACCCTCTGCCCACCCCAAAGCCACTCTCGACCATATCATTTTCCTCTGCCCGGCGGATCCTCCCCCGCAGGGCCTGGAGGACCTTACCACTTGGGAGGCTTGGGAGACCACACTGCATTCTGAGGACCCGGCCAAGCAATCCATCACCACAAGCCGGGCTGCCAGCGTCATGAGCCTCCGGGACATGAACGTTTGAGTGCAGTGGGGCCGTGCGGAGGCCCACGGACCTTTTGTAAGCTCCGTGGCTTGAAGATGCGTGCAAAGTACTGATTGTCAAACATGCGAGCTTTGAGATTCAGTTCCCGCAATTTGTTACGGACAGACTTCGGAATGAAGTGCAGCTCTGCTGGAGAGTTTGTAATGTAATCTTCAGGAGGCACACTGTGCCCAAACTCCCCTGTTGCAAATAAAGTTTTCATCACGATCGCGCTTTAAGCTAAATTGTTTTTTTGAGGAAAGGAAATGGCGCAGTATCTGTGTCACATATCTCAGTGGACACCTGAACCGCGCCGTAACGGGAAGGGATAAAAGAAGAACGAGAGAAAGAGGTGACGTAGTGGAGGTCTCCAGAATAATTTCAACCACCTGGGTTTCTTTAACGTGCACTGACATCACACAGCACATATGGGCGTTTTTTACGTCCGCCTCCATCGAACGTTGCCGCCGCGGTCGAGTTCGAACTCGGGTACTCGGGCTCAGTAGACGAGCGCCTCAACCAAGGAGCCATCGCGGCCGGTACGCTTTGAGCTGCGAAACAACTCTCCCAGGGGGACAGTTTTGCGCCTTTCCTTTGCTTTCAAAGCTGCCGCTCTTCATTGGTTTCGTAGGTGTCCATTGTCCAAGGGGGGCCAGTTGTGTGCTTTTCCTTCAATTTCGAAGTACCCTTCCTTTTCCCTCATCATAAAGGGCCTTCAGTATTTATCTGCCAGAGTAAAAAAAAACAGTGATGGTTCAACAGCACAAACACACACAGACCAAGAAGGAGACAAGACACACACAGCGCTATGTGTGCCTTGTCTCCTTCTTGGTCTGTGTGTGTTTGCGCTGTTGAAGCATCACTATGAATTTACACCAACTAGCCCAATCTGCAGTTCTTCTACAGTAAAAAAAAAATTCTAGGTGCAATATCATGTCCTGTAATCAAGACCAAACCTTGCTGACAAGATAGTGTTTGCATTGAGTTTTAGGGCCCATCAGCGACTACGACTATCTTCCGCCAACCAAAGCATAGAATTTATTTGCTTTCAAGAAACTTCGATGGTGCTTAAAATCTGACAGTTTGATAAGCTTTCTTCTTTTAAAAATATGAAAACACAAGACATGTCCACAAGCACTTTCTCCAATGAGCGAAAATCAAAAGCGAAAATAAATAAAACAGTGGAAAATGTTTTTTCCTGATAACTTTGTCCAGCTTTGCACGTTAAGCTATGTGTATATGTTTGTACGAAAATGACTACAGTGAGTGCCTCCAATAGGAATGAGAGCCCGTGCACTCTCAGACATTCATGCCTTTAAGTCAATGTATAGACAGAAATGGTGCAGAGCCTTTTCTTTTGTTCTTAACAAATGAACAGACTTGCAACTTTGCATGCATTGTTCTGAAGATATTATTGATTTATGATAGATTTATACTGTAACCTGGGCATTTAAATTCTTCTATAGGGGCTTTGACACTTATTGTGTTGTCAGCACCATTTCTGCTGAGAGCACAGATTCATCTGATAGTATATTCCTCCAGGCTTCACATTCATTGGGATTCGATATATGCTTTACACAGTTTTCTTGCTTAAATGAGCAACTTTGATAACAAACGCCAAGAGCTTTCGACCTGAAAACTTAATAAGCAAATTATTATTTCCCTTTAATCAGACCAGTTCAGCTGCATGATGCCCAATTACGTAATCACATGACCAAAGTCCTGCATGAAAGTTTTAACCCTTGCTCTCTCTATTTCAATAAAATACCTTACCTTTAATTAAAAATGAAGTGGGTATTACTTTACCTGAGCACTTACTTGAAGGATCTTTAAACCAAACCAAACCAATAGTGATGGGGTCAGTGTGGAGCACGATGTCGGCAGCAGAGTCACTTCATGTCTTTCGCAGTGCGTACAAAAAATGTAGACAGATGTGCGGGCGGGTGAGGATAGGTGGTCTTTTCATGGTTCGTGTGCCTCGAGTTGTGGTAGGCAGGGATGATAAGACTTGTGCGCTATGTCATAACAGAATTCATGGCATCGACATAGTCTTGTGATGTGACATCATTTAGTTAAATTTGTGAGATGAGCACTGCATGTTAGTTTGGTGACACTTTCACGATAGGAACAAGCAGAGAAGATGAACCTACAGCGGCGTGGTTTTGCATTGCTTCCAGTGTATTCTTCAATTATTAAGATTAGGGTCCCAATTACTCATGCACACTCTAGTCCCGACAGTACAAATGTTACATAAGCTAATGATTTCAACGATTGTGGTTGAAAGCTTATAAAGTATAGAGCTTATAGAGTGCCGTTTGTAGGGAATGTTCACTCTTGATTTCTTCGTGCCGAGCTTGTGCAGCAACTTCATCTGCTTTCTAATTGCCACTGATTCCGATGTCGCTCAGAACTCTGCAAACGGCTCCTGTTACGTTGCGTATGATGTCGCCGATTTCTGGTGTAACTGCATTTGTATGGTGAAGTCAGGCACGTGAGTATGCTTAGAGAATCAGTCGAAATGATGCCGTTCACAATGTTATCATTTATTAATTTTTCTAGAGTCTCTGAGAGAGGGCGTAATGCTCTGTGAAGAAGATGGGTGCACTCTGGGGTAGTAGTAATGTCTTTCACAATTGTTTTGTACTGCGGCACTGCCAAGGTGGCATTCTGATTTTGAACCATTGGCAAAAAATGCTGCATATTCATCGTATTTTTAGTTTCTTAAATATTCTTGTAATATCTGTTCATTAGCCGTATATTTTTTCTGAAAATGCGTCAATGTTGCATTAAAGGGAAGTATGTACAATATAGCATTAAGGCCTGTGTTCTTTAGAAGCAATTCAGATCATTGGCACAGGCCTGGATTTTCTATAAATGATGATAAACTGGTTACACTCGCACGTACAGTTTCCAGACTGGCTGTCCAAGCAGCCAAAACAATGGGCTGGCCCCATTGCCAGTTGCTGAAGCAGCCGAAGGCCTGGATTGGTAGGTGGACAAGTTGTGCAGTTCCTCAAAGATGCCGTTTAGTTTTCCTGCTAAAATTAAACTCAAAGAACCACCACTCTTGTTGAGCCACCACATCACCTGCAGGTGCATACTCACGAGTATGCCCTCCCTCTGATGCATTCAACCATTTGGGGCTTCAAAGCAAAAAATTTTTCTGCTGCAGCATCTAGGTAGTCTTCCTCACATCTTTTAAAGATGAACTGGGAGTTTCCCATATCTCCCCAATCAGTCTTTTCTCTATTTGATGCCACTAAAGTTTTGAAAGCAACATTCGCAGGATGGATGATCCTCCTGAAACAACACGCAACGCTGGCTTGGTAGTGGGAAGCATCTTGGTTTGCTTCTTTTCTTCCACTGTTCTTTTATGATCGTTCTTCAGGCACAACCTGACAGCAGCACATAACTATGGGAGTGTAACACTGACCTAAGCTCAGAGCATAGGCTGCATTCATACCCCTATTCTAAACATTCTGCTTTTCTTACTCAGTGTTGCATACAGTGATGCACCACAGCCATTTTAGTTTTCCTTTTTCTTTAAGTGGAGCCTTCGTCATCAGGAGGCTCCTAGGTTTAGCTTTGCTTAAGGGGGATGTGCGTAGACTGACAAACCAGTGCCCAGTGGTTCCTGGAGCCCAAGCGGAGGCAGACAGGCCCTTTCATTGTCCATTTACTCCAGTCAGTTTGAAGTGTCTAGTAGGGGCTGTTATGAGGCTCTTCTCTGAACTTTGCGCTAAGAAGAGAAGGTAAAAGAATAAATTTAGCGCGTCGGAAGGGACGCTCCTAGCCTGGACCTTGTACGGTCAAAGGTCTGCGATGAAAATGGCAGTGTTTAGAGCCACTCTGCAGCAATGGTGGCTTCAGTGTGGCTTCATGGAAACAAGGCGACGGGTATAATTACTGAAAAACATTTTCTCTTCAATTCTGTGCATCGAACTACATCCACTGCACAACAAAAGTCTCTCGTTCACCCCAAATACACCCTGTGCTCTTCCAGACAGATCGAGCAACCTCATCCCAAAAAACTTCCTAATCTCAACCGGTAACCCAACTCATTACCATCCAATACTGTGTCTGGCTTCTTTCAAGGTATGACCCGTTTGTAGTACGGGACAAAAACTTGGAGAAGCTTCTGAAAAAACACTACTTGTGGTTGCGGTATTCTTTACTGCTGTCATCTATAAGTTAGTGCTGTCAGTTAGTGCTGTCAGTTAGTGCTGCTACTAGTGCTGTCATCTGTAAGTGATAGCAATTCTATCCTGGATGCAACGCACGATGATGTTTAAGGATGCTCGAAGTATAACAACAAAATAAAGAAAACAACAGCTTTTTGAAGAACTGCAATGCTTTTGAATTTTAATGCACAATATGCCAAGCAAGTGAGTTTTACAAACAGCCAGAATATATTCAACATTTTGAATAGAAACTGCTACAAAATACTATTCATGTGCACTGAGGAATTTCCTACAATGGATCCAAATTACGAGCTTTACAATACACTACAAGATTACAGTGCTTTTTGCAGGCTCTAATCACAGTATTCTTTGTTTCAGCAGCCACGACTCTTGTAGCGTGTTATCACGAACACTTTATGTAAATCGAGAAGGCATTTTCAAGTAACACCAAAACAAGAGAGAAGCTACCAGACTGTCAAATGGTCACAAACAGCTGAAATTATGACAACGAAAAAAGATTAAAAATGGTGCCGACACAATGCTCCACAAATATTATGCCATTTATATCCAGCAGACAGGGCTCTCTGTAATGGTAAAGCAGATGTTAGTTAAATCTTTTGTTAGTCCTCATTCCAAACAACAGAGAACACTTCAAACCGCCAAACTAACATAAAACACATCATTTTGAGGCTGGACACCTGCTTGTCCTCCCTCATTCCTGCCACTAACACTGCTGGAATAAACACACAAAGATTTACACAAGAACAAGTTTTCTTCGGTTGTCATAGAAACATATTGCCGCCAGGTGTCCCCGTGCGGCGCCTAAAGGACGAAGAAGTGAGTAACTCGCGTGCTCTCGGAGCTGAGACTGTTTCTCTGTTTGCGGCCTGTGCCTAGCCTGTGTGATTAAGGACCCATCTGTGACATTTGTGGTGGAGGTGCTGGGTACATCGCCCTGGAATATGTCGCACACCCCTCCTAACACCGAGGACCACCCCAGACCTCTCCCTATCGACACGCCAGTGCATCGGGTCAGTCGCGGCAATCTAGGACTGCCGCCTGAGCAGGGGCTGTTGGAGACTACCTCGACACCTGGCCGGCTGCCTCCTGAGCTCAGGCCATTTGACACTACCTCGGCGCCTGCCCCTCAACCAGTTATGCAAGGCGCCGCGTACTACACCCTCCACAACCCACGGCTACCAAAATCCTTTCACGGGACTCAGCTGGAGGACGTGGAAGATTGGCTCCTCCAGTTTGAACGTGTCGCCACATTTAACCAGTGGGATGACGCCGCCAAACTGAGGAACGTTTTCTTCAGCTTGGAGGACGGTGCTCGGACGTGGTACGAAAACCGTGAGGACGCTCTTTTGTCATGGCATGAGTTCCGACGTCAACTGCTCGCCGCGTATGTCAGCGCTGATCGTCGGGAGCGAGCTGAACGCGCCCTGCAGTCCCGCATGCAGATGCCCAATGAAACGGTTACCATGTACGTCGAAGACATGACGCGTCTCTTCCGACGGGCTGACCCAGCCATGTCGGAAGCCAAAAAGCTGCGCCACCTAATGCGTGGTGTGAAAGAACAGCTTTTCGCCGGCCTCGTGCGCAGCCCCCCAAGCACTGTTGCCGAGTTTCTAGCAGAGGCTATCACGATGGAGCAGGTTCTCCGGCAGCGTTCCACCGCGTACGACCGGCCCGTCCTTTCTGCTTCTGTTACGGAGCCTCTCCCGGCGTTCAACACCAATACCGACTTCCTCCGTGACATGATCCGCACTGTCGTCCGCGAGGAGCTGCAGAAGATCTGTGGTACGTCGCAGACCACGGCCAGCTCATTTATGGGCGTTATCCGCGACGAGGTGCAGCAGGCTATCAGGCCACAGTTGCTACGCGGCGAACCACAGCCAGTACAGCCAGATTACTACCGCCCGACGTACGCTGAAGCTCTGCGACGCCCTGCACCGAATCCAGCGGCATTTACACAGCCTATCGAGACGGACTACTGCCGCCCGACGTATGCTGACGCTTTACGACGCCCTGCCCCAAATGCAACGGCGTTTGTTCAAGCCAATCACGACGTCCCGCTACCCTCGGTGCAGCCAGTGCAGCACATCCCGAGTGACCGACGATCCCTGCGCAGAGCGGACGTCTGGCGTGGCCCAGACCGACGACGTTTGTGTTTCCATTGTGGGGAGCCCGGTCACCTGTTCCGGCGGTGCCCATATCGTGAACTTGGCCTGCAGGGTTTTTCCCCCGATGCGCCAAGACCCCGATTTGGTCAACGGCCCCCTGCGATTGAAGCGTACGTGACGCAGCAACCTATGTGGTCCATGGCGCGCCGTCAGTCCCGATCACCGTCCCCTCGCCGGTCATCATTTTCGCCGAAACCGCAGAACTTTTCGCGAGCGACAGCGGACCGCTCGCCCAGTCCTCGTCGGGAAAACTGAAGACAGCGACCTCCGGGGGCGTGGTCGCTGGATATCGATGCTGCAAGGACCCCCCGACGACGCCGACATCCGATGATAGAGCTTTGTCGACGTCGACGACAGCAGGTGATCTAAAGGAGCGATTCTCACTCGACATACCCGTGCTTCTCGACGGTCACAGCATTAGCGCGTTGGTGGACACAGGAGCAGAGTTTTCAATTATTAGTGGCAAATTGGCAGCGCTTCTCAAGAAAGTCACGACTCCCTGCTCTGGTCTGCAGATCCGGACGGCGGGGGGCCATATCATTACTCCGCTTGGACAGTGCACGGCTAGGGTCCAGATCATCGATTCGACGTTCGTAGTGAGCTGCCTGGTGCTCCGCGACTGTTCTCGGGACCTGATTTTGGGCGTAGATTTTCTCCGTGAGAATGGGGCCGTTATCGACCTGCGGAACAGAACCGTTACGTTTTCTACAGCGAAAGCCGACGACACCTCCGATGTTCGTCAACGCAGGTCCGCCCTTCGTATTTCCACTGAGAGTGTTTTAATCCCGCCGCGCGCCAGTGTTTTTGCAAGAGTTGAATGCGATGATAGGCTACGTGATGGACCTGCAGTCGCCGAGGGTAACCTTTCCTTGCTACTGACACACGGCATTTGCTCGGCCCGAAGCCTTGTCCACCTCCATAACGGTCGGTCGGAGCTCCTGATTACTAATTTTACCAACGAACCTCGTCGCCTTTTCCGAGCTACTGCCATCGCGTGGGCCGACCAATTGGCAGATGTTACTGAGTGTTTTGCGTCCGAGGACATGGTACAACCGGACACGTCCCTGGATCGCATCGATATTAGCTCCGGGCTATCAGCGACTCAACAGCGCGACCTACGCACTCTACTGCTTCAATACCAAACCTGCTTCGCATCCTCCTCGAAAGTGCGGCAAACGGCGGTCACAAAGCATCGAATCATCACTTCCGATGATGCTCGCCCCATACGACAGCAGCCATACCGCATTTCTCCGAAGGAACGCGACGCCATCCAAACGCAGGTGAAGGAGATGCTTACAGACGGCATAATTCAGCCTTCTAAGAGCCCATGGTCGTCGCCTGTTGTTCTGGTAAAGAAGAAGGATGGGACTTTGCGCTTTTGCGTTGATTACCGTAAGCTGAACGCCATAACGAAAAAGGACGTCTACCCGCTGCCTCGCATCGACGACTCACTCGACAGACTTCGCCGCGCCAAGTATTTTTCATCGATCGATCTCAAGAGCGGATATTGGCAGATTGAGGTTGATGAACGTGACCGCGAAAAAACTGCCTTCATCACACCCGACGGCCTATATGAATTTAAGGTGTTGCCCTTCGGCCTTTGTTCAGCGCCTGCGACGTTTCAGCGCATGATGGACACTGTCCTGGCTGGCCTCAAATGGCAAACCTGTTTGGTTTATCTAGATGACGTGGTGGTGTTCTCAGAAACCTTCGACCAACACCTTGAACGCCTGCGAACCGTGCTGGATGCCCTGCGATTGGCCGACTTAACACTTAAACCCGAGAAGTGCCACTTTGGCTACAAAGAGCTCAGGTTTCTTGGCCATGTTGTGAGCGCCGACGGTGTAAAACCCGACCCCGAGAAAACAGCCGCCGTAGCCGAGTTTCCCCGTCCTACTACAAAGAAAGCGCTCAAGCGCTTCTTGGGTTTGTGCGCCTACTACCGCCGTTTTATCGCAGACTTCTCCAGCATCGCTGAACCCTTGAACCGCTTAACGCGTGAAGATACACCGTTCGTCTGGACTGCCGCGCAAGAGGCTGCTTTCACAGAGCTGCGCCGACGGCTGCACACTACCCCTGTGCTTGCTCACTTTGATGAGGAGGCTGCTACCGAGATACACACCGACGCTAGCAATATTGGGCTTGGTGCCGTCCTCGTTCAGCATCAAGAAGGCGTGGAACGTGTGATCGCGTATGCGAGTCGCGCACTCTCGCGCACCGAAATCAACTATTCCACCTCAGAAAAGGAGTGCCTCGCCGTCATCTGGGCGACGATGAAATTTCGGCCTTATATCTACGGTCGCCCTTTCAAAGTCGTCACAGACCACCATTCCTTGTGCTGGCTGACTAATCTCCGGGACCCATCAGGCCGCCTGGCACGCTGGAGCCTTCGCCTTCAGGAATTTGATTATACAATTGTCTATAAGTCCGGACGTAAACACGAAGATGCCGACACGCTCTCGCGCGCACCCGTCGAGCAAGCTGATGACAGCACAGAGGACGACCATCGTTTCCTAGGTGTGGTCAGCAGTTCGGACTTGGTGGCAAGGCAGCGTGCTGACGCTGACCTGCGGTCTGTCATGGATCACCTAGAGGGCCATGCTTCCAACGTACCTCGACCCTTTTCCCGCCACCTGTCCTCTTTTTGTATTCGCAATGGCGTACTCTACAAGAAAAACTCACGTAACGGTGACCGGACCTACCTCCTAGTTGTGCCATCAGACCTCCGCGACGACATCCTTTCAGCGTGTCATGATGAGCCCACATCTGGCCACTTGGGATTTGCACGCACGCTCGCTCGAGTGCGTCAGGCCTATTATTGGCCTAAACTTGCAGCGACCATCCATCGCTACGTCAGAGGTTGCCGTGAGTGCCAGCGTCGTAAGTCGCCACCGCTAAAGCCTGCAGGTTTGCTCCATCCAATTGAACCACCCCGCACACCTTTTGACCAAGTCGGCATTGATCTTCTGGGCCCATTTCCTGTATCAGCATCTGGCAATAAGTGGATTATAGTTGCGACTGATTATTTGACGCGCTATGCGGAAACCAAGGCGGTGCCGCGCAGTACATCCTCGGAAATCGCGCATTTCTTCATACACCACATCGTTTTACGACACGGCGCCCCGTCTTCCGTAATCACCGACAGAGGCACTGCGTTTACTGCACAGCTCATGCACGAGGTGTTCCAGCTGAGTCACACGACCCACCGCAAGACTACTGCATACCACCCGCAGTCAAACGGGCTCACGGAGCGCCTCAACAAAACCTTAGCGGACATGCTCGCCATGTACGTCGATGTACAGCACAAGACCTGGGACGAGATCCTCCCATACGTGACGTTTGCCTATAACACGGCGCTTCAGGAAACGACTCGCTTTACGCCGTTTCGCCTCGTCTACGGGCGTGAGGTACAGACAATGCTCGACGCCATGCTTCCGTGCGCCCCTGACGACCAGGAGCTCACGTCGGACGCCGAGGAGTTTACCCGGCACGCAGAGGAAGCCCGGCAACTGGCCCGTATGCACATCCGACGGCAGCAGGCCACGGATGCACAACGCTACAACCAACGACATCGACACGTAGAGTACCACCCCGACGACAAAGTGTGGGTATGGACCCCAGTACGTCGCCCAGGACTGTCGGAGAAGCTCCTGAGCCGCTACTTTGGACCGTACACAGTGTTGCGCCGTATCACGGATGTGACGTATGAAGTCCTCCCCGATGGCACTCTACCGAGTTCGCGCCGTCGACCTCAGCCTGAGGTCGTGCACGTACTGCGCATGAAGCCTTACTGTACACAGTAAGGAACGTAGCCTCTTCCGTGTGTTCTTTTTATTTGTACCTGCAGCCGTTGAGCGGCATGTGACCGTTTGTTCACTTGCTTACTTCCTCCCGTTCACTCAATGTGCGCCCACGTTTTTGCTTTCTTTTTTTGGGGGAGGGGGAATAATGCCGCCAGGTGTCCCCGTGCGGCGCCTAAAGGACGAAGAAGTGAGTAACTCGCGTGCTCTCGGAGCTGAGACTGTTTCTCTGTTTGCGGCCTGTGCCTAGCCTGTGTGATTAAGGACCCATCTGTGACAATATATAAGTTTGGTGATATAAATGATTGAATTTATACTCATTCTCACAAAAATTAGCTCACTCAGGCTTAAGGATTAAAAATAATTGTTTTGTGCACTTTTACTCCGCACCATTTCTTCACTGAGGCAGCCTGACAACTGCCAGCAGCGATAAACATTGGAGATCAGTTTTTGGAAGGCACTCTCCAACAGAAAGTGATGCCATACCGGTATGACAGTGATTTCATTTCCATCCATGCACGTTTACGAGCACAGCATGCTGACTCTCCGTGTTCCGGAAATACTTAGCAGGAATATGTAGCCTAAGGGAACAGCAAATGTTGTTTTCTGAAAACTCCCTCAAAGTGAACAGAACTTACAAATTTAGTTAATGATGGAGGTTAGCTACCAGCACCTTTCATAGGGCATTCAGCTAGAATCTCATTAGCTTGCATACAAAATGGCAACTAGAAACACATTTTGACTAAGGGCATCACGAACCACTGCTACTTTTTGTGAACCGCCTTTTTGTGCCGTTTCAAATTATGGCTCTGGATGAATCCCTTTTGGCACAAGTCACATTGGTAGGGCTTTTCACCCTTATGGGATCTAACATGCCTCGCAAGAACTGAATGTACTGCAAATGCCATGGGGCACAGCTGACACTGATACGGCTTTTCGCCCGTGTGGCTACGGATGTGTCTCACCAGGATGCTCCTGCCTGCAAAGCTGCCACCACAGTGGTCGCAACGGTAAGGACGCTCGCCTGTATGAGTGCGCTGGTGTTGCTCTAGGGTGAACTTTTGTGCAAAGCTGCTATCACAGTGGTCGCAACGGTAAGGACGCTCGCCTGTATGAGTGCGCTGGTGTTGCTCTAGGGTGAACTTTTGTGCAAAGCTGCTACCACAGCTGTCACAACGGTAAGGTCGCTCGCCTGTATGAGTGCGCTGGTGTCTCTCCAGATGGGCCTTTTGTGCAAAGCTGCTGCCACAATGGTCACAATGGTAAGGTCGTTCACCAGTGTGAGTGCGCTGGTGTGCCCTCAGATTGGACTTAACTGCAAAGCTGTTCCCACAATCGTCACAACGGTAAGGGCGGTCGCCTGTGTGAGTCCGCTGGTGTCTCCCCAGATGGTGCTTTTCTGCAAAGCTATTTCCACAGTCGTTACAATGGTATGAGCGGTCGCCTGTATGAACTCTGAGATGCTGCACTAGATGGTATCTTCTTTTGAATCCCTTGCTGCAGTGGGTGCATTTGTGAACCTTATTTCCTGTGGGATTGCCCCAGTGGTTACCCATGTCAGAAGGAGTAGATTCCGTGCAGTGGCCCACAGGGTGGCTTTCACCTGTTGAATCTTCCACAGCAGGTGCGCCATGGTCGCTCTGTGTCACGACTGCACCTGTGTTGCACAGGCAGAGTACTTCAAATAAAGTGCCTGAAGCAACAATCCACAATGCACTTGGTTTGGTTTGGTTTATTGGGTTTAACGTCCCAAAGCGACTGAGGCTATGAGAGACGCCGTAGTGGAGGGCTCCGGAAATTTCGACCACCTGGGGTTCTTTAACGTGCACTGACATCGCACAGTACACGGGCCTCTAGAATTTCTCCTCCAAAGAAATTCCAGCCGCCGCGGCCGAGATCGAACCCGCGTCTTTTGGGTCAGCAGCCGAGCACCATAACCACTGAGCCACCGTGGCGGCACAATGCACTTGGAACTAGGAAGAAAAGTTGAATGCAGAGGACACACTGATTAAAAGCTGTGGATGTCTATCGAAAGTTTTATTCAACAGATCTGCAACAGAGAACTCAGGCCTGAAACAAGATGTCTATGCAGTCAAGATGTCTCTGCAGTCACAGGTGGGCTTCATACCAAAACAAGTGGCAGTCAGCTATGTTTAGCCCAGTGCACAATGCCATTTTTTCCTTTTATTTGCTCCTCAGACCATGCCTAACAGGAGGAAAAGGCTAAAGGCTAAAAAGCCTCAGAAGGCTTGGTCTCCTGTACAATTTCTTGGCGCAATGAACAGAACACATATCAGTCCTAGTTTCATGAGCATAGTTGACATATCACAGAAAACAACTTTCCAGAATATCAAAGGCACATATCATCCACCACAGTTCATTGAACTACAGCTTCCATACCCTACAAGCTACTTTGTGAAAGACAACCTTTACAAAAGCATATATGAATAAAAACTGCAGATTCTAACCTGGTGAGTTCTGCAATGAAAGTACGCCATGTTTGTGGTCCCCGGAGCTCAAACCTGCATGTGAAAAGCAGATTGTATCCATTAACACAAAAGATTACGAGTGCAAACGCTCACATGGTGTTATCTTGCATGAGGCGGTGAATATGGAATACACACTGGTAAAACAGCTTTTTCAGGTTGTGTAAATACAGTAGGGCGAGCTTGAAAAGAAGCGAGTTCCAAAGCAAACATTCCAGACTTTCAATTCTGCATGCAGATGAATACTACACTTACGCTCACGAAAAACTGACAATTGCCTAAAAATTTATAGGCTTACCGGAACAAAGCCAACAGCCATTACATCGACGAATGAACATGCACAATTTCTGGCTTCAAGAGCAGTAAATGTCTGCCTACACAGGCTTAAGAACAAACGAGTGACAGTTATTTTTAACAACACAGCACATTGATAGAGCACTCATCTCTTAATAAACCTTTTACACCCGTTTTACTGCACCCAGGGGAAAAAAAAAAAAGACTTTCAGAGCATAGTTACTCGTAAAAACGCCCACGTTACAGCTGCCCACGAATGTTTCCAATGTGCCCAACATAATATTCCGCCTCCACATTCTCTAAGAGTGCAACTAATCAAGTAGAAGCACGTCTGAAACTGCACACTACTCTGCCTTAAGTGCAGTTAGAGCATACCATATTTACTTTTGTGACACCCGCATCTCAAATTTCGGGAAAAGAAATCAGGGCGAAAAAAAGGAGGAAACAACCGTGACGGAAGTTTCTCAATGCGCTGCTCTGAAAGAGGTTTAAGGTGGCCAGCTTTTCCAACACCATGGACAACATGGAAGAAGTCCATCCCTGAGAACATGATGATCAGGTGAGCTCATTGGACAGTAATGAGAGTGAGAGCCGATGATGCATCGTGGTATAAGGGACAATCATCAACACCAGGGGAAGTCTAAGACCCATTTCCAGGCATTCCACCCAGCAGAAGCCAGGAGGGAAGCTTGCGTATTGTACCACAGGTGGGTACCCAGTGGCACAGGGAATTCAACTCAGCACATCCCACGTGCGAGACGCACACTCCAATGACTAGGCCACCGTTGCAGGGAGAGTGAATGTGGCGAGAAACAGCGAGTAAAGGTGCGACTTGTGATCAGTTGTTGCATTATTCTGAGCAGAAATTACAGCATCACTATAACCATTTCACGGACATCCTGTGATGCAAGGGAACCGGTCGGGCAAAACTACAAAACGGACACTGCGAGTGAGAAAAACTGGTAAAACTCTCGATGCATTGTGCAACCGCGCATAGCATCACTACAGCACACAGGTTAACAAAAATATGGGGAAGTTTCTTAAAAGGCTTCGCATTATAACAAAACAATTTCCACCTTAAAGAAAAATAAAGCTTCTACCACCATCATGAAATGAAATCCATACGCAATGAATTCCACGTGTGCAGATCAACATTCAGTATTGTTAGAAAACTAAAATAAACATTATAACCGCACACTCCATACAGCCAAAATGAACGATGTCAGAATGCAGGCTAAATGAGCGCAGCAATAAATACAGTTTGGACAGAGTCAGTAATGCAATATGCAATGACAAAGTGAGGTCAGTCACTTAATTGTGACCGACAACAAAGAATCATACTGCACTCTTCACCAAAGCTAAAAGGGCGCCCATAAACCAGTAAACAGCGGCAAGTACAAAAGAATATAAAATTCACCACACGATACAGCACAAGTTTTGCAGAGCTAAAGTCTTCACAAAGCCCCAACCATGAGTGCAAAGTGGTGGAGTTGCATCGAATTACGTAAGCAAGCATTTGCAGATTCGAGGTCATACAGCACAAGAATCGGGATAAACATTGATATGTCAGACACAGAGGCACGAAAGGCTAAAAGTTCCAAAGCGTGCAATTTTCATCATTGATGTTTCTGCTTCGATTGAAAAATTAAATATAGTATAAATGAAAAAAACATATCATCCACATAACAGAACAATCACAAGTACCAGCATAATTCCATTTATATTTTTGCCATTTACCATTTATATTTTTATATTGCCATTTATATTTTTGAATGAGCATAATATTCGGGAACCAATGGGCCTCCTTTATTAAAGGTGCGCACCAGATGCTTATTTCTTTTTCAATTTTTCGTGTCACAAAGTTGCTAAGTGACGTGCGATGTCCTTCTGACACTGGCACAGACTTTCTTACAAAAATATGCAACAATCTCCTGAATGTTATAACTGCCCTAAAACATATGCCAATCTGACCCATTGTCTTCTGGAATGCCCCACGGCCATTCAGCCTCTGAGTGACCAAGTAATGTGATTCTATGATTACTACTAATTGCCCACCACAAGAGTGCACAAGTTGAACTTCACTCGACTGCTCTATGTGGTCAGGTGTTCTGTTAGTACCCCGACTGGTATGGGAATCCCATTGAGAGCTTAATTTAAACCGTTCAACCAATGCATGCCAGTGACTTCTGCTACACGACTCTTGAGCTAAGAAGAAGAAAGAACTTCGTGCCTATTTTTATTCCCGTTACTCCCTTCTTCCCTCTCCGTCCCAAGCCCAATGCCATTCCTGTGAAAATATTTTCGAAGTAAGCTCACGAAATAAAATTTTGTTTTGATGGTGGTTCCCATTTTCCTTATTGTTTAAATCCCTGTAAATCAAGCAAAATCATTAAAAACGCTTCCATCTCACTTTGTGCATAAACACACTGCTCTGGGATCATTGCACAAGCAATCTTCTAGCTTATGAGCATCATGCAATGGAGTCATGGAAGGCTGGCAGGCGTGGCATCGAAGGTTTCTTCCTCTGGAACCTTGAACACGTTGGCTTATCAGTAACGGCCTGCAAAATAACGGAGAACAAGTAAGCGTCACTGTAAAACAAACACAAATGCCACAAGCAGCGGCGTCTGTGCTGTGATGTTAATAGCAATGCACAAAGGAACAAGAATGCACAAAATCCACGCCTGACTATACATTCTGTCACCTTCTTTGTTCTAGATGTGTTCACAGCAGTAGGTTGCATTCAAAGGTTTTTCATCAGGAATCTACACTGTGTCCTCCTAACACTCCTCCTCATGCCTGCTATTTTAAACAGAGCGCAGCAGAGTAAGAAGAAGTCTCCAACGGCACACAGCATTCTTTATATGCTTTGTGTATTGAATACATATAATGCAGTCCTAGATCAGCAGGCTGAGTAATGAGAAGACTCTCACTCAGGGTCATATTCAGGAACTGTGGTGGATCAGTGGTTATGATGCTTGGCTGCTGACCCAAAAGATGTGGCTTGGATCGCGGCCGCAGCAGTCAAATTTTGATAGAGGCGAAATTCTAGAGGCCCCCATACTATGCAATGTCATGGCACATTAAAGAGCCCCAGGTGGTCGAAATTTCTGGAGCCCTTCACTAGGATGTCCCTGATAGACTGAGTTGCTTTGGGAGGTTTAACTCCCATAAACCATAAAATCAGGCTCATATTCAGATGATCTGAATCGTCAGTGAGTCCGAACTCACATTCAGGTCATGATGCAAGTCGTGAGCAAGTCCGCGCTCAGGCTCATATTATGGTCTGTGTTTTCGCAACGACGGTGCATGCTTAGTTGTTCTTTCCTTAATTTTTTAAAACATCAGAGAGGAGGAATGATTTACAGCCCCAATCAAGGACACCTGAGGGTGAGGCAAGCCGGCGACCTCTGTGGGTGACCCAAGAAGAGGATACCGCAGAAGCAAGGAAGACTGCATTTTCTCCGATTCCCATTGCTAGTTTACGTGGGTGCAGTAATGAGCTGAAAGCTTTGTATGAGTCCCTTCATGCTGTTGAGAGTTTTGGCGTAAAGGCAAAATACAACTGACCAGCATTGTGCTTAAAAATGTGGCCAGGGAACATTAAACATGTAACTCAAAGCATCAGTGTACAAACCTAAACCAAAGAGCATCAGACCAAGAACATGCGTTCATGAGCCTTAATTCAGATCTCTAGAGTCACACATGTGCAAGGCGGAAAAGCATGACCAGATTACTTAAGCAGGCAGCAGATAAGAAGATGAGAAACTGGTCATGCGTTCTGGCCACATATGAGGCCGCAGGGACGTCACGAGATAATGCACCGCGTCTAACACTCAGGTTTTTCCACCTTGGCATCGACCGACTGCCAGTTTACAATGCAACCCTATGCCTTGCCACCGAACAATTTAGACTTGTAATACCACGTTACTACATTTGTGGCTGTGGCCTAATGGTCGCTGTCGTGACATGTGGCAACACAGTATGTATGTCAGGATGAGATCTCCTCCACTGACCCTTTGAAGGCACGACTAAACGTAAATATATGGCAACAATCATGCACTATAACAAGCCAAAACCAATTCAATACAGCATTTTCAATCCGGGAAGTGAGATGTGCAGTACCAAACATAGGATTTGCTCAACCAGAAAAAGATTGCTTCAGTTGTGATTTTGAGCTGAATATCCAACTGCACTGCCAAAATAACCACTGGCTTGCTTTTAAGCAATTTTTTCACCCGAAATTTCCAAGCACAAATATTATGCCAAGTGACAGACAAAAAAGCAGATCTGAAATAAATTAAATGATGGCTAGAGCAGAGGCATTACCACAACTAAGAAATGCAGGACAATTTGTGAACCTAGAGGAGATAGTGCGTAACTTGCAAGGAACTTATAAAAAACACAATGGCAAATGAGCCATCAGACTCCAAGAAAAAGCAGAATCAAAAAATCACACAACACGTCACAGAAATCAAAGGAATATAGCATAGAATACAAAAGATAGCCTTGAATGGGAAAAAAATAAACAGGCCAGGATTAATCAAAGCTTAAAAACAGGATGATTCCGTAGAAAAAACAATCAACCTGTTTAACTAACTAGGCGACGTGGCACTCGCCACAGGCCTTATGCAAAGGGGATGCCAACAGTTATCCATTTATCTAGGGGAGATCTCTTGGTGCATGGTAAGAAGACAGGACCCAGAATACATATTTTACAGGATAGGAGCATCAAGCTATGGGTCGGCACAGACTGGCCGCAGTTCCGCTGGAACCTTCTTCCCCTGGCTAATGGTGCTCCTCAATGTCTGAAAAACTGAGAACACACAATAAAGGTCCAGGAGACACACAAAAAAACGACACCAGCATTGTGCAATACGGCTGTGGGACGCAGACCTGCTTTTTAAAGAAGACCATTTAGTGGAACCGAAGCATGTCATGCACTTTTCATTCCTGTGATGCGGCTGTATTAGGACGCGGAAAAAGAATTTTATACTTGCAGGCCAAGGAGACTACTTCTGTACGCACACACACGCAAAAAAAAATACTGAAGATATGCCATAAAGCTGTTCGTACCAGTTTTCGGCGTAAACTGCTGGTTACAGGTACCGCCATCGGGATATGGTTCACCACAAGTCACCATAACGCACCACCAACGGTTATCACACAAATCGCCACCCAATTCATAAATCATCGGCCTTCTTACCGCAAAGCTCTAGACTGCAATATAAATAATTGTAGCATTTGCTATGCGATTACGAAGACAGAAGAACACAGACATCCGAGAATAAATGCGAACCGGCGCGCGATCTCCACGAACGTGCTGTCTTTGCTAAAGCCTGCTACAAGAGAGATAAGGCGTGGAAAGTTCACTGGCGATCGATTCAGTGAGATGGACATGGCTGAGGATACACACCTAATGAATTTACATAAATGAACGCCAATTAAAGCTTTGCAATTTATTTCGTCCACTTCCCCGCAGTTACAAGTGTCGAAGTGACAGGTTTAAAGGAATAACTCCGGCAAGTTTCACTGAAGAAAATTTGTCTGGTATTGCGGCTTTTACACTTCTGCGGCTTTCACCTTACTGGTAAAGGCGTTAATAAGCCCGAATATTTCGTGACTGTGCGGTCACATTTGGGCATGCACGCACAAAGATGGGCCATGTCTACACACGCGCACGCTGCAAAAGTGACGTTACCGGGTTGCACGAAGTTATCCTTGCTCTGTCCGTAGGCGCATAGATTTCCTTCTGAAAAGCTTCTTCTTCTTACAGACTGAGAACACACAAAAACGAACATGTAATGTAACAGGTTGAGAAACTGGCACAACCGGCAACAAACGAAATGTGTGCATTGCTGATGCCGCCCGCGATGTGGCTTGCGCCATCGTATACATCTTCTCTGCAGGGTTGGTGCGCGCGATTAAATACAAAAAAAAAAAAACATAATGCGAACCATGTAGACAACCTAAATTAAGTACTAATGACAAAGAAAAGTCTGAACTGTGCGCAAAGTATGGTTTATTGAAAAGTGGCTTTGTGTTGTGACTTTCCAGAAAGATGGAAAGCAAAACCGAATTTTGACACTTCTGGTTTCGATATCGCACCCGATGGAGCGCAATGCTTGAATTTTGTATACGAATTTTATATCCGGCTTGACTTATACTTGCGATGGTTTGCTCATCGCCACTGCGTACTTTCCGCTTTATTGAAACTACACTCCGCCGCCGCGCTGAATGCGCAGCACTAGAACGCGACGAGCTCGATTCCGCCGCGCGCAATGCATGTCACGCGTACCCTGTAGATTTGCATGTCCACGGCCTTTGTTTGCAAGGACCTGATCATGTACAGAGTTTTAAAATACAGCTCCTGTCAGGGCTTGCTTTCAGAAAACGCGATTAGGTGACGCTATGCAATGAGATCCTTTGGAGATACGTGAATTCGTTGCTATTGTAGGTCCTAACGTTCTACCTGTTGTAACGGATATAGGCGCATTCGTAGTGGAGCAAAGGAGGTCATATTCTAGGATCCGAGCTCCTTCCACAGGTGAAGGTTCCAAACTGGCAATCTGCCGGTTTGTGCTGCTAAGCTGATTTCAGTAGTTTGGTTCAAGTTTATGCGACGGCACAAAGCGACTAGGGCTAAGAGGGATGCTGCAGTGAAGGGCTCCGGGAGTATCGGCCACTTAGTGTTATTTAACGTGCGCTCACATCGGACAGTACACGGGCCTGTGCACAGTACACAGGACCAATTGGTTCCAGCGGTAATCTGCTCGTCCCAACTACATATACAGCTTCCTGGTTTAAATTTGAACTGGGATTTGTGGTTCCAGCTGATAACTTTTTGCTCTTCAATGGAGAGCTTTTTCCATTGTTTGGGTTAATGAAGCTCTTCAGGAAAAAGAAATTTCAAGATAAATCTCATCGATTGTACCCACTATAAATTCTATAAACAGTGATGAGAAAACTTTGCTAATTAACCAGTCCTCACTGAGAGTACACATATGTATTGCAGTTGGTTGTTGCTCTTGATGTCCTTAGTCAATATGTTTTCGTAGCTACCAATTTGTATGCAAGCTAACGAGATCCTAGCTCAATACCCTATGAAAGGTGTTGGTAGCTAACCTGCATCATTAACTTAATTTGTAAAATTCGTTCACTCCAATGCAGTTTTCAGAAAAGAACATTTCTTCCCTTAGGCAACACAGCGACAGTCACTCAGTCTTTCCCAAACAAGGAATGTGAGCCTGCTCTTCTCGTAAACTTGCATGAACGGAAATAGAATCATGGTAATACGTGGATGGCATCACTTCTTGTTGGAGAGACTTTGAGAAACTTTATATCCAATATTTACTGCTGGTGCCTGCTGTCGGCCTCCTTCAGTGAAGAAATTTCGTGGAGTAAAAGTGCACAAATCAATTCCTTTTAATCTTGAAGCCCGAGTGGGCTAATTTTTGTTACGATCAGTATAAATTCACGCATTTATAGTACTGATTCTATAAAAGTTTGTATCATAACAGAGGAAAATTTGCCCGTGTGTAAATCTTTTAAGGTGATTATGAGGAACACAAAAAAATCTATTTAAGAAATTATTACATCTTCGGTGAAGCACTCTGCAGATCAATTTTCGAGTGATTATAGCTTACAGAGTACTTTCTCTAAGATAGGTTAGGATCGGCATATATACTTCGCAATTGAAAACTCTCACATTCACCTGATGAATGGATATTGTTGTTGTGCAATACACGCTTTACTTAATTTGTTCAGTGACTTCTACACATTTCACATAGCATAAAAACCAGTTCAGCTGCAATTGTCAGTGCTTATACTGCGACGCATTTCGCCAGAGATTACTTCTCTGTTGCAAGCGATCAACCTGTGCCAGCTCGCCCCGTTACCCATGCTTCTGGCTGAAAACCTTGGCTGCAGCCATAGAATCAGCATTCTTGAGTATGCATGACATCTCTGGTCATGTCAGCCAGGTGGTGATGTAAGAGATTTGAATGCATCTGGGAGAGAACGCTCTTAGGGCCATGTACACCTCCCGCTCCATCCATTTCACAGCAGTTGCTGTTGCCACTTAGCTGACATGAAAGGGGGTGAAATCTAACATATGTATATACATGATTTTTTGGCATGTTAATGTGCTGAATCATATAGGTGTGATTTGATGTTCTAAAGATGATCTGATCTCATTATATACAGCAAAAAAACACTTATTTTATTTAAAATGCCAGAGACAATATCAAGTTGAATTTTTGGGCTACACATGTCCATATACAACCGAAAGTGAGAGTTGAATATGCACTCATGTGGCCACATAGTTGTTAAATGCATCAGAGCGTTGAATGCAACAGAACATTGTTACAGCATTTTTCATAGGACTGGAAATGAAAAAAAAAATGTAACAGCCAGGAAACGCAGTACCTGAATGTTTAGCATTCAAAAAATTGTGGACCGTTGCCTGAAGTTTTTTTATTATTATGACGTGTGCACAATATCCTTCTCTGGAATTAACAAGGCTGTGGTTCTCACGGTCATTCTGCATGCACAAAACTTCTGAAACGCACTGTGATGAGTCTCGGTTAGCCTGAGCAGCTGTCATGGAAAAAATACCGCACTCAGGACAACGGACAAGGAAGACCGAGCAACATGAGTGCGCTATTTTTTCTATGATGCCATACCAACTAGCTGAAATGTCCATTCTACTTCTGAGCAACTGTCTGTGGAAGAGTTTTATCAGCGAAGAGGGGGCATGCCTAGAGCGTGCGAAGCTGCAGTACGCACGCTCTTCTTCGCTGCTATCGCAGTGGTCACATTAATCGCCTAGAATCATCACCTGTTGGAATAACCTGCGCATCCTAAGGTGCAGGTTACTAGAATAAAGCAGATGGCAGAAACAAAATCGTCGGAGCCAACCCGCGCAAGCACATCTCTTACAGTCCCGCTTTTGCCGTCTGCTGGGGCATGCTTCCATTTTCGCGCTTTAGGGTCATTCGCGCTAGCGTCGCAGCGACGATGGAATTGGGCCAGCATCACCAAAAATGTCACAGTCTGTAAGCGTGCTGCTTTAGCGTGGGCGCTTCCCACCAGAAGTCGCCGGACATAGCGGAGGACAAGCGCCAACAGAGTGTATATATAGTCAAGCTTTTTCTGGCCGGCATCGACATAGCACACACATTGAACGAACGCCGGAATGGTGTAAACTACCACTGTGAGGTGACTCTCGCGACGTACGATTCGGGAATGATGCAAAAATTGCATTACGTAACAGATACAGGCGATCGAGTTTTTACATGGACTTCGATGTATGGCAGCTGGACTGGCTCATATGAAAACGTAGCACTGGCAAAACGCACCAACTGTGAATGTAACAGCAGGGTTCTAATCGATGTTTGTTTTGCAGAGAGAAATATCAATCCCTCCACTTTTCATTGCGAGAGCTATAGAAGCGCCAGCTGCGGAACAACATATAAGGCACATTTCCATCTTGTATCAGTATCACCGTTTCGCTGTACCGCATGCAACCACCATGATCAGTGCTTTTACCGGTAAAACTTATTATGCACGACCCTTCCTCAAACACATGCACACACGGTGAACTCTCGTTGTTTTGTGCCGGCTTTTTTAACTCAAACTTTTGGTCAAATTCTATTCGAAGTAAGGGTAGCAAGGGTGGACACGTGTGTGCGGCACGGTGATTTTGTAGCTGCGTGCTCTCTTTGAGCAGTGTTATATTTATGTTTGTTGCAAGTAAACTCTCGAGATTTGCGACAAGACTTTTGAAAATGAAGACGATATATCCAATGGCCATTACGTTTACGGCCAAATTGTGCACATGCCATAGAAGGGATATATATCATTCCAAGGCCAAGCACCAATGGTTGGGCATATCTCTGTGATGTGCACATCAAACCATCGAGGGATTTTTGGAATGCGGCGTGTCGACAGCGGAGCGCCGTGTGTGCCAGCCCCGCATTGCGTGTGCGAATCGTGCGTGCGAGGCAGGCACTAGGAGCGGACAGCTGACGTATCAGCAAACCGAGGTGTAGAGGAAGACACCGCAGCACAAGTCTGCCCATTCAAGAGTGGAAGTGACAGCTGTCGGACATTGGGTCCGTACTGCCGGTGACTTCCCTTGGATCATCGACGCAAGACCACTGCGCCCCGTTGAAGCTTGGAAATGGCAGCCGACGGATTGAGGGTCCGTGCTGCCACGGCTTCCTTGGATAGGCTGCATAAGCCTACAGTGTTTCAAAACGCCCTTGACGGGACCTGGCTCCTGTTTTCCTGCTGCAGCTACCCAGTTCTTGGGGGCGGCTGACAGGAGTTCATCAGTGTCTCTTGTGTCCATTTCCGTTCCTCACCTCCTGGCTCTCTACCACCGCCTCCCTGGACATAACATCAAAGACGCATCGCAGGTCGCCAACCCGCGTCCTTGCTGTCTGCAAGGCATTCCCGCTCCACCTCGGACGCTTTGTGCCCGGTGAACTCTCTCCTTTTTATCTGTAGTGTTTGGCACGAGTCTAGTGCGTGTTTTTGTTTCTTCAAAAGGCTCCTTTCTATAAAGTATAAACACGGCTTCGTTTTGTTTTCTTTGATTCATTTGTTTTCTTCTTCAAACCTGCATGCGAAAGCGTTCCCCTCGAGCCGTCGGGTACGCGTCACCCCAATTCCCGACAATCTCGACGTGTCAGTACTTCAAACTGTTGAGACTGAAAATCTGTTCAAATTATGGTTTGGTTTAGGTTTGGTTTATTAGGGTTTAACCTCCTGAAGCAACTAAGGCTATGAGGGACGCCGTAGTGAAGGTCTCCGGAAATTTCGACCACTTGGGGTTCTTTAACGTGCACTGACATCGCACAGCACATGGGCAAATTATGCCGATTTTAAATTAAGGGTAAGGGGACTGAGAAAGACACAGTTCAGAATGAATGAGAACCCAACCAGACAGTTTGATGCATTCACAGATCTTTTATTTGTTCTTATGTGACCGCTCATCAGCACTGACAGCATTAAAAGCGGCACCTCATAGATGCCACTCGATCGGCCCCGCATGTTCAAAATAAACTAGACCCATGTCATGACAGGTTCAGGGATATAAATGATTGAATTTATATTCATTGTTGCAAAAATTAGTCCACTCGAGCTTAAAGATGAAAAGGAATCGTTTTGTGCACTTTTACTCCACAAAATGTCTTTAGTGAGGCAGGCCGATGCAGGCACTAGCGGTAAATATTCGATATAAAGTTTCTGAAAGTGTCGCTCCAACAAGGATTGATACCTTCCACGTCCTATCATGATTTTATTTCCATTCATGCAAATTTACGAGCATAGCAGGCTCAAATTCCTTGTTCGGGAAAGACTGAGTGACTGTCTGGGTTGTCTAAGGGAACAAATGTTGTTTTCTGAAAACTGCGTTAGGGTGAACAAAACTTACAAATTAAGTTAATGATAAAGTTTAGTTACCAACACCTTTCATAGGGTACTCAGCCAGAATATCGTCAGCTTGCATTCAAATGGTACCTAGAAAAACCTGTTGATTAAGGGCACCCCGAACCAGTGCTATTCTTTGTGAATCGCTTTTTTGTGCCGTTTCAAATCATTTCGCTGGTTGAATCTCTTTTGGCACAAGTCACATTGGTAGGGCTTTTCGCCCTTGTGGGATCTAATATGCCTTGCAAGATCTGAATGCCCCACAAAAGCCATGGGGCACAGCTGGCACTGATATGGCTTTTCACCCGTGTGGGTACGGATGTGTTTCACCAGGTTACTCCTGCTTGCAAAGCTGCCACCACAGTGGTCGCAACGGTAAGGACGCTCGCCGGTGTGAGTGCGCTGGTGTTGCTCTAGGGTGAACTTCAGTGCAAAGCTGCTACCACAGTGGTCGCAATGGTAAGGTCGTTCACCAGTGTGAATGCGCCGGTGTGCCCTCAGATTGGACTTATCTGCAAAGCTGTTCCCACAATCGTCACAATGGTAAGGGCGGTCGCCTGTGTGAGTGCGCTGGTGTGCCCTCAGATTGGACTTATCTGCAAAGCTGTTCCCACAATCGTCACAATGGTAAGGGCGGTCGCCAGTGTGGACTCGGAGATGCACCACTAGTTGGTATCTTCTTTTGAATAACTTGTTGCAGTGGGTGCATCTGTGCAGCTTATCTCCTGTGGGATTATCCCGCTGGTTACCCATGCCAGAAGGAGTAGATTCCACGCAGCAGCTCACAGGGTGCCTTTCACTGGTTGAATCTTGCACAGGAGATGCGCCATGGTCGCTCTGTGTGACGAATGAACCTGTGTTGCACAAGCAGAGTACTTCAAATAAAGTGCCTGAACCAACAATCCAACAGTTCACTTGGAATTAGGAAGAAAAGTTGAATGCAGAGGACACACTGATTAAAAGCTGCGAATGTCTATGAAAAGTTTTATTCAAGAGATCTGCAACAGAGAACGGAGGTCTGAAACAAGATGTCTCTATGTCTTTACAGTCACATGTGGGCTTAATAGCAAAACAAGTGGCGGTCAGCTATGCTTAGCCCAATGCATAATGCCATTTTTTTTTATTTGTTCCTCAGAGAGTGTCTAATAGGAGGAAAAGGCTAAAGACTAAAAGCCTTACGAGGCCTTGGTCTCCTGTACAATTTCTTGCTGCAATGAACAGAACCCATATCGGTCCTAGTTCGATGAGTATAGTTGACATATCACAGAAAACAACTTTCCAGAATATCGAAGGCCCATATACTCCACCACAGTTCATTAAACTACCGCTTCCATACCCTAAAGACTGCTTTTTGAAAGAGAACCTTAACAAAAGCATATAGGGAGAAAAACTGCAGTTCCTAACCTGGTGAATTCTGCCATGAAAGTACGCCATGTTTGTGGTCCCCGGAGCTCGAGCCTGCATGTGAAAGCCAGATTGCATCTAATTAGCACAAAAGATTACGAGTGTGAACACTCACATGGTGGTATCTGCATGAGGCGGTGAATATGGAATGCACATTCGTAAAACAGCTTTCCCAGGTTGTGTACATTCAGTAAGGCGAACTTGAAAAGAAGCGAGTTCCAAAGCAAACATTCCAGACTTTTAATTCTGCATGCAGACGACTACTATACTCATGCTCACGAAAATCTGACAGTTGCCTACAAATTTATAGGCTTACCGAAACAAAGCCAACAGCCATTATATAGACGAATGAACATGCACAATTTCTGGCTTCAAGAGAAGAGCAGTAAATGTCTGCCTACACAGGCTTAAGAACTAACGAGTGTCAGTTATTTTTAACAACACAGCACATTGACCGAGCACTCTTCTTTTAATAAACATTTTACACCCGTTATACTGCAACAGGAGAAAAAAAAGGACTTTCAGAGAATAGCTACTGGTAAAAACGCCCGGGTTACAGCTGCCAACGAATGTTGCCAATATGCCCAACATAATATTCCGCCTCCACATTCTCCAAGAGCGCAACTAATCAAGTAGAAGCACGTCTGCAACTGCACACTACTCTGTCTTAAGTGCAGTTAGAGCATACCATATTTACTTTTGTGACACCCTCATCTCAAATTTCGGGAAAAGAAATCGGGGCGAAAAAAAGGAGGAAACAACCGTGATGGAAGTTTCTCAATGCGCTGCTCTGAACGAGGTTTAAGGTGGCCAGCTTTTCGAACACCATAGACAGCACGGAAGAAGTCCATCCCTGAGAACGTGCTGATCAGGTGAGCTCATTGGACAGTAATGAGAGTGAGAGCTGATGATGCATCGTGGTATAACGGACCATCACGAACACAAGGGGAAGTCTAAGACCCATTTCCAGGCATTCACTCCAGCAGAAGCCAGGGTGGAAGCTTGCGTATTGTACCACTGGTGGGTACCCAGTGGCACAGAAAATCCAACCCTGCACATCCTACATGCGAGATGTACGCTCCAATGACTAGGCCACCATTGCAGGGAGAGTGAATGTAGCGAGAAACAGCGAGTAAAGGTGCAACTTGCCATCAATGGTTGCAATATTCTGAGCATAAATCACAGCATAACTATTATCATTTCACATCCTGTGATGCAAGAGAACCGGTCGGGCAAAACTACAAAACGGACACTTCGGGTGAGAAAATCTGGTAAAACTGGCGCTGCATTGTGCAATAGTGCATAGCATCACTACAGCACACAGGTTAACAAAAGCCTAGGAAGTCTTTAAGAGGCTTAGCATTATAATAAAACAATTTCCACCATAAAGAAAAATAAAAGCTGGTACCACCATCATGAAATGAAATCCATACGCAATGAATTCCACAACAACAAGGAATCATAGTGCATTGTTCACCAAAGCTAAAAGGGTGCCCAAAAAACAGTAAACAGCGGCAAGTACAATACAATATAAAATTCACCACACGATACAGCACAGGTTTTGCAGAGCTACAGTCATCACAAAGCCCCAACCAGGTGTGCAGAGTGGTGGAGTTACATTGAACTGCATAAGCAACCGATCGCATATTTGAGGCCTTACAGCACAAGAATCAGGAAAAAGATTGATAAGTCAGACACAGAGGCACGAAAGGCTAAAAGTTCCAAAGCATGCAATTTTCATCATGGATGTTTTCGCTTCGATTGAAAAATTAAAGAATATTGTATACATGAAAAAATAATTTAGTCCACATAACAGAACAATCACACAAGTACCAGCATAATTGCATTTCATGGTTTCATGTGATGTCACACATGAGGTTTTTGACAATGACCATCACCTCAGAGGTGATCTTGCTTTGATTTCTCAATAACAGGATGGGGTCAATTCAACAAAATTTGCACCAAATTTAAGGTAATCATTTTCTGCCATTTCTATTTCTGATTGAGCATAATATTTTGGAACCCATGGGCCTCTTTTGTTAAAGGTGCGCACCAGATGCTTTTTTTTTTTCAATTTTTCGTGTCACAAAGTTGCTAAGTGACGTGCGATGTCCTTCCGACACTGGCACAGACTTTCTTACAAAAATATGCAACAATCTCCTGAATGTTATAACTGCCCTAAAAAATATGCCAATCTGACCCATTGTCTTCTGGAATGCTCCACGGCCATTCTGCCTCTGAGTGACCAAGTAATGTGATTCTATGATTACTACTAATTGCCCACCACAAGAGTACACAAGTTGAACTTCACTCGACTGCTCTATGTTCTGTTAGTACCCCAACTGGTATGGGAATCCCATTGAGAGCTTAACTCAAACTGTTCAACCAATGCATGCCAGTGACTTCTCCAACACGACTCTTGAGCTAAGAAGAAGAAAGAACTTCGTGCCTATATTTATTCCCGTTACTCTCTTCTTCCCTCTCCATCCCAAGCCTAATGCCATTCCTGTGAAAGCATTTTCGAAATGAGTTCACAAAATAAAATTTTGTTTTGACGGCGGTTCCCATTTTCCTTATTGTTTAAATCCCTGTATTTCAGGCAAAATCATTAAAAACACTTCCACCTCACTTTGCGCATAAACACAGTGCACTGGGATCATTGCACAAGCAATCTTCCAGGTTATGAGCATCATGCAATGGAGTCATGGAAGGCTGGCAGCCGTGGCATCCAAGGTTTCTTGCTCTGGACCCTTGAACACGTTGGCTTATCGATAACGGCCTGCAAAATAACGGAGAACAATTAAGCGTCACTGTAAAACAAACACAAATGCCACAAGCAGCGGCGTCTGTGCTGTGATGTTAATAGCAATGCACAAAGGAACAAGAATGCACAAAATCCACGCCTGACTACACATTCTGTCACCTTCTTTGTTCTAGATGTGTTCATAGCAGTAGGTTGCATTCAAAGGTTCTTCATCAGGCATGTACTCTGTGTCCTCCTAACACTCCTCCTCATGCCTGCTATTTTAAACAGAGCGTAGCAGTGTAAGAAGTCTCTAATGCCACACAGCATTGTTTATATGCTTTGTGTATTGAATACATATAATGCAGTCCTAGATCAGCGGACTGAGTCATGAGAAGACTCTCACTCAGGCTCATATCCAGCAACCGCGGTGGATCAGTGATTATGATGCTCGGCTGCTGACCCAAAAGATGTGGGTTGTATCGCGGCCGCAGCAGTCGAATTTTGATAGAGGCGAAATTCTAGAGGCCCCCATACTACGCAATGTGATGGCACATTAAAGAATCCCAGGTGGTTGAAATTTCTAGAGCCCTTCACTAGGGCATCCCTCATAGACCGAGCTGCTTTGGGACATTCAACTCCCATAAACCATAAACTCAGGCTCATATTCAGATGATGATCTGAATCGTCAGTGAGTCCGAACTCACATTCAGGTTATGATGCGAGTCGTGAGCAAGTCCGCGCTCAGGCTCATATTACGATCTGTGTTTTCACAACAACGGTGCATGCTTAGCTGTTTTTTTCAATTTTTTAAAACAGCGGAGAGGAGGAATGATCTACTGCCCCAATCAAGGACACCTGAGGGCGAAGCAAGCCGGCGACTTCTGTGGGCGACCGAAGAAGAGGATACCGCAGAAGCAGGGAAGACTGCATTTTCTCCGATCCCCATTGCTAGTTTACGTGGGTGCAGTAATGAGCTGGTAGCTTTGTCTGAGTTCCTCCATACTGCTGAGAGTTGTGGCGTAAAGGCAAAATAGAAATGACCAGCACTGTGCTTAAAAATGTGGCCCATGCAACTTTAAACATGTAACTGAAAACATCAGGGTACAAACCTAAACCAAAGAGCATCAGACCAAGAACATGCATTCATGAGCCTTAATTCAGATCTCTAGAGTCACACATGTGCAAGGCGGAAAAGCATGACCAGATTACTTAAGCAGGCAGCAGATAAGAAGATAAGAAACTGGTCACGCATTCTGGCCACATATGAGGCCGCAGGGACGTCACGGGATAATGCACCGCGTCCAACACTCAGGCTTTTTCACCTTGGCATCGACCAACTGCCAGTTTACAATGCGACCCTTTGCCTTGCCACCGAAAAATTTTGACTTGTGACGCCACGTGACCACGTTTGTGGCTGTGGCCTAATGGTCGCTGTGATGACATGTGGCAATACAGTACATAGGTCAGGAAGAGACCTCCTCCACTGACCCTTTGAAGGCACGACTAAACGTAAATATATGGCAACAATCATGCACTATAACAAGCCAAAACAATTTCAATAGAGCATTTTCAATCCGGGAAGTGAGATGTGCAGTACCAAATATAGGATTTGCTCAACCAGAAAAAGATTGCTTCAGTTGTGATTTCGAGCTGAATATCCAACTGCACTGCCAAAATAACCACTGGCTTACTTTTAAGCAATTTTTGCACCTGAAATTTCCAAGCACAAATATTATGCCAAATGACAGACAAAAAAGCAGATATGAAATAAATTGAATGATGGCTAGAGGAGAGGCATTACCACAACTAAGAAATGCAGGACAATTTGTGAACCTAGAGGAGATAGTGCGTAACTTCCAAGGAACTCTTATAAAAAACACAATGCAAATGAGCCACCAGACTATAAGAAAAAGCAGAATGAAAAAATTGCACAACACATCACAGATATCAAAGGAATATAGCATAGAATACAAAAGATAGCCTTGAATGGGAACAAAATAAACAGGCCAGGATTAATCAAAGCTTAAAAACAGGATGATTCCGTAGAAAAAACAATCAACCTCTTTAACTAACTAGGCGAGGTGGCACACGCCACAGGCCTTATGCAAAGGGGATGCCAATAGTTATCTATTTATCTAGGAGAGATCTCTTGGTGCATCGAACAAAGACAGGACCCAGAATACATATTTTACAGGATAGGAGCATCAAGCTATGGGCCAGCACAGACTGGCCGCAGTTCCGCTGGAATCTTCTTCCCCTTCTACTGGTGCTTCTCAATGTCTGAAAAACTGAGAACACACAATAGAAGCCCAGCAGACACACAAAAAAACGAAACCAGCATTGTGCAATACGGCTGTGGGACGTAGTCCTCCTTTTTAAAAAAGACCATTTAGTGGAACCGGAGCATGTCAGGCACTTTTCATTCCTGTGAAGCGGGTATATTAGGACGCGGAAAAAGAATTTTATACTTGCAGGCCAAGGAGCAAGGAGACTAATTCCGTACACACACACGCAAAAAAAATACTGGTGATATGCCATAAAGCTGTTTGTACCAGTTTTGGGCGTAAACTGCTGGTTACACGTACCGCCATCGGGATATGGTTCACCACAAGTCACCTTAACGCACCACGAACGGCTATCACACAAATCGCCACCGAATTCATAAATCATCAGCCTTTTTACCGCAAAGCTCTAGACTGCAAAATAACTATCTGTTGCATCTGCTACGCGATTACGAAGACAGAAGAATGCACACATCCGAGAAGAAATGCGAACGGGCGCGCGATCTCCACGAACGTGCAGTCTTTGCTAAAGCCTGCTACAAGAGAAGTAAGGCGTGGAAAGTTCACTGGCAATTGATTCAGTGAGATGGACATGGTCGAAGATACATACCTAACGAATTTACATAAATGAACGCCAATTAAAGCTTTGCAATTTATTTCGTCCACTTCCCCGCAGTTGCAAGTGTCGAAATGACAGGTTTAAAGGAATAACTCCGGCAAGTTTTACTGAAGAAAATTTGCCTGGTATTGTGGCTTTTACACTTCTGCGGCTTTCACCTTACTGGTAAAGGCGTTAATAAGCCCGAATATTTCGTGACTGCGCGGTCACATTTGGGCATGCGCGCACAAAGATGGGCCATGTCTACACACGCGCACGCTGCAAAAGTGACGTTCACCGGGTTGCACGAAGTTATCCTTGCTCTGTCCGTAGGCGCATAGATTTCCTTCTGCACAGCTTCTCCTTCTTACAGACTGAGAGCACACAAAAACGAACATGCAATGTAACAGGTTGAGAAACTGGCACAACCGGCAACAAACGAAATGTGTGCATTGCTGATGCCGCCCGCGATGCAGCTTGCGCCATCGTATACATCTTCTCTGCATGGCTGGTGCGCACGATTAAATAATAAAAAAAAAACATAATGTGAACCATGTAGACAACCTAAATTTAGTACTAATGACAAAGAAAAGTCTGGACTGTGCGCAAAGTATGGTTTATTGAAGAGTGGCTGTCTGTTGTGACCTTCCAGGCAGATCGAAAGCAAAACCGAATTTTGACACTTCTGGTTTCGATATCGCACCCGATGGAGCGCAATGCTTAAATTTTGTATACGAATTTTATATCCGGCTTGACTTATACTTGCGATGGTTTGCTCATCGCCACTGCGTACTTTCCGCTGTATTGAAACTACACTCCGCCGACGCGCTGAATGCGCAGCACTAGAACGCGACGAGCTCGATGCCGCCGCGCGCAATGCATGTCACGCGTACCCTGTACTTTTTGCATGTCCACGGCCTGTTTACAGTGTGAGGGCGTTGCTGGGGCTTGACGATCACGTGCCAGGCTGGCGTACTACAGAAGTCAGCCTTTATTGCGGCCAATTCTTATTTACAATAATTACACGGGGCATGTGGCTTGAGAGGGGCTAGGAGAGCGCACCGCTTGGCGGGCGGGCGACTACACAACAACACACTCGTCGTCTCCCCAGCTCCGAGCGGCAGCGGGGAAGGCGTCGTCGCTGGGAAGGTGGCGCCATCTGTGGGGTAGTGGCGAACTGTGTGTTTCAGAGGAGCTACTACCTCACATCCGGCCCCACTTTTTCATCAAAGTCCCTTTTGATGAGCGCAAAAAGGAAAGTAAACCCTGGGCAATGTGGGAAATGGCAATGTGGCAAATGGCAACTAACAATAGGCCTGGCAGGTTCACAAAAGCACTACAAATTAAAGGCAAAGTCAAAGACGGGCATGAATAACACAAAAGAAAGCCAAAAAGTACAAGCACAGCACTTTCAAAGGTCCACTTCATAGTCCTGGAGATAGGTGGGCCTGTGAAGGACGATGCGAACACGAGGATGTGGTCCAAATACACTCTGACACCCGACCTTGCCGGAGGTGGAAGGTCTTGAAAGATGAGTTGCATGGCACGTTGAAACGTTAAAGGGGCGTTCTTTAGTCCAAAGGGCATGCGTGTCCACATGTATGTCCCACTATGTGTGATAAACGCTGTCAAGGGAGTGACACTCTCATAGAGCCAATGGGGACGTTTTTTTTTCGAAGGCGATGGTGGCGGCACCTGGGAGAGGCGGTAAACGCATCAAAAATCCAATATGGCGGCGCGCGTTTAGGCGGCTGGTTGTGGCCGGTTGCTCGCGCTACAGTGCACTGTACCCGCGCGTTCCTGGTGCTGGCGGCCGCTAGCTCGATCCAAGCTTTGTAAATAGTGGTGATTAACTGATCCCGCGCTGCATTCACGCTTGATTTCCTAAGTACTTACGGAATCTGCTCACTCGCTTTTGTATTTCGATGTGTCTGTTGATGTAGCATGGTGTATGGTGGCGAGCGGCGCGACTGCTTAGCAGCTGCGCTCGATCGAGAAAGAAAAGCGTAAATGGTTTTTGTACAAAGAACAATTTATTAAAAGAACATCAGCAGTGACAATCGATGTCCAAAAAGTGATTTTAAGTATGAGTGACATTGCAGTATCAGTAACAGGCATCCTAAAAATCAAAATAAAAAAACGCCATTATGTAAACCTAGCAGACATGAGCGCACAGAGAATATATAGGGGATAAAAAAAGGTATCAAGGTACAGTATACATAATAAAATCCTACATGACTGAATATACGTTTGTACGCGACTTTGTAAGAGATTTAGGTAAATAGCAGAGAAGTAAAACATCTGACCTGTATTGAAACGCATCAGTCTGTGGCTATGAATAAACACACGCAGAGAACGGCAGAGAAAATTTTCAACCTTTGACTCGTGTAGAAGAAATCACAGTGCGTTGGGCTAGGGCAACGTAATATGCTGCAGTGCTAGTTCTTAGTATAAAGACTCCAAGAAAAGCTCACTGTGTGACTCGACATGACGCCAATGACGCTGCTGCAGTGCGAATGTCGCCGACGTCGCCGTTTTCGCTTGCGCGGCTGACCGTGCGTCGTCTGCTTGTCGTCTGCTGCCGCGTTACCCGCGTCGTCATCTTCGCAACTAATTTCTTTGATGTCTTATTTTTAATACCTATGGCTGGTTATAATTTAGTTCATAAGCATGTTTTTATTATTGATAGTGGTCGAAAAATTTCACTTTTATTAGGCTTAACTGCAGCCCCGTTTACCGCCGATACCAGGATCGCTGCAATCGTTTCGACCGGGGCGCCACCCCCGGCGCGGACGCGCAACTTGCAACATGCCACAGCCCTGACGCTGTCTTGGAGTAGTCTGCCGGTCGTAGGCTGACTTGCCAGTAGGAAGATTTCAGATCCAAACATGCAAAATAAGATGCTCCAGCGGCGTCTTGCATGATATCATCAGCATGGGGCAACGGGTGTGCAACACTTATGGTGAGTTTGTTCAGTGGAACATAATTGACGCAGAGGCGCTTCTTCGCTCCTCTTGACACAACGATGACTGGAAAGGCCCACGGCCCAGTGGCAGGCAGGATGATGCCTTTACGCAAGAGCTTGGTTGTTTGTTCATCTAAGAACTTGCGGTCCTCTGCACAGTATCGGTATGGGCTTCTGCTGTAAGGCACAGCATTGGGCACTAAGTCGATGCATTGTTCCACACCTTGGAAATGGCCAATGTCATCCTCATCACGAGCAAATGTGAGATGATGATCAGAAAGAGCAGTAGCCAGAGTTATTTTCTGTGTCTCTGAGAGATCCTTTGCAACTAAGGCAGGAGGCAGGTCAGGATGAACTGTTACAGCTACTGTACCATCCGGTGCAGTAGTACCTTGTTCTGGCAGGTTCTTGCACAAGGGTTTCCAAACTGGCTCCATTCCTGGGAGGGGCACGTCCTGGAGAGCCAGTGAAGATGGCACTTCAGTGCATTGAGCCAGGAAGGACTGCCGAAGGATCACTGCACATGAGGCACGTGGATAGAGCTTCTGCTGCGCCTTTATGACAGTACCCGAGGCAGGATGGTGAAGTTCGGCTGGATTTGGAGGCTCGAACACGAGTCGTGTGTTGCTGGCACGAAACCGATCTTCACCCAGTATCACAGGCAAGACATTGTTGCTGATGACGGCGGCTTCCACTAGAGCTGTGATGGGGCCCACTGTAATCTTCAGGCAGACTGTACCTTCAGGATACACACTTGATCCACCAACGACTGCTAAGGGCTTGTGTGTCCAAGGCATCAGAGGAAGGTCTTTGACTGCTGACTTGGTAATTATAGTTACCTTGGACCCTGTATCCGGAAATGCATCGTAGGATCCCAAGAGTCCGATGCTAGCTGTGAAGAATGAGCATTCCAGCTGAGAGCCATAGATGTCTTCGGACGGGCTAGCGTGCAATGCAGGGGCTGCTGCTTGAAGTAATGTGGCGGCTGTGGCCGGCTGTTGTGTGACAGTCTTTTGTTTTGTGGGGCACTTTGATGCTAGGTGGCCTTTTTCATGGCACTTGAAGCAAACAGCTTCACTCAATGATTGTCCTGGACGAAAGGCTGGAACACAATAACGTTCTTACAGGGCTGAGTACCGAGCTTCCTTTTCAGAAGGCGACAGATCCGCTATACGAGGACGATTTGGAGGGCTGGCAGCACGGGATGTAGGCGCACGGCTGGGCTTGGGATTGGAGACAGCTGGAGGTGTCACTTCAGATATAAATGGCATCGAAGAGACTTGTCTGGAAGGCGGGCTGCCGTTATTGTGACTGTGCACGGTCTGCCCGGGACGATGAGCAGGGCTCCTTGCGATCTCCATATGTTGTATTGCCCGGTCAAGCTGTGTGCATATGTCAATGAAGGCCGCCACTGACGACGAACGTTGCGCTGCTATACTTGTCGCTGTGCCTGGGCTCAAAATACCTTGCAAGAGATATTCAATTTTTTGAGGCTCGGTCAGCGGCGCTGGACATTTTTCGATGACGCGAAGTTTTGCGTAGGCATAGTCGCGGAGAGACTGAGGGCTGGTCTGCACCAAGGACATAACTTGTTGCTGCCATTGCAGTAGCGTCAGTTCGTCGGCAAATGCGTCGAGAAAAGCTTTACGCCACGCATCCCAAGTCGGGAAATGCGCGCCAAGAGTCAGGTGCCAATTTTTTGCTGTCCCTCTCAACTTACTTGCGGCGATGAGGCGGGTTGTTTCTGGCGACCATGAAGCAAGCTGCTGCGTTCGTTGAATTTCTTCGATCCACATACGCGCACTTTGCTTGTGGCAGTTCTCGAACAATGGCAAGGTAGACGATACGTCAGGCATGGTTGTCACGTGTATCTGCGGCATGTAAGGAACTTGGTATTGCGGTGACGACGTTGGAGAAAATGGCATTCCAAATGGCGTTTGGGAGTACTGTGGCTCCGTTGCAAGTCCAGGTGTTGTTACGAAAGGCTGCGGTTGCCGCGGCGGCGAGAAAAGTTCTTGCGCTGGCATGGCTGCGGCATTGCCAACGAGCGGCTGCGCGGGAAAGTACAATGGCGGAGGCATGACGCACGAGGCTGCATTTGGGGCTACTTTAACCTTCGTAGTAGGAGGAGAGGCACTGAACTGCACTCCAGGCGAAGCGCACATATAATGTTCATAAGACAAACTGTTCGAAGCAACTGGCGCAGAGGCAGGTCTGGGCGCTTGCATGGGCAAGGTTGCACGGGCGTCTTCCAGGCACGCTGTGAAGCGCTGAACTAATTCTTCTCTTGACCCAGTAGCGTCGATTCCGCGGCGCATGAGCTCTCTCTGAATAAAGTCAGAGCTGAAGCACGCGACTGTAGCGGCGTCGACTTCGGCCCAATTGATGCCCGGCATGGCGCTTACTTCGTACGAGTAGACAAAGGCGTCGTCTAGACCAGCATGGCGAACATGGCGGGGGCTGAGAAACAAAGGCTGCGTCTAGTCAGGCATGGCAGGAGCGGCGTGCTCGAACGGCGAGGCTGCAGGTTCTGTCGTCGACTGCGCCAAATGTGAGGGCGTTGCTGGGGCTTGACGATCACGTGCCAGGCTGGCGTACTACAGAAGTCAGCCTTTATTGCGGCCAATTCTTATTTACAATAATTACACGGGGCATGTGGCTTGAGAGGGGCTAGGAGAGCGCACCGCTTGGCGGGCGGGCGACTACACAACAACACACTCGTCGTCTCCCCAGCTCCGAGCGGCAGCGGGGAAGGCGTCGTCGCTGGGAAGGTGGCGCCATCTGTGGGGTAGTGGCGAACTGTGTGTTTCAGAGGAGCTACTACCTCACAACAGGACCTGATCATGCGCAGAGTTTTAAAATACAGCTCCCGTCTGGGCTTGCTTTCAGAAAACGCGATTAGGTGACGATATATGCCATGAGATCCTTTGGAGATACGTGAATTCGTTGCTATTGTAGGTCCTAACATTCTACCGGCAGTACGTTGTAACAGATATAGGCGCATTCGTAGTGGAGCAAAGGAGGTCATATTCTAGGGTGCGAGCTCCGTCCCCAGTTGAAGATTCCAAACTGGCAATCTGCTGGTTTGTGCTGCTAAGCTGATTTCAGTAGTTTGGTTCAAGTTTATGCGACGGCACAAAGCGACTCGGGCTACGAGGGATGCTGCAGTGAAGGGCTCCGGGAGTATCGGCCACTTAGTGTTATTTAACGTGCGCTCACATCGCACAGTACACGGGCCTGTGCACAGTACACAGGACCAATTGGTTCCAGCGGTAATCTGCTCGTCCCAACTACATATACAGCTTGCTGGTTTAAATTTGAACTGGGATTTGTGGTTCCAGCTGATAGCTTTTTGCTCTTCAATGGAGAGCTTTTTCCATAGTTTGGGTTAATGAAGCTCTTCAGGAAAAAAAGAAATTTCAAGATAAATCTCATCGATTGTACCCACTATAAATTCTACAAACAGTGATGAGAAAACTTTGCTAATTAACCAGTCCTCACTGAGAGTACACATATGTATTGCAGTTGGTTGTTGCTCTTGATTTCCTTAGTCAATATGTTTTGCTAGCTACCAATTTGTATGCAAGCTAACGAGATCCTAGCTCAATACCCTATGAAAGGTGTTGGTAGCTAACCTGCATCATTAACTTAATTTGTAAAATTTGTTCACTCCAATGCAGTTTTCAGAAAAGAACATTTCTTCCCTTAGGCAACACAGCGACAGTTGCTCAGTCTTTCCCAAACAAGGAATGTGAGCCTGCTCTTCTCGTGAACTTGTGTGAATGGAAATAAAATCATGGTAATACATGGATGGCATCACTTCTTGTTGGAGAGACTTTCAGAAACTTTATATCCAATATTTACTGCTGGTACCAGTTGTTGGCCTCCTTCAGTGAAGAAATTTCGTGGAGTAAAAGTGCACAAATCAATTCCTTTTCATCTTGAAGCCCGAGTGGGCTAATTTTTGTTACGATCAGTATAAATTCACTCATTTATAGTACTTATTCTATAAACTTTGTATCATAACATAGGAAAATTTGCTCGTGTGTAAATCTTTGAAGGTGATGATGATGAACACAATAAACTCTAAGAAATTATTACATCTTCGGTGATGCACTCTGCAGATCAATTTTCGAGTGATTATAGCTTGTACAGTACTTTGTCTAAGATAGGTTATGATCGGCATATGTACTTTGTAGTTGAAAACTCTCACATTCAACTGATGAATGGATATTGTTCTTGAGCAATACACGCTTTACTTATTTTCTTCTTCAGTGACTTCTACACATTTCACGTAGCATAAAAACCAGTTCAGCTGCAATTGTCAGTGCACATACTGCGATGCATTTCGACAGAGATTACTTCTCTGTTGCAAGCGATCAACGTGTGCCAGCTCGCCCCGTTACCCATGCTTCTGGCAGAAAACCTTGGCTGCAGCCATAGAATCAGCATTCATGAGTATGCATGACATCTCTGGTCATGTCAGCCAGGTGGTGATGTAAGAGATTTGAGTGCATCTGGGATAGAACGCTCTTAGGGCCATGTAAACCTCCTGCTCCATCCATTTCACAGCAGTTGCTGTTGCCACTTAGCTGACATGAAAGGGGGTGAAGTATGGTATATGTATACACATGATTTTTTGGTATGTTAATGTGCTGAATCATATAGTTGCGATTTGATGTTCTAAAGATGATCTGATCTAATTATATACAGCAAAACATCACTTATTTTATTTAAATTGCCAGAGACAATATGAAGTTAAATTTTTGGGCTACACATGTGCATGTACAATCGAAAGTGAGAGTTGAATATGCACTCATGTGGACACATAGCGGTTAAATGCATCAGAGCGTTGAATGCACTTTTCATAGGACTGGAAATGAAAAAAAAAAATGTAACAGCTAGGAAACGCTGTACCTGAATGTTTAGCATTCAAAAAAATTGTGCACCGGTGTCTGAAGCTTTTTATTACATGATGTGTGCACAATATCCTTCTCTGGAATTAGCAAGGCTGTTGTCCTCACGATCATTCTGCATGCACAAAACTTCAGAAACGCAATGCGATGTGTCTCGGTTAGCCTCAGCAGCTGGCATGGAAAAAATAGCTCACCCAGGACAACGGACAAGGAAAACCAAACAACACAGGCACTTACTGAGTGCGCTATTTTTTTTATGATGCCATACCAACTAGCTCAAATGTCCATTCCACTTCTACCAGCTGTCTGTGGAAGAGTTTTTGGCAGCGAAGAGGGGGCATGCCTAGAGCGTGCGAAGCTGCAGTACGCACGCTCCTCTTCGCTGCTATCGCGGTGGTCGCATTAATCGCCTAGAATCATCACCTATTGGAATAACCTGCGTATCTTAAGGTGCAGGTTACAAGAATAAAGCGGATGGCAGAAACAAAATCGTCGGAGCCAACCCGCACAAGCACATCTCTTACAGTCCCGCTTTTGCCGTCTGCTGGGGCATACTTCCATTTTCGCGCTTTAGGGTCATTCGCGCTAGCGTCGCAGCGACGATGGAATTGGGCCAGCATCACCAAAAATGTCACAGTCTGTAAGCGTGCTGCTTTAGCGTGGGCGCTTCCCACCAGAAGTCGCTGGGAGGACAAGCGCCAATAGAATGTATATATAGTCTAGCTTTTTCTCGCCGGCATCGACATAGCACACACACTGAATGAACGCCGGAATGGTGTAAACTACCACTGTGAGGCGACTCTCGCGACGTACGATGCAGGAATGATGCAAGAATTGCATTATGTAACAGATACAGGTGATCGAGTTTTTACATGGACTTCGATCTATGGCAGCTGGACTGGCTCATATGAAAACATACCACTGGTAAAACGCACCAACTGTAAATGTAACAGCAGGGTTCTAATCGATGTTTGTTTTGCAGAGAGAAATATTAACCCTTCCACTTTTCATTGCGAGGGCTATAGAAGCGCTAGCTGCGGAACAACATATAACACGCATTTCCATCTCGCATCAATATCACCGTTTCGCTGCACCGCATGCAACCACCATGATCAGTGCTTTTACCGGTAGAACTTATTATGCACGACCCTTCTTCAAACACATGCACACACGGTGAACTCTCGTTGTTTCGTGCCCGCTTTTTTAGCTCAAACTTTTGGTCAAATTCTATTCGAACTAAGGGTACCAAGGGTGGACACGTGTGTGCGGCACGGTGGTTTTGTAGCCGCGTGCTCTCTTTGAGCAGTTTTATATTTATGTTTGTTGCAAGTAAACTCTCGAGATTTGCGACAAGACTTTTGAAGATGAAGACGATATATCCAATGGCCATTACGTTTACGGCCAAATTGTGCACATGCCATAGAAGGGATATACATCGTTCCAAGGCCAAGCACCAATGGTCGGGCATATCTCTGTGATGTGCACACCAAACCATCGATGGATTTTTGGAACACGGCGTGTCAACAGTGGTGAGTCGGACAGCGGAGCGCCGTGTGTGCCAGCCCCGCTTTGCGCGTGCGAATCGTGTGTGCGAGGCAGGCACTAGGAGCAGACAGCCGACGTATCAGCAAATCGAGGTGTAGAGGAAGACACCGCAGCACAAGTCTGCCCATTCAAGAGTGGAAGTGACAGCTGTTGGACATTGGGTTCATCGACGCAAGACCACTGCGCCCCGTTGAAGCTTGGAAATGGCAGCCGAGGGATTGAGGGTCTGTGCTGCCACAGCTTCCTTGGATAGGCTGCATAAGCCTACGGTGTTTCGGAACGCCCTCAACGGGACCTGGCTCCTGTTTTCCTGCTGCAGCTGCCTAGTTCTTGGGGGCGGCTGACAGGAGTTCATCAGCGTCTCCTGTGTCCATCTCCGTTCCTCACCTCCTGGCTCTCTACCACCGCCTCCCTGGACGCAACATCAAAGACGCATCGCAGGTCGCCAACCCGCGTCCTTGCCGTCTGCAAGGCATTCCCGCTCCAGATGGGACGCTTTGTGTCCGGTGAACTCTCTCCTTTTTATCTGTAGTGTTTGGCGCGAGTCTAGTGTGTGTTTTTGTTTCTTCAAAAGGCTCCTTTCTATAAAGTATAAACACGGCTTCGTTTTATTTTCTTTGATTCATTTGTTTTCTTCTTCAAACCTGCATGCAAAAGCGTTCCCCTCGAGCCGTCGGGTACACATCACCCCAATTCGCGACAATCTCCACGTGTCAGTACTTCAAACTGTTGAGACTGAAAATCTGTTCAAATTATGGATTGGTTTAGGTTTGGTTTATTAGGGTTTAACCTTCTGAAGCAACTAAGGCTATGAGGGACGCCGTAGTGAAGGTCTCCGGAAATTTCGACCACTTGGGGTTGTTTAATGTGCACTGACATCGCACAGCACATGGGCAAATTATGCCGATTTTAAATTAAGGGTAAGGGGACTGAGAAAGACACAGTTCAGAATGAATGAGAACCCAACCAGACAGTTTGATGCATTCACAGATCTTTTATTTGTTCTTATGTGGCCGCTCATCAGCACTGACAGCATTAAAAGCGGCACCTCATAGATGCCACTCGATCGGCCCCGCATGTCCAAAATAAACTAGACCCATGTCATGACAGGTTCAGGGATATAAATGATTGAATTTATATTCATTGTTGCAAAAATTAGTCCACTCGAGCTTAAAGATGAAAAGGAATCGTTTTGTGCACTTTTACTCCACAAAATTTCTTTAGTGAGGCAGGCCGATGCAGGCACTAGCGGTAAATATTCAATATAAAGTTTCTGAAAGTGTCGCTACAACAAGGATTGATACCTTCCACGTCCTATCATTTTATTTCCATTCATGCAAATTTACGAGCATAGCAGGCTCAAATTCCTTGTTCGGGAAAGACTGAGTGACTGTCTGGGTTGTCTAAGGAAACCAATGTTGTTTTCTGAAAACTGCGTTAGGGTGAACAAAACTTACAAATTAAGTTAATGATAAAGTTTAGTTACCAACACCTTTCATAGGGTACTCAGCCAGAATATCGTCAGCTTGCATTCAAATGGTACCTAGAAAAACCTGTTGATTAAGGGCACCACGAACCACTGCTATTCTTTGTGAATCGCTTTTTTGTGCCGTTTCAAATCATGGCGCTGGTTGAATCTCTTTTGGCACAAGTCACATTGGTAGGGCTTTTCGCCCTTGTGGGATCTAATATGTCTTGCAAGATCTGAATGTCCCGCAAAAGCCATGGGGCACAGCTGGCACTGATACGGCTTTTCACCTGTGTGGGTACGGATGTGTATCGGCAGGTAACTCCTCCGTGCAAAGCTGATACCACAGTGGTCGCAACGGTAAGGACGCTCGCCGGTGTGAGTGCGCTGGTGTTGCTCTAGGGTGAACTTCAGTGCAAAGCTGCTACCACAGTGGTCACAATGGTAAGGTCGTTCACCAGTGTGAGTGCGCTGGTGTTGCTCTAGGGTGAACTTAAGTGCAAAGCTGCTACCACAGTGGTCGCAACGGTAAGGACGTTCTCCAGTGTGAGTGCGCTGGTGTGTCTTCAGATTGGACCTATCTGCAAAGCTGTTCCCACAATCGTCACAATGGTAAGGTCGTTCACCAGTGTGAGTGCGCTGGTGTGCCTTCAGATTGGACCTATCTGCAAAGCTGTTCCCACAATCGTCACAGTGGTAAGGGCGGTCGCCAGTGTGGACTCGGAGATGCACCACTAGTTGGGATCTTCTTTTGAATAACTTGTTGCAGTGGGTGCATCTGTGCAGCTTATCTCCTGCGCGATTATCCCGGTGGTTACCCATGCCAGAAGGAGTAGATTCCATGCAGTGGCCCACAGGGTGCCTTTCACTGGTTGAATCTTGCACAGGAGATGCGCCATGGTCGCTCTGTGTGACGAATGAACCTGTGTTGCACAAGCAGAGTACTTCAAATAAAGTGCCTGAACCAACAATCCAACAGTTCACTTGGAATTAGGAAGAAAAGTTGAATGCAGAGGACACACTGATTAAAAGCTGCGAATGTCTATGAAAAGTTTTATTCAAGAGATCTGCAACAGAGAACGCAGGTCTGAAACAAGATGTCTCTATGTCTTTACAGTCGCATGTGGGCTTAATAGCAAAACAAGTGGCGGTCAGCTATGCTTAGCCCAATGCATAATGCCATTTTTTTTTATTTGTTCCTCAGAGAGTGTCTAATAGGAGGAAAAGGCTAAAGACTAAAAGCCTTACGAGGCCTTGGTCTCCTGTACAATTTCTTGCTGCAATGAACAGAACCCATATCGGTCCTAGTTCGATGAGTATAGTTGACATATCACAGAAAACAACTTTCCAGAATATCGAAGGCCCATATACTCCACCACAGTTCATTAAACTACAGCTTCCATACCCTAAAGACTGCTTTTTGAAAGAGAACCTTAACAAAAGCATATAGGGAGAAAAACTGCAGTTCCTAACCTGGTGAATTCTGCCATGAAAGTACGCCATGTTTGTGGTCCCCGGAGCTCGAGCCTGCATGTGAAAGCCAGATTGCATCTAATTAGCACAAAAGATTACGAGTGTGAACACTCACATGGTGGTATCTGCATGAGGCGGTGAATATGGAATGCACATTCGTAAAACAGCTTTCCCAGGTTGTGTACATTCAGTAAGGCGAACTTGAAAAGAAGCGAGTTCCAAAGCAAACATTCCCGACTTTTAATCTGCATGCAGACGACTACTATACTCATGCTCACGAAAAACTGACAGTTGCCTACAAATTTATAGGCTTACCGAAACAAAGCCAACAGCTATTATATAGACGAATGAACATGCACAATTTCTGGCTTCAAGAGAAGAGCAGTAAATGTCTGCCTACACAGGCTTAAGAACTAACGAGTGTCAGTTATTTTTAACAACACAGCACATTGACCGAGCACTCTTCTTTTAATAAACATTTTACACCCGTTATACTGCAACAGGAGAAAAAAAAGGACTTTCAGAGAATAGCTACTGGTAAAAACGCCCGGGTTACAGCTGCCAACGAATGTTGCCAATATGCCCAAAATAATATTCCGCCTCCACATTCTCCAAGAGCGCAACTAATTAAGTGGAAGCACGTCTGCAACTGCACACTACTCTGTCTTAAGTGCAGTTAGAGCATACCATATTTACTTTTGTGACACCCGCATCTCAAATTTCGGGAAAGAGAAATCAGGGCTAAAAAAAGGAATAAACAACTGTGACGGAAGTTTCTCAATGCGCTGGTCTGAAAGAGGTTTAAGGTGGCCAGCTTTTCCAACACCATGGACAGCACGGAAGAAGTCCATCCCTGAGAACATGATGATCAGGTGAGCTCATTGGACAGTAACGAGAGTGAGAGTTGATGATGCATCCGGAGCATCACCAACACAAAGGGAAGTCTAAGACCCATTTCCATGCATTCAACCCAGCAGAAGCCAGGAGGGAAGCTTGCGTATTGTACCACAGGTGGGTACCCAGTGGCACAGGGAATCCAACCCAGCACATCCTACATGCGAGATGCACGCTCCAATGACTAGGCCATTGTTGCAGGGAGACTTAATGTAGCGAGAAACAGCGAGTAAAGGTGCAACTTGCCATCAGTTGTTGCATTATTCTGAGCAGAAATCACAGCATCACTATAATCATTTCACGGACATCCTGTGATGCAAGGGAACCGGTCGGGCAAAACTACTAAACGGACACTGCGGGTGAGAAAATCTGGTAAAACTGGCGCTGCATTGTGCAACAGTGCATAGCACCACTACAGCACACAGGCTAACATAAACATAGGGAAGTTTTTTAAAAGGCTTCGCATTATAACAAAACAATTTCCAACTTAAAGAAAAAAAAAGCTTGTTGTACCACCATCATGAAATGAAATCCATACACGATTAATTCCACGTGTGCAGATCAACATTCAGTACTGTTAGAAAACTAATATAAACATTGTCACAGCACACTCCACACAGCCAAAATGAACGATGTCAGAATGCAGGCTAAATGAACATAGCAATAAATACAGTTTGGACAGAGTCAGAAATGCAATATGCAATGACAAAGTGAGGTCAGTCACTTAACTGTGACCGACAACAAGGAATCATACTGCACTCTTCACCAAAGCTAAAAGGGCGCCCATAATCCAGTACACAGTGGCAAGCACAATAGATTATAAAATTCAGCACATGATACAGCACAAGTTTTGCAGAGCTACTGTCTTCACAAAGCCCCAACCATGAGTGCAAAGTGGTGGAGTTGCATCGAATTACGTAAGCAAGCATTTGCAGATTCGAGGTCGATTCGAGCACAAGAATCAGGATAAACATTGATATGTCAGACACAGAGGCACGAAAGGCTAAAAGTTCCAAAGCATGCAATTCTCATCATTTATGTTTCTGCTTCGATTGAAAACTTAAATATAGTATAAATGAAAAAACATTTCATCCACATAACAGAACAATTACACAAGTACCAGCATAATTACATTTGTTATTGCCATTTACCATTTATATTTTTATATTGCCATTTATATTTTTGATTGCGCATAATATTTTGGAACCAATGCGCCTCCTTTGTTAAAGGTGCCCACCAGATGTTTAGTTTTTTTTTTCAATTTTTTGTGTGACAATGCTGCTAAGTGACGTGCGATGTCCTTCCGACACTGGCACAGACTTTCTTATAAAAATATACAACAATCTCCTGAATGTTATAACTGCCCTAAAGCATATGCCAATCTGACCCATTGTCTTCTGGAATGCTCCACGGCCATTCTGCCTCTGAGTGACCAAATAATGTGATTCTATGATTACTACTAATTGCCCACCAAGAGAGTACACAAGTTGAACTTCACTGGACTGCTCTATGTGGTCAGGTGTTCTGTTAGTACCCCGACTGGTATGGGAATCCCATTGAGAGCTTAATTTAAACTGTTCAACCAATGCATGCCAGTGACTTCTCCAACACGACTCTTGAGCTAAGAAGAAGAAAGAACTTCGTGCCTGTATTTATTCCCGTTACTCCCTTCTTCCCTCTCCGTCCCAAGCCTAATGCCATTCCTGTGAAAGCATTTTCGAAATGAGTTCACAAAATAAAATTTTGTTTTGACGGCAGTTCCCATTTTCTTTATTGTTTAAATCCCTGTAATTCAAGCAAAATCATTAAAAACGCTTCCATCTCACTTTGTGCATAAACACAGTGCACTGGGATCATTGCACAAGCAATCTTCTAGCTTATGAGCATCATGCAATAGAGTCATGAAAGGATGGCAGGCGTGGCATCGAAGGGTTCTTGCTCTGGAACCTTGAACACATTGGCTTACCAGTAACGGCCTGCAAAATAACGGAGAACAAGTAAGCGTCACTATAAAACAAACACAAATGCCACAAGCAGCGGCGTCTGTGCTGTGATGTTAATAGCAATGTACAAAGGAACAAGAATGCACAAAATCCACGCCTGACTACACATTCTGTCACCTTCTTTATTCTAGATGTGTTCACAGCAGTAGGTTGCATTGAAAGGTTCTTCATCAGGCATGTACTCTGTGTCCTCCTAATGCTACTCCTTATGCCTGCAATTTTAAACAGAGCGAATTCAGATTGTGACCCGAGTCGTGAGCTAGTCCGGGTCACGCTCACATTATGATCTGTGTTTTCACAACGACGGTGCATGCTTAGCTTTTTGCCTCCATTTTTAAAAACAGTGGAGAGGAGGAATGATCTACTGCCCCAATCAAGGACACCTGAGGGCGAGGCAAGCCGGCGACTTCTGTGGGTGACCGAAGAAGAGGGTATCGGAGAAGCAAGGAAGACTGAATTTTCTCCGACACCCGTAGCTAGTTTAAGTGGGTGCAGTAATGAGCTGGTAGCTTTGTCTGAGTCCTTCCATGCTGTTGAGAGTTCTGACGTAAAAACAAATCAGAACTGATCAGCATTATGCTTAAAAATGCGGCCCACGCAACTTGAAACATGTAACCAAAAACATCAGGGTACAAACCTAACCCAAAGAGCACCAGGCCAAGAACATGCGTTCGTGTGCCTTAATTCAGATGTCTATAGCCAAACATATGCGCGGCCGAAAAGTATGACCAGACTACCAAGCAGGCAGCAGATCAAAGGATGAGAAACTGGTCATGCGGTCTGGCCACATATGAGGCTGCAGGGACCTCAGGGGATAATGCACCGCGCCCAACATTCAGGGTTTTTTCCCCATGGCATCGACCGACTGCCTGATTACAATGCGACCGTATGCCTTGCCACAGAAAAAATCTTTGACTTGTCATGCCACATGACTACGTTTGTGGCTGTGCCCTAATGGTCGCTGTCGTGACATGTGACAACACAGTACGTAGGTCAGGATGAGATCTCTTCCACTGACCCTTTGAAGGTACTACTAAACATACAAATATGGCAATATTCATGCATTACAACCAGCCAAAACAAATTCAATACAGCCTTTTCAATCCGGGAAGTGAGAAATATGTGCACTACCAAACAAAGGATTTGCTCAACCAGAAAAAGAAAACATCAGTTGTGATTTGAACCCCTCGGAGGAGCAGTGGGAGGCTATTCTGCTCAGCGATGATCCTGACCGTCAGCACTGGCTGGTGGGGAGGGCCACAGGAGCAGCAGCAGCCAGTGGAATACCGGACTAGGCGGCCCACCCACATGCTCTGAGAATACTGAACAAATAAAGATGTTTTTAATCCATCAATCAATCAATAACTGCACTGCAAAAATAACCACTGGCTTACTTACATGCGATTTTGTCAGCTGAAACTTCCATGCACAAATATTTTCCCAAATAACAGACAAAAAAGCAGATATGAAATAAATTATGCGATGGCTAGAAGAAGAGGCGTTACCACAACTAAGAAAGGCAACAATTTGTGAACCTCGAGGAGGTAGTGCGTAACTGTCAAGGAACTCTTACAAAACACACAATGGCTAATGAGCTATCAAGACTCCAAGAAAAAGCAGAATCAAAAAATCACACGACACGTCACAGAAATCAAACGAATATAGCGCAGAATACAAAGGATACCTTGGATGGGAAAAATAATAAAAAGACCAGGATTATTTAAAGCTCAAAAAAAAAAGAACAGCCAGAAGAAAAAAAACAATGTACCACTTTAGCGTACTAGGTGAGGTGGCACTCGCCATCGGCCTGATGTAAAAAACCAACATGCCAACAGTTATCTATTAATCTAGGGGAGATCTCTTGGTGCGTGGTACAAAGACACATCCTACAATACATTGTTTTATAGGACAGGAGTATTAAACTATGTGTCAGCATAGACTGGCTGCAGTTCTTCCTCTGCAGTGCTCTTTCCCCTGGCTACTGGTGCTACTCCAATGTCTGCAAAACTGAGAACACAAAAAATGGCACAAAACACACACAAACGACACCAGCATTGTTCGATATGGCTATGGTTGAAGTTGATATGGTTGAAGTTGAAAGTTCATTAAGGAATTCAAACAAAATTAGGAGCGTATACAGCGAAGTACAAGACCACAGGCAGGACCTCCCATGAAAATAATTTTCAATAAGCAACAAAATACACAACACATTAATAAGCGACACAGAGAATAAATTAGGTACATAGTGTAAAATGAGTTACTGAAATATTTAAATACAAACAATATAATGCAGGAGAATGTACAATAAAACACTCACAGATGCCGCGATACATGGGATCAATAACAAAAAAATCCCACATTCTTCATTGCCTGCAAAACCGAGAACACAGAATAAGGCACAGCACACATACAAAAAAGACACTGGCGTTGTTTAATATGCCTAAGGGATGTAGTCTTCTTTTTAAAGTAGACCATTTAGTGGAATTGAAGGGTATCATGCATTTTTCAATCCTGTGAAGCGGCTGTATTAGGACGCGGAGAAAGATTTTATCCGTATACAAACAAACAAAAAAGATGGTGATATACTGTGAGGCTGTTTGTACCAGCTTTCAGCATAAATTGCTGGTTACAGGTACCGCCATCGGGATATGGTTCACCAGCTTCCACATGTCACCATAACGCACCACGAACGGTTATCACACAAATCACCACCGAATTCATAAATCATCAGCCCTTTTACCGCAAAGCTCTAGACTGCAAAAACACTAACTGTTGCATCTGCTATGAGATTAAGAAGACAGAAGAATGCAGACATCCGAGGAGAAATGAGAACGGCGCGCAATCTAGCTCCAAGAACGTGCTGTCTTTGCTAAAGCCTGCTAGGAGAGAAATAAGGCGTGGAAAGTTCACTGCCTATCGATTCAGTGAGATGAACATGGCTGAAGATACACACGTTATGAATTTACATAAATTAATGCCAATTACTGCCTTGCAATTTATTGAGTCTACTTGCAAGCAGTTTCAAAGTGTTGAAGTGCCAGGTTTAAAGGGATAACTCCGGCAAGTATCACTGAAGAAAATTTGTCTAGTATTGCGGTTATAGACTTCTGCGGCTTTCATGTTACTGGTACAGGCGTTAACAAGTTTGATTCTTTCGTGACTGCGCGGTGACATTTGGGAACGCGCGCACAAAGACGGATCATGTCTGCACTAGCGCACGCTGCAAAAGTGAGGTTCACCGGGTCGCACGAAGCTATCTTTGCTCTGTATGCGCACAGATTCCCTTCTGCAAAGCTTCTCCTTCTCGCAGACTAACAACACACAAAATCGAATATGTAAAGCAAGAGCAAGAGATTGAGGAACTCGCACAACCGGCAACAGACACAAACGCAAAGCGTGCGATTGTTGATGCCGCCCGTGATGCCGCTTGCCCCGCCGTACATTTTTCTAATGGTTGTATTAACTCTGTGGTTGACATGGGCACACTCAAATAAATAAAAACAAACATATCAGGATCATGCAGACAGCCTCAATTAAGTACTAATGCCGCAGCTAAGTTTGATCTGTGTGCAAAGTATAGTTGATTGAAAACTGGTTGCCAGTTGTAACTTTCTTGCGCGATCGGAAGCAAAACCAATTTTCAACGCTGTTCGTTTCGATATCGCACCCGATGGAGCGCAATGCTTGAATTTTATACCCCTGTCACACGGCCAGTTTCAATGGCTATCGGGTCGAGGGCCATCGAGATTTCCGATCGCCATCGAACTTGAGGGGAATTTTATATCCGCGGCTTAGCTTTTACGTGCGATGGTTTACTCATGTGTAAAGATATTTCTCCACCGTATTGAAACTACTGTCCACCGACGCGTTGAATGCGCTGCACTATAAAAAAAAAAAAATAGAACGCGTCTAGCTCGACGCGTAACGCATGTCCCGCGCCCCCTGAACTTTTTGAGAGGCCAGGGCCTTTGTTACAGGGTCCTGATCATGCGTAGAATTTTAAAATAAAGCTCCTGTCCGGGGCTTATTTTCGGAAAACGCGATAAGGCGACGCTATGCAACGAGATCTTTTGGATAATTGCGATTGTAGATGGTAACATTCTACTTCGGCAGTTGTAATAGATTTGAGGAGTAAAGGAGGTGTTACCCTAGCGTGCAAGCTCCCTCTTCCTTTTCCCGCAAACGCACAAAGAATTCCGTACATCTGCCGGATTAAAAACAAAAATTCTGGGTCGAGCAATCCAATGGCCTGTAATCAGGGCCAAATATCGCTCAGAAAATATAGCTTACATAGGACAATTGCAGATTGGGTAAGTTGGTGTAGATTGATAATGGTGGTACAACAGTGCAAACACACACAAACCAATAAGGAACAGACTAGATGCACAAACCAGCATTGGTTTCTGCGTCTTGTCTTTTTCTTAGTCTGTGTGTGTTTGCGCTGTTGAACCGCCATTATAGCTTACGTATTGGCTGGTGGTGAGTTTTATGGAGTTTTATATTTTATATATATAACACGAGACATTTCCACAAGGGCACTTTCTCCAATGAGCAGAAGAGGATGAAGAGACCTGCAAACATTCAGAATAAAACAGTGCAAAATATTTTTCCTCACTTTGTCCAGCTTTGCGCTAATTACAGCTTTGCAGCCTATTGCATCTATTTCCCCGCAGATGCAATTAAGTAGCAGGTTTAAAACCCCGGCAAGCTCCACTGAACAAAATTTGTCTGTTATTGAGGTGATACACTTATGCGGCTTTCATGTTACTGGTAAAGGCGCTAATAAGCCCAAATCTTTCGTGACTGCACGGTGACATTTGTGCACGCTGCAAAAGTGACGTTCACAGGGTCGCATGCAGTTATCCTTGCTCTTATGGCACATAGATTTCCTTCTTCAAAGCTTCTTCTTCTCACAGACTGACAGCATGCAAAATCGAATATGTAAAGCAACATATTGATGAACTGGCACAACCGCAACACACAAAAAGTGTGTGATTGTTGATGCTGCGCGCAATGTAGCTTGTCCAATCATACACATTCATACTGGTGTGGCACCACAGGGACAGGGACAGAGATAGAGTGACAACAACACAAGTGCTCACTTGAAATACTGTTCAAACATTGAAAAGAGCCCGTTGTACAAGAAATAAAGTTCAAAAGGGTTGAAAATTGGGCGAGTTGGTACGAATTCATACTGGTGTGGCACCACAGGGACAGGGACAGAGACAGAGTGACAACTCACTCTGTCTCTGTCCCTGTGGTGCCACACCAGTATGAATTCGTACCAACTCCCCCAATTTTCAACCCTTTTGATCAATCATACACATTCCCTGTATTCCCTGTACATATTCCCTGTATTTAAACGTGCCCATGGGCACGTTTAAATAAAAAAAAAAAAGCATAATGAGGACCATGTAGACCGTCACAAAAAGTTTGATCTGCGCACAAGGTGTACATCATTGAAAACTGACTGTTAGTTGTGACCTTCCAGTGTGATCGAAAACAAAACCGAATTTTGACACTGTTTGTTTCGATCAAGATTGGTTTCGATATCGCACCCGATGGAGCGCAGTGCTTGAATTTTATACTCGAATTTTGTATCCGCGGCTTAACCGGATGGTTTATGCATCGCCAGAGCGTACTGCACGCATAGAAACCATAAGTGGAGGTATTTCTCCACTTTGTTGAAACTACACTCCACCGACCCATTGTGAACAATTTTTTATTTGCTGAATCCAATATAGAAGGGGTAAGCTTGGTGTTACCACGCGCAATAGTAAATCCTCTATGGAGCGCATATACTAGCATGAGTGGAGTTCTACATGGAAGTTCTATATGTGTTGCAGTTTGTTGTTACTCTTGTTGCTGCTTGCTGAGTGGGGTTGGAAGCTGTACATGTGCTCTCGCTATGAAGGCAACATCTGTGCCGTCCTGCAAGGTGACTGTTATTTTATCGTAGGTTAAAGCGGCGGCTGGTTCCAACAGCTGCTGGTCAAAGCAGCTGTTGGGAATGTACTAATAACCCAACACTGCTTGAACCAGCAGATTCCCAGTTTGAAATTTTCATATTCCCTTTTCTGCAACATACAGAGACTTCATATTCATATGGCAGATTAAAAAAAAATTTCTGTGGCTAATTAATTCACCTATAATCGAGACCAAACATTGCTGATAAGATGGCGTAAGTGTTGTATTGCATTGAGTTTTATGGCACATAAGCGACTACGACTATCGTACGCCAACCAAAGGATAGAATTTGTTTGCTTTTAAGAAACCTCTGAGATGTTTAAACTCTCATAGTTTGTTAACCTCGCTTCTTTCAAAACTATAAAAACACTAGACATGTCCACAAGCGCACTTTCTCCAAAGAGCAAACAAGGGTGAAAAAACATTCAACAGTGGAAAATGTTTTTCCTCACTTTGTCCAGTTCTCCACATGAACACAAAATATGATTTATGCTGACCACTTCTCCGCACAGCTCTCGCATTGCTGTCTCTTCTTTTGCGAGAATAAAACTGTGTGGTGCGTGCATCCAATATATGCAAAGGCAACATGAAATGACTTCAATTGACGACACCTCTAGGAAAAAACTAACAGCGCTGGTACACTGTCAGGCATTCATGCCTTTTTATCAGCACATACACAAAATGAGTGCAGTACCCTTGCTGAGTGCAGTACCCAGTGCAGTACATCGCTGACAAGATAGCACATGTGTTGTCTTGCATTGAGCTTTATAGCACATAAGCGACTATGACTATCGTACCCCAACCAAAGGATAGAATTTGTTTGCTTTTAAGAAACCTCTGAGATGATTAAACTCTCATAGTTTGTTAAGCTTGCTTCTTTCAAGACTATAAAAACAGTAGACATGTCCACAAGTGCACTTTCTCCAATGAGCAAACAAGGATGAAAAGACTGGTAGACATTCAGAATAAAACAGTGGAAAATGATTTTCCTCACTTTGTCCAGCTTTGTGCATGAACATAAAATATGATTTAGGGTGACCACTTCTGTGCACAGCTCGAATATTGATACTTCTTTTGCAAGAATAAAACTGTGTGTATGCATGTGCACGTTCAATACATGCAAAGGTGACCTAAAATGACTTATGTTAATGACTTATATAGGAAAGAGCTAGGGCTGGTACACTGTCAGGCATTCATGCCTTTCAGAACCTGTTAATTTTTTCTGCTTAATAAATGAGCCAATCCGAAGCTTTGCAAGAATTGTTGAACATATATACTGATTTATGGCTGATTTATACTGTAATTTGGGCATTTAAATTCTTGCAGAGGGGCTATTGGCAATTGTCCAAACAATATTTGGAGTCAGCACAGGATCATCCGACACTTGACCCCTAATGGGATACAATATATGCTTCAAACAATTTTCTTGTTTGATTGAGCAGCTTTGGTAACTAATGTGAATAGCTTTCAACCTGACATCTTAATTAGCAAATTATTTAAATTTCTGTTATTTAATAAGAAATATTCACCTTAAAAATGGTCATGGAATTATTTGACTTAATTCCCGCATTTCAGTGCTAATCTTTGCTCTCTCTCTCTGCTTGATCAAAATGCTATACTTTTCAGTGAAAATGGAGCAAGTCTCATTTTACCTCAGTACCTTCTTGAAGAATCTTTAAACCAGTTTTTTCTCTATATAAAATGACTTCAATGAATTGTTTGCGATGTAACTATGACCTCCATTCTCTTATAAAAGGTTTTACTAGGTGTATGCTATGGTTTACTTCAAAATTTCATTCATTCATTTATTCATTCATTTAACTGTTTATTTACTTAATACTACCTCAAGGGCCCTGCGTACGACATGACTGAGTGGGTTACAGATCGTAACATTGCTTCACTTGATGAGTTGAATAGTGATGGGTCAGTGGACGGGAAAGTCATTCCAGTCTTTCGCAGTGTGTACAAAAAATGAAGGCAGATGTGCGGATGTGTGGGCAGGCGGAGGATAGGCGGTCTTTTCATGGTTCGTGCAGCTGGAGGTGCAGTAGGCAGGGAAGATAACAGACTCGTGCGGAACATGATAATAGAATTTGTGACGTAGACATAGTCTTGCAATGTGACGCCGGTTAGTTAAATCTATGAGATGAGCATTTTAGTTTGGCGACACTTTCATGATACGAATAAACACAACCTAACCTAGCAGCGTGGTTTTGATTTGCTTCTAGTGTATTGGAAAGATTATATTGATTAGGGTCCCAAACAGTGCATGCATACTCTAGTTTGAACATGCAGAAAATGAAAGTAATGTTCAACAGTCCCAAAGGGAACAGCAGTTCACAATTCACAATGGCAGTTTACCAATATCCCTCAAAGGAAAGGTATACAACAGCTGTATCTTACCGGTACTCACCTACGGGGTGGACACGTGGAGGCTAAAGAAAAGTGTTAGCTTAAGTTAAGGACAACGCAGCGAGCTATGGAAAGAAAAATGATAGGTGTAACGTTAAGAGATACAAAGCGGGTGGAGTGGGTTAGGGAAAAAACTCTGGTTAATTGCATCCTAGTCGAAATCAAGAGGAAGAAATGGGCTTGGGCAGGGCATGTAATGCGAAGGCAAGATCACCGCTGGTCCTTAAGGGTAACAGAGTGGATTTCAAGAGAAGGCAAGCAAAGCAGGGGACAGCTGAAAGTTAGGCAGGCAGATAAGATTAAGAAGTGGCGGCAGCTGTCAAAGGAGAGGGTTGATTGGAGAGACATGGGAAAGGCCTTTCCCCTGCAGTGGACGTAATCAGGCTGATGATGATGGTCTATAGTCAAAAAGAAATTCCAGAAATTGAAAATAGCCCCGAAGGAATCTCCCAATTAATCAGTTACTCAAGCTTTTAGCATCCGCAGGACGTGAACAAATAATAAGCAGTTAACTCCTTAAAAACACTCCATCATTATCAAGCCAGATCTTACATCTAATATTTACCCAATCTTTAGACACCGGAAGCGTTCCTGACAATTGGAAGGTAGGTTAAATTGTTCCCATTTTGAAAACAGGTGATCGTGCATGCCCAGCTAACTATCATTCAGTATACGTTAATAGCATATCTTCTAAACTTCTAAAGCGTGTTACAGCCTCAAGCTTAATGTCCCACCTTGATTCAATTAATTTCTTTAATCCTATCAGCATGGCTTCAGGAAATCACTTTCATGCGAAACACAGCTGGCTGAGTTCACCCAAGGCATACTTAAGGACGTGGAAAATAACCTCCAAACAGATGCAATCTTTAAAAAACATTTCAAAGGGATTCGATCGTATATCTCACAACCATCTGCTGCCGAAACTTTTGTGCCTCAGGATTCCTGCAAATCTAATATGCTGGCTAGAACATTTTATAAAAGGGCGCTCACAGTTCACATCTACCAATTACATCCATTCATCCTTAACAGATGTAACATGGGGTGTCCCTCAAGGGGTCAGCCTATCACCATTACTTTTCTTAGTATACGTACATTAACGACCTACCCTCTAACATTCAATGTAAAATTCGCCACGCACCCGCCCCGCCACATGGAGCTGATATGGGTGCCTGCCCACTCCAGGAATCCCGGAAACGAGGCCGCCAACGCTTTAGCCCGAGGTTCTCTTAACCGGGCACCGGCGGCCTCCGACCTGGGGTTCTCGCGGGAGCGCATGCACTCATTCAGTGAAATGACACAGACCTGCAACGCTGAGCGTCGGCTCTATACCTTCCACCCCATCCTTCCCTCGATCATTAGACACTTTGGAGGTGGCTCCAAGCCCGCACTTTACCCTCCCCACGCTCGCGCTATCACCAAGTTTACACAAACCCCTTCTGCACCCTCTGCCACCACCCCAAAGCCACTAGATCTCGACCATATTCTCTAACCCTGCCCGGCGGATCCTCCCCCGCGGGGCCTGGAGAACCTTACCACTTGGGAGGCTTGGGAAACCACACTGCGTTCTGAGGACCCAGCCAAGCAATCCATCACCACAAGCCGGGCTGCCAGCGTCATGAGCCTCCGGGACATGAACGTTTGAGTGCAGTGGGGCCGTGCGGAGGCCCACGGACCTTTTGTAAGCTCTGTAGCTTGAAGATGCGTGCAAAGTACTGATTGTCAAACATGCGAGCTTTGAGATTCAGTTCCCGCACTTTGTTACGGACAGACTTCGGAATGAAGTGCAGCTCTGCTGGAGAGTTTGTAATGTAATCTTCAGGAGGCATGCTGTGCCCAAACTCCCCTGTTGCAAATAAAGTTTTCACCGCGATCGAGCTTTAAGCTAAATTGTTTTTTAGAGCGCAGCTCTTTGGCGTCCGTTCCTGGGTTTCGCGTCGTCGTCGGCGTCGGCCTCGTAACCAGCTCCGCCCCCAATGTCACGCTTTTCAATTGGTCGAAATGCTCGTGACGTCACAGTGCGCGAATTTCAAATGGGGCCAATTGTACTTGGGCTAGTAACCATGCAACCAATCAAAGGGATCGTATAGTGATGCTGCAACTAAGTTGGACTGAGTTTAGTTAATTGCTTAATTAATCAATTAGCCTAATTAATATAGAGGAGAATGAAGAGGTCAGAACAAAAGAAAAGACGCGCGCCGCAGCGACAACAGCGTCCGCGGAAGGAGACGCTGCAACTAAGTTGGACTGAGTTTAGTTAATTGCTTAATTAATCAATTAGCCTAATTAATATAGAGGAGAATGAAGAGGTCAGAAGAAAAGAAAAGAAAGACGCGCGCCGCAGCGACAACAGCGTCCGCGAAAGGAGACGCTGCTGAAAAAAACAGATAAGTACGAAGCCGCGTTCCCTCCACCACCACGCACTTCCCCACTCAGTAAGACGTTGCTCGTTTCATATACGTTGTGTCGAACATCCTACACAGTTCCAACAATTGACAGGTTAATGACAGAACACGATGGATAGAAATACAATAATATAAATATGAAATAGCCTAATTAACCTTTCTAGTTAGACCGCATAAATCAATAAAACCAAGAACGAAATTGGTCGAGTTGGGGAATCGAACCAGGGTCTCCGGAGTGCGATACGAGCACGCTTGCCACTCCGTAATGCCAGCTGAATGGTTTGGAATGAACAAAGGCGCGTCTAGCGTCTTCGTTCACTCCCATCTTCCCCCTTTCCCTTACGGCGAGGTGCAGGTGTCCACCCAGATATGCGAGAGAGATACATTTCCTTTCCTCAAAAAATAAATTTACCGTCCAGCAAGGCGTGCAGCCGAATTGGCGATGGCGTTCTGTGGACTCCCTGGCAGCGTTGCAAGATGCTGTCGCGTTCCACTCTTACAGGCGAAGCTTAACATGTTAACCACACATCAGTAACACACGCAGACAGCCAATGGACTCGTCATTCGCTGGCAGCACTTGATTCATCATTCACAACCACATTCTTAACGTACGCTCCCTTGCCGCACATGCCAAGGACGTACACCACGATCACATTCTGCGCCATTCCTCTGTACTTTGCTTTGCTGAAACCTGGATGGATCCCGAAGAGCCTCTCGAAATCATAGATTTCCTATACTGCTGTGCTGCTCGCAGAGACCACAACAGAGCGGCGGGAGTCGCTACTACTTGCGCACAGGTCTCTCTGCAATACCAGTCGAAATGTTTGGCACGTCACATGAAGTTGGCGAACTGTGCGCCGCAAAGTTGCCCAACGGCTTGCTGGTAGTAGCTGCCTACTTCGCCCCTACCGCACTCACGAAAGACGTCGTGCACTTCCTGCAACTCGCATTAACCGTCCATCGATCCACACCGATGTTAGTAGTGGGGGACTTTAATGTTGACATAAAGACAAACAGCAATTTCCTAACACTTATGCGGGAGAACATCCCGTTCCTCTCGCTCGTAACGCGTCCCACGGCTGTGACAACCTCGCGAGGCACTTGTATAGATCTCGTCTTTGAGAATCAAGCATTGGTGTACCAAGTCGAACATATATCAGTCTATTTCTCCGACCACAAAGCTTCCTTCATGACTGTAAAGAACTGTTAGTGGAGTCTTTGTTAAAGGAATACGTGTGAAAAATAAAAAAAAATTCTGTGATAGCGCATACATGTGTTGCTCGATTTCTTTGCCTCAATCTATCGAAAAGGTGAAACAGCTTATTTGCTGCGCTCAAATTTCGCATTAGGAAGTAACGTAATCGTCGGTAATTTTTTGAGTAAAGGAAATGGCGCAGTATCTGTGTCACATATCTCGGTGGACACCTGAACCGCACCGTTATGGGAAGGGATAAAGAAGAACGAGAGAAAGAGGTGACGTAGCGGAGGTCTCCAGAATAATTTCAACCACCTGGGTTTCTTTAACGTGCACTGACATCACACAGCACACGGGTGTTTTTTACGTTCCGCCTCCATCGAACGCTGCCGCCGCGGTCGGAGTCGAACTCGGGTACTCAGGCTCAGTAGACGAGCGCCTCAACCACGGAGCCACCGCGGCCGGTACGCTCTGACCTGCGAAACCACTCTCCCAGGGGGACAGTTATGCGCTTTTCCTTTGCTTTCGAAGCTGCCGCTCTTCATCGGTTTCGTAGGGGGCCAGTTATACGCCTTTCCTTCAGTTTTGAAGTACATCCTTGTCCTTCAACATACAGGATCTTCACACTGTTTATCTGCCAGAGTAAAAAAAAACATTCTGGGCGCAATATAATGTCCTGTAATCAAGACCAAACCTTGCTGACAAGATATTGTTTGCATTGAGTTTTAGGGCCCATCAGCAACTACGACTATCTTCCGCCAACCAAAGCACAGAATTTATTTGCTTCAAAGAAACTTCGATGGTGCTTAAAATCTGACAGTTTGATAAGCTTTCTTCTTTTAAAAATATGAAAACACAAGACACATGTCCTCAAGCACTTTCTCCAACGGGTGAAAAACAAAGGCGAAAACAAATAAAACAGTGGAAAGTGTTTTTTCCTGATAACTTTATCCAGAAGGGTATATGCTTGGGCTTGTTGGTTCATATTTGAAAGGTAACAACGTAGCGCACAGAGACAAGGACACAGAAAGACAGACAACACACGGCGCTAACTTACATCTCAGCAAGGTATCGATGCCTGCCGAAACACACCGGTCAGCCTCTTGTTCAGGGACGATTCGGGAAATCTGGTGAACAAACGTGAGCCGCTCCGACGAAGACGAACTTGGCTCCAGAGCTAACTTAGGACCCAACGACAGAACAGATTTCACATGGTTGGTGATATGTAAGTGAGCGCCATGTGTTGTCTGTCTTTCTGTGTCCTTGTCTTTGTACGCTACGTTGTTACCTTTTAACTTTATCCAGCTTTGCATGTTAAGCAGTGTGGATATGTTTGTACGTCTAATATGCGAAGGTAGCATAAAATGACCTCAGTGAATGCCTCCAATAGGAATGAGAGCCCGTGCACTGTCAGGCATTCATGCCTTTACGTCAATGTATAGACAGAAATGGTGCAGAGCCTTTTCTTTTGTTCTTCTCAACAAATGAACAGACTTGCGACTGCATGCATTGTTCTGAAGATATTATTGATTTATGATAGATTTATACTGTAATCTGGGCATTTCTTATTGTGTTGTCTGCATCATTTCTGCTGAGAGCACAGACTCATCTGATAGTATATTCCTCCAGGCTTCATATTTAATAGAATTCGATATATGCTTTACACAGTTTTCTTGCTTGATTGAGCAACTTTGATAGCAAACGCCAAGAGCTTTCAACCTGAAAACTTAACAATAAGCAAATTATTTTTATTTCCCTTTAATCAGACCAGTTCACCTGCATGATACCCAATTACGTAATCACATGACCGAAGTCCTGCATGAAAGTTTTAACCCTTGCTCTCTCTATTTCAACAAAATGCCTTACCTTTAATTAAAAATGAAGTGGGTATTACTTTACCTAAGCACTTACTTGAAGGAACTTTAAACCAAACCAAACCAATAGTGATGGGGTCAGTGTGGAGCACGATGTCGGCAGCAGAGTCACTTCATGTCTTTCGCAGTGCGTACAAAAAATGTAGACAGATGTGCGGGCGGGTGAGGATAGGTGGTCTTTTCATGGTTCGTGTGCCTCGAGTTGTGGTAGGCAGGGATGATAAGACTTGTGCGCTATGTCATAACAGAATTCATGACATAGACATAGTCTTGTGATGTGACATCATTTAGTTAAATTTGTGAGATGAGCACTGCATGTTAGTTTGGTGACACTTTCACGATAGGAACAAGCAGAGAAGATGAACCTACAGCGGCGTGGTTTTGCATTGCTTCCAGTGTATTCTTCAATTATTAAGATTACGGTCCCAATTACTCATGCACACTCTAGTCTCGGCAGTACAAATGTTACATAAGCTAATGATTTCAACGATGGTGGTTGAAAGCTTATAAAGTATAGAGCTTATAGACTGCCGTTTGAAAAGAATGTTCCCTCTTGATTTCTTCGTGCCGAGCTTGTGCAGCAACTTCATCTGCTTTCTAATTGCCACTGATTCCGAAGTTGCTCAGAACTGTGCAAACGGCTGTTGTTATATTGTGTATGATGTCGCCGATTTCTGGTGTAACTGCATTTGTACGGTGAAGTCAGGCACGTGAGTATGCTTAGAGAATCAGTTGAAATGATGCCGTTCACAATGTTATCATTTATTATTTTTTCTACAGTCTCTGAGAAAGGGCGTAACACTCTGCGATGATGATGGGCGCACTCTGAGATAGTAGTAATGTCTTTCTCAATATTTTTGTGCTACGGCACTGCCAAGGTAGCATTCTGATTTTGAACCATTGGCAAAAAATGCTGCATATTCATCGTATTTTTAGTTTCCTAAATATTCTTGTAATATCTGTTCATTAGCTGTTTATTTTTTCTGAAAATGTGTCAATGTTGCATTAAAGGGAAGTATGTACAATATAGCATTATGGCCTGCGTTCTTTAGAAGCAATTCAGATCATCGGCACAAGCCTGGATTTTCTATAAATGATAATAAACTGGTTACGCTCGCACATACAATTTCCAGACTGGCTGTCCAAGCAGCCAAAACAATGGGCTGGCCCCATTGCCAGTTGCTGAAGCAGCCGAAGGCCTGGATTGGTAGGTGGACAAGTTACGCAGTTCCTCAAAGATGCCGTTTAGTTTTCTTGTCAAAATTAAACTCAAAGAACCACCACTCCTGTTGAGTCATCACATCACCTGCCAGTGCATACTCGTGACTATGCACTCCCTCTGATGCATTCAACCATTTGGGGCTTCAAAGCAAAAAATTTTTCTGCTGCAGCATCTAGGTAGTCTTCCTCACATCTTTTAAAGATGAACTGGGAGTTTCCCATATCTCCCCAATCAGTCTTTTCTCTATTTGATGCCACTAAAGTTTTGAAAGCAACATTCGCAAGATGGATGCTCCTCCTAAAACAGCACGCAACGCTGGCTTGATAGTGGGAAGCATCTTAGTTTGCTTCTTTTCTTCCACTGTTCTTTTATGATCGTTCCTCAGGCACAACCTGACAGCAGCACATAACTATAGAGCTGAAACACTGACCTAAGCTCACAGCATAGTCTGCATTCATACCCCTATTCTAAACATTCTGCTTTTCTTACTCAGTGTTGCAATACAGTGATGCACCACAGCCATGTTAGTTTCCTTTTTCTTGAAGTGGAGCCATCGCCATCAGGAGGCTCGTAGGTTTAGCCATGCGTAAGGGGGATGTGCGTAGACTGACAAACCAGTGCCCAGTGGTTCCTGGAGCCCAAGCAGAGGCAGACAGGCCTTTTCACTGTCCGTTTACTCCAGCCAGTTTGAAGTGTCCAGTAGGGGATGTTATGAGGCTCTTCTGTGAACTTTGAGCTCGAAAGAGAAGGTAAAAGAATAAATTAAGCGTGTCGGAAGGGACGCTCCTAGCCTGGAGCTTGTATAGTCAAAGGTCTGCGAAGAAAATGGCAGTGTTTAGAGCCACTCTGCTCCAATGCGCCTTCAGTGTGGCTTCATGGAAACAAGGCGACTGGTATAATTACCGAAAAACATTTTCTCTTCAATTCTGTGCATCGAACTACATCCACTGCACAACAAAAGTCTCTCGCTCACCCCAAATACACCCTGTGCTCTTCCAGACAGATCGAGCAACCTCACCCCAAAAAACTTCCTAATCTCATCTGGTAATCCAACTCAATACCATCCAATACTGTGTTTGGCTTCTTTCAAGGTATGACCCGTTTGTAGTACGGGACAAAAACTTGGAAAAGCTTCTGAAAAAACACTACTTGTGTTTGCGGTATTCTTCACTGCAGCAATCTATAAGTTACTGCTATCAGTTAATGATGCTACTAGTGCTGTCATCTGTAAGTGATAGCAGTTCTTCCCTGGATGCAAGGCACGATGATGTTTAAGGATGCTCGAAGTATAACAACAAAATAAAGAAAACAACAGCTTTTTGAAGAACTGCAATGGTTTTGAATTTTAATGCACAATATGCCAAGCAAGTGAGTTTTACAAACACCCAGAATGTATCCAACATCTTGAATAGAAACTGCTACAAAATACTATTCATGTGCACTGAGGAATTTCATACAATGGACCCAAATTACGAGCTTTACAATACACTACAAGATTACAGTGTTTTTTGCAGGCTCTAATCACAGTATTCTTTGTTCCAGCAGCCACGACTCTTGTAGCGTGTTATCACGAACACTTTATGTAAATCGAGAAGGCATTTTCAAGTAACACAAAAACAAGAGAGAAGCTACCAGAATGTCAAATGGTCACAAACAGCTGAAATTCTGACAATGAAAAAAGATTAAAAATGGTGCCGACACAATGCTCCACAAATATTATACCATTTATATCCAGCAGACAGTGCTCTCTGTAATGGTAAAGCAGATGTTAGTGAAATCTTTCGTTAGTCCTCATTCCAAACAACAGAGAACTCTTCAAACCGCCAAACTAACGCAAGACACATCATTTTCAGGCTGGACACCTGCTTGTCCACACTCATTCCTGCCACTAACACTGCTGGAATAAACACACAAAGATTTACTCAAGAACAAGTTTTCCTCGGTTGTCATACAAACATTTACAGGTTACGAGATACAAATGATTGAATTTATACTGATTGTCACAAAAATTAGCTCACTCAGGCTTCAGGATTAAAAATAATTGTTTTGTGCATTTTTGCACTACAAAATTTCTTCACTGAGGAAGCCTGACAACTGCCAGCAGCGATAAACATTGGATATCAGTTTTCGAAAGGCACTCTCCAGCAAGAAGTGATGCCATACAGGTATGACAGTGAGTTCATTTCTATCCATGCACGCTTAAGAGCACAGCATGCTGACTCTCCGTGTTCCGGAAATACTTAGCGGGAATGTGTAGCCTAAGGGAACAGCAAACGTTGTTTTCTGAAAACTCCCTCATAGTGAACAAAACTTACAAAGGTATTTAATGATGCAGGTTAGCTACCAGCACCTTTCATAGGGCATTAAGCTATAATCTCGTTAGCTTGCATAAAAAATGGTAGCCAGAAAAACATTTTGACTAAGGGCATCACAAACCACTGCTATTCTTTGTGAATCGCTTTTTTGTGCAGTTTCAAATAATGGCGCTCTTTGAATCTCTTTTGGCACAAGTCACATTGGTAGGGCTTTTCGCCCTTGTGGGATCTAATATGCCTTGCAAGATCTGAATGTCCCGCAAAAGCCATGGGGCACAGCTGGCACTGATATGGCTTTTCACCCGTGTGGGTACGGATGTGTCCCACCAGGTGACTCTTCTCTGCAAAGCTGCTACCACAATGGTCGCAACGGTAAGGACGCTCGCCTGTATGAGTGCGCTGGTGTTGCTCAAGGGTGAACTTTTGTGCAAAGCTGCTACCACAGTGGTCACAATGGTAAGGTCGTTCACCAGTGTGAGTCCTCCGGTGTGCCTCCAGATGGGCCTTTTGTGCAAAGCTGCTACCACAGTGGTCACAACGGTAAGGTCGTTCACCAGTGTGAGTGCGCTGGTGTGTTTTCAGATTGGACCTATCTGCAAAGCTGTTCCCACAATCGTCACAGTGGTAAGGGCGGTCGCCAGTGTGGACTCGGAGATGCACCACTAGATGGCATCTTTTTTTGAATTCCTTGTTGCAGTGGGTGCATCTGTGCAGCTTATCTCCTATGGGATTATACCACTGGTTACCCATGCCAGAAGGAGTAGATTCCATGCAGCGGCTCACAGGGTGCCTTTCACTGGTTGAATCTTGCACAGGTGCGCCATGGCCGCTCTGTGTGACGAATGAACCTGTGTTGCACAAGCAGAGTACTTCAAATAAAGTGCCTGAACCAACAATCCAACAGTTCACTTGGAATTAGGAAGAAAAGTTGAATGCATAGGACACACTGATTAAAAGCTGCGGATGTCTATGAAAAGTTTTATTCAAGAGATCTGCAACAGAGAATGCAGGTCTGAAACAAGGTGTCTCTATGTCTTCACAGTCACATGTGGGCTTAATAGCAAAACAAGTGGCAGTCAGCTATGCTTAGCCCAATGCATAATGCCATTTTTTTTTATTTGTTCCTCAGAAAGTGTCTAATAGGAGGAAGAGGCTAAAGACTAAAAGCCTTACGAGGTCTTGGTCTCCTGTACAATTTCTTGCTGCAATGAACAGAACCGATATCGGTCCTAGTTCGATGAGTATAATTGACATAGCAGAGAAAATAACTTTCCAGAATATCGAAGGCCCATATACTCCACCACAGTTCATTAAACTACAGCTTCCATACCCTAAAGACTGCTTTTTGAAAGAGAACCTTAACAAAAGCATATAGGGAGAAAAACTGCAGTTCCTAACCTGGTGAGTTCTGCCATGAAAGTACGCCATGTTTGTGGTCCCCGGAGCTCGAGCCTGCATGTGAAAGCCAGATTGCATCTAATAGCACAAAAGATTACGAGTGTGAACACTCACACGGTGTTATCTGCATGAGACGGTGAGTATGGAATACACACTCGTAAAACAGCTTTCCCAGGTTGTGTACACTCAGTAAGGCAAACTTGAAAAGAAGCGAGTTCCAAAGCAAACATTCCCGACTTTTAATTCTGCATGAAGATGACTACTACACTCATGCTCACGAAAAACTGACAATTGCCTACATATTTATAGGCTTACCGGAACAAAGGCAACAGCCATCACATCGATGAATGAACATGCACAATTTCTGGCTTAAAGAGAAGAGCAGTAAATGTCTGCCTACACAGGCTTAAGAATTAACGAGTGTCAGTTATGTTTAACAACACAGCACACTGACAGAGCACTCTTCTTTTAATAAACCTTCTACACCCGTGAAAAAAGACTTTCAGAGCATGGCTACTGGTAAAAACGCCCAGGTTACAGCTGCCCACGAATCTTGCCAATATGCCCAACATAATATTCCGCCTCCACATTCTCCAAGAGTGCAACTAATTAAGTGGAAGCACGTCTGCAGCTGCACACTACTCTGTCTTAAGTGCAGTTAGAGCATACCATATTTACTTTTGTGACACCCGCATCTCAAATTTCGGGAAAGAGAAATGAGGGCTAAAAAAAGGTATAAAGAACCGTGACGGAAGTTTCTCAATGCGCTGCTCTGAAAGAGGTTTAAGGTGGCCAGCTTTTCTAACACCATGGACAGCACGGAAGAAGTGCATCCCTGAGAACATGATGATCAGGTGAGCTCATTGGACAGTAACGAGAGTGAGAGCTGATGATGCATCCGGAGCATCACCAACACAAGGGGAAGCCTAAGACCCTTTTCTATGCATTCAACCCAGCAGAAGCCAGGAGGGAAGCTTGCGTATTGTACCACAGGTGGGTACCCAGTGGCACAGGGAATCCAACCCAGCACATCCTACATGCGAGATGCACGCTCCAATGACTAGGCCATTGTTGCAGGGAGACTGAATGTAGCGAGAAACAGCGAGTAAAGGTGCAACTTGCCATCAGTTGTTGCAATATTCTGAGCAGAAATCACAGCATCACTATAATCATTTCACGGACATCCTGTGATGCAAGGGAACCGGTCGGGCAAAACTACAAAACGGACACTGCAGGTGAAAAAATCTGGTAAAACTGGCACTGCACTGTGCAATAGTGCATAGCACCACTACAGCACACAGGCTAACATAAACATAGGGAAGTTTTTTAAAAGGCTTCGCATTAGAACAAAACAATTTCCAACTTAAAGAAAAAAAAAGCTTGTTGTACCACCATCATGAAATGAAATCCATACACGATTAATTCCACGTGTGCAGATCAACATTCAGTATTGTTAGAAAACTAATATAAACATTGTCATAGCACACTCTATATAGCCAAAATTAACGATGTCAGAATGCAGGCTAAATGAACACAGCAATAAATACAGTTTGGACAGAGTCAGAAATGCAATATGCAATGACAAAGTGAGGTCAGTCACTTGTGACCGACAACAAGGAATCATACTGCACTCTTCACCAAAGCTAAAAGGGTGCCCATAAACCAGTAAACAGTGGCAAGCACAACAGAATATAAAATTCACCACACGATACAGCACAAGTTTTGCAGAGCTACAGTCATCACAAAGCCCCAACCATGAGTGCAAAGTGGTGGAGTTGCATCGAATTACATAAGCAAGCATTTGCAGATTCAAGGTCATACAGCACAAGAATCGGGATAAACATTGATATGTCAGACACAGAGGCACGAAAGGCTAAAAGTTCCAAAGCATGCAATTCTCATCATTTATGTTTCTGCTTCGATTGAAAACTTAAATATAGTATAAATGAAAAACATATCATCCAGATAACAGAACAATTACACAAGTACCAGCATAATTACATTTGTTATTGCCATTTACCATTTATATTTTTATATTGCCATTTATATTTTTGATTGAGCATAATATTTTGGAACCAATGGGCCTCCTTTGTTAAAGGTGCGCACCGGATGTTTAGTTTTTTTTTCAATTTTTTGTGTGACAATGCTGCTAAGTGACGTGCGATGACCTTCTGACACTGGCACAGACTTACAAAAATATGCAACAATCTCCTGAATGTTATAACTGCCCTAAAACATGCCAATCTGACCCATTGTCTTCTGGAATGCCCCATGGCCATTCAGCCTCTGAGTGACCAAATAATGTGATTCTATGATTACTACTAATTGCCCACCACAAGAGTACACAAGTTGAACTTCACTCGACTGCTCTATGTGGTCAGGTGTTCTGTTAGTACCCCGACTGGTATGGGAATCCCATTGAGAGCTTAATTTAAACTGTTCAACCAATGCATGCCAGTGACTTCTCCTCAACGTTTCTAGATAAAGACAGTTGGGAAACTGCACCGGCGAGCCAGGGAGCAGAGCGGCCCCATGCGATCGCCGTCTAGGCGGTGGCGCTGCGGTCGCTTTAGGATGAGCGTGTCGTCTGCTACGCCCAGCTTGAGGAGCGTCGGAAGGACCACCCGAGGAATATTATCGACATAAACTACGAGGAGGCAATCGGTACGTCATGTTTCTCTAAACCGCGGAAAGAAGAAGGGCTTCCAGTTTTTTCCGATATTTAAAGCCAAAAGCTCAACCTCGAGCATCCTGCCCTCACGTACCCCAGACGTGGATCTCACGCGGACTTCGCAATTCGTAGATGAGCGCGGCTAGAAGTAGCCGCCCCCGGCGCAGACGATGCGAGACGCGAACTAACGTTAATCATTCGCGCAGCAAACTGTGACCAAGCGCAGTCAATGGGCGCCGCGGCGGTGAAGAGAAATCGTGGCCTCTGAGATCAAGCGCGGTGTTAAAGTACCGATGCCTCAGCTGGTCACGGAGGCCGTAGAAAACCAACGCGGTACTCCCACCACCCAAGAGATGGCGCTCGCATCTCTTTGAGATGAAATCGGCGACAGAAAGGGGCCGCATACCCGGAGAGAGTTTTCCAACTGTCTTTATCTAGAAACGTTGCTTGCTTCTCCTACCCGACTCTTGAGCTATGAAGAAGGAAGAACTTCGTGCCTATATTTATTCCTGTTACTCCCTTCTTCCCTCTCCATCCCAAGCCTAATGCCATTCCTGTGGAAATATTTTCGAACTGAGTTCACGAAATAATATTTTGTTTTGACGGCGGTTCCCATGTTTCGTATTGTTTAAATCCCTGTAATTCAAGCAAAATCATTAAAAACGCTTCCACCTCACTTTGTGCATAAACACAGTGCACTGGGATCATTGCACAAGCAATTTTCTAGCTTATGAGCATCATGCAATGGACTCATGGAAGGCTGGCAGGCGTGGCATCGAAGGATTCCTGCTCTGGAACCTTGAACACGTTGGCTTATCAGAAACGGCCTGCAAAATAATGGAGAACAAGTAAGCGTCACTGTAAAACAAACACAAATGCCACAAGCAGCGGCGACTGTGCTGTGATGTTAATAGCAATGCACAAAGGAACAAGAATGCACAAAATCCATGTCTGACTATACATTCTGTCACCCTCTTTGTTCTAGATATGTTCGTAGTAGTAGGTTCCATTCAAAGATTCTTCCTCAGGCATGTACTCTGTGTCCTCCTAACACTCCTCCTCTTGCCTGCAATTTTAAACAGAGCGCAGCAGAGTAAGGAGAAGTATCCAACGCCACACAGCATAGTTTATATGCTTTGTGTATTGAATACGTATAATGCAGTCCTAGATCAGCTGACTGAGTCATGAGCAGACTCACTCGGGCACTATAACAAGCCAAAACAATTTCAATACAGCATTTTCAATCCGGGAAGTGAAATGTGCACTACCAAACATAGCATTTGCTCAACCAGAAAAAGACTGCTTCAGTCGCGATTTTAGTGAGATGTGCACTACCAAACATAGGATTTGCTCAACCAGAAAAAGATTGCTTAAGTTATGATTTAAGTGAGATGTGCACTACCAAACATAGGATTTGCTCAACCAGAAAAAGATTGCTTCAGTTGTGATTTCGAGCCGAATATCCAACAGCATTGCCAAAATAACCACTGGCTTACTTTTAAGCAATTTTTCACCTGAAACATCCAAGCACAATATTATGCCAAATAACAGACTAAAAAGCACATACGAAATAAATTGAATGATGGCTAGAGGAGAGACATTACCACAACTAAGAAAAGCAGGACAATTTGTGAACCTAGAGGAGATAGTGCGTAACTTGTAAGGAACTCTTATAAAAAACACAATGGCAAATGAGCCATCATACTATAGGAAAAAGCAGAAAGAAAAATTGCACAACACGTCACAGAAATCAAAGGAACATAGCGTAGAATACAAAAGATAGCCTAGAATGATAAAAAAATAAACAGGCCAGGATTAATCAAAGCTTAAAAACACGATGATCCCGTAGAAAAAACAATCAACCTCTTTAACTAACTAGGCGACGTGGCACTCGCCACAGGCCTTATGCAAAGGGGATGCCAATAGTTATCCATTTATCTAGGGGAGATCTTTTAGTTCATGGTACAAAGACAGATCCCACAATACATATTTTACAGGATAGGAGCATGAAGCTAAAGGTTGGCATAGACTGGCCGTAGTTACGCTGGAATCTTCTCCTGGCTACTGTTGGTCCACCAATGTCTGAAGAACTGAGAACACACAAAAAAGGCCCAGCAGACACACAAAAAAACGACACCAGCATTGTCCAATACGGCAGTGGGATGTAGACCTGCTTTTTAAAGCAGACCATTTAGTGGAACCGAATCATGTCATGCACTTTTCATTCCTGTGAAGCGACTATATTAGGACGCGGAAAAAGAATTTTATACTTAAAGGCCAAGGAGATTACTTCTGTACGCACACACACACACAAAAATACTGGTGATATGCCATAAAGCTGTGTGTACCAGTTTTCGGCGTAAACTGCTGGTTACACGCACCGCCATCGGGATATGGTTCACCACAAGTCACCTTAACGCACCACGAACGGCTATCACACAAATCGCCACCGAATTCATAAATCATCAGCCTTCTTACTGCAAAGCTCTAGACTGCAAAATAACTATCTGTTGCATCTGCTACGCGATTACGAAGACAGAAGAATACACACATCCGAGAAGAAATGCGAACGGGCGCGCAATCTCCACGAACGTGCAGTCTTTGCTAAAGCCTGCTACAAGAGAAGTAAGGCGTGGAAAGTTCACTGGCAATTGATTCAGTGAGATGGACATGGCTGAAGATACATACCTAACGAATTTACATAAATGAACGCCAATTAAAGCTTTGCAATTTATTTCGTCCACTTCCCCGCAGTTGCAAGTGTCGAAGTGCCAGTTTTAAAGGAATAACTCCGGCAAGTTTCACTGAAGAAAATTTGTCTGGTATTGTGGCTTTTACACTTCTGCGGCTTTCACCTTACTGGTAAAGGCGTTAATAAGCCCGAATATTTCGTGACTGCGCGGTCACATTTGGGCATGCGCGCACAAAGATGGGCCATGTCTACACACGCGCACGCTGCAAAAGTGACGTTCACCGGGTTGCACGAAGTTATCCTTGCTCTGTCCGTAGGCGCATAGATTTCCTTCTGCAAAGCTTCTTCACCTCACAGACTTACAACACACAAAAACGAACACGTAATGTAACAGAAGAAACTGGCACAACCGGCAACAAACGAAATGTGTAGTGTAAATTGCTGATGCCGCCCGCGATGTAGCTTGCACCATCGCACGATTAAATAAAAAAAAAATAAAACATAATACGGACCATGTAAACAACCTCAACTAAGTACTAATGACAAAAAAAAGTCTGAACTGTGCGCAAAGTATGGTTTATTGAAAAGTGGCTGTCTGTTGTGACCTCCCAGGAAGATCGAAAGCAAAATCGAATTTTGACACTCCTGGTTTCGATATCGCACCTGATGGAGCGCAATGCTTGAATTTTGTATACGAATCTTATGTCCGGCTTGACTTATACTTGCGATGGTGTGCTCATCGCTACTGCGTACTTTCCGCTTTATTGAAACTACCATAGAGTTAATATAACGGAAACTACTCTCCGCCGACACGCTGAATGCGCAGCACTAGAACGCGACGAGATCGATGCCGCCGCGCGCAATGCATGTCACGCGTACCCTGTAGTTTTTGCATGGCCACGGACTTTGTTTGCAAGGACTTGATCATGCACAGAGTTCTAAAATACAGCACCCATCTGGGCTTGCTTTCAGAAAACGCGATTAGGTGATGCTATGCAATGATATCCTTTGGAGATACGTGAATTCGTTGCTATTGTAGGTCCTAACGTTCTACCTGCAGTTGTAACGGATATCGGCGCATTCGTAGTGGAGCAAAGGAAGTCATAACCTAGGGTGCGAGCTCCCTCCAGTTGAAGATTCCAAACTGGCAATCTGCTGGTTTGTGCTGCTAAGCTGATTTCAGTAGTTTGGTTCAAGTTTATGGGACGGCACAAAGCGACTCGGGCTATGAGGGATGCTGCAGTGAAGGGCTCCGGGAGTATCGACCACCTAGTGTTCTTTAACGTGCGCTCACATCGCACAGTACACGGGCCTGTGCACAGTACACAGGACCAATTGGTTCCAGCGGTAATCTGCTCGTCCCAACTATATACAGCTTGCTGGTTTAAATTTGAACTAGGATTTGTGGTTCCAGCTGATAACTTGTTGCTCTTCAATGGAGAGCTTTTTCCATTGTTTGGGTTAATGAAGCTCTTCAGGCAAAAAAGAAATTTCAAGATAAATCTCATCGATTGTACCCACTATAAATTCTATAAACAGTGATGAGAAAACTTTGCTAATTAGCCAGTCCTCACTGACAGTACACATATATATTGCAGTTGGTTGTTGCTCTTGATTTCCTTAGTCAATATGTTTTGTTAGCTACCAATTTGTATGCAAGCTAACGAGATCCTAGCTCAATACCCTATGAAGGGTGTTGGTAGCTAACCTGCATCATTAACTTAATTTGTAAAATTTGTTCACTCCAATGCAGTTTTCAGAAAACAACATTTCTTCCCTTAGGCAACACAGCGACAGTCACTCAGTCTTTCCCAAACAAGGAATGTGAGCCTGTTCTTCTCGTAAAGTTGTGTGAATGGAAATAAAATCATGGTAATACGTGGATGGCATCACTTCTTGTTGGAGAGACTTTCAGAAACTTTATATCCAATATTTACTGTTGGTGCCAGTTGTTGGCCTCCTTCAGTGAAGAAATTTCATGGAGTAAAAGTGCACAAATCAATTAATTTTAATCTTGAAGCGCGAGTGGGCTAATTTTTGTTACGATCAGTATAAATTCACGCATTTATAGTACTGATTCTATAAAAGTTTTTATCATAACAGAAGAAAATTTGCCCGTGCGTAAATCTTTTAAGGTGATGATGATGAACACAATAAAATCTATTTAAGAAATTATTACATCTTCGGTGAAGCACTCTGCAGATCAATTTTTGAGTGATTATTGCTTGTAGAGTACTTTCTCTAAGATAAATTAGGATCGGCATATATACTTCGCAACTGAAAACTCTCAAATTCACCTGCTGAATGGATATTGTTCTTGTGCAATACACGGTTTACTTATTTTCTTCTTCAGTGACTTCTACACATTTCACTTGCATAAAAACCAGTTCAGCAGCAATTGCCAGTGCACATACTGCGATGCATTTCGCCAGAGATTACTTCTCTGTTGCAAGCGATCAACCTGTGCCAGCTCGCCCCGTTACCCATGCTTCTGGCAGAAAACCTTGGCTGCGGCCATAGAATCAGCATTCTTGAGTATGCATGACATCTCTGGTCATGTCATCCAGGTGGTGATGTAAGAGATTTGTGTGCATCTGGGACAGAACGCTCTTAGGGCCATGTACACCTCCCGCTCCATCCATTTCACAGCAGTTGCTGTTGCCACTTAGCTGACATGAAAGAGGGTGAAATCTAATATATGTATATACATGATTTTTTTGGTATGTTAATGTGCTGAATCATATAGGTGCGATTTGATGTTCTAAAGATGATCTGATCTCATTATATACAGCAAAACAACACTTATTTTATTTAAAGTGCCAGAGACAATATGAAGTTATATGTTTGGGCTACACATGTCCATACAGAACCGAAAGTGAGAGTTGAATATGCACTCATGTGGCCACAGAGTTGTTAAATGCATCAGAGCATTGAATGCAACAGAACATTGTTACAGCATTTTTCATAGGACTGCAAATGAAAAAAAATGTAACAGCCAGGAAACGCAGTACCTGAATATTTAGCATTAAAAAAAATTGTGCACCGGTGTCAAGTTTTTTTTATTACATGATGTGTGCACAATATCCTTCTCTGGAATTAGCAAGGCTGTTGTCCTCACGGTCATTCTGCATGCACAAACTTTAAGAAACGCACTGCGATGTGTCTCGGTTAGCCTCAGCAGCTCTCATGGAAAAAATAGCGCACCCAGGACAATGGACAAGGAAAACCGAACAACACAGGCACTTACTGAGTGTGCTATTTTTTTTATGATGCCATACCAACTAGCTGAAATGTCCATTCTACTTCTGAGCAGCTGTCTGTGGAAGAGTTTTGGCAGCGAAGAGGGGGCATGCCTAGAGCGTGCGAAGCTGCAGTACACAACGCTCTTCTTCGCTGCTATCGCGGTGGTCACATTAATCGCCTAGAATCATCACCTATTGGAATAACCTGCGTATCTTAAGGTGCAGGTTACAAGAATAAATCGGATGGCAGAAACAAAATCGTCGGAGCCAACCCGCGCAAGCACATCTCTTACAGTCCCGCTTTTGCCGTCTGCTGGGGCATACTTCCGTTTTCGCACTTTAGGGTCATTCGTGCTAGCGTCGCAGGGACGATGGAACTGTGCCAGCATCACCAAAAATGTCACAGTCTGTAAGCGTGCTGGCTTTGGCGTGGGCGCTTCTCGCTAGAAGTCGCTGGACACAGTGGTGGACAAGCGCCGGTAGAGTGTATATGTAGTCTAGCTTTTTCTGGCCGGCATCGACATTGCACACACATTGAAAGAACGCCGGAACGGTGTAAACTACCACTGTGAGGCGACTTTCGCGACGTACAATGCGGGAATGATGCAACAATTGCATTACGTAACAGATACAGGCGATCGAGTTTTTACATGGATTTCGATCTATGGCAGCTGGACTGGCTGATAAGAAAACGTAGCATGGGTAAAATGCACCAACTGCGAATGTAACAGCAGGGTTCTAATTGATGTTTGTTTTGCAGAGAGAAATATCAATCCTTCCACTTTTCATTGCGAGGGCTATAGAAGCGCCAGATGCGGAACATAACGCGTACTTCCATCTCGTATAAATACCACCATTTCGCTGTACCACATGCAAGCACCACGATCAGTGCTTTGAGTGGCAAAATCTGTTATGCACGACCCTTCCTCAAACACATGCACACACGGTGAATTCTCTTGTATCGTGCTCGCTTTTTTAGCTCAAACTTTCGGTCAAATTCTATTTGAACTAAGGGTACTAAGAGTGGACATGTGTGGTGCGGCACAGTTGTTTTGTAGCCACGTCCTCTCTTTGAGCAGTTTTATATTTATGTTTGTTGCAAGTAAACTCTCGAGATTTGCGACAAGACTTTTGAAGATGAAGACGATATATCCAATGGCCATTACGTTTAGGGCCAAATTGCGCACATGCCATAGAAGGGATATATATCGTTGCAAGGCCAAGCACCAATGGTCAGGCATATCTCTGTGATGTGCACACCAAACCATCGAGGGATTTTTGGAACACGGTGTGTCGACAGTGGTGTGTCGGACAGCGGAGCGCCGTGTGTGCCAGCCCCGCATTGCGCGTGCGCGTGCGAATGGTGTGTCCAGGGCACGCACTAGGAGCGGACAGCTGAAGTATCAGCAAACCGAGGTGTAGAGGAAGACACCGCAGCACAAGTCTGCCCATTCAAGAGTGGAAGTGGCAGCTGTCGGACGTTGGGTCCGTACTGCGGGTGACTTCCCTTGGATCATCGACGCAAGACCACTGCGCCCCGTTGAAGCTTGGAAATGGCAGCCGAGGGATTGAGGGTCCGTGCTGCCACGGCTTCCTTGGATAGGCTGCATAAGCCTACGGTGTTTCAAAACGCCCACGACGGGACCTGGCTCCCGTTTTCCTGCTGCAGCTGCCCAGTTCTTGGGGGTGGCTGACAGGAGTTCATCAGCGTCTCCTGTGTCCATCTCCATTCCTCACCTCCTGGCTCTCTAGCACCGCCTCCCTGGACATAACATCAAAGACGCATTGCAGGTCGCCAACCCGCGTCCTTGCTGTCTGCAAGGCATTCCCGCTCCAGCTGGGAGGCTTTTTGTCCGCTGAACTCTCTCCTTTTTATCTGTAGTGTTTGGCGCGAGTCTAGTGTGTGTTTTTGTTTCTTCAAAAGGCTCCTTTCTATAAAGTATAAACACGGCTTCGTTTTGTTTTCTTTGATTCATTTGTTTTCTCCTTCAAACCTGCATGCGAAAGCATACCCCTCCAGCCGTCGGGTACGCGTCACCCCAATTCGCTACAATCTCAACGTGTCAGTACTTCAAACTGTTGAGACTGAAAATCTGTTCAAATTATGGTTTGGTTTATTAGGGTTTAACGTCCTGAAGCAACTAAGGCTATGAGGGACGCCGTAGTGAAGGTCTCCGGAAATTTCGACCACTTGGGGTTCTTTAACGTGCACTGACATCGCACAGCACATGGGCAAATTATGCCGATTTTAAATTAAGGGTAAGGGGACTGAGAAAGGCACAGTTCAGAATGAATGAGAGCCCAACCAGACAGTTTGATGCATTCACAGATCTTTTATTTGTTCTTATGTGACCGCTCATCAGCACTGACAGCATTAAAAGCGGCACCTCATAGATGCCACTCGATCGGCCCCGCAAGTCCAAAATAAACTAGACCCATGTCATGACAGGTTCAGGGATATAAATGATTGAATTTATATTCATTGTTGCAAAAATTAGTCCACTCGAGCTTAAAGATGAAAAGGAATCGTTTTGTGCACTTTTACTCCACAAAATTTCTTTAGTGAGGCAGGCCGATGCAGGCACTAGCGGTAAATATTCGATATAAAGTTTCTGAAAGTGTCGCTCCAACAAGGATTGATGCCTTCCACGTACTATCATGATTTTATTTCCATTCATGCAAATTTACGAGCATAGCAGGCTCAAGTTCCTTGTTCGGGAACGACTGAGTGACTGTCTGGGTTGTCTAAGGGAACAAATGTTGTTTTCTGAAAACTGCGTTAGGGTGAACAAAACTTACAAATTAAGTTAATGATAAAGTTTAGTTACCAACACCTTTCATAGGGTACTCAGCCAGAATATCGTCAGCTTGCATTCAAATGGTACCTAGAAAAACCTGTTGATTAAGGGCACCACGAACCACTGCTATTCTTTGTGAATCGCTTTTTTGTGCCGTTTCAAACCATGGCGCTGGTTGAATCTCTTTTGGCACAAGTCACATTGGTAGGGCTTTTCGCCCTTGTGGGATCTAATATGCCTTGCAAGATCTGAATGTCCCGCAAAAGCCATGGGGCACAGCTGGCACTGATATGGCTTTTCACCCGTGTGGGTACGGATGTGTTTCACCAGGTTACTCCTGCTTGCAAAGCTGCCACCACAGTGGTCGCAACGGTAAGGACGCTCGCCGGTGTGAATGCGCTGGTGTTGCTCTAGGGTGAACTTCAGTGCAAAGCTGCTACCACAGTGGTCACAATGGTAAGGTCGTTCACCAGTGTGAGTGCGCTGGTGTTGCTCTAGGGTGAACTTAAGTGCAAAGCTGCTACCACAGTGGTCGCAACGGTAAGGACGTTCTCCAGTGTGAGTGCGCTGGTGTGTTTTCAGATTGGACCTATCTGCAAAGCTGTTCCCACAATCGTCACAGTGGTAAGGGCGGTCACCTGTGTGAATGCGCTGGTGTTGCTTTAGAATGGAATTAAGTGCAAAGTTCTTTCCACAGTCATTACAATGGTATGGGCGGTCGCCGGTATGGACTCGGAGATGCTGAACTAGATGGTATCTTCTTTTGAATCCCTTGCTGCAGTGGGTGCATTTGTGCAGCTTATCTCCTGTGGGATTATCCCGGTGGTTACCCATGCCAGAAGGAGTAGATTCCATGCAGTGGCCCACAGGGTGCCTTTCACTGGTTGACAGAGGCGGTGCGCCATGGTCGCTCTGTGTGACGACTGAACCTGTGTTGCATAGGCAGAAGACCAAATAAAATGCCTGAAGCAACAATCCACAGTTAATTTGGAATTAGGAAGAAAAGTTGAATGCAGAGGACACACTCATCAAAAGTGGTGGATGTCTATCAAAAGTTTTATTCAAGATATCTGCAACAGAGAACGCAGGTCTGAAACAAGATGAATCTATGTCTTTACAGTCACATGTGGGCTTAATAGCAAAACAAGTGGCGGTCAGCTATGCTTAGCCCAATGCATAATGCCATTTCTTTTTATTTGTCCCTCAGAGAGTGTCTAATAGGAGGAAAAGGCTAAAGACTAAAAGCCTTACGAGGCCTTGGTCTCCTGTACAATTTCTTGCTGCAATGAACAGAACCCATATCGGTCCTAGTTCGATGAGTATAGTTGACATATCACAGAAAACAACTTTCCAGAATATCGAAGGCCTATATACTCCACCACAGTTCATTAAACTACAGCTTCCATACCCTAAAGACTGCTTTTTGAAAGAGAACCTTAACAAAAGCATATAGGGAGAAAAACTGCAGTTCCTAACCTGGTGAATTCTGCCATGAAAGTACGCCATGTTTGTGGTCCCCGGAGCTCGAGCCTGCATGTGAAAGCCAGATTGCATCTAATTAGCACAAAAGATTACGAGTGTGAACACTCACATGGTGGTATCTGCATGAGGCGGTGAATATGGAATGCACATTCGTAAAACAGCTTTCCCAGGTTGTGTACATTCAGTAAGGCGAACTTGAAAAGAAGCGAGTTCCAAAGCAAACATTCCCGACTTTTAATTCTGCATGCAGACGACTACTATACTCATGCTCACGAAAAACTGACAATTGCCTACATATTTATAGGCTTACCGGAACAAAGCCAACAGCCATTATATAGACGAATGAACATGCACAATTTCTGGCTTCAAGAGAAGAGCAGTAAATGTCTGCCTACACAGGCTTAAGAACTAACGAGTGTCAGTTATTTTTAACAACACGACACATTGACCGAGCACTCTTCTTTTAATAAACATTTTACACCCGTTATACTGCAACCAGGGAAAAAAAAAGGACTTTCAGAGTATAGCTACTGGTAAAAACGCCCGGGTTACAGCTGCCAACAAATGTTGCCAATATGCCCAACATAATATTCTGCCTCCACATTCTCCAAGAGCGCAACTAATTAAGTGGAAGCACGTCTGCAACTGCACACTACTCTGTCTTAAGTGCAGTTAGAGCATACCATATTTACTTTTGTGACACCCGCATCTCAAATTTCGGGAAAGAGAAATCAGGGCTAAAAAAAGGAATAAACAACTGTGACGGAAGTTTCTCAATGCGCTGGTCTGAAAGAGGTTTAAGGTGGCCAGCTTTTCCAACACCATGGACAGCACGGAAGAAGTCCATCCCTGAGAACATGATGATCAGGTGAGCTCATTGGACAGTAACGAGAGTGAGAGCTGATGATGCATCCGGAGCATCACCAACACAAGGGGAAGTCTAAGACCCATTTCCATGCATTCCACCCAGCAGAAGCCAGGAGGGAAGCTTGCGTATCGTACCACTGGTGGGTACCCAGTGGCACAGGGAATCCAACCCTGCACATCCTACATGCGAGATGCACGCTCCAATGACTAGGCCACCATTGCGGGGAGAGTGAATGTAGCGAGAAACAGCAAGCAAAAGTGCTACTTGCCATCAGTTGTTGCATTATTCTGAGCAGAAATCACAGCATCACTATAATCATTTCACGGACATCCTGTGATGCAAGGGAACAGGTCGGGCAAAACTACAAAACGGACACTGCGGGTGAGAAAATCTGGTAAAACTGGCGCTGCATTGTGCAACAGTGCATAGCACCACTACAGCACACAGGCTAACATAAACATAGGGAAGTTTTTTAAAAGGCTTCGCATTATAACAAAACAATTTCCAACTTAAAGAAAAAAAAAGCTTGTTGTACCACCATCATGAAATGAAATCCATACACGATTAATTCCACGTGTGCAGATCAACATTCAGTATTGTTAGAAAACTAATATAAACATTGTCACAGCACACTCTATACAGCCAAAATGAACGATGTCAGAATGCAGGCTAAATGAACACAGCAATAAATACAGTTTGGACAGAGTCAGAAATGCAATATGCAATGACAAAGTGAGGTCAGTCACTTATCTGTGACTGACAACAAGGAATCATACTGCACTCTTCACCAAAGCTAAAAGGGCGCCCATAATCCAGTAAACAGTGGCAAGCACAATAGATTATAAAATTCAGCACACGATACAGCACAAGTTTTGCAGAGCTACTGTCTTCACAAAGCCCCAACCATGAGTGCAAAGTGGTGGAGTTGCATCGAATTACGTAAGCAAGCATTTGCAGATTCGAGGTCATACAGCACAAGAATCGGGATAAACATTGATATGTGAGACACAGAGGCACGAAAGGCTAAAAGTTCCAAAGCATGCAACTCTCATCATTTATGTTTCTGCTTCGATTGAAAACTTAAATATAGTATAAATGAAAAAACATATCATCCACATAACAGAACAATTACACAAGTACCAGCATAATTACATTTGTTATTGCCATTTACCATTTATATTTTTATATTGCCATTTATATTTTTGATTGAGCATAATATTTTGGAACCAATGCGCCTCCTTTGTTAAAGGTGCCCACCAGATGTTTAGTTTTTTTTTTCAATTTTTCGTGTGACAATGCTGCTAAGTGACGTGCGATGACCTTCTGACACTGGCACAGACTTACAAAAATATGCAACAATCTCCTGAATGTTATAACTGCCCTAAAACATATGCCAATCTGACCCATTGTCTTCTGGAATGCTCCACGGCCATTCTGCCTCTGACTGACCAACTATTGTGATTCTATGATTACTACTAATTGCCCACCACAAGAGTACACAAGTTGAACTTCACTCGACTGCTCTATGCGGTCAGGTGTTCTGTTAGTACCACTACTGGTATGGGAATCCCATTGAGAGCTTAATTTAAACTGTTCAACCAATGCATGCCAGTGACTTCTGCTACACGATTCTGGAGCTAAGAACAAGAAAGAACTTCGTGCCTATATTTATTCCCGTTACTCCCTTCTTCCCTCTCCATCCCAAGCCTAATGCCATTCCTGTGAAAATATCTTCGAAGTAAGCTCACGAAATAAAATTTTGTTTTGACGGCAGTTCCCATTTTCCTTATTGTTTAAATCCCTGTAATTCCAGAAAAATCATTAAAAACGCTTCCATCTCACTTTGTGCATAAACACACTGCACGGGGATCACTGCACAAGCCATTTTCTAGCTTATGAGCATCATGCAATGGAGTCATGGAAGGCTGGCAGGCATGGCATCGAAGGATTCTTGCTCTGGAACCTTGAACACATTGGCTTATCAGTAACGGCCTGCAAAATAACGGAGGACAAGTAAGCGTCACAATAAAACAAACACAAATGCCACAAGACACAGAGGTCTCTGCTTTGATGTAAATGGCAATGCACAAAGGAACAAGAATGCACAAAATCCATGCCCGACTATGCATTCTGTCACCCTCTTTGTTCTAGATGTGTTCACAGCAGTAGGTTGCATTGAAAGGTTCTTCATCAGGCATGTACTTTGTGTCCTCCTAATACTGCTCCTTATGCCTGCAATTTTAAACAGAGCGAATTCAGATTGTGACCCGAGTCGTGAGCGAGTCCAGGTCACGCTCACATTATGATCTGCGTTTTCACAACGACGGTGCATTTTTATTATTTATTTATTTATTTACAAATACTGCTATCCCAGTTGGGACATTGCAGGAGTGGTACATAGGATGGAAAACAGATAAAACAGTAGGATAGTGCATAAACATAAACAAACAAACAAACATAAACATTTACATAAACAAAAGTGTGCTATTAATAAGAAAATACATGATTAGACAATTCTTGCGCAAAGCGGTCAACAGACATCTGACGTAATGTAATATCCAAATTATTCCATAGCTCCACTGTCGAAGGAAAAAATGAATATTTGAAAGAGTCCAAAAACGGCATAAACGGCACAATGTTAAGCGGGTTAGTACGGCGAGTGACACGTGCTGAAGAACTGGCGAAAGAAAAGAAAAGCGGGGCGTCAACATAAATGCATTTGTTGATGATCTTGTGAATAGTGATAAGGCGATCACATATGCGTCTGTGTTGAAGTGTGTCAAGTGATAAGGTGCGGGCATGAGCTGTGGGAGAGAACTGGCGGTCATAACGTTTATATATAAATCTTATTGCTTTATTCTGCACATTTTCTAGTTTAGTGATGTCTTTAGCGAAGTGCGGTGACCAGACTGCCGAGGCGTATTCAAGCACAGGCCTTACCAGAGATTTGTACGCCGTCAACTTACAGTTTTTAGTCGAATCCTTTAAGGTGCGTTTTAAAAATCCGAGTTTCTTCAGTGCCTTGGAGCAAGTTAAATCGACGTGTTTTGACCAATTTAAGTTAGAACAAAAGGTTACTCCTAGGTACTTGAACTCGTTTACGTGCGTTAGTTGATGAGTGCTGTTAGTGTACGAAAAACGCAAAGGATTCTTCTTGTTAGTGAATGTCATCGACACAGTTTTACTGAAATTTATCTTCATCTGCCATGTGTTGCTCCAAGCACAGAATGAAGAAAACACATTATTTAAAATTAGCTGGTCGCATGCATTACTTATGTTTGAATACAGAACGCAGTCATCTGCATATAGACGAATTTTAACAGGTGTGTTAGCAGTTATCTGGACGACGTCATTAATGTAGATGAGAAATAGAAGTGGCCCTAGAACTGATCCCTGCGGGACGCCAGATGTTACAGAGACAGACGCTGATTGAGAGTGATTGAAGGTGACAAACTGGGATCTTAACCGTAAATAGTCCTTGATCAAGCCTAGTAGTGGAACGCCGTGAGTTCCTTTGAGAAAAGCGCCAAGTTTAGCAATGAGTTTACTATGAGAAACCAAATCGAAAGCTTTGGAGTAGTCAATAAAAATGGCGTCCAGCTGACCGCGGTTATTTAAGCATGATGCAATGTCGTGTGAGAATTCAATTAACTGCGTGAGTGTGGAGAACCCAGCCCGGAAACCATGCTGATTATTACAGAGAAGATTGTTGTTAGACAAGTACGACACAATATGTTTATGAATAATGTGCTCTAATACCTTGCAACAAGTACACAATAAGGAAATTGGTCTATAATTGGAGAGGCATTGTTTATTACCGGACTTAAATACTGGTACTACATTAGCTATTTTCCAGACTTGTGGAACGGTTTCGGATAGAAGGGACTTTCGGAAAATCACAGTCAGGTAGCGGGCACACCACTCAGGATACTTTTTTAGAAACATATTGGGTATACCATCGGCTCCAGCGCTTTTCGTCGCGTCAATTTGTAACAGTAGATTAAGAACTCCATTGTATGTTATATCCAACTTCGGGAAGGACGGCAATTCAGTGACTAAACTAAATGTTGGTGTAGTGCCATTGTCACTCTCAAATACCGATCTAAAGTAATTATTAAAAGCTTCGGAGATAACTGAAGGGTTAGAACATGGTTTATCATTAACAACAAATGATGATGAAGAACAGCGACCGGACGGAGTAATTGTTTTCCAGAATTTGGATGGGTTGGATTTCATAAATGTTGTTAGCGTGTTCTCATAATAAAATTTCTTAGCGTCGTGCATTTTAGTTCGCAGAGTCGTTTTCAAGGAAACAAGAAGCCCAGCATCACTTTTATGCCGTGATTTACACCGGTTGCGAAGCCTCTTTATGCGGCGTATAAGTTGGATGATTTCCCTGTTGTACCATATATGCGTGGGGTTTCTCTTGACACATTTCTTGGGGACGAACTTACACAGACAGTCATGCACAACTTTATAAAATTGTTCGACCAGCGTATCGACATTGCATTGATCACTACTAAAGAAAAAATCATCAAAATTTGACGCCAAAGAGCCAAGTATCATGTTATCATCAGCACGAGAGAAGTCAGTAACCATCTTGTATTCAGGTCTTTTTGGTTCAGGTGCGATGTTCAAATTAAGAACGACTGCTTTGTGATCGGAAAGGCCATCAGTGACCTCGCATTTGAACCCACACTGTAACAACTGCTCGTTCAAAAGCACAAGATCGAGTATAGAGTCACCACGCGTAGGAGATTGGACAACTTGTGACAAATCGAAAGATACGGCTATGTCGATGAGCGAGTCACATTGTGCCTTGTCCCGACCAGTCGACACAAGTGAGGCCCAATTTATGTAAGGCAAATTGAAGTCACCACACAAAACCATTTTGTGGTTATGTAATCTATGGGTTGCAATATAATCATTCAGAGCTGGAAACACATTGTAATCAGCATTTGGAGGACGATAAATAACACCTATAACCAACGTCGAGAGGGAAGTATGAATTTTGCACCAGACGGACTCAGTCTCTGGAACATCGGGTAGCGAGGAAAAGTTGATGCTACTTTTAAGAAATAAGGCCACACCGCCTCCGCGACTGGACGATCTGTCTTTTCGTAAGACGCAATAACCAGGCGGAACAAATTCTTCGTCCAAGATTGAGTTGTTGAGCCATGTTTCTGTCACGCAAATAATGGAAGGGTGGTGCGTTTCAATAAGCCAGTTGAAGTTAACGATTTTGTTCAGTAAACTGCGAGAATTCACATTTAAAACTGTGATGCAAGGTACTTCGCTTCGGGATTTTGCATACGGCATTCTCGGCTCGCCCTTCCCCCGTCATTCAAGGCTGGGCGATTTACCGTCTTGGTTGTTCGTGAGCCGGACACGCATGCCAGTTTGCGAATCCCACGTGTAAGCGGTACCATCGATAAAAAGTTTATCATGGACCAGCTTAATCTTCGCACCTTCGCGCTTATCATTTTTTGCCGAACGCCAAAGCAATGACCTTTTTTGTGACGTTTCGCGAGAGTAGTCGTCAGAGACACTATAGCCGGACCCTTTCAGTTTGCTACATTGTTTAAATATAGCTGCTTTTTCATTATAGTCATATAGCCTCATAATTACGGGCCTGTGTTCATCTTTTTTCTTATGACCAATCCTGTGAATTCGCTCCACCGAAGAAACAGTAACACCAAGAGTGTCAGAGAATATTCCTTTCAACACTTTATGTTCAATATCCTGTCTTGTTTCCGTATTTCCCTCCGGAACACCATAAACTATCAGATTATTTCTACGCGCTCTATCTTCCAATTCAATTAGTCTTTGTTGTTGCTGGTCGACTGTGCGGTATAGGTGTTCAACAGTACTTTCAAGAGTAGTTAGCTTAACGCATAGCTCAGAAAAGGATTCCAGTTTTTTTTCAATTCCAGTTAGTCTAGCTTCCATATCCGTCTGCTTATCCAGGATTAGCTGCAATAACTCCTCTGTTGTTGGCCCCGGATTGGTTTCGATGTCCCCGGATAGCAAAAGAGAAAGATGAGAAAGATGCGACAATACCACACTGAGCATTTCAAAAACGTTCACTGGGAGCGGCAGTACTACAAGAAAAGGATCACTTGTGCGAAAATGTGATACAGAAGTATAATATCCAACCTGCAAGGTAATCCACACATGTTTGAGCGACATGACCGATGCCGTACCGCCGCTCCCACTGAAGACGGAGCCATGCAGGGACGCCTTTATAAGCCCAGTTTCAGACGACGTGCCCCTGGCGGGTTGTTTCCAAAAGCTTTCCTCGGTGACGTCACTTTGCATGATGAACGATGATTCAGGCAAGGCGGGTAGTCTATAGCTCATTCCTTGATAGGCAATCACAAGCGGCAGCATCTGCAAGGTAATCCACACATGTTTGAGCGACATGACCGATGCCGTACCGCCGCTCCCACTGAAGACGGAGCCATGCAGGGACGCCTTTATAAGCCCAGTTTCAGACGATGTGCCCCTGGCGGGTTGTTTCCAAAAGCTTTCCTCGGTGACGTCACTTTGCATGATGAACGATGATTCAGGCAAGGCGGGTAGTCTATAGCTCATTCCTTGATAGGCAATCACAAGCGGCAGCATCTGCAAGGTAATCCACACATGTTTGAGCGACATGACCGATGCCGTACCGCCGCTCCCACTCTTAGTTTTTTTTAGTTTTTTTGCTTAGTTTTTTTTTGCCTTCATTTTTAAAACCAGTGGAGAGGAGGAATGATCTGCTGCCATAGTCAAGGACACCTGAGGGCGAGGCAAGCTGGCGACTTCTGTGAGAGACCGAAGAAGAGGGTATCAGAGAAGCAAGGAAGACGGCATTTTCTCCGACACCCGTAGCTAGTTTACGTGGGTGCAGTAATGAGCTGGTAGCTTTGTCTGAGTCCTTTCATGCTGTTGAGAGTTTTGGTGTAAAAACAAATTAGAACTGATCAGCATTATGCTTAAAAATGCCGCCCACACAACCTGAAACATACAACCAAAAACATCAGGGTACAAACCTAACCCAAAGAGCATCAGGCCAAGAACATGCGTTCACGAGCCTTAATTCAGATGTCTATAGCCAAACATATGCGCGGCCGAAAAGTATGACCAGACTACCAAGCAGGCAGCAGATCAAAGGATGAGAAACTGGTCATGCGGTCTGGCCACATATGAGGCTGCAGGGACGTCAGGGGATAATGCACCGCGCCCAACATTCAGGGTTTTTTCCCCATGGCATCGACCGACTGCCAGCTTACAATGCGACCGCATGCCTTGTCACAAAAAAACCTTTGACTTGTGATGCCACATGACTACGTTTGTGGCTGTGGCCTAATGGTCGCTGTCGTGACATGTGACAACACAGTACGTAGGTCAGGATGAGATCTCTTCCACTGACCCTTTGAAGGTACTACTAAACATACAAATATGGCAATATTCATGCATTACAACCAGCCAAAACAAATTCAATACAGCCTTTTCAATCCAGGAAGTGAGAAATATGTGCACTACCAAACAAAGGATTTGCTCAACCAGAAAAAGAAAACATCAGTTGTGATTTGAACCCCTCGGAGGAGGAGTGGGAGGCTATTCTGCTCAGCGATGATCCTGACCGTCAGCACTGGCTGGTGGGGAGGGCCACAGGAGCAGCAGCAGCCAATGGAATTCCGGACTAGGTGGCCCACCCACATGTTCTGAGAATACTGAAGAAATAAAGATGTTTTTAATCCATCAATCAATCAATAACTGCACTGCAAAAATAACCACTGGCTTACTTTCATGCGATTTTGTCAGCTGAAACTTCCATGCACAAATATTTTGACAAATAACAGACAAAAAAGCAGATATGAAATAAATGAAGCGATGGCTAGAAGAAGAGGCGTTACCACAATCAAGAAAGGCAACAATTTGTGAACCTAGAGGAGATAGTGCGTAACTGTCAAGGAACTCTTACAAAACACACAATGGCACATGAGCCATCAGACTCCAAGAAAAAGCAGAATCAAAAAATCACACGACACGTCACAGAAATCAAAGGAATATAGCGCAGAATACAAAGGATACCTGGATGGGTAAAATAATAAAAAGACCAGGATTATTTAAAACTCAAAAAAAAGAACAGCCAGTAGAAAAAAACAATGAACCACTTTAACGTACTAGGCGAGGTGGCGCTCGCCACCGGCCTGATGTAAAAAGGATGCCAACAGTTATCTATTAATCTAGGGGAGATCTCTTGGTGCGTGGTACAAAGACACATCCTACAATACATTGTTTTATAGGACAGGAGTATTAAACTATGTGTCAGCATAGACTGGCTGCAGTTCTTTCTCTGCAGTGCTCTTCCCCTGGCTACTGGTGCTACTCCAATGTCTGCAAAACTGAGAACACAAAAAAAAGGCACAAAACACACACAAACGACACCAGCATTGCTGGATATGGCTATGGTTGAAGTTGAAGTTTAAAGTTCATTAAGGAATTCAAACAAAATTAGGAGCGTATACAGCGAAGTACAAGACCACAGGCAGGACCTCCCATGAAAATAATTTTCAATAAGCAACAAAATACAAAATACACAACACATTAATAAGCGACACAGAGAATAAATGAGGTACATAGTGTAAAATGAGATACTGAAATATTTAAATACAAACAATATAATGCAGGAGAATGTACAATAAAACGCTCACAGATGCCGCGATACATGCGATCAATAACAAAAAAATCCCACATTCTTCACTGCCTGCAAAACCGAGAACACAGAATAAGGCACAGCACACATACAAAGAAGACACTGGCGTTGTTTAATATGCCTAAGGGATGTAGTCTTCTTTTTAAAGTAGACCATTTATTGGAATTGAAGGGTATCATGCATTTTTCGATCTTGTGAAGCGGCTGTATTAGGACGCGGAAAAAGATTTTATCCGTATACAAACAAACAAAAAAGATGGTGATATGCTGTGAGGCTGTTTGTACCAGCTTTCAGCATAAACTGCTGGTTACAGGTACCGCCATCGGGATATGGTTCACCAGCTTCCACATGTCACCATAAAGCACCACGAACGGTTATCACACAAATCACCACCGAATTCATAAATCATCAGCCCTTTTACAGCAAAGCTCTAGACTGCAAAAACACTAACTGTTGCATTTGCTATGAGATTACGAAGACAGAAGAATGCAGACATCCGAGGAGAAATGCGAACGGCGCGCAATCTCCAAGAACATGCTGTCTTTGCTAAAGCCTGCTACAAGAGAAATAAGGCGTGAAGTTCACTGTCTATCGATTCAGTGAGATGGACATGGCTGAAGATACACACGTTATGAATTTACATAAATTAATGCCAATTACAGCCTTGCGATTTATTGAGTCTACTTGCTAGCAGTTTCAAAGTGTTGAAGTGCCAGGTTTAAAGGGATAACTCCGGCAAGTTTCACTGAAGAAAATTTGTCTAGGATTGCGGTTATACACTTCTGCGGCTTTCATGTTACTGGTACAGGCGTTAACAAGTTTGATTCTTTCGTGACTGCGCGGTGACATTTGGGAACGCGCGCACAAAGACGGATCATGTCTTCACTAGCGCACGCGGCAAAAGTGACGTTCACCGGGTCGCACGAAGCTATCTTTGCTCTGTATGCGCAAAGATTCCCTTCTGCAAAGCTTCTCCTTCTCACAGACTAACAACACACAAAATCGAATATGTAAAGCAAGAGCAAGAGATTGAGGAACTCGCACAACCGGCAACAGACAAACGCAAAGCGTGCGATTGTTGATGCCGCCCGCGATGCCGCTTGCCCCGCCGTACATTTTTCTTATGGTTGACATGGGCACACTCAAATAAATAAAAACAAACATATCAGGATCATGCAGACAGCCTCAATTAAGTACTAATGCCGCAACTAAGTTTGATCTGTGTGCAAGGTATAGTTGATTGAAAACTGGTTGCCAGTTGTAACTTTCTTGCGCGATCGGAAGCAAAACCAATTTTCAACGCTGTTCGTTTCGATATCGCACCCGATGGAGCGCAATGCTTGAATTTTATACCCCTGTCACACGGCCAGTTTCAATGGCCATTGAGTCGAGGGCCATCGAGATTTCCGATCGCCATCGAACTCGAAGGGAATTTTATATCCGTGGCTTAGCTTTTACGTGCGATGGTTTACTCATGTGTAAAGATATTTCTCCACCGTATTGAAACTATACTCTCTACCTACGCGTTGAATGCGCTTCACTATAAAAAAAAAAAAAACAGAACGCGTCTAGCTCGCTGCCGCCGCGCGTAACGCATGTCACGCGTACGCTGAACTTTTTGCGAGGTCAGGGCCTTTGTTACAATGTCCTGATCATGCGTAGAGTTTTAAGATATAGCTCCTGTCCGAGCTTATTTTCGGAAAACGCGGTAAGGCGATGCTATGCAACCAGATCTTTTGGATAATTGCGATTGTAGATGGTAACATTCTACTTCGGCAGTTGTAATAGATTTGAGGAGTAAAGGAGGTGTTACTCTAGCGTGCAAGCTCCCTCTTCCCTTTCCCGCAAACGCACAAAGAATTCCGTACATCTGCCGGGTTAAAAACAAAAATTCTGGGTCGAGCAATCCAATGGCCTGTAATCAGGACCAAATATCGCTCAGAAAATATAGCTTACATAGGACAATTGCAGATTGAGTAAGTTGGTGTAGATTGATAATGGTGGTACAACAGTGCAAACACACACAAACCAAGGAACAGACTAGACACACAAACCAGCAGTGGTTTCTGCGTCTTGTCTTTTTCTTGGTCTGTGTGTGTTTGTGCTGTTGAACCGCCATTATAACTTACGTATTGGCTGGTGGTGAGTTTTATGGAGTTTTATATTTTTTATATATAACACGAGACATTTCCACAAGGGCACTTTCTCCAATGAGCAGAAGAGGATGAAAAGTCCTGCAAACATTCAGAATAAAACAGTGCAAAATATTTTTCCTCACTTTGTCCAGCTTTGCGCTAATTACAGCTTTGCAGCCTAATTGCGTCTACTTCCCCGCAGATGCAAGTAGCAGGTTTAAAACCCCCGGCAAGCTCCACTGAACAAAATTTGTCTGTTATTATTGAGGTGATACACTTATGCGGCTTTCATGTTACTGGTAAAGGCACTAATAAGCCCAAATCTTTCGTGACTGCGCGGTGACATTTGTGCACGCATGCACAAAGACGGAACATGTCTTCACATGCGCACGCTGCAAAAGTGACGTTCACAGGGTCGCATGCAGTTATCCTTGCTCTGTAGGCACATACATTTCCTTCTTCAAAGCTTCTTCTTCTCACAGACTGACAGCACGCAAAATCGAATATGTAAAGCAACATATTGATGAACTGGCACAACCGCAACATACAAAAAGTGTGTGATTGTTGATGCCGCCCGCGATGTAGCTTGTGCAATCGTACATATTCCCTGCATGGTTGGTGTGGGCACGTTTAAATAAGAAAAAAAAGCACAATGAGGACCATGTAGACCGCCACAAAAAGTTTGATCTGCGCACAAGGTGTACATCATTGAAAACTGACTGTTAGTTGTGACCTTCCAGCGTGATCGAAAACAAAACTGAATTTTGACACTGTTCGTTTCGATCAACATTGGTTTCGATATCGCACCCGATGGAGCGCAATGCTTGAATTTTATACCCGAATTTCGTATCCGCAGCTTAACTTGATGGTTTACTCATCGCCAGAGCGTACTGCACGCATAGAAACCATAAGTGGAGGTATTTCTCCACTTTGTTGAAACTACACTCCACCGACCCATTGTGAATAATTTTTTATGTGCTGATCAATGCAATATAGAAGGGTAAGCTTAGTGCTACCACGTGCAATAGTACGTCCTCTATGGAGCGCATATACTAGCATGAGTGGTTAGTTCTACATGCAAGTTCTATATGTGTTGCAGTTTGTTGTTGCTCTTGTTGCTGCTTGTCGAGTGGGGTTGGAAGCTGTGCGTGTTCTCTCGCTATGAGGGCAACATCTGTGTTGTCCTGCCAGGTGACTGTTATTTTATCGTAGGTTAAAGCGGCGGCTGGTTCCAACAGCTGCTGGTCAAAGCAGTTGTTGGGAATGTACTAATAACCCAACACTGCTTGAACCAGCAGATTCCTAGTTTGAAATTTTCATAATCCCTTTTCTGCGACATACAGCGACTTCATATTCATATGGCAGATTAAAAAAAAAAATTTCTGTGGCAAATTAATTCACCTATAATCGAGACCAAACATTCCTGATAAGATGGCGTAAGTGTTGTATTGCATTGAGTTTTATGGCACATAAGCGACTATGACTATCGTACGCCAACCAAAGGATAGAATTTGTTTGCTTTTAAGAAACCTCTGAGATGTTTAAACTCTCATAGTTTGTTAACCTCGCTTCTTTCAAAACTATACAAACACTAGACATATCCACAAGCGCACTTTCTCCAAAGAGCAAACAAGGGTGAAAAGACATTCAACAGTGGAAAATGTTTTTCCTCACTTTGTCCAGTTCTCCACATGAACACAAAATATGATTTATGCTGACCACTTCTCCGCACAGCTCTCGCATTGCTGTCTCTTCTTTTGCGAGAACAAAACTGTGTGGTGCGTGCATCCAATATATGCAAAGGCAACATGAAATGACTTCAATTGACGACACCTCTAGGAAAGAACTAACAGCGCTGGTACACTGTCAGGCATTCATGCCTTTTTATCAGCACATACACAAAATGAGTGCAGTACCTTTTATTTTGTTCTGCTCAATAAATGACCTGATTTGAAAATTTGCAAGCAATGTTCTGAATGTATTGATTTATGATTGATTTAAACTGTAATCTGGGCATTTAAATTCTTCTAGAGGGGCTATTGCCACTTGTACGTGTTGTCGGGGTCATTTTTGAAGTGAGCGCATGCTCATCTGATACTGTGTTCCTCCAGGCTTCACTTTTAAAGGGACTCGATATATGCTTTACACAGACTTCTTGCTTGATTGAGGAACTTTAATAACAACAAGCGTCAGGGGCTTTCAACCTGAAAACATTACAAGAAGAGACTTCTGTATTTACAGAAGTCTCTTAGTCTGGCACATAAATACAGAGACTTCTGTATCTGCCAGATTAAACAAAAAAAATTCCCATGTGCAATCTAATGTCCTACAATCAAGACCAAACATCGCTGACAAGATAGCACATGTGTTGTCTTGCATTGAGCTTTATAGCACATAAGCGACTATGACTATCGTACGCCAGCCAAAGGATAGAATTTGTTTGCTTTTAAGAAACCTCTGAGATGATTAAACTCTCATAGTTTGTTAAGCTTGCTTCTTTCAAGACTATAAAAACAGTAGACATGTCCACAAGTGCACTTTCTCCAATGAGCAAACAAGGATGAAAAGAATGGTAGACATTCAGAATAAAACAGTGGAAAATGATTTTCCTCACTTTGTCCAGCTTTGTGCATGAACATAAAATATGATTTATGGTGACCACTTCTCTGCACAGCTCGAATATTGATACTTCTTTTGCAAGAATAAAACTGTGTGTATGCATGTGCACGTTCAATATATGCAAAGGTGACCTAAAATGACTTATGTTAATGACTTATATAGGAAAGAGCTAGGGCTGGTACAATGTCAGGCATTCATGCCTTTCAGAACCTGTTAATTTTTTCTGCTTAATAAATGAGCCAATCCGAAGCTTTGCAAGAATTGTTGAACATATATACTGATTTATGGCTGATTTATACTGTAATTTGGGCATTTAAATTCTTGTAGAGGGGCTATTGGCAATTGTCCAAACAATATTTGGAGTCAGCACAGGATCATCCAACACTTGACCCCTAATGGGATACAATATATGCTGCAAACAATTTTCTTGTTTGATTGAGGAGCTTTGGTAACTAATGTGAATAGCTTTCAACCTGACATCTTAATTAGCAAATTATTTAAATTTCTGTTATTTAATAAGAAATATTCACCTTAAAAATGGTCATGGAATTATTTGACTTAATTCCCGCATTTCAGTGCTAATCTTTGCTCTCTCTCTCTGCTTGATCAAAATGCTATACTTTTCAGTGAAAATGGAGCAAGTCTCATTTTATCTCAGCACCTTCTTGAAGAATCTTTAAACCAGTTTTTTCTCTATATAAAATGACTTCAATGAATTGTTTGCGATGTAACTATGACCTCCATTCTGTTATAAAAGGTTTTACTAGGTGTATGTTATGGTTTACTTCAAAATTTCATTCATTCATTTATTCATTCATTTAACTATTTATTTACTTAATACTACCTCAAGGGCCCTGCGTACGACATGACTGAGTGGGTTACAGATCGTAACATTGCTTCAATTGATGAGTTGAATAGTGATGGGTCAGTGGACGGGAAAGTCATTCCAGTCTTTCGCAGTGTGTACAAAAAATGAAGGCAGATGTGCGGATGTGCGGGCAGGCGGAGGATAGGCGCTCTTTTCATGGTTCGTGCAGCTGGAGGTGCAGTAGGCAGGGAAGATAACAGACTCGTGCGGAACATGATAATAGAATTTGTGATGTAGACATAGTCTTGCAATGTGACGCCGGTTAGTTAAATCTATGAGACCAGCATTTTAGTTTGGTGACACTTTCATGATACGAATAAACAGAGCCTAACCTAGCAGCGTGGTCTTGTATTGCTTTTAGAGTATTGGAAAGATTATATTGATTAGGGTCCCAAACAGTGCATGCATACTCTACTTTGAACATGCAGAAAATGAAAGTAATGTTCAACAGTCTCAAAGGGAACAGCAGTCCACAATTCACAATGGCAGTTTACCAATATCCCTCAAGGGAAAGGCATACAACAGCTGTATCTTACCAGTACTCACCTACGAGGTGGACACGTGGAGGCTAAAGAAAAGTGTTAGCTTAAGTTAAGGACAATGCAGCGAGCTATGGAAAGAAAAATGATGGGTGTAACGTTAAGAGATACAAAGCGGGTGGAGTGGATGAGGGAACAAACTCTTGTTAATGACATCCTAGTCGAAATCAAGAGGAAGAAATGGGCTTGGGCAGGGCATGCAATGCGGCAAGATCACCACTGGTCCTTAAGGGTAACAGAGTGGATTTCAAGAGAAGGCAAGCAAAGCAGGGGACAGCTGAAAGTTAGGCAGGCAGATAAGATTAATAAGAAGTGGTGGCAGCTGGCAAAGGACAGGGTTGATTGGAGAGACATGGGCGAGGCCTTTGCCTTGCAGTGGACGTAATCAGGCTGATTATGATGGTCCATAGTCAAAAAGAAATGCCAGAAATTGAAAATAGCCCCGAAGGAATCTCCCAATTAATCAGTTACTCAAGCTTTTAGCATCTGCAGGACGTGAACAAATAATAAGCAGTAAACTCCTTAAAAACACTCCATCATTATCAAGCCAGATCTTACATCTAATATTTACCCAATCTTTAGACACCGGAAGCATTCCTGATAATTGTAAGATAGGTTAAATTGTTCCCATTTTGAAAACAGGTGATCGCGCATGCCCAGCTAACTATCATTCAGTATCCGTTAATAGCGTATCTTCTAAACTTCTAAAGCGTTTTATAGCCTCAAGCTTAATGTCCCACCTTGATTCAATTAATTTCTTTAATCCTCATCAGCATGGCTTCAGGAAATCACTTTCATGCGAAACACAGCTGGCTGAGTTCACCCAAGGCATACTTAAGGACATGAACAATAACCTCCAAACAGATGCAATGTTTACAAACATATTTCAAAGGGATTCGATCGCATATCTCACAACCATCTGCTGCCGAAACTTTTGTGCCTCAGGATTCCTGCAAATCTAATATGCTGGCTAGAACATTTTATAAAAGGGCGCTCACAGTTCACATCTGCCAATGACATCCAGTCATCCTTAACAGATGTAACATGGGGTGTCCCTCAAGGCGTCAGCCTATCACCATTACTTTTCTTAGTATACGTACATTAACGACCTACCCTCTGACATTCAATGTAAAATTCGCCGCGCACCCGCCCCACCACATGCAGCTGATATGGGTGCCTGCCCACTCCGGGAATCCCGGAAACGAGGCCGCCAACGCTTTAGCCCGAGGTTCTCTCAACCGGGCACCGGCGGCCTCCGACCTGGGGTTCTCGCGGGAGCGCATGCACTAATTCAGTGAAATGACGCAGGCCTGCAACGCTGAGCATCGGCTCTATACCTTCCACCCCATCCTTCCCTCGACAATTATCATTAGACACTTTGGACGCGGCTCCAAGCACGCACTTTACCCTCCCTACGCTCGCGCTATCACCCAGTCCACACGAACCCTTCCTGTACCCTCTGCCACCACCCCAAAGCCACTCTTGACCATATTCTTTTCCTCTGCCCGGCGGATCCTCCCCCGCGGGGCCTGGACCACTTGGGAGGCATGGGAAACCATTCTGAGGACCCAGCCATGTCTCTCCAATCAACCCTGTCCTTTGCCAGCTGCCACCACTTCTTAATCTTATCTGCCTGCCTAACTTTCAGCTGTCCCCTGCTTTGCTTGCCTTCTCTTGGAATCCACCCTTATAAGGACCAGCGGTAATCTTGCCTTCGCATTACATGCCCTGCCCAAGCCCATTTCTTCCTCTTGATTTCGACTAGGATGCAATTAACCAGAGTTTTTTCCCTAACCTACTCCACCCGCGGGTATAAAATTCAAGCACTGCGCTCCATCGGGTGAGATATCGAGACCAATCTTGATCGAAATGAACAGCGTCAAAATTCGGTTTTGTTTTTGATTACGCTGGAAGGTCACAAAACAGTCAGTTTTCAATGATGTACACCTTGTGCGCAGATCAAACTTTTTGTGGCAATCTACATGGTCCTCATTATGCCTTTTTTTTTGTATTTGAACGTGCCTATGGGCACGTTTAAATACAGGGGATATGTACAGGGAATGTGTACGATTGCACAATTGCGCGCAGCACCAACAATCACACACTTTTTGTGTGTTGCGGTTGTGCCAGTTCATCAATATGTTGCTTACATATTCGATTTTGTGTCTTGTCAGTCTGTGAGAAGAAGAAGCTTTGAAGAAGGAAATTTATGTGCCTACAGAGCAAGGATAACTGCATGCGGCCCTGTGAACGTCACTTTTGCAGCTTGCGCATGTGAAGACATGCTCCGTCTTTGTGCACGTGTGCACAGATGTCACCGCGCAGTCACGAAAGATTTGGGCTTATTAGCGCCTTTACCAGTAACATGAAAGCCGCATAAGTGTATCGCCTCAATAACAGACAAATTTTGTTCAGTGGAGCTTGCCGGGGTTTTAAACGTGCTACTTGCATCTGCGGGGAAGTAGACACAATAGGCTGCAAAGCTGTAATTAGCGCAAAGCTGGACAAAGTGAGGAAAAATATTTTGCACTGTTTTATATTCTGAATGTCTGCAGGTCTTTTCATCCTCTTCTGCTCATTGGAGAAAGTGCCCTTGTGGAAATGTCTCGTGTGTTATATATAAAAAATATAAAACTCCATGAAACTCACCACCAGCCAATACGTAAGCTATAATGGCGGTTCAACAGCACGTACAAACACACACAGACCAAGAAAAAGACAAGACGCAGAAACCACTGCTGGTTTGTGTGTCTATAGTCTGTTCCTTGGTTTGTGTGTGTTTGCACTGTTGTACCACCATTATCAATCTACACCAACTTACCCAATCTGCAATTGTCCTACGTAAGCTATATTTTCTGAGCGATATTTGGCCCTGATTACAGGCCATTGGATTGCTCGACCCAGAATTCTTGTTTTTAATCCGGCAGATGTACGGAATTCTTTGTGCGTTAGCGGGAAAGGGAGCTTGCACGCTAGGGTAACACTCCTCAAATCTATTACAACTGCCGAAGTAGAATGTTACCATCTACAATCGCAATTATCCAAAAGATCTCATTGCATAGCGTCGCCTTATCGCGTTTTCCGAAAATAAGCCCGGACAGGAGCTGTATTTTAAAACTCTACGCATGATCAGGACCTTGTAACAAAGGCCCTGGCCTCGCAAAAAGTTCAGGGGGCGCGTGACATGCGTTACGCGCGGCGGCATCGAGCTAGACGCGTTCTATTTTTTTTTATATATATAGTGCAGCGCATTCAACGCGTCGGTGGAAAGTATTTTCAATACGGTGGAGAAATATCTTTACACATTAGTAAACCATCGCCCCATCGCACGTAAAAGCTAAGCCACGGATATAAAATTCCCCTCGAGTTCGATGGCGATCGGAAATCTCGATGGCCCTCGACCCGATAGCCATTGAAACTGGCCGTGTGACAGGGGTATAAAATTCAAGCATTGCGCTCCATCGGGTGCGATATCGAAACGAACAACGTTGAAAATTGGTTTTGCTTCCGATCGCGCAAGAAAGTCGCAACTGACAACCAGTTTTCAATCAACTATACCTTACTATACCACAGATCAAACTTTGCTGCGGCATTAGTACTTAATTGAGGCTGTCTGCATGATCCTGATATGTTTGTTTTTATTTATTTGAGTGTGCCCATGTCAACCATAAGAAAAATGTACGGCGGCGCAAGCGGCATCGCGGGCGGCATCAACAATCGCACGCTTTGCGTTTGTGTTTGTTGCCGGTTGTGCGAGTTCCTCAATCTCTTGCTCTTGCTTTACATATTCGATTTTGTGTGTTGTTAGTCTGTGAGAAGGAGAAGCTTTGCAGAAGGGAATTTGTGCGCATACAGAGCAAAGATAGCTTCGTGCGACCCGGTGAACCTCACTTGTGCAGCGTGCGCTAGTGCACACGTGATCCGTCTTTGTGCGCGCGTTCCCAAATGTCACCGCGCAGTCACGAAAGAATCAAACTTGTTAACGCCTGTACCAGTAACATGAAAGCCACAGAAGTGTATAACCGCAATACTAGACAAATTTTCTTCCGTGAAACTTGCCGGAGTTATCCCTTTAAACCTGGCACTTCAACACTTTGAAACTGCTTGCAAGTAGACTCAATAAATTGCATTAATTTATGTAAATTCATAACGTGTGTATCTTCAGCCATATCCATCTCACTGAATCGATAGACAGTAAACTTCACGCCTTATTTCTCTTGTAGCAGGCTTTAGCAAAGATAGCTTGTTCTTGGAGATTGCGCGCCTTTCGCATTTCTCCTCGGATGTCTGCATTCTTCTGTCTTCGTAATCTCATAGCAAATGCAACAGTTAGTGTTTTTGCAGTCTAGAGCTTTGCGGTAAAAGGGCTGATGATTTATGAATTCGGTGGTGATTTGTGTGATAACCGTTCGTGGTGCGTTATGGTGACATGTGGAAGCTGGTGAACCATATCCCGATGGCGGTACCTGTAACCAGCAGTTTACGCCGAAAGCTGGTACAAACAGCCTCACAGCATATCACCATCTTTTTTGTTTGTTTGTATACAGATAAAATCTTTTTCCGCGTCCTAATACAGCCGCTTCAAAGGATTGAAAAATGCATGATACCCTTCAATTCCACTAAATGGTCTACTTTAAAAAGAAGACTACATCCCTTAGGCATATTAAACAACGCCAGTGTCTTCTTTGTATGTGTGCTGTGCCTTATTCTGTGTTCTCGGTTTTGCAGGCAATGAAGAATGTGGGATTTTTTTGTTATTGATCCCATGTATCGCGGCATCTGTGAGCGTTTTATTGTACATTCTCCTGCATTATATTGTTTGTATTTAAATATTTCAGTAACTCATTTTACACTATGTACCTAATTTATTCTCTGTGTCGCTAATTAATGTGTTGTGTATTTTGTATTTTGTTTGCTTATTGAAAATTAATTTCGTGGGAGGTCCTGCCTGTGGTCGTGTACCTCTCTGTATACGCTTGTAAATTTGTTTGAATTCCTTAATAAACTTTTAACTTCAACTTCAACCATAGCCATATCCAGCAATGCTGGTGTCGTTTGTGTGTGTTTTGTGCCTTTTTTCTGTGTTCTCAGTTTTGCAGACATTGGAGTAGCACCAGTAGCCAGGGGAAGAGCACTGCAGAGGAAGAACTGCAGCCAGTCTATACTGACACATAGTTTAATACTCCTGTCCTATAAAACAATGTATTGTAGGATGTGTCTTTGTACCACGCACCAAGAGATCTCCCCTAGATAAATAGATAACTGCTGGCATGTTGGTTTTTTACATCAGGCCGGTGGCGAGTGCCACCTCGCCTAGTACGTTAAAGTGGTACATTGTTTTTTCTCTACTGGCTGTTCTTTTTTTTGAGCTTTAAATAATCCTGGTCTTTTTATTATTTTTCCCATCCAAGGTATCCTTTGTATTCTGCGCTATATTCCTTTGATTTCTGTGACGTGTCGTGTGATTTTTTGATTCTGCTTTTTCTTGGAGTCTGATGGCTCATTAGCCATTGTGTGTTTTGTAAGAGTTCCTTGACAGTTACGCACTATCTCCTCTAGGTTCACAAATTGTTGCCTTTCTTGATTGTGGTAACGCCTCTTCTTCTAGCCATCGCTTAATTTATTTCATATCTGCTTTTTTGTCTGTTATTTGGCAAAATATTTGTGCATGGAAGTTTCAGCTGACAAAATCGCATGAAAGTAAGCCAGTGGTTATTTTTGCTGTGCAGTTATTGATTGATTGATGGATTAAAAACATCTTTATTTGTTCAGTATTCTCAGAACATGTGGGTGGGCCACCTAGTCCGGTATTCCATTGGCTGCTGCTGCTCCTGTGGCCCTCCCCACCAGCCAGTGCTGACGGTCAGGATCATCGCTGAGCAGAATAGCCTCCCACTGCTCCTCCGAGGGGTTCAAATCACAACTGAAGTTTTCTTTTTCTGGTTGAGCAAATCCTTTGTTTGGTAGTGCACATATTTCTCACTTCCCGGATTGAAAAGTCTGTATTGAATTTGTTTTGGCTGGTTGTAATGCATGAATATTGCCATATTTGTATGTTTAGTAGTACCTTCAAAGGGTCAGTGGAGGAGATCTCATCCTGACCTACGTACTGTGTTGCCACATGTCACGACAGCGACCATTACTCAACAGCCACAAACGAAGTCATGCGGCATCACATGTCGAAATTTCTCGGTGGCAAGGCATAGGGTTGCATTGTAAGCTGGCAGTCAGTCGATGCCATGGGGAAAAAACCCTGAATGTTGGGCACGGTGCATTATCCCCTGAGGTCCCTGCAGCCTCATATGTGGCCAGAACGCTTAACCAGTTTGTTATCTTCTTATCTGCTGCCTGCTTAAGTAATCTGGTCATGCTTTTTCGCCTTGCATATGTGTGGCTAAAGAGAACCAAATTAAAGGGACAGTGAGGAGAGCTCTATTAATATTTTTTTTACAGCAAAATCCGATAGTTCGACATTTCATGGCTTTGTTGCCACTTGGCCGACAGCGAAAGATGCATTTATTTCTAAGAAATTTGGATTCGAAGTTGAAAAAGTTTTTCCCACCGCTCTGATTCAAACTTGGGATTCTCTTATGACGACACAGGACTAAGTGACGTGAAACATGACATGCACATCATGTAACGCAGACTCCGTGATTTCTGGTAGCCAGCAGTGCGGCCTCGCAGCAGCCGAAAAGAAAGCTACCGCCGGCCGCACGTTGAAGGCATATATCGGCTATTGCGGCCGTCGCTACCGTCGCTTCGTTTACATTTGCACCGCGTTTTGCCAGCGTTACGATGGATCCTGTTCTAGAAGTCATCAACGAAGTCCTAGCAAACAGACACCTGTAGCATACCGTGTACCTTGTTACCGTTAGCGGAATACAGAGAGCCCCCCTACCGCCGATGAGCAGGCGCTGATTGGTTCCGCTGCTGCAGGCGCGCGCGTAGCTGCCGTGTACGTGGCGCCATCTGGCGACGTCAAAAAGATTTGCGCATGCATTGGCTGCGCCTCAGTGATTCGTGGCTTCCTGTGTTCTAGTGTAACAACACTGTTTTGTCCTATGACGTCACCACGCTTGTACTTGCGAGTTTGGCCTGTGGCGGCGATACCTGTATTTTGATTCTTGCTCTTTTCTACGTTACAAGAGCTTTGTTTTCAGTATGACTGGTGTTTTTGCAATCAGGAGCTGGTATTCTGTCAATACAAGCCAACTTCAATTTCTCCTCAGTGTCCCTTTAAGGCTCATGAACGCATGCTCTTGGTCTGATGCTGTTTGGATTAGGTTTGTACACTGATGTTTTCAGTTACATGTTTCAAGCTGCATGGGCCACATTTTTAAGCGTAATGCTGATCATTTCTATTTTGCCTTTACGTCACAACTCTCAACAGCATGGAAGGACTCAGACAAAGCTACCAGCTCGTTACTGCACCCACCTAAACTAGCAATGGAGATCGGAGAAAATGCAGTCTTCCGTGCTTCTCCGATATCCTCTTCTTCAGTCACCCACAGAAGTCGCCGGCTTGCCTCACCCTCAAGTGTCCTTGATTGGGGCAGTAAATCATTCCTCCTCTCCGCTGTTTTAAAGAATTAAGGAAAGAACAACTAAGCATGCACCGTCGTTGCAAAAACACAGATCATAATGTGAGCGTGACCCATACTCGCTCACGACTCGGGTCACAATCTGAATTCACTCTGTTTAAAATTGCAGGCATAAGGAGTAACATTAGGAGGACGCAGAGTACATGCCTGATGAAGAACCTTTCAATGCAACCTACTGATGTGAACGTATGTAGAACAAAGAAAATGACAGAATGGATAGTCAGACGTGGATTTTGCGCGTTCTCATTCCTTTGTGCTTTACCATATACATCAAAGCACAAGCCCTCTGCTTGCGGCATTTGTGTTTGTTTTATAGTGACACTTAGTTGTTTTTCGTTATTTTGCAGGCCGTTACTGATAAGCCAATGTGTTCAAGGTTCCAGAGGAAGAAACCTTCAATACCACGCCTGCCAGCCTTCCATGACTCCATTGCATGATGCTCATAACCTGGAAAATTGCATGTGCAATGATCCCAGTGCACTGTGTTTATGCACAAAGTGAGATGGAAGTGTTTTTAATGATGTTTCTTGAATTACAGTGATTTAAATAAGGAAAATGGGGACCGCTCTCAAAACAAGTTTATTTTCTGAACTCATCGATATTATTATTTTCACACAAATGGCATTAGGCTTGGGATTGAGAGGGAAGAAGGGAATAATGGGAATAAAAATATGCACGAAGTTTTGTCTTCTTCATAGCTCAAAAGTCGTGTAGCTGAAATCCCTGATGGGCAATGGTTGAACAGTTTAAATTAAACTCTCAATGGGATTCCCATACCAGTAGTGGTACTAACAGAACACCTGACCGCATAGAGCAGTCGAGTGAAGTTCAACTTGTGTGCTCTTGTGGTGGGCAACTAGTAGTAATCATAGAATCACATTACTTGGTCACTCAGAGGCTGAATGGCCGTGGGGCATTCCAGAAGACAATGGGTCAGATTGGTGCATGTTTTAGGGCAGTTATAACATTCAGGAGATGTTGCATATTTTTCTAAGAAAGTCTGGGCCGGTGTCAGTGGGACATCACATGTCACTTCGTCAAGTAACTTTGTGACATGGAGAATTAAAAAAAATGCATCTGGTGCGCACCTTTAACAAAGAAGGCCCGTTGGTTCCAAGAATATTGTGCTCAATCAAAAATGATCCCTTTAGTTTTGGTGCAAAATTTGGTGTATCGACTCCATCCTGTTTTTCAGAGATCAAAGCAACGTCACATCTGAGGTGATGGTCATTGTGCAGAACTTAATGAGTGACATCGCCTGAAAGCATGAAATGCAATTATGCTGGTACTTGTGTGATTGTTCTGTTATGTGGACGGAATGATTTTTTAATTTATACAATATTCTTTAATTTTTCGATCGAAGCAGAAACATCAATGATGAAAATTGTACGCTTTGGAACTTTTAGCCTTTCGTGCCTCTGTATCTGACATATCAATGTTTATCCTGATTCTTGTGCTGTATGACCTCGAATCTGCAAATGCTTGCTTACGTAATTCGATGCAACTCCACCACTTTGCACTCATGGTTGGGGCTTTGTGAAGACTGTAGCTCTGCAAAACCTGTGCTGTATCGTGTGGTGAACTTTATATTCTATTGTGCTTGCAGCTTTTTGCTGGTTTTTTGGCATCCTTTTGGCTTTGCTGAAGAGTACACTATGATTCCTCGCAGTTGGTAACAAGTGACTGACCTCATTTTGTCATTGCACGTAGCATTAGTGACTCTATCCAAACTATATCCATTGCTGTGTTCATTTAGCCTGCATTCTGACATTGTTCATTTTGGCTATATAGAGTGTGCTGTGACAACGTTAATTTTAGTTTTCTAACAGTACTGAATGCTGATCTGCACACCTAAAATTCATCGCGTATGGATTTCATTTCATGAAGGTGGTATGGGCTTTTATTTTTCTTTATGGTGGAAATTGTTTTATTATAATGCGAAGCCTCTTAAAAAACTTCCCTAGGCTTTTGTTACCCTGTGTGCTATAGTGATGCTATGCACTGTTGCACAATGCGGTGCCAGTTTTACCAGTTTTACTGACTCGTAGTGTTCATTTTTTAGTTTTGACTGACTGGTCACTTGCATCACAAAATGTCCATAAAGTGAGTGTAGTGCTGCTTTGATGTGTGCTCAGAATAATGCAACAACTGATGAAAAGTCACACCTTTACTCGCTGTTTCTCGCTGCATTCACTCTCCCCGCAACGGTGGCCAAGTCATTGGAGCGTGCATCTCGCATGTAGGATGTGCAGGGTTGGATTCCCTGTGCCATTGGGTACCCACTGGTGGTACAATACTCAAGCTTTGTCCCTGGCTTTTGCTGAATGGAATGCCTGGAAATGGGTATCAGATCCCCCCCTCCTTTGCATTGACGAAAGTTCCTTGTGCCACAGTGCGCTTTGATCAATGCTTGCCTTGCATCAAAAATTCATCATTGTTATCATCAGCTCTCATTTTTGTTGCTGTTCGATGAGCACACCTCATCAGCGCGATCCACGAAATGGACTTCTTCCGTGCCCTCTACGGTGTTCGAAAAGCTGGCCACCTTAAACCACTTTCAGAGCAGCGCATTGAGAAACTTCCGTCACGGTTGTTTCTTCCTTTTTTTCACCCCGATTTCTCGTCCCAAACTTTGGGATGCAGGTGTCACACAAGTAAATAAGGTATGCTCTAACTGCACTCAAGACAGTGTAATGTGCAGTTTCAGATGTGCTTCTGCTCAATTAATTGCACTCTTCGAGACGATAGAGGCAGAACATGATGTTGAGCACATTGGCAACTTTTGTGGGCAGCTCTATCCTGGGTGTGTTTACGAGTATCCGTGCTCTGAAAGTTTTTTTTCCTGTGCGCAGTACAACGGGTGTAAGAGGTTTATTAAAAGATGAGTGCTCTGTCAATGTGTTGTGTTATTCAAAATAACTGGCAGTCGTTAGTTCTTAAGACTGTGTAGGCAGACATTTACTGCCCTTCTCTTGAAGCCAGAAATTGTGCAAATTCATTCGTCGACGTAATGGCTGTTGGCTTTGTTCCAGTAAGCCTATAAATTTGTAGGCAATAGTCAGTTTTTCATAAGCGTAAGTACAGTAGTCATCTGCATGCAGAATTGAAAGTCTGGAATGTTTGCTTTAGAACTCGGTTCTTTTCAAGCTCTCCCTACTGTATTTACACAACCTGAAAAAGCTGTTTTACGAGTGTGCATTCCATATTCACCGCCTCATGCAGATAACACCGTGTGAGTGTTCACACTCTTAATCTTTTGTGCTATTAGATGCAATCTGGATTTCACATGCAGGCTCGAGCTCCGGGGACCACAAGCATGGTGTACCTTCATTGCAGAACTCGCCAGGTTAGAATCTGCAGTTTTTCTTCCTATATGTTTTCATGAAGGTTGTCTTTCAAAAAGCAGTTTGTAGGGTATGGAAGCTGTAGTTTAATGGTTTAATGAACTGTGATGATTGATGATGATGTGGGCTTTCGATATTCTGGAAAGTTGTTTTGTGTGATATGTCAACTATACTCATTGAACTAGGACTGATATGGGTTCTGTTCATTGCAGCAAGAAATTGTACTGGAGACCAAGGCCTCATAAGGCTTTTAGCCTTTAGCGATTTCCTCCTATTAGACACTGTCTGAGGAACAAATAAAAAAAAAATGGCATTATGCATTGGGCTAAGCATAGCTGACTGCCACTTGTTTTGCTATTAAGCCCACCAGTGACTGGAGAGACGTCTTGTTTCAGACCTGCGTTCTCTGTTGCAGATCTGTTGAATAAAACTTTCGATAGACATCCACAGCTTGTCTATCGAAAGTGTGTCCTCTGCATTCAACTTTTATTCCTAGTTCCAAGTGCATTGTGGATTGTTGCTTCAGGCACTTTATTTGAATTACTCTGCCTGTGCAACACAGGTTCATTCGTCACACAGAGCGACCATGGCGCATCTCCTGTGCAAGATTCAACCAGTGAAAGGCACCCTGTGAGCCACTCCATGGAATCTACTCCTTCTGACATGGGTAACCACCGGGGCAATCCCACAGGAAATAAGGTTCACAAATGCACCCACTGCAACAAGGAATTCAAAAGAAGATACCATCTAGTGGTGCATCTCCGAGTCCACACTGGCGACCGCCCTTACCATTGTGACGATTGTGGGAACAGCTTTGCAGATAAGTCCAATCTGAGGGCACACCAGCGCACTCACACTGGCGAGCGACCTTACCATTGTGACCACTGTGATAGCAGCTTTGCACTGAAGTTCACCCTAGAGCAACACCAGCGCACTCATACAGGCGAGCGTCCTTACCGCTGCGACCACTGTGATAGCAGCTTTGCACAAAAGTTCACCCTAGAGCAACACCAGCGCACTCATACAGGCGAGCGTCCTTACCATTGCAATCACTGTGGCAGCAGCTTTGCACAGAGAAGTCACCTGGTGAGACACGTCCGTACCCATACGGGTGAAAAGCCGTTCCAGTGCCAGCTGTGCCCCATGGCCTTTGTAGTAGGTTCAGATCTTGCAAGGCATGTTAGATCCCATAAGCGCCAAAAGCCCTTCCAGTGTGAGTTATGCCAAAGGGCATTCACTAAGAAGATAACTTTGAACCGCCACAAGAAGGCTATTCATCAAATATAGCAGTGGTCCATGATGCTCTTAGTCGATATGTTTTGCTAGCTACCATTTTGTATGCAAGCTAACGAGATTCTAGCTGAATGCCCTATGAAACGCGTTGGTAGCTAACCTGCATCATTAACTACATTTGTAAGTTTTGTTCACTTTGAGCGAGTTTTCAGAAAATGCTGTTCCCTTACACTACACATTCACGCTAAGTATTTCCTGAACATGGAGGGCCCCGCCGCGGTGTTTCAGTGGTTATAGCACTCGGCTGCTGACCCGAAAGATGCGGGTTCGATCCCGGCCGCGGCGGCTGAACTTCAATGATGGCCAAATTCTAGAGGCCCGTGTGCTGTGCGATGTCAGTGCACGTTAAAGAACCCCAGGTGGTCGAAATTTCTGGAGCCCTTCACTACGGTGTCTCTCATAGCCTGAGTTGCTTCGGGACGTTAAACCCCAATAAACCAAACCAAACCAAATATGGAGAGTGAGCCTGCTGTGCTTGTAAACTTGCATTAATGGAAATGAAATCACTGTCATACCTGTATGGCATCACTTCTTGTTGGAGAGTGCCTTTCAGAAACTTTATATATAATGTTCATTGCTGCTGGCAGTTGTTAGCCTGCCTCAGAGAAGAATTTTTGTGGAGTAAAAGTGCACAAAACAATTATTTTTAATCCTTAAGCCTGATTGAGCTAATTTTTGTGACAATCAATATAAATTCAATCATTTATATCACTGAACCTATAAATGTTTGTATGACAACCGAGGAAAACTTGTTCTTGTGTAAATCTTTATTTGTTTATTCCAGCAGTGTTAGCGGCAAGAATGAGTGAGGACAAACAGGTGTCCAGCCTCAAGATGATGTGTCTTAGGTTAGTTTGGTGGTTTGAAGAGTTCTCTGTTGTTTAGAACGGGGACTAGCGAAAGAGTTCACTAACGTCTGCTTTACCATTACCCAGAGCAGTGTCTCTGCTGGATATAAATGGTATAATATTTGTGGATCATTGTGTCGGCACCATTTTTAATCTTTTTTCGTTGTCAGAATATCAGCCGTTTGTGATCATTTCACATTGTGCTAGCTTCTGTGGTGCTTTGGTGTCACTTGAAAAAAGCTTTCTCTATTTACACAAGGTGTTCATGATAACACGTTGCAAGGGTCGTGGCTGCTGAAACAAAAAATACTGTGATTAGTGATTACGAAAATCACTGTAATCTTGTAGTGTATTGTAAAGCTCGTAATTTGGGTCCATTGTGTGAAATTCCTTAGTGCACATGAGTAGTATTTTGTAGCAGTTTCTTTTTCAAAATGTTAAATGCGTTCTGGCTGTTTGTAAAACTCACTTGCTTGACGTAATGTCCACAAAAATTTAAAAGCAGTGCAATTCTTCAAGAAGCTGTTGTTCGCTTTTTTTTTTAATGTTATAATTTGAGCATCCTTAGACATCAATGTACCTTTCATCTAGGAAGGAATTGCTATCACTTATAGATGGCAGCACTAGTAGCAGCACTAACTGACAGCACTAACTTATTGATGACGGCTCAAAAGGCTATTAGAAACATAAGTAGTGTTCTTTCAGTAGTTTCTCCAAGTTTTTGTTTCATACTGCAAACGGTCATACCTTGAAAGAGGCCAAACATAGTATTGGATGGTAATGAGTTGGATTAGCAGATGAGATTAGGAAGTTTTTTGGGATGGCGTGGCTCGATCTGTCTGGAAGAGCACAGGGTGTATTTGGGGTGAGCAAGAGAGACTTTTGTTGTGCTGTGGATGTAGTTTGGGTCACAAAATTGAAGAAAAAATGTTTGTCAGTAATTTTGCCAGTCGTCTTGTGTCCATGAAGCGACAATGAAGCCGCAATTGCAGCTTTGCACAGAGTACAAAGAGGAGCAACATAACAGCCCATACTGTTCAAACTGGCTGGAGTAAATGAACAATGAAAGGGCCTGTCTGCCTCTGCTTGGGCTCCAGGAACCACTGGGCCTCGGTTTGTCAGTCTACGCACATCCCCCTTAAGCAAGGCTAAACCTACGAGCGTCCTGATGATGAAGGCTCCACTTCATAAAAAAGTGGCTGCGGTGCATCACTGTATGCAACAGTGAATGGAAAAAGCTGAATGTTGAGAAGTAGGGGTATGAATGCAGACTATGCTGTGTGAGCTTATTCTAGTGTTTCAGCCCCATAGTTATGTGCTGCTGTCAGCTTGTGCCTGAAGAACGATCGTAAAAGAACAGTGGAAGAAAAGAAGGAACCCAAGACGCTTCCCACTACCAAGCCAGCAATACGTGTTGTTTCAGGAGGAGCATCCATTCTGCGAATGTTGCTTTCAACACTTTAGTGGCATCAAATGGAGAGAAAAGATTGACAGGAGAGGTATGGGAAACTCCCAGTTCATCTTCAAAAGATGTAAGGAAAGACTAGATGCTTCAGCAGAAAAAATTTGCGGTTTAAAACCACGAAGGGTTGAATGCATAAAAAGGAGTGCATGCTCATGACTATGCACTTCATGCACACCTGCAGGTGACGTGATGGCTCAACAGGAGTGGTGGCTCTTTGGCTTTAATATTAGCAGGAAAACTAAACGGCATCTTTGAGGATCCGCACAAGTTGTCCACCTACCGAGTGAGGCAGTCGCTTGCTTCTCCGACCGGCAGTGGTGCGCTGCACTGTGTTCTAGCTGCTCAGACAGCCTTTCTGGAAACTACGTGCGAGCGTAACGAGTTTATCATCAGTTATAGAAAATCCAGGCTTGTGCGGATGTTCTGAATTTCTTCTTAAAGAACGCAGACCATAATGCTATAACAGCCTCAGCGACTACTCTGAGGCTGTTCGTGACAAGCGCCATAAACTGTGGCAGTTTTCTAAGACGATAAAGAAAGAGGGGGACCGAATTATGCGTCTGTATTTTAGTAAACTTCACATAAACGATGATGTTTATCTCTGGGACACTACTGGCGACGGGGCTGTGCGTCTGAGTGAGCCTTCTACCAATTGACAACATTCAAATCATCATGGTGCTTCCGATCGTGCACTGGCAATCTTGCCGGGACAGAAGTGTTTAGACAACATTTTCTTCCTATATACTAACATCAGAAGTGTTACAGCAAAAAGTAATGCCCTTTCCTCCTTTATAGACTCCTCTGGAACCTCATTAATAGCATTAACTGAAACCTGGCTAATCGATTATATCTCAGATTATGACATCCTTCCATGCGAATCAAGTTTTAATTTTTTTTCGTTGCGACAGAAAGAACAGATGAGGAGGTGGTGTGCTTATCGCGATTAAGCAAAAGCTCATGTCTACACCAATTGTTGCTTCTACTTTTCTCGAGTGTGTATTCGTCTCCTTGAAATGTACTGCTACGAACATTATTGCTGGTGTGTTGTATCGCCCACCCGATCTGTATGATGGCTTTGCAGATGAATTTTGTTGCTTACTGACCGATGTGTGTGTGCGTTTTCCAAATTCTGTCCTAATTATATTTGGCGACTTTAATTTCCCAGGCATCAATTGGGAAACACTATCTGTTTCTCCAAGTGATAAGGATTCACACGCTTTCCTACAGATTTGTCTTGATTTTCACCTAACTCAGCTTATTACAAAGCCCACGCTATCCTCAGTACCACTGCAAACATTCTTGATTTGATTCTAACCAATAATCCCGATGCTTGTTCTAAAATATTTCACCTTAATGGTCTTTCTGACCATGACATTATTACTGGGTGCATCAGTTGCAGAATTATCGAAAGAAAAACTACCACCAAGATGATCAGGTGTTATAGCAGAGCTAATTTTCACCAAATGAACCATGAATTAACCTCTTCTTCTGGGCGGTTCTTGGCCGAATCTACATTCCGTTCCATTGAACAGAACTGGATAGTGTTTAAAACTACTCTAATTAACCTCATTACAAAATACATACCGGTTATCACAATTAAGTGCGGCAAAAGTGCGCCCTGGTTCAGTGGGCGGCCGCGAAGAGCTAATAATAAGAAAAAACGTTTGTATAGGCAGGCAGTTGCTAACAACCAATTAAACACATAGGAAAAATACAAACAAAGTGATAAAAATTGCCAAAAAATGCTTAAAGCTACCTGTCGCCAGTTTTATAATGACGTTTTGCCTACCATGCTATCTAATAACCCCCGTAGGTTTTGGAACGTAATTAACCCTCATTCGCGTGCTGATTCTTTTTTGACAAGTTCTAATGGTGACCAGCTGGACGATGTCCATTCTGCTCAGCTCTTCAACAATGCCTTTTCATCTGTTTTCACCCAAGAAGTCATCACCACCTCTCCAGTTCTCAGCCCATTTCAAGGTTATTCAATGCCCCCAATAGTCATCAGGGAAGATGGTATTCTTACTTTGTTAAGTAATCTTAAAATTACCACAAGCGCGGATCCACTGGGCTTTAACAACAAAATACTAAAAAACATATCTCACAGTATTTTCCAAGTCTTGTCTGTACTTTTTTCTCAGTCTTTATCTTCTGGCTCCATCCCTCACGACTGGCGTATAGCCAAAGTAATTCCAATTTTCAAATCTGGCGTCCGCTCTGATCCTCTTAACTATAGACCCATTTCATTGACTTGCACTTTCTCTAAGCTCCTTGAACATGTTGTACACACTCAGATCATTCATTATCTTGAAGATCACAAAATTGTATTTAAATATCAGCACGGTTTTCGCAAGGGATTTTCTTGCGACACTCAGCTCGCCGGATTTACTAACGACTTATTTAATTCTTTGGATGCCGGAATTCAAGTCGATGCTTTGTTTTTAAATTTTTCAAAGGCATTTGATCAGGTTCCCCACCATAGAATGCTTCTCAAGCTATCGCACCTTAATATTCACCCTCAGGTACTAGCATGGATTAAAGACTTCCTTTCATCTCACGTTCAGTTCACTTCTGTTAATGGTTCTAACTCTACAATGGCCCATGTCACATCTGGTGTGCCTCAGGGGAGTGTGCTTGGTCCCCTGCTCTTTCTGATATTTATTAATGACTTGCCAAATTGCATTTCTTCACAAATTAGACTGTTTGCTGAGGACTGTGTTGTGTACCGAACCATTACAAATGACCGTGACCGACAATCTTTACAAACTGACCTCGATTCTATTAACACTTGGTGCCAGTTGTGGCTTATGACCCTAAATCCCTCTAAGACAAAGCTCGTCTCCTTTACCAGAAATTCTTATCGCATCCCAACCGCATACTCTCTTAATGACATAACAGTTGAGACAACTTCCACTTACAAGTATCTAGGAGTTAACCTTCAATCAGACTTAACCTGGAACTATCATATTAACGTGATTCTAGCAGCTGCTAACTGTTCTCTTGGCCTTTTAAAATGTAACCTTCGACATGCTCCTGCGCATGTGCGTAAACTTGCTTGTATTACATTAATTCGACCTGAAATTGAGTATGCTCCCGCTATATGGGACCCAGATCAAGCCTACATCAAAGATAACATAGAATCCCTGCAAAACCATGCTGTTCGTTTCATTTATTCTGACTACTCACGTTTTACTAGCGTCATGGCTTTAAAAGCTTGTGCTCGACTTGACAGCCTTTCCTATTGTCGTAAATTGGCTCGCTTAACTCTGTTTCACAAAATTCACCATCATCCGTTGCTTCACGACGGTTTCTTTCACTTACCCTCAGCAGTGTTTCCACGCCGTGACCATCCTTTCAAAATCAGACACATCACATGTCACACTTCAAGTTTTGCTAAATCATTCATACCCAAAACCATCATTGATTGGAACCGGCTGCCTTACACAATCGCAACTGAAATGAACACAACATCATTTCATGAACTTTTAAAAAATCAAAGCGATGTGTAGTTTTCTTCTAGTTCTGTTTTGCTCACCGTAATGTGTTCGAGTTTTGCTTTTCGTTCTGTTTATTCTGTTGTTTTTATCTTTGTGTTTTCTTTCTTGTTTTTCTTTCTCATTTTGTTTATTTTGCGTCTTGTTGTTCCGCCACATTTTGATTCTTGCTGACTACCAGTTATTGCTCTTTTCTTGTTTCTTTTTTTTGACCTGTTACTCTATGTATTCAAGTTGTAATTTTTACCACCCCCTCTGTAATACCCTCGTGAAGAGGGCCTTTAGGGGTACCTTGAAATAAATAAAATAAAATAAATAATATTGTAGATACTTGACTTTAATGCACATTGACACATTTTCAGAAAAAATAAACTGCTAATGAACATATATTACACAAATGTTTAGCAAACTAAAAATACGATGAATATGCAGCATTTTATGCCAATGGTTCAAAATCAGAATGCTACCTTGGCAGTGCCGTAGTACAAAACAATTGAGAAAGAACATTACTACTGCCTCGGAGTGCGTCCATCTTCATCGCAGTGTTACGCCCTCTCTGAGACTAGAAAAATTAATAAATGATAACATTGTAAACGGCATCATTTCAACTGACTCTCTAAGCATACTCACGTGCCTGACTTCACCATACAAATGCAGTTACACCACAAATCGGCGACATCATACACAACGTAACAAGAGCCATTTGCAGAGTTCCGAGCGACTTCGGAATGAGTGGCAATTAGAAAGCAGATGAAGTTGCTGCACAAGCTCGGCATGAAGAAATCAAGAGTGAACATTCCCTACAAATGGTACTCTATAAGGTCTGTTAAAGAATATAAATGTTAAAGAACCCCAGGTGGTCGAAATTTCTGGAGCCCTTCACTACGGCGTCTCTCATAGCCTGAGTTGCTTTGGGTCGTTAAACCCCATAAACCAAAACCAAACCAAACCATCCCTGCCTACCACACCTCCAGGCACACGAACCATGAAAAGACCACCTATCCTCCACCTGCCCGCACATCTGCACACCTGTCTTCAATTTTTGTACACACTGCGAAAGACATGAAATGACTTGCCTGGCCACATCGTGCTCCACACTGACCCCATCACTATTCAGATCGTCAACTGAAGCACTGTTATGCTCTATAACGCACTCATGTGATGTGATACCCCTTCAAAGGGTCTTTGAGATAGTAAGAAATAAATAAATAAAAATGTTTAAATGAAATATTGAAGTAAATCACAAGATACACCTAGTAAAAGCTATTATAGTTGAATGGAATTCATGGTGATTCCAAAAATGATTCAGTCAAATCATATATATATATACATAGAAAACAAATAGGTGTAAAGATCTGTCAAGTAAGTGCTGAGGTGAAATAAGACCCATTTCATTTTTACTTAAAGGCTTTGATCACAGAAAGAGAGAGAGCAAGGATTAAAACTTTCATGCAGGACTTTGGTCATATGATTACTTAAATGGGCATCACACAGCTGAACTGGTCTGATTAAATGGAAGTAAAAATAATTTGCATATTAAAGTTTTCTTGTTGAAAGCTCTTGGCGTTTGCTATCAAATTTACTCAATCAAGCAAGAAGACTGCGTAAAGCATATGATATCGAAGATAGCATAAGATTGCATATCGAAGATTGCATTTGATGACATTTTCCCATCGAATGCAGTCTTGACTGAAGGAGAGACTGCACGAAACATATCTTCGGAGTATGCAAACGAGACCAGGTGGCATTTAAATAGACTGCAGGTTGACTAAGAAATATTACACTGGAAGTGTGAAGAGGTGAGTCGCACAAATTTAAGAAAGGTTTGGACTGTTAAAAGGCGAAACCTAGCTTATTAAGATAAAATTCGCGCCTCAAGGTGCAGGACAACATTAGCTACATATTTGGAAGTCCGAAACAGAGGCGCAACTCCTCGCGCTCCAAGAGCACACCTAATGAGCGAGCAGGTTACTTCTCTTTTTCTTCTTTCGCTCCCTTCCCATAACGGCGCGGTTCAGGCGTCCACCGAGATATGTGACACAGATACTGCGCGATTTCTTTTACTCAAAAAACCAGTCTAACTTAAAGCACGACCAGCGTAGTGAAGCAGTCGCTTGAACACTCTGTGCCTGATAAGGGCCTTATAAACAAAATTCCTAGCCACATATGCTCCGAGTTCACGATACGTGCGTCATACGTTGTGCGTGGTGGCGTCGAGCTGGACGCATTCTAGTGTTGCGCATTCATCGCGTCGGCGGAGCAAAGTTTCAATACAGTGAAAAAGAATCTCCGCATATGGTTTCTATTCGCGCAGTACGCAATAGCGTCGAGAAACCATCGCACGTAAAAGTTGCGCTCCATCGGGTACGATATCGAAACCAACAGTGTCGAAATTCGGTTTTGCCTTCGGTCGCGTTGGAATGTCGCATCTGAACACTGACAACTGACAACTTTCCTTCGTCGCTAATACATAGTTCATTGAAAATTGGCTGTTCACTGCTTTTTGAGGCTAGGACAGGCACTCATTTGGAGGGAAAAAGATATTCAAACTAGACATTGTAACAGCGAAATTGAAAGAAGGGGAAAAAATTAACAATGAGGGAAGTATAGGCTAGGTGGCGCTAGCTCTCGGCCGATACAAAGGATTAAGCCAATATCATCCATCCACCCATCCGTGCTAGCTCCACATTCTGTTTGTTTACGAATTCGTTTTTGTGTGTTGTCAGTCTTTGAGAAGAAGTTTTGAAGAAAGAAATCCATGTGAGGATGAAGAAGAATGTGCCTACAGAGCTTCTTCGCCCGTGTGCGTTGCTTTTGCCTTCACTATGTACAGGTGAATGCCTACCTTACCTCCCGATTCCTGGCCGATCCCCCGGTGTCGGTATGTGCCATTCTGTCAAAGGCTACAACAACGACAACTTCTTCGCCGGAGTTCTGCTGTTCCACGGCCTGCCTCTGCGTCTTCTGGCCTGTCTTCAAATTTTGATGAGGCCGTTCCGAGAGTGGGGGATTTGGCCAGGTTTTCCCCTCTTTTTGGATGTAGGTTCCAAGGCTCTGTAGGCTTTCCGCCGTGGCTATGTCTTCCCCGGGCTCAGGTCCGGTAACCTGGTTCGCCAGTTTGCCGGCTGAAAATCTGCATCTAACGTCTTTTAGTCAAAACGTTGTCAAGCTTATCCCTGTGGCGCTGGTCCCTGTAGGAGATGGTGTAATTAAAATAAGCTCTCGAATGATCCAGGAGCAGCTGAAGGCAGCCACCAGCCGCTATCTTGAGATTTCAGAGGTGCGACCATTTGGCATGAGAGGAATTCTGTGCAAGTCGGCTGACTTTGATTGTGTTGCCGATTTACTGCATGCACCTCTTTCGCCTCACTGCCGGTGAAGGTATTTATTCCAGAGCAGCTTGCCTGCGTAAAAGGAATTATCCGCGGTGTGGATCCTTCCGCTACACCAGGGGAAATTCTTGCAGACTTTCATGACGCCGGTGTTGGCATCCTCTCAGTTTACTGCTGCAGCAGAGAGGCTGAAGGCTCTCGTACATCAACTGAATCGGTTATTGCAACATTTGCAGAGTCCTCTTGCCCATCCGAGATCAAAGTTTGGCCTATTGTGTACCGTGTGGACCCACTGCAGCCCCGTCCTTTACAGTGTATGAACTGCTGGCGGTTCGGTCACAGTGCCAAATCTTGCAAGTCCACAATGCGCTGTCGCGTTTGCGGCGGTGATCATGCACATGACATTTGCACTTCTGAGTTACTTAGCTGCTGCCTTTGCTACTCTGATCACACAGCTGACGACCCCGCTTGCCCGAAGCGTGCCGATGAGCAGATTGTCTTGGACATTATTCAGCATGACAGGTGCTCGCGCGCTGATGCATACGCCCGCCTTGACAGACGGCAGAGCTCATACGCAAGTATTGCCCGCTCGACCGCTACTGATGTGGAGGCAGCCTTAACTAAGTCCGTTGTTGCTGCGGTGGAGAAGGCTGTTGCTGGTGTACTTGACCGCATGATCAGTACGTTCAGCGATGCCTTGTCCCAGGTCATTTCCGCGCAGGCTGCTTCCTCAGCTTTAGGTAACCTAACCCCGTCTGCCTGTCCTCCCTCCTCTGCAACTGCTGATAATATTCAGCCCACCACCTCTTCTGCCTCCACGTCCATAGGTGTAAATGACTCTGACCAAGTCTCCCTCCCTAACGCTTGTCAGTCAGATGTTGAAAGGACTACTCCATCTCAGAAGCGTCGTGCTTCCTCTTCTCCTTCAAAATCTGACCATCCGCATAATAAGACTAAGAAAGGTTCGCCTGGAATTTCAGAGAAAACAGATGTGTTGAAAGAGGCTGTTGCGGCTTCGTTCTTAAAGCAATAATCATGCCAGGAATATCTGTTCTCTAGTGGAATTGTCGCTCTATCTCATCTTCTTTCCCCGACTTACAGCAGCTTATACTGAAACATAGTCCAGACATTATTTTAATACAGGAATTGTGGCTCAATCCTAATCGCTCATTTGCAATTAAAAATTTCTCCGTTTTTAGAAATGATCGCCCAAACGGCAGGGGTGGGGGCTTACTAACATAGATTTCAATGAAACTGTTTCATCGTGCTAAAGTGTCTCACAAAATTATGCTACCTGATTGTGAGATACTAGCAGTTGCAATCATTATTCCGCAGTGCACCCCTGTTACGGTGGCAAATATCTACTTCCCCGCAGGTGTCCGTAGGATGGATGGGCTCGATGCATTACTGCGCAACAACACAGGAGTAGTTCTACCTGGGGACTGCAATTCACATCATGTTATTTGGGGTTTCAGAACAGACTTTAGTGGGCTTTTACTTTGGTCTTGGATGTCAGCAAACGATGTGTGCTGTTACAATAGTCGTGCCATAACTTACATGAGGGCAAATTCTCGCTCAGCTATTGATTTAACATTAGCTGTTAATGGTATAGCTGTATCTTCGTGGTGTACAGTTGACTGCGGTACGTCAAGTGACCACTACCCAATCACTTTCACTATTGCGTGCAGTCCAGTCAGGACGACTGGTTCGGCACAAAAATTTATCAATACTACACTGTTCAAGAACCTTTTAGGTGAGGCCCTCTCGGCTGTTGCCCCCTTCGATAAATATGACGGGGGTCCTCAAGTATTAAATTCCGTGTTAGACTTGTCAAAGGAAAGCCGCATGGAAGAGTCTAGTGCATAACCAGTGCCCAAAGAACTGGATAAATTACAAATTCTTTGGAGCCCCTTTTAAAGAAACAATATCTAAGGCTAAGGATGATTACAATGCCAGTGTGAACACCTATTTGTCTAACCCTGTCAACCAGAAGTCTCTCTATAGATTCATGGAACGTACTAATGTGCTGCCTTCCTCTCATATGTCTCAGTCCACAGTACTGCCACCTCCGGACGAAAAAGATAAACTAGAGTCCATAGCTCAAAACCTTGCTGTGCGTTTTCGTGCTCGCACTACCTTTCCATCAATTCCGTTTCATTTGGGTTTAGACTTCACTAAGGTGTCTGTATCTGATTTAGCGTCTGTAGTTAATTGCCTGCAATCTGCTGCCCCAGAGATTGACGGAGTAACAGTTGGCATGCTGAAAATCCTAATGCGAGACTTTGCCCCGTACCTTTTGCAGATTGTGAACTGGTCTTTGGAAAAAGCCTGGGTTCCTCAAATTTGGAAAACAGTGAAAATTATTTTATTGCTGAAAGAGCAGGGGAAGGGTTTTGGTCTCGACAATAGTCGGCCGATTGCTTTCACATCAAATTTGGTTAAGCTTGTAGAACGGGTAGTCTTCAGCCGCCTCACGAGTCATATTCTGAGTCTTCAAGGATTTAGCGAGGCTCAGATAGGTTTCCGCCGTGGGTGTTCGATTTGGACCGCGCACATAGACTTGGAGAGCCGTATTAAGGTCTCTATGAGGCAAAATGAGGTATCAGCTCTGGTTACTTTAGATATTGCAAAGGCTTACGACAGCGTTGAACACAGCATTTTGCTTCATAAACTGGCTAATGTACAACCTCCTTTGTACCTCTTTGCGTGGATAAGAGAGTTCTTAAGGAATAGAGCATTCTTTTGTTCTAAGGGTACGTTAACTTCTACAACATGCACCCAGTCTAGAGGTGTCCCACAAGCCTCCGTTCTTTCACCGTTATTGTTTAACATACTAATGCCTGATATCCCTATTCACCCAGCCGCCAAAGTTTATGTGTATCCGGATGATATTGCTTTTTTCGCTTCTGCCAAAGACATTCATATCCTGTACCAATTACTGCAAGAGTATTTAAATGCTGTGGAAGTTTGGCTAGACAGCCTGAAGTTAACTTAAAATGTCAACAAGTGTGCAGTCCTTGTTTTCCCACAGGCAACTCTTCTTTACATCTCTCTGTCGTATCAATTGTAGGGTCTGCTCGCGGGCAGCTCAAATCCCGCGCCGCTCACCGCGGGTAGCCTCGGACCCTTCTTCCCGAGTGGTGGGGCGGGGGGAGCGAGGCTAGGCGAGGAAGCCTTCTTAAGGCGCAACCGCCAAGGCTGGCTCTCTTTTGGACCAGCGCTTTTGGACACCTGCCCTGCCAGATGACCACCTGACCCTGCTGCCCCAACGACGACCGACCCCCCTGCAATGTGAGATAAAACCTTTTCGTACAAAGACCTGCCTGAGTCACTGCCTGTGCGTCCCCGCGTAGAGGAATCGCCCACAAATAATGGCGCCCAGCGTGCGGCTTTAATTAACACTTTGTGGACGATTTCTCTGCTGATTTTGGGACGTGCAGCCAGACTCGTGGCAGGCCCTCTTTGTTCGGGGCCACGCCGGACCGCTAGGGTTAAGAAGCGGGTCAGGCGGAATGTTCGCGGGGTAGCGACTTGTGCAGTGTTTTGAATTTGTTAGAGGTTTTGTGTTATTTATGTATTTTTCGGGTGTTTTCTGTTGTGTATTTCCGTGTGTTTGTAGACAGATTGTTGTGTATATGAATGTTCTTGTTGCCATGAGCAGTTAGCCGGTGCGGCCGGACAGTTAGCGCGAACTATGCCTCCCAAAAAGGATGTTTCAGCCACGGCTTTGGATGGCGGGGCAGCCGGTAGTGAGACGCGTCGGCCGTAATAGGGCAGGTGACTGAGATGTTTGCCGCATTAGCCCGTCAGCTCGGTTCAGTGGCTGGCGCCAGCCAGGCCGCAGCATCGGTAGCATCAGCGACAACACCGCGCCCGCGGATAAATATGGAGGTCCCCTCCTTTTCCGGGTACACGGACGCGAAATCAGTCAACGAGTTTTTACTACAACTCGACGACTACCAGACGGCTCTGGGCGCCCCAGATGACGTGATGCTAGGGCAGGTCCTGCCTGTAGCACTCGTCGAGAGCGCGGCGCGATGGAGGCGCTGCCAGCCGACTTTCCAGTCGATGGCGGACTTCAAAGACCGTTTCCGCGCCGAGTTCTTGCCGCCTGATTATGAGCGCCGGATGCTGGAGGAGCTCTCGTTGCGCACCCAACACCCAGAGGAAAGCCTCCTCGAGTACGTATGCGCAATGCAAGAGCTGTACAAGAGGGCAGAGCAACCGACCGAGATCAGGTTGCGCGTGTGATCAGGCAGTGCCATCCACGCTTCAAGCCGTATCTGCGGGGCCGCAGTTTTACAAACCTCGAGGCCCTAGCGCAGGAGGCCAAGACCGTGCAGGCTGATTTACTGGCCGAACTGCGCTACCAGCCGCCCCCCAGGCCAGCCGAATCGCTAGAACCGGGATGCGCATGGGATGGAGGCTGAGAATACGCGATGAGGGCTTGGCGCGCCGAGGTAATGGCCGTGGAAAGGCAGCCGGAACCCCCTGTTGTCCCTCGAGCGCTGGACCCTTACGCGTTCGAGCAGCGGCGTCGTGCCGGCCTCACAGGCCGCGCGCCGAGCGAGCGTCAGGAAGGCGCGGAGAAAGGGGAGAGTTGTCCCCAACCGCTTCGTGGAACGAGGGGTCTTCCGTCCACACGGCGGGTGAACAACCGGCTGTGCTGGAATTGCAACCAGCCCGGCCACATGGCACGCGAGTGCCAAGCTAGGCGTATGCAGGGAAACGCCAGACGCTGGTGGTGATGTCTGGTGGCACCGGCCTTTCACCGTCAGCGGGAGAATTTCATGGTTGTCAAGGCGCTAGTCAGGAAAAGAACTCCCGCGCCGGTGACGGGGAGGCCTTTGTCCCGCTCGCCTGTAGAGCTCAGGGAGTCGTTCCGCGCTCAAGCCCATTTATGCTAGTGCGGTTAGCGGGTCGATGCTACTCCGCACTCGTAGACACGGGCTCAACGCTGTCACTGGTCGGTGACGAGGTGTACGAGGCCTGCCGGATAGGTAACATCCGTGTCAGACCGGCCGAAACCCCGTTAAGCTTAGCAGCTGGGGCGGCAAAGGCAAAGGGAGCAGTGCGTCTTACGATGCGCTTTGACGGCAGAAAGCGGAGACATCGCTGCGTCTATCTGCCTGGCTTGTCGATACCAGTAATTCTGGGAAGGGATTTTCTCTCGAGCGAAGGCATTGTGCTCGACATGGGGGAGAATGGCTATCGTTACAGCCAGCTCGCCCCCCTCATTCCCTTCGAAAGCGCACCCTTGCCCGGCTGTCCTGCACAAAAGGCGGTTGTCCACGCCTGTGCGACAGAAAGGTAGGGGAGCTCCCTCGAGATGCTGAGAGACGGTGGCCCGTTAGAAGCGATTATTGCGTCTTTCTCAGGACCCAGTAGTCAGCGCCGAAGGCTCGCGGAAACTTTACTCCCGTTTTTGGATTGCTTCACGGAGAAACCGGGCAGAACCGACCTGCTTCAGCGCGAGATTCAGACGGGTGATGCGCGCCCTTTCAGGTGTAACCCGAGGCCGTTAAATGCGCATAAGAGGCAGCTTCTCGACTGTGCCCTTGACGAGATGATTGACACCGGTGCGGTGAGACCCTCACAAAGTCCCCGGGCGTCACCAGTGGTTCTAGCACCGAAGAAAGATGGATCGGTCAGGCTGTGTGTTGATTATCGTAAGCTCAACTCACTGACGCCTACGGTTGCGTACCCTTTTCAGTCGATCGAGGCTGTGATGTACGCGTTAGGGAACGCGAGGTTCTTCACAGTCCTAGGTGCTAGCAGAGGGTACCTGCAGATTGAGTTGTCCGAAGGTGACATTGAGAAAACCGCATTCACCTGCCACCGCGGGCTCTTCGAATTTACTCGACTCCCGTTTGGTTTGTCTAACGCCCCGAGCACGTTCATGCGACTGGTGGACATCGTGCTGGGCGACGCAAGGTTCAACTACGTTATGGCGTACCTCGATGACGTTGTGATATTCTCATAGTCGTTCGAGGAGCACCTCATTCACCTGAATTCCGTTCTCGACAGAATGAGACGTGCCGGTCTGACCATCAATCCAAAAAAAAGTGCAGTTGGCATCGAAGAGAGTGAACCTCTTGGGCTTTGTCGTGGATGATGGCGCACTGAGACCGAATGATGACAAACTGCAGGCAATTCTGAACTGCCCCTGCCCCATGGATGTGAAAAGCTTGCAGAGGTTTTTGGGGATGGTTGCGTTCTACAGGCAATTCATTCCGCGCTGTTCGGAGCTTGCAAGGCTGCTGAACCTGCTGTTGCGTAAAGGCTCGAAGTGGGTCTGGGGCAAGGAACAGAGTGACGCATTTGTTGCCTTGGCTCGCGCGATAGCGAATACCGCTAGTCTGCGCCTCCCCGACCTGAACAAGCAGTTTGTCTTGCAGACAGACGCTAGTGACTACGGTGTTGGAGCTGTTTTGTTGCAGGAACACGAGGGCAAACTGCGCCCTGTCGCGTTCGCTAGTCGCACGCTCACATTGGCAGAGCGGAATTACTCCGTGACCGAAAAGGAATGCCTGGCGATCATGTTCGCATTGTCGAAGTTCGACATGTACCTAGACGGAGCGGTCTTCACCGTGCAGACAGATCATCAGGCATTGTCTTGGTTAAAGAGGCTCAAGAACCCCGCAGGTAGACTCGCAAGATGGGCGCTGACGTTGCAACGTTACGCGTACGCCATCGAGTACCGCCGGGGCAGCTTGAACAAGGTGGCCGATGCTTTATCTGGCTGGCGGAAGGCTGGCGGAAGCGCTTCAGAGGCGCAGCCCAGCTTTGTAGAAAGCGGCGTCACAGCTGTTGGAGAGGAGAAGAGGGCGGACGGGAGTGTTTCGCCCGGTTTGGCGAAAGAGCAGACGGACAAAGGTCCCGCACGGTGCTGTGAGAGAAGGGCAGCACAGCAGCTCGTGGCGGCGACCGCTCGCCTGCCAAGGAGCGAGGCAGAAAGAAATCTGTCTTGGGGAGTAGCGGTCAGTAGAGAAGAGCTGATTGAGGCCCAGAAAGCAGACGGTCTTTGCCAGCGGGTGCTGAAGGAGCTTGCGAGCAGCGCAGCTTGCACCGGGAACGCTGAGGGCAAGTACGACGCGTATCTGCTGGGCGATGATGGCTTGCTGCTCCGCTACATCCCCCAACTTGACGAGGAAGAGGCGATAGCATCCCCTTTCCGAGTCGTGGTCCCGAGAAGGTTGCGGAAACGGTTCCTGCAGTACTTCCATGACTCAGTTACTCAGCGCTGGCAGGCCATGACAGCGGCAGTAAGACTTACAACAAGTTATGTCGTGTCGCGACCTGACCAGGCATGAGAAAGGATGTGGTGGGATACGCCCGTACCTGCCCGGTATGCCAGGTAGCCAAGCCTCGGGCGGGCAAGCCCGCTGGCATGATGAAGGCGGTAGTTAGCAACTACCCGTGACAAGTGGTCGCGTGCGATATCATGGGACCCCTCCCTTGGTCCGCGCGCGGAAACCAATTCATCCTGGTAATAACGGACCACTATTCCAAGTGGGCTGAGGTTTTCCCCCTTAGGAAGCTTGTGTCGGAACGAATTTGGGAAAAACTGTTGGAGACTTTCACTCGTTTCGGTTTCCCTTCCGACCTGATTACAGACAATGCTTCTTATTTCACAAGCAACGTCTTTGTAGACTCTTGTCGGGCGCTTCAAATCCGCCACAGGAGAACGAGTCCCTACCACGCTCAAAGTAACATAACCGAGCGGGTGAATCGAAATCTGAAGAGCATGCTGGTCGCGACGACCGAGCAGCATAGAGATTGGGACGCGCGGCTGTCCGAACTGGCGTTCGCTACAAGGACAACCGTGAACAGGTCAGTGGGCATTACACCAGCTTACCTGAATTTTGGGGGAGAGATCGCTTTTCCGCTAGAGAATGCCCTACTCGACGCGGCGGGGCCTGCGCCCCCTCCGCTTTCGCAGTACGCGGCAAGGCTCCGGGAGCGCCTGGAGGCAGTGCAGCGCGCAGCCCGCGAAAACCTCGATGTCGCGCGCATGGAGCAGGCGGATCAGTACAACAAAGGTCGCCGTCACGTCGTTTTCAACACGGGCGACTTAGTACTCAAGAGAACGCACCCACTTAGTAACGCAGCGCGCGGTTTCGCCGCGTCGCTAGCGCACAAGTGGGCTGGGCCGTACAAAGTTACGGCACGGACTACGCCGCTCACCTACCAGCTGCGGTTGTTGACAAACGGCGAAACCGCCGGTCCGGTGCATGTTGCTGATTTGAAGGCTTTCCACCTTCGCAAGGACGATGGCTGCGAAGCGGTGGAAAATCAGCGCGATGCGGCGATCTCACCCCCGGGAGGACGAGCAGGTAGCGGTGCGGTTCGCAACCGACGCTACAACCTGAGGACCAGGTAGCACACGTGTCTCTCGATTAATAATCACTCGCATTGCTCTCGCCCTCTCAACATGCCTTCTAGGAAGCTCCAGCGGACCGACGCCCATGGCTCGGACTCCAGAAGGCAAGGCAGACCACCGTCGAACGGTGGCCGCCATCAAGGCGCGCCACCCGTCTGGTGGCAGGAGCCGCGCGAGTGGCGCAGGTTCCACGGCCGCGGTGGCCCCCACCGCCAGCCAAACCACGTGCCTAACCACTGGAGAGCACCTCCCAGTGGTGCAGGCCAACGCAAGGGCGCCAGGGATCATCAAGCGCAGGGCACCCCTCAGCACCCAGCCGGCGCTTCGGCCGCCAAGCAGCCGCAACCCAGGCGGTCCAGGAGCCATCGGCCGCTTGTACAAAGACGAGGAGCGGGCCGGCCTGTGTTCCCTCTGCGGCACACTTGTTGTGCACCGGCCCCGCCACGAGGCCGGTGCGCTGCATAGAGCGTGCAGGGAGGCGGCGGAGAAGCGCTTGGCGGCTGCAGCACCTTCCCCCGCTGCGCCACTGCAGAGGGGCAGCCCGGAGGAGGCGGCCCTCCGCATCCTCCAGTCCAGCCGCCCAGACCTGCTGTCCCCGGCGGCCGAGGAGCTTTGCAGGGCGCTGCCGGCAGGGCCCCCAGTGGAGCCGTGCGCCTCGCTCCCCCAGGCGGCTCGTGAGGAGCCCATCCAGCTAGCGGTGAGCGGCCCCCCGGCGAGCTCCCCTCCCCCCTTCGACGACACCATGGATAACGACCCGGACCCGGAGGTCATCGAACGCCTACTGGCGGACCCCGGGACGGACGTTTGAGTGGGGGGGGGGGAGATGTAGGGTCTGCTCGCGGGCAGCTCGAATCCCGCGCCGCTCACCGCGGGTAGCCTCGGACCCTTCTTTCCGAGTGGTGGGGCGGGGGTGCGAGGCTAGGCGAGGAAGCCTTCTTAAGGCGCGACCGCCAAGGCTGGCTCTCTCTTTTTTTGGACCAGCGCTTTTGGACACCTGCCCACCCAGAGGACCACCTGACCCCGCTGCCCCAACGACGACCGACCCCCCTGCAATGTGAGATAAAACCTTTTTGTACAAAGACCTGCCTCGAGTCACTGCCTGTGTGTCCTCGTGCAGAGGAATCGCTCACACACTCTATCCTGATCCTGCAAGTTGATTCAACAAAATGCTTGGGTATAATATATGACCTGCATTTAGACTGGCGGCCACACATTAGAAGCATTGTGCTTAAGGGTGAGCGTGCCCTTGGCCGGTTGGTGAGGATCAGCAACAAAAAATTCGCTATGCGACGGGACACTCTACTCCTTCTTTATAAGACCTATGTATGGCCAATACTTGAATTCGGCTCCGTTCTCTTTTCTGGGTGCCCAAAGTACAAGCGAGAACCCCTGTTTGTTATGGAGCGACGCGCTCTGCGCCTTTGCTTAGGTCTGCCTAAATCAGTAGCTAATGCTGTGTTGTACTTGGAGGTGCGGATACCTGATCTCAATTCGTGTTTTTGAGCTTATCACTGTGCGGACATTTTTAAGGTCTTTGGAGCCTGTTCCTGGGTTGGCTAACCCTATATTTACAATGAACCCAACTCTCTTCTTTGGTACTATCTGGCCTCGGTATAAGCTCCCTCAGGTGGTGTTCACTAATTCCCTGCTGTCAAATATTTCTGTGTCAATGAGATCTTTAGTACTAGTCAACCACAGTCGGGCTGATACGGCAGTCTTCTTTGACAACACCCTCCCAAGGAATGCTAAGAACCTGCCTGCCATTGTGTTAAATGGGCTTATAGAGGAGTACCTAGACAATTTCCCTAACCATACTGCCGTTTATGCAGATGACTGCCAGCAAAATGAAAAGGCAGCTATTGGCATTTACTCAGGGGCTCTTGATTGGAGCTACTCATTTCGGGCCCCTGACTGTACCCCTATTTTTGTAGCTGAGTTTCTGGCCATGGAGTTGGCCTTAATAAGGATTCCCTGCAGTATCACTCGGGTTATTATACTCTCAGAAAACCTTTGTTTTGACAGCGCTCGAAAACTCGAGGGATACTCCTATGAGCCGTTCCCTTCAATTTTTTATTCCTCCACATGTTACAGAAGTACGCTTTCACTGGGTCCCTGGGCACTGTGGCATTGTTTCTAATGAGAGGGCTGATTTTTTAGCTAAGTCTGCCCTTGATGGACCTATTGTCCGTTTCATCCCAAATACTGTTTACTTGACTCTAGCACGCTTTCAGCGATTCCAGCGTCCCCACTCCTTGAGCCATGAGCCTCTCCTTGCTGCAGCGGATTTTCAACACCTGGCATTTCCTTGGAGTGTGCGGATGTGCAGTTCGAGGCAATGTGAGGTGTCCATGACCCTTTTGTGCTGCGGGATACCGCGGCAAAATCTTTATTTATGCCGATCGGGGTTTTCGATATCCAACCTTTGCGAGTCTTGTGGCGAAATTGAGTCTATAGAACATTTTTTCCTCTTCTGCCGGCGGCTCGCTCCTCTCCGTAGAATTTACTTGGAGATCCCCCTCGCTTGGCTCTGGGCTTCCTCGATCTATTCCGATTCTCCTATCCTTCGGGGCAAGCGCCAAGGGATATGCCCTGAAAGCAGTGTGCCATTATATTCACGGTTATATAATTTCATCTGGTAGATTCCTCTGCTAGAATGTGAATTCACTACTTGTCCTTCTCCGTATTTTTTGTTTTGTACAAATTCTAGCTTTGTGTCTCAAAATAGTTCATTCCCTGTACATGAGTGCGTTTGTATCCGCTATGCACCCTGGCCAATCTCCCGCCGAGGGTATGTGCCATTAAGCCTGAGGACATCACCATCATCATCGTCTACAGAGCAAGGGTAACTTCGTATGACCCGATGAACGTCACTTCTGCGGCGTGCGCTAGTGAAGACACGGTCCGTCTTTGTGCGTGCGTTCCCAATTGTGACCGCGCAGTTACGAAAGATTCGGGCTTGTTAGCGCCTGTACCAGTAACGTGAAAGCCGCAGAAGTGTATAACCGCAATGCCAGACATATTTGCTCCAGTGAAACGTGCCGGAGTTATTCCTATGAACCTGCTATTTCAACACTTGCAAATTCGGGCAAGTAGATGCAATAAATTGCAAAGCTGTAATTCGTGTTGATTTATTTAAATTCATTAGGTGTGTATCTTCAGCTGTGACCATCTCACTGAATCGATCGCCAGTAAACTCTATTTCTCATGTACCAGGTTCTTGGAGAAAGCGCGCACGTTCGCATTTCTTCTCAAATGTCTGTGTTCTTCTGTCATCGTAATCGCAGAGGAAATGCAACAGTCAGTTATTTTTCAGTATAGAGCTTTGCAGTAAAAAGGCTGATGATTTATGAATTCGGTGGCTATTTTTGTGTGATAGCCGTTTGTGGTGCGTTGTGGTGACTTGTGGAAGCTGGTGAACCGTATCCCGATGGCGGTACGTGTAACCAGCAGTTTACGCCCAAAACTGGTACAAACAGCTTCTAGTTACGGCATATCAACAGGCTTTTTTTTGTGTGTACAGAAGTAGTCTCCTTGGCCTGCAAGTATAAAATCCTTTTTCCGCATCCTAGTATAGCTGCTACACAGGAATGAAAAATGCATGATGCCCTCCAGTTCCACTAAATGGTCTACTTTAAAAAGCAGGACTGCATCCCATAGCCATATCGAACAAGGCTGGTGTCGTTTGTGTGTGTTTTGTGCCTTTTTTGTGTGTTCTCAGTTTTGCAGGCTTTGGAGTAGCACTAGTAGCCAGAGGAAGAACTGCAGCCAGTCTACGCCGACCCATATCTGGATGCTGCTGTCCGGTAAAATATGTATTGCGGGACATGTCTTTTTACCTTGCACTAAGAAATCTCCCCTAGATAAATGGATAACTGTTGGCATCCTTTTACATTAGGCCGGTGGCGAGGGCCACCTCGCCTAGAAAGTTAAAGTGGTTCATTGTTTTCTTCTACTGGCTGTTCTTTTTTTTTGAGCTTTGATTAATCCTTTTCCCATTATTTCTTTCCCATTCAAAGCTATCATTTGTATTTTAGCCTATATTCCTTTGATATCTGTGATTTGTCGTGCAATTTTTTCATTCTGCTTTTTCTTATAGTCTGATGGCTCATTTGCCATTGTGTTTTTTATAAGAGTTCCTTGCAAGTTACACATTATCTCCTCTAGGGTCACAAATTGTTGGCTTTCTTAGTTGTGGTAACGCCTCTTCTTCTAGCCATCATTTTATTTATTTCATATCTGCTTTTTTGTTTGTTATTTGGCATAATATTTGTGCTTGGAAATTTCAGCTGAAAAAATTGCGTAAAAGTAAGCCAGTGGTTATTTTTTCAGTGCAATTGGATATTCAGCTTGAAATCACAACTGAAGCATTCTTTTTCTGGTTGAGTAAATCCTAGTTTGGTAGTGCACATGTTTCTCACTTCTCAGATTGAAAATGCTGTATTGAATTTGTACTGGATGGTTGTATTGCATGACTATTGCGATATGTTTATGTTTAGTCCTGCGTTCAAAGGGTCAGTGGAGGAGGTCTCTTCCTGACCGACGTACTGTGTTGCCAGATGTCACGACAGCGACCACTATTCAACAGCCACAAACGTAGTCATGTGGCGTCGCAAATCAAAATTTTCCGGTGGCAAGGCATAGGGTCGGACTATAAGCTTGCAGTTGGTCGATGTCATGGTAAAAATTCTCAATGTTGGGCGCGGTGCATTATCCCCTGACGTTCCTGCAGCCTCATATGTGCCCAGAACGCATGACCAGTTTCTTATCTTCTTATCTGCTGCCTGCTTGGTAGTCTGGTCATACTTTTCGGCTGCGCATATGTTTGGCTATAGACATCGGAATTAAGGCTCGCGAACGCATGTTCTTGGCCTGATGCTCTTTGGGTTAGGTTTGTACCCTGATGTTTTTGGTTGTATGTTTCAGGTTGTGTGGGCGGCATTTTTAAGCATAATGCTGGTCAGTTCTAATTTGTTTTTACGCCACAACTCTCAGCAGCATGGAAGGACTCAGACAAAGCTACCAGCTCATTACTGCACCCACGTAAACTAGCTACCGGTGTCGGGAGAAAATGCCGTCTTCCTTGCTTCTCTGATATCCTCTTCTTCGGTCGCCCACAGAAGTCGCCGGTTTGTCTCGCCCTCAGGTGTCCTTGATTGGGGCTGTAGATCATTCCTCCTCTCCGCTGTTAGTAAAAAATGGAGGCAGAAAAAAAATAAATAAGCATGCACCGTAATTGCGAAAACATAGATCATAATGTGAGCCTGAGCACGGACTTGCTCACGACTCGCATCATAACCTGAATGTGAGTTTGGACTCACTGATAGCTCAGATCATCATCTGAATATGAGCCTGAGTTTATGGTTTATGGGAGTTGAACCTCCCAGAGCAACTCAGTCTATGAGGGACACCCTAGTGAAGGGCTCCAGAAATTTCGACCACCTGGGGTTCTTCAATGTGCCCGGACTTTGCACACTACGTGGGCCTCTAGAATTTCGCCTCCAACGAAATTTGATTACTGCGGCCGGGATCGAACTCGCGTTAGCACTGAAATGCGGGAATTAAGTCAATAATTCCATGACCATTTTTAAGGTGAACATTTCTTATTAAATAACAGAAATAGAAATAATTTGCTAATTAAGATGTCAGGTTGAAAGCTATTCACATTAGTTACCAAAGCTGCTCAATCAAGCAAGAAAATTGTTTGAGGCGTATATTGTATCCCATTAGGGGTCAAGTGTCGGATGATCCTGTGCTGACTCCAAATATTGTTTGGACAACATGTACAGTAACTGCCAATAGCCCCTCTAGAAGAATTTAAATGGCCAGATTACAGTTTAAATCAATCATAAATCATTACGTTCAGAACATTGCTTGCAAAGTTTCAAATCAGGTCATTTATTGAGCAGAACAAAATAAAAGGTACTGCACTCTTTCTGTGTGTGCGCTGATAAAAAGGCATGAATGCCTGACAGTGTACCAGAGCTGTTAGTTCTTTCCTAGAGGTGTCGTCAGTTGAAGTCATTTTATGTCGCCTTTGCATATATTGGATGCACGCACCACACAGTTTTATTCTTGGAAAGAAGAGACAGCAATACGAGAGCTGTGTGGAGAAGTGGTCAGCATAAATCATATTTTGTGTTCATGCGGAGAACTGGACAAAGTGAGGAAAAACATTTTCCACTGTTGAATGTCTTTTCACCCTTGTTTGCTCTTTGGAGAAAGTGCACTTGTGGACATGTCTAGTGTTTTTATAGTTTTGAAAGAAGCGAGCTTAACAAACTCTGAGAGTTTAAACATCTCAGAGGTTTCTTAAAAGCACACAAATTCTATCCTTTGGTTGGCGTATGATAGTCGTAGTCGCTTATGTGCCATAAAACTCAATGCAATACAACACTTACGCCATCTTATCAGCAATGTTTGGTCTCGATTATAGGTGAATTAATTTGCCACAGAAATTTTTTTTTAATCTGCCATATGAATATGAAGTCTCTGTATGTTGCAGAAAAGGGAATATGAAAATTTCAAACTGGGAATCTGCTGGTTCAAGCAGTGTTGGGTTATTAGTACATTCCCAACAGCTGCTCTGACCAGCAGCTGTTGGAACCAGCCGCCGCTTTAACCTACGCTAAAATAACAGTCACCTTGTAGGACAGCACAGATGTTGCCCTCATAGCGAGAGCACATGCACAGCTTCCAACCCCACTCAGCAAGCAGCAACAAGAGCAACAACAAACTGCAACACATATAGAACTTGCATGTAGAACTCCACTCATGCTAGTATATACTCTCCGTAGAGGATGTACTATTGCGCGTGGTAACACCAAGCTTTCCCCTTCTATATTGGATTCAGCAAATAAAAAATTGTTCACAATGGGTCGGTGGAGTGTAGTTTCAACAAAGTGCAGAAATACCTCCACTTATGGTTTCTGTGCGTGCATTACACTGTGGCGATGCGTATACCATCAAGTTAAGCCGCGGCTACAAAATTCGGGTATAAAATTCAAGCATTGCGCTCCATCGGGTGCGATATCGAAACAAATCTTGATCGAAACGAACAGTTTCAAAATTCGGTTTTGTTTTTTTTTTTGTTTATTTATTTAGAACATACTGCAGGCCTACAGTAGGCCCAAGCAGGAGGGGCGAAATACATAATATATGCAAAAAAGAACAGGTTTAGCAAAATTGAAAAATGTTAAATACAAGTTGTAACACAAAATACAGCAATAAATACAAGGCTCAGATGCAAAATACAAAAAGTAAACGTGGAAATAAATGGCTCTCATATTAAATGCTGTGAAGAAAACATTGAGTCAAAAGAATCAGCTCTGGTTAAGAGATCTGGCGGACACCTGTTCCACTCCTCAATGGTGCATGGAAAAAATGAGTATTTAAAGGCGTTAATCCTAGCACTGTAAGGGGTTAATGATTGTGTATGATGATTTCATGTTTGGAGCATAGTGTTAGGTTTAAGGAAGGGGACTGCATTCATAGACAGTTTATGGTTTTTTAGTAAGAAAAGTAGTTTCAGTCTTTGAATTTTCCGGCGCAGCTGTAATGTTTCAATACCGTGAGTTCGCATGAGGGTTGTTGGTGAGTCAGTTACACGATACTTTGAAAAAATGAAATGGACGGCTTTGCGTTGAATCATTTCAAGGGCCTCGATGTTATGTTTAGTGTAGGGATCCCAGACGGTGCACGCATATTCTAGTGTGGCCTTATTATTGAAAAGTAGGTTAATTTTTTAAGTTCAGGTGGGGAAAGTTTTAGTTTTATGTCTAAGCACAGATTCATTCACGCTGGAAGGTCACAACTATAACAGTCAGTTTTCAATGATCGATGTACACATTGTGCGCAGATCAAACTTTTTGTGGCAGTCTACATGGTCCTCATTATGCTTTTTTTTTGTATTTAAACATGCCCATGTGCACGTTTAAATACAGGGAATATGTACAGGGAATGTGTACGATTGCACAAGCTACATTGTGCGCAGCATCAACAATCACACACTTTTTGTGTGTTGCGGTTGTGCCAGTTCATCAATATGTTGCTTTATATATTCGATTTTGCGTGCTGTCAGTCTGTGAGAAGAAGAAGCTTTGAAGAAGGAAATCTATGTGCCTACAGAGCAAGGATAACTGCTTGCGACCCTGTGAACGTCACTTTTGCAGCGTGCGCATGTGAAGACATGCTCCGTCTTTGTGCATGCGTGCACAAATGTCACCGCGCAGTCACGAAAGATTTGGGCTTATTAGCGCCTTTACCAGTAACATGAAAGCTGCATAAGGGTCAGTTTAGCTTGCCAGGGTTTTAAACCAGTTACTTGCATCTGCGGGGAAGTAGACGCAATAGGCTACAAAGAATTAGCGCAAAGCTGGACAAAGTAAGGAAAAATATTTTGCACTGTTTTATTCTGAATGTTTGCAGGTCTTTTCATCCTCTTCTGCTCATTGGAGAAAGTGCCCTTGTGGAAATGTCTCGTGTTATATATAAAAAATATAAAACTCCATAAAACCCAGCAGCCTATGCGAGTACCTCGCCAAAACTGGTCTACACTCCTTCTTTTAACTTTCTGTAACCTACATTCCACTCCCCCTTTCCTCAACTTATGCCTCAAGGCAGACTTCTCGAATAAAAAAAAAAAAACTCACCACCAGCCAATACGTAAGCTATAATGGCGGTTCAACAGCGCAAACACACACAGACCAAGAAAAAGACAAGACGCAGAAACCACTGCTGGTTTATGTGTCTAGTCTGTTCCTTGGTTTGTGTGTGTTTGCACTGTTGTACCACCATTATCAATCTTCACCAACTTACCCAATCTGCAATTGTCCTACATAAGCTATATTTTCTGAGCGATATTTGGTCCTGATTACAGGCCATTGGATTGCTCGACCCAGAATTTTTGTTTTTGATCCGGCAGATGTACGGAATTCTTTGTGCGTTTGCGGGAAAGGGAAGAGGGAGCTTGCACGCTAGGGTAACACCTCCTTTACTCCTCAAATCCATTACAACTGCCGAAGTAGAATGTTACCATCTACAATCGCAATTATCGAAAAGATATCTCGTTGCATAGCGTTACCTTATCGCGTTTTCCGAAAATAAGCCCGGACGGGAGCTATATTTTAAAACTCTACGCATGATCAGGACCTTGTAACAAAGGCCCTGACCTCGCAAAAAGTTCAGCGTACGCGTGACATGCGTTACGCGCGGCGGCAGCGAGCTAGACGCGTTCTATGTTTTTTTTTTTTTTTTATAGTGAAGCGCATTCAACGCGTAGGTAGAGAGTATAGTTTCAATACGGTGGAGAAATATCTTTACACATGAGTAAACCATCGCACGTAAAAGCTAAGCCACGGATATAAAATTCCCCTCGAGTTCGATGGCGATCAGAAATCTCGATGGCCCTCGACTCGATGGCCATTGAAACTGGCCGTGTGACAGGCGTAAGGCTAAATGGAGGAAGACGATCCTCGTGTCACGTGACTTTTAATGACGTCATTCCAAAATGGCGTTTGTTTAGGTACATTTCTGGGTACTTTTTGTTGCAAAATTAGGTAAAAATGGCGTCGCACAATTTTGAAACGTCCCTAGCCATAGTTTCTAGGTCGCTGGCGTCTCCACGGTTGCCACGGTGACCATCGTTGTCATCGCCAACGCCACGGTGGTTTGTTGTCATGGCTGCGATGGCTGTTTACCGCGCGGTGCATTGACGTGTGGAGTAAGTGCTGCCGTGAAAGTCATCAAAGGTTGGTGCAATGACGAGTAATATTGACCGCGCTAACGTCCGGACTTGTACCCCAGTGCCCTAGTGTTGTCTTTATTATGCAAGTTTGCAGTGCGACCTGTTCCAGCCGTGGTATGATATCGGAAGCCCCTAGAGACGTTTAGCAAGGCGGTGCTTGACTGAATTTGAGGTCACTTCAGTTCTCTTCGGCACCTTTCGGTATTGTATCTCGTGTTTGAACATTGCCTCCTCTAGAAGGAGGCAATGGTTTGAAGCATTGGATGAGTGTCGAAAATTATGTTTCCTTGTGTTGCGCGTAACTGATTCTGACCTCTACGTACTGATAGGATGAGCTCGTATGCATAAAAATGGTGGGTACTGCGAGCCATTTGGCAGTTGCGGTACATATATGCTATGTTCCTGGAGTCCTGCATGTGTGCCCACCGGCGACAAGCTATGCTAAAAAAAAAAATTAAAATGCGGAAGGAAGGCGGAATGGACGTATACACGCTAGCCTTTGAAAGGACAACACATCTTCCGTCATAATGTTTGATATGCCTGCAGTGTCTACCCACCAACTAGCCAAGCTGTAATGGATTACTTGATTGACACGATTACATGGATTGACACCCATGTTGCGCAAAGCACACGGTAGGCCACAGCTGCTTTGTACGACGCCGTAGCGTTGCCCACGGAGAGACTTAATTCACGCAACTCGACGCATCGTGCCACATGAACTGTACGCCGCTTTCTTCGCTGATAGGCGTTTAGCAAATGGCGTAGTATGGTCACACCACCGAACCTTTGAATATCTAGAAAGCTGCTTTTCTTTTATCTATTTGGTGAAGTGTTTATATTCATTAAGTAGAACGTGTGGTTCTTGGTGTATTTCTTGTAACGTTCAGCATTGGAATAAAGCCAGACAAGGCCGAAACTTGTTTTGCTTGCTCTGTCATTTCTGTAATGGTTTGTGATGAAGTGGGAGGCTTGACTTAGGCTTTCAGCATCTGCGTAGCCAGAGTGGCCCTTGGGTTTGTTTGGGAACGATGTTGGGTTATTGCAGGGTAAGTAAAACACAACACAGAGAGAAACGTAAACACTCCGGATGATCAGTTTCTTGCACTTTCTGTGTGTTACATTTTCTGAGCTTCAATTTCTAGACGCCGTGAATGCATTCCAAATTTCACAGCTGTTTTTTCTGCTGCAGCAGTTAGTAAAAACACAGACTGATAGGCAAGTTGGTATGACATAATAAGGCAAAAACAGCAGACCTGCATAAGGAAGATGCTGCGTGTTGTCTCATCTTCCTTCATCCTTGTGCAGGGTGCACTGTTTTAGCCTTATTAGTAAAAGTATGTTGTACAGGGACGTTGGATGCCATGCATGCCGTAATGCGCTGCATTAACATTTGTAGCTAGAAGGGTTTCTTTTTGACATTAGCATTGTATAAGTGAATATAATTTGTGCGCATACATGAATAGCATGCTGGCTTGGCCTTATGTAGGCCACTGCATCATTACGAAGTGTATGAGGTGTCACATTAATTGCGCGCCTGCTTTTACTGCACGTTGCCAGTTTTGAGGGGAAAATCTGTTTTGTGTGGAGTCAGCAGTGACTAGGCAAGCGACCTTTAAATGCAAATAAGCTTGCTCCATAGATGGCAGCTCTGTGGGGCAATGGACACACACACAAAAAAAGAGTAGCCATGACCTTTCAATATAAAGTTAAGAAGCAGCATAAACCAAACATCAACACGCCATGCATGTGACATACTTCTCTGCATACAGTGAAGAGCTTAAAAATGCATGAAATGTAAACATGGCTTGTCTGCTTATATTTGGTTGTTCCTTTTAGAGGGAATCATTTTGACAAATTTTTCTCTGGTTTATGGCAAACGTCTAAAGGAGTGTGGGATTTCAGTAAGGAAACATTTACAGTTGGCCACATAAGTTTGAAGTATTCAAATTAGAAGGTCTGAAAAAGCTCTGTGCCTTTTCTTTCTACTGCATTCTAATTTTCATTCTTCGCTTGCCATGCTGCTGAATGGGTGGGTCTGCTGGTTCCTGAATTACTGTTTTTGTATATGTGCACAGTCAGAACATATGTATATCACGAGTATGAGGCAACATATTTAAAAGCACAATGTGAAAAGAGCTTGTGGATACATTTTTGAAGGTTGGCAGCTCAGTTCGCTGATATGTTTAGGTGCTCTTTATATTGTCAAGGCCCAGTAGGTATTAAAGGAGTAGAGACAACAAAATTTTAGTTGTTTCTTTCGGTTAGAATGATGCGCAGTACTTTAGAAAGACTAGACAGCTGCATGGATTGCGACAAGAGGCAATATATTTATAATTGCATTTTTTCTCTTGCACTGCTTTAGCTTAAACAACCGAACGACGACTGTGATGTCAGGGATGTGTTCAGGTCATGTGAGGCATACAAAGACAGCAGTATTGTTGCAGCTTTGTTCACTGTTATAACGAACGACGACTGTGATGTCAGGGATGTGTTCAGGTCATGTGAGGCATACAAAGACAGCAGTATTGTTGCAGCTTTGTTCACTGTTATTTGCATCAACTCGTACACAAACCTGTCTAAGAGTTGGAGTCACATAAAGTGAACAGGCAGCGATTATATCTCTTTTTGCATGCCTCATGTGACCTGAACATGTATCTGACTTCAGAGCAGTCATTCGGCTGTTAAAAACCGAAACCAGATGACACGAGAAAAAAAATTAAATTGTAAATTATTTAGCTGACAAAGTTAAAATCCACATGGTGGCTTGTGTATAGCATTGCCTAGTGCATCAGCGTAAAGAGAAATGTGCATCCAAAAATTTGGTTTCTCTACTCCATTAAAGATGTAGCCCATGACATGTTTGTGGCAGACCTTTGAGTTCATCATTCTTTTATGAGTTGTGAAACTGGCTCACTAGAGTGTAGCATATCAGGAGTCAGAGTGTTACTGGAGTACTCTGACCTCATGGTGATTAAAATAGAAGAAAACTAGTTGAGTCCACAAAGAATGAGGTGCTCCTTTCAGAAGCAAAGCTGCTGTGAAGAATGTTCTATGAAAAGACAACCATCAGCTCTTTGCTACATTTCAGGTTATTATTTTCTTGAAGACCTAGTAATGGGTATTACAGAAATGATAAGAGGTATGTTACAGAAATAATTGGTACCTGCATATTAGCACGACAAGGGGTGACTAATAGAATTTTTGTAGGGGTCTATAGAATTTTGCCTCCATCGAAATGCGACCGCCACAGCCGGGATCGAACCCACGTCTTTCAGGTCAGCAGCCAAGCACCATAACCTCTGAGGCACTGCGGCGGCCAGTGATTTTCTATTACTGGCCCTCGGTACGGTGGGTTCACGGTTTTGCGGTAGAAATGTTATTGGTGTATGCCTGTTGTGCATATATTGGCTGAATATTTTTGTTCAAATTAGTGCAAAATTTGTGAGTTCTTTTTTCTCTTAGAATCCACAATTCATACTGTGGCAGCTGTTACACTTGTATGACACCTTGATAAAACTAGCCAAAAATTATCAGGTCGGCCTGTGGTGGAACTGCGACGGGGACTATGTGAAGTGGACTATGGACAATCACTTCACCAGCAGCCTATGCGAGTACCTCGCCGAAACTGGTCTCCACTCCTTCTTCTAACTTTCTGTAACCTACATTCCACTCCCCCTTTTCTCAACTTATGCCTCACGGCAGACTACTCGAATAAAAAAAAAAGTGTGTAGCAAACCAAGAAGGGCATGGGACAATTATAGTAATTTAGATGGAGTGGGGAAGTTGTCTATCGTTAATTTTTAGATTGCAGATGTAGTAAAAGTAGACGATACCTAGGCAACATGTAAGACATAAAGCAGAGACCTGGACTTTTGGTTGCTTATAATGTGGTTAGCCGTTGCCCCGCCGCAATAGCTGAGTGGTTAGGGTGCCCGCTGCTGTTCCCAAGGACGGGTTCGATCCCAGTTGCGGCAGCTGCCTATCAGTGGAGGCGAAATGCTAGGCGCCTGTGTACTGAGTGACATCAGTGTTCGATAAAGAGCCCCATGTGGTCAAAATTAATCCATAGCGCTGCACTATGGCGTTCCTCATAACCCATGTTGCCTTCGGACGTTAAACCCCATATTCTATACCATACCATAACTTTGACGTGTTCTGTGTGCTTTACCATTTAAGCTGCAGTAATTGCTGAGCACTTGTTGAGTTTTCATGAGTATTTTTATGTGCAAATGCACAATGTGTGACGAGGTGCATATCGACAATTACGTACGCATGGCACTCATGCTAAGACTGGCGTGCATGTGAATATTCGTGTCCATCGTGTAAATAAACGGAAGTTGCATAAATAGTGAACTAAATGTAGTGTCAAAATGTCTGTGAAGAAAAAATTCTCATGTTTGCATGTGCTGTTGAGTCATTTTGATTGTAATGGCAAGCGTGGTTACGTTCAAGATTGCAGCAATATCTCGGCACATTATGATTTTGAATGGTAAAATTTTGTCTGTCTTGCATCCGTTGCAGTTTCAAGTAAGGTGGACGCACACAGTTTCAGCATTGCTGCCAACATGATTTGTGTGAATGGCTTTATTGTACACTGTTGGGAGTAAGGCTTCTAGTCCATCCGAAGTGCTCTGATGAAAAATACCTTTTATAATGGTACTTGTGGTTTCATGTCATTAAAACTACACTCAAATAATAAATAATGTGAGTTAGAGCTGCATAAGTGAAAGTTATGTGACCGCTTTGTTCATGACAGTACATTTGGTTCGGTTCAATCCGCTACAATGATAGAAGACCGTTCTGCTTTGAAACAGCAAATTGACATGCATTCAATTAATAAGCTTGGGATGAGCAACAAGAGAGAAAGCGTACATATTGTTGACGATGCAATGTTGACCCTTAAGTGCCCCTGTTACGTTTTCAGTTTTGTTGCCTTAATTTTCTTATGGTCGCACTGAGCTACCCGATTTAGAAAACTGCCAAAAAATAGTCGCACGTCCTAGCTTTAGTCAAAACCAAGGAGAAGAAAACATGCATATTTATATTTTCGCTTTATTTTTATGAATCAATTTTGTTGGCGTTTCCTTTGAATGAGTGTGTTGATTTTCGTCAACTGCATAAATGACTTTCTTATTTATGTTGCAATTTTTAACGTTTAATGCTTTTTTTTTCTAGTTTATTGCTGGTTTCGGCTATTTATATTTACTTTTCTTTGAGGGAACGCGCGATGATGATGATGATGCTAGCGCTCTTACAGCGCCCCCTACAGTCAGTTAGCAAATAAGAAAAAAAAAACAACATGGCGGTTGTTTACGTACGTTCGAATCGCGGTCGGCGGTTGTTGCGAGTGAAGTATTCGTCGGTGTCTCGTCTTTGTGGCGTGTGTAGTTCTTTAAATTTGCCCCTCTTTTGTTTGTGACCAGTAGACCGCCATTGGAATGCGTGTTTACCTCCCATGCGTCCCTAAAGGTGAGTGAGCAGGACGCAAGCCCGCGCCGTCCAGTACTGGCGTCCCTGATCTGGGTGTTTCCAGCTCATTCTGGAAAATATCTGTGCATATAACTCTTGTTATAATCATCACGATGCAGTGCGTGGGCTGTGATATGTCGTCACATTGACTTTCTCGTGATGCAAGGGTTGGAGAACATTGCAGCATGTCGTTTCCAGCCCGCCTTCGATCCTTCAAGACTGATCTGGACACCGAGTAGTGACAGTACCAGTTGACGACTGTTGTGGGTGCGAGGTGGCGTAGATCTGCTAGATCACAGAGAGAAGCAATTGCCGGCAGAATAATCGCAAGACTAACCCACCTGTGGCTCGCAACCACCTCAGTGGACTGAAAAATGCTCGGGACAGAGCGAAGCAATAAAGCTGCACGGTGCGAACGCTATAGATGCGTTGCTTACGTTTCATGTAGTACCTATCTGAATTAAATGTTCTGGAATGCACTGGCAGTGTGTACTTCTGCTCTTGGGGCCGAGTCGTCCTTCATGGCGCAGAAAGAGTGCTCTGAACGCATGTGCATACGCTGGGCGGCGCACCTTAAAAATAAAATTGTTTCCATGTTCACTGCATGTTTTCAAAGGCACATGAGTTCTAAGGTAATCCTCTGAGTTCTCGTTCTGCTGGTATAGTCATATTTGGTCTTTGCAATCAATGACTCTGTGCCCACATACTGTCAAAAAGCAAGATTTGTCAGATCTTTCTCAGCCAGAGATGATGTGCTGGCATGCATAAATTGATATATAGCATCGTAATAGTGTGACACTGAACACTTTATTAAGATGTAATAGCAAGTAATTTCGATGTTTGTGTAAGCCAGTGTATTTGCCTTCATTGAAAAAGATATTCAAGAAAGTGTTTTGGTGTTCGTATGAGGCGGGACAGAACTTGTGTACAAAGTATGTGATAGCCAAGTGCTCGGGGCGAAATGTCACCTACCACTGCCTCTCGCCGGGGCAGGTGGCTCTCTGGAATTCTTTACTTCAGCATACTGCAAAACTAAAATATGTGAAGAGCTGCGCTCAAATTTCGCTTTACCGACTGTAGTTATTGGCTGTCATTTTTTTTTTGCACGTGGTTTACTGCTGATACAATAACACACATGGCTCAGTCTGTGCATTGTACTGCATGCTACTTACTGCATGCAATGTGCAATGCTTCAAAAGCGAGGGTTCGGGCAAGTTGTTTGTTCTAGTTAAGGTTGGTCGCTGAACAGAAAGGGACGACACGGGAACCAGACACACAGCACCGACTATCGAGATTTCTGTCAGTGCTGTGCGTCCGGTTCTCATGTTCATGCTGTCTTTATTTCTTTGCAATGTGACCAACCTTAGCTTCAAAAGCAGTCTTCGCACTATGTATAGGGAGGGTGCACAGAGAGGGCCTGGTAATAAGCGTGTTCATTTTGTGCTCGTGTCTGTGTACAGCACCTGGTGCTAACTGCTCGCTATACTGCACATTTCAATTTAGGTGCCAAATATACTTCCTTGTGATGCAGTGTGTGCACACCAGCGAATGATCTCGCATTTTGCATGGTACAGCGAGTACTCTTTTCCTTAACATGTAACAAACTGTAGCTGTCTTTCAAAAATATCATTTTAGTGCATCAGCATCAGAACCCCCCATGTTGGAATAATCCGTCGGTCTGAAGCCTCAGGTGACAGAGTGGAGGGAGTGAAATCCACCTTCACGAAATTGCAGGGAAGAGGGAAGAAGAGAGGGCGGGAGGAGGCGGTTGGCAAGCGGTTGCAAATCTGAGTCGAAGGGTGGAGTGGATGTGTCACTGATGGATGGGATTTCATCGGGTGAGTGGAGTGGGGGTGTCACGTAGTGATTGATGGTACCCATTCGTACAGTCTGACCCTGTCAGCGGCTGCTCGGTCCGGCAGGAACATAATGCTAACTTTGGCTTATGGGGTTTAACGTCCCAAAGCGACTCGGGCTATGAGGGGCGCCACAGTGGAGGGATCCAGTAATTTCGACCAACAGTGGCCCTTAACGTGCTCCGACATCGCACAGCATCTGGGCCTGTTGTGTGTCACCATCGGAATACAACTGCCGCAGGCGGGGTCATACCAGCGTCTAATGGAATTTGTTTTTGTCGTTACACTCACAGTAAGATTAGTCTTTCCCAAGTACAAGTTGTATTTAATGTCAGTGTCCAAGGAAGGGCAGCTTTCCAAAGCCACAGCTGGGCTTGTACAGCGTAATTAAGCAGCATTAACATCCTTTAGAATCAATTAACGTGTTTGTACTATGATTACACAATGGACACAGTATTTATCAAGGCAAACAATGGCAGCGTATATATGCCTGCAAATGTTTAAATCAAGAATAGTATCTGCTAGCTTATTAAAAATATATCATTTATAAAATGACCGTCCAACTTCTCAGAAGTACCAAATCTGTGGAGAAATACAAATTGAAGATTGCCAATATGCCTAGGGAAATACATTTTGACTGTCAAAAAAGGATTAGGAGCACTTTATTATTAACTACGCGAGGATTGTGGAAAGATGGGTCGGGTCACACCCAATAGTGCAAAACATGAACCCTTGGAAAAGATGCGAAGTTGTGGCGCCTATGCACTCATATTCTGTGCATAATGGGCTGCCTTGCATTACCATAACCTGTCCAGGTAGACTGCCACAAGTCAATAAAAATCTCCGATATATACAACCACAGTTTTCAGTTAGGTAGACATTTTATTTGTGACATTCTTAATCTAGCTGGCAGGCTATCACCAGCCCAAGGTGAATGTGACGTGCAGGATGAAACGGGTGCCATATGTGGATACTGGAGTAAATGTGATGTGATGAGCCTTGGGAGCATTCCTCTTCACATGGCGCCAGGCAGTCTTGCGGCCACATAATACAGCTGACAGTGCTTCATTCTGTAACCTGTAATACTGCAGTTACTTGCATCATGGATGCAGTTTCTTGTGGGAAAAAATTAGAATGGTAAGTTTGGTGCATTTATTACATGGTGTAAAACATGGTGTGGTCAGGTGAACTTTCCCCAGATTTTGATGATTGATGTAGGGAAAGCATTTATTATGCAAATGCATCCATTATTTAAGTAAATATGGTGTACAAAAACCTGGAATGGAAACAGAAATCAGCATCTGCAGGATTGAAACAAATTCCTAACAACTTTGGCGCAGCACCATACCCATGACTGCCAAGCCACATTTTAGCCCCTAGCCTTTCACTCTACACTGTCCTTAATCTGTTCATTCCCAATGGACCAGATATGAGGCCGTATGGCACTCGGGTATCCGTATCTGCCTATATGGACATGCCACGTTGTCTACTACACAGCTTTTTAAACACTTGTAGCAACAGTGTCAGTTTTCTCAGAAGCATGAAACTTTGATTCGATTAGTTTTATGACACACCCAGCACATTAACAGGCATTCTAGCCAAATTATAATTTCGTTGCAGTTGGGCTTTGAAGCATTTTTCATTAATGAGTAAAAAGGAAATGGCATTAACTGGGCACTATATGTTTCATCTAAGCTGCCTTCTCGACAAATAGGGGCATTTTAGAATTTCTAGGCAACAAAGTTGGCACAGTGTTCCCATCACACAACAGAAGGCTCATTGCTTGGAAGGCTGGTGGAGAGACACTGTGTAAGAGCCAAGCAAGTTCATTTATGAAGTGCTTTATCATGTGAGGGAAGGCTATTCACGGCTGTTTCTACCATGGCAATATAAGTTCGTGTCACAAATTGCACCAGCAATGTTCTGAAAAATGAGTAATACTGTTTTTCTGTTGCAGCAGTATTCTCTTTGCAAAATAAGATGAATAGTAGTTTTGTGCTGCAGCTTTCAGTGTGCAAGATGACAGCTACGGCTTAGCCTTTTGTCATGAATACTTTTTCTCATATGCATTGCAGAACTGTAGAACCACATATTGTCAACTGTCCTAAAAGGCAAGGTGTGTTGCTGGGCGAGTTGGTTGGGGTACATCTTGAGAAAAACAGCACTTGCAGACAAAGGAAACGAGAAGGACACACAACTGCGCTGTTTTTTTTTTGTGTGTCCTTCTTGTTCTGGTCCTTTGTCTGCAAGCGCTGTTTTTCTCAAGATGTCCTAAAAGGGCGGTGCACTGTGACAGCACGACGCAACAAAGAGGAATGCAGCATGGAGCGACACTTCATACTAATTTTATTGAAGAGCGCATGCCTCTATGAGTGCATCACATGCAGACAAAATGAAATCAAGCAGGGATGACGAAGAAATAAAATTATAGTGAATGCAAGGCAGGTATGAACAAGAAAATGAGTGCACTAATTTCCCAAAGATGAAAAATGTTTGCCAATTGTCAGAAGTTCTCTGTTGAGCAGTGCCAGAGAGGGCGTACTCACACAAGCAGATTCTGAGTAGGGAATGAGGGGCCTGAAATATCTCAATTTAACTGTCGGGTTTAACATTCGGGAGCGGCACATGGGCTATGAGGGACACCATAATGGAGGTCTCTGGATTAATTTACACCACCTGGGGCCCTTTAATGCACGCTGACTTTGCACAGCACATGGCCATCTTTGTATTTTGCCTCCACTGAAATGTGGCCGCTATGGCTGGATCAAACCCACAGCCTTCGTGTAAGCAGTCTAAGAACGCCAGAGCCACTGAGGCGCCGTGGCGGGATGAGTTCTCCATTCCTAGGAGGAAAGTTTTGGGAAAAAGGAATGACTAGAAAAGAAATACCAGAGGCCTGTAGTGTACCGTCAATGGTGCTGCTTGATATGGGATATGATGGCGCACCTTTCTCATGACCATGTGGGCTTCAAGAAAATTAGCAAATGACACTCCTCTTCCCTGCTGTGTCTTGAGCTTGCTATGCTAAAGCACTTTGTCAGAATAGCCTGCCAACTAGCTCATAACATAATCCTAATCCCTCACCTGAAATCTGCCATCTTCAGCTGGCAGGGCCTACAAATGCCAGCACAGTCAAATGCTACTTTCTGGCTGCTCTGCATCTGACACAAGTGTAGCTCCATTATAGCAACAGCATGCATGTGCTTACACATGTGCACATGCGTTGCATGGTCAACACGTACTTGTGTACATGTTGTGGCAAGCCTCGCACTGCTCACAATGAAGCTCACAGCCACTGCACGATTTGCTAGTTCTTTCCACTGTGTGCTTGAAGTTCACCAAACTTTGTGACTTTACATGCCACTGGCCATCTCCCACTCTCTCAGTACTGGACTTAGAAAGCTCAATCCCCACTTTATGCTTCCTAAATAGGGCAGATTTGTGGTGGTCTGCTCCTCCTTTGACACCTGTTGTAAAGTTTTTCGGATGTGAAATTGAAGAGTACTTTGATTAATGTATCCAATCACCCATTTACCTTGCCACCAAAATGAGAGTACTTCAGTGCCTTGACTCCAAGTGATTATTTGTTGTTAATCCAATGTACTGCCGATAGCAGTAAGCCCACTGACATGCCCTCTTTGCGTATGTTTTCTCAAAATTTCTGACAAAGCCAAAGGCAATTAAGCTGATGCTCTTTGGAGTGGATACCAAGAAGTGCAGGGAGCAACTGTTGAGACTCAGTCTCATCTGTCCACTTCATCAGAGTGTGCAGCATGTCCCTTGTTGTACTCCTGCAGTCCTTGTTTGTGACTGTATTCAGGTGCGTGCTCCAGTTGTGTAGCACCTGCCAGCTGCAAAGCAGTCGACTCTTCAAGGGACCCATCACCTGCTCCCATGCACTGCCATAAACAAGGGCATCATCAGACATAAATGCCTGACATGGTATTGTGTTTTTTTCTTTGATGGCCTCGAAAAACCTCACCACAGTGCCCGTGTTCACCCTTTTTGAAATCAAGTAGGCACACGGGATACCAAAGGCATCTTGAGAAATTGTGAGCAGGGTTGTCAGTTGGAGTTAGTACTTATTTATGCCATGGGTGGAGTCAGTGCACAGTTTCGCTGCCCCCAATTCATAAAGGAGCTCTCGTTGTGGGAACGTCATTAATGCTAGCTCAAAGTCACCATCATGACTGTTGGGGTCACCCTTCTTCCTGTAATACAACAGTGGCGACTCATTTTTTGCCCTCATTTCTTCGACCCATAATTCAACACTCTTAAAATCGTCTGGATCTCTCTGCTCTGTTTTTCCAATCCTAAACTTATCTGCAATGTTACGGAGGTCCTTAGTGGTCACAAGTTGCATCCGTGGGCTTGATCCACTTGTACCTGCTCGGATGTTGTGCACAATGGTTTTTTCTGGCACTCCTTCTGCTAACAGGCCTGAAAATGGTACAGAAAAAAACTGTTAACATCTCTGGTTCATCTGCCTACAGCCATGTAATAAAGTGACAAATACTTCTGGTCGGATTCCTTCGTCTTGCACTTTGTTCCTTTTCACAGGTGACACACAGTTCATCTTACTTTCATTTCACTTTTGTGGCACTGCAAAGCACACAACAAAATGGTTGTTTCAAAGCCAGATGGACTTTATTTTTATGAGCTTGAGTGTTTAAACTTGCATACTGCAATGCAAAACAGGGAAGTTATATACAGCGTGTTATAAATGCGGAATATAACAGCACTGAAAATGTGGACAAGAAAAGAATAAGGACGTGCTTCTCATCCTGTCCCATTTCATTCTGCATATTCAAAAAATGCACCGATTCGCCTGACAGCAACCTTTAAAGGAGTAGAGACACCAAATTTTTGAACGCGAACTTTGTTTCTTTGGACTTGTGCACAAGACAATAGTGTGCACGAGTCACAATGTAGAATTCACTTACGCCAGGTGAATAATTTCTAAGTGAATATTTTTCTCATGCTGTTTCAGTTTCAACACCTGAATGACTGCTGCTAAGTCAGAGACAATTGGAGGGCATGCCAGTCATACATAAACTGAAATATAAATGCTGCTTGTTCATTTTTTTTTTTGCAATTTCAACTCTTGTGCAGGCTTGTGTTTTATGTTAGTGGTTTTTGAGGAAAGGAAATGGTGCAGTAACTGCCTCAACCATGCCATGAAGGAAAGAAGGAGTGAAAGAAGCAAGAGAGAAAGAGGTGCTGTAGTGGAGGGCTCCGTAATAATTTCGACCGCCTGGGGATCTTTGGGCACTGACACTGCGCAGCACGCGGGCACCTCTTGCCTCCATCGAAACTCAGCTGCCGCAGCCGGGTTCTAACCCGGGTACTCCAGCTTAGTAGCTGAACACTCAAACCACAGCCGTTCCTGCGAGCGTTACTGATGAAGTGCCGAAACAGCCAAATAATTCTAATTAATGAAAGTTCACTGCAGACAATCTGTTTTATGAGAAAAAACATGGCCCTTATACAACCATTAGACTGGTGGCGTTGCTTTGATCAGCAACAAAATGCCTACGCTTTTGACAGGCAGCCAAAAAAAGAGGCTAGCATCGAGTGCAACTGTCAGTCATTCAAGACACGTTTCATAGAGCTCAAGCCGACTTCTTACGGATGAAGTTCAACGTCAGCCGATTGAGCGACAGACCTAGGATAGTCAATGAAACCAGCAGAAAAACAAAAGAACAGACATTGGAGTAGTTCAGTGCTAGACGACATTCCTAATTATGTTCAGTTCGAAAGACTGGACCCCTTCCACAAAGCATCTCTAAACTAAACGGCATGAAGTTCGTACAGACTGTGCTGTGCATGCAATGTGCCGTGGATCAATTGTTTTTCACCCTTCGATGCGACCAAGTAGGCTCAAGTGAATTGCACTACAGTCAGATACAACTCGAGAACGAAGCGGCAGATGGCCCTTAAAGAAGACCCCCCCAGTCAATGGCGTCAGCTGATTTTCATCAGTTAACCCAATTAAAGCCATAACTAATCCCCTTTCACCTGCCACCCTCCTGCAGTGCTACCCCCTAGGATTAACCATGACATCATGAGAATCGGTCGACGCCATTGGATGGCAGGCTTCCTTTGAGGGGCATTGGCCACTGGGTTCTTAAGCTGTGCCCTACTATAACTTCTTCCGCCCCCTCGTTTTGTGGGACATGCCTTCTCCCACTTTACAATAGGCATTTTCATGTTGTCCCACCTCTTTTGTGCCATAGATGCATCGCAGAAGAATAAAAATCATTGAAATGATCACTCGAGTTAATGAGCAATATCTTCCCCCTAAAATACATTTCTATTGCACTTTCGTCTCCCATTTATGAAAGGTTGCTGGAGTGTAGCTTCTAAACGTTTTCACATTCCGGTACAGTCAACACAGCATGCACAAATTCTTTGTACAAGAGGAGTGGCTAACCTGCAAGCCCTCTGGCATCATCCTGGGACAGCCTTTGGTGGCAGGCCTCTTTGAAGTGTCCGTAGTGTTTCTTTTGAAACACTACATATACCTTGCCCTCTTTCTCCATGACCTCTAGAGTAGCAAAGCAGTGTTTGCTGATTTTGCAGCTTCCTTGCCCCTTTTCCTGCCTTTGGCGCTGTTCTATAGGAAGCTCTTCGTACGAGCCGGAATGGTGGCAGTGCAGGTAGCGTTTAAAAACCCTTGGTGCACATTCCTTCTTTCCTGTAGAAGCTATAAAATGGCAGCAAGTTTTGCTTTCTTCTCCGTCTTTCCAGGCGCAAAATCCTGAAACAGAAAGATTGTAAACATAACTAAGCACTCCACATAGTATTAGTTAATTATTAGTGTGAAAGCACAATTCCGAACGGTAAACCCCGAGCAAGATCCTGCGATGTGTATGTGGGTTTGTGCCAAGAGCATAGCAACGGCGACATAGCAACCACAGCCTCACAGCAGCATTGCAACATAGTTATGACACGATGCCAACATATGATGTTAAGTCCATGACCACTCATGACTAAAAAGAAATTTTTAAAAATTGAGGCGTGAACAAAGGTGGGCTCCATTTTGATAAAAACGTGTACACAATGATAGCACATGAATAACGGCATAAGGCATCCTTAGAAAGCCAACAGTAAAGTAACAAGACAAGGCAATGTTCATGAAATTCTGCTTTTGCACGTTTATAAAATTTCGGCAAAACTTCTCTGTCAATTTTTTGTGTATCACACTACTTTCATTTTTTGAAAAGCAAGGCCAAGTTTGTACTTTTTACATACACTAATGAAAAATGCATGTGCTATGGAGTGGGCACATATGCAGTACTCTCGCACTACTACTGGCGCTCTGCCTCTGCCAAGTGCGCATGACAATCACAGATTTAGCTTCAAATTTTTAGCCTTTTGCCTGCACTGCAAAACTGCATTTCCCAGCTTTTTTATTGTTAAAAATTTATCAGTCATTCGCTTACTGTTTTTTCCTGCTATAGCACATGGGGAACAATTTTTGGAGAAAATTATTAAGTTCAGGTTAAGTTATTACACGGACTGTTACATGGAAGTATTTCAATTTTACTACACCCTGCAAAAACTCATTCCTGCACAGCAACCTTTTACATGGCCCTGTCCTTTGACCACAAATTCAGGCCAGCGCTGTTGACTTCTAAAGGCAGAACAATGCTGGGCATTCTTCCTACACACTTCTGCATGTTGCGATTGCCATGGCTTCAGCGCTGCTAAGCCAGTGCATGCCGCGACAATGTTGTGTGTCCTGTCGAGACATTGCAGATGCCTGCAACAAAGCATAAGCAAGGCCTGTAGCAGCGAGTCTGCTGCAAGGACCAGTTTTTTTCCTGCAGTGGCCACTTTAAATATGAAAGAGAGTGCACTGCTTGTCACTTTGCTTATGGAGGAGCTAGGACACCAAAAAAAAATTCTGCAGACACACATAAGACTGCTTACCAGCGAGAATGCCAAAGCATTAAAGTGCACAGTCATGCTATGTTGCAGAATGACGAGTCATGAGTACAAGGCATGACTACGCAACTTTGTACAAACTCTGCACACCTTATGTTACTAGTAAAGTGCTGAGTCATGCTACACTTCAGAATGATTTGGAGTCAAAACTATGACTACCTAAACTTTGTACAAACTATACACCTTACATTACAAATAAGTGCAAAATGACTACGACAAGTCATGGCTTTCAAAGGTTATAGTACGTTACGTTTCACATTTCACTCGAATGCCCGCAAAGGCTACCTCTGCAGATCTGTCGCACTAGACCAAGCCCATTGAAATCTTCATGGTTCCTTTAAAAAACGTGCATGTCATAGCTAAGTTTTTGTGCACAAAACCACGTGCAAGTTTCCCCAGGTGAGTGTAAACCCGTAAATAAAAAAAAAGAACGCGCTTTGTGTTTACAAACTTAAAATGCGCGCACTCGAAAAGTCAATAAACTGCAACTTTTCAATCGGTAATCTAAGCGTGCGACTGCATCCCGCTTTGGCCCTTTATTGCTTTAATCACAGCGTGCGTGCATGCAGACTTCGTTTCTTACCTTTATCAGAGTCGAAGACTAGATTCTCCACCTCTTCCTCGAAGTCGTGGTGCCGTCGCAGGTCACGAAGGGCGACAAAATGCTTCGGACGTAAGTCGCACAAGAACGGCCGTGCCTTACTACATGCTGTTGTGACTGGGAGAAGGATGCATGGGCCTGCTGCCTACTGGCTGGAGCCGAGCCACCACCGCTGCCGCGTGCAGATAGAGGAGAGATCAGAGGAAAGAGAAAAAGAAAAGACGCGTCGCAGCAACAACCGCGTCCTTCCCCATGAATATCCTTGATGGGTGTTTTTAAATTACTAGTATTGAAGAACGCCTTGTCGCAAACCGCTGAAGCAACGCCATCGCACGTGTCCGTCTCCATGCTCAAGGCAAAAAAATAAAAGAAAACAAGCGAGCAAGAAATGCACCTTGCGATACCTTGGGATATTGAGCAAGGATTTTCAAGAAGAGTTGAGATTTTCCCTGTCGGTTGAAGCGCAGTGTTCCCCAAAAGTCCCCACAGAGTGACGTAGAATAGAGCAGTGACGTCTGTTCTCGGTTGGCCAATCGCAACGAGGATCACCTTCCTCTGAATACGCCCTCCGGTGTGACAGGGGTATAAAATTCAAGCATTGCGCTCCATCGGGTGCGATATCGAAACGAACAGCGTTGAAAATTGGTTTTGCTTCCGATCGCGCAAGAAAGTCACAACTGGCAACCAGTTTTCAATCAACTATACCTTGCACACAGATCAAACTTTTCTGCGGCATTAGTGCTTAATTGAGGCTGTCTGCATGATCCTGATATGTTTGTTTTTATTTATTTGAGTGTGCCCAAGTCAACCATAAGAAAAATGTACGGCGGCGCAAGCGGCATCGCGGGCGGCATCAACAATCGCACGCTTTGCGTTTGTGTCTGTTGCCGGTTGTGCGAGTTCCTTAATCTCTTGCTCTTGCTTTACATTATCGATTTTGTGTGTTGTTAGCCTGTGAGAAGGAGAAGCTTTGCAGAAGGGAATCTGTGCGCATACAGAGCAAAGATAGCTTCGTGCGACCCGGTGAACGTCACTTTTGCATCGTGCGCTAGTGAAGACATGATCCGTCTTTGTGCGCGCGTTCCCACATGTTACCGCGCAGTCACGAAAGAATCAAACTTGTTAACGCCTGTACCAGTAACATGAAAGCCGCAGAAGTGTATAACCGCAATCCTAGACAAATTTTCTTCAGTGAAACTTGCCGGAGTTATCCCTTTAAACCTGGCACTTCAACACTTTGAAACTGCTTGCAAGTAGACTCAATAAATTGCAAGGCTGTAATTGGCATTAATTTATGTAAATTCATAACGTGTGTATCTTCAGCCATGTCCATCTCACTGAATCGATAGACAGTGAACTTTCCACGCCTTATTTCTCTCCTAGCAGGCTTTAGCAAAGACAGCATGTTCTTGGAGATTGCGCGTCGTTCGCATTTCTCCTCGGATGTCTGCATTCTTCTGTCTTCGTAATCTCATAGCAAATGCAACAGTTAGTGTTTTTGCAGTCTTGGGCTTTGCGGTAAAAGGGCTGATGATTTATGAATTCGGTGGTGATGTGTGTGATAACCTTTCGTGGTGCGTTATGGTGACATGTGGAAGCTGGTGAACCATATCCCGATGGCGGTACCTGTAACCAGCAGTTTACGCCGAAAGCTGGTACAAACAGCCTCACAGCATATCACCATCTTTTTTGTTTGTTTGTATACGGATAAAATCTTTTTCCGCGTCCTATTACAGCCGCTTCACAGGATTGAAAAATGCATGGTACCCTTCAATTCCACTAAATGGTCTACTTTAAAAAGAAGACTACATCCCTTAGGCATATTAAACAACGCCAGTGTCTTTTTTGTATGTGTGCTGTGCCTTATTCTGTGTTCTCGGTTTTGCAGGCAATGAAGAATGTGGGATTTTTTTGTATTGATCCCATGTATCGCGGCATCTGTGAGCGTTTTATTGTACATTCTCCTGCATTATATTGTTTGTATTTAAATATTTCAGTAACTCATTTTACACTATGTACCTCATTTATTCTCTGTGTCGCTTATTAATGTGTTGTGTGTTTTGTATTTTGTTGCTTATTGAAAGTTATTTTCATGGGATGTCCTGCCTGTGGTCTTGTACCTCGCTGTATACGCTTCTGTGTTTGAATTCCTTAATAAACTTTCAACTTCAACTTCAACCAGTAGCCAGGGGAAGAGCACTGCAGAGGAAGAACTGCAGCCAGTCTATGCTGACACATAGTTTAATACTCCTGTCCTATAAAACAGTGTATTGTAGGATGTTTCTTTGTACCACGCACCAAGAGGTCTCCCCTAGATTAATAGATAACTGTTGGCATGTTGGTTTATTCAATTTCTCCTCAGTGTCCCTTTAAGGCTTATGAATGCATGCTCTTGGTCTGATGCTGTTTGGATTAGGTTTGTACCCTGATGTTTTCAGTTGCATGTTTAAAGTTGCATGGGCCACATTTTTAAGCGTAATGCTGATCAGTTCTAATTTGTTTTTACGCCAAAACTCTCAACAGCATGGAAGGAAGCTACCAGCTCATTACTGCACCCACGTAAACTAGCTACGGGTGTCTGAGAAAATGCAGTCTTCCTTGCTTCTCCGATACCCTCTTCTTCGGTCTCTCACAGAAGTCGCCAGCTTGCCTCGCCCTCAGGTGTCCTTGATTGGAGCAGTAGATCATTCCTCCTCTCCGCTGTTCTAAAAAATGGAGGCAAAAAACTAAGCATGCACCATCGTTGTGAAAACACAGATCATAATGTGAGCATGACCCGGACTCGCTCACGACTCAGGTCACAATCTGAATTCGCTCTGTTTAAAATTGCAGGCATCAGGAGGAGTGTTAGGAGGACACAGAGTACATGCCTGATGAAGAACCTTTCAATGCAACCTACTGATGTGAACGTATGTAGAACAAAGAAGATGACAGAATGGATAGTCAGACGTGGATTTTGCGCGTTCTCATTCCTTTGTGCTTTGCCATATACATCAAAGCACAAGCCCTCTGCTTGCGGCATTTGTGTTTGTTTTATAGTGACACTTAGTTGTTTTTCGTTATTTTGCAGGCCGTTACTGATAAGCCAATGTGTTCAAGGTTCCAGAGGAAGAAACCTTCAATACCACGCCTGCCAGCCTTCCATGACTCCATTGCATGATGCTCATGAGCTAGAAAATTGCATGTGCAGTGATCCCAGTGCACTGTGTTTATGCACAAAGTGAGATGGAAGCATTTTTAATGATTTTGCTGGAATTACAGGGATTTAAATAATAAGGAACATGGGGACCGCCCTCAAAACAAATATTCGTTTTGTGAACTCATTTCAAAAATAATTATTTTCATAGGAATGGCATTTGGCTTTGGATAGAGAGGGAATAAGGGAATAAAAATAGGCACAAATTTCTTTCTTCTGCTTAGCTCAAAAGTCGTGTAGCTGAAATCATTGGTGTGCAATGGTTGAACAGTTTAAATTAAGCTCTCAGTGGAATTCCCATACCAGTAGTGGTACTAACAGAAAACCTGACCGCATAGAGCAGTCGAGTGAAGTTCAACTTGTGTGCTCTTGTGGCGGGCAATTAGTAGTAATCATAGAATCACATTACTTGGTCACTCAGAGGCTGAATGGCCGTGGGGCATTCCAGAAGACAATGGGTCAAATTGGCGCATGTTTTAGGGCAGTTATAACATTCAGGAGATGTTGCATATTTTTCTAAGAATGTCTGGGCCGGTGTCAGTGGGACATCACATGTCACTTCGTCAAGTAACTTTGTGACATGGAGAATTAAAAAAAATGCATCTGGTGCGCACCTTTAACAAAGAAGGCCCATTGGTTTCAAGAATATTGTGCTCAATCAAAAATGATCCCTTTAGTTTTGGTGCAAAATTTGGTGAATCGACTCCATCCGGTTTTTCAGAGATCAAAGCAACGTCACATCTGAAGGGATGGTCATTGTGAAGAACTTAATGAGTGACATCGCCTGAAAGCACGAAATGCAATTATGCTGGTACTTGTGTGATTGTTCTGTTATGTGGACGGAATGATTTTTTAATTTATACAATATTCTTTAATTTTTCGATTGAAGCAGAAACATCAATGATGAAAATTGTACGCTTTGGAACTTTTAGCCTTTCGTGCCTCTGTATCTGACATATCAATCTTTTTCCTGATTCTTGTGCTGTATGACCTCGAATCTGCAAATGCTTGCTTACGTAATTCGATGCAACTCCACCACTTTGTACTCATGGTTGGGGCTTTGTGGGGACTGTAGCTTTGCAAAACCTGTGCTGTATCGTGTGGTGAACTTTATATTCTATTGTGCTTGCAACTTTTTGCTGGTTTTTTGGCATCCTTTTGGCTTTGCTGAAGAGTACGTCATGATTCCTCGCAGTTGGTAACAAGTGACTGACCTCATTTTGTCATTGCACATAACATTAGTGACTCTATCCAAACTATATCCAATGCTGTGTTCGTTTAGCCTGCATTCTGACATCGTTCATTTTGTCTATATAGAGTGTGCTGTGAGAATGTTAATTTTAGTTTTCTAACAGTACTGAATGCTGATCTGCACACCTGAAATTCATCGCGTATGGATTTCATTTCATGAAGGTGGTATGGGCTTTCATTTTTCTTTAAGGTGGCAATTGTTTTATTATAATGCGAAGCCTTTTAAAAAACTTCCTAGTGTTTTTGTTAACCTGTGTGCTATAGTGATGCTATGCACTGTTGCACAATGCGGTGCCAGTTTTACCAGTTTTACTGACTCGCAGTGTTCATTTTTTAGTTTTGCCTGACTGGTCACTTGCATCACAAAATGTCCATAAAGTGAGTGTAGTGCTGCTTTGATGTGTTCTCAGAATAATGCAACAACTGATGAAAAGTCGCACCTTTACTCGCTGTTTCTCGCCGCATTCACTCTCCCCGCAACGGTGGCCAAGTCATTGGAGCATGCATTTCGCATGTTGGATGTGCAGGGTTGGATTCTCGGTGCCACTGGGTACCCACTGGTGGTACAATACGCAAGCTTTGTCCCTGGCTTTTGCTGAATGGAATGTCTGGAAGTGGGTATCAGATCCCCCCCTCCTTTGCATTGACGAAAGTTCCTTGTGCCACAGTCCGCTTTGATCAACGCTTGCCTTGCGTCAAAAATTCATCATTGTTATCATCAGCTCTCATTTTTGTTGCTGTTCGTTGAGCACACCTCATCAGCACGATCCAAGAAATGGACTTCTTCCGTGCTGTCTACGGTGTTCAAAAAGCTGGCCACCTTAAACCACTTTCAGAGCAGCGCATTGAGAAACTTCCGTCACGGTTGTTTATTCCTTTTTTGCCCTGATTTCTCGTCCCAAAATTTGAGCTGCGGGTGTCACATAAGTAAATAAGGTATGCTCTAACTGCACTCAAGACAGTGTAATGTGCAGTTTCAGATGTGCTTCTGCTCGATTAATTGCACTCTTCGAGACAATAGAGGCAGAACATGATGTTGAGCACATTGGCAACATTCGTGGGAAGCTGTGTCCTGGGTGTGTTTACGAGTATCCATGCTCTGAAAGTTTTTTTCCCTGTGCGCAGTACAACGGGTGTAAAAGGTTTATTAAAAGATGAGTGCTCTGTCAATGTGTTGTGTTATTCAAAATAACTGACAGTCGTTAGTTCTCAGGCCTGTGTAGGCAGACATTTACTGCCCTTCTCTTGAAGCCAGAAATTGTGCAAATTCATTTGTCGATGTAATGGCTGTTGGCTTTGTTCCGGTAAGCCTATAAATTTGTAGGCAATAGTCAGTTTTTCGTAAGCGTAAGTATAGTAGTCATCTGCATGCAGAATTGAAAGTCGGGAATGTTTGCTTTGGAACTCGCTTCTTTTCAAGCTCGCCCTATTGTATTTACACAACCTGGGAAAGCTGTTTTACGAGCTTGTATTCCATATTCACCGCCTCATGCAGATAACACCGCTTGAGCATTTGCACTCGTAATCTTTTGTGTTAATGGACACAATCTGGCTTTCACATGCAGGTTTGAGCTCCGGGGACCACAAACATGGTGTACTTTCATGGGAGAACTCACCAGGTTAGAATCTGCAGTTTTTCTCCCTATATGCTTTCGTGAAGGTTGTCTTTCGAAAAGCAGTTTGTAGGGTACGGAAGCTGTAGTTTAATGAACTGTGATGACTGATGATGATATGGGCCTTCGCTATTCTGGAAAGTTGTTTTCTGTCATATGTCAACTATGCTCATGAAACTAGGACTGATATGTGTTCTGTTCATTGCGCCAAGAAATTGTACAGGAGGCCAAGGCCTCGTAAGGCTTTTAGCCTTTTCCTCCTATTATACTCTCTCTGAGGAGCAAATAAAACAAAAAAATGGTAGAATGCATTTTTCTAAGCATAGCTGACTGCCACTTGTTTTGCTATTAAGCCCACCAGTGACTGGAGAGACATCTTGTTTCAGACCTGCGTTCTCTGTTGCAGATCTGTTGAATAAAACTTTTGATAGACATCCACAGCTTTTAATCTGTGTGTCCTCTGCATTCAACTTTTCTTCCTAGTTCCAAGTGAATTGTGGATTGTTGCTTCAGGCACTTTATTTGAAGTACTCTGCCTGTGCAACACAGGTGTAGTCGTGACACAGAGCAACCATGGCGCACCTGCTGTGGAAGATTCAACCAGTGAAAGGCAGCCTGTGGGCCACCGCATGGAATCTACTCCTTCTGACATGGGTAACCACCGGGGTGTTCCGACAGGAAATAAGGATCACAAATGCACCCACTGCAGCAAGTTATTCAAAAAAAGATGCCATCTAGTGGTGCATCTCCGAGTCCACACTGGCGACCGCCCTTACCATTGTGACGATTGTGGGAACAGCTTTGCAGATAAGTCCAATCTGAGGGCACACCAGCGCACTCACACTGGCGAGCGACCTTACCATTGTGACCACTGTGATAGCAGCTTTGCACTGAAGTTCACCCTAGAGCAACACCAGCGCACTCATACAGGCGAGCGTCCTTACCGCTGTGACCACTGTGGTAGCAGCTTTGCACAAAAGTTCACCCTAGAGCAACACCAGCGCACTCATACAGGCGAGCGTCCTTACCGTTGCGACCACTGTGGCAGCAGCTTTGCACAGAGAAGTCACCTGGTGAGACACATCCGTACCCATACGGGTGAAAAGCCGTTCCAGTGCCAGCTGTGTCCTATGGCCTTTGTAGTAGGTTCAGATCTTGCAAGGCATGTTAGATCACATAAGCGCCAAAAGCCCTTCCAATGTGATTTATGCCAAAGGGCATTCACTAAGAAGATAACTTTGAACCGCCACAAGAAGGCTATTCATCAAATATAGCAGTGGTCCATGATGCTCTTAGTCAATATGTTTTGCTAGCTACCATTTTGTATGCAAGCTAATGAGATTCTAGCTGAATGCCCTATGAAAGGCGTTGGTAGCTAACCTGAATCATTAACTACATTTGTAAGTTTTGTTCACTTTGAGCGAGTTTTCAGAAAATGCTGTTCCCTTACACTACACATTCATGCTACGTATTTCCTGAACATGGAGGGCCCCGCCGCGGTGTTTCAGTGGTTATGGCGCTCGGCTGCTGACCCAAAAGACGCGGGTTCGATCCCGGCCGCGGCGGCTGAATTTCAATGAAGGCCAAATTCTAGAGGCCCGTGTACTGTGCCCATGTACTGGGCACGTTAAAGAACCCCAGGTGGTCGAAATTTCTGGAGCCCTTCGCTACAGTGTCTCTCATAGCCTGAGTTGCTTCGGGACGTTAAACCTCAATAAACCAAACCAAACCAAACATGGAGAGTGAGCCTGCTGTGCTCGTAAACTTGCATTAATGAAAATAATATCACTGTCATACCTGTATGGCATCACTTCTTGTTGGAGAGTGCCTTTCAGAAACTTGATATCCAATGCTTATCGCTGCTGGCAGTTGTCAGCCTGCCTCAGTGAAGAATTTTTGTGGAGTAAAAGTGCACAAAATGATTATTTTTAATCCTTAAGCCTGAGTAAGCTAATTTTTGTGACAATCAATATAAATTCAATCATTTATGTCACTGAACGCATAAATGTGTGTATGACAACCAAGGAAAGCTTGTTCTTGTGAAAATCTTTATTTGTTTATTCCAGCAGTGTTAGTGGCAGGAATGAGTGAGGACAAGCAGGTGTCCAGCCTCAAAATGATGTTTCTTAGGTTAGTTTGGTGGTTTGAAGAGTTCTCTGTGGTTTGGAACGAAGACTAACAAAAGAGTTCACTAACATCTCCTTTACCATTACTCAGAGAAATGTCTCTGCTGGATATAAATGGTATAATATTTGTGGATCATTGTGTCGGCACCATTTTTAATCTTTTTTGGTTGTCAGAATATAAGCTGTTTGTGATCATTTCACATTGTGCTAGCTTCTGTGGTGCTTTGGTGTTACTTGAAAAAGCTTTCTCTATTTACACAAGGTGTTCATGATAACACGTTGCAAGGGTCGTGGCTGCTGAAACAAAAAATACTGTGATTAGTGATTACAAAAACCACTGTAATCTTGTAGTGTATTGTAAAGCTCGTAATTTGGGTCCATTGTGTGAAATTCCTTAGTGCACATGAGTAGTATTTTATAGCAGTTTCTTTTTCAAAATGTTGAATGCGTTCTGGCTGTTTGTAAAACTCGCTTGACGTAATGTCCACAAAAATTTAAAAGCAGTGCAATTCTTCAAGAAGCTGTTGTGCGCTTTTTTTTTAGTGTTATAATTTGAGCTTCCTTAGACATCAATGTGCCTTGCATCTAGGAAGGAATTGCTATCACTTATAGATGGCAGCACTAATAGCAGCACTAACTTATTGATGACGGCTCTAAAGGATATTAGAAACACAAGTAGTGTTCTTTCAGTATTTTCTCCAAGTTTTTGTTTCATACTACAAATGGTCATACCTTTACCTTAAAAGAGGCCAAACATAGCATTGGATGGTAATGAGTTGGATTAGCAGATGAGAGTAGGAAGTTTTTTGGGATGACGTGGCTCAATCTGTCTGGAAGAGCACAGGGTGTATTTGAGGTGAGCTAGAGAGACTTTTGTTTTGCTGTGGATGTAGTTGGGTTCACAGAATTGAAGAGAAAATGTTTGTCAGTAATTTTACCAGTGACCATGTGTCCATGAAGCGACACTGAAGCCGCAATTGCAGCTTTGCACAAAGTACAAAGAGGAGCAACATAACAGCCCATACTGTTCAAACTGGCTGGAGTAAATGGAGAATGGAAGGGCCTGTCTGCCTCTGCTTGGGCTCCAGGAACCACTGGGCACTGGTTTGTCAGTCTACGCACATCCCCCTTGCGCATGGCTTAATCTATGAGCCTCCTGATGACGAAGGCTCCACTTCAAGAAAAAGTGGCTGCGGTGCATCACTGTATGCAACAGTGAATGGGAAAAGTACAATGTTGAGAAATAGAGGTATGAATGCAGACTATGCTGTGAGGTTAGGCTAGTGTTTCAGCCCCATAGTTATGTGCTGCTGTCAGCTTGTGCCTGAAGAACGATCGGAAAAGAACAGTGGAAGAAAAGAAGGAACCCAAGAGGCTTCCCACTACCAAGCCAGCGATACGTGTTGTTTCAGGAGGAGCATCGATCCTGCGAATGTTGCTTTCAAAACTTTAGTGGCATCAAATAGAGAAAAGACTGATAGGGGAGGTATGGGAAACACCCAGTTCACCTTCAAAAGATGTGGGAAAGACTAGATGCTGCAGCAGAAAAAATTTGCGCTTTAAAACCACGAAGGGTTGAATGCGTAAAAGGGAGTGCATACTCATGAGCATGCAGTTCATGCATACCTGCAGGTGACCTGATGGCACAATAGGAGTGGTGGCTCTTTGGCTTTAATTTTAGCAAGAAAACTAAACGGCATCTTTGAGGATCCGCACACCTTGTTCACCCACCGAGTGAAGCAGTCGCTTGCTTCTCCGACCGGCAGTGGTGTGCAGCTCTGTGTTTTGGCTGCTCGGACAGCCAGTCTGGAAATTGTACGTGCGAGCGTAACCAGTTTATCATCAGTTATAGAAAATCCAGGCTCGTGCCGATGTTCTGAATTGCATCTTAAAGAACGCAGACCATAATGCTATAACAGCCTCAGCGACTACTCTGAGGCTGTTCGTGACAAGCGCCATAAACTGTGGCAGTTTTCTAAGACGATAAAGAAAGAGGGGGACCGAATTATGCGTCTGTATTTTAATAAACTTCACATAAACGACGACGTTTATCTCTGGGACACTACTGGCGACCGGGCTGTGCGTCTGAGTGAGCCTTCTACCAATTGACAACATTCAAATCATCATGGTGCTTCCGATCGTGCACTGGCAATCTTGCCGGGACAGAAGTGTTTAGACAACATTTTCTTCCTATATACTAACATCAGAAGTGTTACAGCGAAGAGTGATGCCCTTTCCTCCTTTATCGACTCCTCTGGAACCTCATTAATAGCATTAACTGAAACCTGGCTAATCGATTATATCTCAGATTATGACATCCTTCCATGCGAATCAAGTTTTAATTTTTTTCGTTGCGACAGAAAGAACAGAAGAGGAGGTAGTGTGCTTATCGCGATTAAGCAAGAGCTCATATCTATACCAATTGTTGTTTCTACTTTTCTCGAGTGTGTATTCGTCTCCTTGAAATGTGCTGCTACGATAATTATTGCTGGTGTGTTGTATCGCCCACCCGATCTGTATGATGGCTTTGCAGATGAATTTTGTTGCTTACTGACCGATGTGTGTACGCGTTTTCCAAATTCTGTCCTAATTATATTTGGCGACTTTAATTTCCCAGGCATCAATTGGGAAACACTATCTGTTTCTCCAAGTGATAAGGATGCGCACGCTTTCCTACAGATTCGTTTTGATTTTCACCTAACTCAGCTTATTACAAAGCCCACGCTATCCTCAGGTACCACTGCAAACATTCTTGATTTGATTCTAACCAATAATCCTGATGCTTGTTCTAAAATATTTCACCTTAATGGTCTTTCTGACCATGACATTATTACTGGGTGCATCAGTTGCAGAATTATCGAAAGAAAAACTACCACCAAGATGATCAGGTGTTATAGCAGAGCTAATTTTCACCAAATGAACCATGAATTAACCTCTTCTTCTGGGCGGTTCTTGGCTGAATCTATATTCCGTTCCATTGAACAGAACTGGATAGTGTTTAAAACTACTCTAATTAATCTCATTACAAAATACATACCGGTTATCACAATTAAGTACGGCAAAAGTGTGCCCTGGTTCAGTGGGCGGCCGCGAAGAGCTAATAATAAGAAAAAACGTTTGTATAGGCAGGCAGTTGCTAACAACCAATTAAACACATAGGAAAAATACAAACAAAGTGATAAAAATTGCCAAAAAATGCTTAAAGCTACCTGTCGCCAGTTTTATAATGACGTTTTGCCTACCATGCTATCTAATAACCCCCATAGGTTTTGGAACGTAATTAACCCTCATTCGCGTGCTGATTCTTTTTTGACAAGTTCTAATGGTGACCAGCTGGACGATGTCCATTCTGCTCAGCTCTTCAACAATGCCTTTTCATCTGTTTTCACTCAAGAAGTCATCACCACCTCTCCAGTTCTCAGCCCATTTCAAGGTTATTCAATGCCCCCAATAGTCATCAGGGAAGATGGTATTCTTACTTTGTTAAGTAATCTTAAAATTACCACAAGCACGGATCCACTGGGCTTTAACAACAAAATACTAAAAAACATATCTCACAGTATTTTCCAAGTCTTGTCTGTACTTTTTTCTCAGTCTTTATCTTCTGGCTCCATCCCTCACGACTGGCGTATAGCCAAAGTAATTCCAATTTTCAAATCTGGCATCTGCTTTGATCCTCTAAACTATAGACCCTTTCATTGACTTGCACTTTCTCTAAGCTCCTTGAACATGTCATACACACTCAGATCATTCATTATCTTGAAGATCACAAAATCATATTTAAATATCAGCACGGTTTTCGCAAGGGATTTTCTTGCGACACTCAGCTCGCCGGATTTACTAACGACTTATTTACTTCTTTGGATGCCAGAATTCAAGTCGATGATTTGTTTTTAAATTTTTCAAAGGCATTTGATCGGGTTCCCCAGCATAGACTGCTTCTCAAGCTATCGCACCTTAATATTCACCCTCAGGTACTAGCATGGATTAAAGACTTCGTTTCATCTCACGTTCAGTTCCAGCTCAGTGGTTATGGTGCTCGGCTGCTGACCCGAAAGACGCGGGTTCGATCCCGGCCGCGGCGGTTGAATTTCTTTGGAGGAGAAATTCCAGAGGCCCGTGTACTGTGCGATGTCAGTGCACGTTAAAGAGCCCCAGGTGGTCAAAATTTCCGGAGCCCTCCACTACAGCGTCTCTCATAGCCTTAGTTGCTTTGGGACGTTAAACCCCATAAACCAAACCAAACCACTTCTGTTAATGGTTCTAACTCTACAATGGCCCGTGTCACATCTGGTGTGCCTCAGGGGAGTGTGCTTGGTCCCCTGCTCTTTCTAATATTTATTAATGACTTGCCAGATTGCATTTCTTCACAAATTAGACTGTTTGCTGAGGACTGTGTTGTGTACTGAACCATTACAAATGACTGCGACCGACAATCTTTACAAACTGACCTCGATTCTATTAACACTTGGTGCCAGTTGTGGCTTATGATCCTAAATCCCTCTAAGACAAAGCTCGTCTCCTTTACCAGAAATTCTTATCGCATTCCAACCGCATACTCTCTTAATGACATAACAGTTGAGACAACTTCCACTTACAAGTATCTAGGAGTTTACCTTCAGTCAGACTTAACCTGGAACTATCATATTAACTTGATTCTAGCAGCTGCTAACTGTTCTCTTGGCCTTTTAGAACGTAACCTTTGACATGCTCCTATGCATGTGCGTAAACTTGCTTGTATTACATTAATTCGACCTAAAATTGAGTATGCTCCCGCTATATGGGACCCAGATCGAGCCTTTATCAAAGATAACATAGAATCCCTGCAAAACCGTGCTGCTCGTTTCATTTATTCTGACTACTCACGTTTTACTAGCGTCATGGCTTTAAAAGCTCGTGCTGGACTTGACAGCCTTTCCTATTGTCGTAAATTGGCTCGCTTAACTCTGTTTTTTCACAAAATTTACCATCATCCGTTGCTTGACGACGGTTTCTTTCACATACCCTCAGCAGTGTTTCCACGCCGTGACCATCCTTTCAAAATCAGACGCATCACATGTCACACTTCAAGTTTTGCTAAATCATTCATACCCAAAACCATCATTGATTGGAACCGGCTGCCTTACACAATCGCAACTGAAATGAACGCAACATCATTTCATGGACTTTTAAAAAATCAAAGCGATGTGTAGTTTTCTTCTAGTTCTGTTTTGCTCACCGTAATGTGTTCGAGTTTTGCTTTTCGTTCTGTTTATTCTGTTGTTTTTATCTTTGTGTTTTCTTTCTTGTTTTTCTTTCTCATTTTGTTTATTTTGCGTCTTGTTGTTCCGCCACATTTTGATTCTTGCTGACTACCAGTTATTGCTCTTTTCTTGCTTCTTTTTTTTTGCCCTGTTACTCATGTTAGATGTTCCTTCTATGTATTCAAGTTGTAATTTTTACCACCCCCTGTGTAATACCCTCGTGAAGAGGGCTTTTAGGGGTACCTTGAAATAAATAAAATAAAATAAATAATATTGTAGATACTTCACTTTAATGCACATTGACACATTTTCAGAAAAAATAAACTGCTAATGAACATATATTACAAGAATGTTTAGCAAACTAAAAATACGATGAATATGCAGCATTTTATGCCAATGGTTCAAAATCAGAATGCTACCTTGGCAGTGCCGTAGTACAAAACAATTGAGAAAGAACATTACTACTGCCTCGGAGTGCGTCCATCTTCATCGCAGTGTTACGCCCTCTCTGAGACTAGAAAAATTAATAAATGATAACATTGTAAACGACATCATTTCAACTGACTCTCTAAGCATACTCACGTGCCTGACTTCACCATACAAATGCAGTTACACCACAAATCAGCAACATCATACACAACGTAACAAGAGCCATTTGCAGAGTTCCGAGCGACTTCGGAATCAGTGGTAATTAGAAAGCAGATGAAGTTGCTGCACAAGCTCGGCACGAAGAAATCAAGAGTGAACATTCCCTACAAATGGTACTCTATCAGGTCTGTTAAAGAATATAAATGTTAAAGAACCCCAGGTGGTCGAAATTTCTGGAGCCCTTCACTACGGCGTCTCTCATAGCCTGAGTTGCTTTGGGTCGTTAAACCCCATAAACCAAAACCAAACCAAACCATCCCTGCCTACCACACCTCCAGGCACACGAACCATGGAAACACCACCTATCCTTCGCCTGCCCGCACATCTGCACACCTGTCTTCAATTTTTGTACGCACTGCGAAAGACATGAAATGACTTGCCTGGCCACATCGTGCTCCACACTGACCCCATCACTATTCAGATCGTCAACTGAAGCACTGTTATGCTCTATAACGCACTCATGTGATGTGATACTCCTTCAAAGGGTCTTTGAGGTAGTAAGAAACAAATAAATAAAAAAAATCTAAATGAAATATTGATGTAATCTTAAGATACACCTAGTAAAAGCTATTATAGTTGGATGGAATTCATGGTGATTCCAAAAATGATTGAGTCAAATCATATATATATATATATACATAGAAAACAAATAGGTGTAGAGATCCGTCATGTGAGTGCTGAGGAGAAATAAGACCCATTTCATTTTTACTTAAAGGCTTTGATTACAGAAAGAGAGAGAGCAAGGATTAAAACTTTCATGCAGAACTTTGGTCATATGATTACTTAAATGGGCATCACACAGCTGAACTGGTCTGATTAAATGGAAGTAAAAATAATTTGCATATTAAAGTTTTCTTGTTGAAAGCTCTTGGCGTTTGCTATCAAATTTACTCAATCAAGCAAGAAGACTGCGTAAAGCATATATCGAAGATAGCATAAGATTGCATATCGAAGATTGCATTTGATGACATTTTCCCATCGAATGCAGTCTTGACTGAAGGAGAGAGTGCACGAAACATATCGTCGGAGTATGCAAACGAGACCAGGTGGCATTTAGAAAGACTGCAGGTTGACTAAGAAATATTACACTGGAAGTGTGAAAAGGTGAGTCGCACAAATTTAAAAAAGGTTTGGACTGTTAAAAGGCGCAACCTAGCAATTATTAAGATGGAATTCGCGCCTCAAGGTGCAGGACAACATTAGCTACATATTTGGAAGTCCGAAACAGAGGCGCAACGCCTCGCGCTCCAAGAGCACACCTAATGAGCGAGCAGGTTACTTCTCTTTTTCTTCTTTCGCTCCCTTCCCATAACGGCGGGGTTCAGGCGTCCACCGAGATATGTGACACAGATACTGCGCGATTTCCTTTACTCAAAAAACCAGTCTAACTTAAAGCGCGACCAGCGTAGTGAAGAAGTCGCTTGAACACTCTGTGCCTGATAAGAGCCTTATAAACAAAATTCCTAGCCACATATGTTCCGAGTTCACGATACGTGCGTCATACGTTGTGCGTGGTGGCGTCGAGCTGGACGCATTCTAGTGTTGCGCATTCAACGCGTCGGCGGAGTGAAGTTGCAATACAGTGAAGAAGAATCTCCGCATATGGTTTCTATTCGCGCAGTACGCAATAGCGTCGAGAAACCATCGCACGTAAAAGTTGCGCTCCATCGGGTACGATATCGAAACCAACAGTGTCGAAATTCGGTGATTCGGTTTTGCTTTCGGTCGCGTTGGAATGCACAGCTGACAGCCACTGACAACTGACAACTTTCCTTCGTCGCTAATACATAGTTCAGTCAAAATTGGCTGTTCACTGCTTTTTGAGGCTAGGACAGGCACTCATTTGGAGGGAAAACGATATTCAAACTAGACATTGTAACAGCGAAATTGAAAGAAGGGGTAAAAACAATTAACAATGAGAGAAGTATAGGCTAGGTGGCGATAGCTCTCGGCCGATACAAAGAATAAAGCCAATATCATCCATCCACTTATCCGTGCTAGCTCCTCATTCTGTTTGTTTACGAATTCGTTTTTGTGTGTTGTCAGTCTTTGAAAAGAAGTTTTGAAGAAAGAATTCCATGTGAGGATGAAGAAGAATGTGCCTACAGAGCTTCTTCGCCCGTGTGCTTTGCTTTTGCCTTTACTATGTACAGGTGAATGTCAACCTTTACCTCCCGATTCTTGGCCGATCCCCCAGTGTCGGTATGTGCCATTCTGTCAAAGGCTACAACAACGACAACTTCTTCGCCGGAGTTCTGCTGTTCCACGGCCTGCCTCTGCGTCTTCTGGCCTGTCTTCAAATTTTGGTGAGGCCGTTCCGAGAGTGGGGGATTTGGCCAGGTTTTCCCCTCTTTTTGGACGTAGGTTCCAAGGCTCTGTAGGCTTTCCGCCGTGGCTATGTCTTCCCCGGGCTCAGGTCCGGTAACCTGGTTCGCCAGTTTGCCGGCTGAATATCTGCCGCTAACGTCTTTCAGTCAAAACGGTGTCAAGCTTATCCCCGTGGCGCTGGTCCCTGTAGGAGATGGTGTAATTAAAATAAACTCTCGAATGATTCAGGAGCAGCTGAAGGCAGCCACGAGCCGCTATCTTGAGATTTCGGAGGTGCGACCAGTTGGCATAAGAGGAATTCTGTGCAAGTCGGCTGACTTTGATTGTGTTGCCGATTTACTGCAGTGCACCTCTTTCGCCTCACTGCCGTGGAAGGTATTTATTCCAGAGCAGCTTGCCTGCGTACAAGGAATTATCCGCGGTGTGGATCCTTCCGCTACACCAGGGGAAATTCTTGCAGACTTTCATGACGCCGGTGTTGCCATCCTCTCAGTTTACCGCTGCAGCAGAGAGGCTGGAGGCTCTCGTACATCAACTGAGTCAGTTATTGCCACATTTGCAGAGTCCTCTTGCCCATCCGAGATCAAAGTTTGGCCTATTGTGTACCGTGTGGACCCATTGCAGCCCCGTCCTTTACAGTGTAAGAACTGCTGACGGTTCGGTCACAGTGCCAAATCTTGCAAGTCCGTTTGCGGCGGTGATCATGAACACGACATTTGCACTTCTGAGTCGCTTAGCTGCTGCCTTTGCCACTCTGATCACACAGCTGACGACCCCGCTTGCCCGAAGCGTGCCGATGAGCAGATTGTCTTGGACATTATTCAGCGTGACAGGCGCTCGAGCGCTGTAGCATACGCCTGCCTTGACAGTCGGCAGAGCTCATACGCAAGTGTTGCCCGCTCGACCGCTACTGATGTGGACGCAGCCTTAACTAAGTCCGTTGTTGCTGCGGTGGAGAAGGCTGTTGCTGGCGTACTTGACCGCATGATCAGTACGTTCAGCGATGCCTCATCCCAGGTCATTTCCGCGCAGGCTGCTTCCTCAGCTTTAGGTAACCTAGCCCCGTCTGCCTGTCCTCCCTCCTCTGCAACTGCTGATAATATTCAGCCCACCACCCCTTCTGCCTCCACGTCCGTGGGTGTAAATGACTCTGACCAAGTCTCCCTCTCTAACGCTTGTCAGTCAGATGTTGAAAGGACTACTCCATCTCGGAAGCGACGTGCTTCCTCTTCTCCTTCAAAATCTGACCATCCACATAATAAGACTAAGAAAGGTTTGCCTGGAATTTCAAAGAAAACAGATGTGTTGAAAGAGGCTGTTGCGGCTTCGTTCTTAAAGCAATAATCATGGCAGGAATATCTGTCCTCCAGTGGAATTGTCGCTCTATCTCATCTTCTTTCCCCGACTTACAGCAGCTTATACTTAAACATAGTCCAGACATTATATTAATACAGGAATCGTGGCTCAATCCTAATCGCCCATTTGCAATTAAAAATTTCTCCGTTTTTCGAAATGCTCGCCCAAACGTCAGGGGTGGGGGCTTACTAACATAGATTTCAATGAAACTGTTTCATCGTGCTGAAGTGTCTCACAAAATTATGCTACCTGATTGTGAGATACTAGCAGTTGAAATAATTATTCAGCAGTGCGCCCCTGTTACGGTGGCAAATATCTACTTCCCCGCAGGTGTCCGTAGGACGGATGGGCTCGATGCGTTACTGCGCAACAGAGGAGTAGTTCTAGCTGGGGACTTCAGTTCACATCATGTTATTTGGGGTTTCAGAACAGACTTTAGCGGGCATTTACTTTGGTCTTAGATGTCAGCAAACGATGTGTGCTGTTACAATAGTAGTGCCATAACTTACATGAGGGCAAATTCTCGCTCACCTATTGATTTAACATTAGCTGTTAATGGTATAGCTGTATCTTCGTGGTGTACAGTTGACTGCGGTACATCGAGTGACCACTACCCAATCACTTTCACTGAGCTCCCTCAGGTGGTGTTCACTAATTCCCTGCTGTCAAATATTTCTGTGTCAATGAGATCTTTAGTACTAGTCAACCACAGTCGGGCTGATACGGCAGTCTTCTTTGACAACACCCTCCCAAGAAATGGTAAGAACCTGCCTGCCATTGTGTTAAATGGGCTTATAAGAGGGATAGAGGAGTATCTAGACAATTTCCCTAACCATACTGCCGTTTATACAGATACCGCCAAGCAAAATGAAAGGGCAGCTATTGGCATTTACTCAGGGGCTCTTGATTGGAGCTACTCATTTCGGGCCCCTGACTATAGCCCTATTTTTGTAGCTGAGTTTCTGGCCATGGAGTTGGCCTTAATAAGGATTCCCTGCAGTATCACTCGGGTCATTATACTCTCAGAAAACCTTTGTTTTGACAGCGCTCGAAAACTCGAGGGATACTCCTATGAGCCGTTCCCTTCAATTTTTTATTCCTCCACATGTTACAGAAGTACGCTTTCACTGGGTCCCTGGGCACTGTGGCATTGTTTCTAATGAGAGGGCTGATTTTTTAGCAAAGTCTGCCCTTGATGGACCTATTGTCCCTTTCATCCCAAATACTGTTTACTTGACTCTAGCACGCTTTCAGCGATTCCAGCGTCCCCACTCCTTGAGCCATGAGCCTCTCCTTGCTGCAGCGGATTTTCAACACCTGGCATTTCCTTGGAGTGTGCGGATGTGCAGTTCGAGGCAATGTGAGGTGTCCATGACTCTTTTGTGCTGCAGGATACCGCGGCAAAATCTTTATTTATGCCGATCGGGCTTTCGATATCCAACCTTTGCGAGTCTTGTGGCGAAATTGAGTCTATAGAACATTTTTTCCTCTTCTGCCGGCGGCTCGCTCCTCTCCGTAGAATTTACTTGGAGATCCCCCTCGCTTGGCTCTGGGCTTCCTCGATCTATTCCGATTCTCCTATCCTTCGGGGCAAGCGCCAAGGGATATGCCCTGAAAGCAGTGTGCCATTATATTCACGGTTATATAATTTCATCTGGTAGATTCCTCTGCTAGAATGTGAATTCACTACTTGTCCTTCTCCGTATTTTTTGTTTTGTACAAATTCTAGCTTTGTGTCTCAAAATAGTTCATTCCCTGTACATAAGTGCGTTTGTATCCGCTATGCACCCTGGCCAATCTCCCGCCGAGGGTATGTGCCATTAAGCCTGAGGACATCACCATCATCATCATCTACAGAGCAAGGATAACTTCGTATGACCCGGTGAACGTCACTTTTGCGGCGTGTGCTAGTGAAGACACGGTCCGTCTTTGTGTGCGCGTTCCCAAATGTCACCGCTGTGAGGATCGTGGGAGATTGCAGGTTGTATTTTACACAAACACAAAAGTACAAACAATAAACGAGGCGGCTTTTATAGGAAAGGAAACCAATTTCAGTATGGGCGTGAAGAAAAAGGAAAGGAACAAGAGAGCAATGCAACAACACACTGGAAAAACACACGGGGGAACAGAACAAAGTGCTTACGAAAAATGCAGGAAAAAGAAAGTCAAAAAGGAAAGTCACACTACTTGTCTCTCATTCGAGCAACGAGCGGGGAGGACTGGCTGGGTGTCGGGCAGTCAGGGAGTCTCTGGGCGTTCCAATGTCGATGCAACACTACCGCAGCGTCAGCGTCTGTGGGCTCCCAGCACGGTTCCCAGGTCTGGTATCCCGGAAAGGCCACGTAGGCACCAGAGGCGGCCTGTGTGGAGCAGCTGACGGATGGACGGAGAAGAGTGGCGCCTGGGCCTGGTGGTTGAGGCTCTCGACGATGGATGTCCAGGTCTGGTGGCCCGGACGTCTGCGGCTGAGGCCCAAGCCCGGAACTCAGGGAGCCAGCAGAACTCGTCCACGTCCGTCGCCCACCGCGCTCTTCTCTTCTCTGCCACGTAATCCTCTTCTACCTGTCCTGGTGTACCCCTCCGCACGCGCTCCTCGTGCTTTTTCTTCTTCTCCTCACAAACGACGCTGGGTGGCGCTATCTCCTTACAACCGCGCAGTTACGAAAGATTTGGGCTTGTTAGCGCCTTTACCAGTAAAATGAAAGACGCAGAAGTATATAACCGCAATGCCAGACAAATTTGCTCCAGTGAAACGTGCCGGAGTTATTCCTATGAACCTGCTATTTCAACACTTGCAAATTTGGGCAACTAGATGCAATAAATTGCAAAGCTGTAATTGGCGTTGATTTATGTACATTCATTAGGTGTGTATCCTCAGCCGTGACCATCTCACTGAATCGATCGCTAGTGAACGTCTTATTTCTCATGTAGCAGGCTATAGCAAAGACAGCATGTTCTTGGAGAAAGTGCGCATGTTCGCATTTCTTCTCAAATGTCTGTATTCTTCTGTCATCATAATCACAGAGGAAATGAAACAGTCAGTTATTTTTCAGTATAGAGCTTTGCGGTAAAAAGGCTGATGATTTATGAATTCGGTGGCGATTTGTGTGATAGCCGTTCGTGGTGCGTTACGGTGACTTTTGGAAGCTGGTGAACCATATCCCGATGGCGGTACGTGTAACCAGCAGTTTACGCCCAAAACGGGTACAAACAGCTTCTAGTTATGGCATATCAACAGGCTTTTTTTTTTTGTGTGTGTGTACAGAAGTAGTCTTCTTGGCCTGCAAGTATAAAATCCCTTTTTCCGCGTCCTATTATAGCTGCTACACAGGAATGAAAAATGCATGATGCCCTCCAGTTCCAATGAATGATCTACTTTAAAGAGCAGGACTACATGCCGTAGCCATATCGAACAATGCTGGTGTCGTTTGTGTGTGTTTTGTGCCTTTTTTGTGTGTTCTCAGTTTTGCAGGCATTGGAGAAGCACCAGAGCCAGGGGAAGAACATTCCAGAGGAAGAACTGCAGCCAGTCTACACCGACCCATAGCTTGATGCTGCTGTCCGGTAAAACATTGTATTGCGGGACATGTCTTTTTATCTTGCACCAAGAGATCTCCCCTAGATAAATGGATAACTGTTGGCATCCTTTTTACATTAGGCCGGTGGCGAGTGCCACCTCGCCTAGAAAGTTAATGTGGTTCATTGTTTTCTTCTACTGGCTGTTTTTTTTTTTTTTGAGCTTTGATTAATCCTTGTCTGTTTATTTTTTTCCCATTCAAAGCTGTCATTTCTATTTTACCCTGTATTCCTTCGATTTCTCTGAAGTGTTGTACAATTTTTTCATTCTGCTCTTTCTTGGTGTCTGATGGCTCATTTGCCATTGTGTGTTTTGTGAGAGTTCCTTGCAACTTACGCACTATCTCCTCTAGGTTCACAAATTGTTGCCTTTCTTAGTTGTGGTAAAGCCTCTTGTTCTAGCCATCGTTTTATTTATTTCATATCGGCGTTTTTGTTTGTTATTTGGCATAATATTTGTGCTTGGAAGTTTCAGGTGAAAAAATTGCTTAAAAGTAAGCCAGTGGTTATTTTTGCAGTGCAGTTGGATATTCAGCTTGAAATCACAACTGAAGCATTCTTTTTCTGGTTGAGTAGGTCCTAGTTTGGTAGCGCACATGTTTCTCACTTCTCAGATTGAAAATGCTGTATTGAATTTGTACTGGATGGTTGTATTGCATCACTATTGCAATATGTTTATTTTAATTGTGCCTTCAAAGGGTCAGTGGAGGAGGTCTCTTCCTGACCTACGCACTGTATTGCCAGATGTCTCGACAGCGACCATTAGGCCACAGGCACAAACGTAGTCATGTGGCGTCGCAAATCAAAATTTTCCGATGGCAAGGCATAGGGTCGGACTATAAGCTTGCAGTTGGTCGATGTCATGGTAAAAATTCTCAATGTTGGACGCGGTGCATTATCCCGTGTCGTCCCTGCGGCCTCATATGTGGCCAGAACGCATGACCGGTTTCTCATCTTCTTATCTGCTGCCTGCTTGGTAGTCTGGTCATGCTTTTTCGCCTTGCGTATGTGTGGCTAAAGAGAACCAAATTAAGGCTTATGAATGCATATTCTTGGTGTGATGCTGTTTGGATTAGGTTTGTACCCTGATGTTTTCAGTTACATGTTTAAAGTTGCATGGGCCACATTTTTAAGCACAGTGCTGGTCATTTCTATTTTGCCTTTACGCCACAACTCTCAGCAGCATGGCAGGACTCGGACAAAGCTACCAGCTTATTACTGCACCCACGTAAACTAGCTACGGGTGTCGAAGAAAATGCAGTCTTCCTTGCTTCTCCGATACCCTCTTCTTCGGTCGCCCACAGATGTCGTCAGCTTGCCTCACCCTCAGGTGTCCTTGATTGGGGCAGTAGATCATTCCTCCTCTCCACTGTTTTTAAAAATGGAGGCAAACAACTAAGCATGCACCATCGTTGCGAAAACACAGATCATAATGTGAGCCTGAGCGCGGACTTGCTCACGACTCGCATCATAACCTGAATGTGAGTTTGGACTCACTGATAACTCAGATCATCATCTGAATATGAGCCTGACTTTACGGTTTATGGGAGTTGAACCTCCCAAAGCAACTCAGTCTATTAGGGACACCCAAGTGAAGGGCTCCAGAAATTTCGACCACCCGGGGTTCTTTAATGTGCCATGACATTGCATAGTATGGGGGCCTCTAGCATTTCGCCTCCAACGAAATTTGATTAGTGCGGCCGGGATCCAGCCCTCATCTTTTGGGTCAGCAGCCGAGCATCATAAGCACTGAGCCACCGCGGTTGCTGAATATGAGCCCGAGTGAGTGTACTCATGACTCAGTCTGTTGATCCAGGACTGCATTATATGTATTCAATACACAAAGCATATTGTAATGTGGCGGCCAGCCAAAGAATGAGGCATGATGAACCATGAACAAGAGATGATTTAATGGCCGCTGGCCTAGTTCGAGCGCTCCGTCCTGCGCCACTGCCAGCGTCGTCTTCTTCGTAACAATATAAAGAATGCTATGTGGCATTAAAGACTTCTTCTTACACTGCTACGCTCTGTTTAAAATATCAGGCATGAGGAGCAGTATTAGGAGGACACAGAGTACAGGGTTGAGGAAGAACCTTTGAATGCAACCTGCTGCTGTGAACATATCTAGAACAAAGAAGGTGACAGAATGCGTAGTCAGGCATGGATTTTGCGCGTTCTCATTCCTTTGTGCTTTGCCATGTACATCGCAGCACAGATTCCGCTGCTTGCGGCATTTGTGTTTGTTTTATAGTGACGCTTACTTGTTCTGCGTTATTTTGCAGGCCGTTACTGATAGGCCAACGTGTACAAGGTTCCAGAGCAAGAAACCTTCGATGCCACGCCTGCCAGCCTTCCATGACTCCATTGCATGATGCTCATGAGCAAGAAAATTGCATGTGCAGTGATCCCAGTGCACTGTGTTTATGCACAAAGTGAGATGGAAGCATTTTTAATGATTTTGCTGGAATTACAGGGATTTAAATAATAAGGAACATGGGGACCGCCCTCAAAACAAATATTCGTTTTGTGAACTCATTTCAAAAATAATTATTTTCATAGGAATGGCATTTGGCTTTGGATAGAGAGGGAATAAGGGAATAAAAATAGGCACAAATTTCTTTCTTCTGCTTAGCTCAAAAGTCGTGTAGCTGAAATCATTGGTGTGCAATGGTTGAACAGTTTAAATTAAGCTCTCAGTGGAATTCCCATATCAGTCGGGGTATTAGCAGAACACCTGACCACATAGAGCAATTGAGTAAAGCCTGCAACGTGTGTACTGTTGTTGGACAATTAGTAGTATTAGTAGAATCACATTATTTGGTCACTTAGAGGCTGAATGGCCATGGGGCATTCCTGATGTTAATGGGTCAGATTGGCATATGTTTTAAGGCAGTTATAGCATTCCAAATATGTTGCACATTTTTGTAAGAAAGTCTGTGCCGGTGTCAGTAGGACATCGCATGTCCCTTCTTCAAGTAACTTTGTGACACGGAGAACTGAAAAAAAAAAAACAAGCATCTGGTGCGCACCCTTAACAAAGGAGTCCCATTGATTCCGAAATATTATGCTCAATCAAAAATATACATGGCAGAAAGTGATCCCTTTAGTTTTGGTGCAAAATTTGGTGGATCGACCCCATCCTGTTTTCCGGAGATCAAAGCAAGGTCACCTCTCGGGTGATGGTCATTGTGAAGAACTTAATGAGTGACATCGCCTGTCAGCACGAAAGGCATTTATGCTGGTACTTGTGTGATTGTTCTGTTATATGGACGAAATGATTTTTTCATTTATACAGTATTTAATTTTTCAATCGAAGCAGAAACATCAGTGATGAAAACTGCATGCTTTGGAACTTGCAGCATTTCGTGCCTCTGGGTATGGCACATCAATCTTTTTCCTGATTCTTGTGCTGTATGGCCTCAAATATGCGATCGGTTGCTTACGTAATTCGATGCAACTCCACCACTCTGCACACCTGGTTGGGGCTTTGTGATGACTGTAGCTCTGCAAAATCTGTGCTGTATCGTGTGGTGAATTTTATATTCTATTGTATTTGCCGCTGTTTACTGGTTCATGGGTGTCCTTTTGGGTTTGCTGACGAGTGCAGTATGATTCTTTGTTGTCGGTCACAATTAAGTGACTGACCTCACTTTGTCATTGCATATTGCATTACTGACTCTGTCCAAGCTATATCCATTGCTGCGTTCATGTAAACTGCATTCTGACACCGTTCATTTTGGCTGTATGGAGTGTGCGGTGACGATGTTTATTTTAGTTTTCTAACAATACTGAATGTTGATCTGCACACATGGAATTAATCGTGTATGGATTTGATTTCATGATGGTGGTACAAGCTTTTTTTTTTGCTTTAAGGTGGAAATTGTTTTGTTATATTGCGAAGCCTTTTAAAAAACTTCCCTATGTTTATGTTAACCTGTGTGCTGTAGTGATGCTATGTACTATTGCACAATGCATCGCCAGTTTTAGCAGATTTTCTCACCCGCAGTGTCCGTTTTGTAGTTTTGCCCGACCGGTTCCCTTGCATCATAGGATGTCCGTGAAACGAGTGTAGTGCTGCTGTGATTTCTCCTCAAAATAATGCAGCAGTTGATGACAGGTCGCACCTTTACTCGCTGTTTCCCGCCACATTCACTCTCCCCGCAACGGTGGCCTAGTCATTGGAGCGTGCTTCTCGCATGCAGGATGTGCAGGGTTGGATTCCCTGTGCCACTGGGTACCCACCGGTGGTACAATACGCAAGCTTCCCTCCTGGCTTCTGCTGGGTGGAATGCCTGGAAATGGGTATCAGACTTCCCCTGGTGTTGATGGTAGTCCCTTATACCACGATGCATCATCAGCTCTCACTCTAGTTACTGTCCAATGAGCTCACCTGATCAGCACGTTCTCAGGGATGGACTTCTTCCGTGCTGTCCATGGTGTTTGAAAAGCTGGCCACCTTAAACCTCTTTCAGAGCAGCGCATTGAGAAAGTTCCGTCACGGTTGTTTCCTCCTTTTTTTCGCCCTGATTTCTTGTCCCAAAATTTGCGATGCAGGTGTCACAAAAGTAAATATGGTATGCTCTAACTGCACTTAAGACAGAGTAATGTGCAGTTTCAGATGTTCTTCTACTCGATTAATTGCACCCTTGGAGACGGTGGAGGCGGAACATGATGTTCAGCACATTGGCAACATTCGTGGCCAGCTGTAAACTGCGCTTTTTTACAAGTAGCTATGCTCTGAAAGTTTTTTTCCTGTGCGCAGTACAGCGGGTGTAAAAGGTTCATTAAAAGATGAGTGCTCTGCCATTGTGTTGTGTTATTCAAAATAACTGACACTCTTTAGTTCATAAGCGTGTGTAGGCAGACCTGTACTGCCCTTCTCTTGAAGCCAGAAATTGTGCAAGTTCATTCGTCGATGTAATGGCTGTTGGCTTTGTTCCGGTAAGCCTATGATTTTGTAGGCAATTGTCAGTTTTTCGTGAGCGTAAGCACAGTAGTCATCTGCATGCAGAATTAAAAGTCGGGAATGTTTGCTTTGGAACTCGCTTCTTTTCAAGTTCGCCCTACTGAATTTACACAACCTGAAAAAGCGTATTCCATATTCACCACCTCATGCAGATAACACCGTGTGAGTGTTCACACTCGTAATCTTTTGTGTTAATGGATACAATCTGGCTTTCACATGCAGGTTTAAGCTCCGGGGACCACAAACATGGCGTACTGTCATGGCAGAACTCACCAGGTTAGAATCTGCAGTTCTCCCTATATGCTTTCGTGAAGGTTGTCTTTCAAAGAGCAGTTTGTAGGGTATGGAAGCTGTAGTTTAATGAACCTGTTGAATGATGATGATATGGGCCTTCGATATTCTGGAAAGTTGTTTTCTGTGATATGTCAACTATGCTCATGGAACTAGGACCGATATGGGTTCTCTTCATTGCAGCAGGAAATTGTACAGGAGACCAAGCCCCCCTGAGGCTTTTTAGCCTTTTCCTCCTATTAGACACGTTCTGAGGAGCAAATAAAAGGAAAAAAAAATGGCATTGTGCATGGGGCTAAGCATAGCTGACTGCCACTTGTTTTGCTATGAAGCCCACCTGTGACTGCAGAGACATCTTGACTGCATAGACATCTTGTTTCAGGCCTGAGTTCTCTTTTGCAGATCTGTTAAATAAAAGTTTTGATAGACATATGCAGCTTTTGATGAGTGTGTCCCCTGCATTAAACTTTTCTTTCTAATTCTTGGTGAATTGTGGATTGTTGCTTCAGGCATTTCATTTGAAGTACTCTCCTTGTGCAACGCAGGTTCAGTCGTCACACAGAGCGACCATGGCACACCTCCTGTGCAAGATTCAACCAGTGAAAAGCACCCTGTGGGCCACTGCATGGAATCTGCTCCTTCTGGCATGGATAATGACCGGGGTAATCCCACAGGAAATAAGGTTTACAAATGCACCCACTGCAGCAAGGGATTCAGCGGAAGATTCCGTCTAGTGCAGCATCTCCGAGTCCATACAGGTGACCGGCCATACCATTGTAAAGATTGTGGAAATAGCTTTGCACAAAAGGCCCATCTAGAGAGACACCAGCGCACTCACACAGGCGAGCGACCTTACCATTGTGACAGCTGTACTAGCAGCTTTGCACTGAAGGCCTCTCTGGAGGCACACCAGCGGACTCATACAGGTGAATGTCCTTACCATTGCGACTACTGTGGTAGCAGCTTTGCTCAAAAGTTCATCCTAGAGCGACACCAGCGCACTCACACTGGTGAACGTCCTTACCGTTGCGACCACTGTGGTAGCAGCTTTTCACAAAAGGCCCATCTGGCGGCACACTGGCGCACTCACACTGGTGAAAGACCTTACCATTGCGACTACTGTGGTAGCAGCTTTGCACAAAAGTTCACCCTAGAGCAACACCAGCGCACTCATACAGGTGAGCGTCCTTACCGTTGCGACCACTGTGGTAGCAGCTTTGCACAGAGGAGTCACCTGCTGAAGCATATCCGAACCCACACGGGTGAAAAGCCGTTTCAGTGCCAGCTGTGCCCCATGGCTTTTGCGGGACATTCAGATTTTGCAAGGCATATTGGATCCCACAAGGGCGAATAGCCCTACCAATGTGACTTGTGCCAAAAGAGTTTCAAAGAGCGCCATTATTTGAAACTGCACAAAAAAGCGATTCACAAAGAATAGCAGTGGTTTGTGATGTCCTTAGTCAAAATGTTTTTCTGGCTACCATTTTTTATGCAAGCTAACGAGATTATAGCTTAATGCCCTATGAAAGGTGCTGGTAGCTAACTGCATCATTAAATACCTTTGTAAGTTTTGTTCATTATGAGGGAGTTTTCAGAAAACAACGTTTGCTGTTCCCTTAGGCTACACATTCCCGCTAAGTACTTCCGGAACACGGAGAGTCAGCATGCTGTGCTCTTAAGCGTGCATGGATAGAAATGAACTCACTGTCATACCTGTATGGCATCACTTCTTGCTGGAGAGTGCCTTTCGAAAACTGATATCCAATGTTTATCGCTGCTGGCAGTTGTCAGGCTGCCTCAGTGAAGAAATTTTGTGGTGCAAAAATGCACAAAACAATTATTTTTAATCCTGAAGCCTGAGTGAGCTAATTTTTGTGACAATCGGTATAAATTCAATCATTTATCTCACTGAACCTGCAAATGTGTGTATGACAACCGAGGAAAACTTGTTCTTATGTAAATCTTTGTGTATTTATTCCAGCAGTGTTAGTGGCAGGAATGAGTGAAGACAAGTCGCTGTCCAGACTCAAATTGATGTGTTTTGTGTTAGTTTGGTGGTTTGAAGAGTTCTCTGTTGTTTGGAGTAAGGACTAACAAAAGATTTCACTATCACCTGCTTTACCATTACACAGAGCACTGTCTCTACTGGATATAAATGGTATAATATTTGTGGAGCATTGTGTCGGCACCATTTTTAATCTTTTTTCGTTGTCAGAATTTCAACTGTTTCTGACCATTTGACGTTGTGGTAGCTTCTCTGTTGTTTTGGTGTTACTTGGAAAAGCTTTCTCTATTTACACAAGGTGTTCATGATAACACGTTGCAAGGGTCATGGCTGCTGAAACAGAATACTGTGATTAGTGCCTACGAAAAACACTGTAATCTTGTAATGTATTGTAAACCTCGTAATTTGGGTCCATTGTGTTGAATTTCATAGTGCACAAGTAGTATTTTATAGCAGTTTTCATTATAAAATGTTGTATAGCTGGCTGTTTGTAAAACTCAGTTGCTTGACGTATTGTGCATTAAAATTCAAAAGCAGTGCAGTTCTTCAAAAAGCTGCTGTTTGCTTTTTTTTTTTTATTGTTATACTTTGAGCATCCTTAGACATCATGTTGCCTTGCATCCAGGAAGGAATTGCTATCACTTACAGATGACAGCACTAGTAGGAGCACTAACTGACAGCACTAACTTATAGATTGCAGCAGTAAAGAATACCGCAAACACAGGTAGTGTGTTTTCAGAAGCTTCTCCAAGTTTTTGTCTCGTACTACAAACGGGTCATATCTTGAAAGAAGCCAGACACAATATTGGATGGTAATGAGTTGGATTACCAGATGAGATTAGGAAGTTTTTTGGGATGAGGTTGCTCGATCTGTGAGGAAGAGCACAGGGTGTATTTGGGGTGAGCGAGAGAGACTTTGTTGTGCAGTGGATATAGTTCGATGCACAGAATTGAAGAGAAAGTGTTTGTCAGTAATTATGCCAGTCGCCTTGTTTCCATGAAGCCACACTGAAGCCGCCATTGCAGCAGAGTGGAACACTGCAATTTCTTCACAGATCTGTGACCATACAAGCTCCACGCTAGGAGCGTCTCTTCCGACACGCTTAATTTATTCTTTTTCTTTTTCTTCCGAGCGCAAAGTACAAAGAAGAGCCTCATAACAGCCCCTATTGGACAGTTCAAACTGGCTGGAGGAAATGGACAATGAAAGGGCCTGTCTGCCTCCGCTTGGGCTCCAGGAACCACTGGGCACTGGTTTGTCAGTCTATGCACATCCCCCTTGCGCATGGCTTAATCTACGATCCTCCTGATGACGAAGGCTCCACTTCATAAAAAAAGTGGCTGTGGTGCATCCCTGTATGCAACAGTGAATGGGAAAAGCAGAATGCTGAGAATTGGGGTTATGAATGCAGACTATGCTGTGAGCTTAAGTCAGTGTTTCAGCCCCATAGTTATGTGCTGCTGTCAGCTTGTGCCTGAAGAACGGTCGGAAAAGAACAGTGGAAGAAAAGAAGGAACCCAAGAGGCTTCCCACTACCAAGCCAGCGATACGTGTTGTTTCAGGAGGAGCATCGATCCTGCGAATGTTGCTTTCAAAACTTTAGTGGCATCAAATAGAGAAAAGACTGATAGGGGAGGTATGGGAAACACCCAGTTCACCTTCAAAAGATGTGGGAAAGACTAGATGCTGCAGCAGAAAAAATTTGTGCTTTGAAACCACGAAGGGTTGAATGCATCAGAGGGAGTGCATACTCATGAGTAGAGACCGGATTTTAGGCAAATGCCTATTTTTTCAACGCTTCGTAGGCGCACCGTTTTTACATATGAGCACGAATTAGGTGTTGACAATATGTTTAATACTATTTTTATAGTGCCTATAAGTGCCTATTTTGTGTGTCAGTGCCTATAAATGCCTATTTCCGACGTCGGTGCCTAAAAATGCCCTATTTTACAGAAAAGCGGCCTGAAATACCCTGTAGTTTTGCTTTCTGATTATGTTTTCTTTCTGATTATGTTTGCTTTTGAATCCATTACAGTTTTGAGTAGAACACACACGTGGCAACATTAGATGACCTCTTCAGTTGGCTGTGGTGAACACTGCACCTACGCCGGCTACGCACACAATACCAACCACGTCAGCCGAAAATGTCGAAGCAACCTTTTTCCTATTTTCTGTCATTTTATCGTGGCAGCTTGTTGATGACTTTGGCTGTTAAAGTGGCAGCTGACCAGATGGCACCACATTTCGGAAAGTATACAGAGTAAGTTATAGTTTCGTCCAAATAATTCCCAGTTGGTTCCAATTGAAACCAACTGTAAAATGTTCCATAAACCTGCTGGAAACAGTTTACTGATTAAAATTTCCACCTGGGTAACCTGCCTTATTTTCGCTCCTTGTGCCCCAGCCGCATGCCGTGTTCATCAAATGGCATTTGGCGGTAATCTTGTTGGAGCAGGCCACACAACACAGCTGGCAATCCAACATTGGACTAATTGAGAATGTGCAGCAACGAATCGCTGCTCTTCAACACGGAGAAGTTGCCGAGAAAATCCGCGCAAAGTTGCAGTCCGTCTAGGACAAAAACAAGGAGTTCTCAGTCCTCAAGCAAATTTCAGGAGTTCTTACCGGTGAACATTCTATGATACCGAGCAGTGTAAAGCCATCAAATGTTCCTAAGTACAAGCACGCTCCTGTAACATCCGATGATGTTGAGCATTCCTTTTCTTCATACAAGCTTGTTCTTACTGATAAGAGGCATAAATTTGAGTCCATCAACCTGGAGATGGTGCTTGTCTGCTACTGCTTCCATAGTTTTAACAGTGATTTCTAGACGGATGATGTTTATTTTACCATGGATCCTCGTGGATGTAGTAGGCCCGTGCAGAACTATGATTCTTTTCGGCATATTCTGCATCAAGCAGCACCGTGTGCAACATTTTGTAGCACCTCGTATTTATGGTTTCCAGACCCTTCTAATGGCAAGCACCATTTGATAGTCACGTGGCTCCAGACACGTAAAGCCACAAACTATAAAACACTGTTTACAGAAATGACAACGTATTTATTAATGTTGAAGCATCCTGTATGCCTGCAATAAATAAGTTCAATTTTTGTGTGAGTGAAGACTGCACTCATTTGTCAGATGCTTTGAATTGACAATGTTTCTATCAATTTCTAAATACGAGGGGGGACCCAAAAAAAACCGGATTTTTTGTATAAAAACTTTATTTATTAACTCTTGCACAAAATTCCTTCAGTCACCTTCAAAGTACTCTCCGTGAAATGCGATGTACTTGTGAAGTCTTTTTTCCCACTGTTTGAAGCATCTCTGGAACTCTTCAACTCTGATATCGTCCAGTGCCCTTTGCGAAGCTGTTTGTACGGCCTCCACATCACCAAAACGCTTCCCTTTTAGACTTTTCTTCATTCTCGGAAAGAGAAAAAGTCGCACGGGGCTAGGTCTGGTGAATAGGGAGGGTGCGGAACGACAGTCGATCCACGAGAGGCCAAATAGTGGGTCACTCGTAAGGCCGTGTGTGCGGGGGCGTGGTCGTGATGAAGGAACCAGTCACCTGATCGCCAACGTTCCTTGCGTTTTCTCCGCAGATCCTCTCGCAGACGTCTTAAAGCTTCGAAATAAAAGTGCTGGTTAACAGTCTGGCCAGGGGGAACAAATTCTTGGTGCACAATTTCACGAACATCACAAAAGACAATGATCATTGCCTTCACATTCGACTTCAACTGCCTTGCTTTTTTTTTGGTCTCGGAGAGTTGGGAGACTTCCACTGACTGGACGCTTGCTTAGTTTCTGGGTCATACCCCTAACACCAACTCTCATCACCTGTAATGACTTTAGTCAAGAAGTTTGGATCACTTTCAATCTCTTTTTTTAAATCCAGACTCAAATTTAATCGAATGTTCTTTTGATCCTGTCTGAGAATGCGAGGAAGAAATTTAGCGGAAACACGTATCATTTGCAACTGCTCAGTCAAAATTCGCTGACGGGAGCTCCAACTCATCCCTGTCTCTTTTGAAATCGGGTCGATCGTGAAACGACTATCTTTGTTCATTTTTTTACAGAATTTGCAACGTTTTCATCGTTTCGAGACGTTGAAGGACGCCCAGAACGAGCATGGTCTTAGACACTCATCTCACGACATTTCAAGCGCCTAAACCACTCGAAAACTTGTGTGCGGCTCATAGCGTCCTCTTTAAAAGCGTGTTGCAACATTTGGTAAGCTTCCGCTGCTGATTTTTCAACCAGGAAACAAAACTTCAAACACACTCTCTGTTCTTTTAAATTTGCCATAAAGATTTCGCAGGCGGAACAAAATAACTGCAAGCGAAACACAACACTACGCTCATATTTTTGCCTGAAAATTTATGCCGTCTGCACAGTTGTTTCGTGAAGGTCTCTACTAACCCCATCTAGCGGTAGAACTGTCTACTACGTCTACGAATGGCGGCGCGCTCTCAGTCCGGTTTCTTTTGGGTCCCCCCTCGTACATGCCCTCCTGTTAAGGTGTTCATTGTTTCTACTTTTGTACACAACAAGCGAATTGTTTGTTTCGAGGTATTCCAAAGTGTTTTAAAAGGGTTGGTAACAGTTCCTTTTGCTCTGCTGAAGCATGTGTATTGTACGAAAAGTTGCGCGACAGCCCTAAAAAAAACGGCTTCGAATGTTCGCACCTTGCTTAAGGTCCCAAATCATTCCTGCTGTGTTTTTGTTTTATTTTACGGCAGATATTGTGCGCTGAAGTTCAGAACTGCGTGCACTTTTGATAAAATTTAGAGTGCCTATTTTTCTCCGTTAGGTGCCTAAATTCCAATTTTAGCCGCCTATTTATGGCGCCTAAAACGTGCTTTTTAGTGCCTAAAAATCCGGCCTCTACTCATGAGTATGCGCTTCATATTTACCTGCAGGTGATGTGATGGCTCAACAGGAGTGGTGGCTGTTTGAGTTTAATTTTAGCAGGAAAACTAAAGGGCATCCTTGAGGAACCGCACAAGTTGTCCACCTACCAAGCCATGCAGTCGCTTGCTTCACCGACTGGCAGTGGTGCACTGCTCTGTGTTTTGGCTGCTAGGACAGCCTTTCTGGAAGCTGTACGTGAGAGCGTAACCAGTTTTTCATCAGTTATAGAAAATCCAGGCTTGTGCCGATGTTCTGAATTGCTGTTTAAAGAACGCAGGCCATAATGCTGTCCTGTACATATTTCACTTTACCGCACATTAACACATTTGCAGAAAAAAATAAACGGCTAATGAACATATATTACAAGAATGTTTAGGAAAGTAAAAATACGATGAATATGCAGCATTTTATGCCAATGATTCGAAATCAGAATGCTACCTTGGCAGTGCCGTAGTACAAAACAATTGAGAAAGACATTACTACTACTCCAGAGTGCACCCATCATCATTGCAGTGTGTTACGCCCTCTCTGAGACTATAAAAAATAATAAATGATAACATTGTGAACAGCATCATTTGAACTGACTCTCTAAGCATACTCACGTGCCTGACTTCACAATACAAATGCAGTTACACCACAAATCGGCGACATCATGCACAACGTAACAAGAGCCGTTTGCAGAGTTCCGAGCAACTTCGGAATCGGTGGCAATTAGAAAGCAGATGAAGTTGCTGCACAAGCTCGGCACGAAGGAATCAAGAGGGAACATTCCCTACAAATGGTACTCTATCAGGTCTGTTAAAGAATGGGCAGTCTATGGGCAGTTGACCTGTGAAGAGTGACTGAGCGAATAACAAGCACAACAGAGATGAACATATATCTTTGGTATTAATCAGTATTTTAGCGTTGATATTGTCAATTCCAGCAGAGGATGATATTTTAATGTTTTCTATTAGTGACAAAATTCCTGCAGAAGAAAATATAAGAGGAGGCATAGTATCTTGAATAATTGGGGGGTTTTGAGGAAATGTCGGCTCTGTTTCATTAGTAAACACGGATGAAAAGGCTGTGTTGAACATGTTGGCGCATTCAGTTTCAGAGAAATTTGCACCTGAAGCATCAGTGAGGGAAACAGTGCGTGTGTGCTGGGGGTTAATGACTTGCCAGAACCTACGGGGGTTAGTTGACAACATTTTAGGCAGATCGGAGTTAAAAAAAGTGCGTTTGGCTTCTCGAATACTTGATAAATAAGTTTTTTTGGCTGCATAATATTTGTTCCAAGCATTCTGACTGGGAAGCAACTTGGTTGATTGGAAAAGACGCTTCTTTTTATTTTCAAGACGTTTGAGTGTGTTTGTGAACCATGGGTTTTGAGGGTTATTTCGTATATTTATGTTTGGAATAAACCTGTCGACCAAATCTTCTATTTTCCTCTTAAACAAGGACCAGTTATCATGGATGGATCTTTGATGAAAGCTGGATTGAAATACTGGTAAAAATGCGCGAAGTTCATTATTTATTGCTGTGTAGTTTCCTTTATCGTACAGTCGGATAGTTCGTTTAGAAGTTACGCGTAAGGACGGTTTAATGGTGAAGCCGGCATGTATGACGTGGTGATCGCTGACGCCTGGTAGATACGTGACGGAATGAACGCATTCAGGATTATCCGTTAATATTAGGTCCAGGATATTAGCGCAGTCTTCAGTTACACGGGTTGGTTCGGATATAGTTTGAACGAGGTTAAAATTAAGGCAGACGTCTAGAAATTCATTAGCATCCTTATTACCTGTAGCGGTTAGATTATGCCAGTCAATGCTCGGAAAATTGAAATCTCCGAATAGGAGAGTGCAGGTGTTAGGGTGCTTAGCTTTAATTTCATTTAATGCGTTATTAAGTTTTCGAGGGAAGTCTGGGTAGCTAGGAGGCCTGTAGCAAACGCCAATCACAACTGATTTAGGTGAAGCATGGCATAAAACCCATAATATTTCTATATCTGATGAAAGGTGAACAGCTGAGCATGATAGATCTCGAGCGGTTGCAATCAGTACCCCCCCTCCCCTTCGGTCTGGGCGATCTTTGCGAAAAACACTGAAATTAGGCAAGTCAGCAAGGACTTCACTATCAGGAATGTCGCTGTTTAGCTACGTTTCCGTCAAGACTAGTATGTTGCTAGCAGATGAAGTGACAATATGGGAAATAATGTCGCGCTTTGAAATGAAACTCCGCACGTTAGTAAAGATCGCTGACAATGAAAGTGCTTCTTGCTGTGCATGCTTCGAACGATCTGTCGATAGGTGCTGAGATGGTTGCTATTTCACTTCTTTTACTGTTTGTGATGATTCATCGAATATGTAGCGTTTGGGACCAATATGTAATGTTTTGAAGCGCAAAGAGAACTTATCGGATACTGATCTGGCAAAGGTTACAAGATGTTTGCGGGCGTTACGAACGGGAAGGGAGAAGTCTTCGCCAATACTGTAGTTGGTGCCTTTAAGCTTAGTTCCTAAAGAAAGGATGCTTTCTTTAGTTTTCGATGAGGTGAATTTAACGATGATTGGCCTGGTGCGATCAGTTGAGTGGCGCCCGAGGCGGTGAGCACGCTCGATTAGATTGGGTTCGATGGCAAAATCTAGTTGAGTGGAGCAATGACGAATGACTGTTTCTTCCGAGTCTGCATACGTTTCAGTGGGGTTAGTGTCAGGAATATTGTAAAATATGAGATTGTTACGGCGAGAGCGATTTTCTGCATCGTCCATACGTGCTTCAAGTTTGTCGATCTTGCAGGTAAGTTTGGTGTTTAAAGTTTTCAGGGCGTCTATCTCAGAATGAATAGTGGAAAGTGTGGCGTAGTGTGATTCCAGGGTGTCCATGCGCTTGTTTAAGTCGGTCAAGGTTGTTTCGGTAGTTTTTAGTTGATCTTTAATGTCCTGTAGATCGGAAATTAATGTAGCTTGCCCGGTAGTTTGTTTCTGGAGCTCGGAAAGTATGCAATCGTAACGGTCGGGGCCTGGGTTAGATTCGACATCGCCTGACAATAGTAAAAGAAAACGGAGAACACGTGAACACTCGGCAACAATACTACAGCAGCACTGAGGGCTCGGCAGCTGCATTAAAAAGTAGTTACTGGTTTTTTTAGCATATAGGGAAAACTTGGTACTAACCTGCATTGCGAAAAGCAGAGGATTAGTAGTCTGCGTTGACACACAGCTACCGAGCCCACAGAGCGGCGGCGATGACAGCATGGGCTTTATATGCCTGATAAAATTATCAGATGTTGATGTTCCTGGCGATTGGGCTGGCCACTGTTGGTCCGGGATGACGTACTCTGGCGGCGATGAGGGCAGTTGATGGGGTAGCAATGGTGATGGGGCAGGCGGATGAAAATGGTCTTCTTCATGATACTTCACGGCGGCCGTAGACACTGATGAACAGGAGGCAGACGGTAGAGCGGCGAAAAGCAGTTTCAGGGCGAGGGTAAACACCTGCATTGCGAAAAGCAGAGGATTAGTAGTCTGCGTTGACACACAGCTACCGAGCCCACAGAGCGGCGGCGATGACAGCATGGGCTTTATATGCCTGATAAAATTATCAGATGTTGATGTTCCTGGCGATGGGGCTAATCAAAATAATCGAAGAATAGTCTAAAAGCAATAAAAAACCGTGCTGCTCTAGGTTATCATGAAAGTGGTACCAAACAAATTCAATGCTCATATCATAAGTTTAACTGACCTCACATCACAGGAGTATGTCTATGTCATGAATTCTGTTATGATATAGCGCACAAGTCTTGTCATCCCTGCCTACCACACCTCCAGGCATATGAACCATGAAAAGACCACCTATCCTCCGCGTGACCGCACGTCTGCACACCTGTCTTCATTTTTTGTACGCACTGCGAAAGGCGTGAAATGACTTGCCTGGCCACATCGTGCTCCACACTGACCCCATCATTATTCAGATCGTCAACTGAAGCACAGTTATGCTCTTTAACGCGTTCATGTGATGTGATAACCCTTCAAAGGGCCTTTGAGGTAGCAAGAAATAAATAAATAAAAACGTCTAAATGAAATATTGAAGCAAATCTTAAAATACACCTAGTGAAAGCTATTATAGTTGGATGGAATTCATGTTGATTCCAAAAATGATTCAGTCAAATTATATATATATATATATACATAGAAAACAAATAGGTGTAGAGATCCGTCATGTGAGTGCTGAGATGAAATAAGACCCATTTCATTTTTAATTAAAGGTTTTGATCAAAGATAAAGGGAGAGCAAGGATTAAAACTTGCATGCAGGAGTTTGGTCATATGTTTACTTAAATGGGCATCACACAGCTGAACTGGTCTGATTAAATGGAAGTGAAAATAATTTGCATATTGTTAAGTTTTCTGGTTGAAAGCTCTTGGCGTTTGCTATCAAAGTTGCTCAATCAAGCAAGAAGACTGTGTAAAGCATATATCGAATGCCATTAAATGCGAAGCCTGTAGGAATATACTATGAGATGAGTCTGTGCTTGCAGCAGAAATGATGCAGACAACACAATAAGTGCCAATAGTCCCTATTTATGAATATAAATGCCCAGATTACAGTATGAATTTATCATAAATCAATATCTTTAGAACAATGTTTGCAAAGTTGCAAATCAGGTGATTTATTAAGCAGAAGAAAGTAAAAGGTACTGCACTTTTTCTGTCTATGCATTGATGTAAAGGCATAAATGCCTCACAGTTACGAGCTTTCTTTCCTATTGGAGGCATTCATTGAATTCATTTTATGTCACTTTCGCATATTGGGCGTACACACTTATACACACAGCTTATTCTTGCAAAAGAAGAGACCTCAACATGCAAGCTTTGCAGAGAAATGGTCGCCATAAATGATATTTCATGTTAATGCGCAAAGCTGGACAAAGTTATCAGGGAAAAACATTTTCCACTGTTTCCTTCTGAAAGTTGGCCGGTGTTTTCGCCTTTGTTTGCTCGTTGGAGAAAATGCTTGTGGACATATGTCTTGTGTTTTTATATTTCTGAAAGAAGAAACCTTATCAAACTGTCAGATTTTAGGCACCATCGAAGTTTCTTAAAAGCAAACAAATTCTACCCCTTAGTTGGTGCGTGATAGTCGTAGTCGCTTATACGCTATAAAACTCAACCCAAAACAACACGTACGCTACCTTGTCAGCGAGGTTTGGTCTTGATTACAGGCCATTGGATTGCGCTCAGATTTTTTTTTTTTTTACTCTGGCAGATAAATACTGAAGTCCCTGTATGTTGGGGAAAAGGAAGGTTACTTCGAACCCTTGGACAATAGACACCTTTTTTATTTTTTAAGCTACAAAACCGAGGAAGAGTGGGAGCTTCGAGAGCAAACCCAGTAAAAAAAACATTGGGAATTCCATTTGGAACCAATTGATTTTTGGACACCATTGGAAGCGCCATTACGACCAATTTGAACCAACTGAGTTGTCTCCCAGGACTTCACTGGCACTGCTTTGTGCTCACCTTTCAAAGGAATTCAAGGAGTTCAAGGGAATTGTTGTCAAAAACAATGTGGACAGAGGACCCACTACTTAGTGCTGGAAGGATTTTATATATTTACATGTTTAAAGGCTCAAGTAGTCTTTGCATGAACACAATTAACCTGTGGGGTATGTAAATGAGGCTGGTGGACACCAAAAAAGGAGGCTGAGCGCAAAGGCACAGGCAGAAAAAACCTCGACCAACCGCCCGAAACTCAACCTATCATTCCCAGACAGGCAGCGCAAGTCGCAGCTTCTGGCAGGTCACAGCTAGGGCTGGTTGGTTGGTTGGCCTCGGATGAAATGGCACATACCCACTAAGGAAGAGTGGCCAAGACACAGGCAGTGAACAGCTGGAAAGAGGAGCATTTTTAGAGGAAGAGGAGTAGTAATGGTGTATAGGCTGACAGACTGGACGACACAACAACAATGTTCCTGTTACCTGGGAGATCAAAGACGGTACGATGACTTATGTGCAAATTGAAATGCAACACATGGGATGGTTCAGTTTTGCACTGACTGAAAGGAAGAAAAATCAAATAAATGTTTGAAAATCAGAAAAATACATTGAAAAAAATATGAATAAATAAAATCAAAATTAGCATGGGAATCGCTGAGTTTCTAGAAGAAAATTTTGAACAGCACAGCACGCAGTACTGCTGTTGCTTCTAAGCGAAGAAGCGCCAGAGGAGAACAACCGCAGTGGACACAGCTAGGCAGACCTAGCTGGTGAAACGGAATTTCTAATAGGCACCTCCTCAAAGAAGAGAAGCGGCGGCAGAACAGCAGGTAGGGATCCCCTGTCTCAGACTCTGGTACAAAATGGGCTCAGTAGAGAAACCGCCAGACCAGATCTGTGAAGGTAGAAATTTAGCAGAGGAACTCGGCATCGCAAACGCATGAAAGAGATTTACAGTCTGCGCGAGCGCCAGTCTTTGCTACTCCAAGGATGCAGAAGGTGCTGATATTGGAGATGAAGTAAGCACCGAGGCTGAAAATTCCTGGAATAAGGTATGTAACTGCGAAACCTCACCGCAGCTGTATATGCGCAGGTTGGCAGAGAGGCCCTTAATTGCTAAGAAATCGGCAACCTCATTTAACTGAATGCCCACGTGCCCCGATACCCAAAGCAACCGCACCCAATTTAGATGGAGGGGATCAGCTAGCTTAAAGTGGCATAATACCCGAGACTCAATGGGTGATGATAATGTAGAGTAAATATATAAATAGATAGTCCGTCATATAACCATGACTTGGGAAATGGTAGGATTTAATTTACGTAAGGCTAAGTTACTGCTAATAATTCGGCAAGATAAATTGAAGTCAACGGAGAGAAAAGGACCATCCCAATGAAGGGGAAAAAATGCCCACACCTGCCTTTTCACGATCCTGCGAGGCATCGGTAGCAATGAGAATATGAGAAGGAAAGGGGTGGTCCTGCAACAGAGGAAAGGGCTGCAGCTTGGCATTCGATGGGAAAATCTCATCAAATGGAATCTTGACTCAAGGAGAGACTGCACGAAACATATATCTGCGGAGTATACAAACGAGACCAGGTGGCATTTAAAAAGACTGCAGGTTGACTCAGAAATATTACACTGGAGGTGTGAAGAGGTGAGTCGCACAAATTTAAAAAAAGGTTTGACCTGTTAAAAGGCGGAACCTAGCTAATAAAGATGGAATTCGCGCCTCAAGGTGCAGGACATTAGCTACATATTTTGGAAGTCCGAAACAGAGGCGCAACGCCTCGCGCTCCAAGAGTACACCTAATTACATGGAGGAAAGACACCTAATGAGCGAGCAGGTTACTTCTCTTTTTCTTCTTTCGTTCTCTTCCCATAACGGCGCAGTTCAGGTGTCCACTGAGATATGTGACACAGATACTACGTGATTTCCTTTAATCAAAAAACCAGTTTAGCATAAAGCGCGACCAGTGCAGTGAAGCAGTCGCTTGAACACTCTGTGCCTGATAAGGGCCTTATAAACAAAATTCCTAGCCACATATGCTTCGAGTTCACGATACGTGCGTCATACGTTGTGCGTGGTGGCGTTGAGCTGGACGCATTCTAGTGTTGCGCATTCATCGCGTCGACGGAGTGAAGTTTCAATACAATGAAGAAGAATCTCCGCATATGGTTTCTATTCGCGCAGTACGCTATAGCGTCGAGAAACCATCGCACGTAAAAGTTGCGCTCCATCGGGTACGATATCGAAACAAACAGTGTCGAAATTCGGTGATTCGGTTTTGCTTTCGGTCGCGTTGGAATGCACAGCTGACAGCCACTGACAACTGACAACTTTCCTTCGTCGCTAATACATAGTTCATTGAAAATTGGCTGTTCACTGCTCTTTGAGGCTAGGACAGGCACTCATTTAGAGGGAAAAAGATATTCAAACTAGACATTGTAACAGCGAAATTGAAAGAAGGGGAAAAAATTAACAATGAGGGAAGTATATGCTAGGTGACGCTAGCTCTCGGCCGATACAAAGGATAAAGACAATATCATCCATCCACCCATCCGTGCTAGCTCCACATTCTGTTTGTTTACGAGTTCGTTTTTGTGTGTTGTCAGTCTTTGAGAAGAAGTTTTGAAGAAAGAAATCCATGTGAGGATGAAGAAGAATGTGCCTACAGAGCTTCTTCGCCCGTGTGCTTTGCTTTTGCCTTTACTATGTACAGGTGAATGCCAACCTTTACCTCCCGATTCTTGGCTGATCCCCCGGTGTCGGTAAGTGCCATTCTGTCAAAGGCTACAACAACAACAACTTCTTCGCCGGAGTTCTGCTGTTCCACGGCCTGCCTCTGCGTCTTCTGGCCTGTCTTCAAATTTTGATGAGGCCGTTCCGAGAGTGGGGGATTTGGCCAGGTTTTCCCCTCTTTTTGGACGTAGGTTCCAAGGCTCTGTAGGCTTTCCGCCGTGGCTATGTCTTCCCCGGGCTCAGGTCCGGTAACCTGGTTCGCCTGTTTGCCGGCTGAAAATCTGCCGCTAACGTCTTTCAGTCAAAACGGTGTCAAGCTTATCCCTGTGGCGCTGGCCCCTGTAGGAGATGGTGTAATTAAAATAAACTCTCGAATGATTCAGTGTCAGCTGAAGGCAGCCACCAGCCGCTATCTTGAGATTTCGGAGGTACGACCATTTGGCATGACAGGAATTCTGTGCAAGTCGGCTGACTTTGATTGTGTTGCCGATTTACTGCAGTGCACCTCTTTCGCCTCACTGCCGGTGAAGGTATTTATTCCAGAGCAGCTTGCCTGCGTAAAAGGAATTATCCGCGGTGTGGATCCTTCCGCTACACCAGGGGAAATTCTTGCAGACTTTCATGACGCCGGTGTTGGCATCCTCTCAGTTTACCGCTGCAGCAGAGAGGCTGGAGGCTCTCGTACATCAACTGAGTCGGTTATTGCAACATTTGCAGAGTCCTCTTGCCCATCCGAGATCAAAGTTTGGCCTATTGTGTACCGTGTGGACCCACTGCAGCCCCGTCCTTTACAGTGTATGAACTGCTGGCGGTTCGGTCACAGTGCCAAATCTTGCATGTCCACAATGCGCTGTCGCGTTTGCGGCGGTGATCATGCACATGACATTTGCACTTCTGAGTCGCTTAGCTGCTGCCTTTGCCACTCTGATCACACAGCTGACGACCCCGCCTGCCCGAAGCGTGCCGATGAGCAGATTGTCTTGGATATTATTCAGCGTGACAGGTGCTCGCGCGCTGATGCATACGCCCGCCTTGACAGACGGCAGAGCTCATACGCAAGTATTGCCCGCTCGACCGCTACTGATGTGGACGCAGCCTTAACTAAGTCCGTTATTGCTGCGATGGAGAAGGCTGTTGCTGGCGTACTTGACCGCATGATCAGTACGTTTAGCGATGCCTTGTCCCAGGTCATTTCCTCGCAGGCTGCTTCCTCAGCTTTAGGTAACCTAACCCCGTCTGCCTGTCCTCCCTCCTCTGCAACTGCTGATAATATTCAGCCCACCACCCCTTCTGCCTCCACGTCCGTGGGTGTAAATGACTCTGACCAAGTCCCCCTCCCTAACGCTTGTCAGTCAGATGTTGAAAGGACTATTCCATCTCGGAAGCGTCGTGCTTCCTCTTCTCCTTCGAAATCTGACCATCCGCATAATAAGACTAAGAAAGGTTTGCCTGGAATTTCAAAGAAAACAGATGTGTTGAAAGAGGCTGTTGCGGCTTCGTTCTTAAAGCAATAATCATGGCAGGAATATCTGTTCTCCAGTGGAATTGTTGCTTTATCTCATCTTTCCCCGACTTACAGCAGCTTATACTTAAACATAGTCCAGACATCATTTTAATACAGGAATCGTGGCTCAATCCTAATCGCCCATTTGCAATTAAAAATTTCTCCGTTCTTAGAAATGATCGCCCAAACGGCAGGGGTGGGGGCTTACTAACATAGATTTAAATGAAACTGTTTCATCGTGCTAAAGTGTCTCACAAAATTATGCGACCTGATTGTGAGATACTAGCAGTTGAAATAGTTATTCCGCAGTGCGCCCCTGTTACGGTGGCAAATATCGACTTCCCCACAGGTGTCCGTAGGACGGATGGGCTCGATGCGTTACTGCGCAACAACAGAGGAGTAGTTCTAGCTGGGGACTTCAATTCACATCATGTTATTTGGGGTTTCAGAACAGACTTTAGTGGGCTTTTACTTTGGTCTTGGATGTCAGCAAACGATGAGTGCTGTTACAATAGTCGTGCCATAACTTACATGAGGGCAAATTCTCGCTCAGCTATTGATTTAACATTAGCTATTAATGGTATAGCTGTATCTTCGTGGTGTACAGTCGACTGCGGTACGTCAAGTGACCACTACCCAATCACTTTCACTATTGCGTGCAGTCCAGTTAGGGTGACTGGTTCGGCACAAAAATTTATCAATACTACACTGTTCAAGAACCTTTTAGGTGAGGCCCTCTCGGCTGTTGCCCCCTCCGATAAATATGACGGGGGTCCTCAAGTATTAAATTCCGTGTTAGACTTGTCAAAGGAAAGCCGCATGGAAGAGTCTAATGCATAACCAGTGCCCAAAGAACTGGATAAATTACAAATTCTTTGGAGCCTCTTTTAAAAAAACAATCTAAGGCTAAGGATGATTACAATGCCAGTCCGAACACCTATTTGTCTAACCCTGTCAACCAGAAGTCTCTCTTTAGATTCATGGAACGTACTAATGTGCTGCCTTCCTCTCATATGTCTCAGTCCACAGTACTGCCACCTCCGGACGAAAAAGATAAACAAGAGTCCATAGCTCAAAACCCTGCTGTGCGTTTTCGTGCTCGCACTACCTTTCCATCAACCCCGTTTCATTTGGGTGGAGACTTCACTAAGGTGTCTGTATCTGATTTAGCGTCTGTAGTTAATTGCCTGCAACCGGCTGCCCCTGAGATTGACGGAGTAACAGTTGGCATGCTGAAAATCCTAATGCGAGACTTTGCCCCGTACCTCTTGCAGATTGTGAACTGGTCTTTGGAAAAAGCCTGGGTTCCTCAAATTTGGAAAACAGTGAAAATTTTTTTATTGCTGAAAGAGCAGGGGAAGGGTTTTGATCTCAACAATATTGGGCCGATTGCTCTCACATCAAATTTGGTTAAGCTTGTAGAGCGGGTAGTCTTCAGCCGCCTCACGAGTCATATTCTGAGTCTTCAAGGATTTAGCGAGGCTCAGATTGGTTTCCGCCGGGGGTGTTCGATTTGGACCGCGCACATAAACTTGGAGAGCCGTATTAAGGTTGCTATGAGGCAAATTGAGGTATCAGCTCTGGTTACTTTAGATATTGCAAAGGCTTACTACAGCGTTGAACACAGCATTTTGCTTCATAAACTGGCTAATGTACAACCTCCTTTGTACCTCTTTGTGTGGATAAGAGAGTTCTTAAGGAATAGAGCATTCTTTTGTTCTAAGGGTATGTTAACTTCTACAACATGCACCCAGTCTAGAGGTGTCCCACAAGGCTCTGTTCTTTCACCGTTATTGTTTAACATACTAATGCCTGATATCCCTATTCATCCAGCCGTCAAAGTTTATGTGTATGCAGATGATATTGCTTTTTTCGCTTCTGCCAAAGACATTCATATCCTGTACCAATTACTGCAAGAGTATTTAAATGCTCTGGAAGTTTGGCTAGACAGCCTGAAGTTAACTTAAAATGTCAACAAGTGTGCAGTCCTTGTTTTCCCACAGGCAACTCTTCTTTACATCTCTCTGTCGTATCAATTGTAGGGTCTGCTCGCGGGCAGCTCACATCCCGCGCCGCTCACCGCGGGTAGCCTCGGACCCTTCTTCCCGAGTGGTGGGGCGGGGGGAGCGAGGCTAGGCGAGGAAGCCTTCTTAAGGCGCAACCGCCAAGGCTGGCTCTCTTTTGGACCAGCGCTTTTGGACACCTGCCCTGCCAGATGACCACCTGACCCTGCTGCCCCAACGACGACCGACCCCCCTGCAATGTGAGATAAAACCTTTTTGTACAAAGACCTGCCTGAGTCACTGCCTGTGCGTCCCCGCGCAGAGGAATCGCCCACAAATAATGGCGCCCAGCGTGCGGCTTTAATTAACACCTTGTGGACGATTTCTCTGCTGATTTTGGGACGTGCAGCCAGACTCGTGGCAGGCCCTCTTTGTTCGGGGCCACGCCGGACCGCTAGGGTTAAGAAGCGGGTCAGGCGGAATGTTCGCGGGGTAGCGACTTGTGCAGTGTTTTGAATTTGTTAGAGGTTTTGTGTTATTTATGTAGTTTTCGGGCGTTTTCTGTTGTGTATTTCCGTGTGTTTGTAGATAGATTGTTGTGTATATGAATGTTCTTGTTGCCATGAGCAGTTAGCCGGTGCGGCCGGACAGTTAGTGCGAACTATGCCTCCCAAAAAAGATGTTTCAGCCACGGCTTTGGATGGCGGGGCAGCCGGTAGTGAGACGCGTCGGCCGTAATAGGGCAGGTGACTGAGATGTTTGCCGCATTAGCCCGTCAGCTCGGTTCAGTGGCTGGCGCCAGCCAGGCCGCAGCATCGGTAGCATCAGCGACAACACCGCGCCCACGGATAAATATGGAGGTCCCCTCCTTTTCCGGGTACACGGACGCGAAATCAGTCAACGAGTTTTTACTACAACTCGACGACTACCAGACGGCTCTGGGCGCCCCAGATGACGTGATGCTAGGGCAGGTCCTGCCTGTAGCACTCGTCGAGAGCGCGGCGCGATGGAGGCGCTGCCAGCCGACTTTCCAGTCGATGGCGGACTTCAAAGACTGTTTCCGCGCCGAGTTCTTGCCGCGTGATTATGAACGCCGGATGCTGGGGGAGCTCGCGTTGCGCACCCAACACCCAGAGGAAAGCCTCCTCGAGTACGTACGCGCAATGCAAGAGCTGTACAAGAGGACCGACCGAGATCAGGTTGCGCGTGTGATCAGGCAGTGCCATGCACGCTTCAAGCCGTATCTGCGGGGCCACAGTTTTACAAACCTCGAGGCCCTAGCGCAGGAGGCCAAGACAGTGCAGGTGGATTTACTGGCCGAACTGCGCTACCAGCCGCCCCCCAGGCCAGCCGAATCGCTAGAACCGGGATGCGCATGGGATGGAGGCCGAGAATACGCGATGAGGGCTTGGCGCGCCGAGGTAATGGCCATGGAAAGGCAGGCGGAACCCCCTGTTGTCCCTCGAGCGCTGGACCCTTACGCGTTCGAGCAGCGGCGTCGTGCCGGCCTCACAGGCCGCGCGCCGAGCGAGCGTCAGGAAGGCGCGGAGAAAGGGGAGAGTTGTCCCCAACCGCTTCGTGGAACGAGGGGTCCTCCGTCCACACGGCGGGTGAACAACCGGCTTTGCTGGAATTGCAACCAGCCTGGCCACATGGCACGCGAGTGCCAAGCTAGGCGTATGCAGGGAAACGCCAGGCGCTGGTGGTGATGTCTGGTGGCATCGGCCTTTCACCGTCAGCGGGAGAATTTCATGGTTGTCAAGGCGCTAGTCAGGAAAAGAACTCCCGCGCCGGCGACGGGGAGGCCTTTGTCCCGCTCGCCTGTAGAGCTCAGGGAGTCGTTCCGCTCTCAAGCCCATTTATGCTAGTGCGGTTAGCGGGTCGATGCTACTCTGCACTCGTAGACACGGGCTCAACATTGTCACTGGTCGGTGACGAGGTGTACGAGGCCTGCCGGATAGGTAACATCCGTGTCAGACCGGCCGAAACCCCGTTAAGCTTAGCAGCTGGGGCGGCAAAGGCAAAGGGAGCAGTGCGTCTTACGATGCGCTTTGACGGCAGAAAGCGGAGACATCGCTTCGTCTATCTGCCTGGCTTGTCGATACCAGTAATTCTGGGAAGGGATTTTCTCTCGAGCGAAGGCATTGTGCTCGACATGGGGGAGAATGGCTATCGTTACAGCCAGCTCGCCCCCCTCATTCCCTTCGAAAGCGCACCCTTGCCCGGCTGTCCTGCACAAAAGGCGGTTGTCCACGCCTGTGCGACAGAAAGGCAGGGGAGCTCCCTCGAGATGCTGAGAGACGGTGGCCCGTTAGAAGCGATTATTGAGTCTTTCTCAGGACCCAGTAGTCAGCGCCGAAGGCTCGCGGAAACTTTACTCCCGTTTTTGGATTGCTTCACGGAGAAACCGGGCAGAACCGACCTGCTTCAGCGCGAGATCCAGAAGGGTGATGCGCGCCCTTTCAGGTGTAACCCGAGGCCGTTAAATGCGCATAAGAGGCAGCTTCTCGACTGTGCCCTTGACGAGATGATTGACACCGGTGCGGTGAGACCCTCACAAAGTCCCCGGGCGTCACCAGTGGTTCTAGCACCGAAGAAAGATGGATCGGTCAGGCTGTGTGTTGATTATCGTAAGCTCAACTCACTGACGCCTACGGTTGCGTACCCTTTTCAGTCGATCGAGGCTGTGATGTACGCGTTAGGGAACGCGAGGTTCTTCACAGTCCTAGGTGCTAGCAGAGGGTACCTGCAGATTGAGTTGTCCGAAGGTGACATTGAGAAAACCGCATTCACCTGCCACCGCGGGCTCTTCGAATTTACTCGACTCCCGTTTGGTTTGTCTAACGCCCCGAGCACGTTCATGCGACTGGTGGACATCGTGCTGGGCGACGCAAGGTTCAACTACGTTATGGCGTACCTCGATGACGTTGTGATATTCTCATAGTCGTTCGAGGAGCACCTCATTCACCTGAATTTCGTTCTCGACAGAATGAGACGTGCCGGTCTGACCATCAATCCAAAAGAAAGTGCAGTTGGCATCGAAGAGAGTGAACCTCTTGGGCTTTGTCGTGGATGATGGCGCACTGAGACCGAATGATGACAAACTGCAGGCAATTCTGAACTGCCCCTGCCCCATGGATGTGAAAAGCTTGCAGAGGTTTTTGGGGATGGTTGCGTTCTACAGGCAATTCATCCTGCGCTGTTCGGAGCTTGCAAGGCCGCTGAACCTGCTGTTGCGTAAAGGCTCGAAGTGGGTCTGGGGCAAGGAACAGAGTGACGCATTTGTTGCCTTGGCTCGCGCAATAGCGAATACCGCTAGTCTGCGCCTCCCCGACCTGAACAAGCAGTTTGTCTTGCAGACAGACGCTAGTGACTACGGTGTTGGAGCTGTTTTGTTGCAGGAACACGAGGGCAAACTGCGCCCTGTCGCGTTCGCTAGTCGCACGCTCACATTGGCGGAGCGGAATTACTCCATGACCGAAAAGGAATACCTGGCGATCATGTTCGCATTGTCGAAGTTCGACATGTACCTAGACGGAGCGGTCTTCACCGTGCAGACAGATCATCAGGCATTGTCTTGGTTAAAGAGGCTCAAGAACCCCGCAGGTAGACTCGCAAGATGGGCGCTGACGTTGCAACGTTACGCGTACGCCATCGAGTACCGCCGGGGCAGCTTGAACAAGGTGGCCGATGCTTTATCTGGCTGGCGGAAGGCTGGCGGAAGCGCTTCAGAGGCGCAGCCCAGCTTTGTAGAAAGCGGCGTCACAGCTGTTGGAGAGGAGGAGAGGGCGGACGGGAGTGTTTCGCCCGGTTTGGCGAAAGAGCAGACGGACAAAGGTCCCGCACGGTGCTGTGAGAGAAGGGCAGCACAGCAGCTCGTGGCGGCGACCGCTCGCCTGCCAAGGACCGAGGCAGAAAGAAATCTGTCTTGGGGAGTAGCGGTCAGTAGAGAAGAGCTGATTGAGGCCCAGAAAGCAGACGGTCTTTGCCAGCGGGTGCTGAATGAGCTTGCGAGCAGCGCAGCTTGCACCGGGAACGCTGAGGGCAAGTACGACGCGTATCTGCTGGGCGATGATGGCTTGCTGCTCCGCTACATCCCCCAATTTGACGAGGAAGAGGCGATAGCATCCCCTTTCCGAGTCGTGGTCCCGAGAAGGTTGCGGAAACGGTTCCTGCAGTACTTCCATGACTCAGTTACTCAGCGCTGGCAGGCCATGGCAGCGGCAGTAAGACTTACGACAAGTTATGTCGTGTCGCGACCTGGCCAGGCATGAGAAAGGATGTGGTGGGATACGCCCGTACCTGCCCGGTATGCCAGGTAGCCAAGCCTCGGGCGGGCAAGCCCGCTGGCATGATGAAGGCGGTAGTTAGCAACTACCCGTGACAAGTGGTCGCGTGCGATATCATGGGACCCCTCCCTCGGTCCGCGCGCGGAAACCAATTCATCCTGGTAATAACGGACCACTATTCCAAGTGGGCTGAGGTTTCCCCCCCTTAGGAAGCTTGTGTCGGAACGAATTTGGGAAAAACTGTTGGAGACTTTCACTCGTTTCGGTTTCCCTTCCGACCTGATTACAGACAATGCTTCTTATTTCACAAGCAACGTCTTTGTAGACTCTTGTCGGGCGCTTCAAATCCGCCACAGGAGAACGAGTCCCTACCACGCTCAAAGTAACATAACCGAGCGGGTGAATCGAAATCTGAAGAGCATGCTGGTCGCGACGACCGAGCAGCACAGAGATTGGGACGCGCGGCTGTCCGAACTGGCGTTCGCTACAAGGACAACCGTGAACAGGTCAGTGGGCATTACACCAGCTTACCTGAATTTTTGGGGGGAGAGATCGCTTTTCGGCTAGAGAATGCCCTACTCGACGCGGCGGGGCCTGCGCCCCCTCCGCTTTCGCAGTACGCGGCAAGGCTCCGGGAGCGCCTGGAGGCAGCGCAGCGTGCAGCCCGCGAAAACCTCGATGTCGCGCACATGAAGCAGGCGGATCAGTACAACAAAGGTCGCCGTCACGTCGTTTTCAACACGGGCGACTTAGTACTCAAGAGAACGCACCCACTTGGTAACGCAGCGCGCGGTTTCGCCGCGTCGCTAGCGCACAAGTGGGCTGGGCCGTACAAAGTTACGGCACGGACTACGCCGCTCACCTACCAGCTGCGGTTGTTGACAAACGGCGAAACCGCCGGTCCGGTGCATGTTGCTGATTTGAAGGCTTTCCACCTTCGCAAGGACGATGGCTGCGAAGCGGTGGAAAATCAGCGCGATGCGGCGATCTCACCCCCGGGAGGACGAGCAGGTAGCGGTGCGGTTCGCAACCGACGCTACAACCTGAGGACCAGGTAGCACCCGTGTCTCTCGATTAATAATCACTCGCATTGCTCTCGCCCTCTCAACATGCCTTCTAGGAAGCTCCAGCGGACCGACACCCGGGGCTCGGACTTCGGAAGGGATGGCAGACCACCGTCGAACGGTGGCCGCCATCAGGGCGCCGCCACCCGGCCGGCGGCAAGAGCCATGCGAGTGGCGCCGGTTCCATAGCCGCGGTGGCCCCCACCGCCAGTCTAACTGCGCGCCTGACCACTGGAGAGCACCTCCCAGTGGTGCAGGACAACGCAAGAGGGCCAGGGACGATCAAGAGCAGGGCCCCCCTCAGCACCCAGCCGGTGCTCCGGCCGCCGAGCAGCCACAACCCAAGCGGCCCATTGTCCTGCGGCACGTGGCCACCTGGACCACGGTCGCCAATGGAGCGGCCGTCTCTTACTGCGTGCGGTCCAGGTGGCGGGACCAGGCGCAGCCCTTCGCGGCGGTGACCTCCAGGAAGTGCCGCTGCCTTTCCGCGGCCTGACCCTGGAGGAGAGGGACCAGGAGCCCCCGGCCGTGTATACTGACGAGGAGCGGGCCGGCCTGTGTTCCCTCTGCGGCACACTTGTTGTGCACCGGCCCTGCCACGAGGCCGGTGCGCTGCATAGACCGCGCAGGGAGGCGGCGGAGAAGCGCTTGGCGGCTGCAGCACCTTCCCCCGCTGCGCCACTGCAGAGGGGCAGCCCGGAGGAGGCGGCCCTCCGCATGCTCCAGTCCAGCCGCCCAGACCTGCTGTCCCCGGCGGCCGAGGAGCTTTGCAGGGCGCTGCCGGCAGGGCCCCCAGTGGAGCCGTGCGCCTCGCTCCCCCAGGCGGCTCGTGAGGAGCCCATCCAGCTAGCGGTGAGCGGCCCCCCGGCGAGCTCCCCTCCCCCCTTCGACGACACCATGGATAACGACCCGGACCCGGAGGTCATCGAACGCTTACTGGCGGACCCCGGGACGGACTTTTGAGTGGGGGGGGGGAGATGTAGGGTCTGCTCGCGGGCAGCTCAAATCCCGCGCCGCTCAATGCGGGTAGCCTCGGACCCTTCTTCCCGAGTGGTGGGGCGGGGGGAGCGAGGCTAGGCGAGGAAGCCTTCTTAAGGCGCGACCGCCAAGGCTGGCTCTCTCTTTTTTGGACCAGCGCTTTTGGACACCTGCCCACCCAGAGGACCACCTGACCCCGCTGCCCCAACGACGACCGACCCCCCTGCAATGTGAGATAAAACCTTTTTGTACAAAGACCTCCCTCGAGTCACTGCCTGTGTGTCCCCGTGCAGAGGAATCACTCACACACTCTATCCTGATCCCGCAAGTTGATTCAACAAAATACTTGGGTATAATATATGACCCGCAATTAGACTGGTGGCCACACATTAGAAGCATTGTGCTTAAAGGGGCCCAGAAACACAATCTTAGTTAACTGTTTTGCCTGTCGATTGCATACAGTGAGTTATAATGGTGATATTAGCGTCGGTAACACCGCGTATATTCCGTTTTTTAATATTTTAATGTCCCCCCAAAAACAACTTCATGGCTCTGATGGTGTCGGGTTTTTAGCAGCGGATATGACATCACCTGGCGCGAGCTTGATGACCGGACAAACAGTAAATATACTGCAAATTGTGTGAATAAATAGAGACACATTTTGTCACCTGTCTGCGTTTTATATTGTATCAACAAAGACAATTTGTTTGTCTTAGATAGAAGCCCTGCAAGGCAAGTAAAATAAAAATACACCACCAGGGGCGCTCTGGCATGGAAACAACGCTGCCAGTCTCACAGAGAGCAGGCAACCATGGAGTACAAACTTCCGCGACGTGCTCTGGCTGGCTGTTTTGATTGGTTGCGCCAGGTGCCGTCATTGGGAGAGCGAAATAGGAGTGGGAAGCCCCGCCAAAATCGAGTTGAGGGCAGCGTTTTGTTTGCTTGTATTTTGAAATTTCTTCACTGAATAACTCCCGTTCCTGTGCATCGATTCCTGTAATTCTTTTTAAGTCAGCATCTGTGTGGCATAAAGAATCTACCTGAAGTATAGCCGGTATTCCCCCAGGCAGTGTTTCGCAGCCCCTTTAAGGGTGAGCGTGCCCTTGGCCGGTTGGTGAGGATCAGCAACAAAAAATTCGCTATGCGACCGGACACTCTACTCCTTCTTTATAAGACCTATGTATGGCCAATCCTTGAATTCGGCTCCGTTCTCTTTTCTGGGTGCCCAAAGTACAAGCGTGAACCCCTGTTTGTTATGGAGCGACGCGCTCTGCGCCTTTGCTTAGGTCTGCCTAAATCAGTAGCTAATGCTGTGTTGTACTTGGAGGCGCGGATACCTGATCTCAATTCGCGTTTTTGAGCTTATCACTGTGCGGACATTTTTAAGGTCTTTGGAGCCTGTTCCTGGGTTGGTTAACCCTATATTTACAATGAACCCAACTCTCTTCTTTGGTACTCCCTGCCCTCGGTATAAGCTCCCTCAGGTGGTGCTCACGAACTCCCTGCTGTCAAATATTTCTGTGTGAATGAGATCGTTAGTACTAGTCAGCCACAGGCGGGCTGATACGGCAGTCTTCTTTGACAACACCTTCGCAAGGAATGCTAGGAACCTGCCTGCCATTGTGTTAAATGTGCTTATAGAGGGATAGAGGAGTACCTAGACAATTTCCCTAACCATACTGCCGTTTATACAGATGCCGCCAAGCAAAATGAAAGGGCAGCTATTGGCATTTACTCAGGGGCTCTTGATTGGAGCTACTCATTTCGGGCCCCTGACTATAGCCCTATTTTTGTAGCTGAGTTTCTGGCCATGGAGTTGGCCTTAATAAGGATTCCCTGCAGTATCACTCAGGTCATTATACTCTCAGAAAACCTTTGTTTTGACAGCGCTCGAAAACTCGAGGGATACTCCTTTGAGCCGTTCTCTTCAATTTTTTATTCCTCCACATGTTACATAAGTACGCTTTCACTGGGTCCCTGGGCACTGTGGCATTGTTTCTAATGAGAGGGCTGATTTTTTAGCTAAGTCTGCCCTTGATGGACCTATTGTGTCTTTCATTCCAAATACTGTTTACTTGACTCTAGCACGCTTTCAGCGATTCCAGCGTCCCCACTCCTTGAGCCATGAGCCTCTCCTTGCTGCAGCGGATTTTCAACACCTGGCATTTCCTTGGAGTGTGCGGATGTGCAGTTCAAGGCAATGTGAGGTGTCCATGACGCTTTTGTGCTGCAGGATACCGCGGCTAAATCTTTATTTATGCTGATCGGGGCTTTCGATATCCAACCTTTGCGAGTCTTGTGGCGAAATTGAGTCTATAGAACATTTTTTCCTCTCCTGCCGTCGGCTCGCTCCTCTCCGTAGAATTTACTTGGAGATCCCCCTCGCTCGGCTCGGGCTTCCTCGATCTATTCCGATTCTCCTTTCCTTCGGGGCAAGCGCCAAGGGATATGCCCTGAAAGCAGTGTTTGATTCTATTCACGGTTATATAATTTCATCTGGTAGATTCCTGTGCTCGAATGTGAATTCACTACTTGTCCTTCTCCGTATTTTTTGTTTTGTACAAAGTCTAGCTTTGTGTCCCAAAATTATCAAAATACTCCATTCCCTGTACATGAGTGCGTTTGTATCCGCTATACACCCTGGCCAATCCCCCGCCGTGGGTATTTTTATTTATTTATTTGGTCATACTGTTAACCCTCAAATGAGGGTCGTTACAGGGAGGGAACAAAAACAAATACATAAATGAGCAATCATGAGTCAGAGTTCAAAATTTGTGCACCATTTCTCAAAAATATATCAACACCTAGCTCAAATTGTTGCACGTTCATACTCTCCACAACATCACTTGGCAATCTGTTCCACATTTCAATTACATCAGGGAAGAAAGAATACCGGTACACATCCGTACGTGCGTTAATAGGCTGTAGTACCCTGCTGTGGTTTTTCCGGGAACCACGTTTTAGAGGCGCTTTCACATAATGTTCTTTATTTATTTTTAATGTCCCTTGCATTATCTGGAAAAAAAGTTTGAGTCTATGTTTTATTCTTCTAATTTCCAGCGTTTCCAGTTCACACTGCTGCATCATCTTTGTAACCGAGTCAGTACGGCGATACTTTGAACATATAAAACGTGCTGAAATCCGCTGTACTCTTTCTACCTTCTTTTTTAAGCATTTTTGGTGAGGGCTCCACACAGCATTCGCATATTCCAGAACTGGTCGTATAAACGTTTTGTAGGCGACTAACTTAATTTCTCTAGTTGCGTTTGGAAGTTTTCTCCTAAGAAAGCAAAGCTTCTGGTACGCTTTTGAATAGATATTCTCAATATGAATACGCCAGTCTAGATTATGCGTCACTGTCACCCCTAAGTACCGGAAACTCTGCACCTCGACCAAGGTATTTTCTCCAATATTATATTCAAATCTGATAACGTTCTGTTTTTTAGTTACGTGAGTGTATGTAGATTTATTGTAGTTAATTACCATGCCCCATCTTTGGCACCACGAGTTTAATGATTGTAGGCATTTATTTAGTTTGATCTGATCTTCCGTGCAGGCTACACGCGTGTAAATTAGACAATCATCGGCGAATAGTTTAATTTTTACAGGTGGGTTAATATTAGACGGAATATCATTAATATACAATAAAAACAAAAGTGGGCCTAAAACAGACCCCTGCGGCACTCCAGACACAACTTCACACTTCCCCGACTCACTTTTCCCGATTCTGACCCTTTGATAACGGTTTTTTAAATATGCCTGAATCCACAATACTACATTTTCACTAATTCCTAGGCTCCTCAATTTGGAAAGTAGTTTATGATGTGCAACTTTATCGAATGCCTTCGCAAAAAGTCTATACATACAACATCTACCTGTTGGCATTCATCTGTAGCTGTACAAAGGTCATGTACAGTTTCGATTAGCTGTGTCACCGTCGAAAGGCCAGATCGGAAACCGTGCTGAACTGGGCATAATAAATCGTTTTTTTCTAAAAAATACAGAATATGTTTTGCTATTGCATGCTCTAGGACTTTACAGCACACAGAAGTGAGCGAGACCGGTCTGTAGTTGTTTACACATAGCCTATTGCCACTTTTAAATATCGGAACAACGTTGGCATCGCGCCAGTCCTGAGGTACTGAATGATCCCGCAAAGATTTTTCGAATAAAAGCTGCAAATAATACGACATCCATTCAGCGTACCGTTGAAGAAATACCGTTGGTATTTCATCTGGGCCACACGATTTTTTTGCATCCAACCTAAGCAAATGCTGGAACACGCCCTCCCTTGTAATGCGTAGGTCTTCCATTGGGTATTGTATTGCGCAGACTAAAGGATCACCGTCACTGTCACATCTATCCTTCGTGAAAACTGATTGGAAAAAATGATTAAATACGTTTGCAATATCTTTCTTTTCTGTCACGACTGCGTCGCCATCCACTATCTGTTCTATTTCATTCTTTCTATCTGCGAAATATCGCCAAAACTTTTGTGGCGAGCTTTTAAGGAAGTTTGTAAGCGTTTTATTGAACGTTTTCTTCGACTCCACCAATGCAGATTTTAGCATTTGTTTGGTTATTGAAAGTTCTGTTGCCCTGCTTTTTTTCTTCCTTAACCTTTTTATCTTACGTTTAAGGTGTATGATGCTCCTAGTTATCCATGGATTTTTTTGCTGTGATTTCCTTATACGTGTGGGGACAAAATGATCTATGCAATATTTGATTATGCCTTTAAGTCGGTCCCATAGTTCTTCTACACTTTCGCGGTTGGATGCTATTTCAAATTCATTAAAGCTTTCTTCCAGAACGTCTAGGATGGACGTGTCATTCGCACGGCCATAATCCTTAACATGCATCACGACATATGGTTTCTTACAGATTCTTGTGTGCAGCGGTACATTCAAGCAAACCATCTTATGATCTGATAAACCATTATCAACTGATACAGTATAGTCTGGTATTCTACCGGATATGAAAACCAAGTCCAACAATGACTGGGACTTTGGTGTAACTCTTGTGAAGTCTTTAACTATTTGCTTAAGATTATGTGAAAACATGATCTGCATCATTTTATTGGCGCTCCTTATTTCTGCATTACCCGTTGATAGACTTTCCCAGTTAATATGCGGCAAATTAAAGTCACCAGCCATTATTAGTCTTGTGTTTTCATTTACATGGGAGTTAAGAAATATATTCAAGCCATCCAAAAATTCTGGCGGAGTGGCTGGTGGTCTGTACACAGTCCCTAACGTATACCACGTGTTTGCACAGCTGATCTTGCACCAGACCGTTTCAGAGACATTGCAATCAAGGGCGACTGCGTTTATAGTGTTTTTCACAATAATAGCCACGCCACCACCTCTGGAATCTCTGTCGCATCTAAACACCTTGTAGTCAGGAGGAAAAATACTACTGTCATTAATTGCGCTATGTAACCATGTCTCAGTCAACATCAATACATCAGGGCTCTCAGAAATTAATAGATACTCTAAATCAGTTACTTTATTTGCTATTGGGCGCGAGGACATACCGTGGCGCCACCTCTCGGCTGCTCGCGCCTGACGCACTAAGTGGGATAACGCGCGTTGAACTGCTACTGTGTGACGCTTTCCCAGGTAGTTTGGCTGTGCGCTAATAGTTTATTTATTCATTTAATAAATGCACTTGGGTCTGGACCTGTTTAGGCTCAATTTGAGGCATCAGGCCCACTCACTCGGCAACAACAAAACACGTTACCGTGTGAGCGAGCTGCTGAAGTGGCAGCGATCGTGCAACGACCACCGTTGTTGATGCTATGGAGCGAACTGAAGGTGCCACACCAGTCAGAGGTAAGCGGTCACTGAATATCGGTAATAAGATTTCTCTGTGACAGGTGCCGAGCGCTTTCAGGCAGCGCCGGCGGAAGCGGCGTCGTTCGACTGCTCCCTAGAACTTTGTACAGCAGTCGGGTTGGGCAGTTGGAGACGACGCGGATAAATATTTAAATGTCAGTGTTCTGCATTTCACGCCGCGCATTCTTGCGCACTGACCGCGACGGTATTGCCATTCGAGCTTCGGGCGAATGTTTGTTTATCCCGCGCAGGGTAATTTTGCTGACTCTTTCCTCATGAGGTCACAGTCTGTAATGTTCTAGTTTGTGTTTATTGGCTTGCTCGGCCATTCGAAATTATCACTCCAGTTGAGGCGCGTGCGTGTTATTTTTTGTCACGCTGCAAAATCTTTTATTTCGTTTCAGTGAAACTTCCATTGTCAAGCATCAATGACTTCATTGAGAAGAAATTTGAGGCCTCCCGGCTTTTGATAGAAGGGGAGGCTGTCTATGACGCAAAGCACGTAATGGTGTGCAGCGTGAAGCTTTGCAAAGACGATGAAGTCACATTTGTTGGGCTTATCCTTCAGACCTCCGCTGTCAACAAAGACCCTCACGAGCTGGAGATAGAAATAAAAGGAAGGACAGTGACTGCTGCATCTTGCACTTGCAAAGCAGGGTATGATACTAACATTGGTTTCATGATTGGAATATAACTGTTGTAGTTTATCTTTTGCAAATACGCGCCGCAACTTTGGCCGCTACTCACCGAACAGTTTAGCGCCAACTCCATAGACGAAATCTTGTTCGCTGAAATGCTTGCTGCACACACGAGAATGGACACTCGCACCTTTTCCCATTCGCAGCTTGACTAACCAAGCTTCTCGCAGCTTTCTGTCCTTCGGGTAGAAGTGGAAGCTTACGCCTGGTTCCGCCGCGTAAGTCCGGCATTGAGGCACAGAGCAGTAAGCGACCATGGCAAAAGCTTAAATAAACTGTAGCAGTACAAGCGACGACACACAATTAAAGTGCGCAATGCTGGCACTCACTAAAAACGAAAAATGCAGATGACAACACGACTTTTAGCATTTAAAACGCACAAAATTCAGGCGAGCGTCCGCTTCAGCAACAGCAAGAGGAGACCCGTGATCCCACTTGCTACGCAAAAGCGACGCTAGCGCCATTCCCTCCAGTGGTGGCGCTCGCGCCCAATACTGCGGGCGTTTACAAGTAGAATTCTGAGCTATGACCGAGAAGAATCGCTTTCCGTGTCAGAAGCCTTGTCTGAAGTTTGCAACTGAAGCAATGTAGGGCTAGCAGTCTTTTCCCTCTTTTTGAATCGAGGAACCTTAACTTGCTCAGTACGATACAGACACCGTTCATTCTTTTCACGATCCCAGACGTAGATATGATTGTTTATCTTAAGCTTGTCATGTACCAGTTGCACCTTGTTGCCGTTTGCTCGTTCCTTTTCACTGCTTTGCCATAGTTTCTTTCGTAATTCAACAGTTTCTTTAGCGTAGTCTTGACTAATGCTTATCGAGCTGCCTTTCAGCTTGCCGCAGTTCTGCATCACAGACTGTTTTTCTCGCGAATCATAAAAATGCATGATTACCGGCCGATTACTACCGTCTTTTTTCTTCCCAATACGATGAATTTTGTCGATCGTGTTCACTTCTACTCCCAAGGTTCCTTTAAATACATTATCAATAACAGCTTGTTTCAGGTCGCGGTCTGATTCACCCTTGTCCTCATCGATACCAAAAACTAAGAGATTATTGGATCGGCTTCTATTTTCATACTCTACCAACTTATCCGCCTGATGACGAACAAGGGATTCTAGGGTTTGTACTCGCTTGTTCAATTCTGCAATCACATTAAGTGCAGCGGTCAGTTCTCCGCATTTCACGTTCATTTCGGTCATTTCAGCTCTTAATGCATCTATCTTAGCATCTGATGAAGCCATTAAGCCATTAAGCCTGCGGACATAACCATCATCATCATCTACAGAGCAAGGGTAACTTCGTATGACCCGGTGAACATCACTTTTGCGGCGTGCGCTAGTGAAGGCATGGTCCGTCTTTGTGCGCGCGTTCCCAAATGTCACCTCGCAGTTACGAAAGATTCGGGCTTATTAGCGCCTTTACCAGTAACGTGAAAGCCGCAGAAGTGTATAACCGCAATGCCAGACAAATTTTCTTCAGTGCAACTTGCCGGAGTTATGACTTTAAACCTGCCACTTCAACACTTGCAACTTCGGGCAAGTAGATGCAATGAATTGCAAAGCTGTAATTGGCGTTGATTTATTTAAATTCATTAGGTGTGTATCTTCAGCCGTGACCATCTCACTGAATCGATCGCCAGTGAACGTCTATTTCTCATGTAGCAGGTTCTTGGAGAAAGCGCGCACGTTCGCATTTCTTCTCAAATGTCTGTGTTCTGTCATCGTAATCGCAGAGGAAATGCAACAGTCAGTTATTTTTCAGTCTAGAGCTTTGCGGTAAAAAGGCTGATGATTTATGAATTCGGTGGCTATTTTTGTGTGATAGCCGTTCGTGGTGCATTATGGTGACTTTTGGAAGCTGGTGAACCTCATCCCGATGGCGGTACGTGTAACCAGCAGTTTACGCCCAAAACTGGTACAAACAGCTTCTAGTTATGGCATATCAACAGGCTTTTTTTTTGTATTCAGAAGTAGTCTCCTTGGCCTGCAAGTATAAAATCCCTTTTTCCGCATCCTATTATAGCTGCTACACAGGAATGAAAAATGCATGATGCCCTCCAGTTCCACTGAATGGTCTACTTTAAAGAGCAGGACTACATGCCATAGCCATATCGAACAATGCTGGTGTCGTTTGTGTGTGTTTTGTGCCTTTTTTGTGTGTTCTCAGTTTTGCAGGCATTGGAGAAGCACCAGAGCCAGGGGAAGAACATTCCAGAGGAAGAACTGCAGCCAGTCTGTGCCGACCCATAGCTTGATGCTGCTGTCCGGTAAAACATTGTATTGCGGGACCTGTCTTTGTACCGTGCACCAAGAGATCTCCCCTAGATAAATGGATAACTGTTGGCATCCTTTTTACATTAGGCCGGTGGCGAGTGCCACCTCGCCTAGAAAGTTAATGTGGTTCATTGTTTTCTTCTACTGGCTGTTTTTTTTTTTTGAGCTTTGATTAATCCTTGTCTGTTTATTTTTTTCCCATTCAAAGCTGTCATTTCTATTTTACCCTATATTCCTTCGATTTCTGTGAAGTGTTGTACAATTTTTTCATTCTGCTCTTTCTTGGTGTCTGATGGCTCATTTGCCATTGTGTGTTTTGTGAGAGTTCCTTGCAACTTACGCACTATCTCCTCTAGGTTCACAAATTGTTGCCTTTCTTAGTTGTGGTAAAGCCTCTTGTTCTAGCCATCGTTTTATTTATTTCATATCGGCGTTTTTGTTTGTTATTTGGCATAATATTTGTGCTTGGAAGTTTCAGGTGAAAAAATTGCTTAAAAGTAAGCCAGTGGTTATTTTTGCAGTGCAGTTGGATATTCAGCTTGAAATCACAACTGAAGCATTCTTTTTCTGGTTGAGTAGGTCCTAGTTTGGTAGCGCACATGTTTCTCACTTCTCAGATTGAAAATGCTGTATTGAATTTGTACTGGATGGTTGTATTGCATCACTATTGCAATATGTTTATTTTAATTGTGCCTTCAAAGGGTCAGTGGAGGAGGTCTCTTCCTGACCTACGCACTGTATTGCCAGATGTCACGACAGCGACCATTAGGCCACAGGCACAAACGTAGTCATGTGGCGTCGCAAATCAAAATTTTCCGGTGGCAAGGCATAGGGTCGGACTATAAGCTTGCAGTTGGTCGATGTCATGGTAAAAATTCTCAATGTTGGACGCGGTGCATTATCCCGTGACGTCCCTGCGGCCTCATATGTGGCCAGAACGCATGACCGGTTTCTCATCTTCTTATCTGCTGCCTGCTTGGTAGTCTGGTCATGCTTTTTCGCCTTGCGTATGTGTGGCTAAAGAGAACCAAATTAAGGCTTATGAATGCATATTCTTGGTGTGATGCTGTTTGGATTAGGTTTGTACCCTGATGTTTTCAGTTACATGTTTAAAGTTGCATGGGCCACATTTTTAAGCACAGTGCTGGTCATTTCTATTTTGCCTTTACGCCACAACTCTCAGCAGCATGGCAGGACTCGGACAAAGCTACCAGCTCATTACTGCACCCACGTAAACTAGCTACGGGTGTCGAAGAAAATGCAGTCTTCCTTGCTTCTCCGATACCCTCTTCTTCGGTCGCCCACAGATGTCGTCAGCTTGCCTCACCCTCAGGTGTCCTTGATTGGGGCAGTAGATCATTCCTCCTCTCCACTGTTTTTAAAAATGGAGGCAAACAACTAAGCATGCACCATCGTTGCGAAAACACAGATCATAATGTGAGCCTGAGCGCGGACTTGCTCACGACTCGCATCATAACCTGAATGTGAGTTTGGACTCACTGATAACTCAGATCATCATCTGAATATGAGCCTGACTTTACGGTTTATGGGAGTTGAACCTCCCAAAGCAACTCAGTCTATTAGGGACACCCAAGTGAAGGGCTCCAGAAATTTCGACCACCCGGGGTTCTTTAATGTGCCATGACATTGCATAGTATGGGGGCCTCTAGCATTTCGCCTCCAACGAAATTTGATTAGTGCGGCCGGGATCCAGCCCTCATCTTTTGGGTCAGCAGCCGAGCATCATAAGCACTGAGCCACCGCGGTTGCTGAATATGAGCCTCAGTGAGTGTACTCATGACTCAGTCTGTTGATCCAGGACTGCATTATATGTATTCAATACACAAAGCATATTGTAATGTGGCGGCCAGCCAAAGAATGAGGCATGATGAACCATGAACAAGAGATGATTTAATGGCCGCTGGCCTAGCGCGAGCGCTCCGTCCTGCGCCACTGCCAGCGTCGTCTTCTTCGTAACAATATAAAGAATGCTATGTGGCATTAAAGACTTCTTCTTACACTGCTACGCTCTGTTTAAAATATCAGGCATGAGGAGCAGTATTAGGAGGACACAGAGTACAGGGTTGAGGAAGAACCTTTGAATGCAACCTGCTGCTGTGAACATATCTAGAACAAAGAAGGTGACAGAATGCGTAGTCAGGCATGGATTTTGCGTGTTCTCATTCCTTTGTGCTTTGCCATGTACATCGCAGCACAGATTCCGCTGCTTGCGGCATTTGTGTTTGTTTTATAGTGACGCTTACTTGTTCTCCGTTATTTTGCAGGCCGTTACTGATAGGCCAACATGTACAAAGTTCCAGAGCAAGAAACCTTCGATGCAACGCCTGCCAGCCTTCCATGACTCCATTGCATGATGCTCATGAGCTAGAAAATTGCATGTGCAGTGATCCCAGTGCACTGTGTTTATGCACAAAGTGAGATGGAAGCATTTTTAATGATTTTGCTGGAATTACAGGGATTTAAATAATAAGGAACATGGGGACCGCCCTCAAAACAAATATTCGTTTTGTGAACTCATTTCAAAAATAATTATTTTCATAGGAATGGCATTTGGCTTTGGATAGAGAGGGAATAAGGGAATAAAAATAGGCACAAATTTCTTTCTTCTGCTTAGCTCAAAAGTCGTGTAGCTGAAATCATTGGTGTGCAATGGTTGAACAGTTTAAATTAAGCTCTCAGTGGAATTCCCATATCAGTCGGGGTATTAGCAGAACACCTGACCACATAGAGCAATTGAGTAAAGCCTGCAACGTGTGTACTGTTGTTGGACAATTAGTCGTATTAGTAGAATCACATTATTTGGTCACTTAGAGGCTGAATGGCCATGGGGCATTCCTGATATTAATGGGTCAGATTGGCATATGTTTTAAGGCAGTTATAGCATTCCAAATATGTTGCACATTTTTGTAAGAAAGTCTGTGCCGGTGTCAGTAGGACATCGCATGTCCCTTCTTCAAGTAACTTTGTGACACGGAGAACTGAAAAAAAAAAACAAGCATCTGGTGCGCACCCTTAACAAAGGAGTCCCATTGATTCCGAAATATTATGCTCAATCAAAAATATACATGGCAGAAAGTGATCCCTTTAGTTTTGGTGCAAAATTTGGTGGATCGACCCCATCCTGTTTTCCGGAGATCAAAGCAAGGTCACCTCTCGGGTGATGGTCATTGTGAAGAACTTAATGAGTGACATCGCCTGTCAGCACGAAAGGCATTTATGCTGGTACTTGTGTGATTGTTCTGTTATATGGACGAAATGATTTTTTCATTTATACAGTATTTAATTTTTCAATCGAAGCAGAAACATCAGTGATGAAAACTGCATGCTTTGGAACTTGCAGCATTTCGTGCCTCTGGGTATGGCACATCAATCTTTTTCCTGATTCTTGTGCTGTATGGCCTCAAATATGCGATCGGTTGCTTACGTAATTCGATGCAACTCCACCACTCTGCACACCTGGTTGGGGCTTTGTGATGACTGTAGCTCTGCAAAATCTGTGCTGTATCGTGTGGTGAATTTTATATTCTATTGTATTTGCCGCTGTTTACTGGTTCATGGGTGTCCTTTTGGGTTTGCTGACGAGTGCAGTATGATTCTTTGTTGTCGGTCACAATTAAGTGACTGACCTCACTTTGTCATTGCATATTGCATTACTGACTCTGTCCAAGCTATATCCATTGCTGCGTTCATGTAAACTGCATTCTGACACCGTTCATTTTGGCTGTATGGAGTGTGCGGTGACGATGTTTATTTTAGTTTTCTAACAATACTGAATGTTGATCTGCACACATGGAATTAATCGTGTATGGATTTGATTTCATGATGGTGGTACAAGCTTTTTTTTTTGCTTTAAGGTGGAAATTGTTTTGTTATATTGCGAAGCCTTTTAAAAAACTTCCCTATGTTTATGTTAACCTGTGTGCTGTAGTGATGCTATGTACTATTGCACAATGCATCGCCAGTTTTAGCAGATTTTCTCACCCGCAGTGTCCGTTTTGTAGTTTTGCCCGACCGGTTCCCTTGCATCATAGGATGTCCGTGAAACGAGTGTAGTGCTGCTGTGATTTCTCCTCAAAATAATGCAGCAGTTGATGACAGGTCGCACCTTTACTCGCTGTTTCCCGCCACATTCACTCTCCCCGCAACGGTGGCCTAGTCATTGGAGCGTGCTTCTCGCATGCAGGATGTGCAGGGTTGGATTCCCTGTGCCACTGGGTACCCACCGGTGGTACAATACGCAAGCTTCCCTCCTGGCTTCTGCTGGGTGGAATGCCTGGAAATGGGTATCAGACTTCCCCTGGTGTTGATGGTAGTCCCTTATACCACGATGCATCATCAGCTCTCACTCTAGTTACTGTCCAATGAGCTCACCTGATCAGCACGTTCTCAGGGATGGACTTCTTCCGTGCTGTCCATGGTGTTTGAAAAGCTGGCCACCTTAAACCTCTTTCAGAGCAGCGCATTGAGAAACTTCCATCACGGTTGTTTCCTCCTTTTTTTCGCCCTGATTTCTTGTCCCAAAATTTGCGATGCAGGTGTCACAAAAGTAAATATGGTATGCTCTAGCTGCACTTAAGACAGAGTAATGTGCAGTTTCAGATGTTCTTCTACTCGATTAATTGCACCCTTGGAGACGGTGGAGGCGGAACATGATGTTCAGCACATTGGCAACATTCGTGGCCAGCTGTAAACTGCGCTTTTTTACAAGTAGCTATGCTCTGAAAGTTTTTTTCCTGTGCGCAGTACAGCGGGTGTAAAAGGTTCATTAAAAGATGAGTGCTCTGCCATTGTGTTGTGTTATTCAAAATAACTGACACTCTTTAGTTCATAAGCGTGTGTAGGCAGACCTGTACTGCCCTTCTCTTGAAGCCAGAAATTGTGCAAGTTCATTCGTCGATGTAATGGCTGTTGGCTTTGTTCCGGTAAGCCTATGATTTTGTAGGCAATTGTCAGTTTTTCGTGAGCGTAAGCACAGTAGTCATCTGCATGCAGAATTAAAAGTCGGGAATGTTTGCTTTGGAACTCGCTTCTTTTCAAGTTCGCCCTACTGAATTTACACAACCTGAAAAAGCGTATTCCATATTCACCACCTCATGCAGATAACACCGTGTGAGTGTTCACACTCGTAATCTTTTGTGTTAATGGATACAATCTGGCTTTCACATGCAGGTTTGAGCTCCGGGGACCACAAACATGGCGTACTGTCATGGCAGAACTCACCAGGTTAGAATCTGCAGTTTTTCTCCCTATATGCTTTCGTGAAGGTTGTCTTTCAAAGAGCAGTTTGTAGGGTATGGAAGCTGTAGTTTAATGAACCTGTTGAATGATGATGATATGGGCCTTCGATATTCTGGAAAGTTGTTTTCTGTGATATGTCAACTATGCTCATGGAACTAGGACCGATATGGGTTCTCTTCATTGCAGCAGGAAATTGTACAGGAGACCAAGCCCCCCTGAGGCTTTTTAGCCTTTTCCTCCTATTAGACACGTTCTGAGGAGCAAATAAAAGGAAAAAAAATGGCATTGTGCATGGGGCTAAGCATAGCTGACTGCCACTTGTTTTGCTGTGAAGCCCACCTGTGACTGGAGAGACATCTTGACTGCATAGACATCTTGTTTCAGGCCTGAGTTCTCTTTTGCAGATCTGTTAAATAAAAGTTTTGATAGACATATGCAGCTTTTGATGAGTGTGTCCCCTGCATTAAACTTTTCTTTCTAATTCTTGGTGAATTGTGGATTGTTGCTTCAGGCATTTCATTTGAAGTACTCTCCTTGTGCAACGCAGGTTCAGTCGTCACACAGAGCGACCATGGCACACCTCCTGTGCAAGATTCAACCAGTGAAAAGCACCCTGTGGGCCACTGCATGGAATCTGCTCCTTCTGGCATGGATAATGACCGGGGTAATCCCACAGGAAATAAGGTTTACAAATGCACCCACTGCAGCAAGGGATTCAGCGGAAGATTCCGTCTAGTGCAGCATCTCCGAGTCCATACAGGTGACCGGCCATACCATTGTAAGGACTGTGGAAATAGCTTTGCACAAAAGGCCCATCTAGAGAGACACCAGCGCACTCACACAGGCGAGCGACCTTACCATTGTGACAGCTGTACTAGCAGCTTTGCACTGAAGGCCTCTCTGGAGGCACACCAGCGGACTCATACAGGTGAATGTCCTTACCATTGCGACTACTGTGGTAGCAGCTTTGCTCAAAAGTTCACCCTAGAGCGACACCAGCGCACTCACACTGGTGAACGTCCTTACCGTTGCGACCACTGTGGTAGCAGCTTTTCACGAAAGGCCCATCTGCAGGCACACTGGCGCACTCACACTGGTGAAAGACCTTACCATTGCGACTACTGTGGTAGCAGCTTTGCACAAAAGTTCACCCTAGAGCAACACCAGCGCACTCACACTGGCGAGCGTCCTTACCATTGTGACTATTGTGATAGCAGCTTTGCAAAGAGGAGTAATCTGGTGGTGCATATCCGTACCCACACGGGTCAAAAGCCATATCAGTGCCAGCTGTGCCCCATGGCTTTTGTGGGACATTCAGATCTTGCAAGGCATATTAGATCCCACAAGGGCGAAAAGCCCTACCAATGTGACTTGTGCCAAAAGAGATTCAAAGAGCGCCATTATTTGAAACTGCACAAAAAAACGATTCACAAAGAATAGCAGTGGTTTGTGATGCCCTTAGTCAAAATGTTTTTCTGGCTACTATTTTTTATGCAAGCTAACGAGATTATAGCTTAATGCCTTATGAAAGGTGCTGGTAGCTAACCTGCATCATTAAATACCTTTGTAAGTTTTGTTCATTATGAGGGAGTTTTCAGAAAACAACGTTTGCTGTTCCCTTAGGCTGCACATTCCCGCTAAGTATTTCCGGAACACGGAGAGTCAGCATGCTGTGCTCTTAAGCGTGCATGGATAGAAATGAACTCACTGTCATACCTGTATGGCATCACTTCTTGCTGGAGAGTGCCTTTCGAAAACTGATATCCAATGTTTATCGCTGCTGGCAGTTGTCAGGCTGCCTCAGTGAAGAAATTTTGTGGTGCAAAAATGCACAAAACAATTATTTTTAATCCTGAAGCCTGAGTGAGCTAATTTTTGTGACAATCAGTATAAATTCAATCATTTATCTCACTGAACCTGTAAATGTGTGTATGACAACCGAGGAAAACTTGTTCTTATGTAAATCTTTGTGTATTTATTCCAGCAGTGTTAGTGGCAGGAATGAGTGAGGACTAGCAGGTGTCCAGCCTCAAATTGATGTGTTTTGTGTTAGTTTGGTGGTTTGAAGAGTTCTCTGTTTGGATCGAGGACTAACAAAAGATTTCACTAACATCTGCTTTACCATTACTCAGAGCACTGTCTCTGCTGGATATAAATGGTATGATATTTGTGGAGCATTGTGTCGGCACCATTTTTAATCTTTTTTCGTTGTCAGAATTTCAGCTGTTTGTGACCATTTGACATTGTGGTAGCTTCTCTGTTGTTTTGGTGTTACTTGAAAAAGCTTTCTCGATTTACACAAGGTGTTCATGATAACACGTTGCAAGGGTCGTGGCTGCTGAAACAGAATACTGTGATTAGTGCGTACGAAAAACACTGTAATCTTGTAATGTATTGTAAACCTCGTAATTTGGGTCCATTGTGTTGAATTTCATAGTGCACAAGTAGTATTTTATAGCAGTTTTCATTATAAAATGTTGTATAGCTGGCTGTTTGTATAACTCAGTTGCTTGACGTATTGTGCATTAAAATTCAAAAGCAGTGCAGTTCTTCAAAAAGCTGCTGTTTGCTTTTTTTTTTATTGTTATACTTCGAGCATCCTTAGACATCATGTTGCCTTGCATCCAGGAAGGAATTGCTATCACTTACAGATGACAGCACTAGTAGCAGCACTAACTGACAGCACTAACTTATAGATTGCAGCAGTAAAGAATACCGCAAACACAGGTAGTGTGTTTTCAGAAGCTTCTCCAAGTTTTTGTCTCGTACTACAAACGGGTCATATCTTGAAAGAAGCCAGACACAATATTGGATGGTAATGAGTTGGATTACCAGATGAGATTAGGAAGTTTTTTGGGATGAGGTTCCTCGATCTGTCAGGAAGAGCACAGGGTGTATTTGGGGTGAGCGAGAGAGACTGTGTTGTGCAGTGGATGTAGTTCGATGCACAGAATTGAAGAGAAAGTGTTTGTCAGTAATTATGCCAGTCGCCTTGTTTCCATGAGGCCACACTGAAGCCGCCATTGCAGCAGAGTGGAACACTGCAATTTCTTCACAGATCTTTGACCGTACAAGCTCCACTCTAGGAGCGTCCCTTCCAACACGCTTAATTTATTCTTTTTCTTTTTCTTCCGAGCGCAAAGTACAAAGAAGAGCCTCATAACAGCCCCTATTGGACAGTTCAAACTGGCTGGAGGAAATGGACAATGAAAGGACCTGTCTGCCTCCGCTTGGGCTCCAGGAACCACTGAGCACTGGTTTGTCAGTCTATGCACATCCCCCTTGCGCATGGCTTAATCTACGATCCTCCTGATGACGAAGGCTCCACTTTATAAAAAAAGTGGCTGTGGTGCATCACTGTATGCAACAGTGAATGGTAAAAGCAGAATGCTGAGAATTGGGGTTATGAGTGCAGACTATGCTGTGAGCATAGGCTAGTGTTTCAGCCCCATAGTTATGTGCTGCTGTCAGCTTGTGCCTGAAGAACAGTCATAAAAGAACAGTGGAAGAAAAGAGGCAACCCAAGACGCTTCGCACTACCAAGCCAGCGATACGTGTTGTTTCAGGAGGAGCATCCATTCTGCGAATGTTGCTTTCAAAGCTTTAGTCGCATCAAATAGAGAAAAGACTGATAGGGGAGGTATGGGAAACTCCCAGTTCATCTTCAAAAGGTGCGGGAAAAACTAGATGCTTGAGCACAAAAAATTTGTGCTTTAAACCACAAAGGGTTGAATGCATCAGAGGGAGTGCATACTCATGAGTAGAGACCGGATTTTAGGCAAATGCCTATTTTTTCAACGCTTCGTGGGCGCACCGTTTTTACATATGAGCACGAATTAGGTGTTGACAATATGTTTAATACTATTTTTATAGTGCCTATAAGTGCCTATTTTGTGTGTCAGTGCCTATAAATGCCTATTTCCGACGTCGGTGCCTAAAAATGCCCTATTTTACAGAAAAGCGGCCTGAAATACCCTGTAGTTTTGCTTTCTGATTATGTTTTCTTTCTGATTATGTTTGCTTTCGAATCCATTACAGTTTTGAGTAGAACACACACGTGGCAACATTAGATGACCTCTTCAGTTGGCTGTGGTGAACACTGCACCTACGCCGGCTACGCACACAATACCAACCACGTCAGCCGAAAATGTCGAAGCAACCTTTTTCCTATTTTCTGTCATTTTATCGTGGCAGCTTGTTGATGACTTTGGCTGTTAAAGTGGCAGCTGACCAGATGGCACCACATTTCGGAAAGTATACAGAGTAAGTTATAGTTTCGTCCAAATAATTCCCAGTTGGTTCCAATTGAAACCAACTGTAAAATGTTCCATAAACCTGCTGGAAACAGTTTACTGATTAAAATTTCCACCTGGGTAACCTGCCTTATTTTCGCTCCTTGTGCCCCAGCCGCATGCCGTGTTCATCAAATGGCATTTGGCGGTAATCTTGTTGGAGCAGGCCACACAAGACAGCTGGCAATCCAACATTGGACTAATTGAGAATGTGCAGCAACGAATCGCTGCTCTTCAACACGGAGAAGTTGCCGAGAAAATCCGCGCAAAGTTGCAGTCCGTCTAGGACAAAAACAAGGAGTTCTCAGTCCTCAAGCAAATTTCAGGAGTTCTTACCGGTGAACATTCTATGATACCGAGCAGTGTAAAGCCATCAAATGTTCCTAAGTACAAGCACGCTCCTGTAACATCCGATGATGTTGAGCGTTCCTTTTCTTCATACAAGCTTGTTCTTACTGATAAGAGGCATAAATTTGAGTCCATCAACCTGGAGATGGTGCTTGTCTGCTACTGCTTCCATAGTTTTAACAGTGATTTCTAGACGGATGATGTTTATTTTACCATGGATCCTCGTGGATGTAGTAGGCCCGTGCAGAACTATGATTCTTTTCGGCATATTCTGCATCAAGCAGCACCGTGTGCAACATTTTGTAGCACCTCGTATTTATGGTTTCCAGACCCTTCTAATGGCAAGCACCATTTGATAGTCACGTGGCTCCAGACACGTAAAGCCACAAACTATAAAACACTGTTTACAGAAATGACAACGTATTTATTAATGTTGAAGCATCCTGTATGCCTGCAATAAATAAGTTCAATTTTTGTGTGAGTGAAGACTGCACTCATTTGTCAGATGCTTTGAATTGACAATGTTTCTATCAATTTCTAAATACGAGGGGGGACCCAAAAAAAACCGGATTTTTTGTATAAAAACTTTATTTATTAACTCTTGCACAAAATTCCTTCAGTCACCTTCAAAGTACTCTCCGTGAAATGCGATGTACTTGTGAAGTCTTTTTTCCCACTGTTTGAAGCATCTCTGGAACTCTTCAACTCTGATATCGTCCAGTGCCCTTTGCGAAGCTGTTTGTACGGCCTCCACATCACCAAAACGCTTCCCTTTTAGACTTTTCTTCATTCTCGGAAAGAGAAAAAGTCGCACGGGGCTAGGTCTGGTGAATAGGGAGGGTGCGGAACGACAGTCGATCCACGAGAGGCCAAATAGTGGGTCACTCGTAAGGCCGTGTGTGCGGGGGCGTGGTCGTGATGAAGGAACCAGTCACCTGATCGCCAACGTTCCTTGCGTTTTCTCCGCAGATCCTCTCGCAGACGTCTTAAAGCTTCGAAATAAAAGTGCTGGTTAACAGTCTGGCCAGGGGGAACAAATTCATGGCGCACAATTTCACGAACATCACAAAAGACAATGATCATTGCCTTCACATTCGACTTCAACTGCCTTGCTTTTTTTTTGGTCTCGGAGAGTTGGGAGACTTCCACTGACTGGACGCTTGCTTAGTTTCTGGGTCGTACCCCTAACACCAACTCTCATCACCTGTAATGACTTTAGTCAAGAAGTTTGGATCACTTTCAATCTCTTTTTTTAAATCCAGACTCAAATTTAATCGAATGTTCTTTTGATCCTGTCTGAGAATGCGAGGAAGAAATTTAGCGGAAACACGTATCATTTGCAACTGCTCAGTCAAAATTCGCTGACGGGAGCTCCAACTCATCCCTGTCTCTTTTGAAATCGGGTCGATCGTGAAACGACTATCTTTGTTCATTTTTTTACAGAATTTGCAACGTTTTCATCGTTTCGAGACGTTGAAGGACGCCCAGAACGAGCATGGTCTTAGACACTCATCTCACGACATTTCAAGCGCCTAAACCACTCGAAAACTTGTGTGCGGCTCATAGCGTCCTCTTTAAAAGCGTGTTGCAACATTTGGTAAGCTTCCGCTGCTGATTTTTCAACCAGGAAACAAAACTTCAAACACACTCTCTGTTCTTTTAAATTTGCCATAAAGATTTCGCAGGCGGAACAAAATAACTGCAAGCGAAACACAACACTACGCTCATATTTTTGCCTGAAAATTTATGCCGTCTGCACAGTTGTTTCGTGAAGGTCTCTACTAACCCCATCTAGCGGTAGAACTGTCTACTACGTCTACGAATGGCGGCGCGCTCTCAGTCCGGTTTCTTTTGGGTCCCCCCTCGTACATGCCCTCCTGTTAAGGTGTTCATTGTTTCTACTTTTGTACACAACAAGCGAATTGTTTGTTTCGAGGTATTCCAAAGTGTTTTAAAAGGGTTGGTAACAGTTCCTTTTGCTCTGCTGAAGCATGTGTATTGTACGAAAAGTTGCGCGACAGCCCTAAAAAAAACGGCTTCGAATGTTCGCACCTTGCTTAAGGTCCCAAATCATTCCTGCTGTGTTTTTGTTTTATTTTACGGCAGATATTGTGCGCTGAAGTTCAGAACTGCGTGCACTTTTGATAAAATTTAGAGTGCCTATTTTTCTCCGTTAGGTGCCTAAATTCCAATTTTAGCCGCCTATTTATGGCGCCTAAAACGTGCTTTTTAGTGCCTAAAAATCCGGCCTCTACTCATGAGTATGCGCTTCATATTTACCTGCAGGTGATGTGATGGCTCAACAGGAGTGGTGGCTGTTTGAGTTTAATTTTAGCAGGAAAACTAAAGGGCATCCTTGAGGAACCGCACAAGTTGTCCACCTACCAAGCCATGCAGTCGCTTGCTTCACCGACTGGCAGTGGTGCACTGCTCTGTGTTTTGGCTGCTAGGACAGCCTTTCTGGAAGCTGTACGTGAGAGCGTAACCAGTTTTTCATCAGTTATAGAAAATCCAGGCTTGTGCCGATGTTCTGAATTGCTGTTTAAAGAACGCAGGCCATAATGCTGTCCTGTACATATTTCACTTTACCGCACATTAACACATTTGCAGAAAAAAATAAACGGCTAATGAACATATATTACAAGAATGTTTAGGAAAGTAAAAATACGATGAATATGCAGCATTTTATGCCAATGATTCGAAATCAGAATGCTACCTTGGCAGTGCCGTAGTACAAAACAATTGAGAAAGACATTACTACTACTCCAGAGTGCACCCATCATCATTGCAGTGTGTTACGCCCTCTCTGAGACTATAAAAAATAATAAATGATAACATTGTGAACAGCATCATTTGAACTGACTCTCTAAGCATACTCACGTGCCTGACTTCACAATACAAATGCAGTTACACCACAAATCGGCGACATCATGCACAACGTAACAAGAGCCGTTTGCAGAGTTCCGAGCAACTTCGGAATCGGTGGCAATTAGAAAGCAGATGAAGTTGCTGCACAAGCTCGGCACGAAGGAATCAAGAGGGAACATTCCCTACAAATGGTACTCTATCAGGTCTGTTAAAGAATGGGCAGTCTATGGGCAGTTGACCTGTGAAGAGTGACTGAGCGAATAACAAGCACAACAGAGATGAACATATATCTTTGGTATTAATCAGTATTTTAGCGTTGATATTGTCAATTCCAGCAGAGGATGATATTTTAATGTTTTCTATTAGTGACAAAATTCCTGCAGAAGAAAATATAAGAGGAGGCATAGTATCTTGAATAATTGGGGGGTTTTGAGGAAATGTCGGCTCTGTTTCATTAGTAAACACGGATGAAAAGGCTGTGTTGAACATGTTGGCGCATTCAGTTTCAGAGAAATTTGCACCTGAAGCATCAGTGAGGGAAACAGTGCGTGTGTGCTGGGGGTTAATGACTTGCCAGAACCTACGGGGGTTAGTTGACAACATTTTAGGCAGATCGGAGTTAAAAAAAGTGCGTTTGGCTTCTCGAATACTTGATAAATAAGTTTTTTTGGCTGCATAATATTTGTTCCAAGCATTCTGACTGGGAAGCAACTTGGTTGATTGGAAAAGACGCTTCTTTTTATTTTCAAGACGTTTGAGTGTGTTTGTGAACCATGGGTTTTGAGGGTTATTTCGTATATTTATGTTTGGAATAAACCTGTCGACCAAATCTTCTATTTTCCTCTTAAACAAGGACCAGTTATCATGGATGGATCTTTGATGAAAGCTGGATTGAAATACTGGTAAAAATGCGCGAAGTTCATTATTTATTGCTGTGTAGTTTCCTTTATCGTACAGTCGGATAGTTCGTTTAGAAGTTACGCGTAAGGACGGTTTAATGGTGAAGCCGGCATGTATGACGTGGTGATCGCTGACGCCTGGTAGATACGTGACGGAATGAACGCATTCAGGATTATCCGTTAATATTAGGTCCAGGATATTAGCGCAGTCTTCAGTTACACGGGTTGGTTCGGATATAGTTTGAACGAGGTTAAAATTAAGGCAGACGTCTAGAAATTCATTAGCATCCTTATTACCTGTAGCGGTTAGATTATGCCAGTCAATGCTCGGAAAATTGAAATCTCCGAATAGGAGAGTGCAGGTGTTAGGGTGCTTAGCTTTAATTTCATTTAATGCGTTATTAAGTTTTCGAGGGAAGTCTGGGTAGCTAGGAGGCCTGTAGCAAACGCCAATCACAACTGATTTAGGTGAAGCATGGCATAAAACCCATAATATTTCTATATCTGATGAAAGGTGAACAGCTGAGCATGATAGATCTCGAGCGGTTGCAATCAGTACCCCCCCTCCCCTTCGGTCTGGGCGATCTTTGCGAAAAACACTGAAATTAGGCAAGTCAGCAAGGACTTCACTATCAGGAATGTCGCTGTTTAGCTACGTTTCCGTCAAGACTAGTATGTTGCTAGCAGATGAAGTGACAATATGGGAAATAATGTCGCGCTTTGAAATGAAACTCCGCACGTTAGTAAAGATCGCTGACAATGAAAGTGCTTCTTGCTGTGCATGCTTCGAACGATCTGTCGATAGGTGCTGAGATGGTTGCTATTTCACTTCTTTTACTGTTTGTGATGATTCATCGAATATGTAGCGTTTGGGACCAATATGTAATGTTTTGAAGCGCAAAGAGAACTTATCGGATACTGATCTGGCAAAGGTTACAAGATGTTTGCGGGCGTTACGAACGGGAAGGGAGAAGTCTTCGCCAATACTGTAGTTGGTGCCTTTAAGCTTAGTTCCTAAAGAAAGGATGCTTTCTTTAGTTTTCGATGAGGTGAATTTAACGATGATTGGCCTGGTGCGATCAGTTGAGTGGCGCCCGAGGCGGTGAGCACGCTCGATTAGATTGGGTTCGATGGCAAAATCTAGTTGAGTGGAGCAATGACGAATGACTGTTTCTTCCGAGTCTGCATACGTTTCAGTGGGGTTAGTGTCAGGAATATTGTAAAATATGAGATTGTTACGGCGAGAGCGATTTTCTGCATCGTCCATACGTGCTTCAAGTTTGTCGATCTTGCAGGTAAGTTTGGTGTTTAAAGTTTTCAGGGCGTCTATCTCAGAATGAATAGTGGAAAGTGTGGCGTAGTGTGATTCCAGGGTGTCCATGCGCTTGTTTAAGTCGGTCAAGGTTGTTTCGGTAGTTTTTAGTTGATCTTTAATGTCCTGTAGATCGGAAATTAATGTAGCTTGCCCGGTAGTTAGTTTCTGGAGCTCGGAAAGTATGCAATCGTAACGGTCGGGGCCTGGGTTAGATTCGACATCGCCTGACAATAGTAAAAGAAAACGGAGAACACGTGAACACTCGGCAACAATACTACAGCAGCACTGAGGGCTCGGCAGCTGCATTAAAAAGTAGTTACTGGTTTTTTTAGCATATAGGGAAAACTTGTTACTAACCTGCATTGCGAAAAGCAGAGGATTAGTAGTCTGCGTTGACACACAGCTACCGAGCCCACAGAGCGGCGGCGATGACAGCATGGGCTTTATATGCCTGATAAAATTATCAGATGTTGATGTTCCTGGCGATTGGGCTGGCCACTGTTGGTCCGGGATGACGTACTCTGGCGGCGATGAGGGCAGTTGATGGGGTAGCAATGGTGATGGGGCAGGCGGATGAAAATGGTCTTCTTCATGATACTTCACGGCGGCCGTAGACACTGATGAACAGGAGGCAGACGGTAGAGCGGCGAAAAGCAGTTTCAGGGCGAGGGTAAACACCTGCATTGCGAAAAGCAGAGGATTAGTAGTCTGCGTTGACACACAGCTACCGAGCCCACAGAGCGGCGGCGATGACAGCATGGGCTTTATATGCCTGATAAAATTATCAGATGTTGATGTTCCTGGCGATGGGGCTAATCAAAATAATCGAAGAATAGTCTAAAAGCAATAAAAAACCGTGCTGCTCTAGGTTATCATGAAAGTGGTACCAAACAAATTCAATGCTCATATCATAAGTTTAACTGACGTCACATCACAGGAGTATGTCTATGTCATGAATTCTGTTATGATATAGCGCACAAGTCTTGTCATCCCTGCCTACCACACCTCCAGGCATATGAACCATGAAAAGACCACCTATCCTCCGCGTGACCGCACGTCTGCACACCTGTCTTCATTTTTTGTACGCACTGCGAAAGGCGTGAAATGACTTGCCTGGCCACATCGTGCTCCACACTGACCCCATCATTATTCAGATCGTCAACTGAAGCACAGTTATGCTCTTTAACGCGTTCATGTGATGTGATAACCCTTCAAAGGGCCTTTGAGGTAGCAAGAAATAAATAAATAAAAACGTCTAAATGAAATATTGAAGCAAATCTTAAAATACACCTAGTGAAAGCTATTATAGTTGGATGGAATTCATGTTGATTCCAAAAATGATTCAGTCAAATTATATATATATATATACATAGAAAACAAATAGGTGTAGAGATCCGTCATGTGAGTGCTGAGATGAAATAAGACCCATTTCATTTTTAATTAAAGGTTTTGATCAAAGATAAAGGGAGAGCAAGGATTAAAACTTGCATGCAGGAGTTTGGTCATATGTTTACTTAAATGGGCATCACACAGCTGAACTGGTCTGATTAAATGGAAGTGAAAATAATTTGCATATTGTTAAGTTTTCTGGTTGAAAGCTCTTGGCGTTTGCTATCAAAGTTGCTCAATCAAGCAAGAAGACTGTGTAAAGCATATATCGAATGCCATTAAATGCGAAGCCTGTAGGAATATACTATGAGATGAGTCTGTGCTTGCAGCAGAAATGATGCAGACAACACAATAAGTGCCAATAGTCCCTATTTATGAATATAAATGCCCAGATTACAGTATGAATTTATCATAAATCAATATCTTTAGAACAATGTTTGCAAAGTTGCAAATCAGGTGATTTATTAAGCAGAAGAAAGTAAAAGGTACTGCACTTTTTCTGTCTATGCATTGATGTAAAGGCATAAATGCCTCACAGTTACGAGCTTTCTTTCCTATTGGAGGCATTCATTGAATTCATTTTATGTCACTTTCGCATATTGGGCGTACACACTTATACACACAGCTTATTCTTGCAAAAGAAGAGACCTCAACATGCAAGCTTTGCAGAGAAATGGTCGCCATAAATGATATTTCATGTTAATGCGCAAAGCTGGACAAAGTTATCAGGGAAAAACATTTTCCACTGTTTCCTTCTGAAAGTTGGCCGGTGTTTTCGCCTTTGTTTGCTCGTTGGAGAAAATGCTTGTGGACATATGTCTTGTGTTTTTATATTTCTGAAAGAAGAAACCTTATCAAACTGTCAGATTTTAGGCACCATCGAAGTTTCTTAAAAGCAAACAAATTCTACCCCTTAGTTGGTGCGTGATAGTCGTAGTCGCTTATACGCTATAAAACTCAACCCAAAACAACACGTACGCTACCTTGTCAGCGAGGTTTGGTCTTGATTACAGGCCATTGGATTGCGCTCAGATTTTTTTTTTTTTTACTCTGGCAGATAAATACTGAAGTCCCTGTATGTTGGGGAAAAGGAAGGTTACTTCGAACCCTTGGACAATAGACACCTTTTTTATTTTTTAAGCTACAAAACCGAGGAAGAGTGGGAGCTTCGAGAGCAAACCCAGTAAAAAAAACATTGGGAATTCCATTTGGAACCAATTGATTTTTGGACACCATTGGAAGCGCCATTACGACCAATTTGAACCAACTGAGTTGTCTCCCAGGACTTCACTGGCACTGCTTTGTGCTCACCTTTCAAAGGAATTCAAGGAGTTCAAGGGAATTGTTGTCAAAAACAATGTGAACAGAGGACCCACTACTTAGTGCTGGAAGGATTTTATATATTTGCATGTTTAAAGGCTCAAGTAGTCTTTGCATGAACACAATTAACCTGTGGGGTATGTAAATGAGGCTGGTGGACACCAAAAAAGGAGGCTGAGCGCAAAGGCACAGGCAGAAAAAACCTCGACCAACCGCCCGAAACTCAACCTATCATTCCCAGACAGGCAGCGCAAGTCGCAGCTTCTGGCAGGTCACAGCTAGGGCTGGTTGGTTGGTTGGCCTCGGATGAAATGGCACATACCCACTAAGGAAGAGTGGCCAAGACACAGGCAGTGAACAGCTGGAAAGAGGAGCATTTTTAGAGGAAGAGGAGTAGTAATGGTGTATAGGCTGACAGACTGGACGACACAACAACAATGTTCCTGTTACCTGGGAGATCAAAGACGGTACGATGACTTATGTGCAAATTGAAATGCAACACATGGGATGGTTCAGTTTTGCACTGACTGAAAGGAAGAAAAATCAAATAAATGTTTGAAAATCAGAAAAATACATTGAAAAAAATATGAATAAATAAAATCAAAATTAGCATGGGAATCGCTGAGTTTCTAGAAGAAAATTTTGAACAGCACAGCACGCAGTACTGCTGTTGCTTCTAAGCGAAGAAGCGCCAGAGGAGAACAACCGCAGTGGACACAGCTAGGCAGACCTAGCTGGTGAAACGGAATTTCTAATAGGCACCTCCTCAAAGAAGAGAAGCGGCGGCAGAACAGCAGGTAGGGATCCCCTGTCTCAGACTCTGGTACAAAATGGGCTCAGTAGAGAAACCGCCAGACCAGATCTGTGAAGGTAGAAATTTAGCAGAGGAACTCGGCATCGCAAACGCATGAAAGAGATTTACAGTCTGCGCGAGCGCCAGTCTTTGCTACTCCAAGGATGCAGAAGGTGCTGATATTGGAGATGAAGTAAGCACCGAGGCTGAAAATTCCTGGAATAAGGTATGTAACTGCGAAACCTCACCGCAGCTGTATATGCGCAGGTTGGCAGAGAGGCCCTTAATTGCTAAGAAATCGGCAACCTCATTTAACTGAATGCCCACGTGCCCCGATACCCAAAGCAACCGCACCCAATTTAGATGGAGGGGATCAGCTAGCTTAAAGTGGCATAATACCCGAGACTCAATGGGTGATGATAATGTAGAGTAAATATATAAATAGATAGTCCGTCATATAACCATGACTTGGGAAATGGTAGGATTTAATTTACGTAAGGCTAAGTTACTGCTAATAATTCGGCAAGATAAATTGAAGTCAACGGAGAGAAAAGGACCATCCCAATGAAGGGGAAAAAATGCCCACACCTGCCTTTTCACGATCCTGCGAGGCATCGGTAGCAATGAGAATATGAGAAGGAAAGGGGTGGTCCTGCAACAGAGGAAAGGGCTGCAGCTTGGCATTCGATGGGAAAATCTCATCAAATGGAATCTTGACTCAAGGAGAGACTGCACGAAACATATATCTGCGGAGTATACAAACGAGACCAGGTGGCATTTAAAAAGACTGCAGGTTGACTCAGAAATATTACACTGGAGGTGTGAAGAGGTGAGTCGCACAAATTTAAAAAAAGGTTTGACCTGTTAAAAGGCGGAACCTAGCTAATAAAGATGGAATTCGCGCCTCAAGGTGCAGGACATTAGCTACATATTTTGGAAGTCCGAAACAGAGGCGCAACGCCTCGCGCTCCAAGAGTACACCTAATTACATGGAGGAAAGACACCTAATGAGCGAGCAGGTTACTTCTCTTTTTCTTCTTTCGTTCTCTTCCCATAACGGCGCAGTTCAGGTGTCCACTGAGATATGTGACACAGATACTACGTGATTTCCTTTAATCAAAAAACCAGTTTAGCATAAAGCGCGACCAGTGCAGTGAAGCAGTCGCTTGAACACTCTGTGCCTGATAAGGGCCTTATAAACAAAATTCCTAGCCACATATGCTTCGAGTTCACGATACGTGCGTCATACGTTGTGCGTGGTGGCGTTGAGCTGGACGCATTCTAGTGTTGCGCATTCATCGCGTCGACGGAGTGAAGTTTCAATACAATGAAGAAGAATCTCCGCATATGGTTTCTATTCGCGCAGTACGCTATAGCGTCGAGAAACCATCGCACGTAAAAGTTGCGCTCCATCGGGTACGATATCGAAACAAACAGTGTCGAAATTCGGTGATTCGGTTTTGCTTTCGGTCGCTTGGAATGCACAGCTGACAGCCACTGACAACTGACAACTTTCCTTCGTCGCTAATACATAGTTCATTGAAAATTGGCTGTTCACTGCTCTTTGAGGCTAGGACAGGCACTCATTTAGAGGGAAAAAGATATTCAAACTAGACATTGTAACAGCGAAATTGAAAGAAGGGGAAAAAATTAACAATGAGGGAAGTATATGCTAGGTGACGCTAGCTCTCGGCCGATACAAAGGATAAAGACAATATCATCCATCCACCCATCCGTGGTAGCTCCACATTCTGTTTGTTTACGAGTTCGTTTTTGTGTGTTGTCAGTCTTTGAGAAGAAGTTTTGAAGAAAGAAATCCATGTGAGGATGAAGAAGAATGTGCCTACAGAGCTTCTTCGCCCGTGTGCTTTGCTTTTGCCTTTACTATGTACAGGTGAATGCCAACCTTTACCTCCCGATTCTTGGCTGATCCCCCGGTGTCGGTATGTGCCATTCTGTCAAAGGCTACAACAACGACAACTTCTTCGCCGGAGTTCTGCTGTTCCACGGCCTGCCTCTGCGTCATCTAGCCTGTCTTCAAATTTTGGTGAGGTCGTTCCGAGAGTGGGGGATTTGGCCAGGTTTTCCCCTCTTTTTGGACGTAGGTTCCAAGGCTCTGTAGGCTTTCCGCCGTGGCTATGTCTTCCCCGGGCTCAGGTCCGGTAACCTGGTTCGCCAGTTTGCCGGCTGAAAATCTGCCGCTAACGTCTTTCAGTCAAAACGGTGTCAAGCTTATCCCCGTGGCGCTGGCCCCTGTAGGAGGTGGTGTAATTAAAATAAACTCTCGAGTGATTCAGTGTCAGCTGAAGGCAGCCACCAGCCGCTATCTTGAGATTTCGGAGGTGCGACCATTTGGCATAAGAGGAATTCTGTGCAAGTCGGCTGACTTTGATTGTGTTGCCGATTTACTGCAGTGCACCTCTTTCGCCTCACTGCCGGTGAAGGTATTTTTTCCAGAGCAGCTTGCCTGCGTAAAAGGAATTATCCGCGGTGTGGATCCTTCCGCTACACCAGGGGAAATTCTTGCAGACTTTCATGACGCCGGTGTTGGCATCCTCTCAGTGTACCGCTGCAGCAGAGAGGCTGGAGGCTCTCGTACATCAACTGAGTCGGTTATTGCAACATTTGCAGAGTCCTCTTGCCCATCCGAGATCAAAGTTTGGCCTATTGTGTACCGTGTGGACCCACTACAGCCCCGTCCTTTACAGTGTATGAACTGCTGGCGGTTCGGTCACAGTGCCAAATCTTGCAAGTCCACAATGCGCTGTCGCGTTTGCGGCGGTGATCATGCACATGACATTTGCACTTCTGAGTCGCTTAGCTGCTGCCTTTGCCACTCTGATCACACAGCTGACGACCCCGCCTGCCCGAAGCGTGCCGATGAGCAGATTGTCTTGGACATTATTCAGCGTGACAGGTGCTCGCGCGCTGATGCATACGCCCGCCTTGACAGACGGCAGAGCTCATACGCAAGTATTGCCCGCTCGACCGCTACTGATGTGGACGCAGCCTTAACTAAGTCCGTTATTGCTGCGATGGAGAAGGCTGTTGCTGGCGTACTTGACCGCATGATCAGTACGTTCAGCGATGCCTTGTCCCAGGTCATTTCCTCGCAGGCTGCTTCCTCAGCTTTAGGTAACCTAACCCCGTCTGCCTGTCCTCCCTCCTCTGCAACTGCTGATAATATTCAGCCCACCACCCCTTCTGCCTCCACGTCCGTGGGTGTAAATGACTGACCAAGTCCCCCTCCCTAACGCTTGTCAGTCAGATGTTGAAAGGACTATTCCATCTCGGAAGCGTCGTGCTTCCTCTTCTCCTTTGAAATCTGACCATCCGCATAATAAGACTAAGAAAGGTTTGCCTGGAATTTCAAAGAAAACAGATGTGTTGAAAGAGGCTGTTGCGGCTTCGTTCTTAAAGCAATAATCATGGCGGGAATATCTGTTCTCCAGTGGAATTGTTGCTTTATCTAATCTTTCCCCGACTTACAGCAGCTTATACTTAAACATAGTCCAGACATCATTTTAATACAGGAATCGTGGCTCAATCCTAATCGCCCATTTGCAATTAAAAATTTCTCCGTTCTTAGACATGATCGCCCAAACGGCAGGGGTGGGGGCTTACTAACATAGATTTAAATGAAACTGTTTCATCGTGCTAAAGTGTCTCACAAAATTATGCGACCTGATTGTGAGATACTAGCAGTTGAAATAGTTATTCCGCAGTGCGCCCCTGTTACGGTGGCAAATATCTACTTCCCCACAGGTGTCCGTAGGACGGATGGGCTCGATGCGTTACTGCGCAACAACAGAGGAGTAGTTCTAGCTGGGGACTTCAATTCACATCATGTTATTTGGGGTTTCAGAACAGACTTTAGTGGGCTTTTACTTTGGTCTTGGATGTCAGCAAACGATGAGTGCTGTTACAATAGTCGTGCCATAACTTACATGAGGGCAAATTCTCGCTCAGCTATTGATTTAACATTAGCTATTAATGGTATAGCTGTATCTTCGTGGTGTACAGTTGACTGCGGTACGTCAAGTGACCACTACCCAATCACTTTCACTATTGCGTGCAGTCCAGTTAGGGTGACTGGTTCGGCACAAAAATTTATCAATACTACACTGTTCAAGAACCTTTTAGGTGAGGCCCTCTCGGCTGTTGCCCCCTCCGATAAATATGACGGGGGTCCTCAAGTATTAAATTCCGTGTTAGACTTGTCAAAGGAAAGCCGCATGGAAGAGTCTAATGCATAACCAGTGCCCAAAGAACTGGATAAATTACAAATTCTTTGGAGCCTCTTTTAAAAAAACAATCTAAGGCTAAGGATGATTACAATGCCAGTCTGAACACCTATTTGTCTAACCCTGTCAACCAGAAGTCTCTCTATAGATTCATGGAACATACTAATGTGCTGCCTTCCTCTCATATGTCTCAGTCCACAGTACTGCCACCTCCGGACGAAAAAGATAAACAAGAGTCCATAGCTCAAAACCCTGCTGTGCGTTTTCGTGCTCGCACTACCTTTCCATCAACCCCGTTTCATTTGGGTGGAGACTTCACTAAGGTGTCTGTATCTGATTTAGCGTCTGTAGTTAATTGCCTGCAACCGGCTGCCCCTGAGATTGACGGAGTAACAGTTGGCATGCTGAAAATCCTAATGCGAGACTTTGCCCCGTACCTCTTGCAGATTGTGAACTGGTCTTTGGAAAAAGCCTGGGTTCCTCAAATTTGGAAAACAGTGAAAATTTTTTTATTGCTGAAAGAGCAGGGGAAGGGTTTTGATCTCAACAATATTGGGCCGATTGCTCTCACATCAAATTTGGTTAAGCTTGTAGAGCGGGTAGTCTTCAGCCGCCTCACGAGTCATATTCTGAGTCTTCAAGGATTTAGCGAGGCTCAGATTGGTTTCCGCCGGGGGTGTTCGATTTGGACCGCGCACATAATCTTGGAGAGCCGTATTAAGGTTGCTATGAGGCAAATTGAGGTATCAGCTCTGGTTACTTTAGATATTGCAAAGGCTTACTACAGCGTTGAACACAGCATTTTGCTTCATAAACTGGCTAATGTACAACCTCCTTTGTACCTCTTTGTGTGGATAAGAGAGTTCTTAAGGAATAGAGCATTCTTTTGTTCTAAGGGTATGTTAACTTCTACAACATGCACCCAGTCTAGAGGTGTCCCACAGGGCTCTGTTCTTTCACCGTTATTGTTTAACATACTAATGCCTGATATCCCTATTCACCCAGCCGTCAAAGTTTATGTGTATGCAGATGATATTGCTTTTTTCGCTTCTGCCAAAGACATTCATATCCTGTACCAATTACTGCAAGAGTATTTAAATGCTCTGGAAGTTTGGCTAGACAGCCTGAAGTTAACTTAAAATGTCAACAAGTGTGCAGTCCTTGTTTTCCCACAGGCAACTCTTCTTTACATCTCTCTGTCGTATCAATTGTAGGGTCTGCTCGCGGGCAGCTCAAATCCCGCGCCGCTCACCGCGGGTAGCCTCGGACCCTTCTTCCCGAGTGGTGGGGCGGGGGGAGCGAGGCTAGGCGAGGAAGCCTTCTTAAGGCGCAACCGCCAAGGCTGGCTCTCTTTTGGACCAGCGCTTTTGGACACCTGCCCTGCCAGATGACCACCTGACCCTGCTGCCCCAACGACGACCGACCCCCCTGCAATGTGAGATAAAACCTTTTTGTACAAAGACCTGCCTGAGTCACTGCCTGTGCGTCCCCGCGCAGAGGAATCGCCCACAAATAATGGCGCCCAGTATGCGGCTTTAATTAACACCTTGTGGACGATTTCTCTGCTGATTTTGGGACGTGCAGCCAGACTCGTGGCAGGCCCTCTTTGTTCGGGGCCACGCCGGACCGCTAGGGTTAAGAAGCGGGTCAGGCGGAATGTTCGCGGGGTAGCGACTTGTGCAGTGTTTTGAATTTGTTAGAGGTTTTGTGTTATTTATGTAGTTTTCGGGCGTTTTCTGTTGTGTATTTCCGTGTGTTTGTAGATAGATTGTTGTGTATATGAATGTTCTTGTTGCCATGAGCAGTTAGCCGGTGCGGCCGGACAGTTAGTGCGAACTATGCCTCCCAAAAAGGATGTTTCAGCCACGGCTTTGGATGGCGGGGCAGCCGGTAGTGAGACGCGTCGGCCGTAATAGGGCAGGTGACTGAGATGTTTGCCGCATTAGCCCGTCAGCTCGGTTCAGTGGCTGGCGCCAGCCAGGCCGCAGCATCGGTAGCATCAGCGACAACACCGCGCCCGCGGATAAATATGGAGGTCCCCTCCTTTTCCGGGTACACGGACGCGAAATCAGTCAACGAGTTTTTACTACAACTCGACGACTACCAGACGGCTCTGGGCGCCCCAGATGACGTGATGCTAGGGCAAGTCCTGCCTGTAGCACTCGTCGAGAGCGCGGCGCGATGGAGGCGCTGCCAGCCGACTTTCCATTCGATGGCGGACTTCAAAGACTGTTTCCGCGCCGAGTTCTTGCCGCGTGATTATGAACGCCGGATGCTGGAGGAGCTCGCGTTGCGCACCCAACACCCAGAGGGAAGCCTCCTCGAGTACGTACGCGCAATGCAAGAGCTGTACAAGAGGACCGACCGAGATCAGGTTGCGCGTGTGATCAGGCAGTGCCATGCACGCTTCAAGCCGTATCTGCGGGGCCGCAGTTTTACAAACCTCGAGGCCCTAGCGCAGGAGGCCAAGACCGTGCAGGTGGATTTACTGGCCGAACTGCGCTACCAGCCGCCCCCCAGGCCAGCCGAATCGCTAGAACCGGGATGCGCATGGGATGGAGGCCGAGAATACGCGATGAGGGCTTGGCGCGCCGAGGTAATGGCCATGGAAAGGCAGGCGGAACCCCCTGTTGTCCCTCGAGCGCTGGACCCTTACGCGTTCGAGCAGCGGCGTCGTGCCGGCCTCACAGGCCGCGCGCCGAGCGAGCGTCAGGAAGGCGCGGAGAAAGGGGAGAGTTGCCCCCAACCGCTTCGTGGAACGAGGGGTCCTCCGTCCACACGGCGGGTGAACAACCGGCTTTGCTGGAATTGCAACCAGCCCGGCCACATGGCACGCGAGTGCCAAGCTAGGCGTATGCAGGGAAACGCCAGGCGCTGGTGGTGATGTCTGGTGGCATCGGCCTTTCACCGTCAGCGGGAGAATTTCATGGTTGTCAAGGCGCTAGTCAGGAAAAGAACTCCCGCGCCGGCGACGGGGAGGCCTTTGTCCCGCTCGCCTGTAGAGCTCAGGGAGTCGTTCCGCGCTCAAGCCCATTTATGCTAGTGCGGTTAGCGGGTCGATGCTACTCTGCACTCGTAGACACGGGCTCAACGCTGTCACTGGTCGGTGATGAGGTGTACGAGGCCTGCCGGATAGGTAACATCCGTGTGAGACCGGCCGAAACCCCGTTAAGCTTAGCAGCTGGGGCGGCAAAGGCAAAGGGAGCAGTGCGTCTTACGATGCGCTTTGACGGCAGAAAGCGGAGACATCGCTTCGTCTATCTGCCTGGCTTGTCGATACCAGTAATTCTGGGAAGGGATTTTCTCTCGAGCGAAGGCATTGTGCTCGACATGGGGGAGAATGGCTATCGTTACAGCCAGCTCGCCCCCCTCATTCCCTTCGAAAGCGCACCCTTGCCCGGCTGTCCTGCACAAAAGGCGGTTGTCCACGCCTGTGCGACAGAAAGGCAGGGGAGCTCCCTCGAGATGCTGAGAGACGGTGGCCCGTTAGAAGCGATTATTGAGTCTTTCTCAGGACCCAGTAGTCAGCGCCGAAGGCTCGCGGAAACTTTACTCCCGTTTTTGGATTGCTTCACGGAGAAACCGGGCAGAACCGACCTGCTTCAGCGCGAGATTCAGACGGGTGATGCGCGCCCTTTCAGGTGTAACCCGAGGCCGTTAAATGCACATAAGAGGCAGCTTCTCGACTGTGCCCTTGACGAGATGATTGACACCGGTGCGGTGAGACCCTCACAAAGTCCCCGGGCGTCACCAGTGGTTCTAGCACCGAAGAAAGATGGATCGGTCAGGCTGTGTGTTGATTATCGTAAGCTCAACTCACTGACGCCTACGGTTGCGTACCCTTTTCAGTCGATCGAGGCTGTGATGTACGCGTTAGGGAACGCGAGGTTCTTCACAGTCCTAGGTGCTAGCAGAGGGTACCTGCAGATTGAGTTGGCCGAAGGTGACATTGAGAAAACCGCATTCACCTGCCACCGCGGGCTCTTCGAATTTACTCGACTCCCGTTTGGTTTGTCTAACGCCCCGAGCACGTTCATGCGACTGGTGGACATCGTGCTGGGCGACGCAAGGTTCAACTACGTTATGGCGTACCTCGATGACGTTGTGATATTCTCATAGTCGTTCGAGGAGCACCTCATTCACCTGAATTCCGTTCTCGACAGAATGAGACGTGCCGGTCTGACCATCAATCCAAAAGAAAGTGCAGTTGGCATCGAAGAGAGTGAACCTCTTGGGCTTTGTCGTGGATGATGGCGCACTGAGACCGAATGATGACAAACTGCAGGCAGTTCTGAACTGCCCCTGCCCCATGGATGTGAAAAGCTTGCAGAGGTTTTTGGGGATGGTTGCGTTCTACAGGCAATTCATCCCGCGCTGTTCGGAGCTTGCAAGGCCGCTGAACCTGCTGTTGCGTAAAGGCTCGAAGTGGGTCTGGGGCAAGGAACAGAGTGACGCATTTGTTGCCTTGGCTCGCGCAATAGCGAATACCGCTAGTCTGCGCCTCCCCGACCTGAACAAGCAGTTTGTCTTGCAGACAGACGCTAGTGACTACGGTGTTGGAGCTGTTTTGTTGCAGGAACACGTCTTGCAGACAGACGCTAGTGACTACGGTGTTGGAGCTGTTTTGTTGCAGGAACACGAGGGCAAACTGCGCCCTGTCGCGTTCGCTAGTTGCACGCTCACATTGGCGGAGCGGAATTACTCCATGACCGAAAAGGAATACCTGGCGATCATGTTCGCATTGTCGAAGTTCGACATGTACCTAGACGGAGCGGTCTTCACCGTGCAGACAGATCATCAGGCATTGTCTTGGTTAAAGAGGCTCAAGAACCCCGCAGGTAGACTCGCGAGATGGGCGCTGACGTTGCAACGTTACGCATACGCCATCGAGTACCGCCGGGGCAGCTTGAACAAGGTGGCCGATGCTTTATCTGGCTGGCGGAAGGCTGGCGGAAGCGCTTCAGAGGCGCAGCCCAGCTTTGTAGAAAGCGGCGTCACAGCTGTTGGAGAGGAGAAGAGGGCGGACGGGAGTGTTTCGCCCGGTTTGGCGAAAGAGCAGACGGACAAAGTTCCCGCACGGTGCTGTGAGAGAAGGGCAGCACAGCAGCTCGTGGCGGCGACCGCTCGCCTGCCAAGGAGCGAGGCAGAAAGAAATCTGTCTTGGGGAGTAGCGGTCAGTAGAGAAGAGCTGATTGAGGCCCAGAAAGCAGACGGTCTTTGCCAGCGGGTGCTGAAGGAGCTTGCGAGCAGCACAGCTTGCACCGGGAACGCTGAGGGCAAGTACGACGCGTATCTGCTGGGCGATGATGGCTTGCTGCTCCGCTACATCCCCCAATTTGACGAGGAAGAGGCGATAGCATCCCCTTTCCGAGTCGTGGTCCCGAGAAGGTTGCGGAAACGGTTCCTGCAGTACTTCCATGACTCAGTTACTCAGCGCTGGCAGGCCATGGCAGCGGCAGTAAGACTTACGACAAGTTATGTCGTGTCGCGACCTGGCCAGGCATGAGAAAGGATGTGGTGGGATACGCCCGTACCTGCCCGGTATGCCAGGTAGCCAAGCCTCGGGCGGGCAAGCCCGCTGGCATGATGACGGCGGTAGTTAGCAACTACCCGTGACAAGTGGTCGCGTGCGATATCATGGGACCCCTCCCTCGGTCCGCGCGCGGAAACCAATTCATCCTGGTAATAACGGACCACTATTCCAAGTGGGCTGAGGTTTTCCCCCCTTAGGAAGCTTGTGTCGGAACGAATTTGGGGAAAACTGTTGGAGACTTTCACTCGTTTCGGTTTCCCTTCCGACCTGATTACAGACAATGCTTCTTATTTCACAAGCAACGTCTTTGTAGACTCTTGTCGGGCGCTTCAAATCCGCCACAGGAGAACGAGTCCCTACCACGCTCAAAGTAACATAACCGAGCGGGTGAATCGAAATCTGAAGAGCATGCTGGTCGCGACGACCGAGCAGCTCAGAGATTGGGACGCGCGGCTGTCCGAACTGGCGTTCGCTAAAAGGACAACCGTGAACAGGTCAGTGGACATTACACCAGCTTACCTGAATTTTGGGGGAGAGATCGCTTTTCCGCTAGAGAATGCCCTACTCGACGCGGCGGGGCCTGCGCCCCCTCCGCTTTCGCAGTACGCGGCAAGGCTCCGGGAGCGCCTGGAGGCAGCGCAGCGCGCAGCCCGCGAAAACCTCGATGTCGCGCACATGAAGCAGGCGGATCAGTACAACAAAGGTCGCCGTCACGTCGTTTTCAACACGGGCGACTTAGTACTCAAGAGAATGCACCCACTTGGTAACGCAGCGCGCGGTTTCGCCGCTTCGCTAGCGCACAAGTGGGCTGGGCCGTACAAAGTTACGGCACGGACTACGCCGCTCACCTACCAGCTGCGGTTGTTGACAAACGGCGAAACCGCCGGTCCGGTGCATGTTGCTGATTTGAAGGCTTTCCACCTTCGCAAGGACGATGGCTGCGAAGCGGTGGAAAATCAGCGCGATGCGGCGATCTCACCCCCGGGAGGACGAGCAGGTAGCGGTGCGGTTCGCAACCGACGCTACAACCTGAGGACCAGGTAGCACCCGTGTCTCTCGATTAATAATCACTCGCATTGCTCTCGCCCTCTCAACATGCCTTCTAGGAAGCTCCAGCGGACCGACACCCGGGGCTCGGACTTCGGAAGGGATGGCAGACCACCGTCGAACGGTGGCCGCCATCAGGGCGCCGCCACCCGGCCGGCGGCAAGAGCCATGCGAGTGGCGCCGGTTCCATAGCCGCGGTGGCCCCCACCGCCAGTCTGACTGCGCGCCTGACCACTGGAGAGCACCTCCCAGTGGTGCAGGACAACGCAAGAGGGCCAGGGACGATCAAGAGCAGGGCCCCCCTCAGCACCCAGCCGGTGCTCCGGCCGCCGAGCAGCCACAACCCAAGCGGCCCATTGTCCTGCGGCACGTGGCCACCTGGACCACGGTCGCCAATGGAGCGGCCGTCTCTTACTGCGTGCGGTCCAGGTGGCGGGACCAGGCGCAGCCCCTTCGCGGCGGTGACCTCCAGGAAGTGCCGCTGCCTTTCCGCGGCCTGACCCTGGAGGAGAGGGACCAGGAGCCCCCGGCCGTGTATACTGACGAGGAGCGGGCCGGCCTGTGTTCCCTCTGCGGCACACTTGTTGTGCACCGGCCCTGCCACGAGGCCGGTGCGCTGCATAGACCGCGCAGGGAGGCGGCAGAGAAGCGCTTGGCGGCTGCAGCACCTTCCCCCGCTGCGCCACTGCAGAGGGGCAGCCCGGAGGAGGCGGCCCTCCGCATGCTCCAGTCCAGCCGCCCAGACCTGCTGTCCCCGGTGGCCGAGGAGCTTTGCAGGGCGCTGCCGGCAGGGCCCCCAGTGGAGCCGTGCGCCTCGCTCCCCCAGGCGGCTCGTGAGGAGCCCATCCAGCTAGCGGTGAGCGGCCCCCCGGCGAGCTCCCCTCCCCCCTGCGACGACACCATGGATAACGACCCGGACCCGGAGGTCATCGAACGCCTGCTGGCGGACCCCGGGACGGACTTTTGAGTGGGGGGGGGGGGGGGGGGAGATGTAGGGTCTGCTCGCGTGCAGCTCAAATCCCGCGCCGCTCACCGCGGGTAGCCTCGGACCCTTCTTCCCGAGTGGTGGGGCGGGGGGAGCGAGGCTAGGCGAGGAAGCCTTCTTAAGGCGCGACCGCCAAGGCTGGCTCTCTCTTTTTTGGACCAGCGCTTTTGGACACCTGCCCACCCAGAGGACCACCTGACCCCGCTGCCCCAACGACGACCGACCCCCCTGCAATGTGAGATAAAACCTTTTTGTACAAAGACCTGCCTCGAGTCACTGCCTGTGTGTCCCCGTGCAGAGGAATCGCTCACACACTCTATCCTGATCCCGCAAGTTGATTCAACAAAATACTTGGGTATAATATATGACCCGCATTTAGACTGGTGGCCACACATTAGAAGCATTGTGCTTAAGGGTGAGCGTGCCCTTGGCCGGTTGGTGAGGATCAGCAACAAAAAATTCGCTATGCGACCGGACACTCTACTCCTTCTTTATAAGACCTATGTATGGGCAATCCTTGAATTCGGCTCCGTTCTCTTTTCTGGGTGCCCAAAGTACAAGCGTGAACCCCTGTTTGTTATGGAGCGACGCGCTCTGCGCCTTTGCTTAGGTCTGCCTAAATCAGTAGCTAATGCTGTGTTGTACTTGGAGGTGCGGATACCTGATCTCAATTCGCGTTTTTGAGCTTATCACTGTGCGGACATTTTTAAGGTCTTTGGAGCCTGTTCCTGGGTTGGTTAACCCTATATTTACAATGAACCCAACTCTCTTCTTTGGTACTCCCTGCCCTCGGTATAAGCTCCCTCAGGTGGTGCTCACGAACTCCCTGCTGTCAAATATTTCTGTGTCAATGAGATCTTTAGTACTAGTCAACCACAGGTGGGCTGATACGGCAGTCTTCTTTGACAACACCCTCCCAAGGAATGGTAAAAACCTGCCTGCCATTGTGTTAAATGGGCTTATAGAGGGATAGAGGAGTACCTAGACAATTTCCCTAACCATACTGCCGTTTATACAGATGCCGCCAAGCAAAATGAAAGGGCAGCTATTGGCATTTACTCAGGGGCTCTTGATTGGAGCTACTCATTTCGGGCCCCAGACTATAGCCCTATTTTTGTAGCTGAGTTTCTGGCCATGGAGTTGGCCTTAATAAGGATTCCCTGCAGTATCACTCAGGTCATTATACTCTCAGAAAACCTTTGTTTTGACAGCGCTCGAAAACTCGAGGGATACTCCTTTGAGCCGTTCTCTTCAATTTTTTATTCCTCCACATGTTACATAAGTACGCTTTCACTGGGTCCCTGGGCACTGTGGCATTGTTTCTAATGAGAGGGCTGATTTTTTAGCTAAGTCTGCCCTTGATGGACCTATTGTCTCTTTCATTCCAAATACTGTTTACTTGACTCTAGCACGCTTTCAGCGATTCCAGCGTCCCCACTCCTTGAGCCATGAGCCTCTCCTTGCTGCAGCGGATTTTCAACACCTGGCATTTCCTTGGAGTGTGCGGATGTGCAGTTCAAGGCAATGTGAGGTGTCCATGACGCTTTTGTGCTGCAGGATACCGCGGCTAAATCTTTATTTATACTGATCGGGGCTTTCGATATCCAACCTTTGTGAGTCTTGTGGCGAAATTGAGTCTATAGAACATTTTTTCCTCTCCTGCCGTCGGCTCGCTCCTCTCCGTAGAATTTCCTTGGAGATCCCCCTCGCTCGGCTCGGGCTTCCTCGATCTATTCCGATTCTCCTATCCTTCGGGGCAAGCGCCAAGGGATATGCCCTGAAAGCAGTGTTTGATTCTATTCACGGTTATATAATTTCATCTGGTAGATTCCTGTGCTCGAATGTGAATTCACTACTTGTCCTTCTCCGTATTTTTTGTTTTGTACAAAGTCTAGCTTTGTGTCCCAAAATTATCAAAATACTCCATTCCCTGTACATGAGTGCGTTTGTATCCGCTATACACCCTGGCCAATCCCCCGCCGTGGGTATGTGCCATTAAGCCTGAGGACATCACCATCATCATCATCTACAGAGCAAGGGTAACTTCGTATGACCCGGTGAACATCACTTTTGCGGCGTGCGCTAGTGAAGGCATGGTCCGTCTTTGTGCGCGCGTTCCCAAATGTCACCTCGCAGTTACGAAAGATTCGGGCTTATTAGCGCCTTTACCAGTAACGTGAAAGCCGCAGAAGTGTATAACCGCAATGCCAGACAAATTTTCTTCAGTGCAACTTGCCGGAGTTATGACTTTAAACCTGCCACTTCAACACTTGCAACTTCGGGCAAGTAGATGCAATGAATTGCAAAGCTGTAATTGGCGTTGATTTATTTAAATTCATTAGGTGTGTATCTTCAGCCGTGACCATCTCACTGAATCGATCGCCAGTGAACGTCTATTTCTCATGTAGCAGGTTCTTGGAGAAAGCGCGCACGTTCGCATTTCTTCTCAAATGTCTGTGTTCTGTCATCGTAATCGCAGAGGAAATGCAACAGTCAGTTATTTTTCAGTCTAGAGCTTTGCGGTAAAAAGGCTGATGATTTATGAATTCGGTGGCTATTTTTGTGTGATAGCCGTTCGTGGTGCATTATGGTGACTTTTGGAAGCTGGTGAACCTCATCCCGATGGCGGTACCTGTAACCAGCAGTTTACGCCCAAAACTGGTACAAACAGCTTCTAGTTATGGCATATCAACAGGCTTTTTTTTTGTATTCAGAAGTAGTCTCCTTGGCCTGCAAGTATAAAATCCCTTTTTCCGCATCCTATTATAGCTGCTACACAGGAATGAAAAATGCATGATGCCCTCCAGTTCCAATGAATGGTCTACTTTAAAGAGCAGGACTACATGCCGTAGCCATATCGAACAATGCTGGTGTCGTTTGTGTGTGTTTTGTGCCTTTTTTGTGTGTTCTCAGTTTTGCAGGCATTGGAGAAGCACCAGAGCCAGGGGAAGAACATTCCAGAGGAAGAACTGCAGCCAGTCTGTGCCGACCCATAGCTTGATGCTGCTGTCCGGTAAAACATTGTATTGCGGGACCTGTCTTTGTACCGTGCACCAAGAGATCTCCCCTAGATAAATGGATAACTGTTGGCATCCTTTTTACATTAGGCCGGTGGCGAGTGCCACCTCGCCTAGAAAGTTAATGGGGTTCATTGTTTTCTTCTACTGGCTGTTTTTTTTTTTTTTGAGCTTTGATTAATCCTTGTCTGTTTATTTTTTTCCCATTCAAAGCTGTCATTTCTATTTTACCCTATATTCCTTCGATTTCTGTGAAGTGTTGTACAATTTTTTCATTCTGCTCTTTCTTGGTGTCTGATGGCTCATTTGCCATTGTGTGTTTTGTGAGAGTTCCTTGCAACTTACGCACTATCTCCTCTAGGTTCACAAATTGTTGCCTTTCTTAGTTGTGGTAAAGCCTCTTGTTCTAGCCATCGTTTTATTTATTTCATATCGGCGTTTTTGTTTGTTATTTGGCATAATATTTGTGCTTGGAAGTTTCAGGTGAAAAAATTGCTTAAAAGTAAGCCAGTGGTTATTTTTGCAGTGCAGTTGGATATTCAGCTTGAAATCACAACTGAAGCATTCTTTTTCTGGTTGAGTATATCCCAGTTTGGTAGCGCACATGTTTCTCGCTTCTCAGATTGAAAATGCTGTATTGAATTTGTACTGGATGGTTGTATTGCATGACTATTGCGATATGTTTAGTTTAATTGTGCCTTCAAAGGGTCAGTGGAGGTCTCTTCCTGACCTACGTACTGTGTTTCCAGATGTCACGACAGCGACCACTATTCAACAGCCACAAACTTAGTCATGTGGCGTCGCAAATCAAAATTTTCCGGTGTCAAGGCATAGTGTTGGACTATAAGCTTGCAGTTGGTCGATGTCATGGTAAAAATTCTCAATGTTGGACGCGGTGCATTATCCCGTGACGTCCCTGCGGCCTCATGTGTGGCCAGAACGCATGACCAGTTTCTTATCTTCTTATCTGCTGCCTGTTTAAGTAATCTGGTCATGCTTTTTCGCCTTGCATATGTGTGGCTAAAGAGAACCAAATTAAGGCTCCCGAACGCATATTCTTGGTGTGATGCTCTTTGATTTAGGTTTGTACACTGATGTTTCAGTTACATGTTTAAAGTTGCGTGGGCCACATTTTTAAGCACAGTGCTGGTCATTTCTATATTGCCTTTGCGCCAAAACTCTCAGCAGCATGGAGGAACTCGGACAAAGCTACCAGCTCATTACTGCACTCATGTAAACTAGCTACGGGTGTCGGAGAAAATGCAGTCTTCCTTGCTTCTCCGGTATCCTCTTCTTCGGTCGCTCACAGAAGTCGCCGGTTTGCCTCGCCCTCAGGTGTCCTTGATTGGGGCAGCAGATCATTCCTCCTCTCCGCTGTTTTAAAAAATTAAGGAAAGAACAACTAAGCATGCACTGTCGTTGCGAAAAAACAGATCATAATATGAGCCTAAGCACGGACTTGCTCACGACTTGCATCATGACCTGAATGTGAGTTCGGACTCACTGATGATTCATATCATCATCTGAATATGAGCCTGAGTGAGTCTTCTCATTACTCAGTCTGCTGATCTAGGACTGCATTATATGTATTCCATACACAAAGCATATAAACAATGCTATGTGGCATTAGAGACTACTTCTTACACTGCTACGCTCTGTTTAAAATAGCAGGCATGAGGTGCAGTATTAGGAGGACACAGAGTAAGAACCTTTCAATGCAACCTGCTGCTATGAACATATGTAGAACAAAGAAGATGACAGAATGGATAGTCAGACGTGGATTTTGTGCGTTCTCGTTTCTTTGTGCTTTGCCATACACATTGCAGGCACAGATTCCGCTGCTTGCGGCATTTTTGCTTGTTTTATAGTGACTCTTAGTTGTTCTCCGTTATTTTGCAGGCTGTTCCTGATAGGCCTATGTGTACAAGGTTCTAGAGGAAGAAACCTTCGATGCCACGCCTGCCAGCTTTCCATGACTCCATTGCATGATGCTCATAAGCTAGAAGATTGCTTGTGCAGTGATCCCAGTGCACTGTGTTTATGCACAAAGTGAGATGGAAGCGTTTTTAATGATTTTGCTGGAATTACAGGGATTTAAATAATAAGGAACATGGGGACCGCCCTCAAAACAAATATTCGTTTTGTGAACTCATTTCAAAAATAATTATTTTCATAGGAATGGCATTTGGCTTTGGATAGAGAGGGAATAAGGGAATAAAAATAGGCACAAATTTCTTTCTTCTGCTTAGCTCAAAAGTCGTGTAGCTGAAATCATTGGTGTGCAATGGTTGAACAGTTTAAATTAAGCTCTCAGTGGAATTCCCATATCAGTCGGGGTATTAGCAGAACACCTGACCACATAGAGCAATTGAGTAAAGCCTGCAACGTGTGTACTGTTGTTGGACAATTAGTAGTATTAGTAGAATCACATTATTTGGTCACTTAGAGGCTGAATGGCCATGGGGCATTCCTGATGTTAATGGGTCAGATTGGCATATGTTTTAAGGCAGTTATAGCATTCCAAATATGTTGCACATTTTTGTAAGAAAGTCTGTGCCGGTGTCAGTAGGACATCGCATGTCCCTTCTTCAAGTAACTTTGTGACACGGAGAACTGAAAAAAAAAAACAAGCATCTGGGGCGCACCCTTAACAAAGGAGTCCCATTGATTCCGAAATATTATGCTCAATCAAAAATATACATGGCAGAAAATGATCCCTTTAGTTTTGGTGCAAAATTTGGTGGATCAACCCCATCCTGTTTTCCGGAGATCAAAGCAAGGTCACCTCTCGGGTGATGGTCATTGTGAAGAACTTAATGAGTGACATCGCCTGTCAGCACGAAAGGCATTTATGCTGGTACTTGTGTGATTGTTCTGTTATGTGGACGAAATGATTTTTTTCATTTATACAGTATTTAATTTTTCAATCGAAGCAGAAACCTCAATGATGAAAACTGCATGCTTTGGAACTTGTAGCATTTCGTGCCGCTGGGTATGGCACATCAATCTTTTTCCTGATTCTTGTGCTGTATGGCCTCAAATATGCGATCGGTTGCTTACGTAATTCGATGCAACTCCACCACTCTGCACACCTGGTTGGGGCTTTGTGATGACTGTAGCTCTGCAAAATCTGTGCTGTATCATGTGGTGAATTTTATATTCTATTGTATTTGCCGCTGTTTACTGGTTCATGGGTGTCCTTTTGGGTTTGCTGAAGAGTGCAGTATTATTCTTTGTTGTCGGTCACAATTAAGTGACTGACCTCACTTTGTCATTGCATATTGCATTACTGACTCTGTCCAAGCTATATCCATTGCTGCGTTCATGTAAACTGTATTCTGACACCGTTCATTTTGGCTGTATGGAGCGTACTATGACAATGTTTATTCTAGTTTTTTGACAATACTGAATGTTGATCTGCACGCATGGAATTCATCGTGTATGGATTTCATTTCATGATGGTGGTACTAGCTTTTATTTTTCTTTAAGGTGAAAATTCTTTTGTTATAATGCAAAGCTTTTTAAAAAACTTCCTTGTGTTTTTGTTAACCTGTGTGCTGTAGTGATGCTATGCACTATTGTGCAATACAGCGCTAGTTTTATGAGTTTTACTGACCCCCATTGTTCTTTTTTAGTTTTGCCTGACTGGTTCCCTTGCATCATGAAATGTCCGTAAAACGATTGTAGTGCTGCTGTGATTTCTCCTCAAAATAATGCAACAACTGATGACAAGTCGCACCTCTACTCGCTGTTTCTCGCCACATTCACTCTCCCTGCAATGGTGGTCTAGTCATTGGAGTGTGCGTCTTGCACGTAGGATGTGCTGGGTTGGATTCCCTGTGCCACTAGGTAGCCACCGGTGGTACAATACGCAAGCTTCCCCCCTGGCTTCTGCTGGGGTTAATGCCTGGAAGTGGGTCTTAGACTTCCCCTGGTGTTGATGATGGTCCCTTATACCACGATGCATCGTGAGCTCTCACTCGTTATTGTCCAATGAACTCACCTGATCAGCACGTTCTCAGGGATGGACTTCTTCCGTGCTGTCTATGGTGTTCGAATATCTGGCCACCTTAAACCTTTCAGAGCAGCGCATTGAGAAACTTCCGTCACGGTTGTTTCCTCCTTTTTTTCGCCCTGATTTCTTTTCCCGAGATTTGAGATGTGGGTGTCTCAAAAGTAAATATGGTATGCTCTAACTGCACTTAAGACCGAGTAGTGTGCAGTTTCAGACGTGCTTCTACTTGATTAGTTGCACTCTTAGAGAATGTGGAGGCGGAATATTATGTTGGGCACATTGGCAACATTCGTGGGCAGCTGTAACCTGGGCGTTTTTATGAGTAACTATGCTCTGAAAGTCTTTTTTTTTTCCCTGTGCGCAGTACAGCGGGTGTAAAAGGTTCATTAAAAGATGAGTGCTCTGTCAATGTGTTGTGTTATTAAGGATAACTGACACTCATTAGTTCTTAAGCCTGTGTAGGCAGACATTTACTGCCCTTCTTTTGAAGCCAGAAATTGTGCAAGTTCATTCGTCGATGTAATGGCTGTTGGCATGGTGCCGGTAAGCCTATAAATTTGAAGGCAATAGTCAGTTTTTCGTAAGCATAAGTATAGTAGTCATCTGCATGGAGAATTGAAAGTCGGGAATGTTTGCTTTGGAACTCGCTTCTTTTCAAGTTCGCCCTACTGTATTTACACAACCTGGGAAAGCTGTTTTACGAGTGTGTATTCCATATTCACCGCCTCATGCAGATAACACCGCTTGAGCATTTGCACTCGTAATCTTTTGTGTTAATGGATACAATCTGGCTTTCACATGCAGGTTTGAGCTCCGGGGACCACAAACGTGGTGTACTTTCATGGCAGAACTCACCAGGTTAGAATCTGCAGTTTTTCTCCCTATATGCTTTCGTGAAGGTTGTCTTTCAAAGAGCAGTTTGTAGGGTATGGAAGCTGTAGTTTAATGAACTGTGATGATTGATGATGATATGGGCCTTCGATATTCTGGAAAGTTGTTTTCTGTGATATGTCAACTATGCTCATGGAACTAGGACCGATATGGGTTCTGTTCATTGCAGCAAGAAATTGTAGAGGAGACCAAGCCCCCCTGAGGCTTTATAGCCTTTAGCCTTTTCCTCCTGTTAGACACGGTCTGAGTAGCAAATAAAAGGAAAAAAAATGGCATTGTGCATGGGGCTAAGCATAGCTGACTGCCACTTGTTTTGCTATGAAGCCCACCTGTGACTGCAGAGACATCTTGACTGCATAGACATCTTGTTTCAGGCCTGAGTTCTCTTTTGCAGATCTGTTAAATAAAAGTTTTGATAGACATATGCAGCTTTTGATGAGTGTGTCCCCTGCATTAAACTTTTCTTTCTAATTCTTGGTGAATTGTGGATTGTTGCTTCAGGCATTTCATTTGAAGTACTCTCCTTGTGCAACGCAGGTTCAGTCGTCACACAGAGCGACCATGGCACACCTCCTGTGCAAGATTCAACCAGTGAAAAGCACCCTGTGGGCCACTGCATGGAATCTGCTCCTTCTGGCATGGATAATGACTCGGGTAATCCCACAGGAAATAAGGTTTACAAATGCACCCACTGCAGCAAGGGATTCAGCGGAAGATCCCATCTAGTGCAGCATCTCAGAGTCCATACAGGTGACCAGCCATACTATTGTAAGGACTGTGGAAATAGCTTTGCACAACAGGCCCATCTAATTAGACACCAGCGCACTCACACAGGCGAGCGACCTTACCATTGTGACGATTGTGGTCGCAGCTTTGCAATGAAGGCCCATCTGGAGGGACACCAGCGCACTCATACAGGTGAACGTCCTTACCATTGCGACCACTGTGGTAGCAGCTTTGCACAAAAGTTCACCCTACGGCAACACCAGCGCACTCACACAGGTGAGCAGCCATACCGTTGGGATGAATGTGGCAGCAGCTTTGCACAGAGGAGCATCCTGGTGAAACACATCCGTACCCACACGGGTGAAAAGCCGTATCGGTGCGAGCTTTGCCCCATGGCATTTGCAGTACCTTCAGGTCTTGCGAGGCATGTGAGATCCCATAAGGGTGAAAAGCCCTACCAATGTGACCTGTGCGAAAAGAGTTTCATCCAGAGCGATAATTTGAAACGGCACAAAAAGGCGATTCACAAAGAGTAGCACTGGTTCGTGATGCCTTTAGTCAAAATGTGTTTCTAGCTGCCATTTTGTATGCATGCTAATGATGGTTGGTTGGTTTATGGGGTTTAACGTCCCAAAGCGACTGAGGCTATGAGAGACGCCGTAGTGGAGGGCTCCGGAAATTTAGACCACCTGGGGTTCTTTAACGTGCACTGACATCGCACAGTACAGGGGCCTCGAATTTCTCCTCCAAAGAAATTCAACCGCCGCGGCCAGGATCGAACCCGCGTCTTTCGGGCCAGCAGCCGAGCACCATAGCCACTGAGCCACCGCGGCGGCTTGCAAGCTAACGAGATTCTAGCTTAATGCCCTATGAAAGGTGCTGGTAGCTAACCTGCATCATTAAATACCTTTGTAAGCTTTGTTCACTTTGAGGGAGTTTTCAGAAAACAACGTTCGCTGTTCCCTTAGGCTACACATTCCCGCTAAGTATTTCCAGAACTCTGAGAGTCAGCATGCTGTGCTCGCAAACGTGCACGGATGGAAATGAAATCACTGTCATACCTGTATGACATCACTTCTTGTTGGAGAGTGCCTTTCAAAAACTTGATATCCAATGTTTATCGCTGCTGGGAGTTGTCAGGCTGCCTCAGTGAAGAAATTTTGTGGTGCAAAAATGCACAAAACAATTATTTTTAATCCTTAAGCCTGAGTGAGCTAATTTTTGTGACGATCAGTATAAATTCAATCATTTATCTCACTGAACCTGTAAATGTGTGTATGACAACCGAGGAAAACTTGTTCTTATGTAAATCTTTGTGTATTTATTCCAGCAGTGTTAGTGGCAGGAATGAGTGAAGACAAGTCGCTGTCCAGCCTCAAATTGATGTGTTTTGTGTTAGTTTGGTGGTTTGAAGAGTTCTCTGTTGTTTGGAGTAAGGACTAACAAAAGATTTCACTATCACCTGCTTTACCATTACACAGAGCACTGTCTCTACTGGATATAAATGGTATGATATTTGTGGAGCATTGTGTCGGCACCATTTCTAATCTTTTTTCGTTGTCAGAATTTCAGCTATTTGTGACCATTTGACATTGTGGTAGCTTCTCTGTTGTTTTGGTGTTACTTGAAAAAGCCTTCTCGATTTACATAAGGTGTTCATGATAACACGCTGCAAGAGTCGTGGCTGCTGAAACAAAGAATACTGTGATTAGAGCCTGCAAAAAACACTGTAATCTTGTAGTGTATTGTAAAGCTTGTAATTCGGGTCCATTGTATGAAATTCCTCAGTGTACTTGAGTAGTAATTTCTGGCAGTTTCTATTTCAAAATGTTGAATACATTCTGGGTGTTTGTAAAACTCACTTGCTTGGCATATTGTGCATTAAAATTCAAAAGCATTGCAGTTCTTCAAAAAGCTGTTGTTTGCTTTATTTTGTTGTTATACTTCGAGCATCTTTAGACATCATATTGCCTAGCATCCAGGAAAGAATTCCTATCAGTTACAGATGACAGCACTAGTACCAGCACTAACTCACAGCACTAACTTATAGATGACAGCAGTAAAGAATACCGCAAACGCAGGTAGTGTTTTTTCAGAAGCTTCTCCAGGTTTTTGTCTCGTACTACAAATGGGTCATATCTTGAAAGAAGGCAGACACAGTATTGGATGGTAATGAGTTGGCTTAGCAGATGAGATTAGGAAGTTTTTTGGGATGAGGTGGCTCGATCTGTCTGGAAGAGCACAGGGTGTATTTGGGGTGAGCTAGAGAGACTTTTGTTTTGCTGTGGATGTAGTTGGGTTCACAAAATTGAAGAGGAAATGTTTGTCAGTAATTTTACCAGTCACCATGTGTCCATGAAGCGACACTGAAGCCGCGATTGCAGCTTTGCACAAAGTACAAAGAGGAGCAACATAACAGCCCATACTGTCCAAACTGGCTGGAGTAAATGGACAATGAAAGGGCCTGTCGGCCTCTGCTAGGGCTCCAGGAACCACTGGGCACTGGTTTGTCAGTCTACGCACATCCCCCTTGCGCATGGCTAAATCTACGAGCCTCCTGATGACGAAGGCTCCACTTCATAAAAAAAGTGGCTGTGGTGCATCCCTGTATGCAACAGTGAATGGGAAAAGCAGAATGCTGAGAATTGGGGTTATGAATGCAGACTATGCTGTGAGCTTAAGTCAGTGTTTCAGCCCCATAGTTATGTGCTGCTGTCAGCTTGTGCCTGAAGAACGGTCATAAAAGAACAGTGGAAGAAAAGAAGGAACCCAAGACGCTTCGCACTATCAAGCCAGCGATACGTGCTGTTTCAGGAGCATCATCCATCCTGCAAATGTTGCTTTCAAAATTTTAGTGCCATCAAATGGAGAGAAGACAGATAGGGGAGGTATGGGAAACTCCCAGTTTACTTTCAAAAGATGTGGGAAAGACTGGATGGTGCAACAGAAAAAATTTGTGCTTTGAAACGACGAAGGGTTGAATGCTTAAAAGGGAGTGCATACTCATGACTATGCAGTTCATGCATACCTGCAGGTGACGTGATGGCTCAACAGGAGTGGTGGCTCTTTGGCTTTAATTTTAGCAAGAAAACTAAACTGCATCTTTGAGGATCCACACATCTTGCCCACCTACCAATCCAATCCTTAGGCTGCTTCACCGACTGACTGTGGGCCGCAGCCCATTGCTTTGGCTGCTCGGACAGCCAGTCTGGAAACTGTACGTGCGAGCGTAACCAGTTTATCATCATTTATAGAAAATCCAGGCTTGTGCTGATGTTCTGAATTGCTGTTTAAAGAACGCAGGCCATAATGCTATCTTGTATATATTTCACTTTACCGTACATTAACACATTTTCACAAAAAAATAAATGGCTAATGAACATATATTGCAAAAATGTTTAGAAAACTAAAAATACGATGAATATGCAGCATTTTATGCCAATGATTCGAAATCAGAATGCTACCTTGGCAGTGCCATAGTACAAAACAATTGAGAAAGACATTACTACTATCTCAAAGTGCACCCATCATCATTGCAGTGTGTTACGCCCTCTCTGAGACTAGAAAACATAATAGATAACATTGTGAACGGCATCATTTCAACTGACTCTCTAAGCGTACTCGCGTGCCTGACTTTACAATACAAATGCAGTTACACCACAAATCGGCGACATCATGCACAATGTAACAACAGCCGTTTGCAGAGTTCCGAGCAACTTCGGAATCGGTGGCAATTAGAAAGCAGATGAAGTTGCTGCACAAGCTCGGCACGAAGAAATTAAGAGGGAACATTCTTTTCAAACGGCACTCTATAAGCTCTATTATACTTTATAAGCTTTCAACCACCATCGTTGAAATCATTTGTTGAGACTAGAGTGTGCATGAGTAATTGGGACCCTAATCTTAATAATTGAAGAATACACTGGAAGCAATGCAAAACCACGCCGCTGTAGGTTCATCTTCACTGTTTGTTCTTATCGTGAAAGTGTCACCAAACTAAAATGCAGTGCTCATCTCACAAATTTAACTAAATGATGTCACATCACAAGACTATGTCTATGTCATGAATTCTGTTATGATAAAGTGCACAAGTCTTGTCATCCCTGCCTACCACACCACGAGGCACAGGAACCATGGAAAGACCACCTATCCTCCGCCTGCCCGCAAGTCTGAACATCTGTCTTCATTTTTTGTACGCACTGTGAAAGGCATGAAATGACTTGGCTGCCCACATTGTGCACCACACTGACCCCATCACTATTGGTTTGGTTTATTGGGGTTTGTCGTCCCAAAACGACTCAGGCTATGAGGGACGCCATAGTGAAGGGCTCCAGAAATTTCGACCACCTGGGGTTCTCATCACTATTCAAATCAACTGAAGCACTGTTATGCTCAGTAAAGCACTCATGTGATGTGATACCGCTTCAGGGGGCCTTTGAGGAAGTACGAAATAAATAAGTAAATAAATAAAGACTTCTAAATGAAATATTGAAGTAAATCTTAAGATACATCGAGTTGAACGGAATTCATGTTGACTCAAACGATTCATTCTCTGTATTCTTGCGAAAAATGTTTTATTGCTGCTTAGTGTGAACTAACTTGTGCAGTTTTTAGCCTCACTGTCAATTCGTGTTCCATTTCCATGTTGCCACATTTTGAAACTTGTAATTATTGTGTGTTGTATTACTTTATTTGTATTCTACTGAGTGCCTCCTGCTAACTATTGTATAACGTTTTTCTTCTGTCGTTTTTTTTTGTTCTTTTGTGTTTTTTTGCGCTGTTCTCTAACTTCTATGTACTGCCCCACTCACACAATGCTCCAATGTAAAGGAGCCTGTGAGTAACTTGAATAAAAAAGACTTCATAAGGGGAAAATTAAAATCATTATATATATATATATATATATATATACAGGGTGTCCCAGCTAAATGTAACCAAGCTTTTAAAAAACACGTGGTGTCCTAGCCGTGTGAAACCAAATGAGGGTTGTTTAGAGTCGCGTGACCTAGTCTGCAGTATTTTTTTCGTTCTTCAAGGTTGAATAATTAGTTAAGCTTAATTAACTAACTTTTTAATTATTGACTTTAGGAACAAAGTGTCAATCGAAAAGTTGTAGATCGCTTTGAGAAACAGCTTACTGAGACATTTGCAGCAAAGTAATACTTACGTGTAGTAGTTTTTTTACCGGCCTTTAACCATAACCCGCACAATAAGAAAAAGCTTCCACATGACAACTGTGCCACTTCAACGTCCCAAGACGCGCCTTAAAGAATAAAATCCATTTTTTCTGAAGTCCTCTCCTCGATGAGACTTTGGGTGCACATCGGGGCAGAGAAGTGAGCGAGCAGGTGGTCACGTGACAACTTTCTTCTAAGGCCAATAAATGAAGCTACGTAAATCGTAACTTGACAGAAATAGCACTACTAGCGGTTTTTTGAGGTGATCTAAAACTTTTGAATTGACACTTTCTTCCTGAAGTGAATAATTAAAAAGTTAGCTAATTAAACTTAACTAATTAATTAACTTTGAAGAGCGAAAAAAATACTCAAGACTAGGCCACGCGACTATGAACAACTCTGAGTTGGTTTGTTGGTTTTACTGGACTAGGACACTTCGCATTTTTTAAAAGTTTGGTTACATTTAGCTGGGACACCCTGTATATATATATATATATATATATATATATATATATATATATTTATGTATGTATGTATGTATGTATAGAAAAAATATGTTTAAAGATCCTTCAAGTAAGTGCTCAGGTAAAATAAGACCCATTTCATTTTTAATTAAAGGTAAGGCATTTTGATGAAATAGAGAGAGCAAGGGTTAAAAACGTTCATGCAAGACTTCGGTCATGTGATTACGTAATTGGGCATCACGCAGCTGAACTGGTCTGATTAAATGGTATTAAAAATAATTTGTTTATCGTTAAGTTTTCAGGTTGAAAGCTTTTGGCTTTTATCATCAAAGTTGCTCAATCAAGCAAAAAAACTGTGTAGAGCATATATCGAATTCCATTAAATGTGAAGCCTGGAGGAATATAATATCAGATCAATTGTGCTCACTGCAGAAATGATGCAGACAACACAATAAGTGTCAAAGCCCCTATAGAAGAATTTAAATGCCCAGATTACAGTATAAATCTATCGTAAATCAATAATATCTTCAGAGACATGCATGCAAAGTTGGAAGTCTGTTCATTTGTTGAGCAGATCAAAAGAAAAGGCTCTGCACTATTTGTCTATACATTGATGCAAAGGCCTGAATGTTTGATAGTGCACGGGCTGTCTTTCCTATTGGAGGCATTCACTGAAGTCATTTTATGCCACCTTTGCATATTGGACGCACAAACATAAATGCACAGCTTAACGGGCAAAGCTGGACAAAGTTATGAGGAAAAAACATTTTCCATTGTTTTATTCTGAATGTAGGCCGGTCTTTTTGCCTTTGTTTTTTGCTCGCTAGAGAAAGGGCTTGTGGACACATGTCTTGTTTTTATATTTTAAGAAAAAGAAAGCTTATCAAACTGTCAGATTTAAGCTCCATACAAGTCGCTTATGCGCCGTAAAACTCAACGCAAAACAACACGTACGCTATCTTGTCAGCGAGGTTTGGTCTTGATGACAGGCCATTAGATTGCGCCCAGATTTTTTATTTTTTTTTACTCTGGCAGATAAATACTGAAGTCCCTGTATGTTGGGGAAAAGGAAGGGTACGTCGAAAGCGAATTAAAGGCGCGCATAACTGGCCCCCCTTGGACAATGGACACCTTTCTTATTTTTTAAGCTACGAATCCGATGAAGAGCGGCAGCTTCGAAAGCGAAAGAAATGCGCATAACTGTCCCCCTGGGACAGTGGTTTCGCAGCTCAAAGCGTACCGGCCGCGGTTGCTCCGCGGTTGAGGCGCTCGTCTACTGAGCCAGAGTACCCGAGTTCGAACTCGACCGCGGCGGCCGCGTTCGATGGAGGCGGAACGTAAAAGGCGCCCGTGTGCTGTGCGATGTCAGTGCACGTCATGGTGCACGTTAATGAAACCCAGGTGGTCGAAATTACTGATGATGATGTCCTCAGGCTTAACCCGGAGACCTCCACTACGTCACCTCTTTCTCTCTTTCTTCTTTCACTCGCTTCCCATAATGGCGCGGTTCAGTTATCCACCGAGATATATGTGACACAGATACTGCGCCATTTCCTTTACTCAAAAAAAAAACAAAACAATTTAGCTTAAAGTGCGACCAGCGTAATGAAGCTTTCGCTTCAAAACCTTGTGCATGATCAGGGCCTTATAAACAAAGTCCCTGGCCATATGCTACGAGTTCAGGATACGTGCGTCATACGTTGCGCGTGGTGGCACCGAGCGAGACGCTTCTAGTGCTGCGCATTCAACGCGTCGGGTAGTTTGAATACCGTGGAGAAGTGTCTCCACATATGGTTTCTATTCGCGCAGTACGCAGTTGCGACCAAAAACGTTGGTTGCGACGAGTAAATCATCGCACGTACAAGCTAAGCCGGATACAAAATTCGGATATAAAATTCACCCCTTGGGCTCCATCGGGCGCAATATCGAAACCAACAGTGTCGGTTTTGCTTTCGATCGCGCTGGAATGTCAGAACTGACAGCCAGTTTTCAATGAACTATATCTTGTGCACAGATCAGATTTTGTTTCGCCACTAATACTTAATTGAGGCTGTATACATTGTCTTGATACTGTTTTTTTATATATATATTTAAAATGCCCACAGCAACCTTGAGAGAAGATTTATGACGGCGCAAGCTGCATCGCGGGCCGCATCAACAATAGCCCGCTTTGCGTGTGTTGCCGGTAGAGTGTACACTCTAGTTGCCGGTTGTGACAGTTCCTCAGTATGTTACCTCTTGTAACATGTTGGAGAAGAGGAAGAGGACGGAGCTGTGCTGACGTGTCTCGCATGGGCTCCCGCCTCGAAGCCACTTTTCGGCAGAAAGAGTCAGCCTTCGGGCTCGAATATTTTGGACGACATCCGGGCCATTGTCCAGTGCCTGCTGAAGCCGGATTTTACCAATCTACGGACACCTAGGCATATTGCCGGCTGACTACCGGCCTAGCCATCGAGCTCGACCTAGCTCGTCACCTCTCCGCCGGGAACTGAGCTCCCAGGGACCTGCAAAGATGGAGTACGCCGTGGAAGGCGAGAAGATATCAGCGTCGGAGCTCGAGGACGGAAAATGGGAAACCATTCTTCGGTACCGCGACCGACAACGAGGCCTGAAGAATAAAGGACCCGCATCAACCGACGACCAGCCTGCGCAGGGGCACGGCCAAGGCAAGTCTAATTCCAATTTTCCATCGCGAAAGAACGGGAAAAAGCTACTTGCACTCAGCAAGAAAGCACTTCTCCCGCGCTTACCAACCGATGATTACAAAATCGTCTGCCGACCACAAGGTTGGAATCTGAGGGACTTTGCGCCCGGACTACTACTCTTCTGCGCCTGCGAGGTGTCCAGGCTGCCGTATGATATGGTGAAGAATGAAGACATTATCAGAGTCAATACGGCCAACAACACCTTCACGCTATGCACGCCCGATCGTCAACGGGCGACTGCATACGCCAAGATTGAAAAACTGAACCTCCAAGGTCAAACCTACAACGTTACGTCGTACGTGGCGGCGCCCGAAGACTCGGTAAAAGGGGTCATTTACAACGCCTACGCGGGAGACTCGCCCGAAGCGGTTTGCCAAGGCTTCGGAAACAGAAACGAAGGAATAGAAGTTGTGGATGCCCGAAGGATCGGACAGTCCAGAACAATACAAATCACCTTTTTTGGAAAGAAGCTACCCAGCCAAGTAATCTATCAGTGCGGCGTCTTTCGGGTCCACCCCTTCAGGGAGCAACATGAAGTATGCTACAACTGCAGGAGGGTAGGACACCGGGCCGACGTCTGTTACAAACCTACAACGAACCTTTGCCGCCGCTGCGGAGAAAATCACTCGCCTCCACCTGAGGGAGAACAGCCAACCTGCCAACCCGTCTGCATCGTCTGCAACGGGGGCCACAACACAGGCAGCCGGAACTGCAAATTCCGGCTGATCAACAGGAACAAACAAGGAACGCCCCATGGCAACCAGGCACCCAAGCAAGGGGACAACGACTCATCACTACACGGACACCAGTCTAGGCCCAGGAAGAAGGAACAGGGTGCTACCGGAAAAGGAGGCAGCCACAGCCGGAACAACTCCAGCTCCTTCCCGCCCCTGGGGAACCCAGCAGGGAACGACAAGCGAAGCTCGAGCCGCGGACGCAGCGATAGCCGCTCCAACAAAAAGGTGAGCTGGCCAGCAGAGGCCTCCCAATCTATTGACGCTCGAGAGAAGGAGTTTCAGATACAACTACAATCCCGAGACAGAGAAATTGCCAGCCTTAAAAAAGAGTTGGCTGACATTAAACGCCTGTTACAAGCGCATCAGGTACAGAATGCCACTGCGGCTAGAACGCCACCCACCGCGTCCCAGGCTTCGACCAATATTGCGATGGAAACAGACGCCATTTGCCACACTCCCTCCACCGCGTCCCAGTCTTCGGCCCATAACGCGACGGACACAGACGCCAGAATAGCAACTAAAAGACCGCTTCCTATAAAAGAAGGCGAGGAATCCAAACGAAAGGCCGAGGCTTCGGAAGCCGACACCCCGCAGCCATCGAAAGCGCCTACCAAACTCAGGGCAGACATCAATACTCTGTCAGAGAGAACTAGCGCTATATCAACAGAACAAGCAACCTTCCAAGGCCTCGTTACTACCAAATTTGCTGAGATAGATATTCGCTTTGCAACACTAGAGGGACAGGTATCCCAAATAGCCACGTGTATGCAGCAAATAATGGATAGGCTTACAACTATCGAGGCCCGCCTACCCCCCATCTTGGATCTGTCCACGACGCCACAACCATCTATAACCCAACATGGCACCACGCCAAAAATTTGAAATTTGGCAATGGAACTGCAGAGGCTTCCGCCGCAAGCGGGCCCACTTGCAGCTCCACATCCAACAAGCACCGTCTGTTACAACCCCAGACGTGATTGCATTGCAAGAAGCTAGCGGCAGGGCTACACTGCCAGGCTATACAGCATATCTGCCACCTCATTATGATACTAGTAACGCAGCCGGCTCCTTCACAGCCACTCTGGTGCATAGAAATATCACCGCAATTCAACATTTTATAAATGATTCGGAAGAAGATTACACCCTACTTGAAATAGTACCAAGGCAAAAAGGAGACTCAAATCTCTTCATCCTTAATGTATACAACCCGCCCAGAAACAAAGGCAATGGACTCCCACACTTGTTGATAAACACAGTAAAGCTGGCTGCTAGGGCTCAACTAATAATTGTGGGAGACTTCAACGCTCAACACCCAGCATGGGGATATACCAAAGCAACTCCTAAAGGGAACCTGCTCTGGCAAATCATACAGTCACTAGGGCTCACAACGCTAAACAACCCGAGCGACCACACACGCATGGGTAACAGTGTATGTGTCGACACATCTCCAGACTTATCCCTCTCTAAAAACGTCAAGGACGCAAAGTGGGTCAACACCGGGCAAAACCTTGGTAGTGATCACTTCATCCTTAGCATCACCTTCCCCACGACAAAACTTAAAAACAAAGCAAAAGAAATACGAACCACGGATTGGGACAAGTTCAGGCAGCTTCGCGACAAAACAGCTCCAAAGGAGATCTCTAACCTTAGCGACTGGGTTATCTCCCTGAATGAGGATGTCAGCTCCACTAGCGTTGTGGTGCCAGTTGAGAAGGAGGAGCAGATTGCAGACTCAAAGCTGTTACACCTGTGGCAGGCACAAAAAGGCCTCCAAAAACGTTGGAAGAAGCAAAAACACAACAAGCGACTACGCAAAAAGATCGCTGAAATCGAGAGGCGAATCGAGGAACATACACTTACTCTCCAAACACAACAATGGAACCAAATATGTGAAAGCGTCAATGGACAGCTCGGAAATAAGAAGACATGGCATCTTCTAAGACACCTGCTCGACCCAGAACAAACACGTCCCGTGCAACAAAGTCAACTGTACAGACTCATACATAAATATGAGGGTACAACTGAAGACCTAATCAAAGAGCTAGCAGAACGTTATCTAAACACGGATGATGGTACCACACAACCAGACTACCGGGGGACTCCTAATCCAAATTTAGACGCAGACATCACAGACGCAGAGGTCTGGTACGCAATTGGAAAACTGCGGACATCTGCGGCACGACCAGACAAAGTAACAAATAAGACTCTCAGGAACTTAGACGCAACGTCGATCGCGGCGGTTACAGACCTTATGAACAAATACTGGCATGCAGGCAACATACCACCAGAGTGGAAACACGCGAAAATCACTTTTATTCCTAAAGCGGGTAAGAAACTCAGCACTGAGAATCTACGCCCAATTTCATTAACATCATGCCTAGGCAAACTCATGGAACATGTCATCCTCAATAGGCTCCAAAACTATGCGGAGGACATGAAACTCCTACCTGAAACAATGTTAGGATTCAGGGCCCAACTATCTACCCAGGACATACTCTTGCAGCTTAACAAGGACATAATTGAAGCTGACGAGGGAACAGGAACGAAAGCAATATTGGGTTTAGACCTTGTTAAAGCTTTCGACAACGTCACCCACAAAGCCATTTTGACAAACTTGTCAGAAATCAACCCCGGAGAAAGGACGTACAACTACATCCGATCCTTCCTCACTAACAGAACAGCAGTGATAACGGTCGGAACAATAGAGTCCGCCCCAATCACACTAGGAAGTAAAGGAACGCCACAGGGCTCCGTCCTGTCCCCTTTCCTTTTTAACCTCTCCCTCATCAAAATTCCCCCCAAACTGGCACAAATACCAGACCTACATCACACGTTCTATGCAGATGACATCACACTTTGGGTAACCAAAGGATGCGAAGGCTACATAGAAGACACACTCCAAGCAGCAGTGGACATCATTGAGGCATGCGCATGGGAATCCGGCCTCACTTGTTCTGAGCAAAAATCTGAACTTTTAGTGATCCGTCGTAAACAAAGAGGTAGGCGTACCACGACAACCCCCCCGCAAATAAACGTCTATGTTAATGGACGATCTGTCAAAGAGGTACAGACCATGAGAATACTGGGGTTGTATTTACAAACAAATGGAAAGAATACTGACACACTCACTAAGCTAAAACGCACGGTAGAAGCGACGGCGCGATTAATCCGCCGCATAGCTAACCGCAGACAAGGGGTGAGGGAAAGAGATTTATGCCGACTAGTGCAGGCCTTTGCGCTAAGCAGGATACTCTATGCCACCCCTTATCTCAAATTTTCGAAAGCAGAAAAGGACAAATTGGATAGTATGATACGGCAGGCCTATAAGGCTGCGTTGGGACTCCCACTAAATGCCTCAACTGAAAGGCTTATGAGGTTAGGAATACATAACACCTACAATGAACTGAAAGAAGCCCATTTAATGGCTCAAACAGCGCGATTAGCCAATTCCAGAACTGGCAGGAGTATTCTTACCAGGCTCGGAATTAACTTTCAACCTACGAATAACGATGCTAAAGTAGACTTACCCCGCGACTATAGGACGGCCCTACTAATCAAACCACTCCCCAAAAACATGCACCCCTTACACCATGAGGGTAGAAGACAAGCAAGAGCCAAAGCCTTACATAACAAATACAGACAGTGCGCTGGAACACTTTATGTAGATGCAGCAGAATACAAAAATACCAATGCCTTTGCAATTGTGGTTGTGAACGAGAATGGTGACCACATCGTCTCGGCGACAATCAAAACGAAATCCTCTGAAACGGCAGAAGAGGCGGCTATAGCCCTCGCCCTAGCGCATACCCAAGGAAGCATCATCTTCAGCGATTCCAAAATGGGTATCAATAATTTCGCTAAAGGGCGAATTACAAACACCTCCCTTAGAATCCTTAACGCAACCAAATTCTCACCAAATTATTCCGAATTGATATGGGTCCCAGCCCATTCGGGGAATCCGGGGAACGAGGCAGCCCACAATAAAGCCCGAGGTTTCGTCGACCGGGCAGTGGATGAGTCTGGCTCCCTGAATTTCACGAAGGACTCCATGATCACATATCATGATCTCACCAATCATTTTAAACTAGAGAGGAGAATTTTCCCCCCTCCAGACAAAAGACTTAGTAAAGAACAAGAGGTTACGTGGCGTCGTCTACAGACGAGATCGATACGCACCCCATCACTCCTCGCGCGCATTTATCCAGATCTTTACAACCCAAACTGCAAACACTGTGGCCAACGTGCTACCTACGATCACATCCTGTGGGACTGCAAAATAGAGCCACCTCCGGGTGATCTAGTTACAGCTCCTTCTCTCGAGCGGTGGGAGACCGTGCTGGCTAGCTCTGACCCCAGAACGCAAGTTTTGGCGGTGGAGTGGGCTGACAAAGTCGTCGAGGGCTATGTACTCTCGACCACTTAACGCGACCTCTTGCCAAGCTCTTCCCGGCGAATAAAATGTTTTACAATCAATTACAATCAATCAGTATGTTGCTTTACATATTCGATTTTGTGTGTTGCCAGTCTGTGAGAAGGAGAAGCGTTGCAGAAGGAAATCTATGTGCCTACGGACAGAGCAAGGATAACTTCGTGCAACCCGGTGAACGTCACTTTTGCAGCGTGCGCGTGTGAAGACATGGTCCGTGTTTCTGCGCGCGTGGCCAAATGTCACGTCGCAGTCAGGAAAGATTCTGGTTTGTTAACGCCTTTACCAGTGACATGAAAGCCGCAGAAAAGTATAACTGCAATACCAGACAAATTTTCTTCAGTGAAACCTGTCGGAATTATTTCTTGAAACCCGTTACTTGAACACTTTCATCATCTGCGGACAAGTACACGCAGTAGGCTCTAATTTGCGTTAATTTGTGAAAATTCATTAGGTGTGTGTCTTCAGCCGTGACCATCTCAATGAGTCGGTCGCCAGTCAACTTTCCACGCCTTATCTCTCTTGTAGCAGGCTTTAGCACAGACAGCACGCGTTCGTGGAGATCGCGCGGTTCGCATTTTTTCTCGGATGTCTGCGTTCTTATATGTTCGTAATCGCATAGCAAATGCAACAGTTCTTTTGCAGTCAAGAACTTTGCGGTAAAAAGGGTGATGCTTTATGAATTCTTTGGCGTTATGTGTGAAAAGCGTTCATGGTGCGTTGTGGTGACTTGTGGAAGTATACTAGCAAAAATCCTTTTTTCCGCGTTTTAGTGACACTACAGACGGATGAAAAATGCATTCTACGCTTCGATTGCACTAAAAGGTCTACGTGAAAGTTGTTATTTTTTCTTAGTGGAGGGGGGGAGGGGGGGGGGGGGGGGGGCTATTTTGCTTGTTCTTGTTTTGCAGGCATTGGAGGCGTAACAGTAGCCAGGGGAAGAACTGCAGCCAGTTTACGCCGACCTGTAGCTTGGTGCTCCTGTCCTGTAAAACATATGTATTACGGGACGTGTCTTTGTACCACGCACCAAGAAATCTCCCTTAGATAAATGGATAACTGTTGGCATCTTTTTTACATCAAGCCTGTGGCGAGCGCCACCTTGCCTTGTAATCTAAAGTGGTGAACTGCTTTATTTTTCAACTTTTCCTTTCTATTTGTAAGCTTTAGATCCTGTTCTCTTTAAATTTTTTTCCATTGAAGGCTATTATTTGTATTCTATGCTATATTCCTTCGATTTCTGTGATGTGTTGTGCAGTTTTTTTCCTTCTGATGTTTCTTGGAGTCTGATGGCTCATTAGCCGTTGTGTTGCAAGTTACGCACTAGCTCCTCCACGTTCACACAATGGCCTGCCTTTTTTAGTTGGGATAATGCCTCTTCTTTTAGACATCATTTTATTTATTTCATATCTGCTTTTTTTTGTCTGCTATTTGGCTTAATATTTTTTGTTGGAAGTCTCAGACGAAAAGATTGTATAAAAGTAAAGCAGGAGTGATTTCTGCATTGCAGTTGTATATCCCGCTTGAAATCACAACTGAATCACTCTTTTCTTGGTTGAGAAAATTCGATGATTGGTAGTGCACATATTTCTCACGTCCTGAATTGAAAATACCTGATTGAATTTGTATTCGATGGTTGTAATGCATGAATATTGCCATATTTTTATGTTTGATCATGCCGTCAAAGGGTCAGTGGAGGACACATCTCATCCGCACCTGCGTACTGTGTTCTCACATGTCACGACAGTGGCCATTAGGCCACAGCCACGAATATAGTGATGTGACGTCAGAGGTCAAAATTTTTCTGTGGCAAGGCATAGGGTCGCATTGTAAGCTGGCAGTCGGTGTCATGGTGAACAAAACCTCAGTGTTGGATACGCTGCATTTTCCTCTGACGTCCCTGTAGCTGCATATGTGGCCAGAAAGCATGACCACTTTTTGAGCTTCTTATCTGCTGCCTGCTTGGTAATGTGGTTGTACTTTTCGGCCACGCATATGTGTGGCTACAGAGATCCAAATTAAGGCTCATGAATGCATCTTCTTGGTCTCACGCTCTTTGGATTAAATTTGTATCCTGGTGTTTTCAATTACATTTTTAAAGTTGCATGAATCGCATTTTTAAATGTAATGTAGATAAGTGCTATATTGCCTTTATGCCAAAATTAGACAGCTTATGTATGTGTCACCAATGATTTACAAAAGTTAGTACGCACAGTTTACAGTACTGTGCTGTTGCAGTTCTTTTTCCCTATCGATATCCTTTCACAATTTGTGCTTACAGAGCAAAGAACATTACAGAAAGTGTATTCAGATGTGGATTTTGTGCATTGCCGTGTACACATAAGCACAGACCCTGCTGTTTGTGGCTTTTGTGTTTCTTTTATAGTGACGCTTATTTGTTTTCCGTTATTTTGAAGGCTGTTACAGATAAACCAACGTGTACAAGGTTCCTGAGGAAGAAACCATCAATGCCATGCCTGCCAGCCTTCCATGGCTCCATTGCATGATGCTCATAAGCTACAAAATTGCATGTGCAATGGTCTTAGTGTACTGTGTCTATGCACAAAGGGAGACGTTAGTGTTTTTTAATGGTTTTTACTTGTATTGCGCGGGTTTAAATAATCAGGAGAATGCGGAGCGCACTCGGAACAAGAAATTTTTTAGTGAACTCGTTTCGAAAATAATGTGATTCTTTTCATAGGAATAGCATTAGGCTTGGGATGTAGAAGGAAGGAGGGAATAACGGGAATAAAAATAGGCACGAAGTTCTTTCTTCTGAGCTCAAGGAACTTGTTGCAGAAATCACTGGCTTGCAATGGTTGAACAGTTTAAATTAAGCTTCAGGGGGATTCTCATTTCCTTTAGGGTACTGACTGAACACCTGACAACATAGAGCAGTCGAGTGAAGCCGGCAACTTGTGTGCTCTCGTGGTGGGCAATTAGTCGTAGAATCGCATTATTTGGTCAGTGGGAGGCTGAATGGCCGTGGGGCATTCTAGAAGACAAAATGTTTCAGTTTGGAATGTGTTTTAGGGCAGTTATAACATTCAGGAGATGTTGCAAAGCCTGTGCCGGTTTCAGTAGGACATCCCCTGTCCCTTTGCCAAGTAACTTTGTGATTGGAGAACTGAAGAAAAAAACAAGCGTCTGGTGCGCACCTTTAACAAAGGAGGCCCATTGGTTCCAAAATATTATGCATAATCAAAAATAAAAATGGCAGAAAATGATGCCTTTATTTTTGGTACAAGATGGTTTGAATCTGACCCCATCCTGCTATTCAGAGATCAAGGCAAGACCACCTCCGAGATGATGGTCATTGTGAAAAATTTCATGTGCGACATCAGGTGAAGCCACAAAATGCAGTTGTGCTAGATGTGTGATCATTCTGTTCAGCCTGCAAATTGATTCTTTCATTTGTTAATTATTCTTTCATGTTTTTCACTCTAAGCACGAACATAGAGGGTGAAAATTGCATGTCTTAAAATAATTGGCCTTTTGTTGCATCTGTGTTTGACACGTCAATCTTTTTCCTGATTCTTGTGCTGTATGGCCTCGAATCCTTGCGAATGCTTGCTTATATCATTCAGTGTGTGACTCCAGCACTTCGCACTCTTCCTTTGTGTGTGGTTGGGGTTTTGTGAAGGCTGTACGTACCTCTGCAAAACCTGTGCTGTATCGTGTGGTGTATTCTACATGCTATTGTATTTTCCAGCACAGTATTTATCTGCATGCAGAATTGAAAGTCAGGAATGTTTGCTTTGGAACTCGCTTATATTCAAGCTCGCCCTACTGTATTTACACAACCTGAAAAAGCTGTTTTATGAGTGTGTATTCTATATTCACCGCCTCATGCAGATAACACCATGTGAGCGTTCACACTCGTAATCTTTTGTCCTAATGGATACAATCTGGCTTTCACATGCAGGTTTGAGCTCCGGGGACCACAAACATGGCATACCTTCATTGCTGAACTCACCAGGTTAGAATCTGCAGTTCTTCTTCATATGTGCTTTCGTGAAGATTGTCTTTCAAAGAGCAGTTTGTAGGATACGGAAGCTTTAGTTTACTGAACTTGGTGAATGATGATATGGGCCTGCGATATTCTGAGAAGTTGTTTTCTGTGATATGCCAACTATACTCATGAAACTAGGACTGATATGGGTTATGTTCATTGCACCAAGAAATTGTACAGGAGACCAAGGCCTCGTAAGGCTTTTAGCCTTTAGCCTTTTCCTCCTATTAGACACTCTCTGAGGAGCAAATAAAAGAAAAAAAAGTGGCATTGTGCATGGGGCTAAGCATAGCTGACTGCCACTTGTTTTGCTATTAAACCCACATGTGACTGGAGAGGCATCTTGTTTCAGACCTGCGTTCTCTGTTGCAGATCTGTTGAATAAAACTTTTGATAGACATCCACAGCTTTTTATGAGTGTGTCCTCTGCTTTAAACTTTTCTTCCTTATTCCTAGTGAACTGTGGATTGTTGGTTCATGAATTTTTTTTCAAGTACTCTGCCTGTGCAACACAGGTTCAGTCATGACACAGAGCGACCATGGCGCGCCTCCTGTGCAAGATTCAACCAGTGAAAGGCACCCTGTGGGCCACTGCATGGAATCTACTCCTTCTGGCATGAGTAACCACCGGGGTGAACCCGCAGGAAATAAGATGCACAAATGCACCCACTGCAGCAAGTTATTCATAAGAAGATACCATCTAGTGCAGCATCTCAGAGTTCATACAGGCGACCGCCCATACCATTGTAACGACTGTGGAAATAGCTTTGCAGAAAAGCACCATCTGGGGAGACACCAGCGGACTCACACAGGCGACCGCCCTTACCATTGTGACGATTGTGGGAACAGCTTTGCAGATAAGTCCAATCTGAGGGCACACCAGCGCACTCACACTGGTGAACGACCTTACCATTGTGACAGCTGTGGTAGCAGCTTTGCACAAAAGTTCACCCTACAGAAACACCAGCGCACTCATACTGGCGAGCGTCCTTACCGTTGCGACCACTGTGGTAGCAGCTTTGCAGAGAAGAGTAACCTGGTGGTGCACATCCGTATCCACACGGGTGAAAAGCCGTATCAGTGCCAGCTATGCCCCATGGCATTTGTAGTAGGTTCAGATCTTGCGAGGCATGTTAGATCCCACAAGGGTGAAAAGCCCTTCCAATGTGACTTGTGCCAAAAGAGATTCATCCAGAGCCATAATTTGAAACGGCACAAAAAGGCGGTTCACAAAGAGTAGCACTGGTTCGTGATCTCTTTAGTCAAAATGTGTTTCTAGCTGCCATTTTGTGTGCAAGCTAATGATGGTTGGTTGGTTTATGGGGTTTAACGTCCCAAAGCGACTGAGGCTATGAGAGACGCCGTAGTGGAGGGCTCCGGAAATTTAGACCACCTGGGGTTCTTTAACGTGCACTGACATCGCACAGTACAGGGGCCTCGAATTTCTCCTCCAAAGAAATTCAACCGCCGCGGACAGGATCGAACCCGCGTCTTTCGGGCCAGCAGCCGAGCACCATAGCCACTGAGCCACCGCGGCGGCTTGCAAGCTAATGAGATTCTAGCTGAATGCCCTATGAAAGGTGCTGGTAGCTAACCTGCATCATTAACTAAATTTGTATGTTTTGTTCACTTTGAGGGAGTTTTCAGAAGACAACGTTTGCTGTTCCCTTTGACTACACATTCCCGCTAAGTATTTCTGGAACACGGATAGTCAGCATGCTGTGCTCGTAAACGTGCACGGATGGAAATGAACTCACTGTCATACCTGTATGGCATCACTTCTTGTTGGAGAGTGCCTTTCAGAAACTGATATCCAATGTATATCGCTTCTGGCAGTTGTCAGGCTGCCTCAGTGAAGAAATTTTGTGGAGCAAAAATTCACAAAACAATTATTTTTAATCCTTCAGCCTGAGTGAGCTAATTTTTGTGACGAGTATAAATTCAATCATTTGTATCTCGTAACCTGTAAATGTTTGTATGACAACCGAGGAAAACTTGTTCTTGAGTAAATCTTTGTGTGTTTATTCCAGCAGTGTTAGTGGCAGGAATGAGTGAGGACAAGCAGGTGTCCAGCCTCAAAGTGATGTGTTTTGTGTTAGTTTTGCGATTTGAAGAGTTCTCTGTTGTTTAGAACAGGGACTAGTGAAAGAGTTCACTGACATCTGCTTTACCATTACTCAGAACACTGTCTCTGCTGGATATAAATGGTATAATATTTGTGGATCATTGTGTCCAGACCATTTTTAATCTTTTTTCGTTGTCAGAATTTCAGCTGTTTGTGACCATTTCACATTGTGGTAGCCTCTCTGTTGTTTTGGTGTTACTTGAAAAAGCCTTCTCGATTTACATAAGGTGTTCATGATAACACGCTGCAAGAGTCGTGGCTGCTGAAACAAAGAATACTGTGATTAGAGCCTGCAAAAAACACTGTAATCTTGTAGTGTATTGTAAAGCTCGTAATTCGGGTCCATTGTATGAAGTTCCTCAGTGTACATGAGTAGTATTTTGTAGGAGTTTCTATTTCAAAATGTTGAATACATTCTGGGTGTTTGTAAAACTCACTTGCTTGGCATATTGTGTAGTAAAATTCAAAAGCATTGCAGTTCTTCAAAAAGCTGTTGTTTTCTTTTTTTTTTTTTGTTATACTTCGAGCATCCTTAGACATCATCGTGCCTTGCATCCAGGAAAGAATTGCTATCAGTTACAGATGACAGCACTAGCAGCAGCACTAACTTATAGATGAGAGCAGTAAAGAATACCGCAAACACAAGTAGTGTTTTTTCAGAACCTTCTCCAGGTTTTTGTCTCGTACTACAAACGGGTCATATCTTGAAAGAAGCCAGACACAGTATTGGATGGTAATGAGTTGGATTACCAGATGAGATTAGGAAGTTTTTTGGGATGAGGTGGCTCGATCTGTCTGGAAGAGCACAGGGTGTATTTGGGGTGAGCTAGAGAGACTTTGTTGTGCAGTGGATGTAGTTCGATGCACAGAATTGAAGAGAAAATGTTTTTCAGTAATTATGCCAGTTGACTTGTTTCCATGAAGCCACACTGAAGCCGCCATTCCAGCAGAGTGGATCTAAACACTGCCGTTTTCTTCGCAGACCTTTGACCGTACAAACTCCAGGCTAGGAGCATCCCTTCCGACACGCTTAATTTATTCTTTTACTTTTTCGTCCGAGCGCAAAGTACAAAGAAGAGCCTCATAACAGCCCCTACTGGACAGTTCAAACTGGCTGGAGGAAATGGACAATGAAAGGGCCTGTCGGCCTCTGCTAGGGCTCCAGGAACCACTGGGCACTGGTTTGTCAGTCTACGCACATCCCCCTTGCGCATGGCTAAACCTACGACCCTCCTGATGACGAAGGCTCCACTTCATAAAAAAAGTGGCTGTGGTGCATCACTGTATGCAACAGTGAATGGGAAAAGCAGAATGTTGAGAAGTAGGGGTATGAATGCAGACTATGCTGTGAGCTTAAGTCAGTGTTTCAGCCCCATAGTTATGTGCTGCTGTCAGCTTGTGCCTGAAGAACGGTCATAAAAGAACAGTGGAAGAAAATCAGCAACCCAAGACGCTTCCCACTATCAAGCCAGCGATATGTGTTGTTTGAGGAGGAGCATCCATCCTGCGAATGTTGCTTTCAAAACTTTAGTGGCATCAAATTGAGAGAAAAGACTGGTAGGGGAGGTATGAGAAACTCCCAGTTCATCTTCAGTAGATGTGGGAAAGACTAGATGCTTCAATGGACGATGTCCATTCTGCTCAGCTCTTCAGCAATGCCTTTTCATCTGTTTTCACTCAAGAAGTCATCACCACCTCTCCAGTTCTCAGCCCATTTCAAGGTTATTCAATGCCCCCAATAGTCATCAGGGAAGATGGTATTCTTACTTTGTTAAGTAATCTTAAAATTACCACAAGCGCGGATCCACTGGGCTTTAACAACAGAATACTAAAAAACATATCTCACAGTATTTTCCAAGTCTTGTCTGTACTTTTTTCTGAGTCTTTATCTTCTGGCTCCATCCCTCACGACTGGCGTATAGCCAAAGTAATTCCAATTTTCAAATCTGGCATCTGCTTTGATCCTCTAAACTATAGACCCATTTCATTGACTTGCACTTTCTCTAAGCTCCTTGAACATGTCATACACACTCAGATCATTCATTATCTTGAAGATCACAAAATCATATTTAAATATCAGCACGGTTTTTGCAAGGGATTTTCTTGCGACACTCAGCTCGCCGGATTTACTAACGACTTATTTACTTCTTTGGATGCCAGAATTCAAGTCGATGGTTTGTTTTTAAATTTTTCAAAGGCATTTGATCGGGTTCCCCACCATAGACTGCTTCTCAAACTATCACACCTTAATATTCACCCTCAGGTACTAGCATGGATTAAAGACTTCCTTTCATCTCACGTTCAGTTCACTTCTGTTGATGGTTCTAACTCTACAATGGCCCATGTCACATCTGGTGTGCCTCAGGGGAGTGTGCTTAGTCCCCTGCTCTTTCTGATATTTATTAATGACTTGCCAAATTGCATTTCTTCACAAATTAGACTGTTTGCTGAGGACTGTGTTGTGTACCGAACCATTACAAATGACTGTGACCGACAATCTTTACAAACTGACCTCGATTCTATTAACACTTGGTGCCAGTTGTGGCTTATGACCCTAAATCCCTCTAAGACAAAGCTCGTCTCCTTTACCAGAAATTCTTATCGCATCCCAACCGCATACTCTCTTAATGACATAACAGTTGAGACAACTTCCACTTACAAGTATCTAGGAGTTTACCTTCAATCAGACTTAACCTGGAACTATCATATTGTTGCGGGAAAGAAGGCGAGTGAGATGCCTTGCGGGAGCGGTTGGATGGATGAACCAAAGTTCAGGACCGGAAGGTACGCTCGGTTGGCCGACATTGTAAATACAGTGTGTGGAAGCGCAATGCTGCGCGTCAGGGCGACGTCAAGTTCCGGAGTGACTACGTAGTGACCATCAGGTACAGGGGGAACAGATGAGAAAGAAATGTAAGTTGCGGCTTGAGGCAGTAGACGGACAAAGTCGACAGCACAAAGACGGTGTATAACTGGGGACGGCGACTCAGCAGAAAGAGGAAGGTCAAGCTGAACAACATTAGTGGCACAGTCAATGAGGGCTGAATGCTCAGACAGGAAGTCGAGGCCAAGAATGACTTCATGAGGGCACTGGTCCAGAACAGAGAACAGAACGGATGTATGACGGCCGGATATGGTCACACGGGCTGTGCATAGTCCAACAACATGAGGCGTTCCGCCGTCGGCAACGCGGACAACGGCTTTGGGTGCAGGGGTCAGTACTTTTCGGAGGCGGCGTCGTAGGGCTGAACTCATGACGGATACGTGCGCGCCTGTATCGATCAGGGCTCGCACAGGCACTCCATCGACATGAATGGCGAGCAAATTATGGTGTGCGCGAAGGGCTAATCGAGGATTTCGGGACTGGGGCTGTACTGCAGCATCACCTCCAGACACTGCAGCGTCTAGTTTTCCGCTTGCGAGCGTCCGTAGGGGCCAGGAGAGGAGCGACGGCGTTGGGGCGAACGGGACTGTCGACGCAGGGGGGACGGGGAGCGGCTGGAGCGGGGAATCTGGCCGTCGACTGGAGCACTGTGCTGGGCTGGAGGGGGCGTGTAGTGGCTGGGCTGTTCGTCGTCACGGTGGGAGCTGAGAGGACGGTATGTGCTGCGACGGGACCAATAATTTCGACAGTGGCGGGAGATGTGGCCAATGCGGTGGCAATTGAAACAAATGGGCCTGTCGTCGGTTGTCCGCCAATCGTTAGGGTTTCGGCGACGTGGAGAGGAGTACGAAGGTCGTCCAGGAGCAATCGCAGTGATTTCGGGTGGTGGTGAAGACCGTACAGGGCTGACGGGCTGGAAACCAAGGTTTGCAAGCTCTTGGCGGACGACAGCTTGTACCAGAGAGATGGTAGGCAAACGGTTGTCGCCATCATGTAGATGCAGGGCGGCAGGGGACATAGCTTCGAGCTCGCGTCGGATGATGCGGGTCACATTTTCTGGGGGTGCTGGAGTTTCCCGGTGTCGCAGGTCTTCACATGAAGAAGTCGCAGCCGTGTTGGGGAGGCGTGTGTACGGCTGGCTAATACGCCTGCTTTTGGCTTCCTCGAAGCGTCGACATTCCTTAATAATTCCGTCGATTGTAGTGCAGTTCTTGTATACAAGCAAGTTGAAGGCATCGTCGGCGATTCCCTTCAACACGTGGCTGACTTTGTCAGACTCGGGCATGTTGGCGTCAACTTTGTGACAGAGGGCCAGCACATCTTTAATGTACGACACATAGGACTCCGTAGATGTTTGAGCTCGGGAGGCGAGGTCCTTCTTAGCGGCAAGCGTTCGGCCGAGCGGCCTTCCAAACAAATCGCGGAGTTTCTCTTTGCACACGTCCCAGCTGGTCAAATGGTCTTCGTGCGTCTCATACCAGACCCGGGCGGTGTCTTTTAGATAGAATATTACATTTGCGAGCATGAGGGTCGGATCCCAGCGGTTGTAGGTACTCACTCGCTCGTACATGCTGATCCAGTCGTCGACGTCAGTGTTGTCGGTACCAGAAAATGTCCCAGGGTCACGAGGGGGAGAAAGAACGAGTGATGTCATGGCCGGGGCTGAGGTTTGCTGGGCGGCGTCTTGGGTCATGATGAGTGAAGGCAACTGGCGGCCGCTGCGGAGCTCCGTCGTCGGTAGACGTAGGGGAAATCCGCACCTCCACCAAATATGTTGCGGGAAAGAATATATTTACAGATATTTACAAATAGACAAGAACAGCTGCGAGCGGCACCGAGAACACAGTCCGAACCTCGTTGTCGTCTTCTACTCTTCCCACTCGTGCCATCACTGTTTGTCGTCGTCGTCTACCCGCTTCAATATTAACGTGATTCTAGCAGCTGTTAACTGTTCCCTTGGCCTTTTAAAATGTAACCTTCGACATGCTCCTGCGCATGTGCGTAAACTTGCTTGTATTACATTAATTCGACCTAAAATTGAGTATGCTCCCGCTATATGGGACCCAGATCAAGCCTACATCAAAGATAACATAGAATCCCTGCAAAACCGTGCTGTTTGTTTCATTTATTCTGACTACTCACATTTTACAAGCGTCATGGCTTTAAAAGCTCGTGCTGGACTTGACAGCCTTTACTACTGTCGTAAATTGGCTTGCTTAACTCTTTTTCACAAAATTCACCATAATCCGTTGCTTCACGACGGTTTCTTTCACTTACCCTCAGCAGTGTTTCCACGCCGTGACCATCCTTTCAAAATCAGACGCATCACATGTCACACTTCAAGTTTTGCTAAATCATTCATACCCAAAACAATCATTGATTGGAACCGGCTGCCTTACACAATCGCAACTGAAATGAATGCAACATCATTTCATGCACTTTTAAAAAATCAAAGCGATGTGTAGTTTTCTTCTAGTTCTGTTTTGCTCACCGTAATGTGTTCGAGTTTTGCTTTTCGTTCTGTTTATTCTGTTGTTTTTATCTTTGTGTTTTCTTTCTTGTTTTTCTTTCTCATTTTGTTTATTTGGCGTCTTGTTGTTCCGCCACATTTCGATTCTTGCTGACTACCAGTTATTGCTCTTTTCTTGCTTCTTTTTTTTTGCCCTGTTACTCATATTAGATGTTCCTTCTATGTATTCAAGTTGTAATTTTTACCACCCCCTATGTAATACCCTCGTGAAGAGGGCCTTTAGGGGTACCTTGAAATAAATAAAATAAATAATATTGTAGATACTTCACTTTAATGCACATTGACACATTTTCAAAAAAAATAAACAGCTAATGAACAATTACAAGAATGTTTAGGAAACTAAAAATACGATGAATATGCAGCATTTTATGCCAATGGTTCAAAATCAGAATGCTACCTTGGCAGTGCCATGGTACAAAACAATTGAGAAAGAACATTATTACTGCCTCAGAGTGCACCCATCTTCATCGCAGAGTGTTACGCCCTCTCTGAGACTAGAAAAAATAATAGATAACATTGTGAACGGCATCATTTCAACTGACTCTCTAAGCATACTCGCGTGCCTGACTTTACAATACAAATGCAGTTACACCACAAATCGGCGACATCATGCACAACGTAACAACAGCCGTTTGCAGAGTTCCGAGCAACTTCGGAATCAGTGGCAATTAGAAAGCAGATGAAGTTGCTGCACAAGCTCGGCACGAAGAAATCAAGAGGGAACATTCTTTTCAAACGGCACTCTATAAGCTCTATACTTTATAAGCTTTCAACCACCATCGTTGAAATCATTTGTTGAGACTAGAGTGTGCATGAGTAATTGGGACCCTAATCTTAATAATTGAAGAATACACTGGAAGCAATGCAAAGCCATGTCACTGAAGGTTCATCTTCTCTGTTTGTTCTTATCGTGAAAGTGTCACCAAACTAAAATGCAGTGCTCATCTCACAAATTTAACTAAATGATGTCGCATCACAAGACTGTGTCGTTGTCATGAATTCTGTTATGATATAGTGCACAAGGCTTATCATCCCTGCCTACCACACCTCCTGGCACACGAAACATGGAAACACCACCTATCCTCCACCTGTCCGCACATCTGCAAACCTGTCTTCATTTTTTGTACGCACTGCGAAAGGCGTGAGATGACTTGCCTGGCCACATCGTGCTCCACACTGACCCCATCATTATTCAGATCGTCAACTGAAGCACAGTTATGCTCTATAACGCACTCATGTGATGTTATACCTCTTCAAAGGGTCTTTGAGGTAGTAAGAAACAAATAAATAAAAAAATCTAAATGAAATATTGATGTAATCTTAAGATACACCTGGTAAAAGCTATTATAGTTGGATGGAATTCATGGTGATTCCTAAAATGATTCAGTCAAATCATATATATATACATAGGGAACAAATAGGTGTAAAGATCTGTCAAGTAAGTGCTGAGGTGAAATAAGACCCATTTCATTTTTACTTAAAGGTTTTGATCACAGAAAGAGAGAGAGCAAGGATTAAAACTTTCATGCAGGACTTTGGTCATATGTTTACTTAAATGGGCATCACACAGCTGAACTGGTCTGATTAAATGGAAGTAAAAATAATTTGCATATTGCTAAGTTTTCTTGTTGAAAGCTCTTGGCGTTTGCTATCAAAGTTGCTCAATCAAGCAAGAAGACTGCGTAAAGCATATATCGATGATAGCATATGATTGCATATCGAAGATTGCATTTGATGACATTTTCCCATCGAATGCAGTCTTGACTGAAGGAGAGACTGCACGAAACATATCTTCGGAGTATGCAAACGAGACCAGGTGGCATTTAAAAAGACTGCAGGTTGACTAAGAAATATTACACTGGAAGTGTGAAGAGGTGAGTCGCACAAATTTAAAAAAAGGTTTGGACTGTTAAAAGGCGAAACCTAGCTTATAAAGATGAAATTCGCGCCTCAAGGTGCAGGACAACATTAGCTACATATTTTGGAAGTCCGAAACAGAGGCGCAACTCCTCGCGCTCCAAGAGCACACCTAATGAGCGAGCAGGTTACTTCTCTTTTTCTTCTTTCGCTCCCTTCCCATAACGGCGCGGTTCAGGCGTCCACCGAGATATGTGACACAGATACTGCGCGATTTCCTTTACTCAAAAAACCAATCTAACTTAGAGCGCGACCAGCGTAGTGAAGCAGTCGCTTGAACACGCTGTGCCTGATAAGGGCCTTATAAACAAAATTCCTAGCCACATATGCTCCGACTTCACGATACGTGCGTCATACGCATTCTAGTGTTGCGCATTCATCGCGTCAGCGGAGTGAAGTTTCAATACAGTGAAAAAGAATCTCCGCATATGGTTTCTATTCGCGCAGTACGAAATAGCGTCGAGAAACCATCGCACGTAAAAGTTGCGCTCCATCGGGTACGATATCGAAACCATTAGTGTCTAAATTCGGTTTTGCTTTCGGTCGCGTTGGAATGTCACAGCTGACCACTGACAACTGACAACTTTCCTTCGTCGCTAATACATAGTTCATTGAAAATTGGCTGTTCACTGCTTTTTGAGGCTAGGACAGGCACTCAATTGGAGGGAAAAAGATATTCAAACTAGACATTGTAACAGCGAAATTGAAAGAAGGGGAAAAAAAATTAACAATGAGGGAAGTATAGGCTAGGTGGCGCTAGCTCTCGCCCGAGCAGAGATGTGGCATAAGGTTAGAATAGTAGGAAACCGTAGGCAAAGTTGATGGAGAATCTTAATGAGAATTGCCAACACAGTAAACCAGAAAAAAAAAATAAATAAAGAAAAGCTGAGCATGGTGGCAATTGCCACCACCCCGTTTCAAAGGGGGCGCTCCTATCCATCTATCCATCCATCCATCCATACAAGGTACTGGCTAGCTCCTCTCATTCTGTTTGTTTTCGAATTCGTTTTTGTGTGTTGTCAGTCTTTGAGAAGAAGTTTTGAAGAAAGAAATCCATGTGAGGAGTGTAGAGCTCTAACGAAGAAGAACCATCGCTGCTGTTGGGTTGCGGCTAAGTACCAGGCGGTGCTGAGTTATTCCTCGAATTTCTGCTTGATTTCTTGTGTTTTCTTCCCATTTTCCAGGGTGTCTGAACGCGGGAACGTGGACTGATGTCCACAAACTCTCCCGGCCAGGGGAATACCCCCTGGTCAGCTTGTCTCGCCCCAGATGAGCTGCCTCTTGATTGTTTCCTCCGTGGCGGAGTTAGCAGCATACCGGTTGCTCTCGTCCCCGCGGATGACGGCTCCATCAAGCTGAATAACCCCGAGGCTGTTCAGGCTGCGCTTAAATCTACCACCCCCCATTACATGAAGATTACAGACGTCCGGCAGTTCGGCCGTGGAGGGATCGTATGCAGATCGCCAGACCAGGCATGCGTAGCCGACCTGCTGAAGTGTTCGTCGTTTGCCAATCACCCGGTGAGCGCGTTCATACCTCCTCATCTGGCGTGTTCGAAAGGGCTAGTCCGTGGCGTAGACCCACGTCTAAGCGCGTCCGAGACATTAGAAAAGCTCACTTCGGCTGGCGTGATCGCCATTCACCGATGCAGTCGTGTGGTGGATGGAACAAAGGTACCGACGGAGACTGTTATTGCTACATTTGCGGGGCTGTCCTGTCCATCTGAAGTTAAGGTGTGGCCTTTGATTTTCCGTGTGGATCAATTTACATCTCGGCCCCTTCAGTGCCGTAATTGCTGGAGGTTTGGCCATAGCGCCAAGGCCTGTAAATCGAGTTTTCGCTGCTGTGGGTGCGGAGAGAGCCACGACCCCGCTGGGTGTTCTGCTCAACAAGAGAAATGCTGTTTGTGTGGCGGTGGACACTCAGCAAGCCATTCCGAATGCCCAGCGCGGGCTGAGGAAGTGCAAGTATTAGAGTTGATTGACAAGCGCAGGTGCTCAAGACGTGAGGCAGTTGCAGTCATCAAAGATAGGACATCTGGCTATGCAAGTGTGGCAGCGCGGCATGCAACCGTTGTGGATTCCTCCTTGTCGCAAGCGATTGCGGCGGCGGTGGAGAAAGCAATGGCAAGTGCCATGGATCGCATAGTTGAAAATCTGTCCGCGTGCATTTCGCAGGTCATGGCATCCCAAATGTCCACTTTATTGCAAGCTTCTATTGCCCCCCTTTGTGGCACAATCACTTCTCCATTGGTTGCACCTCCCCAACCTTCTGTGCCCGTGACTTCCAATCCACTGAGTCAGACTCAATCACAGCCTTCGTCTATCCCTACAACCAGTTATTCACATCACAGTGAGTCAGAACTCTCATCTGAAGAGTGCGTTGATATGGAGACTGAGATGCATGCTCAAAAGCGCAGTGCGTCTCCGATAGGTGGTGCTAGTCCGTCTTGCTCTCAGTCGAAGAATAAAAAGAATCACCCTAGATCTACACCCAAAGGCAGCATTTTGGATCAGGCGGTCTCCGCTGCGGCCCTTTCGGCGACATAGGGTCGTTGAAGGTGTTGCAGTGGAACTGCCGGTCTATTCTTTCTGCTTCAACAGATTTAGTTTGTTTAATCAGTAAATTAAGTCCAGATTTAATTGCTCTTCAGGAAACGTGGCTCTCTAAAGATTCTAGGTACAATTTACAAAATTATCGTTCTTTCAGGCTTGACCGGCCCTCAAGAGGTGGTGGGTTGCTATTGTTCGTATCCACAAAATTTTGCCACAGGGCAACTGTGTCATTTCAATATATGGACAGGCAGTGCGAAATTCAGGCTCTTGATCTCAATATTCCTGGATATCAGCCACTCACTCTGGCTAATGTATATTTTGCAACAGGTGTGCATGACGTTCGGCCTCTTGACTCGTTTTTGTCTAGTTGCAGGAAACAGGTTTTAATTGTTGGAGACTTCAACTCGCATCATGTTTCGTGGGGGTTTCGTACAGATCGCTGCGGTACGCTTTTATGGGACTGGGCTTGTGTGAATAACCTAATATGTTTAAATTCGGGTCTCCCCACATTTGTCCGTGGTCAGGCTCGCTCAGCGTTAGACTTGTCATTTTCTTCCCCCGGAATAACTGTGTCCTCTTGGGCGCCAGTTGACTGTGCCTCCAATAGTGATCACCTTCCGATCAGCTTCCAAGTTATGTGCCAGTTGACCTCTCCTAACAGCACACGGCGCACATTCATAAATTACGACAGTTTTAAAAATGCCCTCAAAGCAGACCTTCAGGAATTATCTCATTCCAACAGTGGAGATAATGCCATCCGCATTTGTTCAATTTTGGATGGAGCTCGTAAAAAATCGGAGTTCTTGGTTCAGGCACATAAGGGAACATCGCCGTGCCTTTGGTGGAACGCAGAGTGCGCTCGCGATTATAGGCGCCGAAAGGCTGCTTGGAAGAAACTTCTCCATAATCAGTGTCCCAAAAACTGGATCGATTATAAGTTCGTTGCAGCTACGTTTAAGCGCACCGTATCTCGTGCAAAGGAGTTGCACGATACTGAACGCTACGAATTCCTTTCAAAATCTGGTAATAGGCGTGCTCTATTCAATTACCTAAAATCCAGGAAACTAATCTCGTCCACCATGAACGCTGTCTCCCTAGTTCAGTCACTGGCTGAACTTGCACAGTCCCTGGAAGAGATAGGCAGAGGTCTTGAGCGCCGGTTTACGGCTCTTCTTCCTTCTCCTCAGAGATTTCTTGCCACTTTGGACGATTTCGAGGAGGTCACCCTCACTGAGCTCTCGAACACTGTATCCCGCCTTCCACCCGCGGCCCCTGGCCCTGATGGTGTGACTTCTTCTATGATTAAAATATTGTTCGAGGAATCTCCCACCGACTTACTGGCGCTTATTAATTACTCTCTTAAGGGGCCATGGATTCCAAATGAGTGGCGTTTAGCAAAGATTATCCCGTTGCTTAAAAAGCAGGGAGATGGTTATGTGTTAGACAATATAAGGCCAATTTCTTTAACTTCGAATCTCGTTAAGCTAATTGAGAGGGTGTTGCATGGTAGAATAATGTCTGTTATTTCAGAGGCTGGGTTGTTGAACCCTTGCCAGATTGGTTTCAGACCAGGATGCTCTATATGGTGTGCCCATACCGATCTGGAGAGCCGCATACAGTTAGCTCGGCGCCGAAATCAATACGCAGCGCTTGTTACTTTAGATGTATCTAAAGCCTATGACAGCGTTGAGCACAGGACGCTCTTGCAAAGACTGCAGGCAGTAGGACTTCCGAGATACTTTGTGGCTTGGGTTGCTGAATTCCTTGCTGACAGGGAATTTTACTGCTTTCAGAACGGTGTTTCATCAAGCAAATTTCGACAATCGAGAGGAGTGCCCCAAGGGGCGGTCCTCTCCCCTGTACTTTTTAACATCTTACTCAGCAGTATTCCCTGCAGTCCTCAGGTGGCCACCTATGTGTATGCTGATGACATCGCCTTTTTTGCTTCAGAGAACGACATTTCCTCTTTGTACCAGTCCTTACAGTCCTACCTCAATGTCCTAGACCAATGGTTAGGAGACATTAATCTGTCCCTTAATGTCAATAAATGTGCTTTATTGGTTTTTCCGCTCTCTCGTCCAGTTAATATCTCTATTGTTTACCGGAACCATGTAATTCCTCAAGTGCAAAGTGTCAAATACCTTGGAGTAATTTATGATCCTTCTCTTTCCTGGGCGGCCCATATCGAGCAGATCACTGTGAAAGGAGTCCGGGCAGTCGGTATGCTGCGCAGGCTGAGCAGTGTTCGTTCTGGCATGAGAAGGCACTCACTTCTTATGATTTATAGAATGTACGTCCGTCCTGTCTTAGAGTTCGGCTGTGTTTTATTCTCTGGTGCACCAGCGTATAAACTTCGCCCCTTGATTCTCTTGGAGCGGGAGGCGTTGCGCCTTTGTTTGGGCCTTCCAAAATTTGTGGCGAATTCCGTTTTGTACCTGGAAGCTCGTACTCCATCATTGACTTCTAGATTTAGGCTCTTAACGGTGAAAACGTTCGTAAGAATGTGCGATTCTTCGCTCCATGCCTCCAATTTGATCTTCCTTCGTCAGCCTAGGCTATTTTTCAACGAAACCTGGTCTCGTTTCCGTACCCCTCAGATATGTTTGGTGCAATCCCTCCTGGACCCCTTAAACGTCCGCATTTCGGACATCCGTCCGGTATGCGCCAACTCATCTATTCAGATTTTCTTCGATGACATCTTTCCAAAACATGCAAAGTTAATGCCTTTTCATTTGCTCAGCGGTTTATTGCAGGATTACCTGCTGTGCTTTAAATCTCATGTGCTCATAGCGACAGACGCCTCACAGTGTGAAGAAAAGGCCGGAGTTGGCATTTTCTCCATCTCCCTTGACTGGTCATTCTCACTCCGCCTTCCCGATTACACACCTATTTATTTGGCCGAATTTCTAGCAGTAGTCTTAGCGTTGCGCAAATTAAACAGCTCCTTGTCTTCTGTCATAATTATGACAGATTCATTATCGTTGTGTTCTTCTCTCACCGCGCCTACAACATCTCAGGCACTTCGGTTATTCAAATGCTTGGTTCCACCCCACGTGTGTTCATTACGGTTGGTCTGGGTGCCTGGGCACAGAGGAATCCATTTGAATGAGGTTGCTGATACCCTGGCGAAGGCATCTCTTCAAGGCCCAGTCGTATCTGTGCTTCCACCCAGCGCATATATTACCGCGGCCAGGTTTCGCAGGTATCTGCTCCTGAAAGAATTCGCAGCATCAGCTCTGACCTCCTCTCCCGAATTCCGGCATCTCCTTTACCCGTGGTGCAGTAAAGGATGGCGATCACGCAAGCTTGAGGTTTCCTTCACTCGTCTACGTTGTCGCGTGCCTCTTTTAAACTTCTACCTTTATAGATCTGGTCTGGCGGTCTCCCCATTGTGCCCGTTCTGCGGAGAACCCGAAACGATAGATCATTTCTTGTTGACCTGCCGCCGTTTCTCCTCTTTACGGAGCCGCCTGCTGGAGCTTCCGTTACGACAGCTTGGTCTAAGTCTGTCAGCTGGGGTTGCTCTGTCTCTTGGGGCTTCCTCCCTTGGGCACAGCCACTGGAATGTGCTCTCCGCCATGCAAAACTTCCTTACAGACACTAAACGGCTGCCGTCTTAAGCTCTGGTCTTTCTCATGACCAATATTTCTCTGGAATGAAAGCTTTCTGAAACGTGGAATATTTAGCCCCGTTCTCTATTTCAGTCACCGATCTCACAGCATTTGTTTAACCTATTTCAATTACACATTTGAGATCCTTTCATTTATTTCCTAATTGCTATTATTATCATGATTATTTTATTTTTCCCCACAATTATTTTCTTGTTTAACATTTTGTACACCTATCAGTTGCCGCCTGTGTCTTGGCCAATCCCCCGCAGTGGGTATGCGCCATTTTCTAGAGGACAACAACAACAACAAGAATGTGCCTACAGAGCTTCTTTGCCCGTGTGCTTTGCTTTTGCCTTTACTATGTACAGGTGAATGCCAACCTTTACCTCCCGATTCTTGGCCGATCCCCCGGTGTCGGTATGTGCCATTCTGTCAAAGGCTACAACAACAACAACTTCTTCGCCGGAGTTGTTGGCCTGCCTCTGCGTCTTCTGGCCTGTGTTCAAATTTTGGTGAGGCCGTTCCGAGAGTGGGGGATTTGGCCAGGTTTTCCCCTCTTTTTGGATGTAGGTTCCAAGGCTCTGTAGGCTTTCCGCCGTGGCTATGTCTTCCCCGGGCTCAGGTCCGGTAACCTGGTTCGCCAGTTTGCCGGCTGAAAATCTCCCGCTAACGTCTTTCAGTCAAAACGGTGTCAAGCTTATCCCCGTGGCGCTGGTCCCTGTAGGAGATGGTGTAATTAAAATAAACTCTCGAATGATCCAGGAGCAGCTGAAGGCAGCCACCAGCCGCTATCTTGAGATTTCGGAGGTGCGACCATTTGGCATAAGAGGAATTCTGTGCAAGTCGGCTGACTTTGATTGTGTTGCCGATTTACTGCAGTGCACCTCTTTCGCCTCACTGCCGGTGAAGGTATTTATTCCAGAGCAACTTGCCTGCGTACAAGGAATTATCCGCGGTGTGGATCCTTCCACTACACCAGGGGAAATTCTTGCAGACTTTCATGACGCCGGTGTTGGCATCCTCTCAGTTTACCGCTGCAGCAGAGAGGCTGAAGGCTCTCGTACATCAACTGAATCGGTTATTGCAACATTTGCAGAGTCCTCTTGCCCATCCGAGATCAAAGTTTGGCCTATTGTGTACCGTGTGGACCCACTGCAGCCCCGTTCCTTTACAGTGTAAGAACTGCTGGCGGTTCGGTCACGGTGCCAAATCTTGCAAGTCCGTTTGCGGCGGTGATCATGAACACGACATTTGCACTTCTGAGTCGCTTAGCTGCTGCCTTTGCCACTCTGATCACACAGCTGACGACCCCGCTTGCCCGAAGCGTGCCGATGAGCAGATTGTCTTGGACATTATTCAGCGTGACAGGCGCTCGCGCGCTGATGCATACGCCTGCCTTGACAGTCGGCAGAGCTCATACGCAAGTGCTGCCCGCTCGACCGCTACTGATGTGGACGCAGCCTTAACTATGTCCGTTGTTGCTGCGGTGGAGAAGGCTGTTGCTGGTGTACTTGACCGCATGATCAGTACGTTCAGCGATGCCTTGTCCCAGGTCATTTCCGCGCAGGCTGCTTCCTCAGCTTTAGGTAACCTAACCCCGTCTGCCTGTCCTCCCTCCTCTGCAACTGCCGATAATATTCAGCCCACCACCTCTTCTGCCTCCACGTCCGTGGGTGTAAATGACTCTGACCAAGTCTCCCTCCCTAACGCTTGTCAGTCAGATGTTGAAATGACTACTCCATCTCAGAAGCGTCGTGCTTCCTCTTCTCCTTCGAAATCTGACCATCCGCATAATAAGACTAAGAAAGGTTTGCCTGGAATTTCAAAGAAAACAGATGTGTTGAAAGAGGCTGTTGTGGCTTCGTTCTTAAAGCAATAATCATGGCGGGAATATCTGTTCTCTAGTGGAATTGTCCTTCTATCTCATCTTCTTTCCCCGACTTACAGCAGCTTATACTTAAACATAGTCCAGACGTTATTTTAATACAGGAATCGTGGCTCAATCCTAATCGCCCATTCGCAACTAAAAATTTCTCCGTTTTTCGAAATGATCGCCCAAACGGCAGGGGTGGGGGCTTACTAACATAGGTTTCAATGAAACTGTTTCATCGTGCTAAAGTGTCTCACAAAATTATGCGACCTGATTGTGAGATACTAGCAGTTGCAATCATTATTCCGCAGTGCACCCCTGTTACGGTGGCAAATATCTACTTTCCCGCAGGTGTCCGTAGGATGGATGGGCTCGATGCATTACTGCGCAACAACACAGGAGTAGTTCTACCTGGGGACTTCAATTCACATCATGTTATTTGGGGTTTCAGAACAGACTTTAGCGGGCATTTACTTTGGTCTTGGATGTCAGCTAACGATGTGTGCTGTTACAATAGTCGTGCCATAACTTACATGAGGGCAAATTCTCGCTCAGCTATTGATGTAACATTAGCTGTTAATGGTAGAGCTGTATCTTCGTGGTGTACAGTTGACTGCGGTACGTCAAATGACCACAACCCAATCACTTTCACTATTGCGTGCAGTCCAGTCAGGACGACTGGTTCGGCACAAAAATTTATCAATACTACACTGTTCAAGAACCCTTTAGGTGAGACCCTCTCGGCTGTTGCCCCCTCCGATAAATATGACGGGGGTCCTCAAGTATTAAATTCCGTGTTAGACGCCACTCGGCGAGCAGTCTTTACAGTCCGGTCAGGCTTAAAAAATAAGACTCCTTCAAGCTGGTGGAATGACGACTGCGAAAAAGTCTATTGCCAAAGGAAAGCCGCATGGAAGAGTCTAGTGCATAACCAGTGCCCAAAGAACTGGATAAATTACAAATTCTTTGCAGCCTCTTTTAAAAAAACAATATCTTAAGGCTAGGGATGATTACAATGCCAGTCTGAACACCTATTTGTCTAACCCTGTCAACCAGAAGTCTCTCTATAGATTCATGGAACGTACTAATGTGCTGCCTTCCTCTCATATGTCTCAGTCCACAGTACTGCCACCTCCGGACGAAAAAGATAAACTAGAGTCCATAGCTCAAAACCTTGCTGTGCGTTTTCGTGCTCGCACTACCTTTCCATCAATTCCGTTTCATTTGGGTTTAGACTTCACTAAGGTGTCTGTATCTGATTTAGCGTCTGTAGTTAATTGCCTGCAATCTGCTGCCCCAGAGATTGACGGAGTAACAGTTGGCATGCTGAAAATCCTAATGCGAGACTTTGCCCCGTACCTTTTGCAGATTGTGAACTGGTCTTTGGAAAAAGCCTGGGTTCCTCAAATTTGGAAAACAGTGAAAATTATTTTATTGCTGAAAGAGCAGGGGAAGGGTTTTGGTCTCGACAATAGTCGGCCGATTGCTTTCACATCAAATTTGGTTAAGCTTGTAGAACGGGTAGTCTTCAGCCGCCTCACGAGTCATATTCTGAGTCTTCAAGGATTTAGCGAGGCTCAGATAGGTTTCCGCCGTGGGTGTTCGATTTGGACCGCGCACATAGACTTGGAGAGCCGTATTAAGGTCTCTATGAGGCAAAATGAGGTATCAGCTCTGGTTACTTTAGATATTGCAAAGGCTTACGACAGCGTTGAACACAGCATTTTGCTTCATAAACTGGCTAATGTACAACCTCCTTTGTACCTCTTTGCGTGGATAAGAGAGTTCTTAAGGAATAGAGCATTCTTTTGTTCTAAGGGTACGTTAACTTCTACAACATGCACCCAGTCTAGAGGTGTCCCACAAGCCTCCGTTCTTTCACCGTTATTGTTTAACATACTAATGCCTGATATCCCTATTCACCCAGCCGTCGAAGTTCATGTGTATGCAGATGATATTGCTTTTTTCGCTTCTGCCAAAGACATTCATATCCTGTACCAATTACTGCAAGAGTATTTAAATGCTCTGGAAGTTTGGCTAGACAGCATAAAGTTAACTTTAAATGTCAACAAGTGTGCCGTCCTTGTTTTCGCACAAGCAACCCCTCTTTACATTTCTCTGTCGTATCACTCTATCCTCATCCCGCAATTTGATTCAACAAAATACTTGGGTATAATATATGACCCGCATTTAGACTGGTGGCCACACATTAGAAGCATTGCGCTTAAGGGTGAGCGTGCCATTGGCCGGTTGGTGAGGATCAGCAACAAAAAATTCGCTATGCGACGGGACACTATGTATACGACCTATGTACAGCCAATACTTGAATTCGGCTCCGTTCTCTTTTCTGGGTGCCCAAAGTGCAAGCGAGAACCCGTTTGTTATGGAGCGACGCGCTCTGCTCCTTTGCTTAGGTCTGCCTAAATCAGTAGCTAATGCTGTGTTGTACTTGGAGGCGCGGATACCTGATCTCAACTCGCGTTTTTGAGCTTATCACTGTGCGGACATTTTTAAGGTCTTTGGAGCCTGTTCCTGGGTTGGCTAACCCTATATTTACAATGAACCCAACTCTCTTCTTTGGTACTTCCTGCCCTCGGTATAAGCTCCCTCAGGTGGTGCTCACGAACTCCCTGCTGTCAAATATTTCTGTGTGAATGAGATCGTTAGTACTAGTCAGCCACAGGCGGGCTGATACGGCAGTCTTCTTTGACAACACCTTCGCAAGGAATGCTAGGAACCTGCCTGCCATTGTGTTAAATGGGCTTATAGAGGAGTACCTAGACAATTTCCCTAACCATACTGCCGTTTATACAGATGCCTCCAAGCAAAATGAAAGGGCAGCTATTGGCATTTACTCAGGGGCTCTTGATTGGAGCTACTCATTTCGGTCCCCTGACTATACCCCTATTTTTGTAGCTGAGTTTCTGGCCATGGAGTTGGCCTTAATAAGGATTCCCTGCAGTATCACTCGGGTTATTATACTCTCAGAAAACCTTTGTTTTGACAGCGCTTGAAAACTCGAGGGATACTCCTATGAGTCGTTCCCTACAATTTTTATTCCTCCACATGTTGCAGAAGTACGCTTTCACTGGGTCCCTGGGCACTGTGGCATTGTTTCTAATGAGAGGGCATATTTTTTAGCTAAGTCTGCCCTTGATGGACCTATTGTCTCTTTCATCCCAAATACTGTTTACTTGACTCTAGCACGCTTTCAGCGATTCCAGCGTCCCCACTCCTTGAGCCATGAGCCTCTCCTTGCTGCAGCGGATTTTCAACACCTGGCATTTCCTTGGAGCGTGCGGATGTGCAGTTTGAGGCAATGTGAGGTGTCCATGACTCTTTTGTGCTGCAGGATACCGTGGCTAAATCTTTATTTATGCTGATCGGGGCTTTCGATATCCAACCTTTGTGAGTCTTGTGGCGAAGTTGAGTCTATAGAACATTTTTTCCTCTCCTGCCGGCGGCTCGCTCCTCTCCGTAGAATTTACTTGGAGATCCCCCTCGCTCGGCTTGGGCTTTCTCGATCTGTTCCGATTCTCCTTTCCTTCGGGGCAAGCGCCAACGGATATGCCCTGAAAGCAGTGTGCCATTATATTCACGATTATTTAATTTCATCTGGTAGATTCCTCTGCTAGAATGTGAATTCACTACTTGTCCTTCTCCGTATTTTTTGTTTTGTACAAATTCTAGCTTTGTGTCTCAAAATAGTTCATTCCCTGTACATGAGTGCGTTTGTATCCGCTATGCACCCTGGCCAATCTCCCGCCGAGGGTATGTGCCATTAAGCCTGAGGACATCACCATCATCATCATCTACAGAGCAAGGATAACTTCGTATGACCCGGTGAACATCACTTTTGCGGCGTGTGCTAGTGAAGACACGGTCCGTCTTTGTGCGCGCGTTCCCAATTGTCACCGCGCAGTTATGAAAGATTCGGGCTTAATAGTGCCTTTACCAGTAACGTGAAAGCCGCAGAAGTGTATAACCGCAATGCCAGACAAATTTTCTTCATTGCAACTTGCGGAGTTATAACTTTAAACCTGCCGCTTCAATACTTGCAACTTCGGGCAAGTAGATGCAATGAATTGCAAAGCTGTAATTGGCGTTGATTTATTTAAATTCATTAGGTGTGTATCTTCAGCCGTGACCATCTCACTGAATCGGTCGCTAGTGAACGTCTTATTTCTCATGTAGCAGGCTATAGCAAAGACAGCAGGTTCTTGGAGAAAGCGCGCATGTTCGCATTTCTTCTCAAATGTCTGTGTTCTTCTGTCATCATAATCACAGAGGAAATGAAACAGTCAGTTATTTTTCAGTATAGAGCTTTGCGGTAAAAAGGCTGATGATTTATGAATTTGGTGGCGATTTGTGTGATAGCCGTTCGTGGTGCGTTACGGTGACTTTTGGAAGCTGGTGAACCATATCCCGATGGCGGTACGTGTAACCAGCAGTTTACGCCCAAAACGGGTACAAACAGCTTCTAGTTATGGCATATCAACAGGCTTTTTTTTTTTTTGTGTGTGTACAGAAGTAGTCTTCTTGGCCTGCAAGTATAAAATCCCTTTTTCCGCATCCTATTATAGCTGCTACACAGGAATGAAAAATGCATGATGCCTTCCAGTTCCACTAAATGGTCTGCTTTAAAGAGCAGGACTGCATCCCATAGCCATATCGAACAAGGCTGGTGTCGTTTGTGTTTGTTTCGTGTCATTTTTCTGTATTCTCAGTTTTGCAGGCATTGGAGAAGCACCAGAGCCAGGGGAAGAACATTCCAGAGGAAGAACTGCAGCCAGTCTGTGCCGACCCATAGCTTCATGCTCCTGTCCTGTAAAATATGTATTGGGGGACATGTCTTTTTAGCTTGCACCAAGAGATCTCCCCTAGATAAATGGATAACTGTTGGCATCCTTTTTACATCAGGCCAGTGGCGAGTGCCACCTAGCCTAGAAAGTTAAAGTGGTTCATTGTTTTCTTCTACTGGCTGTTCTTTTTTTTTTGAGCTTTGATTAATCCTTGTCTGTTTATTTTTTTCCCATTCAAAGCTGTCATTTGTATTTTACCCTATATTCCTTTGATTTCTGTGACATGTGGTACAATTTTTTCATTCTGCTTTTTCTTGGAGTCTGATGGCTCATTTGCCATTTTGTTTTTTTGTAAGAGTTCCTTGCAAGTTATGCACTATCTCCTCTAGGTTCACAAATTGTTGCCTTTCTTAGTTGCGGTAACGCCTCTTCTTCTAGCCATCGTTTTATTTATTTCAGATCTGCTTTTTTGTCTGTTATTTGCCATAATATTTGTGCTTGGAAGTTTCAGGTGAAAAAATTGCATAAAAGTAAGCCAGCAGTGCAGTTGGATATTCAGCTTGAAATCACAACTGAAGCATTCTTTTTCTGGTTGAGTAAACCCTATGTTTGGTAGTGCACATATTTCTCACTTCCTGGATTGAAATTTGTTTTCGCTGGGGTTAGTGCATGAATACTGCGATATATGTATGTTTAATCGTACCTTCAAACGGTCAGTGGAGGAGATCTCATCCTGACCTACGTACTGTGTTGCCACTTGTCACGACAGCCACAATTATTCAACAGCCACAAACGTAGTGATGTTACATCACAAGTCAATATTTTTCTGTGGCAAGGCATAGGGTCGCATTGTAAGCTGGTAGCCGGTCGATGCCATGGATGAATGGATGGATTATAATGGCTTTACCCTTTGTATCGTGCAGCAGCTTCTGCCACCTAGCCTATACTTCCCCCATTGTTAATTGATTTTTCTTTTCTCTTTCTTTCCCTTTCGCTCTTACAATGTCTAATCTGTCTATCCTTTTCCCCTCCAAATTCACCCCTCCCTTGATTTCCGCCACCAATCCTCCAACCTCCCCTTCGTCAATGTCACGCTTTTCCCATCCACTCGCCCGTCCTCCCCAGTAAATCCTACCGCTATCTCTATGGCCGTTGCTGCCCCCTCTGGGAGGGCTGGGCGGAAATCTGCGCACCTCAAAACCAAGTGCTCTATGGTCTCTGTTTCCGTTTTACAAGCAGAGCACAAAATGCCCCCTCTGGGAGGGCTGGGCGGAGTTCTGCGCACCTCAAAACCAAGTGCTCTATGGTCTCTGTTTCCGTTTTACAAGCAGAGCACAAAATATCCACTTCTTCAAATTTGGACCTATAAGTTTTGTTCTCAGAATTCCTGTCCTAGCCCCAAAAAGCAGTGAACTGCCCCGCGAATTATCGAATAACCGCTGTTTTTTGATGTCCTGTTTTCGTGTCCTATATATGCCTAGCGCCGATTTTTCCTGCATTCTTTGTTTCCACATCTTTCTTTCCGTCTCCTTTACCTCCGCTTTCACGTTAGTATTTTGTTGCGTCCCATCCCTCACCCGTAAATACTTTGTTCTTAGCTTTCGGGTTCTATTAGTCCATTTTGTGTTAATACATTTCATGTACAGATACTTGTACACCTTTTTTGCCCACCTTGTTTCCTCCATTTCAGTGAGTCTCTGATCATATTTCAGTTTGCTGATGGCCTCCCGAACCTCGAACGACGCCCAACCCATATCTCCCTGGACTCCCTCATTCGGAGTGTTCCCATGGGCTCTCAAGGCTAGCCTTCCTACACTTCTTTGTCTGACCCCTACCCTGACTGTACTTCTGATTTCATGCACAGGACTGCATTTCCAAATGTGAGGCCCGGTACCATGATTCCCTTCCATACCTCTCTAACCACCTCATACCTATTATAGTTCCATAGTGCTCTGTGCTTCATAATGTCTGAATTCCTTTTTCCTTTATCCTTCAGAATCCTCTCATGCTCTTCCGGATATTTTTTCCCTTCACTTAGCCATACACATACTTATAAGTTCTCACATGGTCTATCATAGTGTCCTATATATCTAGTGGGTCTCCCTTCTCATTATAGACCATTATCCCTGACTTCTCTCTACTGAACTGGAGTCCTAGCTTGTTGCCCTCCTCACCACAGATTTTAGCTAGTTCCTGCAGCCTATCTTGCTGGTCTGCTAGTAGAACAATGTCATCCGCATACATTAGTACAGCCAGCGCTTGGTTTACCTTCCTACCTTCCTGTATATAACTCACGTCAACTCCTACCCCACTCTCTTCCAACCTCTTTCCATTTGGCTCACATATACCATGAAAAGTAGGGGTTATCGTCCCTGCAGCCGTATAGACCGTTTACAGCGCACAGTTCTTCCGTTTGAAACCAGATGGCGCCACAGGTGTGCTCGGAACACGGCGTCATTACTTGCCTCGTAAGTCGCCGGCGCGTATGCCTCGACGCAGCAGCGGAAATGTGGAAAGAGAAAATACATGCTCTGTTGTGGATTGCAAGAATTGCGACAAACAGTTAATGGCGCGGGATGCGATCGTTTGCGAGATTCACGGAACCGAACTGCACAAGGCCGTACTGCCCCTGTTCGCGCCCGTTGGACATCCACCCTTTCCGAACGGGCGAACGCAATACACATGTTCGCCAGCGCTAGACAGCGAATATAGAAGGAAAGGTCTCGATCTAGGAAAATCTGCGAGGGTAAGTGCGCAACATAGCCGCATGAACAAGCTGTCCCGCCACCGAAACGTCACACACACACACACACACACACACACACACACACACACACACACAAAACACGACTTACACTCCTGCATACCGCTAGTGCATATTGTGCAGTGCATAGCCGTGCGAGCGGACAACGCTTACCGTCAGTTCATGTATTACACACCGCCTTGGTGCTTCTGTTGAACTTCGCTCCAAGTAGCGCGGTTTTCGTGGACCACAATCGGAATAAAGCATTTTTGCTACGGCTGCTGTGCTCTGCGGTTGTGACTTCCGCGCAATCCATGCGAGACAGTCACTAGAAGTGACTCCGGCTGATTACTTACAACCAGCGAGACCTCGAGCATTTACATGTCCGCATATTGAGCGTGGAGCGTACCACAGTTTTATACTATATGTGAGGCTGACATAATTGTAAACTTCTTGTAGTGAACGCTCTGCCATGCGCCTTATAACAATTATATCGCGGAATCCTTGTAAACGATTGCATGCAAGCTTGTGAAGGCTGCTTGATGCATGGTGCTGCTTACATGATTGGGTAACATTTGTTTGTTTATTTATTTTTGTCGCCGTCCTTTGTTTAGCAAACCAACAGAAAATATTTTAGGCTTCCTAAGCACCTTTAACAGGTTGTAAACAAATGAGTACGATGTGCATGTGAGCGTTTTAGAGCAGTCTCCGCATGCATGTACACAATACGACAACGACCTGCGCAGCCGCAGGCTCATTAAACCTTGCTGTTTTAGATAATAACAATAAAAAAATATTAAGCAAAGCCTTCAGTGGCATTCAGGCGATCCACCCGTTGCCTCGAACAGGCGGAGAGCTCAGCGGCTCTCCGCGACATGAAGCCCGATCACGTTTTCACACCTAAAGTGATCAAATTAGGGTTCTCACATGTCATTCGAAGCTTCGGACCAACCACAGTGCCGTCTTCCCACTCCTTTGCAACCGTATCAGCCGAAGCACTGCCTGTCGGAATCGAACCATCAGACGCAGCAGCCGTCGCGACGAGGCGCGCGCCGAGCGGTCAGGAGGCGAGTAATGGCGGCGTGATCACGTGATCAAAGATGGCAGCCCCCATGATACGCCGCTGTAAAGCGTCTATATGTGGAGGGAAAGCATGACCAGTCTCTCATCTTCTTATCTGCTGCCTGCTTGGTAGTCTGGTCATACTTTTCGGCTGCGCATATGGTTGGCTATAGATATCTGAATTAAGGCTCATGAACGCATGCTCTTGGTCTGATGCTCTTTGGATTAGGTTTGTACACTGATGCTTTCAGTTACATGTTTAAAGTTGCATGGGCCGCATTTTTTAAGCACAATGCTGGTCAGTTGTGTTTTGCCTTTACGCCAAAGCTCTCAGCAGCATGGAGGAACTCAGACAAAGCTACCAGCTCATTACTGCACCCACGTAAACTAGCAATAGGGATCGGAGAAAATGCCGTCTTCCTTGCTTCTCCGATACCCTCTGCTTCGGTCTCTCACAGAAGTCGCCGGTTTGCCTCGCCTTCAGGTGTCCTTGATTGGGGCAGTAGATCATTCCTCCTCTCCGCTGTTTTAAAAAATTAAGGAAAGAACAACTAAGCATGCACCGTTGTTGCGAAAACAAATCATAATATGAGCCTGAGCGCGGACTTGCTCACGACTCGCATCATAACCTGAATGTGAGTTGAGACTCACTGACGATTCAGATCGTCATCTGAATATGAGCCTGAGTTTATGGTTTATGGGAGTTAAACCTCCCAAAGCAACTCAGTCTATGAGGGACAGCCTAGTGAAGGGCTCCAGAAATTTCAACCACCTGGGGTTCTTCAATGTGCCCTGACATTGCACAGTACAAGGGCTTCTGGAATTTCGCCTCCATCAAAATTTGACTTCTGCGGCCGCGATCCAACCCACATCTTTTGGGTCAGCAGCCGAGCATCATAAGCACTGAGCCACCGCGGTTGCTGAATATGAGCCCGAGTGAGTGTACTCATGACTCAGTCTGCTGATCCAGGACTGCATTATATGTATTCCATACACAAAGCATATAAACTAGGCTGTGTGCCGTTGGATACTTCTCCTTACTCTGCTGCGCTCTGTTCAAAATAGCAGGCATGAGGTGCAGTATTAGGAGGACACAGAGTAAGAACCTTTCAATGCAACCTGCTGCTATGAACATATGTAGAACAAAGAAGATGACAGAATGGATAGTCAGACGTGGATTTGGTGCGTTCTTGTTTCTTTGTGCATTGCCCTTTACATCAAAGCAGAGACCCCCTTTTCTTGTGGCATTTGTGTTTGTTTTATAGTGATACTTACTTGTTTTCCGTTATTTTGCAGGCTGTTACTGATAGGCCAATGTGTACAAGGTTCCAGAGGAAGAAACCTTCAGTGCCACGCCTGCCAGCCTTTCATGACTCCATTGCATGATGCTCATAAGCTAGAAGATTGCTTGTGTAATGACGTCAGTGCACTGTGTTTATGCACAAAGTGAGGTGGAAGCGTTTTTAATGATTTTGCTGGAATTACAGGGATTTAAATAATAAGGAACATGGGGACCGCCCTCAAAACAAATATTCATTTTGTGAACTCATTTCAAAAATAATTATTTTCATAGGAATGGCATTTGGCTTTGGATAGAGAGGGAATAAAAATAGGCACAAATTTCTTTCTTCTGCTTAGCTCAAAAGTCGTGTAGCTGAAATCATTGGTGTGCAATGGTTGAACAGTTTAGATTAAGCTCTCAGTGGAATTCCCATATCAGTTGGGGTACTAGCAGAACACCTGACCACATAGAGCAATTGAGTAAAGCCTGCAACGTGTGTACTGTTGTTGGACAATTAGTAGTATTAGTAGAATCACATTATTTGGTCACTCAGAGGCTGAATGGCCATGGGGCATTCCTGATGTTAATGGGTCAGATTGGCATATGTTTTAAGGCAGTTATAACATTCCAAATATGTTGCACATTTTTGTAAGAAAGTCTGTGCCGGTGTCAGTAGGACATCGCATGTCCCTTCTTCAAGTAACTTTGTGACACGGAGAACTGAAAAAAAAAAAAAAAACAAGCATCTGGTGCACACCCTTAACAAAGGAGTCCCATTGATTCCGAAATATTATGCTCAATCAAAAATATACATGGCAGAAAATGATCCCTTTAGTTTTGGTGCAAAATTTGGTGGATCGACCCCATCCTGTTTTTCAGAGATCAAAGCAAGATCACCTCTCGGGTGATGGTCATTGTGAAGAACTTAATGTGCGACATTGCCTGTCAGCACGAAATGCAATTGTGCTGGTACTTGTGTGATTGTTCTGTTATGTGGACGAAATGATTTTTTTCATTTATACAGTATTTAATTTTTCAATCGAAGCAGAAACAATAGTGATGAAAACTGCATGCTTTGGAACTTGTAGCATTTCGTGCCTCTGGGTATGGCACATCAATCTTTTTCCTGATTCTTGTGCTGTATGGCCTCAAATATGCGATCGGTTGCTTACGTAATTCGATGCAACTCCACCACTCTGCTCTCCTGGTTGGGGCTTTGTGAAGACTGTAGCTCTGCAAAACTTGTGCTGTATAGTGTGGTGAATTTTATATTCTGTTGTACTTGCCGCTGTTTACTGGTTTATGGGCGCCCTCTTGGCTTTGGTGAAGAGTGCAGTATGATTCCTTGTTGTCGGTCACAAGTGACTGACCTCATTTTGTCATTTCATATTGCATTTCTGACTCTGTCCAAACTGTATTTATTGCTGTGTTCATTTAGCCTGCATTCTGACATCGTTCATTTTGGCTGTATGGAGTGTGCTGTGACAATGTTTATTTTATTTTTTTGACAATACTGAATGTTGATCTGCACGCATGGAAGTAATCGTGTATGGATTTCATTTCATGATGGTGGTACAAGCTTTTTTTTTGCTTTAAGGTGGAAATTGTTTTGTTCTACTGTCACGGCTTGACGTACAGGCCGGCGGCGAGAACGGGTGAAGACAGGGAGCACAGAAAAACAGGGAGGTCCACCAGCAGCAACGTCGTCGTCGGCGCGCGGCAAAACACTCCTCGTCTTTATCTTCCACTCGCGACACTTCCTCCCTCTATAAAGAAGCATCGTCCCGATGCTAACACGAAAACAAAGGCACAGGGCGGAAAGCCGCACACGCGCACAAAAACTCCTGCTGGCCAGTGTAGAAGGAGGTGGGAAAATCAGTTCGGGGCAGAGGATCATCGCGCGTAATACGGCTTAAGCCGCACTACGTGCACAATGTCAGGGCGGCAGCACCTCGTAGTTAAGTTCACCGATGCGGCGAAGAACTGTATACGGGCCAAAGTACCGCTTTATGAGTTTGTCGGAGAGTCCTCGACGGCGTACTGGCGTCCACACCCAGACCTTGTCTCCAGGGTAAAAATGTACGTCGCGTCGACGGAGATCGTACCGACGAGCGTCGGTATGCTGTTGGTGTTGGATGCGGAGTCTCGCGAGTTGCCGAGCTTCTTCCGCGCGCTCGCATACTATTCGGGCACCATCGTCTACGTCGACAGGCGGCTCGTGCGGTAGCATAGCGTCAAGCATCGTGGTGACCTGTCTGCCGTGGACCAGCTGGAAAGGCGTCATACCGGTCGTCTCCTGGACATATGTTAGGGTGGGCTGTCTAAAAGGAAAGTAAAATAATAGAGCCCGGCCCGCACCGCTTAGAGCACAACGGGCTAGCGGTATTATAAGCGAATGTAACGTAGGGCAGTACCGAGTCCCAACTGCGATGGGCGACATCCACGTACATGGCGATCATGTCGGCCATGGTCTTCTTCAGCCGCTCCGTCAGCCCATTCGTTTGCGGATGGTACGCAGTAGTTCGGCGGTGGCTGGTGCAGCTGAGACGGAGGATCTCCTGTGTGAGCTTGGCCAGAAACGCGGCACCCCGGTCAGTGATCAAAACGGCAGGGGCACCGTGACGGAGCACAATGCACTCGATAGCGTTGCCTTTGAGTGGAACGAGGAGCAACAATCAGCATTCCGCCAATTAAAACACTCCCTTGCAACATCCCCCATACTAGGCCATTTTGATCAAGACACCGACACTGAGCTCCACACGGACGCCAGCAACAAAGGACTAGGAGCAGTGCTTGTGCAATTCCAGGATGGCGCTGAGAGGGTTATTGCGTATGCCAGCCGAGCTCTTTCGCAGGCGGAGGGAAATTACTCGACAACTGAAAAAGAGTGCCTCGCTGTCATCTGGGCCATCACCAAATTCCGGCCCTATCTGTACGGTCGCCCTTTTCGTGTCGTCACCGACCACCATTCGCTGTGCTGGCTCGCCAATATTAAGGATCCCGCAGGCCGCCTTGCTCGGTGGAGCCTTCGGCTACAGGAGTACGACGTCACCATCACCTACAAGTCCGGCCGCAAACATCATGATGCTGACTGCTTGTCTCGAGCCCCTGTGGAGCCGGCACCGGGAGGCGAAAATGACGAAGAGGACGGCTTTCTTGGGGCATTGGACACGGCAGATATGGCTGCTCGGCAACGCAGTGATCCTCAGATTGGTCAGCTGATGGCGCACTTGGAAGGCGACAAAGAGCTGCGGTGCCTCGCGTTTTCCAGCGCATGCTGCCGACGTTCAAGATAATGCACGGCGTATTGTACAAGCAGAACTTCGACAGCAGCCCGAGGTCGTGGCTCCTTGTGCCGGAGGACCTGCGCTCCGAGGTCGCCCAAGCTTGCCACGACGATCCTACAGCTGGTCACCTTGGCTACAGCCGGACGCTTTCACGTATTCGAGAACGGTACTACTGGCCGACACTTCTTAAGTACGTGCGTCACTACGTCAGAACTTGTCGAGAGTGTCAAAGGCGCAAAACACTCCTCGTCTTTATCTTCCACTCGCGACACTATTGCGAAGCCTTTTAAAAAAACTTCCCGATGTTTATGTTAGCCTGTGTGCTGTAGGGGTGCTATGCACTATTGCACAATGCAGCGCCAGTTTTACCAGATTTTCTCACCCGCAGTGTCCGTTTTTTAGTTTTGCCCGACCGGTTCCCTTGCATCATAGGATGTCCGTGAAACGATTATAGTGATGCTGTGATTTCTCCTCAAAATAATGCAACAGTTGATGACAGGTCGCACCTTAACTCGCTGTTTCTCGCCACATTCACTTTCCCTGCAACAGCGGCCTAGTCATTCGAGCATGCATCTCGCATGTAGGAGCTGCTGGATTGGATTCCCTGTGCCACTAGGTACCCACCGGTGGTACAATACGCAAGCTTCCCCCCTGGCTTCTGCTGGGGTTAATGCCTGGAAGTGGGTCTTAGACTTCCCCTGGTGTTGATGATGGTCCGTTATACCACGATGCATCATGAGCTCTCACTCTCGTTATTGTCCAATGAACTCACCTGATCAGCACGTTCTCAGGGATGGACTTCTTCTGTGCTGTCCATGGTGTTGGAAAAGCTGGCCACCTTAAACCTTTCAGAGCAGCGCATTGAGAAACTTCCGTCACGGTTGTTTATTCCTTTTTTCGCCCTGATTTCTCGTCCCAAAATTTGAGATGCGGGTGTCACAAAAGTAAATATGGTATGCTCTAACTGCACTCAAGACAGAGTAATGTGCAGTTTCAGATGTGCTTCTACTCGATTAATTGTACTCTTCGAGACGATAGAGGCAGAACATGATGTTGAGCACACTGGCAACATTCGTGGGCAGCTGTGTCCTGGGTGTGTTTACCAGTAGCCATGCTCTGAAAGTTTTTTTCCTACAAGTTTTTTTCCTGAAAGTTTTTTTCCTGCAGTACAACAGGTGTAAAAGGTTTATTAAGAGATGAGTGCTCTGTCATTGTGTCGTGTTATTAAAAATAACTGACACTCATTATTTCTTAGGCCTGTGTAGGCAGACATTTACTGCTCTTCTCTTGAAGCCAGGAATTGTGCAAGTTCATTCGTTGATGTAATGGTTGTTGGCTTTGTTCCAGTAAGCCTATAAATTTGTAGGCAGGTATCAGTTTTTCATGAGTGTAGGCACAGTATTCATTTGCATGGAGAATTAAATGTCGGGAATGTTTGCTTTGGATCTCGCTTCTTTTCAGGCTCGCCCTACTGTATTTACACAACCTGAAAAAGTTGTTTTACGAGTGTGTATTCCATATTCACCGCCTCATGCAGATAACACCGTGTGAGCGTTTGCACTCGTAATCTTTTGTGTTAATGGATACAATCTGGTTTTCACATGCAGGTTTGAGCTCCGGGGACCACAAACATGGCGTACTGTCATGGCAGAACTCACCAGGTTAGAATCTGCAGTTTTTCTCCCTATATGCTTTCGTGAAGGTTGTCTTTCAAAAAGTAGTTTGTAGGGTATGGAAGCTGTAGTTTAATGAACTGTGGTGGATGATGATGATATGGGCCTTCGATATTCTGGAAAGTTGTTTTCTGTGCTATGTCAACTATACTCATCGAACTAGAACCGATATGTGTTCTGTTCATTGCAGCAAGAAATTGTACTGGACACCAAAGCCTCGTAAGGCTTTTTAGCCTTTAGCCTTTTCCTCCTATTAGACACGGTCTGAGGAGCAAATAAAAGGGAAAAAAAAATGGCATTGTGCATGGGGCTAAGCATAGCTGACTGCCACTTGTTTTGCTATGAAGCCCACCTGTGACTGTAAAGACATCTTGACTGCAGAGACATCTTGTTTCAGGCCTGAGTTCTCTTTTGCAGATCTGTTAAATAAAAGTTTCGATAGACATATGCAGCTTTTGATGAGTGTGTCCCCTGCATTAAACTTTTCTTTCTAATTCTTGGTGAATTGTGGATTGTTGCTTCAGGCATTTTATTTGAAGTACTCTGCCTGTGCAACACAGGTTCAGTCGTCACACAGAGCGACCATGGCACACCTCCTGTGCAAGATTCAACCAGTGAAAAGCACCCTGTGGGCCACTGCATGGAATCTGCTCCTTCTGGCATGGATAATGACCGGGGTAATCGCACAGGAAATAAGGTTTACAAATGCACCCACTGCAGCAAGGGATTCAGCGCAAGATCCCATCTAGTGGAGCATCTCAGAGTCCATACAGGTGACCGGCCATACTATTGTAAGGACTGTGGAAATAGCTTTACACGAAAGGCCCATCTAGATAGACACCAGCGCACTCACACAGGCGAGCGACCTTACCATTGTGACGATTGTGGTCGCAGCTTTGCAATGAAGGCCCATCTGGAGGGACACCAGCGCACTCATACAGGTGAACGTCCTTACCATTGCGACCACTGTGGTAGCAGCTTTGCACAAAAGTTCACCCTACGGCAACACCAGCGCACTCATACAGGTGAGCGTCCTTACCGTTGTGACCACTGTGGTAGTAGCTTTGCAAAGCAGAACACCCTAGAGCAACACCAGCGCACTCATACAGGTGAGCGTCCTTACCGTTGCGACCACTGTGGTAGCAGCTTTGCACGGAGGAGTCACCTGCTGAAGCATATCCGAACCCACACGGGTGAAAAGCCGTTTCAGTGCCAGCTGTGCCCCATGGCTTTTGCGGGACATTCAGATTTTGCAAGGCATATTGGATCCCACAAGGGCGAATAGCCCTACCAATGTGACTTGTGCCAAAAGAGTTTCAAAGAGCGCCATTATTTGAAACTGCACAAAAAAGCGATTCACAAAGAATAGCAGTGGTTTGTGATGTCCTTAGTCAAAATGTTTTTCTGGCTACCATTTTTTATGCAAGCTAACGAGATTATAGCTTAATGCCCTATGAAAGGTGCTGGTAGCTAACTGCATCATTAAATACCTTTGTAAGTTTTGTTCATTATGAGGGAGTTTTCAGAAAACAACGTTTGCTGTTCCCTTAGGCTACACATTCCCGCTAAGTACTTCCGGAACACGGAGAGTCAGCATGCTGTGCTCTTAAGCGTGCATGGATAGAAATGAACTCACTGTCATACCTGTATGGCATCACTTCTTGCTGGAGAGTGCCTTTCGAAAACTGATATCCAATGTTTATCGCTGCTGGCAGTTGTCAGGCTGCCTCAGTGAAGAAATTTTGTGGTGCAAAAATGCACAAAACAATTATTTTTAATCCTGAAGCCTGAGTGAGCTAATTTTTGTGACAATCGGTATAAATTCAATCATTTATCTCACTGAACCTGTAAATGTGTGTATGACAACCGAGGAAAACTTGTTCTTATGTAAATCTTTGTGTATTTATTCCAGCAGTGTTAGTGGCAGGAATGAGTGAAGACAAGTCGCTGTCCAGCCTCAAATTGATGTGTTTTGTGTTAGTTTGGTGGTTTGAAGAGTTCTCTGTTGTTTGGAGTAAGGACTAACAAAAGATTTCACTATCACCTGCTTTACCATTACACAGAGCACTGTCTCTACTGGATATAAATGGTATAATATTTGTGGAGCATTGTGTCGGCACCATTTGTAATCTTTTTTCGTTGTCAGAATTTCAGCTGTTTGTGACCATTTGACGTTGTGGTAGCTTCTCTGTTGTTTTGGTGTTACTTGAAAAAGCTTTCTCTATTTACACAAGGTGTTCATGATAACACGTTGCAAGGGTCATGGCTGCTGAAACAGAATACTGTGATTAGTGCCTACGAAAAACACTGTAATCTTGTAATGTATTGTAAACCTCGTAATTTGGGTCCATTGTGTTGAATTTCATAGTGCACAAGTAGTATTTTATAGCAGTTTTCATTATAAAATGTTGTATAGCTGGCTGTTTGTAAAACTCAGTTGCTTGACGTATTGTGCATTAAAATTCAAAAGCAGTGCAGTTCTTCAAAAAGCTGCTGTTTGCTTTTTTTTTTATTGTTATACTTTGAGCATCCTTAGACATCATGTTGCCTTGCATCCAGGAAGGAATTGCTATCACTTACAGATGACAGCACTAGTAGGAGCACTAACTTATAGATTGCAGCAGTAAAGAATACCGCAAACACAGGTAGTGTGTTTTCAGAAGCTTCTCCAAGTTTTTGTCTCGTACTACAAACGGGTCATATCTTGAAAGAAGCCAGACACAATATTGGATGGTAATGAGTTGGATTACCAGATGAGATTAGGAAGTTTTTTGGGATGAGGTTGCTCGATCTGTGAGGAAGAGCACAGAGTGTATTTGGGGTGAGCGAGAGAGACTTTGTTGTGCAGTGGATATAGTTCGATGCACAGAATTGAAGAGAAAGTGTTTGTCAGTAATTATGCCAGTCGCCTTGTTTCCATGAAGCCACACTGAAGCCGCCATTGCAGCAGAGTGGAACACTGCAATTTCTTCACAGATCTTTGACCGTACAAGCTCCACGCTAGGAGCGTCCCTTCCGACACGCTTAATTTATTCTTTTTCTTTTTCTTCCGAGCGCAAAGTACAAAGAAGAGCCTCATAACAGCCCCTATTGGACAGTTCAAACTGGCTGGAGGAAATGGACAATGAAAGGGCCTGTCTGCCTCCGCTTGGACTCCAGGAACCACTGGGCACTGGTTTGTCAGTCTATGCACATCCCCCTTGCGCATGGCTTAATCTACGATCCTTCTGATGACGAAGGCTCCACTTCATAAAAAAAGTGGCTGTGGTGCATCACTGTATGCAACAGTGAATGGGAAAAGCAGAATGCTGAGAATTGGGGTATGAATGCAGACTATGCTGAGAGATTAGGTCAGTGTTTCAGCCCCATAGTTATGTGCTGCAGTCAGCTTGTGCGTGAAGAACAGTCATAAAAGAACAGTGGAAGAAAAGAAGGAACCCAAGACGCTTCGCACTATCAAGCCAGCGATACGTGCTGTTTCAGGAGCATCATCCATCCTGCAAATGTTGCTTTCAAAACTTTAGTCGCATCAAATAGAGAGAAAAGACTCATAGGGGAGGTATGGGAAACTCCCAGCTCATCTTAAAAAGATGTGAGAAAGACTAGATGCTTCAGCAGAAAAAATTTGTGCTTTGAAACCACGAAGGGTTGAATGCATCAGGGGGAGTGCATACTCATGAGTAGAGACCGGATTTTAGGCAAATGCCTATTTTTTTTAACGCTTCGTAGGCGCACCGTTTTTACATATGAGCACGAATTAGGTGTTGACAATATGTTTAATACTATTTTTATAGTGCCTATAAGTGCCTATTTTGTGTGTCAGTGCCTATAAATGCCTATTTCCGATGTCGGTGCCTAAAAATGCCCTATTTTACAGAAAAGGGGCCTGAAATACCCTGTAGTTTTGCTTGCTGATTATGTTTGCTTTCGAATCCATTTCAGTTTTGAGTTGAACACACACGTGGCAACATTAGATGACCTCTTCAGTTGGCTGTGGTGAACACTGCACCTACGCCGGCTACGCACACAATACCAACCACGTCAGCCGAAAATGTCGAAGCAACCTTTTTCCTATTTTCTGTCATTTTATTGTGGCAGCTTGTTGATGACTTTGGCTGTTAAAGTGGTAGTTGACCAGATGGCACCACATTTCGGAAAGTATACAGAGTAAGTTATAGTTTCGTCCAAAGAATTCCCAGTTGGTTCCAAATGAAACCAACTGTAAAATGTTCCATAAACCTGGTGGAAACAGTTTAACTGATTAAAATTTCCACCTGGGTAACCTGCCTTATTTTCGCTTCTGGTGCCCCAGCCGCATGCCGTCTTCATCAAATGGCATTTGGCGGTAATCTTGTTGGAGCAGGCCACACTAGACAGCTGGCAATCGTGCGTGCATACGAAAACGCATTCGTGCACTCAAACCATAGAGTAAATGACTCAAACAATGTTACTACCAACATTGGACTAATTGAGAATGTGCAGCAACGAATCGCTGCTCTTCAACACGGAGAAGTTGCCGAGAAAATCCGCGCAAAGTTGCAGTCCGTCTTGGACAAAAACGAGGAGTTCTCAGTCCTCAAGCAAATTTCAGGAGTTCTTACCGGTGAACATTCTATGATACCGAGCAGTGTAAAGCCATCAAATGTTCCTAATACAAGCACGCTCCTGTAACATCCGTTGATGTTGAGCGTTCCTTTTCTTCATACAAGCTTGTTCTTACTGATAAGAGGCATAAATTTGAGTCCATCAACCTGGAGATGGTGCTTGTCTGCTACTGCTTCTATAGCTTTAACAGTGATTTCTAGATGGATGATGTTTATTATACCATGGATCCTCGTGGATGTAGTAGGCCCGTGCAGAACTATGATTCTTTTCGGCATATTCCGCATCAAGCAGTACTGTGTGCAACATTTTCTAGCACTTCGTATTTATGGTTTCCAGACCCTTCTAATGGCAAGCAGCATTTGATAGTCGCGTGGCTCCAGACACGTGAAGCGACAAACTATAAAACACTGTTTACACAAATGACAACATATTTATTAATGTTGAAGCATCGTGTATGCCTGCAATATATGTTCAATTTCTGTGTGACCAAAGACTGAACTTATTTGTCAGATGCTTTGAATTGACAATGTTTCTATCAATTTCTAAATACATGGCCTCCTGTTAAGGTGTTTATTGTTTCTACTTTTGTACACAACAAGCGAATTGTTTGTTTCGAGGTATTCCAAAGTGTTTTAAAAGGGTTGGTAACAGTTCCTTTTGCTCTGCTGAAGCATGTGTATTGTACGAAAAGTTGCGCGACAGCCATAAAAAAAAACTGCTTCGAATGTTCGCACCTTGCTTAAGGTCCCAAATCATTCCTGCTGTGTTTTTGTTTTATTTTACGGCAGATATTGTGCGCTGAAGTTCAGAACTGTGTGCACTTTTGATAAAATTTAGAGTGCCTTTTTTTCTCCGTTAGCTGTCTAAATTCCAATTTTAGCCGCCTATTTATGGCGCCTAAAACGTGCTTTTTAGTGCCTAAAAATCCGGCCTCTACTCATGAGTATACGCTTCATATATACCTGCAGGTGATGTGATGGCTCAAGAGTGGTGGCTGTTTGAGTTTAATTTTAGCAGGAAAACTAAACGGCATCCTTGAGGAACCGCACAAGTTGTCCACCTACCAAGCCATGCAGTCGCTTGCTTCACCGACTGGCAGTGGTGCACTGCTCTGTGTTTTGGCTGCTAGGACAGCCTTTCTGGAAGCTGTACGTGAGAGCGTAACCAGTTTTTCATCAGTTATAGAAAATCCAGGCCTGTGCCGATGTTCTGAATTGCTGTTTAAAGAACGCAGGCCATAATGCTATCTTGTACATATTTCACTTTACCGTACATTAACACATTTTCAGAAAAAAATAAATGGCTAATGAACATATATTACAAGAAAGTTTAGGAAACTAAAAATGCGATGAATATGCAGCATTTTATGCCAATGATTCGAAATCAGAATGCTACCTTGACAGTGCCATAGTATAAAACAATTGAGAAAGAACATTACTACTGCCTCAGAGAGCACCCATCATCATTGCAGTGTGTTACGCCCTCTCTGAGACTATAAAAAATAATAAATGATAATATTGTGAACAGCATCATTTCACCTGACTCTCTAAGCATACTCACGTGCCTGACTTCACCATACAAATGCAGTTACACCACAAATCGGCGACATCATGCACAACGTAACAACAGCCGTTTGCAGAGTTCTGAGCAACTTCGGAATCAGTGGCAATTAGAAAGCAGATGAAGTTGCTGCACAAGCTCGGCAAGAATAAATCAAGAGTGAACATTCCCTACAAATGGCACTCTATAAGCTCTATACTTTATAAGCTTTCAACCACAATCGTTGAAATCATTAGCTTATGTAACATTTGTACTGCCGAGACTAGAGTGTGCATGAGTAATTGGGACCCTAATCTTAATTGAAGAATGCACTGGAAGCAATGCAAAACCACGCCGCTTTAGGTCCATCTTCTATGCTTGTTCTTATCGTGAAAATGTCGCCAAACTAAAATGCAGTGCTCATCTCACAAATTTAACTAAATGATGTCACATCACAAGACTGTGTCGTTGTCATGAATTCTGTTATGATATAGTGCACAAGGCTTATCATCCCTGCCTACCACACCTCCTGGCACACGAAACATGGAAACACCACCTATCCTCCACCTGCCCGCACATCTGCAAACCTGTCTTCATTTTTTGTACGCACTGCGAAAGGCGTGAGATGACTTGCCTGGCCACATCGTGCTCCACACTGACCCCATCATTATTCAGATCGTCAACTGAAGCACAGTTATGCTCTATAACGCACTCATGTGATGTTATACCTCTTCAAAGGGTCTTTGAGGTAGTAAGAAACAAATAAATAAAAAAATCTAAATGAAATATTGATGTAATCTTAAGATACACCTGGTAAAAGCTATTATAGTTGGATGGAATTCATGGTGATTCCTAAAATGATTCAGTCAAATCATATATATATACATAGGGAACAAATAGGTGTAAAGATCTGTCAAGTAAGTGCTGAGGTGAAATAAGACCCATTTCATTTTTACTTAAAGGCTTTGATCACAGAAAGAGAGAGAGCAAGGATTAAAACTTTCATGCAGGACTTTGGTCATATGATTACTTAAATGGGCATCACACAGCTGAACTGGTCTGATTAAATGGAAGTAAAAATAATTTGCATATTGAAGTTTTCTTGTTGAAAGCTCTTGGCGTTTGCTATCAAAGTTGCTCAATCAAGCAAGAAGACTGCGTAAAGCATATATCGAAGATAGCATAAGATTGCATTTGATGACATTTTCCCATCGAATGCAGTCTTGACTGAAGGAGAGACTGCACGAAACACATCTTCGGAGTATACAAACGAGACCAGGTGTCATTTAAAAAGACTGCAGGTTGACTAAGAAATATTACACTGGAAGTGTGAAAAGGTGAGTCGCACAAATTTAAAAAAGGTTTGGACTGTTAAAAGGCGAAACCTAGCTTATAAAAGTGGAAATCGCGCCTCAAGGTGCAGGACAACATTACCGTATTTTCCGGTGTATAACACGCACCCTTGTATAAGACGCACCTGCCTTATATGCAGCTGTCACTGAAAAAGTTCGTATATAAGACGCACCCCAGTTTTACCCAGTTAGGCTAGTGAGGCTTAATTAAACACGCTTGCGCGACTATCGCGAAATGCACCGTACCTGTGAGCAATTCTTAAGCAACGCTAAGTGATCGAAAATGGCAACCACTCACGCCATACCCGTCCACGTTTTAGCAAAAAAGAAAGAAAAAATGATACAGCTCCCCATATGTCCATAACAACATTTTATTTCTACTTGAAACCTTCGAAGTCTTCATCTTCAGATGCGCTATCAAAAGGTTCACCCATTTCTGGAAGCAACTCGGCTGAAACATGCACTACGTACACGGAGCAAAAAGAGTTGCAAAGGGTGACTAAAAAAGAACGCCGGCTTGTCTTGACAATGGCGAGAAGGGCGATTGTCACCATCTTTTGAGCTTCTCATTACTTTTTCTTGGGGACTCCGAAACAGCCGCGCGTTTGTGATCCCGGAAGTCGTCATCCCCGCCGTTTCATGATAAAGATCACCTAGAATGTCGCGCACGGCGGTCCCGGTATTGAAGTATTAACCGTGTTACAACCGCGTTATTGGTAGTGATATTTTTTAGGTGAAAAAAGCTTGAGCATGAACCGGAGTAATCGATGAACTCGCAAAAAAGATAAAAAATTCACATATAAGACGCACCCTTGTATATGACGCGCCAGCAAGATTTTCGAAAAAACGCCGCGTCTTATACACCGGAAAATACGGTAGCTACATATTTTGGAAGTCAGAAACAGAGGCGCAACGCCTCGCGCTCCAAGAGCACACCTAATGATGATGATGATGATGTCCTCGGGCTGAATGGCACATACCCACGGCGGGGGATTGGCCAGGGTGCATAGCGGATACAAACGCACTCATGTACAGGGAATGGAGTATAATTAAATCTAAAATTTGGGACACAGAGCTAATGAGCGAGCAGGTTACTTCTCTTTTTCTTCTTTCGCTCCCTTCCCGTAACGGTGCGGTTCGGGTGTCCATCGAGATATGTGACACATACTATACTGCGCGATTTCCTTTACTCAAAAAACCAGTCTAACTTAAAGCGCGACCAGCGTAGTGAAGCAGTCGCTTGAACACTCTGTGCCTGATAAGGGCCTTATAAACAAAATTCCTAGCCACATATGCTCTGAGTTCACGATACGCGCGTCATACGTTGTGCGTGGTGGCGTCGAGCTGGACGCATTCTAGTGTTGCGCATTCATCGCGTCGGTGGAGTGAAGTTTCAATACAGTGAAGAAGAATCTCCGCATATGGTTTCTATTCGCGCAGTACGCATTAGCGTCGAGAAACCATTGCACGTAAAAGTTGCGCTCCATCGGGTACGATATCGAAACCAACAGTGTCGAAATTCGGTTTTGCTTTCGGTCGCGTTGGAATATCACAGCTGACAGCCACTGACATGGAGGAAGAAAAACCTCCATGGCCACTGACAACTGACAACTTTCCTTCGTCGCTAATACATAGTTCATTGAAAATTGGCTGTTCACTGCTTTTTGAGGCTAGGACAGGCACTCATTTGGAGGGAAAAAGATATTCAAACTAGACATTGTAACAGCGAAATTGAAAGAAGGGGAAAAAAACAATTAACAATGAGGGAAGTATAGGCTAGGTGGCGCCAGCTCTCGGCCGATACAAAGGATAAAGCCAATATCATCCATCCACCCATCCGTGCTAGCTCCTCATTCTGTTTGTTTACGAATTCGTTTTTGTGTGTTGTCAGTCTTTGAGAAGAAGTTTTGAAGAAAGAAATCCATGTGAGGATGAAGAAGAATGTGCCTACAGAGCTTCTTCGCCCGTGTGCTTTGCTTTTGCCTTTACTATGTACAGGTGAATGCCAACCTTTACCTCCCGATTCTTGGCCGATCCCCCAGTGTCGGTATGTGCCATTCTGTCAAAGGCTACAACAACAACAACTTCTTCGCCGGAGTTGTTGGCCTGCCTCTGCGTCTTCTGGCCTGTGTTCAAATTTTGGTGAGGCCGTTCCGAGAGTGGGGGATTTGGCCAGGTTTTCCCCTCTTTTTGGATGTAGGTTCCAAGGCTCTGTAGGCTTTCCGCCGTGGCTATGTCTTCCCCGGGCTCAGGTCCGGTAACCTGGTTCGCCAGTTTGCCGGCTGAAAATCTCCCGCTAACGTCTTTCAGTCAAAACGGTGTCAAGCTTATCCCCGTGGCGCTGGTCCCTGTAGGAGATGGTGTAATTAAAATAAACTCTCGAATGATCCAGGAGCAGCTGAAGGCAGCCACCAGCCGCTATCTTGAGATTTCGGAGGTGCGACCATTTGGCATGAGAGGAATTCTGTGCAAGTCGGCTGACTTTGATTGTGTTGCCGATTTACTGCAATGCACCTCTTTCGCCTCACTGCCAGTGAAGGTATTTATTCCAGAGCAACTTGCCTGCGTAAAAGGAATTATCCGCGGTGTGGATCCTTCCGCTACACGTGGACCCACTGCAGCCCCGTCCTTTACAGTGTAAGAACTGCTGGCGGTTCGGTCACAGTGCCAAATCTTTCAAGTCCGCAACGCGCTGTCGCGTTTGCGGCGGTGATCATGAACACGACATTTGCTCTTCTGAGTCGCTTAGCTGCTGCCTTTGCCACTCTGATCACACAGCTGACGACCCCGCTTGCCCGAAGCGTGCCGATGAGCAGATTGTCTTGGACATTATTCAGCGGGACAGGCGCTCGCGCGCTGATGCATACGCCTGCCTTGACAGACGGCAGAGCTCATACGCAAGTGCTGCCCGCTCGACCGCTACTGATGTGGACGCAGCCTTGACTAAGTCCGTTGTTGCTGCGGTGGAGAAGGCTGTTGCTGGTGTACTTGACCGCATGATCAGTACATTCAGCGATGCCTTGTCCCAGGTCATTTCCACGCAGGCTGCTTCCTCAGCTTTAGGTAACCTAGCCCCGTCTGCCTGTCCTCCCTCCTCTGCAACTGCTGATAATATTCAGCCCACCACCCCTTCTGCCTCCACGTCCGTGGGTGTAAATGACTCTGACCAAGTCTCCCTCCCTGACGCTTGTCAGTCAGATGTTGAAAGGACTACTCCATCTCGGAAGCGTCGTGCTTCCTCTTCTCCTTCAAAATCTGACCATCCGCATAATAAGACTAAGAAAGGTTCGCCTGGAATTTCAAAGAAAACAGATGTGTTGAAAGAGGCTGTTGTGGCTTCGTTCTTAAAGCAATAATCATGGCAGGAATATCTGTTCTCTAGTGGAATTGTCGCTCTATCTCATCATCTTTCCCCGACTTACAGCAGCTTATACTTAAACATAGTCCAGACATCATTTTAATACAGGAATTGTGGCTCAATCCTAATCGCCCATTCGCAATTAAAAATTTCTCGTTTTTTGAAATGATCGCCCAAACAGCAGGGGTGGGGGCTTACTAACATAGGTTTCAATGAAACTGTTTCATCGTGCTAAAGTGTCTCACAAAATTATGCGAACTGATTGTGAGATACTAGCAGTTGCAATCATTATTCCGCAGTGCGCCCCTGTTACGGTGGCAAATATCTACTTCCCCGCAGGTGTCCGTAGGATGGATGGGCTCGATGCGTTACTGCGCAACAACAGAGGAGTAGTTCTAGCTGGGGACTTCAATTCACATCATGTTATTTGGGGTTTCAGAACAGACTTTAGCGGGCATTTACTTTGGTCTTAGATGTCAGCAAACGATGTGTGCTGTTACAATAGTCGTGCCATAACTTACATGAGGGCAAATTCTCGCTCAGCTATTGATTTAACATTAGCTGTTAATGGTATAGCTGTATCTTCGTGGTGTACAGTTGACTGCGGTACATCGAGTGACCACTACCCAATCACTTTCACTAAGCTCCCTCACGTGGTGTTCACTAATTCCCTGCTGTCAAATATTTCTGTGTGAATGAGATCTTTAGTACTAGTCAACCACAGGTGGGCTGATACGGCAGTCTTCTTTGACAACACCCTCCCAAGGAATGGTAAAAACCTGCCTGCCATTGTGTTAAATGGGCTTATAGAGGAGTACCTAGACAATTTCCCTAACCATACTGCCGTTTATACAGATGCCTCCAAGCAAAATGAAAGGGCAGCTATTGGCATTTACTCAGGGGCTCTTGATTGGAGCTACTCGTTTCGGTCCCCTGACTATACCCCTATTTTTGTAGCTGAGTTTCTGGCCATTGAGTTGGCCTTAATAAGGATTCCCTGCAGTATCACTCGGGTTATTATACTCTCAGACAACCTTTCTTTTTTGACAGCGCTCGAAAACTCGAGGGATACTCCTATGAGCCATTCCCTTCAATTTTTTATTTCTCCACATGTTACAGAAGTACGCTTTCACTGGGTCCCTGGGCACTGTGGCATTGTTTCTAATGAGAGGGCTGATTTTTTAGCAAAGTCTGCCCTTGATGGACCTATTGTCCCTTTCATCCCAAATACTGTTTACTTGACTCTAGCACGCTTTCAGCGATTCCAGCGTCCCCACTCCTTGAGCCATGAGCCTCTCCTTGCTGCAGCGGATTTTCAACACCTGGCATTTCCTTGGAGCGTGCGGATGTGCAATTTGAGGCAATGTGAGGTGTCCATGACTCTTTTGTGCTGCAGGATACCGCGGCTAAATCTTTATTTATGCCGATCGGGGTTTTCGATATCCAACCTTTGTGAGTCTTGTGGCGAAATTGAGTCTATAGAACATTTTTTCCTCTTCTGCCGGCGGCTCGCTCCTCTCCGTAGAATTGACTTGGAGATCCCCCTCGCTCGGCTTGGGCTTTCTCGATCTGTTCCGATTCTCCTATCCTTCGGGGCAAGCGCCAACGGATATGCCCTGAAAGCAGTGTGCCATTATATTCACGATTATTTAATTTCATCAATGTCAATTCACTACTTGTCCTTCTCCGTATTTTTTGTTTTGTACAAATTCTAGCTTTGTGTCTCAAAATACTTCATTCCCTGTACATGATTGTGTTTGTATCCGCTATGCACCCTGGCCAATCTCCCGCCGAGGGTATGTGCCATTAAGCCTGAGGACATCACCATCATCATCATCATCTACAGAGCAAAGATAACTTCGTATGACCCGGTGAACGTCACTTTTGCGGCGTGCGCTAGTGAAGGCACGGTCCGTCTTTGTGTGCGCGTTCCCAAACGTCACCGCGCAGTTACGAAAGATTCGGGCTTATTAGCGCCTTTACCAGTAACGTGAAAGCTGCAGAAGTGTATAACCGCAATACCAGACATATTTGCTCCAGTGAATCTGCTATTTCAACACTTGCAAATTCGGGCAAGTAGATGCAATAAATTTCAAAGCTGTAATTGGCGTTGATTTATGTAAATTCATTAGGTGTGTATCTTCAGCCGTGACCATCTCACTGAATCGATCGCCAGTGAACGTCTTATTTCTCGTGTAGCATGTTCTTGGAGAAAGCGCGCACGTTCGCATTTCTTCTCAAATGTCTGTGTTCTTCTGTCTTCGTAATCGCAGAGGAAATGCAACAGTCAGTTATTTTTCAGTATAGAGCTTTGCGGTAAAAAGGCTGATGATTTATGAATTCGGTGGCCATTTTTGTGTGATAGCCGTTCGTGGTGCATTGTGGTGACTTGTGGAAGCTGGTGAACCATATCCCAATAATGGTACGTGTAACCAGCAGTTTATGCCCAAAACTGGTACAAACAGCTTCTAGTTATGGCATATCGACAGGCCTTTTTTCTTTGTGTACAGAAGTAGTCTCCTTGGCCTGGAAGTATAAAATCCCTTTTTCCGCGTCCTATTATACCTGCTACACAGGAATGAAAAATGCATGATGCCCTCCAGTTCCACTGAATGGTCTACTTTAAAAAGCAGGACTACATGCCATAGCCATATCGAACAAGGCTGATGTCGTTTTGTGTGTGTTTTGGGCCTTTTTTGTATGTTCTCAGTTTTGCAGACATTGGAGTAGCACCAGTAGCCAGAGGAAGAACTGCAGCCAGTCTACGCCAACCCATATCTTGATGCTGCTGTCCGGTAAAATATGTATTGTGGGACATGTCTTTTTACCATGCACCAAGAGATCTCCCCTAGATAAATGGATAACTGTTGGCATCCTTTTTACATCAGGCCGGTGGCGAGTGCCACCTCGCCTAAAAAGTTAAAGTGGTTCATTGTTTTCTTCTACTGGCTGTTTTTTTTTTTTGAGCTTTGATTAATCCTTTTTTTTTTTTTCCCATTCGAAGCTGTCATTTGTATTCTACCCTATATTCCTTCGATTTCTGTGAAGTGTTGTACAATTTTTTCATTCTGCTCTTTCTTGGTGTCTGACGACTCATTTGCCATTGTGTGCTTTTGTGAGAGTTCCTTGCAAGTTACGCACTATCTCCTCTAGGTTCACAAATTGTTGGCTTTCTTAGTTGCGGTAATGCCTCTTTTTCTTGCCATCGTTTTATTTATTTCATAGCAGCTTTCTTGTCTGTTATTTGGCATAATAATTGTGCTTGGAAGTTTCATGTGAAAAAATTGCATAAAAGTAAGCCAGCAGTGCAGTTGGATATTCAGCTTGAAATCACAACTGAAGCATTCTTTTTCTGGTTGAGTGAACCCTATGTTGGGTAGTGCACATATTTCTCACTTCCCGGATTGAAATTTGTTTTCGCTGGTTGTAGTGCATGAATACTGCGATATATGTATGTTTAGTCGTACCTTCTAACGGTCAGTGGAGGACATCTCATCCTGACCTACGTACTGTGTTGCCACATCTCACGACAGCAATGATTATTCAACAGCCACAAACGTAGTGATGTTACATCACAAGTCAATATTTTTCTGTGGCAAAGCATACGGTCGCATTGTAAGCTGGTAGCCGGTCGATGCCATGGATGAATGGATGGATTATAATGGCTTTACCCTTTGTATCGTGCAGCAGCTTCTGCCACCTAGCCTATACTTCCCCCATTGTTAATTGATTTTTCTTTTCTCTTTCTTTCAATTTCGCTCTTGCAATGTCTAGTTTGGCTATCCTTTTCCCCTCCAAATTCACCCCTCCCTTGATTTCCGCCACCAATCCTCCAACCTCCCCTTCGTCAATGTCACGCTTTTCCCATCCACTCGCCCGTCCTCTCCAGTAAATCCCAGCGCTATCTCTATGGCCGTTGCTGCCCCCTCTGGGAGGGCTGGGCGCAGTTCTGCGCACCTCAGAACCAAGTGCTCTATGGTTTCTGTTTCCGTTTTACAAGCAGAGCACAAAATATCCACATCTTCAAATTTGGACCTATACGTTTTTGTTCTCAGAGTCCCTGTCCTAGCCTCAAAAAGCAGTGAACTGTCCCGCGAATTATCGAATAACCTCTCTTTTTTGATGTCCTGCTTTCGTGTCCTGTATATACCTAGTCCCGATTTTTCCTGCATTCTTTCTTTCCACATCTTTCTTTCCGTCTCCTTTACCTCCGCTTTCACGTTGGTATTTTGTTGCGTCCCATCCCTCACCCGTAGATACTTCGTTCTTAGCTTTCAGGCTCTATTAGTCCGTTTTGTGTTAATACTTTTCATGTACAGATACTTGTACACCTTTTTTGCCCACCTTGTTTCCTCCATTTGAGTTAGTCTCTGATCATATTTCAGTTTGCTGATTGACTCCCGAATCTCGAACGACGCCCAACCCATATCTCCCTGGACTCCCTCATTCGGAGTGTTCCCATGGGCTCCCAAGGCTAGCCTTCCTACACTTCTTTGTCTGACCTCTAGACTTAACTGTACTTCTGATTTCATGCTCAGGACTGCATTTCCAAATGTGAGGCCCGGTACCATGATTCCCTTCCATACCTCTCTAACCACCTCATACCTATTATAGTTCCATAGTGCTCTGTGCTTCATAATGTCTGAATTCCTTTTGCCTTTGTCCTTCAGAATCCTCTCATGCTCTTCCAGATATTTTTTCCCTTCACTTAGCCATACACATACTTATAAGTTCTCACATGGTCTATCATAGTGTCCTGTATTTCTAGTGGGTCTCCCTTCTCATCATTATATACCATTATCCCTGACTTCTCTCTACTGAACTGGAGTCCTAGCTTGTTGCCCTCCTCACCACAGATTTTAGCTAGTTCCTGCAGCCTATCTCGCTTGTCTGCTAGTAGAACAATGTCATCCGCATACATTAGTCCAGCCAACACTTGGTTTACCTTCTGACCATCCTGCATATAACTCACGTCAACTCCTACCCTACTCTCTTCCAACCTCTTTTCCATTTGGCTCACATATACCATGAAAAGTAGGGGGGATAGTTGGCAGCCCTGCCTTAGCCCTGGTGAAAAAAACCTCAGTGTTGGACGCACTGCATTATCCCTTGACGTCCCTGCAGCCGTATATGTGGAGGGAAAGCATGACTAGTCTCTCATCTTCTTATCTGCTGCCTGCTTGGTAGTCTGGTCATACTTTTCGGCTGTGCGTATGTTTGGCTATAGATATCTGAATTAAGGCACACGAACACATGTTCTTGGCCTGATGCCCTTTGGGTTAGGTTTGTACCCTGATGTTTTCGGTTACATGTTTAAAGTTGCATGGGCCGCATTTTTTAAGCACAATGCTGATCATTTCTATTTTGCCTTTACGCCACAACTCTCAACAGCATGGAAGGACTCAGACAAAGCTACCAGCTCATTACTGCACCCACCTAAACTAGCAATGGGGATCGGAGAAAATGCAGTCTTCCTTGGTTCTGCGGTATCCTCTTCTTCGGTCGCTCACAGATGTCGCCAGCTTGCCTCTCCCTCAGGTGTCCTTGATTGGGGCAGTAGATCATTCCTCCTCTCCGCTGTTTTAAAAATCAGAAGTGCAAGATGCCGGGCTAGTTGGTAATCCATGATGAAATAACAGCGCAAGGAACGGGACGAAAACACGAAGGAAGAAGACACAGACACGGGCGCTGACTAACAACTGAAATTTTATTTCGAAGCAGGACACATATATAAACACACCCCCCTCTTTGTACTTTATATATGTGTCCTGCTTCGAAATAAAATTTCAGTTGTTAGTCAGCGCCTGTGTCTGTGTCTTCTTCCTTCGTGTTTTCGTCCCGTTCCTTGCGCTGTTATTTCATCATGTTTTAAAAAATTGAGGAAAAAACAGCTAAGCATGCACCGTCGTTGCAAAAACACAGATCATAATATGAGCCTGAGCGCGGACTTGCTCATGACTCGTATCATAACCTGAATGTGAGTTTGGACTCACTGATAACTCAAGATCGTCATCTGAATATGAGCCTGAGTTTACGGTTTATGGGAGTTGAACCTCCCAAAGCAACCCAGTCTATAAGGGACACCCTAGTGAAGGGCTCCAGAAATTTGGACCACCTGGGGTTCTTCAATGTGCCCGGACTTTGCACAGTACGTGGGCCTCTAGAATTTCGCCTCCAAGGAAATTTGATTACTGCGGCCGGGATCGAACTCGCGTCTTTTGGGTCAGCAGCCGAGCATCATAAGCACTGAGCCACCGCGGTTGCTGAATATGAGCCTGAGTGAGTGTACTCCTGACTCAGTCCGTTGATCCAGGACTGCATTATATGTGTTCCATACACAAAGCATATAAACTATGCTGTGTGCCGTTGGACACTTCTCCTTACTCTGCTGCGCTCTGTTCAGAATAGCAGGCATGAGGTGCAGTGTTAGGAGGACACAGAGTAAGAACCTTTGAATGCAACCTGCTGCTGTGAACATATCTAGAACAAAGAAGGTGACAGAATGTTTAGTCAGGCGAGGATTTTGCGCATTCTCATTCCTTTGTGCTTTGCCATATACATCGCAGCACAGATTCCGCTGCTTGTGGCATTTGTGTTTGTTTTATAGTGACTCTTAGTTGTTCTCCGTTATTTTGCAGGCTGTTACTGATAAGCCAATTTGTACAAGGTTCCAGAGGAAGAAACCTTCAGTGCCACGCCTGCCAGCCTTCCATGGCTCCATTGCATGATGCTCACAAGCTAGAAGATTGCTTGTGCAATGGTCCCAGTGCACTGTGTTTATGCACAAAGTGAGGTGGAAGCGTTTTTAATGATTTTGCTGGAATTACAGGCATTTAATACTAAGGAACATGGGGACTGCCCTCAAAACAAGTTTATTTTGTGAACTCATTTCAAAAATAATTTTTTTCACAGGAATGGCATTAGGTTTTGGACAGAGAGGGAAAAAGGGAATAAAAATAGACACAAATTTCTTTCTTCTGCTTAGCTCGAAAGTCGTGTAGCTGAAATCATTGGTGTGCAATGGTTGAACAGTTTAAATTAAGCTCTCAGTGGAATTCCCATACCAGTCGGGGTATTAGCAGTACACCTGACCACATAGAGCAATTGAGTAAAGCCTGCAACGTGTGTACTGTTGTTGGACAATTAGTAGTATTAGTAGAATCACATTATTTGGTCACTCAGAGGCTGAATGGCCATCGGGCATTCCTGATGTTAATGGGTCAGATTGGCATATGTTTTTAAGGCACTTATAACATTCCAAATATGTTGCACATTTCTGTAAGAAAGTCTGTGCCGGTGTCAGTAGGACATCGCATGTCCCTTCTTCAAGTAACTTTGTGACACGGAGAACTGAAAAAAAAAACAAGCATCTGGTGCGCACCCTTAACAAAGGAGTCCCATTGATTCCGAAATATTATGCTCAATCAAAAATATACATGGCAGAAAATGATCCCTTTAGTTTTCGTGCAAAATATGGTGGATCGACCCCATCCTGTTTTCCGGAGATCAAAGCAAGATCACCTCTCAGGTGATGGTCATTGTGAAGAACTTAATGAGTGATATCGTCTGTCAGCACGAAATGCAATTATGCTGGTACTTGTGTGATTGTTCCGTTATATGGACGAAATGATTTCTTCATTTATACATTATTTAATTTTTCAATCGAAGCAGAAACATCAATGATGAAAACTGCATGCTTTGGAACTTGCAGCATTTCGTGCCTCTGGGTATGGCACATCAATCTTTTTCCTGATTCTTGTGCTGTATGGCCTCAAATATGCGATGATTTGCTTACGTAATTTGATGCAACTCCACCACTCTGCTCTCCTGGTTGGGGCTTTATGATGACTGTAGCTCTGCAAAATCTGTGCTGTATCGTGTGGTGAATTTTATATTCTATTGTATTTGCCGCTGTTTACTGGTTCATGGGTGTCCTTTTGGGTTTGCTGAAGAGTGCAGTATGATTCCTTGTGGTTGTTCACAACTGAATGGTGTCATTTTGTCATTGCACACAGCATTACTGACTCTATCCAAACAATATCCATTGCTGTGTTCATTTAGCCTGCATTCTGACATTGTTCATTTTGGCTGTATGGAGCGTACTATGACAATGTTTATTCTAGTTTTTTGACAATACTGTATGTTGATCTGCACGCATGGAATTCATCGTGTATGGATTTCATTTCATGATGGTGGCACTAGCTTTTATTTTTCTTTAAGGTGAAAATTCTTTTGTTATAATGCGAAGCTTTTTAAAAAACTTCCTTGTGTTTTTGTTAACCTGTGTGCTGTAGTGATGCTATGCACTATTGTGCAATACAGCGCTAGTTTTATCAGTTTTACTGACCCCCATTGTTCTTTTTTAGTTTTGCCTGACTGGTTTCCTTGCATCATGAAATGTCCGTAAAACGATTGTAGTGCTGCTGTGATTTCTCCTTTAAATAATGCAACAGTTGATGTCAAGTCGCACCTTTACTCGCTGTTTCTCGCCATATTCACTCTCCCTGCAACGGTGGCCTAGTCATTGTAGCGTGCATCTCGCATGCAGGATGTGCTGGGTTGGATTCCCTGTGCCACTGGGTACCCACTGGTGGTACGATACTCAAGCTTTGTCCCTGGCTTCTGCTGGGGTTAATGCCTGGAAATGGGTCTTAGACTTCCCCTTGTGTTGATGATGGTCCCTTATACCAAGATGCATCATCAGCTCTCACTCTCATTACTGTCCAATGAGCTCACCTGATCAGCACGTTCTCAGGGATGGACTTCTTCCGTGCTGTCTATGGTGTTCGAATATCTGGCCACCTTAAACCTCTTTCAGAGCAGCGCATTGAGAAACTTCCGTCACGGTTGTTTCCTCCTTTTTTTCGCCCTGATTTCTTTTCCCGAGATTTGAGATGTGGGTGTCACAAAAGTAAATATGGTATGCTCTAACTGCACTTAAGACCGAGTAGTGTGCAGTTTCGGACGTGCTTCTACTTGATTAGTTGCACTCTTAGAGAATGTGGAGGCGGAATATTATGTTGGGCACATTGGCAACATTCGTGGGCAGCTGTAACCTGGGCGTTTTTATGAGTAACTATGCTCTGAAAGTCTTTTTTTTTTCCCTGTGCGCAGTACAACGGGTGTAAAAGGTTTATTACGAGATGAGTGCTCTGTCAATGTGTTGTGTTATTCAAAATAACTGACACTCGTTATTTCTTAGGCCTGTGTAGGCAGACATTTACTGCCCTTCTCTTGAAGCCAGAAATTGTGCAAGTCCATTTGTTGATGTAATGGCTGTCGGCTTTGTTCCGGTAAGCCTATAAATTTGTAAGCAATTGTCAGTTTTTCGTGAGCATGAGTACAGTAGTCATCTGCATGCAGAATTGAAAGTCGGGAATGTTTGCTTTGGAACTCGCTTCTTTTCAAGTTCGCCCTACTGTATTTACAGAACCTGGGAAAGCTGTTTTACGAGTGTGTATTCCATATTCACCACCTCATGCAGATAACACCGCTTGAGCATTTTCACTCGTAATCTTTTGTGTTAATGGATACAATCTGGCTTTCACATGCAGGTTTGAGCTCCGGGGACCACAAACATGGTGTACTTTCATGGCAGAACTCACCAGGTTAGAATCTGCAGTTTTTCTCCCTATATGCTTTCGTGAAGGTTGTCTTTCAGAGAGAAGTTTGTAGGGTATGGAAGCTGTAGTTTAATGAACTGTGATGATTGATGATGATATGGGCCTTCGCTATTCTGGAAAGTTGTTTTCTGTGATATGTCAACTATGCTCATGGAACTAGGACCGATATGGGTTCTGTTCATTGCAGCAAGAAATTGTAGAGGAGACCAAGCCCCCCTGAGGCTTTATAGCCTTTAGCCTTTTCCTCCTGTTAGACACGGTCTGAGGAGCAAATAAAAGAAAAAAAAATGGCATTGTGCACTATGCTAAGCATAGCTGACTGCCACTTGTTTTGCTGTGAAGCCCACCTGTCACTGCAGAGACATCTTGTTTCAGGCCTGAGTTCTCTTTTGCAGATCTGTTAAATAAAAGTTTTGATAGACATATGCAGCTTTTGATGAGTGTGTCCCCTGCATTAAACTTTTCTTTCTAATTCTTGGTGAATTGTGGATTGTTGCTTCAGGCATTTCATTTGAAGTACTCTCCTTGTGCAACGCAGGTTCAGTTGTCACACAGAGCGACCATGGCACACCTCCTGTGCAAGATTCAACCAGTGAAAAGCACCCTGTGGGCCACTGCATGGAATCTGCTCCTTCTGGCATGGATAATGACTCGGGTAATCCCACAGGAAATAAGGTTTACAAATGCACCCACTGCAGCAAGGGATTCAAAAGCAGATTCCATCTAGTGCAGCATCTCAGAGTCCATACAGGTGACCGGCCATACTATTGTAAGGACTGTGGAAATAGCTTTGCACAACAGGCCCATCTAGATAGACACCAGCGCACTCACACAGGCGAGCGACCTTACCATTGTGACGATTGTGGTAGCAGCTTTGCAATGAAGGCCCATCTGGAGGGACACCAGCGCACTCATACAGGTGAACGTCCTTACCATTGCGACCACTGTGGTAGCAGCTTTGCACAAAAGTTCACCCTACGGCAACACCAGCGCACTCACACAGGTGAGCAGCCATACCGTTGTGACGAATGTGGCAGCAGCTTTGCACAGAGGAGCATCCTGGTGAAACACATCCGTACCCACACGGGTGAAAAGCCGTATCGGTGCGAGCTTTGCCCCATGGCATTTGCAGTACCTTCAGGTCTTGCGAGGCATGTGAGATCCCATAAGGGTGAAAAGCCCTACCAATGTGACCTGTGCGAAAAGAGTTTCATCCAGAGCGATAATTTGAAACGGCACAAAAAGGCAATTCACAAAGAGTAGCACTGGTTCGTGATGCTTTTGGTCAAAATGTGTTTCTAGCTGCCATTTTGTATGCAAGCTAATGATGGTTGGTTGGTTTATGGGGTTTAACGTCCCAAAGCGACTGAGGCTATGAGAGACGCCGTAGTGGAGGGCTCCGGAAATTTAGACCACCTGGGGTTCTTTAACGTGCACTGACATCGCACAGTACACGGGCCTCGAATTTCTCCTCCAAAGAAATTCAACCGCCGCGGCCAGGATCGAACCCGCGTCTTTCGGGCCAGCAGCCGAGCACCATAGCCACTGAGCCACCGCGGCGGCTTGCAAGCTAACGAGATTCTAGCTTAATGCCCTATGAAAGGTGCTGGTAGCTAACCTGCATCATTAAATACCTTTGTAAGCTTTGTTCACTTTGAGGGAGTTTTCAGAAAACAACGTTTGCTGTTCCCTTAGGCTACATATTCCTGCTAAGTATTTCCGGAACGCGGAGAGTCAGCATGCTGTGCTCGCAAACGTGCATGGATGGAAATGAAATCACTGTCATACCTGTATGACATCACTTCTTGTTGGAGAGTGCCTTTCAAAAACTTGATATCCAATGTTTATCGCTGCTGGGAGTTGTCAGGCTGCCTCAGTGAAGAAATTTTGTGGTGCAAAAATACACAAAACAATTATTTTTAATCCTTAAGCCTGAGTGAGCTAATTTTTGTGACGATCAGTATAAATTCAATCATTTATCTCACTGAACCTGTAAATGTGTGTATGACAACCGAGGAAAACTTGTTCTTGTGTAAATCTTTGTGTGTTTATTCCAGCAGTGTTAGTGGCAAGAATGAGTGAGGACTAGCAGGTGTCCAGCCTCAAAGTTATGTGTTTTGTGTTAGTTTTGCGATTTGAAGAGTTCTCTGTTGTTTGGATCGAGGACTAACAAAAAATTTCACTAACATCTGCTTTACCATTACTCTGAGCACTGTCTCTGCTGGATATAAATTGTATAATATTTCTGGAGCATTGTGTCGGCACCATTTTTAATCTTTTTTCGTTGTCAGAATTTCAGCTATTTGTGACCATTTGACATTGTGGTAGCTTCTCTGTTGTTTTGGTGTTACTTGAAAAAGCCTTCTCGATTTACATAAGGTGTTCATGATAACACGCTGCAAGAGTCGTGGCTGCTGAAACAAAGAATACTGTGATTAGAGCCTGCAAAAAACACTGTAATCTTGTAGTGTATTGTAAAGCTTGTAATTCGGGTCCATTGTATGAAATTCCTCAAGTGTACATGAGTAGTAATTTTTGGCAGTTTCTATTTCAAAATGTTGAATACATTCTGGGTGTTTGTAAAACTCACTTGCTTGGCATATTGTGCATTAAAATTCAAAAGCATTGCAGTTCTTCAAAAAGCTGTTGTTTGCTTTATTTTGTTATACTTCGAGCATCTTTAGACATCATATTGCCTTGCATCCAGGAAAGAATTGCTATCAGTTACAGATGACAGCACTAGTACCAGCACTAACTGACAGCACTAAATTATAGATGACAGCAGTAAAGAATACCACAAACGCAGGTAGTGTTTTTTCAGAAGCTTCTCCAGGTTTTTGTCTCGTACTACAAACGGGTCATATCTTGAAAGAAGGCAGACACAGTATTGGATGGTAGTGAGTTGGATTACCAGATGAGATTAGGAAGTTTTTGGGATGAGGTTTCTCGATTTGTCTGGAAGAGCACAAGGGTGTATTTGGGGTGAGCTAGAGAGACTTTTGTTTTGCTGTGGATGTAGTTGGGTTCACAAAATTGAAGAGGAAATGTTTGTCAGTAATTTTACCAGTCACCATGTGTCCATGAAGCGACACTGAAGCCGCAATTGCAGCTTTGCGCAAAGTACAAAGAGGAGCAACATAACAGCCCATACTGTCCAAACTGGCTGGAGTAAATGGACAATGAAAGGGCCTGTCTGCCTCTGCTAGGGCTCCAGGAACCACTGGGCACTGGTTTGTCAGTCTACGCACATCCCCCTTGCGCATGGCTAAATCTACGAGCCTCCTGATGACGAAGGCTCCACCTCAAGAAAAAGTGGCTGTGGTGCATCACTGTATGCAACAGTGAATGGGAAAAGCAGAATGCTGAGAATTGGGGTATGAATGCAGGCTATGCTGTGAGCTTAGGCCAGTGTTTCAGCCCCATAGTTATGTGCTGCTGTCAGCTTGTGCCTGAAGAACAGTCATAAAAGAACAGTGGAAGAAAAGAAGGAACCCAAGACGGTTCCCACTACCAAGCCAGCGATACGTGTTGTTTCAGGAGGAGCATCCATCCTGCGAATGTTGCTTTCAAAATTTTAGTGCCATCAAATGGAGAGAAGACAGATAGGGGAGGTATGGGAAACTCCCAGTTTACTTTCAAAAGATGTGGGAAAGACTGGATGGTGCAACAGAAAAAATTTGTGCTTTGCAACGACGAAGGGTTGAATGCTTAAAAGGGAGTGCATACTCATGACTATGCAGTTCATACATACCTGCAGGTGATGTGAAGGCTCAACAGGAGTGGTGGCTCTTTGGCTTTAATTTTAGCAAGAAAACTAAACTGCATCTTTTAGGATCCACACATCTTGCCCACCTACCAATCCAATCCTTAGGCTGCTTCACCGACTGACTGTGGGCCGCAGCCCATTGCTTTGGCTGCTCGGACAGCCAGTCTGGAAACTGTACGTGCGAGCGTAACCAGTTTATCATCATTTATAGAAAATCCAGGCTTGTGCTGATGTTCTGAATTGCTGTTGAAAGAACGCAGGCCATAATGCTATCTTGTACATATTTCACTTTACCGTACATTAACACATTTTCACAAAAAATAAATGGCTAATGAGCATATATTGCAAAAATGTTTAGAAAACTAAAAATACGATGAATATGCAGCATTTTATGCCAATGATTCGAAATCAGAATGCTACCTTGGCAGTGCCATAGTACAAAACAATTGAGAAAGACATTACTACTATCTCAGAGTGCACCCATCATCATTGCAGTGTGTTACGCCCTCTCTGAGACTAGAAAAAATAATAAATAACATTGTGAACGGCATCATTTCAACTGGCTCTCTAAGTATACTCGCGTGCCTGACTTTACAATACAAATGCAGTTACACCACAAATCGGCGACATCATGCACAATGTAACAACAGCCGTTTGCAGAGTTCCGAGCAACTTCGGTATCGGTGGCAATTAGAAAGCAGATGAAGTTGCTGCACAAGCTCGGCACGAAGAAATCAAGAGGGAACATTCTTTTCAAACGGCACTCTATAAGCTCTATACTTTATAAGCTTTCAACCACCATCGTTGAAATCATTTGTCGAGACTAGAGTGTGCATGAGTAATTGGGACCCTAATCTTAATAATTGAAGAATACACTGGAAGCAGTGCAAAACCACGCCGCTGTAGGTTCATCTTCTCTGCTTGTTCTTATCGTGAAAGTGTCACCAAACTAAAATGCAGTGCTCGTCTCACAAATTTAACTAAATGATGTCACATCACAAGACTATGTCTATGTCATGAATTCTGTTATGATAAAGTGCACAAGTCTTGTCATCCCTGCCTACCACACCTCGAGGCACATGAACCATGGAAAGACCACCTATCCTCCGCCTGCCCGCAAGTCTGAACATCTGTCTTCATTTTTTGTACGCACTGTGAAAGGCATGAAATGAATTGGCTGCCCACATTGTGCTCCACACTGACCCCATCACTATTGGTTTGGTTTATTGGGGTTTGTCGTCCCAAAACGACTCAGGCTATGAGGGACGCCGTAGTGAAGTGCTCCAGAAATTTCGACCACCTGAGGTTCTCATCACTATTCAAATCAACTGAAGCACTGTTATGCTCAGTAAAGCACTCATGTGATGTGATACCGCATCAGAGGGCCTTTGAGGAAGTACGAAATAAATAAGTAAATAAATAAAGACTTCTAAATGAAATATTGAAGTAAATCTTAAGATGCATCGAGTTGAATGGAATTCATGTTGACTCAAACGATTCATTGAAATCATTATATATATGTATGTATAGAAAAAATATGTTTAAAGATCCTTCAAGTAAGTGCTCAGGTAAAATAAGACCCACTTCATTTTTAATTAAAGGTAAGGCATTTTGATGAAATAGAGAGAGCAAGGGTTAAAACGTTCATGCAAGACTTGGGTCATATGATTACGTAATTGGGCATCACGCAGCTGAACTGGTCTGATTAAATGGTAGTAAAAATAATTTGCTTATTGTTAAGTTTTCAGGTTGAAAGCTCTTGGCGTTTATCATCAAATGCTCAATCAAGCAAAAAAACTGTGTAAAGCATATATCGAATTCCATTAAATGTGAAGCCTGGAGGAATATAATATCAGATAAATCTGTGCTCACTGCAGAAATGATGCATACAACACAATAAGTGTCAAACCGCTATAGAGGAATTTAAATTCCCAGATTACAGTATAAATCTATCGTAAATCAATAATATCTTCAGAGTCATGCATGCAAAGTCGGAAGTCTATTCATTTGTTGAGCAGATCAAAAGAAAAGGCTCTGCACTATTTGTCTATACATTGATGTAAAGGCTTTGTTCCATAGTGCATGGGCTGTCTTTCCTATTGGAGGCATTCACTGAAGTCATTTTATGCCACCTTTGCATATTGGACGCACAAACATATACGCACAGCTTAACGGGCAAAGCTGGACAAAGTTATGAGGAAAAAACATTTTTCATTGTTTTATTCTGAATGTAGGCCGGTCTTTTTGCCTTTGTTTTTTGCTCGCTATTGAAAGGGCTTGTGGACACATGTCTTGTTTTTATATTTTAAGAAAAAGAAAGCTTATCAAACTGTCAGATTTAAGCTCCATACAAGTCGCTTATGCGCCGTAAAACTCAACGCAAAACAACACGTACGCTATCTTGTCAGCGAGGTTTGGTCTTGATGACAGGCCATTAGATTGCGCCCAGATTTTTTTTTTTTTTTTACTCTGGCAGATAAATACTGAAGTCCCTGTATGTTGGGGAAAAGGAAGGGTACTTCGAAAGCGAATTAAAGGCGCGCATAACTGGCCCCCCTTGGACAATGGACACCTTTCTTATTTTTTAAGCTACGAATCCTATGAAGAGCGGCAGCTTCGAAAGCGAAAGAAATGCGCATAACTGTCCCCCTGGGAGAGTGGTTTCGCAGCTAAAGCGTACCGGCCGCGGTTGCTCCGCGGTTGAGGCGCTCGTCTACTGAGCCAGAGTACCCGAGTTCGAACTCGACCGCGGTGGCCGCGTTCGATGAAGGCGGAACGTAAAAGGCGCGCGCTGAGCGATGTCAGTGCACGTTAATGAAACCCAGGAGGTCGAAATTAATGATGATGATGTCCTCGGGCTTAATCCGGAGACCTCCACTACGTCACCTCTTTCTCTCTTTCTTCTTTCACTCGTCCCATATTGGCGCGGTTCAGGTATCCACCGAGATATGTGACACAGATACAGCGCCATTTCCTTTACTCAAAAAAAAAATCAGTTTAGCTTAAAGCGCGACCAGCATAGTGAAGCTTTCGCTTCAGAACTTTGTGCATGATCAGGGCCTTTTAAACAAAGTCCCTGGCCATATGCTACGAGTTCAGGATACATGCGTCATACGTTGCGCGTGGTGGCACCGAGCAAGACGCTTCTATAATAGTGCTGCGCATTCAACGCGTCAGGTAGTTTGAATACCGTGGAGAAGTGTCTCCACATATGGTTTCTATTCGCGCAGTACGCAGTTGCGACCAAAAACGTTGGTTGCGACGAGTAAATCATTGCACGTACAAGCTAAGCCGGATACAAAATTCGGATATAAAATTCACCCCTTGGGCTCCATCGGGCGCAATATCGAAACCAACAGTGTCGGTTTTGCTTTCGATCGCGCTGGAATGTCAGAACTGACAGCCAGTTTTCAATGAACTATATCTTGTGCACAGATCAGATTTTGTTTCGCCACTAATACTTAATTGAGGCTGTATACATTGTCTTGATACTGTTTTTTTATATATATATTTAAAATGCCCACAGCAACCTTGAGAGAAGATTTATGACGGCGCAAGCTGCCTCGCGGGCCGCATCAACAATAGCCCGCTTTGCGTGTGTTGCCGGTTGTGACAGTTCCTCAGTATGTTGCTTTACATATTCGGTTTTGTGTGTTGCCAGTCTGTGAGAAGGAGAAGCTCTGCAGAAGGAAATCTATGTGCCTACGGACAGAGCAAGGATAACTTCGTGCAACCCGGTGAACGTCACTTTTGCAGCGTGCGCGTGTGAAGACGGTCCGTGTTTCTGCGCGCGTGGCCACATGTCACGTCGCAGTCAGGAAAGATTCGGGTTTGTTAACGCCTTTACCAGTGACATGAAAGCCGCAGGAAAGTATAACTGCAATACCAGACAAATTGTATTCAGTGCGACCTGTCGGAATTAGTTCTTGAAACCCGTTACTTGAACACTTTCATCATCTGCGGACAAGTAGACGCAGTAGGCTCTAATTTGCATTAATTTGTGAAAATTCATTAGGTGTGTGTCTTCAGCCGTGACAATCTCAATGAGTCGGTCGCCAGCCAACTTTCCACGCCTTATATCTCTTGTAGCAGGCTTTAGCACAGACAGCACGCGTTCGTGGAGATCGCGCCGTGCCGTTCTCATTTATTCTCGGAGGGCGTCCGCAGAACTTTTTCCAGGGGGGTGCACCCGATGTCTGGGGATGGGGGAGGCGGTAGGTTTGTAGTTGTTTTCTACTAGGGCATAAATAATATCCGTAATTCCAAGGGGGGGCAACCGCCCCCCCTTGCCCCCCCTTCCGGACGCCCATGTTCTCGGATGTCTGCGTTCTTTTGTGTTCGTAATCGCAACGCAAATGCGCAACAGTTAGTTCTTTTGCAGTCAAGAACTTTGCGGTAAAAAGGGTGATGCTTTATGAATTCTTTGGCGTTATGTGTGAAAAGCGTTCATGGTGCGTTGTGGTGACTTGTGGAAGCATACTAGCAAAAATCCTTTTTTCCGCGTTTTAGTGACACTACAGACGAATGAAAAACGCATCCTACGCTTCGATTACACTAAATGGTCTACTTGAAAGTCGTTCTTTTTTCTTCGTGGAGGGGGGGGGGGGGGGGGGGGGCTATTTTGCTTGTTCTTGTTTTGCAGGCATTGGAGGCGTAACAGTAGCCAGGGAAAGAACATTCCAGGGGAAGAACTGCAGCCATTCTATGCCGACCCGTAGCTCGGTGCTCCTGTCCTGTAAAAATATGTATTGCGGGACGTGTCTTTGTACCACGCACCAAGATATCACCCCTAGATAAATAGATAACTGTTGGCATCCTTTTTACATCAGGCCAGTGGCGAGTGCCACCTCGCCTAGTACGTTAAAGTGGTACATTGTTTTGTTTTTCTACTGGCCCTTCTTATTTGTAAGCTTTGGATCCTGTTCTGTTTATATTTTTTTCCATCGAAGGCTACTTTTTGTATTCTATGCTATATTCCTTCGATTTCTGTGATGTGTCATGTAGTTTTTTTTCGTTCTGATCTTTACAGGAGTCTGATGGCTCATGAGCCATTGTTTGTTTTGTAAGAGTTCCTTGCAAGTTATGCACCAGCTCCTCCACGTTCACACAATGTCCTGCCTTTCTTAGTTCTGATTATGGCTATTCTTCTAGCCATCATTTTATTTATTTCATATCTGCTTTTTTGGCTGTTATTTTGCATAATATTTGTGTTTGGAAGTCTCAGATGAAAAGATTGTATAAAAGTAAAGCAGGAGTGATTTTTGCATTGCATTTGTATATCCTGCGTGAAATCACAACTGAAGCATTCCTTTCTTGGTTGAGAAAATTCGATGATTGGTAGTGCACATATTTTTCACGTCCTGAATTAAAAATACTTGATTGAATTTGTATTGGATGGTTGTAATGCATGAATATTGCCATATTTTTATATTTGATCATGCCGTCAAAGGGTCAGTGGAGGACATCTCATCTGCACCTATGTACTGTGTTGTCACGTTTCACGACAGCTACCATTAGGCCACAGCCACAAATGTAGTCATGTGACGTCAGAGGTCAAAATTTTTCTGTGGCAAAGCATACGGTCGCATTGTAAGGTGGCAGTCGGTGTCATGGTAAACAAAACCTCAGTGTTGGATACGCTGCATTTTCCTCTGACGACCCTGCAGCTGCATATGTGGCCAGAAAGCATGACCACTTTTTGAGCTTCTTATCGGCTGCCTGCTTGGTAATCTGGTCATTCTTTTCAGCCTTCCATATGTGTGGCTAATAGAGATCGAAATTAAGGCTCATGAATGCACCTTCTTGTTCTGACACTCTTCGGCTAGGTTTCTACCCTGATGTTGAATTACATTTTTTAAGTTGCATGGACCACATTTTTAAGCTTCATACAGATAAGTGCTATATTGCCTTGATGCCAAAATTAGGCAGCTTATGTACGTGTCATCCATGATTTACTGATTGGAAATCATCTTGGTAATATGAACTCTCAACTGCATGGAGGGACTCTGGCAAAGTTACCGGCTCATTACTGCACCCATGTAAAGCTAGCAGTGGGAATGGGACAAAATACTGCCTTCCTAGCTTCCGCAGAATCCCCTTCTTCGGTCGCCCACAGACGTCGCCAGCCTGCCTCGCCCTCATGCATCCTTTTTCGCGGCAGTTAATCATTCCTCCACTCCGCTGTCGGTAATAAAAGAGGCAAAAAAATCTCAGTGTGCACCGTCATTGTAAAAACACCGATCATGATATGAGCCTGAGCCCGGACTTGCTTACGACTCGGGTCGCAATCTGAATTTCAGTCCAGATCCGACTCGCTTACCACTCAGATAATCATCTGAATATGAGCCTAAGTGAGTCTCCTCATGAGTGATTCCGCTGATCTAAACCTGCATTACACGTATTCAATACACAAACCCTATAAACAATGCTGTTGTGGCCTTGGAGACTTCTCCTTAATCTACTATGCATTTTTTCAAGTTACAGGCATGAGGAGCAGTATTAGGAGGGCACAGAGTAAATGCTTGAGGAAGAACCTTTGAATGCGACCTACTGCTGCGAACATATGCAGAACCTTACCTTCACTTATGTGCATGTGCAAAGTTGGGTGCATGAGAATCCATCTGTCTGCACAAAGAGGACTGTCCAGACCAGCTATGCTAAAAAATATCACAAGTGACATTGCATTTTAGCTGTTAGAGAACATCAGTTTCAAAAATTTGGCCCCGCCGCGGTGGCTCAGTGGTTACGGTGCTCGGCTACTAGCCCGAAAGACGCGGGTTCGATCCCGGCTGCGGCGGCTGAATTTCGATGAAGGTGAAATTCTAGAGGCCCGTGTACTGTGCGATGTCAGTGCACATTAAAGAACCCCAGGTGGTCGAAATTTCCGGAGCCCTTCACTACGGCGTCCCTCATAGCCTCAGTCGCTTTGGGACGTTTAACTCCAATAAACCAGTTTAAAAAATTTGTACTCACAGTTTACAGTACATTGCACTTCTTTTTCCCTATCCATATCCTTTCACAATTTGTGCTTACAGAGCAAAGAACATTACAGAAAGTGTATTGAGACATTGATTTTGTGCACTGCCATTTACATAAATGCACTGACCCTGTTGCTTGTGGCTTTTGTGTTTCTTTTATAGTGACACTTAACTGTTCTCCGTTATTTTGCAGGCCGTTACTGATAAGCCAACGTGTACAAGGTTCCAGAGGAAGAAACCTTCAATGCCATACCTTCCAGCCTTCCATGGCTCCATTGCTTGATGCTCATGAGCTTGAAAATTGCATATGCAATGGTCTTAGTGTACTGTGTCTATGCACAAAGGGAGACGTTAGTGTTTTTTAATGGTTTTTACTTGTATTGCGCGGGTTTAAATAATAAGGAGAATGGGGAGCGCACTCAAAACAAAAAATTTTTTAGCGAACTCGTTTTGAAAGTAATGTCATTCTTTTCATAGCAGTAGCATTAGGCTTGGGATGTAGAAGGAAGGAGGTAATAATGGGAATAAATATAGGCACGAAGTTCTTTCTTCTTCTGAGCTCAAGGAACTTGTTGCAGAAATCACTGGCTTGCAATGGCTGAACAGTTTAAATTAAACTTCAGGGGGATTCTCATTTCAGTTTGGGTACTAACAGAACACCTGACAACATAGAGCAGTCGAGTGAAGTCTGCAACTTGTGTGCTCTCGTGGTGGGCAATTAGGTGTAGAATCGCATTATTTGGTCAGTGGGAGGCTGAATGGCCGTGGGGCATTCTAGAAGACAAAATGTTTCAGTTTGGAATGTGTTTTAGGGCAGTTATAACATTCAGGAGATGTTGCAAAACTGTGCCGGTGTCAGTAGAACATCCCCTGTCCCTTTGTTGATTAACTTTGTGATTGTAGAACTGAAAAAAAACAAGCATCTGGTGCGCACCTTTAACAAAGGAGACCCGTTGGTTCCAAAATATTATGCATAATCAAAAATAAAAATGGCAGAAAATGATGCCTTTATTTTTGGTACAAGATGGTTTCAATCTGACCCCATCCTGTTATTCAGAGATCAAGGCAAGACCACCTCCGAGATGATGGTCATTGTGAAAAACTTCATGTGCGACATCAGGTGAAGCCACAAAATGCAGTTGTGCTAGATGTGTGATCATTCTGTTCAGCCTGCAAATTGATTCTTTCATTTATTATTCTTTCATGTTTTTCACTCTAAGCACGAACATAAAGGGTGGAAATTGTGTGCGTTAAAATAATTGGCCTTTTGTTGCATCTGTGTTTGACACGTCAATCTTTGTCTTGATTCTTGTGCTGTATGGCCTCGAATATTTGCGAATGCTTGCTTACATCATTCAGTGTGTGACTCCAGCACTTCGCACTCTTCCTTTGTGTGTGGTTGGGGTTTTGTGAAGGCTGCACGTACCTCTGCAAATCCTGTGCTGTATCGTGTGGTGTATTCTAAATGCTATTGTATTTGCCGCTGTTTACTGATTTTTGGGAATCCTCTGAGCTTTGCTGAAGAGTATGCTATGATTCCTCGTGGTTGGTCACGAGTGACTGGCCTCATTTTGTCATTGCACGCAGCATTAGTGACTCTATCCAAACAATATTCATTGCTGTGTTCATTTAGCCTCCATTCCGACATCTTCCTTTCCGTTTCGAGGCCTTTTTAACAGCAGGTTACATTTGCCTGTATGAAGCATAATGCGGCAATGTTTATCTTAGTTTTCTAACAATACTGAATGTGTATCTGCACACCTGGAATTCTTAGTGTATGGATTTCATTTCTTGATTGTAGTGCGGGCTTTTATTTGTCTTTAAGGTGGGAAGTGTTTTATTATAATGCGAAGCCATTTAAAAAAATTGGCCTATGTTTTTTTTAGGCTGGTTGCTCTAGTGATGATATACACTGTTGCTCAATGTAGCACCAGTTATACCGTACTGACCCAGAGTGTTCGTTTTTTAGTTTTGCCCGACTGCTTGTCTTGCATCACAAAATGTCCGTCCAACAAATATAGTGCTATTGTGATATCTGCTCAGCATAGCTCAACAACTGATGATAAGTCGTACTTTTGTTCGTTGTTTCTCGCCACATTCACTCACCCTGCAACGGTGGCCTAGTCATTGGAGCGTGCATCTCGCATGTGGGATGTGCAGGGTTGGACTCACTGTTCCGCTAGGTACCCACCTGTGGTATATTATGCAAGCTTTGTCCCTGGCTTTCGCTGAATGTAATGCCTGAAAATGGGTATTGAACCCCCCCTTGCATTGACGAAAGTGCATTATACCATTATTCTCTTTGACCAAAGCTGCCCTTGCATCATAAAAATTCATCACCGTCATCATGTTATTAGTTCCAATGAGCTCACCTCATCATCATGTTCACAGAAATGTGCTTTAGTGCCATCCATGGTGTTAGAAGAACTGGTCACCTTAAACCTTTTTCAGAGCAGTGCATTGGGAAACTCGGTCACGCTAGTTTCTTCCTTTTTTTCCCCCCTCATTTCTTGTCCCGAAATTGGAGGTGTGGGTGTTGCACACGTAAATATGGTATGCTCTAACTGCACTTAAGACAGAGTAGTGTGCAGTTTCAGATGTGCTTCTACTCCATTAATTGCACTCTTGGAAACGGTGGAGGCGGAACATCATGTTGGACAAATTGGCAACATTCGTGGGCAGCTGTAACCTGGACGTTTTTCCCAGTAGTCATCCTCCGAAAGTTCTTTTTCTATGCGCAGTACAATGACTATAAAAGGTTTAATAAAAAATGGCGGCTCTATCAAGTTGATTTGTCATGCAACATAACTGACACCTGTTCTTGAGCCTGTGTAGGCAGACTTGTACTGTCCTCCCCACGAAGCCAGAAATTGTGCAAGTTCATTCTTCAATGCAATGGCTGTTGGCTCTTTTCCAGTAGGCCTGTAATTTTGTCGACAAATGTCAGTGTTTCATGAGCATAAGTATATTAACTGTCTGCATGCAGAATTAAGACAAATGTTTGCTTTTGAACGCACTGAATTTACACAACCTGGAAGAGCTGTTTTACGAGTTGTATTCCATATTCACTGCCTCATTCAGGTAACACCGTGTGAGCTTTTGCACTCGTAATCTTTTGTCCTAATGGATACAATCTGGGTTTCACATGCAGGTTCGAGCTCTGGGGACCACAAATGTGGTGTACTTTCATGGCAGAACTCACCAGGTTAGAATCTGCGCTTCTTCTCCATATATGCTTTCCTGAAGGCTGTCTTTCAAAGAGCAGTTTGTAGGATACGGAAGCTTTATTTGAAGCTGTGGTGAATGATGGTGATATTGCCTTTGGTGTTCTGAAAAATTGTTTTCTGTGATATGGAAACAATTCTCACCGAACTGTCACCACCGCTAGTTCTGTTCATTGATGCAAGAAATTGTACAGGAGACCAAGGTCTCATCTCGCTTTTAGCCGTTAGCCTTTTCCTCCTTATAGACACTGTCTAAGGAGCAAATATATAAAAAAAATGGCATTGGGCTAAGCATAGCTGACTGCCACTTGTTTAGCTATCAAGCCTACCTGTGTGGACTTTGGACAATGTCCGTCATGATGCCAGTAAGATGTCAGGGTCAAATGCCGCAACTTTGGGTGCATTACAAAGGCTGCCCTATTTTTTTTCGCAGTGACAACAGCTCGTGCAACCTAAATGTTATTTTTTTTTTTTTGAGTGCGTGCAGATTGGACTGTAGGGACATCTTGTTTCAGGCCTGATTTCTCCTTAAGGCAGATCTGTTGAACAAAACTTTTGATAGGTATCCACCACTTTTGATGAAAGTGTCCTCTGCATTCTACTTTTATTCCTAGCTCCATGAGAAGTGTGGATTGTTGGTTCTTTCATTTTATTTAAATTACTCTGCCTGTGCAACGCAGGTTCAGTCGTGACACACAGCAACCATGGCACACCTCCTCTGCAAGATTCGACCAGTGAAAGGCACCCTGTGAGCCACTGCATGGAATCTACTCCTTCTGGTATGGGTCGCCACCCCAGTAATCCCTCAGGAAATAAGCTGCACAAATGCACCCACTGCAACAAGGGATTCAAAACAAGAACCTTGCTAGTGCGGCATCTCCGAATCCATACCGGCGACCGGCCATACCATTGTAACGACTGTGGAAATAGCTTTGCACAAAAGGCAAATCTGGAGCGACACCAGCGCACTCACACAGGCGAGCGACCTTACTTTTGTGACCACTGTGGTAGCAGCTTTACGGTGAAGGCCCATCTGGAGGCACACCAGCGCACCCATACAGGCGAACGCCCTTACCGTTGCGACCACTGTGGTAGAAGGTTTGCACAGAGGTATCACCTGGTGACACACATCCGTACCCACACGGGTGAAAAGCCGTATCAGTGCCAGCTGTGCCCCATGAGTTTTGCGGTACGTTCAGGTCTTGTGTGTCACGTTAGATCCCATAAGGGTGAAAAGCCCTTCCAGTGTGATTTGTGCCATAAGACTTTCACTCAGGGGAAAAATTTGAACCAGCACAAAAAGGCGATTCACAAAGAATAGCAGTGGTTCGTGATGCCCTTAGTCGATATGTTTTCCTAGCTACCTTTTTATATGCAAGCTAACGAGATTCTAGCTGAATGCCTTATGAAATGTGTTGGTAGCTAACCATTAATTACATTTGTAAGTTTTGTTCAATTTTGCGGAGTTTTCAGAAAACATTTGTTCTCTTAGGCAACAGTCTTTCCTGAACACAGAGAGTGAGCCTGCTAAGCTCATAAATTTGCATGAATGGAAATGAAATCATGGCCTTGCGTAGATGGCATCATTTCCTGTTTAAAAGAGACTTTCAAAAACTTTATACCCAATATTCTTCACTGGCGCTAAATGTTACCCTGCTTCATTGATGTTTCAGGGAGTAAAAGTGCACCAAATAATTATTCCTAATCTTTAAGCCTGAGTGGGCTAATTTTTGTTACACTCATTATCAGTTCACTCATTTATATCCGAACCTATAAATGTTTGAATGACAATAGAGGAAAACTTGTTCTTGTTAAATCTTTGTGTGTTTATTCCAGCAGTGTTAGTGGCAGGAATGAGTGAGGACCAGGTGTCCAGCCTCACAATTTTGTGTCGTGCATTAATTTGGTGGTTTGAGGAGTTCTCTGTTGTTTAGAATGAGAACTAGCAAAAGAGTTCACCAACATCTGCTTTACCATTGCTCAAAGCACTGCCGATGCTGACCATAAATGGCGTATTTGTGGATCATTGTGTCTGCATCATTTTTAATCTATTTTGGTTGTCAGAATACCAGCCGCTTCTGACTATGTCACATTGTGTTAGCTTCTTTGTTGTGACGGTGTTACTTGAAGAAAGCTTTCTCTGTTTACATAAGGTGTTCATGATAACAGGCTGCAAGGATCGTGGCTGCTGAAACAAAAAAATACTGTGATTAATGCGTACGAAAAACATTGCAGTCTTGTAGTGTATTGTGATGTTTGTAATTTGGGTCAGTTGTGGGAAATTCCTTAGTGCACATTAGTATTTTACTGCAGTTTTCATTTCAAAATGTTGACTATAGTCTGGCTGTTTGTAAAACTCGCTTGACATATTTTGCATTAAAATTCAGTAGTAGTGGAGTTTTTCAAAAAGCTCCAGTCTTGAAATTCAACCCCATTGAATACATTGTAATTCTTCAATAAAAACAAATCATTTCTGTCCATTGTCACTAAGGAAGCCACCGCACATGATGATAAACGCGGTATTGAAGTCGATGTGGTGAAACGCTTGAGGGTTTACGACATGTAACAGGCTGCGAATCTGCATAGTATCCTACTTTGTAGGATGGCTTAAAAGTTATCATTGAGAAAAATATTTCCGCGATTAAAAAAATAATTCTGGTTTGAGGTGAAAGAATGTTTTATATTAAAAAGTATTTATATTTTTTTAATTTCTTAAATCTGTGCACATACGAGCTCAGCTGCGTATGCAAGGAATGTTTACTTTGTGTGCTCGAAGAAGGATTGCAAAGTACGTTGCAGTTAGAAAGCCACCGCCACGGTGGCTCAGAGGTTATGGCACTCAGCTGCTGACCTGAAAGACGCGGGTTTGATCCTGGCCACGGTGGTCGAATTTCGATGGAGGCAAAATTCTAGAAGTCCGTGTAATGTGCAATGTCAGTGCACCTTGTGGGTTTCTACGTGGACACAGGCCACCAACCACCGCGGGTTCGAGCTTCGCGCGAGCCGAGGGCCCCGATCAGCCGTCACCACACACCACTGGCACACCGATGCGGTACACTCAACTTCCGCTGGGAGGAGAGCGATTCGCCGCAAAGAAATAGGCCTCCAATCTCACAAAGGAGACGTTTATTCACGTCGTCCTTCAGCAGTACACACACACTCAATCGTCACCCCGTCCCGGGGGCGCGCAAGGAGCAAGGCTCCGCTGCGCGCACGAAGCGACTCGAGCAATGCGCGCTGCTAGCACGCCGCTGCAGGAGAATGTCCCCGCGGCAGTGCTGTGCACCCTCTTTCGTGTCGACCGTTGGGCCGGTTGCGAGAGAGTGGGCAAACAACGCAATGTACGCCTGTCGGAGGTCGCTGGACCCCGCTGGACAGGCTCGAGCTGCTGCAGGTCAGAGGACACGTGCGGGCGAGCTCGAGTATGCACTGGTCCGAACGGGAAAGGCCGGCACGGACAAAACAGTTGCGTACGCACCTTACGCTGTCTCGGAGGGATCTCTCTCTCGGCCCCGCTCGGACGGTCGCGCGGCGCGCGGCCGCCCAAAGCGGGTCCCGAATTCCCGCCAAAAGGCGCCAATGGCAAAGGCCCTTGGGGAGCCGGGGCGGAGCTGTGGCCAAATGACAGTGATTAGTCACCTAGCCGCTTCTCCACCGCCTGAGGCGGGAGCAAGGGAAAGAGGAGAAACAACGAGGGAAGCCGGCACAGCCGCGCAAAGGCAACGGCGGAAAGCCAGGATTCCCACATCCCCCTCTCCTTAAATGCCCTCCTACCCATCGGCAAAGCACGCGGCCAAAATAAATAAATCAATACACAAAAAAAAAATAAGCTACACCTCAGTTCCAAAATAAAGAAATGAATACACAAAAAAAACTAGCTACACTTCAATTCCAACCAGAACAACTAAAAAAAACAACACAAACAAAGGAAAACAAGGCAAACAACACTTGCATACGCTTCAGTAAATCAAAACAGCTTGCAGATTATATACACGGTACACAAGGCGATGTGAATACAACTGTACAGCTATGTTACAGGTGGATGCCAGCCTCAAAGTTCGATGGCGCGGCCCAGTGGGCCGGTCGGCGACTCACCGCTCGCAGGCTTCAAGTTGAACGGGTTGGGAGGGCCGACGACTGATGGCGGTCTTCTTTCCGTTGATGACGACGGGGCCGCGGCAGAGCACTAACCTCGCGCCCTTGGGCACGACATCACGTTCGGCACAAGAGAGTTAGTGCACCCCCTTCACGCCGGCTCAAACGGGCGAGGACGTTCGGCGGCGTCCTGATGTGTAACCTTGGCCACAGCGAGGGGTCCTTCTCATCCTCGCGCTCACGCAGAAGCACACAACGGCACAACTCACAGGCGTCGCCTTGGCTCATGGTTACGCGCGGACAGTCACAGCCACAACCACACATACACCGGCACGTGCGCGGACGCTGGTCGGCGACAACGATCCCCTCATCAGAAGCGTCCAGAGGCGCCGCGGCGAGGGTCAAAGGGTGCACTTTCCGCCCCCATCGCCCCAAACGCCCCGCCAACTTCCTCTCCATACGGGCCGCACAAAACTCGCGCACCGCGACACACGGCTCCTTAACGAGCCAACCACCCACAGTCGGGCCGGAAATGAGAAAAGGCGCGCTGTACAAACGACACCTAATCCAATCTATTCCTTCTAGAAGATAAGAGCAAGCACGAGCGGGCTGAAGTTTGCCTATGCATATACAAGTCTGGTAAAAAAAAACTGAACGCCAATGCAGACGCATGTTGCCTATGTACAATCTCGGTACGCTAGAACGAAAACAGACGAACAAGCGGGAAACTAAAGTGGCTAGAAACTGACTCAAGCAAACAAATAAATAAACTGATAAACACACAAGGCTGGAACTGATCATGCTGCAAAACAAAAAAAAAACAAAAAAAAACACACCGTGCTTCGCCTGGGTAGGGCCTGACGAGAAAGCTCGCCAGCTAGCTGAGGCTGCGTGCCTTCGGTTGCGGAAAAGTCCGCCGTCCGGCATCAATCACACCGGTGACCGTCGCCTCAGATTGTACTGGTGCTCCGTACGCTTGCGTTCCGCAGCACCAGTTGTGCCTTTGCGCTTGCCATTGATACCAATGGGTACCGGCGCAAGCTCGTCAGACCGTGACGCATAGGCCTTCAGGTCTATGAACCCCTGCTTGCTCCTGGGGAAAGGCCCCATCAAATCGCAGGTGGCCATCTGCCACGGACGCACACTGTCAATCGGTTTCATCATTCCAGGCGGCTTGCCACCCCGTGACTTCACTGCTTGACAGACAAGGCAGGAACGGCAATAGCGGAAAATGTCACGCTTCATGCCGGGCCACGTCACCGATTGACTCAGTTTTGCAAAACTTTGGAGCCACTCAGACGACCGGCCAGTGGTTCGTCATGAGAGAATCGCAAAAGTGCGCCTCTTAGACTTTTGGGGATAACCACCTTGAACGGGTCGATGGACTCGTCATCGGTGGCTATGTACTTCAGCACGAGCCCGTCATGGTCCAGCAAATATGAATCCCCGGGGTTCGCCGCGACACACGCTGGCTTCTGCCCCCCTGCGCCCGCTACAATACCAGTAGCGTCACGGCGCTCCGTCTCCCTGAGACCGTCGCTCACCTCGCGACAAAATGGGTCATTTTGCTGGGCTTTCAGTAGCTCTTACGGCTGAAAACGATACCAGTCATCCCAGAGGGGAGCCTGGTCTTGTCCCCACTCAGGTTTGCAGCCAAAATTTCCGTTCGTGTCGGCACTTCCGAGGCGCTCACGAGGAGCTTTGCCTCTCGTCCGCTTTGCGAAGCGCTGCTTGCCTGGTTAGCGGAATGGGTTAACCCGTTTGCGGGCTCCCCCTCCTTGCCGCCCGGCGGCTCGTCCGCTGTTTCGCCCCCTTCGCTTACAGGTGTCAAGGCGCTGCTGGCGAGTGGGGCCCGGGATAGCGCGTCAGCTACCACGTTTGTGCTCCCCTTTCGATACTGCACCGAAAAGTCGTAATGCTGTATAAGGAGAGCCCAGCGCACCAGCCGACCCGCAGGCTCGCGGAGCCGCATCAGCCAACTGAGCGCACTGTGGTCTGTCTGCACCGCGAATTGCGTTCCATCAAGGTAGACGTCAAATTTGCGCAGTGCAAACACGATGGCGAGGCACTCCTTCTCGGTCACGGAATAATTTCTCTCCGAGGGTAGCAAGGAGCGGCTGGCAAAGGCCAGCGGTTGCAGCACGCCATCGAATTCCTGTAGGAGAACTGCTCCTAAACCCAGATCGCTCGCGTCAGTCTGGATTACGAACTGTCTGGTCAGGTCGGGTATCCTGAGCTGCGCTGTCTCGACAATGGCATTAGACAGGAGGCGAAAGGATCGCTCTTGCTCGGGCTCCCATCGCCACGTGGCAGTCTTTCCCAAGAGGTGCCTGCACGCGGGCACAGGACGATAAAAGTTGGCCATTCCCACTCAACGGCGCAGGCCGCGTACGTCCTTGGGTGCGGGAAATTCGAGTATGGCTCGAAGTTTCTCCGCATCTGGCTCAATGGAGCCCCGGCCTCAGCGACTGCGCCCCTGCCTCAGTGGAGGCTTGGGCGGGCTGCACGAACGAGGGAGGCAAGGCTCCTAGTTTGATGAGCGGCGCGGTTTCCACAGGGAACCGGGCCAGCGCCTCGCCGTTCCCAGAGCAGAATTGATTGCTCGCGGGGCACGGCTGCTGCTGTTCGAAACTGCCAGTTGCGGCGGCGTGACACGAACTGCTTTCGCACTGGGCGGAAAGCGTGCACAGCTGAGGCATGTGACCAGCGGATGCACCGCAGGGTGCTCCCGATACAGCTCCAATGGGGGCTGCGTGGTCGACATTTTGGGTTGTGCCGCCGTAAACCCCAATGGGGGCCGCGGCCAACCACGGTGTCTAGCTATTCAAAGGAATAGCAGCCAGCGGATCAAACGACGCTACAACTCCGTAGGGAGCCGACATGTAGCTGCCGAGTGCCCCGCTGGGGGTGGTAGACATGGTCCGCAAGCGTGATCGGCAAGGCGACCTGCTCGGCTAATGTCCCATCAAAGGCGTAAGCGCCAATGACTTAGCACGTTGGGCGCCAGTTGTGGGTTTCTACGTGGACACAGGCCACCAACCACCGTGGGTTCGAGCTTCGCGCGAGCCAAGGGCCCTGATCAGCCGTCACCACACACCACTGGCACACCGATGCGGTGCACTCAACCTCCGCTGGGAGGAGAGCGATTCGCCGCAAAGAAATAGGCCTCCAATCTCACCAAGGAGACGTTTATTCACGTCGTCCTTCAGCAGTACACACACACTCAATCGTCACCCCGTCCCGGGGGCGCGCGAGGAGCAAGGCTCCGCTGCGTGCACGAAGCGACTCAAGCAATGCGCGCCGCTAGCACGCCGCTGCAGGAGAATGTCCCCGTGGCAGTGCTGTGATCCCTCTCTCGTGTCGACCGTTGGGCCGGTTGCGAGAGAGAGTGGGCAAACAACGCAATGTACGCCTGTCGGAGGTCGCTGGACCCCGCTGGACAGGCTCGAGCCGCTGCAGGTCAGAGGACACGTGCGGGCGAGCTCGAGTATGCACTGGTCCGAACGGCAAAGGCCGGCACGGACAAAACAGTTGCGTACGCACCTTACGCTGTCTCGGAGGGATCTCTCTCTCGGCCCCGCTCGGACGGTCGCGTGGCGCGCGGCCGCCCAAAGCGGGTCCCGAATTCCCGCCAAAAGGCGCCAGTGGCAAAGGCCCTTGGGGAGCCGAGGCGGAGCTGTGGCCAAATGACAGTGATTAGTCACCTAGCCGCCTCTCCACCGCCTGAGGCGGGAGCAAGGGAAAGAGGAGAAACAACGAGGGAAGCCGGCACAGCCGCGCAAAGGCAACGGCGGAAAGCCAGGATTCCCACAACCTTAAAGTACCCCAGGTGGTCTAAACTTCCGGAGCCCTTCACTACGGCATCTTTTCTAGCCTGAGTCACTTTGGGACGTCAAACCCCCATAAATCAAACTAAAGTTGTTATACAGCCAGCTCTGTACGCACAACGCCTTCTCTTTGACTGCACAAAAAGCACATCATGTGCTTTTGATTTATGTTGGCTCACGATTTCATCATAAGTGAAAGGGCTTGTAGGCAGCGTCATTGAGGGCATGGTTCTCACTTGCAGGGATCCCATTTGTTGTTTACAATTACATGGACTAAAGAGGAATAGCTTCTGACTGCACAGTGCACGAGTGACTTTTCTCAGCGTACACACCGCAACTTTGAAATGCTTCATCGCCATACATGACGTTATGTGGGTGGTCACATGCATACCACCACATCCCTTACACAGCAGAACCACAGGAGAGGGTACTTGCTATCAGCCTTGAACCACCGTAGTAGCTGCATGTGAAATATACTGCGGTGTAGTAGTGCACAATGCTTGCATCCTAGTTTTGTTACCTGGTGTGCAACACCATGTGTGGGACAGGTTTGGCCATTGGTGGGAAGTCAACGAGCAAATTAGACATGAGTGGTGGCACAGTTTTGGACTGGATGTGCATTGTTGTATATTAACGTCACAGCAATGCGATGAGGTGCACTGATGCGTCAGAGTTGGTTGCCCGGCTGCACGTGCAGAAGCTGGCATTGCTCCGTCTAGTGCACTTCTGTGCAATTCAGAGCTGTATGGTTGCAGTGAATCATGGAACTGGTGGCATGCACTGGAAGGCTTTCTGTTGGTGTATCATAGCAATGCTGACAGGCACAGAAAAGGTAGTCTTTTTTTTGTTATGGTACAGGTGGGGAAAAAGCACAATATCTTAGCAGGTACAGTCAATCAACAGATCTGTCAAGCAATGAATGCTAGGAAAAAACTACACAGCTATTGTCTTTGCGTTATTTATCATGTGGGCCGGTCACATTTGGATGCTGGGAGGCTTGGACCTCCTGCGCAATTCTTTGTTCTGTTGGTGCACCTTCCCACATATCACATGTGATGCGAATAAGTTGGCCCACCACCCCTTTCGAACAATCACTGCACTAAAGCCTGTAGTTTTTTATTGAAGCGAAAGCTTCACTATGGGGACCTTGAGCTTTGATCATCGGGGGTCTAGTTTTGACCTTCAGCTAAGTTAGAGGTCAGACCATAAAAAAGAGAAAAAGAAATTCAGTCAATATCCATGAATGGGAGTCGAACCCGCGGCTGCGCGAACAGATGTCCTTTAAGGGCCGCTCAGGGAGACCACTGGGCTATCGCCGCAGCCAACACGCCTCGTGTTAAACTGCATCACACTCTCACGCTGTGCATTGGAGAGCGTCGTCTTCAACAACTTCCATCTGCTCCGTCCCGCGGCACTGCCTGCTCACTGTCGTCGACTCTAAGTAGCACAGATCCGTGCTTTCGCTCCGATTCGAATCTAGTAAACATTCTCAGTAGTTTTTTGTCCATGATGTGATACGTGCTTAATGCCCACACCCATGGCACTCGTCTCGTTGCCTTCACACCTCTTCTAGCATGAGCTCCACTATCTCTTGGTGGGCTTAGGTATGTGGCAAAGCCCACTTGTTGACTTTCGCATCTGTAAAAATTTCACCTATTGCATGGTGCATTGTAGTCAATGCACCTGTGTTGTGCCTACAGCAGATGTAGGGCTCACCATAGAAGGGTCCTTGCTGCTAGACCAAGAAATGGCCTAGACATGCAGATTCAGTTTGTTAGCCCAAGGCAATGTCAGCTAGACGTCATCTGGCTTCCAATGGGCACTGAAACTCCCTTCGACGTGCTGCGGATGTCCAAGGGATGTCCAAGGGAGTTTCAGTGCCTTTTTGGTTGTCTTATGTCAAATGTTTTTTTTATAAGCAGTCTCACCATTTTTTCACCAGTGTGTTCCTCTAATTTACGTCCGCTTTGTTCTTCCGACACACCAAAGCTGCCCGTCAGGTGCTGTTTGGGCAACGGAGCCTCCTCATAAGCCGTTGCCACATTTTGGGCAGTTTGTAGCGGAGTGGCATTTCATGGGTCGACCTTCGGATAACTAAGGAATTCCTTCTGGTCTTTTGAAATGAGAGTTTTGGAGTTTTTTTTTACCTGTCATGTTGTTAATTAGGGGCCACTTTATTGTCAGTTCATGGGTTTCAATTTGTCACTCATTTTCCATCACCACATCACAGGTTGTGTGCTGTTTATGCTGCCTAATCAAGAAGCAGACACATCTGTACACTTGATGTATTTTTTTGTTGATTTGTTTTTGAAAATATCAATATTTGAACGTCCCATATTTGCATGTCTATATGGCACAAAGGACCAGTGCAGCATCTCTTCTGTATTTGATGTCCTGATGAGACTTTATGAGCATGCCAAAAGTATAAGCTTCTTCTAATAAATTTTAACAATGTGTTGATGACAGCTCTAAAGAATATTGCAAACAAGTAGTGTTTTAAAGAAGTTTCTCCAAATTTTTGTGTCCTACTACAAAAGGGTCATACCTTGAAAGAAGCCAAACATAGTATTGATGGTAATGAGTGGAGTCAGCAGATGAGATTAGGAAGTTTTTTGGGATGAGGTGGCTCGATCTGTCTGGAAGAGCACAGGGTGTATTTGAGATGAGCGGGAGAGACTTTTGCTGTGCTGTGGATTTAGTTCGGTTCACAGAATTGAAGAGAAAATGTTTGTCAGTAATTATACCAGTCGCCTTGTTTCCATGGAGCCACACTAAAGCCACCATTGCAGCAGAGTGGCTCTAAGCACTGCTGTTTTGTTTGCAGACCTTTGACCGTATGAGCTCCAGGATAGGAGCAAACTATCCAGTGTGCTTTATTTATTCTTTTACTTTCTGTTCCGAGCGTAAAGTACAAAGAAGAGCCTCATAACAGGCCCTATTGGACAGTTCAAACTGACTGGAGTAAACGGACAATGAAAGGGCCTGTCTGCCTCCGCTTGGGCTCCAGGAACCACTGGGTCCCCATTTGTCGGTCTATGCACATCTCGCTTACGCATGGCTAAATCCACGACCCTCCTGATGACGAAGGCTCCACTTCAAAAAAAAAAAAAGTGGCAAAAGAAAAGCAGAATGTTGATAATAGGGGTATGAATGCAGCCTATGCTCTCTGAGCTTAGATCAGTGTTACAGCCCAAGAGTTATGTGCTGCTGTCAGCTTGTGCCTGAAGAACGATCATAAAAGTACACTGGAAGAAAAGAAGGACCCCAGGATGCTTCCCACCATCAAACCAGCGATGTTGTGTTGTTTCAAGAGGAGCATCCGTCCTGGGAACGTTGCTCTCAAAACTTTAATGGCATCCTGTAGAGAAAAGGCAGGTAGTGGAACTATGGGAAACTCCCAGTTCACCTTCGGGAGATGTGAGAAAGATAAGATGCTTAAGCAGAGAAAAATTTATGCTTTCAAGCCACTAAAGGTTGAATGCAGCAGAGGGAGTGCATACTCTGATGGTTAAATTGGGGAGCACATATGAAATACCTTGGATGAAATCTGGAGCTGAGTGTTAAGTACTGTCAGTAGCTCAAACCGGCCTCCTACAACGCACATCAGTAACAACAGTTTAAAACCAAACTAAAAGGAAGCTCCAGTAAAGTTATGCACCACAGCCAACAGCAGGCAAACTACTCATTCGTGGTTTTTCTTTCAGATTCTTAGTGTATATCCTTAACTGAGTTCATAAGCAGCATGGTTGTGATGTCCAATATGGGGTGATTCACGAGAACCAGGTACAGATTATGGAGACGCCAATGCAACGAACGCGTTTAGTTCAGTCGGCTACAGTTATACTGTCCTCTGAAATCAGATGAGTATCCCCTACACTATTTAAACATAGCTTCATGCATCAAGTGCTGGCTATCACCGGTTGTCTTAATTGTATACTTTATTCTGTACTCTTGCCTAACTGATATCTGGATATAAATTTTGATTTCCTGACCAAAGTATTTGTTTGACAAAAATTTAGCAGACAGCTGAATATACAGTTAATTGAAGAACTAAAAAAAAAAGCAGCATCTGGTGCATATGTTTAACAAAGGAGGCCCATTGGTACCAATAATATCATATTCAATCAGAGGTAAACGTGGCAGAAAATGATGCCTTTAGTTTTGGTGCTAAATAGGGTGAATCTGACCCCATCCTGTTATTCACAGATCGAAGCAAAATTACCTCTGAGGTGATGGTCATTGTGAAAAAGCTTCATGTGCGACATCGAATGGAAGCACAAAATTCAGTTGTGCTAGGCATGTGACCATTCTGTTCAGCCTGCAAATTGTTTCTTTCATTTATTCAGTATTCTTTCATGTGTTTCACTCAAAGCACAAACATAGAGGGTGAAAATTGCATGCGTTGAAATTATTGGCCTTTTGTTGCATCTGTGTTTGACACATCAATCTTTGTCCTGATTCTTGTGGTGTTTGGCCTCGAATCTTTGCGAATGCTTGCTTACGTCATTCGGTGTGTGACTCCAGCAGTTTGCGCTTTTCCTTTGTGTGTGGTTGGGGTTTTGTGAATACTGTACGTACCTCTGCAAATCCTGTGCTGTATTCTACATGCTACTGTATTTTCTGCTATTCACTGGATTATGGGCGTCCTTATTAGCTTTGCTAAAGAGTACGTCATGATTCCTTGTGGTTGGTCAGAAGTGACTGACCTCATTTCGTCATGCACTTAGAATAGCTGACTCTGTCCAAACTACTATATTTATTGCTGTGTTGTGCATTTAGCCTGCATTCTGACATTTTTCTTTTTTTTTTAGCCTTTTTTCACAGCACGCAGCATTTCACTTTATGGACTGTACTTCGAAAATATCTTTTTTTGTTTTCTCACAATACTGAATGTTGATCTGCACATCTGGAATTCATTGTGTGGGTTTCGTTTCGTGATGGTGGTATAGGCTTTGATTTGTTTTTGAGCTGGAAATTGCTTTATTATGATGGGAAGGCATTTAAAAAAATTGGCCTATGCTCTGTGCTTGTAGCTGTGTGCTCTAGTGATGCTATACACTGTTGCTCCATGCCACGCCAGTTTTACCGGATTTACTGACCCACAGTGTTCGTCTTTAGTTTTGCTCGACTGCATCACAGAACGTCCGTAAAATGAATATAGTGCTGCTGTGATTTCTCCTCTGAGTAATGCAACAACTGATGACAAGTCGCACCTTTACTCAATATTTCTCGCCACATTCACTCTCCCTGCAACGGTGGCCAAGTCATTGGAGCGGGCATCTCGCATGTAGGTTTAATGCCTGGAAATGGGTATTAGGCCCACACCCTTGTGTTGACGAAAGTGCCTTGCACCATGATGTTCTTTCACCAAAGCTAACCTTGCATCATAAGAATTCATCACTGTCATTAGTTCCAATGAGCTCGCCTCATCATCATGTTCACAGAAATGTGCTTTAGTGCCATCCATGGTGTTAGAAGAACTGGTCACCTTAAACCTTTTTCAGAGCAGTGCATTGGGAAACTCGGTCACGATAGTTTCTTCCTTTTTTCCCCCCCTATTTCTTGGCGCAAAATTGGAGGTGTGGGTGTTGCACACGTAAATGTGGTATGCTCTAACTGCACTCACGACAGAGTAGTGTGCAGTTTCAGATGTGCTTCTACTCCATTAATTGCACTCTTGGAAACGGTGGAGGCGGAACATCATGTTGGGCTAATTGGCAACATTCGTGGGCAGCTGTAACCTGGGCAATTTTTCCAGTAGTCATCCCCCGAAAGTTTTTTTTTCTTTGCGCAGTACAATGACTATAAAAGGTTTAATAAAAAATGACGGCTCTATCAAGTTTTTTTGTCATGAAACATAACTGACACGTGTTAGTTCTTAAGCCTGTGTTAGGCAGACTTGTACTGTCCTCCCCATGAAGCCAGAAATTGTGCAAGTTCATTCTTCAATGCAATGGCTGTTGGCTCGCTTCCAGTAGGCCTGTAAATTTGTAGACAATTGTCAGTGTTTCGGGAGCATAAGTATAGTAACTGTCTGCAGGCAGAATTACGACAAATGTTTGCTTTTGAACGCACTTCTTTTCAAGCTCAACCTACTGAATTTACACAACATGGAAGAGCTGTTCTACGAGATTGTATTCCGTATTCACTGTGTTATGCACTTTAAACCGCATGAACTGTGGCACGTGTAATCTTCCGTCTTAGTGGATGTAACCTGGTTTTCCCATGCAGGCTTGAGCTCCGAGGACCACAAACATGGTGTACTTTCATGGCAGACCTGCTCAGGTTAGAATCTGCAGTTTTTCTTCATATATTCTCTCCTGAAGGCTGTCTTTCAAAGAGCAGTTTGTAGGATACTGAAGCTTTAGTTTAAGCTGTGGTGAATGATGGTGAAATGTGCCTTCGATATTCTGGAAAATTGTTTTCTGTGATATGTGATCTATTCTCTCTGAACTTTCACCGCTGCGAGTTGTGTTCCTTGCCGCAAAAAATTGTACAGGAGACCAAGGGCTTGTCTCGCTTTTAGCCCTTTTCTCTTTATAGACACTGTCTAAGGAGCAAATAAAACAAAAAAATGGCATTGGGCTAAGCATCGCTGACTTCCACTTGTTTAGCTATCAAGCCCACCTGTGTGGACAATGTCCGTCATGATGCCAGTAGTGTGAGCGCTAGGGTCAAATGCAGCAACTTTGAGTGCATTACAAAGGCTGCCCTATTTTTTTGGCAGTGATAACATCTGATGCAGCCGAAACATTTTTTTTTGCCTGTGTGCAGAATGGACTGTAGGGACATCTTATTTCAGGCCTGATTTCTCCTTAAGGCAGGTCTGTTGAATAACACTTTTGATAGGTATCCACCTGTTTTGATGATGGTGTCCTCTGCATTCTACTTTTATTCCTAGCTCCAAGTGAACTGTGGATTGTTGGTTCTTGCATTTTAATTAAATTACTCTGCCTGTGCAACACAGGTTCCGTCGTCACACAGAGTGACCGTGGCACATCTCCTGTGCAAGATTCAACCAGTGAAAGGCACCCTGTGGGCCACTGCATGGAATCTGCTCCTTCTGGCATGCGTAACCACCGGGGTATTCCCGTAGGAAATAAGCTGCACAATTGCAGCCACTGCAACAAGGGATTCAAAACAAGATCCTTGCTAGTGCGGCATCTCCGAATCCATACCGGCGACCGCCCATACTATTGTAACGACTGTGGAAATAGCTTTGCACAAAAGGCAAATCTGGAGAGACACCAGCGCACTCATACAGGCGAGCGACCTTACTTTTGTGACCACTGTGGGAAGAGCTTTGCAGAAATGGGAACCCTGAAGAGACACGAGCGCACTTACACAGGTGACCGCCCTTACCATTGTGATGAATGTGGGAGCAGCTTTGCAGATAAGTCCAATCTGAAGGCACACCAGCGCACTCACACTGGTGAGCGTCCTTACCGCGGTGACCACTGTGGTAGCAGCTTTGCACAAAAAATCACCCTTGATCAACACCAGCGCATACACACAGGCGAGCGACCTTACCGTTGTGACAGCTGTGGTAGCAGCTTTCCACAGAGGAATCTCCTGGTGAGACACGTCCGTACCCACACAGGTGAAAAGCCTTATCAGTGCCAGCTGTGCCCCATGGCGTTTGTAATACATTCAGGTCTTGCGAAGCATGTTAGATCCCATAAGGGTGAAAAGCTCTACCAATGTAACTTGTGTCAAAAGAGTTTCACCCACAGTGATAATTTGAAACGGCACAAAAAGGCGGTTCACAAAGAATAGCAGTGGTTCATGAGTCCTTAGTCAATATGTTTTCCTAGCTACCTTTTTATATGTAAGCTAGCGAGATTCTAGCTGAATGCCCTATGAAATGTGTTGGTAGCTAACCATTAATCACATTTGCAAGTTTTGTTTCCTTTTGCGGAGTTTTCAGAAAACAACATTTGTTCTCTTAGGCAACATACAGACTGTCAGTCTATCCTGAACACAGAGAGTGAGCCTGCTAAGCTCACAAATTTGCATGAATGGAAATGAAATCATGGCCTTGCGTGGATGGCATCATTTCCTGTTTAAAAGAGACTTTCAAAAACTTTATGCCCAATATTCTTCACTGGTGCTAAATGTTACCCTGCTTCATTGATGTTTTGGAGAGTAAAAGTCCACAAAAGAATTATTTTTAATCCTTAAGCCTGGGTGGGGTAATTTTTGCAACAATCAGCCGCCGCGGTGGCGCAGCGGTTATGGTGCTTGGCGACTTACCCGAACGACGCGGGTTCGATCCCGGCCGCGGTGGCTGGAATTCCTTTGGAGGAGGAATTCTAGAGGCCCGTGTACTGTGCGATGTCAGTGCAGGTTAAAGAACCCCAGGTGGTCGAAATTTCCGGAGCCTTCCACTACGGCGTCTCTCATAGCCTTAGTCGCTTTGGGACGTTAAACCCCATAAACCAAACCATAAGCCAAACCTTTTGCAACAATCAATATAAATTCACTCATTTATATCTGAAGCTATAAATGTTTGCATGACAATAGAGGAAAACTTGTTCTTGTTAAATATTTGTGTATTTATTCAAGCAGTGTTAATGGCAGGAATGAGTGAGGACAAGCAGGTGTCCAGCCTCAAAATTTTGTGTTTTGCATTAGTTTGGTGGCTTGAGGAGTTCTTTGTTGTGTCTGCTGAAATAAAAAATACTGTGATTAGTACCATTGAAAAACGTAATCTTATGAGCTGTGTGAGGCTCATAATTTGGGTCAACTGTGGGAAATTGCTTAGTGCACATTACTATTTTATTGCAGTTTCCTCTTTCAAAGTGTTGAATGCATTCTAGCTGTTTGTAAAACTTCCTTGCTTGACATATTGTGCATTAAAATTCAATAGTAGTGCAGTTCTTCAAAAAGGTGCTGTTCACTTCTCTTTAGTGTCGTACTTCGAGCATCCTTAGACATCTTTGTTCCTTGAATCCAGGAAAGAATTGCTATCATCACTCTCTTCAGGAGTTTGTACTGTTGCTCCTAACAAAGCTATTTTGTCTGTTGGCATTGCATTACCAGTGCCACAACTACTTTTTTTTTTTGGTTGCTTTGGAGAAAAGTTTAAACTTCTCACTTTCTCAAACGCTGTGTTTTTGTTCATAGACATACCATTGCACACGTTCATTCTAATGAAGATCGATGAGCAACTTTTTGGGTGAATTCTAAATGAATAACCTCCGTTCTTCTCTGCTGCATGTTGCGCAGTCTTCCCCATAGAGGACACCGCTTTTGTGCTGAGTAACTCTGAAAGTTTATTTACCAAAAACTTGTGCCTACTAGCATAGGTTCAAGAGGGTCGGAACTTTTCGCATGCAAGGGCTGTGTTGACTTTGTTCTCTTTTCTGCGTTGTATGTGCTAAAGATCAGACAGTCTTCTCTGGACACCAGTTTTGAAATTCAACCCCATCGAATGCATTGTAATTCTGGAATAAAAAGAAATCATTTTTGTCCATTGTCACTGAGGAAACCATCGCATGTGATGAGAAAGGCGATTTTAGAGTAGATGTCAACTGCTTGAGGGTTTACAACATGTAACAGGCTGCGAATCTGCGTAGTATCCTACATTGTAGGACAGCTTGAAAGTTGTCATTGAGAAAAAATATTTCCGCCTTTAAAAGAATAATTCTGATTTGGGGTTGAAAAAAACTTTTATATTGAAAAATATTTAAATTTTTTTACATTTCTTAAATCTCTGCACATACGAGCTCAGCTGTGTACGCAAAGAATGTTTACTTTGTGTGCTCAAAGAAGGATTGCAAAGGATGTCGCAGTTAGGAAGCCACCGCCATGGTGGCTCAGTGGTTATGGCACTCAGCTGCTGACCCGAAAGACGAGAGTTTGATCCTGGCTACCATGGTCAAATTTCGATGGAGGCGAAATTCTAGAGGTCCGTGTAATGTGCAATGTCAGTGCACCTTAAAGTACCCCAGGTGGTCTAAACTTCCGGAGCCCTTCACGACGGCATCTTTCCTATCCTGGGTCGCTTTGGGACGTCAAACGCCCATAAACCAAACTAAAGTTGTTATAAAGCCAGCTCTGTACGCACGCCTTCTCTTTGACTGCACAAAAAGCACATCATGTGCTTTTGATTTATGGTGGCTCATGATTTCATGATAAGAAAAAGGGCTCGTAAGTAGCGTCATTGAGGCCATGGTTCTCATTTGCAAGGATCCCATTTCTTCTTTAAAATTGCATCGACTAAAGAGGAATAGCTTCGCACTCTGCACAGTGCACGAGTGAATGTTTTCAGCATACACACCGCAACTTTGAAATGCTTCATCGCCATAGGTGATGGTATGTGGGTGGTCACACGCATACCACCACATCCCTTACACAGCAGGACCACAGGAGAGGGATCTTGCTGTCAGCCTTGAACCACCGTAGTAGCTGCATGTGAAATACACTGCGGTGTAGTATAGTGCACAATGCTGGCACCCTAGTTTTGTCAGCATGTGTGCAACACAATTTGTTGGACAGGTTTGGCCATTGATTAGAAGTCAACGAGCAGATGAGACATCAGTGGAGGCACCGTTTTGGAGTGGATGTGCATTGTTGTATATTAACGTCACAGCAATGTGACGAGGTGCACTCATGCGTCACAGTTCGTTGCCCGGGTGCACGTGCAGAAGCTGGCATTGCTCTGTATAGTGCACTTCTCTGCTCTGCTCTTATCTGCTCTGTCCCGCGGCACTGCCTGCTCACTGTCGTCGACTCTACATAGCACAGATCCGTGCTTTCGCTCCGATTCGAATCTAGTAAACATTCTCAGTAGTTTTTTGTCCATGATGTGATACATGCTTAATGCCCACACCCATGGCACTCGTGTCGTTGCCTTCACACCTCTTCTAGCATGAGCTCCACTATCTCTTGGTGGGCTTAGGTATGTGGCAAAGCCCACTTGTTGACTTCCGCATGTGTAAAAATTTCACCTGTTGCATGGTGCATTGTAGTCCATGCACCTGTGTTGTGCCTACACCAGATGTAGGGCTGACCATAGAAGGGTCCTTGCTGCTAGACCAAGAAATGGCCTAGACATGTAGATTCAGTTTGTTAGCCCGCGGCGATATCAGCTGGACGTCGTCTGGCTTCCAATGGGCACTGAAACTCCCTTCGACGTGCTGTGGATGTCCATGGGATGTCCAAGGGAGTTCAGTGCCCTTTGGGTTGTCTTATGTCAAATGTTTTTTTTTTCATAAGCAGTCTCACCATTTTTTCGCCGACGTGTGTTCCTCTCATTTACGTCCGCGTTGTTCTTCCGACACATCATAGCTACTCGTCAGGTGCTGTTTGGGCAACGGTGCCTCCTCATGAGCTGTTGCCACATTTTGAGCAGTTTGTAGGGGGGTGGAATTTCATGGGTCGACCTTCGAATAACTAAGGAATTTCTTCTGGTCTTTTGAAATGAGAGTTTTCAAGGTTTTTTTTACCCATCATGGTGTTAATTAGGGGCCACTTCATTGTCACTTCATGGGTTTCAATTTGTCCCTCATTTTCCATTACCACATCACAGGTTGTATGCTGTTTATGCTGGATAAATATTTGAACGTCCCATATTTGCATGTCTATATGGCACAGAGGACCAGTGCAGCATGACCAACATCTCTTCTGTATTTCATGTCCTGATGAGATTTTATGAGCAAGCCAAAAGTATAAGCTTCTTCTAATAAATTATAAGAAAGTGTTGACAGCTCTAAAGAATATTGCAAACAAGTAGTGTTTTAAAGAAGTTCCACCAAATTTTTGTGTCCTACTACAAAAGGGTCATACCTTGAAAAAAGCTAAACATAGTATTGGTGGTAATTATATTTTCAGTAATTATACCAGTCGCCTTGTTTCCATGAAGCCACACTGAAGCCATCATTGCAGCAGAGTGGCTCTAAGCACTGCCGTTTTGCTCGCAGACCTTTGACCGTATGAGCTCCAGGATAGGAGCAAACCATCCAGTGCGCTTTATTTATTCTTTTACCTTCTGTTCCAAGCTTAAAGTACAAAGAAGAGCCTCATAACAGGCCCTATTGGACAGTTCAAACTGGCTGGAGTAAACGGACAATGAAAGGGCCTGTCTGCCTCCGCTTGGGCTCCAGGAACCACTGGGTCCCCATTTGTCAGTTCATGCACATCCCCCTTACGCATGGCTTAATCCACGACCCTCTTGATGACGAAGGCTCCACTTCAAAAAAAAAAAAAAAGTGGCAAAAGAAAAGCAGAATGTTGATAATAGGGGTATGAATGCAGCCTATGCTCTGAGCTTAGATCAGTGTTACAGGCCAAGAGTTATGTGCTGCTGTCAGCTTGTGCCTGAAGAACGATCATAAAAGAACACTGGAAGAAAAGAAGGACCCCAGGATGCTTCCCACCATCAAACCAGCGATGTTGTGTTGTTTCAAGAGGAGCATCCGTCCTGGGAATGTTGCTCTCAAAACTTTAATGGCATCCTGTAGAGAAAAGGCAGGTAGTGGAACTATGGGAAACTCCCAGTTCACCTTCGGGAGTTGTGAGAAAGATAAGATGCTTAAGCAGAGAAAAATTTGTTTTCAAGCCACTAAAGGTTGAATGCAGCATACGGAGTGCATACTCTGATGGTTAAATTGAGGAGCACATATGAAATACCTTGGATCAAATCTGGAGCTGAGTGTTAAGTACTGTCAGTAGCTCAAGCCAGCCTCCTAGAATGCACATCAGTAACAACAGTTTGAAACAGAACTAAAAGCAAGCTCCAGTAAAGAATTATGCACCATAGCCAACGGCAGGCAAACTACTCATTCGTGGTTTTTCTTTCAGATTCTTAGTGTATATCCTTAAATGAGTTCATAAGCAGCATGGTTGTGATGTCCAATATGGGGTGATTCACGAGAACTAGGTACAGATTATGGAGACGCCCATGCAAGGAACGCGTTTAGTTCAGTCGGCTACAGTTATACTGTCCTCTGAAATCAGATGAGTATCCCCTACACTATTTAAACATAGCTTCATGCGTCAAGTGCTGTCTATCGCCGGTTGTCTTGATTGTATACTTTAATCTGTACTCTTGCCTAACTCATATCTGGACATAAATTTTGATTTCCTGACCAAAGTATTTGTTTGACAAAATTTACCAGACAGCTCAATATACAGTCAATGTTTGTTAGCCTTGGTATGAGTGGTATCCGTTCCCAGGCATGAGGTAAGGAAAGAAACCTTCTCAATTACCAATAATATACTTCTGGCCTGAAAAGACTTCCTGTTACCATAGAGTATATTCCTAGCACATCTGTTGCATGGTCTGAATAATGTAGCTGACCAAAATGAGAAGTGCCGGGCAGTCTGATATATTAGCTATCTGGCAAACTAACAAAGATAGCCGCATAAGCTCAGTAGACCGCCGAGAGTTGCATATGTGTTTACTGGTGGTAATCGTGTCCCTCCACTGTGCCACCCCACCTTCTGAATGTATGCTATTGTAAATTGAAAAAAGAATGAAAACTGCGGAGCTCCTCTGAGTTTTCATAATAAAACGGTGATCATTGCTATGAATATCATTCACTTTTAATGTGTCTTTGACGAATTACTGTAATGCACCAGAGCCAAGGTAACTGGTTCGTTATAACAAACTCCTATTTATCACCTATGCAACTGACGTCGGCATCTGCGGAGACTGCCGTAGTTATATGCTGGATTGAAAGGATCCTGTATGCAAGCTACTGACCTAATTACGAGCAAACATCACTCACAAAGTTGCAAATTATGGTTTGTGTTCTTTGAGGTATAACTAAACGCTGGTAATTGCTCACATTTTCTGGAATTAAGAAGAAACTCCTGTTAGCTGTGTGTACAGTGTCTGCAGATGTGAGCCAATTAAGCATCGGATCCGACAGGCTGCTTCACCTGCCAGGCAGAAAAGCAACAGACATTCTGGATCGGTGACTGGACGAGTTTTGCGCCTGTTTCGAAGATTACCGTACGTATTGCATTTTTGCCGCATTTTAGTTAGAGGAGTGATGGCTCTTCCTTTGGCTTTAATTCTAGCGATAAAATGAAACGGCATCTTCAAGAACTGCAAAACTTCTCCACCTACCGAGCCAATTAATTGCTTGATTCTCCAACTGGCAATGGGGTGCAGCTCATTGTTTTGGATGCTTGGACAGCCTTTCTGGAAACTGTACGTGCCAGTGGCACCAGTTTTTCATCAGTTGCAGAAGGTCCAGCCCCGTGCTGATGTTTTAAATTGCTTCTTAGTGAATGCAGGTCATGATGCTATCTTGTACATACTTCACATTAACGCACAATAACAAATTTTAAGAAAAAATAAAGCCTAATCAACATATGTTACAAGAATGTTTAGGAAAGAAAAATTATGATGAATATGCAGCATTTTATGCCAATGGTTCAAAAGCAGCATGATACCTTGGAAGTGGCATAGTACAAAATAATTGGGAAAGAACGCTAAAACTATCTCGGAGTGCGTCCATCTTCATTGCAGAGGTTTACACCCTCTCTGAGGCTGTAGAAAAAATAATACATGATAACAATGTGAACTGCATCATTTCAACTGACTCTCTGAGCATACTCACGGGCCAAACTTCACCATACAAATGCAGTTACACCACAAATCGGCGACATCATACAAAACATAAGACCCACAACACATGGACATGACAAAATTTTGCAGAGTTCGGAGTGACTTTGGCATCAGCGGCGATTGCAAAGCAGATCAAGGTGGTGCACAAGCTCGACATGAATGAATCAAGGATGAACATTCCCTACAAATGGTACTCTATAAGCTCTATAGTTTATGAGCTTTCAACCACCATCGTTGAAGTCATTAGCCTATGTAACATTTGTAAGGCCCAAACTAGAGTATACATGAGCTAATTGGGATCCTAATCAAAATAATCTACTGCACTAGAAAGCAATACTAAACTGTGCCTCTATAGATTCATCTTCTCTGCTTGTTCTTATCATGAAAGTGTGACTAAACAAATTCAATGCTCATCTCACAAATTTAAGTGACGTCACGTAAGAGGAATATGTCTATGTCATAAATTCTATTATGCTATAGCGCACAAGTCTTATCATCCTTGCGTGCCGCACCTTCAGGCACACGAGCCAAGAAAAGACCACCTATCCTCTGCCTGCCCGGATGTTAAAGAACCCCAGGTGGTCGAAATTTCCGGAGCCCTTCACTATGGCGTTCCTCATAGCCTGAGTCGCTTTGGGACCTTAAACCTCGTAAAACCAAAGCAAACATCTGCACACCTGTCTTCATTTTTGGTATGCACTGCGGAAGACATGAAATGACTTGCGTGCCCACATCGTGCTGCATACTGACCTCATCACTGTTCCGATCATCAACTGAAGCTCTGTTGTGCTCTGTAACACACTCCCTCATGTGATACCCCCTCAAAGGGCATTTGAGGTAGTGCGAAATATATGAATAAATGAGCGTCTGAATGAAAAATTGAAGCAAATCTTAAGATACACCTAGTAAAACCTGTTATAGCTGAATAGAATTCATGGTAACTCCAAAAACGATTCATTTAAATAAGTTTATATGTAGATACATATGTATAGAAAAAAAATTTTGTATGTGCTGAGGTAAAATAAGACCCACTTATTGTAAGGCATTTTGATCAAACGGAGAGAGAGAATGCAAGGATTAAAACTTTAATGTGGGACCTATGTCATATAATTACTTAATTGGGCGTCACAAAGCTGAACTGTTCTTATTAAATGGAAGTAAAAATAATTTGCTGATTGTTAAGTTTTCAGATTGAAAGCTCTTGGCATTTGTTATCAGAGTATCTCAATCAAGCAAGAAAGCTGTGTAAAGCATATATTGAATTCCATTAAATGTGAGGCCTGGAGGAATATGCTATCAGATGAATCTGTGGTCACAGCAGAAATAATGCAAACAATACAATAAGTTCCAGTAGCCCCTATAGAAGAATTTAAATGCCCAGGTTACAGTATAAATCAACCATAAATCAATATTGTGTTTTGAACAGTGCTTGCAAAGTTGCAAATTGGTTCATTTATTGAGCAGACAAAATAAAAGGTACTGCACTCGTTCTGTCCATACATTGATGTAAAAGCATGAATACCTCACAGTGTACGAGCTCTCTTTCCTATTGAAGGCATTCATTGAAGTCATTTTATGTCGCCTTCGCATATTGGACGCACACACTTATACACACAGCTTATTCTTGGAAAAAGACCTCAACATGCGAGCTGTGCGGAGAAGTGGTCACTATAAATCATATTTGATGTTGTGTGCAAAGCTGGACAAAGTGGTCAGGAAAAGCATTTTCCACTCTTTTGTTCTGAATGCATACCGGTCTTTTCACCTTTGTTTGCTCGTTAGAGAAAGTGCGCTTGTGGACATGTCTTGTGTTTTTATATTTTTAAAAGTAGAAAGCTTATCAAACTATCAGATTTAAGCACCAGCGAGGTTTCTTAAAAGCAAACAGGTTCTATGCTTTCGTTGGCGCATGATAGTCGTAGTCACTTATGCGCCATAAAACTCAATACAATAGAACACATACCCTATCTTGTCAGCAATTTTGGTCTTGTTTACGGGCCCACCATTAGATTGCACCCAGAGTTTTTACTTTTTTTTACTCCAGCAGATAAATAGGGAAGTCCCTGTGTGTTGGGGCAAAGGCAAGAAGTTGCTCGCACCCTAAGGTATGACCTCCTGTACTCAATTAGGAATGCACCGATATTCATTACAACTGCTGAAGTAGAACGTACCTTAGCACCTGCATTTGCAGTGAAGCATACAAGGATCTTTATGCAGTGTCACCTGATCGCGTTTTCTGAAAACAAGCCTGGACAGGAGCTGTATATTAAATATTAGTTGCTGTTTAACTACCGTTGAACCTGGTTAAAGAGCAGAAGCTATGGCATATGCGCAGTTTGATGTCTGTGATGCTGAGTGCGTTACAGACACACGGTTAAGCAGTGCAAACCCTACTACCCTGGCAGGTGGCAGTTAATGGCTGATCACGGGATGAACACTGCGCGGCCTATTGCTGTTATGCCCCATGCCTGGCACAGTTAACGTTGTCAGCGCTAACTGCAACCCACATCTCTCAACACCTGACCTACTACCTGATAGTGCAATTCAGGCGTCCCCTGACCCAGGGAGCCAGTTATGCAAACATCACACGAATTTTCCGACAACCATGGTCCAGGGACCCAAGGGGGGTCTAACCACGACCTCCTCTATAAACTTCCGACCTGTTCATGCTGACGCTCCCCCTGTCGCCAGATTTGCTTTTGCTTGTCTAGTTTTTTTTAGTTCGCCAAACTGCCGCCGCAAGCAGTGGCGCTGCAACTTACCCCCTTGCCGGCTTTGCTCTCCGCTCTCCGCACGGCTGTCTCCGCGTGCTCCGCTTGTTGTTGCGTGCCGCAGGTGTTTGCTTTTGTGACATTCGGAGATGATCGTGTGTATTTCTGGGAAGCCGGAGCTGGTCAGGCTGCTTCTCAACTTTTTCTCCGTGCCTCCCTCACCTTCATGATGAAAATTAAAGGAGCTATTATTATTCTGTGTGATGGATGTTCTGTGTGGTCTCATTTGCGAATTTGTCGTCCTAGGTCAGTATGTTGTAGCCGCTAGAGCAGGGTTGATTTTATTCTGCCAGAGGAAGTGGGGAACTGATGCCTGTATACTTGCTTCAGATGTTATGTTGGTGGGCTGTCGGTAAATTGCTGGGGGCTAGGTAGTTGGAGCTTGTATATATTCGATTAGGTCCTTAGTCATACGGCCTAATTTTAACTGGTAGTATACTGGTTGTACTTTGGCAGTGTTAATGATGGTACATTAATAAAATATGTTCTGCTGGTCTGAACATTTCAGTTTCGGATTACTGATTTTCCTGCATTTGTGATGCTTCAAAAGCAATGTCTGCAAATGTGAACAGAAATGGTCACTACAAGTACTGGTGCTAGAATGTCATATGTTCAGAGAATAAAACTTTGCTTGAACTGTGAGCTTGCTTTTTTACCTCTATTTCGTGCAGTGCAAAACTACTACATACAGCCGCGTGCAAAAGGTTTGCAGCATGGAACTTGCATGGAATTCCAAATTTTCGTCCATTAGTACTGAGCATGAAAATCGTGAAAATTTGTCGCAGTCATAACGAGATTTAACCGCTAAGCATTCCACTTTGAGAAGGAATGCATTCGCTGCAGCAGAATATCGTTCCTGAGTTTCATTCTGCAGAGGCTTTTAAGGTGGATCTAATGTTAATAGGTGGTTATCAAGATTAACCACCCAGGTTCATCTAGTATTGCAAACAACAGGATGTCTAAAAGTGTTCAACCAGAACACATGTCCTTTTTCAAGATGAAAATCCTACGGAAATAAAGTTTTTCAGCTCAAGATTTTCATAGAGTATTAAAGTTGGTTATACTACATAAAGCTTGGAACATTCCTATGGATGAGAAGCGCTCACAAGAGTTGCTGAATGAAGTCCAGTTTGCCTCCTAACGCTTTATGTAGCCGCAGTAATGAAAGCTCGGGGCACCTCCGATGCGATCGAGATACGCGGCAGTTAATGCCAGCGAAGCTCCACCGACGCTCAAACAGTGGCCATAACCGCGAGAATTAACGCTGTTAGGGGTCATTTTCAAGATACTGTAGGCGCGAATAGTCGCTGTAGCACGTAGCGGCACGCCGACTTGTGTTGCTTTCGTTGTTAGAAGGTCGCTATTACTAGACCCCAACGCATAAAACGCGGGCGCCCCTGCCGTTCTCTATTATCCTCCCTTCTGGACAGGATGATAAAGGTAAAGTTTACGGAACCTGGAATGAGCAGGTCGTAAAGGTAACCGACTTATACGGGTGACAGTGTACGCTAATTGTATTTTTTTCGCGCTGCAGGAACTTGCATGGTTTTCAAGATCAATGTATTGACTACCCATGCACGAATTACTTTTGCACCAGACAGCGAAGCGTTGCTGCACAAAATGAAGCAAGGAAAGGAATATAAGACTTGCATTTTCCAGGCCATGCGCTGTATAATAATGTTGTTTGTTTTTCATACCTATGCGTTCCCACGGCAAAATCGCTCGTGCACTGGATCAGGTAGTCAATCGTATTTCGGAACCCTCCACTACGGTGCTTCTCATGGCCCGAGTGCTGCTTTGAGACGTTGAACCCCATGAATCAGTCAATCTACGCGCTAGGAACACTAAAAACAAACAGAAGAACGCGCACTGCAGTGCGTCAGGACCAGCCAGGACCGTCGCGCACAACATCGCATCGTCTGCTGTGGGGGTTAGTCCAGGCGACACCTGGCGGTAACTTCGGTCCCTACACAACAGTTTTTAGGTCCGCGCGCCGCCGTAGGGGTGGCGTCAGTGAGCAGGTCGGAAGTTTATAGAGGGGGTCGTGGGTCTAACACACTTGCCATAATAAAGATTTCTCTCTCTCTCTCTCTCATGCATACTTCCTTTCATTAAAATTCATTGGAGTCTAAAACTTCAACACCACAATGAAAATGTTGAATGCCGACGGACTACGGTAAAATTGGTAAATTGGTTTTGAGGAGAGGAAATGGCGCCGTATCTGTCTCTCATATCATGGTGGACACCTGAACCACGCCATAAGGAAAGGGAGGAAGGTCAGAGTGAAAGAAGAAAGAGAGGTCGTCAGGCGTTTTCGCCACGACGTTGTCAATGCCAACGCATGCAGCGGAAATCTGTCACTCAGCATGATCGACTCAGGTATAACGACTGTCCCCGGAGGGGGGGGGGGGGGGCAGTGGTGGACATTGTTGTTTGCTTTCCCTTCCGGGTAGGCGCCGACAGTTCCGAAATGAGGGGCGTCCCCTAGCAGACGTCGGCTTGCGCGGTGGACTGGAGTCGGGTCCTCCGATGTATTACTCAAGGCTGGCGTCACGACTTGCAGGGGGCGTCCGGGATACGGAAGGCTACCCAGCACCTTCACCAGATACCACGGTTAGTGATGGCAGTCCAGCGGTCCGGAAGACAGCAACAATTAAGGCTAGCAAACGAAGCTCTTTGGGCTGACTTGCGACCGCAAAAGAACTAAACAGCATGGCAGCGGCATAAGCAACAAACGTGCACGTCAGTCGTCGAACTACGAATGCCCGTCGCTTGCTGCAGCGCTCGATTTAAAGCCGGCAAGAAAACTTCGAGATAGCAGGTCAAAATCAACTACAGTAATCTCGAAAAACGTAGATGCATGGCTGTGATCAGTCGAGATTAGTCCGGTCGCTTCTCGCGTCACGAACAAAAAAATTACGAGGAACTTTAGCGGCTAAAGTGAAAAAGCCGAGGCCTGAGTGCTACATTCTGCTACGCAATTGTTCACTTCAAATTCTGTTGGTGCATTAATTAACTGCCAATTAATGACGCTTGGCTTTGCCTTTAAGATTGGAACTCGACGGCGTGTTGTAGCGCGTCTAGGGAGTACACGGAAAACCGCCATCCGTTCGGCGCGATGTGTTGTCCTTTGAACGCAACGCTTTTTGAGGAGAGGAAATGGCGCTGTAATTCTCTGTCATCTCAGTGGACACCTGAACCGCACCATAAGAAGGGAGGAAGTGGAGTGAAAGAAGAGAGAGGGTCCGTAGTGAAGAAAATCGAAATTGTATTTGGGGAAAGCAAATTACTTAGTAACTGTCTCACATATCTCGGTGGACACCAGTGAGGAAAGGAAATTGCGCAGTAACTGTCTCACATATTTCGGTGGACACCCGTCGAAATTCGCGCGCCATGACATCACACGACCATTTCGACAAATCTGAAACGCGGACAAATTTGCTAACACGTCTCGGTCACAACAGTATGAGCCATTAAATTCTTTCGTTTTAAAATGATAACGCCCTGTTCCTGCGGGCGAACGAACGGACACTACAGTGATACGTGACGCTATTCCGTAACGCTATTATCAGGTGCGATATCGAAACCAACAGTGTCGAAATTCGGTTTTGCTTCCGATCGCGCTGGAAGATCAGACTTTGCTTCTCACTATACTTAAATGCGGTTGTCTATACATGAGCCTGATATGTTTATTTTTATTTATTTTAACGTTCCTACGCGAAACATGCAGGAAAAATGTACCTACGAAGGCGCAAGCTGCATCGCGGGCGGCATCAATAATGGCACTCATTCGACTTTCGACCGTTTCAGCACCCGGCACGAATGACGTCCCAGCGTCACTCCTCAAGAAGTTAGGCCCTGTACAGCGACAGGCATTGAAAGAAACCCTTAGTGCCTGGCTGGAAACTTGGAAGAATGCTGCTCTTGTACAAAGGCTCCGGCGACCGCAGCAGCATTTCGCTCAAGTCCTGCGCAGACGGATGCAAGCACGGGTGGAGCGGGAATAGGTGCTGGGTGAGTTGCAGCGAGGCTTTCGCCAGTGTCGGTGGTTGGAGTACAACCTGTTCATCCTGACCCAGTGCATAGAGCTCGCGACAGGTCAGGGCAGACAGTTGTGGGCGGCCTTCCTGGGTGTGGATAAGGCCTATGACTGCGTAGACCATGGAGTCCTGCGGAATAGGCGACGCCTCAAGGGACTGCCCGAAGGGGCTTCGCGCGCTCTACACGGACACTAAAGTGGTGGTGGAGTGGCAGGGCCTCCGGTCTCGTCCGACTGAGGTACAGCGGGGTCTTCGTCAGGGATGCCCACTCTCCCCACTGCTGTTGATGCTGCTGCTGAGCGATCTGGAAGGCGAGCTGGAGCGGTGCGGCGCAGGGTTCGACCTAACATGCGTGGACGGTGGGCGGGTGGTGCGACAGGTCCTCCCAGGCCTGTTGTATGTAGTACAGGTGCCCCAAAAGTAATACGGAGCTAGCGAGCTGTGGCCGACCTGGAAAAAACTTCATGCCAGCGCGCTCTATCAACAGATTCGCGGCAAAAAGCGAGGGTACGTCGGCACACCCGGCTGATCCATCTCGATAACTTGATGCTCGCGTTATCGCCGCCACGAGCGAAGTTGCGCTGCTACCATCAGTGCTCGCCAGGGGCACTTTCAAAGCATCATGCAAGGGTTTGTTGTTTGTCCGCGCCGTGTAGGAAGTGGCGTTCGGCAGATTGCACTTTTTGCTTTCTCAGTAGTGCCACCATTTTCAGGCTGCGAGACCGCCGTGGTTCGCTCTTCGCTTCGCGGCGAGTTTGTAAGAATGAAAACGGAGCAAACTTCACGAAGGACGCAGAAAGGGAAGACGAGACACAGACGCTGATCTAACAATGGAAAGTCTTACCCTGATCGTCTTCCCTTTCTGCGTTCGTCGTGAAGTTTGTGCTGCTTTTATCGTGATGAGCAAGCTCATGATGTGTTCGTCGAGTTTGTGGGCGAGCTATACAATACAGACGCTTCGTCCGTCGCTTTAACAAATGTGGTCAACTTTTTCTTGGTTCAGGGAAGTGCATGAAAAAGAGTTAAATGCATGTGTTGCCTTCGTTGTTTTCATTATAAAGATAGGGGCTCAACAGTATAGCAACTGAACTAATTAAGGGTCACTTCCCTTGGCACAAATTTGCTTTCTTACAATGGAAGAAAAAGAAGACAAACCAAAAACGAAATTTCTCTAATTTAGTTGTCCCCTCTCGGCTATATTTTGCAAACATGCGAGCAGGAAAGGGCAACAAGGTAGAAGCGGTTAAAAAAAACAACTTCCAAAGGCACTTTTTATGCAAACTGAAAGTTTAATGACGGGTGAAGCTCCCGCTCATGTTAATGACATGGACCATGTGCCGAGGAAGAGACTCGTATAAAGAGTGATGTATCCAGGTTGCTCTCGAAGGTTGTCCCACTCTGTCTTGACGGCCTCCCAGAGCTCATCTGGACGCGTGCTGTGATTGATACGAGACAGATTATTTTTCAGAGCCCCCCAAACATTCTCGATGATGTTCATATCGGCGCGTTTTGGACTCCACTCCAATATCTAAGCAGCCCATTCTTCAAGCAAGGCTTTCTCCACTTGTGCAGTGTGGACGGGGCTACAGTCGTGCTGCAGGAGGAATACTTGATCTTTAAATCGCCCGTCCAGCGCATACAGGATGAGATAGTGGTCCAGGACGTCGCAGTAGCTGGCTCCGTTAAACACGCCTTGAACTCGAAATCATAGTTGTCAGGCCACAGAAGAAGAACAACACTTTTCGGCTTACAAAACTTAATTGCTGCAAGAGGACTAGTGAAGAAAAACAGTTTCATTTCTCTACTTTTACATGCCCATGGCTTACTGCGCTTTAGAACGTTGTGTTCTTTACTTCACACAAATCGATCTTATTCAGACATACCTGCAATTGCATGAACGCCAAGCATGCCGTTGTTGGTCCCATCTTGAAGAGAAAGTCGACTCATCCGTAAAGATGACTTGTCGCCAGTCGTCGGCAGTCCACTGCTCGTGGGCGCGAGCAAATGCTAGGCACTGTGCCTTCCGTCTCGCCGTCAAATGCGGCTTCTGCGCCTCCCCACATCCACTTAATCCGGGCTTCATGGAGATGGTTCTGAATGGTGCTCAGACTGATGTCTATACCGAGGGCATCTCGAATTTCTTTTGCGCCCTGAAAAGGATCCGCAATGGCTGCAGCGACGATCAGTTGGTCAGCCTCAGCTGAAGTGCACTGCTCGCGACCTGGACGGGGAGCATCGCCAAGGCGGCCGCCTTCATCCCTATAAGCTTCGATTATACTATTCACTGCAGTCGTCGACCTTCCAGTCCTGTGGCATATTTCTTGTTGTGGTACACCCTGCGCCGATAGAAGAACAATTTCGCGTCTGACATCCAGTGGAACTCAGGGCGGCATTTTTTTGCCGAATAGGAATTTCCACAACGTTCGCTGATATGTGCGTGTGGGCATGTCTTGCAAAAGGTGTCTAGCCTTCTTCTCATCAATTATCAAGGTGACAGCATGAATGAAGCCAATGACTGCGATATGCTCGGCCACTATCTCATCCCATACGACTTGGACGGATCTTTGAACGATGATGTATTTTTGCAGAAGACAGACTGTAGTCCCGTCCACATTGCGGGAGTCATGAAAGTGTTGCTGGAAGAACGGGCTCTGCTGCTATTGGAGTGGGCGCCAAAGGATGCCGATATGAACATAGGTGAGGTCGTATGGTGAACGTTGGAAAGCAATCTACCTCATATCAGCTGCAGAACAAGTCCAGATGGCCTTTGGGTGGCAGGCTGTCAAGAAGTTGTGGGACAACCTCCGAAAGTGACGTCGACTCCTTTTCTGAATCTCTTCTTCGGCGCTTGACCTATGCCGTCATCCTGCATGGGAGCTTTACCGGTTACAAAACTGTTGAGTTGCATAAAACGGCACTTTTGTAGGTTATTTTTTTTAACTGTTTCCTTTCTGCCACCCATTTCTACCTTTATTTGTTTAACGTTTTGTCCTCCAGTGTAAGGAAGTGAATTTGGGTTGAAGAAACTGGTCTTGAATTATACGCCCACTTGCTGTGCCGTTGAGCACCTATTTTTACCATAGCCAGGGCGCTATGGTCGTTCAACAGACTGGAAGTACTGCGCACCATTTGGAAAGCGGTGATGGTGCCGGGACTGACCTATGCGAACACTGTGCTGTGTGTCTTGTCGGGAACCGGTGAATTTCTGGAGCGGCGACAGAGAGAGGTGGTATGACGGGCTCCGGGTGCCTACTGTACATTCCCAAACGAGGCTGTGCAGCCAGACGTGGAGTGGTCCTCTTTCGAGGCACGGAAAGCAACGACTAAGCTCAATCTCAAGATACGCTCGTGTACTCTTGGGGTGGAACGCTGGGCCCATAAAGTACAGCGTTATCTGCTCTACTCTGCTATGTGTACGCACTGGAAGAGGAGGGTACGAACGTTGGGGAGCAAATATGGCGTGCCACTGCCTACGATCACTGACACCGAAGGCACCTGCTGGAGAAAAACGAAGGTGCGGCAGTGTGTGGCGGCAGCGGAGACAGAGCTGTGGAAGACCAGTGCGGAGGCCAAGCCAGCTCTCGGACTGTACACTGTGCACAAGCGAGAGATTGTGCAGGAGCACTTCTATGACAACTTCCTTGGCAGTGCCCTACTCTTCGAGGCTCGGGCGGGGGTGCTGCGCACGAAGAAGTGGCAAGCCCGAATCGCCGGCCAGGACTATGCAGTCTTCTTGTGCACGATTTGTGAGCAGGAAGAGGGCACGATCGAGCATGTGGTTCTAATATGTCGATCGCTGCACCCCTGCCAACCAAGTGGAAGTACCCTTCAGCAGGCTCTGGGTTTTGAATCAGGTCAACCGACAGAGGGCAGTACGACTGACAGGGAAGTGAGTGAACAAGAAGCCATTTCCAAGGCCAGGGTGCTCGAAACAACAAAACGCCACCTTGAAAATTGGAATACGCTGAAACGTTAGGTGGTGGTGACGACAAGGCGGGACAGACTCCGCCGTAGCGTCACAAAATTGCCTATGACTTTGGTTTAACGTCTGCCCATTATAAAAGGATAAGTACCACATCGAAATCCAAATCCAACATTTCGTGTGTTGTCGCTTGTGCCAGTTCTTCAATCCTATGCTTGACATATTAGTTTTTGTGTGTTGTCATTCTGTGAGGAAAAGCTTTGCAGAAGGAAATTTGTGTGCATAGGCAAGGATAACTGTGCGACAGAGTGACGTCACTTTTTCAGCATGCGCATGTAAAGGCATGGTCCGCGATTGTGTGCACGTGCCCAAATGGTAAAGGCTTATTAAAGCCTTTACAGGGACATGAAAGCTGCAGAAGTGTACAACCACAATATAGACAAATTTGCTTCCGTGAGACATGCCGGAGTTATTCCTTGAAATGTGTTACTTGAACACATGCATGTGCGGGCAAGTAGGTGCAATTAATTGCAAAGCTGTAATTGGTGTTAATTTATGTAAATTCTTTAGATGTGTGTCTTCAGCCGTGACCATCTCACTGACTGGGTCGCCAGTGAACTTTCCAGGCCTTATCTCCCTTGTAGGAGGCTTTAGCAAAGAGAGCGCGTGAATGGAGATCGCGCCGTTCGCATTTCTTTTCGGATGTCTGCGTTCTGTGTTCGTAATCGCATAGCAAATGCAGCAGTCTGTTATTTTGCAGTCTAGAGCTTTGCGGTAAAAAGGCTGATGATTTATGAACTTTGTCGCGGTATGTGTGGCAGCCGTTCATGGTGTGTTATGGTGAGTTGTGGAAGCTGGTGAACCATATCCCGGTGGCGATACCTGTAGCATATGGTTTACGCCGAAAACTAATCCACGCAGCTTCACTGTGTATCACCAGTATTTTTTTTTTTGTATTCGGAAGTAGTCTCCTTTATGCTCGCATGACATGAAAGTACAACTGTATTTTTTGGCATCCTAATATGGCCGCTTCACAGGAATGAAAAATGCATGCTGCCCTTTGATTGCGCTAAATAGTTTGCTTTGGAAAGCAGGTCTGTATCCCAAAGCCATATTGGACAATGACGTCGCGTTTTCTGTGTGTTCTGGGCCTGTTTTGTTTGTTCTCGGCTTTGCAGGCTGTGGAGGCGTACCATTAGCCAGGGGAAGAAGATTCCAGAGGAAGAACTGCATCCAGTCTATGCCAACCCATAGCTTGATGCTCCTGTCCGGTAAAATATGTATTGCGGGACATGTCTTTGTGCCACGCACCAAAAGATCTCCCATTAGATTATTAGATAACTGTTGGCATCCCCCTTGTGTCAGGCTTGTGGCGAGTGCCACCTCGCCTAGAAAGTTAAAGTGGTTCACTGTTGTATTTTTCTACTGGCCCTTCCTGTTTGTAAGCTTTAAATTCTGTTCTGTTTATTTATTGTCATTCAAGGCCACTTTGTGTATTCTGCCCTATATTCCTCCTATTTCTGTGATGTGTTGTGCAATTTGTTCATTCTTATGAATCTTGGAGTCTGGTGGCTCATTAGTCATTGTGTGCTTTTCTAAGAGTTCCTTGCAAGTTATGCGCTATCTCCTCCAGGCTCACAAATTGTCCTCCCTCTCTTAGTTGTGACAATGCGTCATCTTCTAGCCATCATTTTATTTTTTTCATATCTGCTTTTTTGTCTGTTTTTTGGCATAATATTTTTGGTAGGAAGTTTCAGATGCAAAGATTTCATAAAAGTAAGGCAGGAGTCTCTTTTGCATCACCTTAAGATTGCAACACAAGCATTCTTTTTCTGGTTGAGCAAATCTTTGGTTGGTTGTGCACACGTTTCTCATGTCCCGAATTGAAAATACTGTACTGAATTTTCATTGGCTGGTTGTAATGCATAAATATTGCCATATTTTTATGTTTAATCATGCCTTCAAAGGGTCTGTGGAGGACATCTCATCCTGACCTACGTACTGTGTTGCCACATGTCACGACAGCGACCATTTGGCCACAGACACAAACGTAGTCATGTGGCGTTACAACTCAAAATTTTTCTGTGGCAAGGCATACGGTCGCATTGTAAGCTGGCAGTCGGTCGATGCCATGGTGAAAAAAACATCAATGTGGGATGCGCTTCATTATCCTCCTCTGACGTCCCTGCCGCTGCATACGTGGCCATAAAGCATGACCAGTTTGTGAACTCCTTATTGGCTGCCTGCTTGGTAATCTGGTCACACTTTTCGGCCATGCATGTGTGCGGCCACAGAGTTCCAAATCAAGGCTCATTAATGCATGTTCTCAGTTTGACGCTCTTTGGATCGGGCTTGTACCCTGATGTTTTCACTTACATTTTTCTATTTGCCTGCTTTGCATTTTTAAGCTTAATGCAGCTAAGTGCTATTTTGCCCCTGTGAAAAAATTAGACAGTTTTTATACGTATCACGAATGATATATCAATTGCAAATCATTGTGGTAATATGAAATCATCTGAATATGAGCCTGAGTGAGTCCACTCATGACTCAGTCCGCTGATCTAGGACTGCATTATGCGTATTCAATATACAGAGCATATAAAAAATGATGTTTGTGGCCTTGAAGACTTCTGCTTACTCTACTACACATTGTCTCAAGTTGCAGGCGTGAGGAGCAGTATTAGGAAGACAAACAGTACATACTTGAGGAAGAACCTTTGAATGCAACCTACTGCTACAAACATATGCAGAACCTTACCTTGAGTTATGTGTTTGTGTAAAGTTAGCTGCATCTGAATCCATCTATGTGTGCCAGGAGAACTGTCCAGACCAGCTATGCTAAAAATATCACAAGTGAGATTGCATTTTAGCTTGTAGAGAATACCAGTTTCAAAAATCTGTACTCGCAGTTAACAGTAGATTGTCGTTCCACTTCTTTTTCGTTATTCATATCCTTTCACGTGTTGTGCATGCAGAAAGAAAAAAAGAAACCAACAGAATGTGTAGTCAGACGTGGATTTTGTGCATTCTCACTTTCCTGTTTATTGCCATTTACACATGAGCACAGACCCCGCTGCTTGTGGCATTTCTGTTCCGTTTATAGTGACGCTCATTTGTTCTCCGTTACCTTGCAGGCCGTTACTGTTAAGCCAATGTGTACAAGGTTCCAGAGGAAGAAACCTTCAATACCACCCCTGCCAGCCTTCCATGACTCCATTGCTTGATGCTCATAAACTGGAAAATTGCATGTGTCTATGTACAAAGTGAGATGGAAGTGTGTTTAATGATTTTGCTTGAATTACAGGTATCTGAATAGGGAAACGGGGACCGCCCTCAAATCAAATTTTTTTGGTGAACTCGTTTAGAAAATAATGTAATTTTTTTCATGGGAATGGCACTAGGTTTGGGATGGAGGGAATAACGGGAATCAAAACAGGCACCAAGTTGTTGTTTCTTCTTAGCTCAAGGGTTGTGTAGCAGGACTCACTGGCATGCCTTGGTTGAACAGTTTAACTTTTGGATGCCCCGCTCCAACTGTACTGTGCATTCTGTCATGCGCCTTTGTTTTCTACCTAATTAGTTGAACATGCGCGTGCGACCTGTGTATATGTTAATATGTCAGTATGTAAATAGATTTCTTGTATAGTGTGCCTCTTCCCCCTATCCTTCCTTAACTGCCCCCCCCCCCCCCTCTTTCATTTCATTTCTACACTTTGCCTGCTGTCCAATTATTTCAGCTGCCCCAGCTCACGTGCTTCCCGTAGCAATGGCAGATGCCGGGGCTAGCAAAAATCTTTTCCTTCCTTTTATTATGTTTATTAAAACCACTACTACTGCTACTACAGTTTAAATTAAGCTCTAAGTGGGATTCTCATTTCAGTCGTGGTAGTAACTGAACACCTGACCAGATAGAGCCATGAGGTGAAGCCTGCAACGTGTGTACTCTTGTGGCGGGCAGTTGGTAGTAGCAGTAGAATCACATTATTTGGTCACCCAGGGGCTGAATGGCCACGAGCCATTCCAGCAGGCAATGGGTCAGATTGGCACTTGTTTTAAGGCAGTTATAACATTCAGGAGATGTTGCATATTTTTGTAAGAAAGTCTGTGCAGGTGTCAGCAGGGCATCGCATGTCAGTTCGTCAAGTAGCCTTGTGACTTGGGGAACTAAAAAAAAATCAGCATCTGGTGCGTACGTTTAACAAAGGAGGCCTATTGGTTGTAAAACATTATGCGTAATCAAAAATGGCAGAAAATGATGCCTTGATTTTTGGTGCAAAATGGGATGAATCAGACGCCATCTTGTTATTCACAGATAAAAGCGAGACCACCTCTGAGATGATGGTCATTGTGAACAACTTCATGTGTGACATGGTATTAAAACACAAAATGCAGTTGTGCTAGATGTGTGATCATTCTGTTTAGCCTGCAATTTGTTTCTTTCATTTATTCATTATTCTTTCATGTTTCTCACTCGAAGCGCAAACATAAAGGGGGAAAATTGCATGCGTTGAAATTATTGGCCTTTTGTTGCATCTGTGTTTGACACATCAATCTTTGTCCTGATTCTTATGGTGTATGGCCTCGAATCTTTGCGAATGCTTGCTTACGTCATTCAGTGTGTGACTCCAGCAGTTTGCGCTTTTCCTTTGTGTGTGGTTGGGGTTTTGTGAATACTGTACGTACCTCTGCAAATCCTGTGCTGTAGTCTACATGCTACTGTATTTTCCGCTGTTCACTGGTTTATGGGCGTCCTTATTAGCTTTGCTGAAGAGTACGTCATGATTCCTTGTGGTTGGTAAGAAGTGACTGACCTCATTCCGTCATGCACTCAGCATTGCTGACTCTGTCCAAACTACTATATTCATTGCTGTGTTGTGCATTTAGCCTGCATTCTGACATTTTTCTTTTTTTAGCCTTTTTTCACAGCACACAACATTTGTCTTATGGACTGTACTTCGAAAATATTTTTTTTTGTTTTCTCACAATACTGAATGTTGATCTGCACATCTGGAATTCATTGTGTATGGGCTTCGTTTCATGATGGTGGTATAGGCTTTGATTTGTTTTTGAGGTGGAAATTGCTTTATTATAATGGGAAGGTATTTAAAAAAAATTTGCCTATGCTCTATGCTTGTAGCTGTGTGCTCTAGTGATGCTATACACTGTTGCTCCATGCCACACCAGTTTTACCGGATTTACTGACCCACAGTGTTCGTCTTTAGTTTTGCTCGACTGCATCACAGAACGTCCGTAAAATGAATATAGTGCTCCTGTGATTTCTCCTCAAAGTAATGCAACAACTGATGACAAGTCGCACCTTTACTCGATATTTCTCGCCACGTTCACTCTTCCTGCAACGGTGGCCAAGTCATTGGAGAAGGCATCTCGCATGTAGGTTTAATGCCTGGAAATGGGTATTAGGCCCACACCCTTGTGTTGACGAAAGTGCCTTGCACCATGATGTTCTTTCACCAAAGCTAACCTTGCATCATAAGAATTCATCACTGTCATTAGTTCCAATGAGCTCGCCTCATCATCATGTTCACAGAAATGTGCTTTAGTGCCATCCATGGTGTTAGAAGAACTGGTCACCTTAAACCTTTTTCAGAGCAGTGCATTGGGAAACTCGGTCACTCTAGTTTCGTCCTCTTTTTCCCCCCTCATTTCTTGCCCCAAACTTGGAGGTGTGGGTGTTGCACACGTAAATATGGTGTGCTCTAACTGCACTTAAGACAGAGTAGTGTGCATTTTCAGATGTGCTTCTACTCCATTAATTGCACTCTTGGAAACGGTGGAGGCATAACATCATGTTGGGCAAATTGGCAACATTCTTGGGCAGCTGTAACCTGGGCAATTTTTCCAGTAGGCATCCTCCGAAAGTTTTTTTTCTTTGCGCAGTACAATGACTATAAAAGGTTTATAATTAATGATGGCTCTATCAAGTTTTTTTGTCATGAAACATAACTGACACGTGTTAGTTCTTAAGCCTGTGTTAGGTAGACTTTTACTGTCCTTCCCACGAAGCCAGCCATTGTGCAGTGGCATTCTTCAATGCAATGGCTGTTGGCTCATTTCCAGTAGGCGTGTAAATTTGTAGACAAAAAATTGTCAGTGTTTTGTGAGCATAAGTGTAGTAACTGTCTGCAGGCAGATTTAAGACAAATGTTTGCTTTTGAACGCACTTTTTTTCAAGCTCAACCTACTGAATATATACAACCTGGATGAGCTGTTTTACGAGATTGTATTTCTTATTCACTGTGTTATGTGCATAACACCGCATGACCTGTTGCACAGGTAATCTTTTGTGTTAATGGATACAATCTGGTTTTCACATGCAGGCTTGAGCTCCGAGGACCACAAACATGGTGTACTTTCATGGCAGAACTCATCAGGTTAGAATCTGCAGTTTTTATTCATATATTCTCTCCTGAAGGCTGTCTTCCAAAGAGCAGTTTGTTGGATACTGAAGCTTTAGTTTAAGCTGTGGTGAATGATGGTGATATGTGCCTTCGATATTCTGGAAAATTGTTTTCTGTGATATGTGATCTATTCTCTCTGAACTTTCACCGCTGCGAGTTGTGTTCATTGCTGCAAAAAATTGTACATGAAGCCAAGGCCTTGTCTCGCTTTTAGCCTTTTTCTCTTTATAGACACTGTCTAAGGAGCAAATAAAACAAAAAAATGGCATTGGGCTAGGCATAGCTGACTTTCACTTGTTTAGCTATCAAGCCCACCTGTGTGGACTTTAGACAATGTCCGTCATGATGCCAGTAGTGTCAGCGCTAGGGTCAATTGGAGCAACTTTGGGTGCATTACAAAGGCTGCCCAATTTTTTTTTTGCAGTGATAACAGCTCGTGCAGCCTAAATTTTTTTTTTAGTGTGTGCAGATTGGACTGTAGGGACATCTTGTTTCAGGCCTGATTTCTCCTTAAGGCAGATCTGTTGAGCAAAACTTTGATAGGTAACCACCACTTTTGATGAGAGTGTCCTCTGCATTCTACTTTTATTCCTAGCTCCATGAGAAGTGTGGGTTGTTGGTTCTTTCATTTTATTTAAATTACTCTGCCTGTGCAACGCAGGTTCAGTCGTGACACACAGCAACCATGGCACACCTCATCTGCAAGATTCAACCAGTGAAAGGCACCCTATGAGCCACTGCATGGAATCTACTCCTTCCGGTATGGGTCGCCACCGCAGTAATCCCTCAGGAAATAAGCTGCACAAATGCACCCACTGCAACAAGGGATTCAAAACAAGATCCTTGCTAGTGCGGCATCTCCGAATCCATACCGGCGACCGGCCATACCATTGTAACGACTGTGGAAACAGCTTTGCACAAAAGGGAAATCTGAGGGCACACCAGCGCACTCACACAGGCGAGCGACCTTACTTTTGTGACCACTGTGGGAAGAGCTTTGCACAAATGGCCACCCTGAAGGCACACGAGCGCACTCACACAGGCGACCGCCCTTACCATTGTGACAACTGTGGGAATAGCTTTGCACATATGTCCAATCTGAAGGCACACCAGCGCACTCACACTGGTGAACGTCCTTACCGCTGCGACCACTGCGATAGCAGCTTTGCACAAAAAATAACCCTTGAGCAACACCAGCGCATACACACAGGCGAGCGACCTTACTGTTGTGACCACTGTGGTAGCGGCTTTGCACAGAGGATTCTCTTGGTGAGACACATCCGTACCCACACAGGCGAAAAGCCGTATCAGTGCCAGCTGTGCCCCATGGCCTTTTCGGTAAGCTCAAGCCTTGTGAGTCATGTTAGATCCCATAAGGGTCAAAAGCCCTACCAATGTGACTTATGTCAAAAGACATTTAGCAAGAGGCAAAATTTGAATCAGCACAAAAAGGCGATTCACAAAAAGTAGCAGTGGTTCGTGACGCCCTTTGTCGATACTTTTTCCGAGCTACCTTTTTATATGCAAGCTAACAAGATTCTAGCTGAATGCCCTATGAATTGTGTTGGTAGCTAACAGTCATCATTAATCACATTTTGCGGAGTTTTCAGAAAACATTTGTTCTCTTAGGCAACATACAGTCAGTCAGTCTTTCCTGAACACAGAGAGTGAGCCTGCTAAGCTCACAAATTTGTATGAATGGAAATGAAATCATGTTCTTGCATGGATGGCATCATTTCCTGTTTAAAAGAGACTTTCAAAAAACTTTATACCCACCCAATATTCCTCACTGGCGCTAAATGTTACCCTGCTTCATTGAAGTTTCAGGGAGTAAAAGTGCACAAAAGAATTATTTTTAATCCTTAAGCCTGAGTGGGGTGATTTTTGCAACAATCAATATAAATTCACTCATTCTTATCTGAAGCTATAAATGTTTGTATGACAATAGAGGAAAACTTGTTCTTGTTAAATCTTTGTGTTTTTATTCCAGCAGTGTTAATGGCAGGAATGAGTGAGGACAAGCAGGTGTCCAGCCTCAAAATTTTGTGTTTTGCATTAATTTGGTGGCTTGAGGAGTTCTTTGTTGTGTCTGCTGAAACGAAAATTACTGTGATTAGTACCATTGAAAAACGTAATCTTATGAGCTGTGTAAGGCTCATAATTTGGGTCAACTGCGGGAAATTGCTTAGTGCACATTACTATTTTATTGCAGTTTCCTCTTTCAAAATGTTGAATGCATTCTAGCTGTTTGTAAAACTTCCTTGCTTGACATATTGTGCATTAAAATTCAATAGTAGTGCAGTTCTTCAAAAAGGTGCTGTTCGCTTTTGTTGTGTGTTATATTTCGAGCATCCCTAGACATCATTGTTCCTTGAATCCAGGAAAGAATTGCTATCATCACTCTCTTCAGGAGTTTGTACTGTTGCCCACAACAAAGCTATTTTGTCTGATAGCATTGCATTTCCAGTGGCACAACTACTTTTGTTTTTTTTTTTTTTTGTTGCTTTGGAGAAAAGTTTAAACTTCTCACTTTCTCAAACGCTGTGTTTTTGTTCATAGACATACCATTGCACACGTTCATTCTAATGAAGATCGATGAGCAACTTTTTGGGTGAATTCCAAATGAATAACCCCCGTTCTTCTCTGCTGCATGTTGCGCAGTCTTCATTATGGAGGACACCGCTTTTGTGCGGAGTAACTGCCATTTTATTTATCAAAAACTTGTGCCTACTAGCATAGCTTCAAGAGGGTCTGAAATTTTCACGTGCAAGGGTTGTGTTGACTTTGTTCTCTTTTCTGCGTTGTATGTGTTAAAGATCAGACAGTCTTCTCTGGACACCAGTTTTGAAATTCAACCCCATGGAATGCATTGTAATTCTGGAATAAAAAGAAATCATTTTTGTCCATTGTCACTAAGGAAACCACCGCATGTGATGAGAAAGGCGATTTTAGAGTCGATGTCAACTGCTTGCAGGTTTACAACATGTAACAGGCTGCGAATCTCCAAGTATCCTGTATTGTAAAATGGGTTAAAAGTTATATTGCAAAAAATATTTCCGCCATTAAAAGAATAATACTTATTTTGGGTGAAAGGATCTTTTATATTCAAAATATTTCAGTTTTTTTTTTGATCTTCGCCCCGGTGGTCGACTTTCGATATAGGCGAAATTCTTGAGGTCCGTATATTCTGCAATGTTACTGCATGTTAAAGTACCCCTGGTGGTCGAAATTTCTGGAGCCCTTCATTGTGGTGTCTTTCCTATCCTGGGTCGCTTTAGGATGTTAAACCCTGATACACAAAACTAAAGTTGTTATAAAGCCAACTCTCTACACACAACGCCTCCTTATTGGCTGCATAAAGAGAAGAGATGCTTTTGATTTATGTTGGCTCATGATTTCATGATAAGAGAAAGGGCTCGTAGGCAGCATCATTAAGGTCATGGTTCTCACTTGCAGGGATCTCATTTGTTGCTTAAAATTGCATGGACTAAAGAGGAATAGCTTCGTACTCTGCACAGTGCACGGGTGAATTTTTTAAGCATACACACCGCAACTTTGAAATGCTTCATCGCCATAGGTGATGTTATGTGGGTGGTTGCACGCATACCACCACATCCCTTACACAGCAGAACCACAGGAGAGGTATCTTGCTGTCAGCCTTGAACCACCGTGGTAGCTGCATGTGAAATATACTGCGGTGTAGTGGAGCACAATGCTTGCATACTAGTTTTGTTACCTGGTGTGCAACACCATGTGTGGGACAGGTTTGACCATTGGTGTGAAGTCAACGAGCAAATTAGACATGAGTGGTGGCACAGTTTTGGAGTGGATGTACAGTCTTTGTCAAAAGTTTAGAGCCCGGGGGGTTTGCTTCTAAGCCTCGTAGTGGGACTCCTGTAACATTCAGGGTTGTCCTACCCATTGGAGGAGGCAGGACCAGAAATCTTCTTACCTTCAGGAAATTTGGAGTGCCGGAGATGCATTACGAACCAGACAGTGTGCTTCTGAAGCAAACTCTTTGGGCTCCTAACTTTTGACAAAGGCTGTACATTGTTGTCTGTTAACAATACAGCAGAGTGACGAGGTGCACTCCTGCGGCACAGTTCACTGCTTGGCTACACATGCAGAAGCTGGCATTGCTCTATCTAGTGCATTTCTGTGCAGTTCAGAGTTGTATTGTTTCAGTGAATCATGGATCTGCTGACATGCACTGAAAGGCTTTCTGTTGGTGTATCATGGCATTGCTGACAGGCACAGAAAAGGTAGCCTTTTTTTTGTTATAATACAGGTGTAGAAAAAGCGCAATATCTGAGCAGGTACAATCAATCAAAAAATCAGCCAAGCAATGAATGCTAGGAAAAAAACTACAAAGGTATTGTCTTTGTGTTATTTATCATGTGGGCTGGTCACATTTGGATGCCGGGAGGCTTGGACCTCCTGCGCAGTTCTGTGTTCTGTTGGTGTACCTTCCCCCTTATCACATGTGATGCGAATAAGTTGGCTGACCATCGCTTTCGAACAATCACAGCACTAAAGTCTGCAGTTTTTATTGAAGCAAAGGCTTCACAACGGGACCTCGTGCTTCAATTGCCGGGTCCCTAGTGTTGACCTTCGGCTGAGTTAGAGGTCAAACCACGAAAAAGCGAAAAAGAAATTCAATCAATATCTACGAGTGGGAGTCGAACCGACGGCTGTGCGAACAGATGTCCTTTAAGGGCCGCTCAGCGTGCCTTTTGTGCGATGTCAGTGCACGTTAAAGAACCCCAGGTGGTCGAAATTTCCGGAGCCCTCCACTACGGCATCTCTCATAGCCTTAGTCGCTTTGGGACGTTAAACCCCATAAACCAAACCAAACCTTTTGCTGGCGTGAATATTTGCTGACATGCTGCTCTGCGTAGGGGAGGGAATGGGGAGTAAATATGGAAGAACGGTGTTAGAAAAAAGTGCTGTCATTAAGAGGGTTGGAACGCAATACTTCAGTGCATGATGGCTTCTGGGAAAAAAGCAGCGCTGATACGAGGGATAAAGAAAGAAGAAGATGGCTTCTTTGGATGCGACGGAAGTCAAGTTCTGAGCGTGTACAGTGGGGTGATCAAGTGTTCGGCAATTTAGAGTCGGTCTAAAACACCGCTAGTGTCTAAATAGGCAAATAAGCATATCATACATGTTGTTGCTGTCTGTAGCAGCTTAAAGGACCTAATAAAGAGTCCACTGTGAGTGGCACTTGGGTGACGGACTGCATGCATTGTTGATAGTGTGCACATTCATTGGCGTACTCTGGACATTCGAAGAGAATATGAAGCACAATCTCAATTGAGCCACAGTTGTCACAATGCGGACTGTCTGCTTGCTTGAAGCGGTATCCTCGAATGTTCGTAAATGCAACATTAAGACAAAGGCGATGATAAATTGTTTCTAGATGATGCAGAAGCCCAAGCGGCAGCGCTTCATTTGAGCTATGGGACGATGGAATGGAGAAAGGGGTAATGATGACTTGGCGAGTTCCAGAGAGGATTCTTTTCATCCTGGGTATATCGTTTGGCGAGTTGGGATGCATCTGATCTTGTGAAGAAGATGTGCTTGTAGTTATGGTGCTGTAGACCTTTGTGGGCCGCTTCGTCTGCTCTCTCATTGGCCAAGATGCCGCAGTGAGCTGGAATCCACTGTAATATTATAACGTGGCTTTCAGCAACAGTCAAGTGGTGCAGGCATCCAGTGTCATGAGAAATGGGCTGGTGATTTGTTCTCTTCAGTAGGCTGGACAAGGTTTGTAGCGCTCCTTGCGAGTCCATGAAGATTACCCAGCATCCTGGGTTATGGCGCAGGATATAGGAGACAGCTGCTTTTATTCCATATAGCTGTGCTGTGCTGGAGGATGTCCTACGTTGTAGTCGCCATGAAAGCATTTGGCCTGACGAGGGCACATAAAGGCCGCATAATGAGGATTCGTGAGAAGTTGGGCCATCAGTGAACATGTGTGTGTCTTGCGAATACTGCTCAACTAAACAGTTGGTAGTTAGCACTCGTGAACGTCTGTGTCTCTCTCTTTCCTTCGTCCCTTGTCTGTTTTTTTGCGCTGAATTCTATTTAACATGCTCAGCTAAGTAGTTCAGAGCAGTTTGTAGCAGCACAGTTTGCGGCATACCATTCTTCTAAGTGACACCCGGTATGAACTGTTTGATTACAAGAGGTGAGAGAGTCCAAGGAGGAAAACTTGGAGCCAGTAGTTTAAGTGGCTGACTGATGGCAGGAAGATGCAATAGCTGCACAGCTTGACCAAAGCCGGAATTGCTGTGGGTTGTATGGACTCCGTGCAGGAAATGTTTATTCCCTTAAAGTACATGACATAAATGGCTTAGTATCATTACCTGTGCAGCAAAGACTTTGAGCGGTAGACATCCTGCTTCCGTGTTCGTGAGGTGGAGGAGCTCTTTGGGAGGCCAAGACAGATCCACAGGCAGGTGTTTCATGCTGCCTCCAGTGTCCTCTCATTTGTAGGTGACATTTTCTGCAATACAGGAAAACTATATCGCAGAACACCATGAACATAGGCCTTATGAAGGAGAACCATAGAGCGACAACTGCAGCCCCAATGCAATCGTGCGATGAACTTGAAGATTTGTGATGCTGCTGCTATTCTCGCACGGAGTTTTTTAACATGCGGTGTCCGAAAAAGGTTTCGGTTGATGACAATGTCGAGGGATCATTTTGTCCATACATAGGGTAGCAGGTTCCCATCAAGAAGGAGCGGATATTTGGTCATTTTTTTCCTGGTGAATGCCAAGGTAACACTTTTTTCCAGGGAAAGATGCAGTCCTCGGAGACCCATGTATGTGGAGGCGTTTAGTAAGAGATCGTTGCATGGCGCAGCATGATCTGGATTCACTCCAGATGGAGATATCATCTGTATAAAGCATGATGTATGCTCCCTTTGGTAAGTTTTGTGTTATTTGTACCAGAGTGATATTGAACAAAAGGGGGCTGAGCACAGCACCCTGTGGTACGCCCTTTTCTACTGCATGAGGCAGTGTTGGACCATGTGGGTGCTCATAAACATTTGTTGCTCTTTCAAATAGTTTTAGATCCACTTGTACAGGTTGCCTCCAAGACTGGCCGAGGCTGCTAGAATGGCATGGTGGAAAACAGAAGTCTTGATGTTGAAGAAAACAGCGATCGGGATGCGCCCGGCATGTATGGTTTCTTCAAGTGATGTGACGAAGGCAATGACATTGTCAATTGCAAATCTCTGCTGACGAAACCCGTCCATTTCTTGAGGGTACTCATTGCAGCTTTTGAGAAAACCAAGTTATATGCGCTTATGGATCATACACTCCATAAGTTTACTTACACTGCACATGTGCTGCCTGCTCCTTTGTAGCTGCTTTTTTTGTGGTCACCACCACGAGGCATAGACTCAGGTGCCAGTCTGATTCATTTCATTCAAAGACTATCAAAAGTATGGTCATGCTACCATCTTTTATTTGTCTGAGGAGTAGTGTTCTACCTGACTTATGTCAACAGCTAAAGTGGAATTTCGATGGAGGCTAAACTGAAGAGGCCCGTGTACTGTGCGATGTCAATACACGTTAAAGAGCACCAGGTGGCCGAAATTTCCGGAGTCCTTCACTACGGCGTCCCTACTGAGTCGCTTTGAGACGTTAAACCCCCATAAGCCGTCAAACTATTCATTCAAGTTCAAGTAAATGGCATATAAAGGGTGTTCCACCTAAGACTTTCTACAATTTCTAAAAATAGACTTTTTGAGTCGAAACGCTTTTTTCGGCGTTGCATTGTAAAGAGGGAAATACGCCGATGCACGGGCAGTGCCGCGGGACGGAGTGCTCGCGCTAGTCCCGCTTCTAAGGCTGACAAGGGACGATTTTGCTCGGGGTTGGTACCCATCGGATAAGACCTTACACACTTATAGCACTAATATACCGTCGTACGTACAAGTTCAGGCGTATATAAAGTTGAAAGAATGCAAGGATTGCCATCCACCGAGTGCGATATCGAAACCACGAGCCAACGGTGTCCAGTTTCGATTTTTCTTTCGCTTGCGCTGGAAGGTCGCACCTGCCACAACTGACGGCCAGTTTCCAATCGACTTTACCTTGTGCACGAAAAAAACTTTGCGGTGTCATAAGATATAGTTAATTTAAGTCGTGTACATGGTCCTCATAATGTTTATTTGTATTTAAATGTGTTCACGCCAAACATGCACGTAGGATGTACGATGACGCAAGCTGCATCGCGAGTGGCATCAACATGTGTACACTTTTCGTGTGTTGACGGTTGTGCCCGTTCCTTAGTCTGTTGCTTTGCATATTCGTGTTTATGTGTTGTCAGTCTGTGAGAAGAAGCAGCTTTGCAGAAGGAAATCTGTGCGACCCGGTGACGTCACTTTTGCAGCGTGCGCTAAATGGCCCGTGTTGTGCGCGCGTGCCAAATGTCGCCGCGCAGTCACGAAAGTTTCGGGATAGCTTGTTAACGCTTACTTATCATAAACGCCGTAGGAGTGTATAACCACAATACCAGACAAATTTGCTGCAGTTAAACCTGCCGGAGTTGTTTCTATAAACCTGCTATTTCAACATTTGCATCGGCGGGCAAGTAAACCAAACAGGCTGCAGGGTTAACTGACGGCGGCTCTTTCCTCGTTGGCGTTGCATAATCCTTCTCGCAGCGCCGTCCGTCCTCCTCCGCTTTAATGGTATTTTCCCGTTTTCGTTGGTTTACTGGATGTTTCTATTGCACTGATCTGTGCAACTTGTTTGAATTATTCGTAGCGGCGACTTCGGTTTTCTTATAATGTTTGCACTCCTTACTTTGCAGCAGAGGAAAATAAATTTGTGTGCAGTTGACCTACTGCTTGCCACTGTCCTAGAAGGAATGAATCCAGCTATGAAAAAGTCTATAGAAAAAATACTGATGCTGCATCTAGTTTGTTTCATTCGTGCTGCATTTGCTCAAAACCAATTAATTTCTTGCCTTTTCCCTCGAATGCCGAATACAACACTTATCCGGCAATTCCTGAGCGTAGAAACGTTTTCGCGGTATCAGTGTAAGTTCAACGCGGGGAAACCGAAGTCGCCGCTACGAATAATTCAAACAAGGTGCACAGATCAGTGCAAGAGAAACATCCAGTAAACATACGAAAACGGGAAAATACGACAAACACAATCTTAGAGCGGAGGAGGAAGGGCGCCGGTGCGAGGAGGGTTATGCAATGCCGAGAAAAGAGCCGGAAATTCTTTGATCGCCCGCAGGTACCTGCAACGCCAGGCAATGATGTCACTTCCCTCGATCAGTGCAGGGTTCCATTTTCTTTTTTCAGTTGTGAATCGGATGTACTCACTCGGTCGCCAGGGAGCTTTCCACGCTTAATTACTCTTGTAGCAGGCTTTAGCAAAGACAGCACGTTCGTGGAGATCAATGTATGCGTTCTTCTGTGTCCGTAATCAAATGGAAAATACTTCGGTTAGTTCTTTCTGTGGTATGTATGAAAAGCGGTCACGGTGCACTGTGGTGACTTGTGGAAGGTGGTGGACTGTATGCCAAAGACGGTTCCTGTAGCCAGCAGTTTACGCTGAAAACTGGTACAAACAGCGACTGGTTACTGCATCTCACCAGGCTTTTTTTTCCATATCTACAGGTCTTCCCCCTCTGCATGCTGGCATGGCATGCAAGTATTAAATCCTTTTTCCATGTCCTAATAGCTACCACCCAGGAATGAAAAGTGCATGCTACCCTAGCATTGCACTAAATGTCCTGCTTTAAAATACAGGAATGCCTGCATTATTGAACAATGCTGGTGTCGTTTGTCGTTTTTTTTTTGTGCTTGGCCTGTTTTTTGCGTTCTCTGTTTTGCAGGCACTGGAGGAGCACCAGTAGCCAGGGGAAGAACATTCCAGGGGAACTGCTGCCAACTTATGCAGACTCATAGCTCGATGCTCCTGTCCTGTAAAACAATGTATTGAGCGACATGTTTTTGTACCATGCACCAAGAAATTCCCCATTTCTCTCGGGCCAAGTTCGGGTCACCAGAATCCTTCTCACTGATTTCTGACAAGAACACAATGGGTCTCGATTTGGCAGCACCTCCACATGGTCTGAAGAGCATTTTGTAGCTTAGGCTTACGACCTTTTGTGGTATTTCTGTTCTGTTCATTGCTTTCGCTGAAATGAGAATTTTTTCCAGCCGAGATTATATCGCCAAGATTATCAAATGACAACCATTGCTAAAGACACCAAAACTGACATTGCATTTCAGCTGGTAGAGTAGAAAAACTACAGAAAGTGTTGCCAGATGGGGTTTTTGTGCATTCTCGCTACTGCTTTGTGCATTGCTCTCTACACAAGCGCCAGTGCTTCTGGCACTTGTGTTCATTTTAAAGTGACATTCCTTTGCTCTCTGTTACTTTGCAGGCCATTACTGATAAGCCAATGCGTACAAGGTTCCAGAGGAAGAAACCTTCAATACCACACCTGTCAGCCTTTCAAGACTCCATTGTTTCGTGTTCATAACCTGTAAAATTGCATGTGCAGTGATCTCAGTGCATTCTATCTCTCTGGAACTAAGAGGATCTCTGAAACTGAAGTGATAGTCATTGTGAAAGACGATGTGCAAGATCATATGAAAAAGAAAAAATGTAATTACCATGGACATTGTGCGGTTGCTCTGATAAGTGCGCAAATTGATTATTTTATTTATACCACATTCTTTTGCATTTTTCACTTAAAGCAGAAACATCAATGATGAATATTGCATTCGTTGAAATAATTTGCCTTTTGGTGCATGTGTGATTGACACATCAATCTTTATTTTGATTCTTGTGCTGTATAGCTGGAGATATTTTTGAATGCTTGCTTATTTCATTCAATGTGATTCCACCACAATGCACTCTTGCTTTGTCTGCTAGTTGGGGATTTATGAAAACTGGGGCTATGTAGAACCCCTCATGCCAGTATTGTGTGATGAGTTCTGCATGGTATCGTATTTGCCGCCGTTCACTGGTTTATGGGCATTTTTATGGCTTTGCTGAAGAGTATGCTATGATTCCTTGTGGTTCGTCACAGGTGACTGACCTCACTACGTCATGTGTGAAGCATTCCTGACTCTGTCCAAACTATGTTTGTTGCGGTGTGCATTTAGCCTGCATTCTGACATCTGCCATTCTGTTTTGAGGCTCTTTTAAGAGAAGGCAATGTTTGGCTGTATGGGGTGGATCGTGACAATGTTTATTTTATTTTTCTAATACCGAATGCTGTTCTGCACGTTTGTAGTTCATCATGTATGGACTTTGATTCATGATCACTGTATGGACCTTGAATTATCATTGAGGAGGAGATTCTTTTATTATGTTCTGAAGCCATTTGAGAAAATTTGCCTTTCCAATGTTTCTCTATAGCTCTGTGCTCTATTGACCCTGTTGACCCTATGCTGTGCTGGCCTATTGACGCTGTGCTCTTTAACCTGTTGCCCAAGGCAATCCAAGATCTACCAGACTTACTTGTCCAAGATCACACTGTTTTTTTTTTCCTTTTTGGTTTTGCCGGTGTGAGTTCCTGACATGTGTCATGTCTTCATGCCTCACAAAATGCCTGTAAAACAGATTTAGTGTTGCTGGGATTCTGTTCGGAATTATGCAATAGGTGACGACAAGCTATACTTTTATTCTTTATATCTCACTGCGTTCACTCTCCCTGCATCAGTGGCATAGTCATTGGAACGTGCACCACGCATGTATGATGTGCAGTGTTGGAATCTCAGTACTAGCACTGGGTACCCACAAGTGATGCAATGCACAAGTTTTCCTACTCGCTTTTGCTGGATGCACTTCTTGGAAATGGGCCTTTAATCCCAACCTGTGTCAAAGAAAGTTCCTTGAGCCATGGCCCTCTTTAGCCAAAGCTGCGCTTTCACTATCTCACTTATTGTGATCATCAGCTTTCACTCTCGTTACTGTCAGATGAGCTCACCTCATCAGCATATTTCTAGAGACATTTTTTTTTTCCATGCAATCCATGGTGTTAGAAGAGCCTGTCACCTTAAATGTCTTTCAGAGTAGTGCATAGCAAAGCTCAGTCATGACAGTTTCTTCTTTTTTTTTCGTCCAATTTTTTATCCCATATTGGAGATGTGGGCCTTGCACTAGTAACTGCGGTATGCTGTAACTGCACTCGACGCATAGTAGTGTGCAGTTTCAGATGTTCTTCTACTGATTTGGTTTATGGCACTCTTGGAGCTGCTGCTGGGGAAACACTGCCTTGGACATGTTGGCCACGCTCGTGGGCAGCTATAATCTTGGCTGCAAGCAAGACTGCTGTCAATTTTTTACCAGTTGTCAGGCTCTGAAATTTTTTCTCCTGCGTCCGGTACGAAAGGTGTAAGAGGTCTACAAAAAAAGAAAGAAATCCTGTACCAATGTGTTTTCTGCGCAAGCATAACTGACACTCGTTAGTTCTTAAGCCTGCGTAGGCAGACTTGTACAGTCCTGCCCATGAAGCCAGTTACTGCGCAAGCAAACAGGTCTTCGAAGTGGCTGTTAGTTTGCTTGCAACAGCTTTCCGATTTTTTTAGGTAACTGTGATTCTTTCATGAGCATAGTTATAGTTCCCATCTGCATGCAAATTTGAAACTTTGGAATGTCTGCGTTGGAGTTAGATTGTTTTAAGCCTGGCCTACTGAATTTACACAACCTAGTGCAACTGTTGTATGAGATTTTATTCCATTTTCACCGTCTCATCCACATAGCACCGTGTGACTTATTGCACATGTAATCCTGTGTCTTATGGTTGTAACCTGTCTTTCACATGCAGGCTTGACCACCAGAGGCTGCAAATACAGTGCATTTTCTGAACAAAACTCATCAGGTTAGAATCCGTAGTTTTTCTCCGTAAATGCATTCCTGAAGGTTGTCTTTCAAAGAGCAGTATGAAGGATACAGAAGCTTCACTTCATAGAACTGTGGTGAATTACGATGATATTTGCCTTCGATATGCTGGAAAGTTGTTTTCTATAATATGTGAACTATTGACCAAAACTGTCACCCCTGTGAATTCTATGCATTGATGTTAGGACTTGTACAGGGGTCCAAGGCCTCATCAGGTTTTTAGCCTTTTCCTTCCTCTTATACCCTGTCTGAGGAGCGAATAAAAGAAACAAAAATGGCAGTGTGCTATGTGCTAAACATAGCTAACTGCCATGTGTTTAGTTAGCTTAGACCCACTTGGGAGGGCTGAGGACAGTGTTTGACATGATGCCAGTAATGCACATGCTTTGGATGGATTTCAAAGGCTACCGTATTTTGTTGGCAATGATAACTTTTCTTGGGGCTGAAATGTTTTCAACTGCATGCTGAATTCAACCTAGGGATTTCTTTAGGTCTGAATTCTCCTTAAGGCCGACCTATTGAATAAAATTATTTATAAACATCCACAGCTGTTGTCGAATATGTCCTCCACATTGATCTTTATTTCCATAGCTCCAGGTGAGCTGTGCAATGTTGGTTCCTGCATTTGATTGAAAGTATTCTGCCTTTATAACAGGTTCAGTCATCACACAGAGCGACCATGATACACCTCCTGTGCAAGATTCAACCAGTCAAAGCCGTGTAGTGAGCCACTGCATGAAATCTGAGGCTTCTGGGAGTGGTAACCACAAGGGTAAACCTGCAGAAAAGAAGCTGTACGAATGCACCCACTGCAGTAAGGCATTCAAAAACAGATCTCAGCTAGTGGTGCATCTCCGAGTCCATACTGGTGACCGCCCATACCATTGTGATGACTGTGGTAGCAGCTTTGCACTAAAGGCCCACCTGGAGTCACACCAGCGCACTCACACTGGTGAACGTCCTTACCATTGTAAGCAATGTGGTAGTAGCTTTGCACTCCAGAGCACCTTAGTGAAACACCAGCGGACTCACACAGGCGAGCGTCCTTACTGTTGCGACTATTGTGATAGCAGCTTTGCACAGAGGACCAACCTGGTGGCACACATCCGTGCCCACACGGGTGAAAAGCCGTATCAGTGCCAGCTGTGCCCCATGGCCTTTGTAGTAGGTTCAAGTCTTGCAAGGCATGTGAGATCCCATAAGGGCGAAAAGCCCTTCCAGTGCGGCTTGTGCCTTAAGACTTTCGCTCAGGGGAAAAATTTAAAGCGGCACAAAAAGGCGATTCACAAAGAATAGCACTGGTTTCTAATGCCCTTAGTCAATATGTTGTCCTACATACCTTTTTATATGCAAGCTAACGAGATTCTAGCTGAATGCCCTATGAAAGGAGTTAGTAAAGGTGTTAGTAGCTAACCTTCATCTTTATTTACATTTGTAAGTTTTGTTCACTTCTTCAGAGTTTTCAGAAAACATTTCTTGTTCCCTTAGACTGCACAGTCTTTCTCCTTTAAGTCTTTCCTGAACATGAAGACTGAGCCTGCTATGTTCGTAAACTTGCATGTATTTAAATGAAGTCACGGTCATATGTGGATGGCATCACTTCTTGTTGGAGGGTTAAAAACTTTGTTACCAATATTAGAGAGAGATTTAGCATACTGGAGATGTAATGGCATAGCCGTATGCCGGTTAACCAGAAATTGGCTACACACGAGCAGTGGCATGGTTACTGCCAGGCGGGGTCACTGCTTGTTTGGAGCCTCTGTTCAGTAAACCAGTATACGTCTATGCTAGTACGTCTCCGCCATGCTGAAATTCTCTATTGCTGTTGCCATTTGTCAGCCTGCCTCAGTGAAAAGATTGGCAGGTGAGAAAAACATGCTCAACTATTCTTTTTATTCATTCAGTCTGAGTGGGCATATTTTTGTGACGTTCATGATAAATTCACTCATTAATATCATTGAACCTACTTCTGTTTGTATGACAACACAGGAAAACCTGCTCTGGTGCTAATCTTTGCGTGTTTATTCCAGCATTTCTCATGGCAGGAAAGAGTGGGGAAAGGCAGGTATCTGACCTCATATTGATGTGTCTCGTGTTAGTCTGCAGGCTTTATAACAATTCTTTGTTCTTTGGTATGAAAGCCAACAAAAAGTTCACAAACATCGACATCACCATTTCTCAGAGTGCTGTCTTAGCTGGATATAAATGGCATAATATTTGTGGAGCATTATGTCCATGCCATTTTTATCTGTTGTGTTTGTCAGAATATCAGATGTTTGTAACCATTTCACTTTGTGCTTGCTTATTTATTGTGCGGGTGTTATCTGTTTACATAAGGTTTTTATGATAAGCTGCAAGGGTCATGCCTGTTGAAAAAAAATGTTGTGATTGGTGCTTATGAAAAACATTGCTATATACTAATGTATTGTCAAGTTTGTAATTTAGGTTTGTTGTGGGAAATTGCACATGAGCACTGTATTACAGTTGCCATTACAAAACGTTGAACACATTGCGGCTTTTTGTAAAACTTACTTGATAGTTTGTGCATTAAATTCCAAAGCTGTACAATTCTTTGGTTTGCCTGCATCTTCAAATAGCTGATGTTTCCTTTTTTTTAGTGTTATGCCTCGAGCATCCACAGACATCATTGTGCCTTGCATCCAGGAAAGAATTTTTATCATCATTTGCTTTAGCATTTGGTTCTGGTCCCCACAGCAAGGCTATCCTGTCTAATGGCATTGCATTTCCTGTGGCACGATAGTTGGTAGTTTTTTCGGTTGCTTTGGAGAAAACTTTAAACCTCTTTTTTTCTCAGACACTGTACATTTACATGTCGTTACCTACACCCATTCTGATAAGAAACATTGAGCAGCCTTTTCAGGGAATTCAAATTAAATAGCCTTCTCCATGTCCAGCACTTGCATTCTTTGAAGCTCAAGCACAGTTAACCCATATACGCCATGCATCCTATATGTAGAACAGTGCTTTTTTCGCACACAAACTCAAAGTTTACTCTGTAAAACCTTGCGCCTGCTAACCTAGGTTTTGAGAGGGTCTAAATCTCCTATGCAAGGATTGCATTGCATTTGTTGAGTTTTGTGCAATGTATGCATTGTGAAAGATTGCACTATCTTCTCTGGAGGCCAGTTTTGAAATTCTGCCCCCATTGACTACATTGTAATTCTGGCAGAAACATGTATCAACACAAATTAAAACCCATGTTTCTGCAAAGGCACCCTCCAAAAACCCCAATTCATGGCTTTCAAGTGATAAGTGATAATATCGCCAAGGGTGGTTCCTTTTGCATCAGCCAACCGTCGTCATTATCACTTGAAAACCATGAATTGGGGTTTTTGAAGGGTGCCTGTGCAGAAACATTGGTAGTAATTTGTGTTGATAAGTTAGATTCTTTTTAACTTTGTCTCGGCAGGAGGGGTTAAAATGGGTACAAGCATGGAAAAAGATTCATCTGAAAGTCAGCGCTTGTGTTGTCTTTTCTTCGTTTTGTGCCTTGTCTTCTGTGTTGTTGTATAATTGTGCGTGCTGAGGTACACTGCTGTCTTGCAGTCTAGGGCCATCAACTTGTGCCCGACACCAGTTATGGGGCAGGTTTTATTTATCTTTGGTGTGAAGTCAACAAGTCGACGAAACATGAGTACAGACACAGTTTTGGAGTGGATGTGCATTCTGGTATGTTGAAGTCACAGCAGTATGACAACATTTGTTGGTGCATCACAATTTGTTGCTCGGCTGCAAATGCAACAGCTGGCGTTGCTCTGTATTGTGGACTTCTCATGTGGTTCAGCGCTGTATTGTTGCAGTGAATCATGTGATTGCTGGAGGGACTGGAAGGCCTTCTGCTGGTCGATCATGGCAATGCTAACAGATACAGAAAAGATAGCTTTTTCTTTTCTCTTATGGGTGCAGAAAAGCTACATCTGAGCAATTATAATCAATAAGTGAATCAATCAATCAACCAATAAATAAACCTTTAGTAATAAATACCAGTCCAGGCATTCTTGCAGATATTATTCAGCAGGAAGTTGCAAAGCAAGAGACAGGGTAGGACCTCTGAAGATTTTGCTGAAATGTTAGGAAAACAGTACGGAGGCATCTTCTTTCCATCATTTATCGTGTGGGCCGGTCACATTTGGACGCTGCAAGACTTGGACTTTTTGCGGAATCCTGTTGGTGTGCTTTTCCAGATATCGCACGAGATGGCCGATGATCCCTTTCGAACAATCACAATATGAAAGCCCACAGTTTTCTGTTTTATCCTTAATGTGATAGGTGTTTAAAGGAGTACAGGCTAGTGATGCAAAACTATAGATAGTACAATTGATACTATTGATAGCTGAGTCACAGTCGAACTATCGATGGTAAAAGAAACTGTCAGTAGTACTACCAATTGTTGTATTGATGGTGCTTGAAGTTTTGATAGTTCCATCGACAGTATTATCAATGAAACTTTTGATAGTTCTATTCATAGTACTATCGATAGCCGTATCAATACTACTTGCCATATATAGTACTTTCGATTCTATAAAATCAACCGTGCCTACCCACTGCATCCTAAACTTGGTTTCCCGAATGTGTGGTATGGAGGTGATGGTATGGGTAACTGACAAGGCTCACCCATTTTCGCAGCCTACGAGTCACCGAGCTCTGCAGGGTGTTCTGTATGTAAAGTTGCTGAATGAAGTGTTAGTGTGCGAATGTCCTCGTTGCGAAGCATGTGTGCGAAAAGCATTTCTGCAACGGTTACGTCCACAAAACGACGTCTAGGTGCACGATGGAGTCATGTTAGCCAGCACAAGTTGTGCTGTTTGTTCTTTCATCGGATGCAGTTCCAGCTAGTTTTCCGAACAGTCCCAGTGCACGTTAAAAAACCACAGCTGGTAGAAATTTAACTGGAGACCTCCACTACGGCAGCCCTCATAGCTTGAGTCTCTTTGGGACGTTAAGCCTCATAATACCGTAAAACTAATGCTTTGGCTATACCACTGGCCAACAAAAGCATAATATCAGTAGTTTTCCTATCGATAGTGTTGCTATCGACAGTCTTACTATTGACAGTCTCACTAATGATAGCGGTACCATCGGTAGTAATACTATCGATGGTAATACTATCATTAGCAATACTATCGATAGTTTTTACACTATCGATAGTTTCAAAAAACTGTCGTTGCGATCAATGGTCGATTTCTTGATGGTTTTGCATAACTAGTACAGGCACCTAACTTTTGGGAGCGTGATTTCTTCTTTGTAAGGATGCATAAGGCATTTTTATTCATGAATTACCACTTGGTATTCTCCTATGACCTCTAAATAATTTATAATCGAATTTCTTTCTCATGCTGTTTCGGTTTCAACAGCTGAACGATGACTGTGACGTCAATGTGTCGGTATAGGTCACATGAGGCATAAAAAAACAACAGTATAATCGGTGCTTATACATTTGTTTTTTTTCTGGATCTTGAGGAAAACTGGCTTTAGCATTTTAGCAAATTAAAATGATGAAGCAGCGATTTTATCGCAGTTTTCCATGCCTCATGTGAGGTATATCCAACACTTCGACATCACAGCCATCGTTCGGCTCTTGAAACCTAAACTAAAAGAGCATGACAGAAAAATTTGATTATAAAGTTTTTAGCGGTCATACGCAAATACCACTTGGTGATTCATGCATAGTAGTGTCTTCCACATCATTGTACAGAAGAAAACATGACACCAAAATTAGGTGTCTATATTCTTTTAACAGCCACACCCACGGCACAGAAAGCTCAGTCCATGTGAGGCACGAGAGATCTCGCAGGGGTGAAAAGCCCTATCAGTGTGACTTGTGCCAAAAGGCATTCAGTCGAAGAGAATTTTTGAAAAACTACATGGAGACATGGCACAAGGAATAGCAGTGGTCTGTGATGCCTCCAGTCAGTATGTCTTGCTAGCTGCCATTTCGTGCACAAGATAACAAGATTCTAGCTGAATGCCCTATAACACCCATGAGAGATGTTGGTTGCTACATTTGTAACTTTTGTTCATTTGGTTGAACTTGCAGAAAAACAACATTTGTTGTGCCCATAGACAGCACATACAGACAGTTGTTCTATGTCTTTCCTGAACAAGGAGCGTGAGCCTCCTCTCACGTTCATTATAAATAAAGGAATTCTTATCGCTACCCTTATGATTGACAACATGATGGGAAAATATGCTCCTATGAAAATCTTTGTGTGTTTATTCTAGCAGTGTTAGTGGCAGGAATGAGTGCGATGTATCTTGCATTAAATTGTGGGCTTTAATAAGAATTTTCTGTTTCTCTAAGAGCTCTAAAAAAACCTGGCACTTTGTGGCAGCTTTTTTGTTGTGTTCGCGTAACTTGAAATAGGCTGATCGAGTAAGATAAGGGTGTACATGCTAAGCTTCGAGGTTCGTGGCTATTGAAGCAAAAAATACCGTGATTGGTGCCTGTGAAAAACACTAATCTTGCAGTGTACTGTAAAGCTTGTAATTTGATTAATTGTATGAAACTGCTAGTGCATACAAGTATTTTATTACAATTACCGTTGAAAAATGTTGAATGCATTCCGGCTGTTTGTAAGGCTACTTGCTTGACATGTTCTGCTTTAAAATTCAAAAGCTGTGTAGTTATTCAAATACCTGCTGTTTATTTTTTATCGTAATTATACTTTGAGCATCCACAGACATCATTGTGCCTTGCATTCACGAAAAGTTTCTACCATCACTCTTTTCAGCACTCAGTGCTGTTCCCCATAACAAAGCAATTCTCTGATGGCATTGCATTACCAGTGACACGACAATGTCTGGTAGTTTTATTGGTTGCTTTGGAGAAAAGTTTGAACCTCTCATTTGCTCAACAGTCATGCATTTACATGCTATTTGTACATCCATTCTAATAAAAAAGGTTGAAGAACTTTCTCGGTGAATTCAAATTAAGTAACCTCCACTTTTCTATGTTGCATGTTGTGCAGTCCTCCCCATGCCTTGCACTTATTGTGTAAAACTCAAGTGCAGTTAAACTGCATGTGAGAGAGAGAGAGAGAGCTCTTTAATGAAAAGCAGATATTTTTGTCGGCATGAATATTCGCTGACATGCTGCTCTGCATAGGGGAGGGAATAGAGGAGTAAAGAAGGAAGAAGGGTGTTAGAAAAAAGTGCGGTCATTAAGAGGATTGGAACGCAATATCTCACTGCATGATGGCTTCTGGGAAAAAAGCAGTGCTGATACGAGGGATAAAGAAAGAAGAAGATGGCTTCTTTGGATGCGACGGAAGTCAAGTTCTGAGCGTGTACAGTGGGGTGATCAAGTGTTCGGCAATTTAGAGTCGGTCTAAAACACCGCTAGTGTCTAAATAGGCAAATAAGCATATCATACATGTTGTTGCTGTCTGTAGCAGCTTAAAGGACCTAATAAAGAGTCCACTGTGAGTGGCACTTGGGTGACGGACTGCATGCATTGTTGATAGTGTGCACATTCATTGGCGTACTCTGGACATTCGAAGAGAATATGAAGCACAATCTCAATTGAGCCACAGTTGTTATAATGCGGACTGTCTGTTTGCTTGAAGCGATATTCTCACATGTTTGTAAATGCAACATTAAGACAAAGGCGATGATAAAATGTTTCAGATGACGCAGAAGCCCAAGCGGCAGTGCTTCATTTGAGCTATGGGACGATGGAATAGAGAAAGGGGTAATGACGACTTGGCGAGTTCCAGAGAGGATTCTTTTCATCCTGGGTATATCGTTTGGCGAGTTGGGATGCATCTGATCTTGTGAAGATGTGCTTGTAGTTATGGTGCTGTAGATCTTTGTGGGCCTCTTCGTCTGCTCTCTCATTGGCCGAGATGCCGCAGTGAGCTGGAATCCACTGTAATATTATAACGTGGCTTTCAGCAACAGTCAAGTGGTGCAGGCATCCAGTGTCATGAGAAATGGGCTGGTGATTTGTTCTCTTCAGTAGGCTGGACAGGGTTTGTAGCGCTCCTTGCGAGTCCTCTGAAGATTACCCAGCATCCTGGGTTATGGCGCAGGATATAGGAGACAGCTGTTTTTATTCCATATAGCTCTGCTGTGCTGGAGGATGTCCTACGTTGTAGTCGCCATAAAAACATTTGGCCTGACGAGGGCACATAAAGGCCGCATAAAGAGGAGTCATGAGAAGTTGAGCCATCAGTGAACATGTGTGTCTCTTGCGAATACTGCTCAGCTAAGTAGTTCAGAGCAGTTTGTAGCAGCACAGTTTGCGGCATACCATTCTTCTAAGCGACACCCGGTATGAACTGTTTGATTACAAGAGGTGAGAAAGTCCAAGGAGGAAAACTTGGAGCCAGTAGTTTAAGTGGCTGACTGATGGCAGGAAGATGCAATAGCTGCACAGCTTGACCAAAGCCGGAATTGCTGTGGGTTGTATGGACTCGGTGCAGGAAATGTTTATTCCCTTGAAGTACATGACGTAGATGGGTTAGTATCATTACCTGTGCGGTGATGACTTCGAACGGTACACATCATGCTTCCGTGTTCCTGAGGTGGAGGAGCTCCTTGGGAGGTCAAGACTGATCCGCAGGCAGGTGTTTCGCGCTGCCTCCAGTGTCCTCTCATTTGTAGGTGACGTTTTCTGCAATACAGGAAAACTATATCGCAGAACACCATGAACATAATCCTTATAAAGGAGAACCATAGAGTGACAATTGCTGCCCCAATGCATTCGTGCCAGAAACTTGAAGATTTGTGATGCTGCTGCTATTCTCGCACAGTGTTTTTTAACATGGGGTGTGCAAAAAAGGTCTCGGTTAATGACAATGTCGAGGGATCATTTTGTCCATACATAGGGTAGCAGGTTCCCATCAAGAAGGAGAGGATATTTGGTCATTTTTTTCCTGGTGAATGCCATGGTAACACTTTTTTCCGGGCAAAGATGCAGTCCTCGGAGACCCATGTACTTGGAGGTGTTTAGTAATGTTTTCTGAAGAGATCGTTGCATGGCGCGGCGTGATCTGGATTCACTCCAGATGCAGATATCATCTGTATAAAGCGTGATGTATGCTCTCTTTGGTAAGTTTTGTGTTATTTGTACCAGAGTGATATTGAACAACAGGGGGCTGGTGGTACACCCTTTTCTACTGCGTGAGGCAGTGTTGGGCCATGTGGGGTGCTCATAAACATTTGTTGCTTTTTCAAATAGTTTTAGATCCACTTGTACAGGTTGCCTCCAAGCCCAAGACTGGCCAAGGCTGCTAGAATGGCATGGTGGAAAACAGAAGCCTTGATGTCGAAGAAAACAGTGATCGGGGTGCGCCCAGAATGTAAGTTTTCTTCAAGTGATGTGACGAAGACAATGACATTGTCAATTGCAGATCTCTGCTGACGAAACCCGTTCATTTCTTGGGGGTACTCATTGCAGCTTTTGAGAAACCAAGTTATGCGCTTATGGATAACATATACGCTCCATAAGTTTACCACTGCGCATGTGCTACCTGCTCCTTTGCAGCTGATTTTTTGTGTGCACCACCACGAGGCATAGACTCAGGTGCCTGATTCATTTCATTCAAAGAATATAAAATGTATGCTCATGCTACCATCTTTTATTTGCCTGAGGAGTAGTGTTGTGCCTGACTGTTATGTCAACAGCTAAGCTCTAATTTCGATGGAGGCGAAATTCTAGAGGCCTGTGTACTGCGCGATGTCAGTGCACGTTAAAGAACACCAGGTGGTCGAAATTTGCGGAGCCCTTCACTACAGTGTCCCTCACAGCCCTAATCGCTTCGGGAAGTTCGACCCCCATAAACCGTGAAACTATTCATTCAGGTTCAAGTAAATGACATATGCAGGGTGTTCCACCTAAGATTTCGCACAGTCTTTAAAAATAGGACTTTTGAGTTAGAACGCTTTTTTTCGGCGTTGCATTGCCAAGAGGGAAAGACGACAATGAGTGTGCAGTGCCTTTGTAAGGAGCGCTCGCGCTAGGCCAACTGCTAAGGCTGACAAGGGACGATTTTGCTCGGGGTTGACAACCATAGCTTACGCACTAATAGCACTAATAAACCGTCGTACGTACAAGTTAAGCCGGCTATAAAATTCAAAGCCTGCAAGGATTACGATCTGCCAAGTGCGATATCGAAACCAAAAGCGAACACTGTCCAGTTTCGGTTTTTCTTTCGTTTGCGCTGGAAGATCACAACTGTAATAACTGACGGCCAGTTTGCGACTGAAATTTTGCAGCGCCTTAAGATATAGTTAATTTAGGTTGTCTACGTGGTCCTCATAATGTTTATTCGTATTTAAAATGTGCATACGCCAACCATGCAGGTAAGATGTATGATAGCGCAAGCTGCATCGCGGGCGACATCAACAATCACGCATTTTTCGTGTGTTGCCAGTTGCGCCAGTTCCTTAATTTGTTGCATATTACTTTTTGTGTGTTGTCAGTCTGTGAGTAGAAGAAGCTTTGCAGGAAGAAAATCTGTGCGCATACAGAGCAAGGATAACTTCATTGCGACCCTGTGTACATCACTTTTGCAGCGTGCGCCTGTGAAGACGTGGTCCGTCTTTGTGCGCGCGTGCCGAAGTGTCACCGCACAGTCAAGAAAGATTCGGGATTGCTTGCCTTATGTTACATGAAAGCCGCAGGAGTGTATAACCACAATACCAGCCAAATGTGCTCAAGTGAAACCTGCCGGATTTATTCCTACAAACCTGCTATTTCAACACTGGCATCGGCGGGTAAGTGAACGCAACAGGCTGCATTGTTGTAACTGACGTTAACCTGTAATTCATTACGTGTGTCACTCACTCGGTCGACAGCGAGGTTTCCGCGCTTAATTTCTTTTGTAGCTGGCTTTAGCAAAGACAGCACGTTCGTGGAGATCGATGTCTGCGTTTTTCTGGGTCCGTAATCACGTGGAAAATGCTGGTTAGTTCTTTCGGTGGTATGTAAAAAAAGTGTTTAGGTGCACTGTGGTGACTTGTACAAACTGGTGAACCATATCCAAAAAGGCGGTACCTGTAGCCAGCAGCCTGCGCCGAAAACTGGTACAAACAGCCACTAGTTACTGCATCTCGCCAGGCTTTTTTTTTTTGTATATACTGATCGTCCCCCTTTGCATGCTGGTATGGCATGCAAACTGCGTCCCAATAGCCGCTACACAGGAATGAAAAGTGCATGCTACCGTAGCATTGCACTAAATGATCCGCTCTGAAATACAGGGCTGCCTGCATTATTGAACAATGCTGGTGTCGTTTGTTTTTTTTTTTTTTTTTGTGCTTGGCCTGTTTTCTGTGTTCTCTGTTTTGCAGGCATTGGAGGAGCACCAGTAGCCAGGGGAAGAACATTCCAGGGGAACGGCTGCCAACTTATGCAGACTCATAGCTCGATGCTCCTGTCCTGTAAAACAATGTGTTGAGCGACATGTTTTTGTACCATGCACCAAGAAATTCCCAATTCCTATCTGGGCGGTGTTAAGTTTCACGTTGCCTAGTAGATTATAGTGGTTAATGGTTTTATTTGTTTTGTACTGTGGGACATGGTTTATTTGTTATGTGTTGAGGGACGTGTCTTTGTACCACACACCAAGAAATTTCCCCTAGATAAATGGATAACTGTTGGCGCCTCCTTTTTATCAGGCCTGTGGCGAGTGCCACCTTGCCTAGTAAGTTAAAGGGCTCAAATGTTTTATTTTCGTACTGCCGCTTCTTTATTTGTATGCTTTGGGTCCTGTTCTGTTTATTTGTTCCCATTGGAAGCTACTTTGTGTATTCTACGCTGTATTCCTTTGGTTTCTGTGATGTGTTGTGCAATTTTTTGATTGTGATCTTTCTTTTAGTCTGGTGGCTCATTTGCTATTTTGTGCTTTTCTAAGAGTTCCTTGCTTGTTATGCTCTAGCTTCACCAAATTCACACAAATGTCCTGCCTTTCTTAGTTGTGGTAATGCCTCTTCTTCTAGCCATCATTTTATTGATTTCATATCTGCTTTTTTGCCTGTTTTTTGACATAATATATTGTGCTTGGAAGTTTCAGATGACAAGATTGTATAAAAGTAAGGCAGGAGTTTGGATATTCAGCTTGATATTGCAACTGAAGCATTCTTATCTTGGTTGAGCAAATCTTATAGTTTTTCATGCACGTTTCTTACTTCCCAGATTGAAAATACTGTATTAGCTATGACAGTGGCGCAGTGGTTATAGCGCTCAGCTGCTGACCCGAAAAACGCTGGATCAATATCGGCCGCGGCAGTCGCATTTTGATGGAAGCAAAATGCTAGGGGCTAGTGTACAGTGCAATGTCAGTGCATGTGAAAGAATTGTAGGTTTTCGAAATTTCTGGAGCCCTCTAGTACGGCGTCTCTCATAGCCTTAGTCGCTTTTGGTCGATAGACCCTGTTAATGGTAGTGTTGGTGCGGGGCGTGGGAGCCCCGCATGCGAGGAACCTCTCAAGGCAGTTGCTGGGTGGAGACTGGAGGTTTATTACCGTAGAGAGAGAGAGAGAGAGAGAGAGAGAGGGCGAGTGTACAAGAATGCACTTTCGCTGCTGTAGGAATGCAGACGGTCACGGTAAGGGAATGGGGAATGCGTCCGTCGACGGGGCTGTGGGGATCAGATGTCGTCGGGGGAGACGCCTGCTAGCTTTTGTGGGTGCTAGCTTTTGTTGGAGTGGCCGGCCCGCACTTGTTTCTGGGAAGCGGGCGGCGAGTATGCGCGGAGGAGGCAAAGGCTGCCGGAGCGGCCTGGCGTCGCTTGGTCGACGAACACGACATCCCTTCCTCCTTATCTGTGGTCACCGTATCGGCCGGGCGGGCGCCGTTCATGCTGGGGTCGTAGCGCTTGCCGTTGCGTGGACCCGTTGGGTTGGTCTCCGCAAGGTTGTGTCGCACGGTCGTCCAGACTGGCCACAGGTTCTCCATGTTCGGAGGGGGGCGCTGATGGTAGGTCGTGCGCAGGCGAAGTTTCCGCTGGCAGCGTGATCACGTACGTAGCTGGCACAGTGTATTGTTCACTTGCTGCTGGTCCGTTCGTCCGATGGTCTGGCGGCGGATCATCGGTCGGGTAGGCTGCTGCACCTGGTTTAATGTGATCAAGGTGCCTACGAACCGTTCCGTTTCTGTGTTGAGAAGTCTTGTGGACTTCTGCGGAGCTCGTCACTCCCTTGAGTCCTCGCTGCTGCCTTAACGCACTTTTTGATGGCAGGGCCAGGTCCAAAGCACGCTTCTGGTGGCGTCGATGTTGCAGACGTTGTCGTCAGCACTCCAGAGTTGCAGTCGGCTGTCAAACTTCTGAGGCTGCGACGTAACTGCTGATCGAGTGGCTTTCTGTCGGCTGCGTCGATGTTGCAGACGTTGTCGTCAGGACTCCAGGGTTGCAGTCGGCTGTCAAACTTCTGAGGGCTGCGACGTAGCTGCTGATCGATTTGCTTTCTGTCGGCGTCGTCGATGTTGAAGGCGTTGCCGTCAGCACTCCAGGGTTGCAGTCGGCTGTCAAACTTCCGAGGGCTGCGACGTAGCTGCTGATTGACTGTTACGGCAGTTAGTCACGTCGCTGGAAAACATTACGGCTGTACAGCTCGGATGGTCTGCCATTGAGGTGCTTCTGGAGAAGTGTGACTAGGTCTCCATAGCTGACTTCTCCGGGTGGTCTAGGATCGAAGTGCTTCAGGAGAAGTGTGACTATAGGTATCCATAGCTGACTTCTCCGGGAGTCTTCGGTGTGACCAGCACGCGAACAGTCTCGAAGGTGTCGGTCCGCATAGCGTCAGGAGGAGCGCATGCTTCTTGGCTTCGTCGGAGACATCGTTTGCCACGAGGTAGAATGTGAGGTGCTGAATCCACGAAAAGGCTCGATGACACCGTGCAGTCCTCCAGTAGCCATCGGCGACACCTCGAACTGCGTACGCTCTACATCCCACTTCTCGTCGCCAGTGTTAATGGTAGTGTTGGTTCGGGGCGTGGGAGCCCCGCATGCGAGGAACCTCTCAAGGCAGTTGCTGGGTGGAGACTGGAGGTTTATTACCGTAGAGAGAGAGAGAGAGGGCGAGTGTACAAGAATGCACTTTCGCTGCTGTAGGAATGCAGACGGTCACGGTAAGGGAATGGGGAATGCGTCAGTCGACGGCTGTGGGTGCTAGCTTTTGTTGGAGCGGCCGGCCCGCGCTTGTTTCTGGGAAGCGGGCGGCGAGTATGCGCGGAGGAGGCAAAGGCTGCCGGAGCGGCCTGGCGTCGCTTGGTCGAGGAACACGACAGACCCCATAAACAAACAAACCATCTTTAAGTTTAATGCAGATAAGTGCTCTTTTTTTTGCTCTTTTTATGCCCAAATTTTTTATACTTAGGTAGTCTTGACCGTTTTGAGATCAAGATGTGTTGCATAGCAGCCTTCAAGGTTTTTCTGAGGCTGTTGTAAGGCCGCTTGCTTTGTTGATGCAATCACTTATGGCCATAGTCAACTGTTCAGCCTAAAAGTATCGTACTCGATGCAGTGGGCATGGGGATGTCCTCTGCTGATAACTTCATTATTATCAGTCTTGTCAGCGCTATGTGAATAATTAGGGGGGTGGAGACTTATGCTAACGTTGCTTAGAGCTGTGATGGCTTGGCAAAAGATACAATGCATGCAGTTCCAATGCTATATAGGGTTCAATGTCCGGTGTCACAGAAAGGTCGGCGTCATTGGCCATGAGCGAAATATCCACAGAAAATCCCTAGGGAAGCAACCTAGGCGGGCCACGTAGGTCACTTGACCTTGTGACTTCATCACAATCTGCCAGCCGTTGCAATTGACACTTATATTAATGGTCGGTCGTGAGGTTCCTCGGGAAGAGCAACCTGGGTGGCTCTGCCAGGAGTGGTATGAGGACTCCCTGGGACCTATGAATGTAATGTAGAAAACGACCAGTTTCGCATATATTTAAATTAATCCATTAACTCTGTTGTGTCCAATGCTGCCAACTTCCAGAGCTGCTTCTCCCCCAATTTGCAACAAAAATTCCCGAGATTTCCCCAGTTATGAAAAATAGCGTTCGATTGTGAAAAAATGTATACTTATGCGTAGTTCAGTAGCAAGTTTTATGCAGCTACCCTATTACCAGCCGTTTGTAAGTAAATTAGCTGTAAATTTTAAATGAAGGATCTAGAATGAAGAACTTCTAAATAAAGCTACAAGATAAACCGTAGCGCTCTGTGGAAATTGCAAATCAAAGGCTCTATATCGTGTCTGTTTTTTTTCTTCACTGTACGCAAGATATTAGTAACCATGCGTCACCATGCGGAATTAACTGAATTTTTTTCCCGCATGTTGTGTCAGTTTAGACTTCAGCCAAAGGATACCACACACAAAATGCCTGGAGGTCGCTTGAGGAGTGTACGGAAACTGCAATATAAAAGCTGCTTGTTCGTTTGCTTCGATTGCTCTAGAGGGTGACTTAAGTAACAGTTTGAGTCAATTAAATTAATGGAGCAGTAATTGTTACAGCTTTTGTACGCCTCATGTGATTTCAACTCACTTTGTTCGCCGTAGTGAAACGGAATTATGGTTAATGATTTTGGAGGGTCTAACATCCCAGAGTGACCTAGGCTATGAGGGATGAAATAGTGAAGGGCTCCGGAAATTTCGACCACCTGGGTTCTGTAACGCCCACTCCCATCGCACAGCACACGGGCCTCTAGAATTTCGCCTCCATCGAAGTTCGACTGCCGAGGCCGGGATAGGAGCCTCGTCTGTCGGGTTAGCAGCCGAGCGCAGTGAACTGCGCCGCGGCGGGTGAACTGGGAATTGTTCCCCTAGTTAGACTAGCAGATTTTCAACACGGTGCACCTTTATAAAAAAAATGGCGCACTTGTTCTGTTCTGGTTATCAAAATAAACATGCAGATAGGTTTACTAAATAGGATTTACACGTCGTGCACCGAGCTCCAAATACAGTGCGAAAAAGGGGCACGCATGTTGAGGGAAGGCGGTGGCGCGCCAGATCACAGCAGCGGGTGCCACTGGCCACGTCAGGGACCATACACGTCTGACTTGTGATGCCACAAGCGCCCTGCATCACTAGTGGCGGGTTGACGCTCGCTTGGAAAAAGAAGAAGAGAAAAAAAGGAGAGACGCGAGGCGCGGCGCAAGCGGCGCGAGGAGAGGAGCTTGGGCAACGGAGCAGGCGAGGTCACGGCTGAACGGCTTCTTGAACCCGGGTGACCAGGCCTGGGGAAGCTGTCCTTGCCCAGTTCAGGGCAACCAGGAGCCTGCTGTCTCCTGTCTCCTGCCTGCCTCTCGCTGCCTCGGAGAGCGGGCGCCGTGCCGGGCACAGGCAGGTGCTGCCTGCCCGGGGATCCTACCGGCCTTGCTGTCGGATGGTGCCTGCCGTCCCGTGGCTGGGACCCCCTGCGGTGAAAGGGTGCCTTCCTGGCCGTGCCCGGGTGTCCAGTCCTGGGCGGCCGTCTCCTCTCTGGCGCGTCGTCAGCGCCACTGGTGCTGGTGCTCCGCGCCCGACTTCCGGCCGCAGGGAGAACAGCCCTGCGGAGGTACTTGGCCCCGGCGCCTTTCTGGCGACGGGCAGCGCAATCTCACACCAGAGCCACTCCTCGACCCTCGGCCGCACAGCTCCATACCCATCTGTGACTGCTCTCCTGTATTAAGTAAAACCATTTTTGTTACATCTACAGACATGCTCGGTCTGGGACGATTTTTCTGGATCCTCCGGGGCCCCACCTCGGAGGACGTTCGAACCTGCTGGGGGCCTTTTCCCCTCACAGACTACGTCCGTGTAAAGGCTGGTACACATGCATGCAAGCAACTGAAAATTGAGCAGCGCGGCGAAAAATTTGTAACTTGTTGGAACATCGCCGCTCTGACTGCTGGAGCCGCCGCCTCGATGGCTCTAAACAGCCTTTGTGCCGCAGCAACAAAGCGTTTTCACTTGCATGCGGAACAGGCTGGGCCTCCGTCAGTTGTAGAGAAAAACAATGAAAAGCTTGTCTTCCCAACTTCAGAGAGAAAAAAAAGCTTTCTCCAAGCAAATGAAATTTTCCTAGATTATACAAAAAATTCCTTTTCCCCTAAACAGCGTCCGAATTCTCTAGATCTAAGGAAAAATCCCTAGAGTTGGCAGCACTGGTTGTGTCATAATCTTAAACTTTTTATTCCAGCATGTAGGGTTAGTCATGGGGGCGCTGCTGGACATGACAAGTGCAGGTAGTGGCACTGCTCTGCATTAAATGGTTTAGCCTATTACGACTCATGTTTTCGAGAATGACCTGGGGCACAACAGCTGTGTAAGGATGTCTTTACGATGCCAGTGATTGTACACTCACTGATTCTATGGTCTGTGACATTCAGCTTAACTCCATTGTCCATTGATTTCCTTCTTTTGTCACTTCCTTGAAAACAAAGACGTTGGGATAAATAGCTCTCTAAAAGTAAAAAAACGGTTTGTTTCTAAACAGAGGTGACTGCAGCGTGGTGTTGTGTCTGCAATTGGACATTAATTCTACATTCACCAGCACACAGCAAGACATTATGTGATCAGTTAGGAGGGAAGTGGCATTTAATTTAAAATGTTTTTCTTTCAGCATTGCCTTGGCCACCTTATGTTGCATGCCAGAGTTACCACCTTTAAGAAGTATCGTGAACGAACGATATATGCTGTGATCTAACAAATATCGCTCGCAACGTGGGAATTCCCTGGGTGCTCACATATGCAAGGACCAAAAGACAATATAGTCAGCAGTGCTGTGAATACACGCACCTCATGAAAACTGAGTACTAGGGGAGGCAGAATTAAGAAACATGTGCTACATGAAAAACTTGGAGGATAGAAACAAATGCGTCCCCACCTACCTTATACCGTTAGTGAGGGGTACGAGCTCACGGGAAATGTTCCCGCAAGCTCTAGCGACGTGCGTGCAATGAATTCCCGAGGCTGAAGAGAGTGAGAGCCGTCTCCCCCACACCTGCGACTGTCACGCCATCTGTTGGCGCTAGGGTCGATACAATGCAGGTGACCGCCCTTGTTAAGGTAACTAGGGAGGACGACATCTTGGGGAGGAAACCCAAGGGGACGAAGTGAGCCAAGTCCCCACAGTGGAGAGAATGCGTTGTCTAGTTTACTTTTTGATATCTGCAATTCCCTGTACGATTGACTGTATACTATTGAGTGTCACTCCGAATTTGTCTTGGAGATCGCATCTACAAGGATAACCTTGCTTTGAAATGCATAATGCCATATGTGCTGATAAAATAGTCAACTGCTGCAATGTGGCTGATCTGCAATTTAGGGTGCACTCTCCTGGCTCGTGGCATTCGCTCGAAGCAGTGAATCTGAGTTTTACCTTAGCCAGGAGCCCGCATCAAAAATCACGTCAGTGCTCCCTAGTTGCATCACACCACCAGTCTCCTATGTGCAGGAGTCGTCTATCTGCTGCCATGGTTTCATGGCAAGATGAAATGTATTCCTGCATTTTAAAGGCTGCTTCTGAGGCACTGAGGGGACACGGTGCTCATCGAACATACCTTCCCTGTGTACAAGTCGCTACTGTTAAACACTGCCTCGTGTAATTGAGGCTTTCCCTTGTGCTTATTCTGCTTTTCTGAGTGTCATTTTGCAGGCAAATCAAGCGTACAAGCTGGAGAAGGAATGCCAATTGCTGGCTAAACAACCTGTATGGACAGCTGCTACCAAACTATGCAGATAATATCCTCAGGCTCATATCCTTTCCAACTGTGTGTCTGGTGCTCTGAATTTCCATGTGCCGAGTTCGGGTCATCAGAATCTATCTTGTTGATTTTTGACGAGAACAACGTGCGTCTCGATTTGGCAGCACCTCTACATGGTCTGGAGAGCATTTTGGAGCTTAGGCTTACGACCTTTTGTGGCATTTGTGGTCTTTTCATCTTTCACTTTTACCTGTGTTGAGCTGCATGTAATGAAAGTTTTTGCAGCCAAGATTGTCTGGCCAAGATTATCAAATGACGCATCGTTAAAGATACCAGAACTGACATTGCATGTTAGCTAGTAGAAAACATGAGTTTCAAATATTTGTAAATATTTGCTAACAGTGCATTGCCAATTGCTCTTCTTTTTTCCTGACCGTATCCTTCCACATTTTGTGCCTAGAGACAAAAACTTCAGAGAGTGCTGTCCGGTCTGGTGTTTGAGCATTGTCCCTGCCAATTTGTGCATTGCCGTCTACACTAAAGCACACATGCGCCAGTGCCTGTGGCATTTGTGTTCATTCCAAAGTGACACTCCTTTGCTCTCTGTTATTTTGCAGCCCATCATTGATAAGCCCGTGCAAGGTTCCAGAGGAAGAAACCTTCAATACCACGCCAGCCACCCTTTCATGACTCCACTGGTTCATGTTCATAACCTCGAAAATCGCATGTGCAGTGATCTCAGTGCATTGTGTCTATTCACAAAGTGGGTTGGAAATGACTTTGATGTAATTGCTTCAATTACAGGGATCTTAATAATGAGAAAAATGGGCATCACCCTCGACATAAAACATCACCCTCGACATAAAAATTTCATTTAGTGAACTCGTTTCGTAAACCATGTAATTCTGTCCCCAGAAATTACAACAGGCTCGCTGAAAGGACAAGGAAATAGGGTATAACGGGTGGCTGCTTAGTTGTCTCTCGAGTTGTTACTGATGTTTGGGAGGTACCAGGTTCTTTTTGCTCGTTTTCACTTGATAGTGGTTGAGCAGAAAGCATTGGAGTACAGTATTTGAGCAGTTTGAGCTCTGAGTTAAATTCCCATTTCAGTTGGGGTACTAACAGAACACCTGACCTCGTACAGTGGTCGAACGCAGCCCATGACCTATGTACTCACCTCATCAGCATATCTTCAGAGACACTTTTTTTCCATGCCATTCATGGTGTTAGAATAGCTGGTCACCTTAAACGTCTTTCAGAGTAGCATATTTCAAAGCTCAGTCATGATAGTTTCCTCTCTTTTTCGCTCAATTTTTCATCGATATTGGAGGTGTGGGCCTTGCGCGAGTAAATATGGTATGCTCTAACTTCACTCGACCCACAGTGGCGTGCAGTTTCAGATGTGCTTCTACTGATTTGGTTAATGTCACTCTTGGAGGTACTGCAAGGGAAACACCTTGTTGGACATGCTGGCCACACTCGTGGACAGCTGTAATCTTGGCTGCAAGCAAGCCTCCTGGCAATTTTTTACCAGTTTTCAGGCTCTGAAAGTTTTTCTCCTGCGTGCGGTACGAAGGGTGTAAGTGGTAAAGAAAAAGGAATCCTGTACCACTGTGTTTTTTTCTCTAAGCATAACTGACACTCCTTAGTTCTTAAGCCTGTGTAGGCAGACTTGTACAGTCCTGGCTATGAAGCCAGTTACTGTGCATGCAAACAGGTCTATGAAGTTGCTGTTGGTTTGCTTGCAACACCTTTCTGATTTTTTTAGGTAACTGTGATTTTTTCATGAGCATAATTATAGTTCTCAACTGCATGCAGAATCGAAAGTTTGGAATGTTTGCTTTGGAACTTGATTGTTTTTAAGTCTTTCCTACTGATTTTACCCGACCTAGCACAACAATTGTATGAGATGGTGTGCCATTTTCACCGTCTCATCCGCATAACACCATGTGAGTTGTTGCACATGTAATCCTGTGTCTTACGGATGCAACCTGTCTTTCACTTGCAGGCTTGACCACCAGAGGCCGCAAATACGGAGTATTTTCTGGACAAAACTCGTCAGGTTAGAATCTGCAGTTTTTCTTCGTAAATGCATTTCTGAAGGTTGTCTTTCAACGAGCAGTATGAAAGATACAGAAACGTCAGTTCAAAGAACTATGGTGAATTATGATGATATTTGCCTTTGATGTTCTGGAACGCTGCTTTCCATAATATATGAACTATGTCCAGACTCTCACGACCCTGTGAGTTCTAGGCAGTGATATAAGGACTTGTACAGGCGTCCAAGGCCTCGTCAGGTTTTTAGCCTTTTGCTTCCTCTTATACCCTGTCTAAGGAGCAAATAAAGAAAATAAGAGTGGCAGTGTGGTGTGTGCTATAGTTAGCTAACTGCCATTTGATTAGTTATTAGGCCCACTTTGGTGGGCTTAGGACAGTGCCTGTCATGATGGCAGTAATGCAAGTGCTTTGGATCCATTTCAAAGGGTACCCTACTTTTTTGGCAAGGATGACATTTTTTGCAGCTGAAATGTTTTCAGCTGCTTGCAGAATTCATTCTAGGGATATCTTTCTTCAGGCCTGAATTCTGCTTAAGGTCGCCCTGTTGAATAAAACTTTGCATAAACATCCAGAGCTGTTGACGAATATGTCCTCCACATTCATCTTTATTTCCCTTGCTCCTGGTGAGCTTTGCAATGTTGATTCCTGCATTTGATTGGAAGTATTCTGCCTTTATAACAGGTTCAGTCTTCACACAGAGCGACCATGGTGTACCTCCTGTGCAAGATTCAACTGGTCAAAGGCGCCTAGTGAGCCACTGCATGGAATCTGCTGCTTCTGGCAGTGGTAACCACAGAGGTAAACCTGTAGAAAAGAAGTTGTATGAATGCACCCATTGCAACAAGAAATTCAAAAAAAGATCTCAGCTAGTGATGTATCTCCGAGTCCATACTGGTGACCACCCATACCATTGTGACGACTGTGGTACCAGCTTTGCTCAAAAGGCCCACCTGGAGTCACACCAGCGCACTCACACTGGTGAACGTCCTTACCGTTGTGACTGTTGTGATAGTAGCTTTGCACACCAGAGCACCTTAGTGAAACACCAGCGCACTCACACAGGTGAGCGTCCCTACCGTTGTGGCTATTGTGATAGTAGCTTTGCACTCCAGGATACGTTAGTGAAACACCAGCGCACTCATACAGGCGAGCGTCCTTACCGTTGCGACCACTGTGGTAGCAGCTTTACAGTGAAGAGCAACCTGGTGGGACACATCCGTATCCACACGGGTGAAAAGCCGCATCAGTGCCGGCTCTGCCCCATGGCCTTTGTACAACGTGCAAGTCTTATGAGGCATGTTAGATCCCATAAGGGCGAAAAGCCCTACCAGTGTGACTTGTGCCAAAAGAGATTCCCTCAGAGGCAAAATATGGAACGGCACAAAAGGGCGATTCACAAAGAATAGCAGTTGTTTGCGATGCTCTTAGTCAATATGTTTTCCTAGCTACCTTTTTATATGCACGCTAACGAAATTCTAGCTGAATGCCCTATGAAAAATGTTGGTAGCTAACCTTCATCTTTATTTACATTTGTCAGTTTTGTTCACTTTTATGGAGTTTTCAGAAAAAAACATTCATTGTTCCCTTAGACTACACACACACTCACTCTAAGTCTTTCCTGAACACGGTGGTAAGCCTGCTGCGTTTTTAGCTCGCATCAATGGAAATGAAATCACGGTCATACGTGGATGGCATCGCTTCTTGTTGGAGAGAGACTTTCAAAAACATTGTTCCTAATATTAGAGAGAGATTTAGCATACGGGAGACCTAATAGCATAGACTTATACCTGTTTACCGCAAATTGGCTACGCACACACAGTGGCATGGGTGCAGCCAGGCGGGGTCACTGCGCGTTCGGAGCCAGCATTCAGTAAACCAGTCTACGTCTACGCTACTACATCTCCGCTGTGTGCTGGTGCCATTTGTCTGCCTGCCTCGGTGAAGAGATTCTGACTGAGTGGGTGTATTTTTGTGACATTCATTATGAATTCACTCATTAATATCGCTGAACCTATTACTGTTTGTATGACAACACAGGAAAACCTGCTCTTGTGTTAATCTTTGTGTGTTTATTCCGGCAGTGCTAGTGGCAGGAATGAGTGGGGAAAGGCAGGTGTCCGACCTCATATTGATCTTTTGTCTTAGTCTGCAGGCTTGATAATGGTTCTCTGTACTTCGGTGTGATTCCCAGCAAGAAAAAGTGTTCAGGAACATCGACACCACTGTTTCTCAGAGTGCTATGTCAGCTGCATATAAATGGTGTAATATTTGCGGAGCATTATGTCCACGCCATTTTTAATCTGTTTTGCTTGTCAGAATATCAGGTATTTGTTACTGTTTCATTTTGTGCTAGCTTTCTTGTTGTGTTGGTGTGACTTGAAAAAGCCTTATTTTTTGTTACACAAGGTGTTCTTGATAACAAGCTGAAGGGGTCTGGGGTGATGAAACAAAAAATACTCTGATTGGTGGCTATCAAAAACATTGCTATTTTGTATTGTATTGTAACGCTCGTAATTTGGATCATTTTTGTGAAATTGCTTAGTGCACATAAGTATTTTATTCTAGTTTCCATTACACATTGTTGAATGCATTCTGGCTGTTTGTAAGGTGTTCATGATAACTAGTTGCAAGGGGTCATGACTGCTGAAACAAAATATGCTGTGTTGGTGCATATAAAAACATTGTTATTTTGTAGTGTATGGTAAAGTTGGTAATTTAGGTTTGTTGTGTGAAATTGCACATGATTATTTTATAATAGTTGCCATTACAAAACGTTGAATACATTGTGGCTGTTTGTAAAAGTTGCTTGTCATAGTCTGCATTAAATTCAAAAGCAATGCAGTTCTTTGGTTAGCCTTTTTCTTCAAATAGCTGATGTGTCCTTTTTCTGAGCGTTATACTTCGAGCATCCACAGACATGATTGTGCCTTGCTTCCAGAAAAGAATTTTTATCGTCACTTGCTTCAGCTCTTGGAGCTGGTCCCCACAGCGAGGCTATCCTGTCTAATGGTGTTGCATTTCCTGTGGCACGACAATTAATGGGTGGCAGTTTCGACGGTTGCTGTGGAGAAAACTTTAAACCTCTTTTTTTCTCAGCCACTGTGCATTTACATGCCGTTACATGCATCCATTCTAATAAGAAACATTGAGCAACCTTTTCTGGGAATTCAAATTAAATAGCCCCCGCTTTTCTTCGTTGCACGTTGTGAAGTCCTTTCTATGTCTTGCACTCGCATTCTTTGAAGCTCAAGCACAGTTAACCCATATACGCCTTGCGTCCTGTATCTAGAACACCGCTTTTTTTGCGCAGGAACTCAAAATTTATTCTGTAGAAGCTTGCGCCTGCTAACATAGGTTCAAGAGGGTCTAAACTTTTCCTATGCAAGAATCGCATTGCGTACTTTGAGTATTGTGCGTTGTGTGCATTCACAAAGAGCTCACAGTCTTCTCTGGAGGTCAGTTTTGAATTTCGGCCCCATTAACTGCATTGCAATTGTGCAAGAAAAACACATGTAAAGAAGACGATCAGTGCCCGCAGTGGGAGTGCCAACGCCCAGTGCGAGTCAAGAGCACTGACTGTCTGAGCCTGGATGTGCGATTTTGCTGCTCTGCCTGGTCGTCCCGGTCAAGTGCCTTTTGCCAGTAACGCCCGTTACATCTTGGTGGAGGTCGCGGAGTTGCATTCTGGAGCTACGCAACAGTACCGTCGCTACCACCATGCCATCCGACACCACCCTGTCTCAGCCCATTGGCACTTCACTGATGCCTGTTGTTTGTCCTGGTACGATCCGCCAGCGCGATGCTATTATCTTCAGCGGCATGGACGACAACGACGTCGAGGATTGGCCCTCCTCTTATGAACGGGTGAGCATCCATAACCGATGGTTTTACCCCATGAAGCTAACCGTCATATTTTATTCAACAGGAGTAGCCAACCTCTGGTATAAGAACCACGAAGTGGAGATTACCACCTGGTCCGCCTTCAAAGCAGTTTCACAGACATCTTCGGCCGCCCGGCTGTCCGCAAGCTTCGCGCTGAGCAGTGCCGAGCAGACCGGCAAAACGGTCACAAGCTATATTATCGAAGACGTCATCGCCCTCTGCAAGCATGCCAATGCGTCAATGACGGAGGAAGACAAAATCAAGCATGTACTCAAGGGCATTGAGGAGGACGCCTTTCACATGCTTGTGACTAAGAACCCCACCTCCATCAGCGCCGTATTTCAACCTGTGCAAAGCCTATGACAAGCCGCTCTGCCTGCGCTTTTTCATTCAGTCACCCTCTGCGTGGCCCGAGACGCTCGGTGGCCTTGTGTGCACCGATGACAGCACCCTTTTGCTTCAAATCAAGCGATTTGTTCCTGAAGAGGTCACTCGGCAGCTGTTGCTCCTTCTGTCCATTCAGAATTCACCATGTCATCTTGCACCCATACCTCAACAAGAAATGCGGGAGGAAGTGTCTGAGGCCCTGCCATCTGGCTGTCCCCCACCTTCCGTTACTGCCCCTCTTACGTATGCCGAGGCCGTCAGGCAACCTCGTCCTGCAGCGTTTGTGCTGTCTCGACTACTACTCGACCGCCACCCCAATGCTTCCACCCTTGGCGGGCACCTGACAACCTTTTCATCTGCTACGCCTGTGGCATTCCGGGTCACGTGATATGTCACTGCCGCCGGCGCTACCTGCCCCCTCCTGACCCCGCCGACCCTCGCACCTACACCTACACCCCTCCCCAGCACTTTCAGCCTCTCTCCCCTCCTGAGGCAGTCCCCTCTTCCGATGGCCGTCCGACTGTTCGCCACCGTTCCCCATCTCCCTGTTGATGCTCGGTTTCTCCGATGTGCCGTTGTCCTACTCCACCACCGTCCTACTCCAAAACTAGTCCGCGCAGTTCTGGAGGCAAGAGCTGCGTCTTTGACGAACAGTTCAAGACCTCGCTTACCTCTGTGCAATGTCATTCAAGTTTCTGTAGAAGACACCGATACTTTTGCCGTGGTTGATACTGGCGCTGCTGTATCCGTATTGAGTGAGAAACTGTGCTGCAAGTTGTGCAAAGTGACAACACCGCTATTTGGACTTTCGCTGCGAGCCGCCAGTTCGCATCTGATTAATCTTTTGGCCGCCTGTACTGCCAGGGTCACTATTGAGGACACACTGTGCATCACTGAATTCATCGTCTTTTCATCGTGCTCTCATGACGTCTTCTTAGGGTGGGACTTTCTTGCCTAACATCACCCCGTCATTGACTGCACTCATGCCGAAGTAGTTTTTTCCCTTCCGTCACCTTGGTCCCACGAGCAGCGTCCTGGAGCGTACTTCCCCGGTTACCTACATCATCGAGCCTGTAACGCCTTTGCCAGATCATCGACAACGTAAGCGTGAGACAGTCCATGTGTCTCACTTGAAGCCACATTACGACCCCTGCGTCTTGACGTCCCCTTAAGTCGCCAGGATGGCTCTTTTTTTCCCCGAGGGCGACCAACCTCCAGAGCCGCTTCTCCCCCAATTTGCAACCAAAAATTCCCTGGATTTCCCTAGACACAAAAATAGTGTTCAATTGTGAAAAAATGTATACTTATGCGTAGTTCAGTAGCAAGTTTTATCATGCAGCTATTCTATTACCAGTCGTTTGTAAGCAAGTTTGCTGTAAATTTAAAATAAAGGATTTAAAATGAAGAACTTCTAAATGAGGCTACAAGATAAACCATGGCGCTCTTTTTGAAGTTACAAATCAAAGGCGCTATATCGTGTCTGTATTTTTTTCTTCGCTGTACACAAGATATTAGTAAACATGCATCGGCATGTGGAATTAACGGAATTTTTTTCCCTCGTGTCGATTCATTTGCTGCGATTGCTCTAGAGGGTGGCTTGATGCTGCAGTTTGAGTCAATTAAAACAATGAAGGAGTGATTGTTACAGCTTTTGTATGCCTCATGTGGTTTCAACTCACTTTGTTCGCCGTGGTGGAACTGGGAATCGTGGTTTATGATTTTGGAGGGTCTAACGTTCCAAAGCGACCCGGGCTGTGAGAGATGAAATAGTGAAGGGCTCCAGAAATTTCAACCACCTGGGTTCTTTAACGTCCACTTACATCGCACAGTACACAGGACTCTAGAATTTCGCCTCCATCGAAATTTGACTGCTGAGGCCGGGATCGAAGCCTTGTCTTTCGGGTCAGCAACCGAGCACCATAACCACTCAGCCACCGCGGTGGGTGAACTGGGAATTGTTCCCCTAGTTAGACTAGCTAAGATTTTCAACACGGCGCTCATTTATCAAGAAATGGTGTCCTTGTTCTGTTCTAGTTATCAAAATAAACATGCAGATATGCTTAATAAAGAGCAATTTCACATCGTGCAGTGAGGTCCAAATACAGAGCGAGCGAGGAAGGGGTACGCCAGATCACAGCAGCGGGTGCCACTGGCCACGTCAGGGACCATACACGTCCGAGTAACTCGGTTCATATGCTGGTTCACAGGCATGCTGGTTCATATGCATGCAAGCAACTGGAAATTGAGCAGCGCAGCGCGGCGAAAAAATTGTAACTTGTTGGAACATCGCCGCTCTGACTGCTGGAGCCACCGCGATAGCTCTAAACAGCCTTTGCACCGCAGCAACAAAGCATTTTCACTTGCATGTGGAACAGGCTTTACTCGAGCGAGCGGCGGTGTTGTAGGGGCTTCTGTCAGCTGTAGAGGAAAAACAACGAAAAGCTTGTACCATTGTCAGTGCGAGTTAAAGAACCCCAGTTGGTCGAAATTTCCGGAGCCCTTCACTACGGCGTCTCTCATAGCCTGAGTCGCTTTGGGACGTTAAACCCCATATACCAAACTAAACCAAACACGAGTGGATTTGCCTTCTATATACTGTAGGACAGCTTGAAGTTTGGTGTTGAGAAACATATTGCTATCAATGAAAGAACGATTCTGAATTGTGAAGTGCAATAACATTTTTATCAAAAATTATTTCAATTTTTTTCATATTTCTGAAGTTTCGGTACATAGAGGTTAAGCTGTGTACTCTGAGAATGCTTGTCAAAAGTATAGAGACCAAGGGGTCTGCTTCTGAGCCCTGCAGTGCGGCTCCTGCTTACTCAGGGACTCTAATCAGACTGTATACCTTGCGTACTCAAAGAATGATTACAGAGCACATAACGCCTGCAAGCCCAACTTTGTTCACACAATACCCTCTGTGTGACAGCAAAAAAAGCAATTCGCATGCTTTTCAGTTGTGGCTCATGATATGGCCATGGCTCAGTGTTGGGCCATGTTGGGTGCTCATGAACATTTGTTGCTCTTTCAAATAGTTTTAGATCCACTTGTACAGGTTGCCTCCAAGTCCAAAACTGGCCAAGGCTGCTAGAATGGCATGGTGGAAAACAGAAGCCTTGATGTCGAAGAGAACAGCGATCGGGGTGCGCCCAGCATGTAGTTTTCTTCAAGTGATGTGACGAAGGCAATGACATTGTCAATTGCAGATCTCTGCGGACGAAACCCGTTCATTTCTTGGGGGTACTAATTGCAGCTTTTGAGAAACCAAGTTATGCGCTCATGGATCATACGCTCCATAAGTTTACCACTGTGCATGTGCTACCTGCTCCTTTGCAGCTGCTTCTTTGTGGGCGCCACCACGAGGCATAGACTCGGGTGCCTGTCTGATTCATTTCATTCAAAGAATATAAAATGTAGGCTCATGCTACCATCTTTTATTTGCCTGAGGAGTAGTGTTATGCCTGACTGTTATGTCAACAGCTAAGCTCTGATTTCGATGGAGGCTAAATTCTAGAGGCCTGTGTACTGCACGATGCCAGTGCACGTTAAAGAACACTAGGTGTTCGAAATTTGCGGAGCCCTTCACTACACTGTCCCTTGCAGCCCGAATCGCTTTGGTAAGTTAAACCACCATAAACCGTGAAACTGTTCATTCAGGTTCAAGGAAATGACATATGCATGGTGTTCCACCTAAGATTTCGCACAGTCTTTAAAAATAGGCATTTTGAGTTAGAACGCTTTTTTTCGGCGTTGCATTGCCAAGAGGGAAAGACGACAATGAGCGTGCAGTGCCTCGGTAAGGAGCGCTCGCGCTAGGCCAGCTGCTAAGGCTGACAAGGGACGATTTTGCTCGGGGTTGACAACCATCGGATAAGAGCTTCCGCTCTAATAGCACTAATAAAGCGTCGTACGTGGAAGTTAAGCCGGGTATAAAATTTAAAGCCTGCAAGGATTGCGATCTGCCAAATGCGATATCGAAACCAAGAGCCAACAGTGTCCAGTTTCGGTTTTTCTTTCGCTTACGCTGGAATGTCACAACTGTAATAACTGACGGCCAGTTTGCGACTGAAACTTTGCAGCGCCATAAGATATAGTTAATTTAAGTTGTCTACATGGTCCTAATAATGTTTATTTGTATTTAAAATGTGCATACGCCAACCATGCAGGTAAGATGTATGATAGCGCAAGCTGCATCGCGGGTGGCATCAACAATTACACATTTTTCGTGTGTTGCCAGTTGCGCCAGTTCCTCAATTTGTTGCATATTCCTTTTTTGTGTGTTGTCAGCCTGTGAGAAGAAGAAGCTTTGCAGGAAGAAAATCTGTGCGCATACAGAGCAAGGATAACTTCATTGCAACCCTGTGAACATCACTTTTGCAGCGTGCGCCTGTGAAGACATGGTCCGTCTTTGTGCGCGCGTGCCGAAGTGTCACCGCGCAGTCACGAAATATTCGGGATTACTTGTTAATGCCTTACGTAACATGAAAGCCGCAGGAGTGTATAACCACAATGCCAGCCAAATGTGCTCAAGTGAAACCTGCCGGATTTATTCCTATAAACCTGCTATTTCAACACTGGCATCGGCGGGTAAGTAAACGCAACAGGCTGCATGGTTGTAACTGACGTTAACCTGTCTAAATTCATTACGTGTGTGTATTCTGCCGTGACCGTGACACTCACTCAGTCGCCAGTGAGCTTTCCATGCTTTGTTTCTCTTGTAGCGGGCTTTAGCACAGACAGCACGTTCGTGGCGATCGATGTCTGCGTTCTTCTGTGTCCGTAATCACGTGGAAAATGCTTTCATTAGTTCTTTCGGTGGTATGCAAAAAAAGTGTTCAGGTGCACTGTGGTGACTTGTACAAACTGGTGAACCATATCCAAAAAGGCGGTACCTGTAGCCAGCAGCCTGCGCCGAAAACTGGTACAAACAGCCACTAGTTACTGCATCTCGCCAGGCTTTTTTTTTTTTTGTATATACTGGTCGTCTCCCTTTGCATGCTGTTATGGCATGCAAACTGCGTCCCAATAGCCGCTACACAGGAATGAAAAGTGGATGCTACCGTAGCATTGCACTAAATGATCCGCTCTAAAATACAGGGCTGCCTACATTATTGAACAATGCTGGTATTGTTTGTCGTTTTTTTTTTTGTGCTGGGCCTGTTTTCTGTGTTCTCGTTTTGCAGGCATTGGAGGCATACCAGTAGCCAGGGGAAGAACATTCCAGGGGAACTGCTGCCAACTTATGCAGACTCATAGCTCTATGCTCCTGTCCTGTAAAACAATGTATTGAGCGACATGTTTTTGTACCATGCACCAAGAAATTCCCCATTTCTATCTGGGCGGTGTTAAGTGTCACGTTGCCTAGTAGATTATAGTGGTTAATGGTTTTATTTGTTTTGTACTGTGGGACATGGTTTATTGGTTATGTGCTGAGGGACGTGTCTTTGTACCACACACCAATAGATTTCCCTTAGATAAATGGATAACTGTTGGCGTCTCCTTTTTATTAGGCCTGTGGCGAGTGCCACCTTGCCTAGTAAGTTAAAGTGGTCAAATGTTTTATTTTCCTACTGCCACTTCTTTATTTGTATGCTTTGTGTCCTGTTCTGTTTATTTGTTCCCATTGAAGGCTACTTTGTGTATTCTACACTGTATTCCTTTGGTGTCTGTGATGTGTTGTGCAATTTTTTGATTCTGATCTTTCTTTTAGTCTGATGGCTCATTTGCTATTGTGTGCTTTTCTAAGAGTTCCTGCTCGTTATGCTCTAGCTTCACCACATTCACAAAAATGTCCTGCCTTTCTTAGTTGTGGTAATGCCTCTTTTTCTAGCCATCATTTTATTTATTCCATATCTGCTTTTTTGCCTGTTTTTTGACATAATATTTGTGCTTGGAAGTTTCAGATGACAAGATTGTATTAAAGTAAGGCAGGAGTTTGGATATTCAGCTTGATATTGCAACTGAAGCATTCTTATCTTGGTTGAGCAAATCTTATAGTTTTTCATCCACGTTTCTTACTTCCCAGATTGAAAATACTGTATTAGCCATCACAGTGGCGCAGTGGTTATGGCGCTCAGCTGCTGACCCGAAAAACGCGGGATCAATATCGGCCGCGGCAGTCGCATTTTGATGGAGGCAGAATGCCTGTGTACTGTGCAATGTCAGTGCATGTTAAAGAACTCCAGGTGTTCGGAATTTCGGCGTCTCTCGTAGCCTTAGTCGCTTTTGGTCGATAAACCCCATAAACAAACAAACCATCTTTAAGTTTAATGCAGATAAGTGCTATCTTTTCTCTTTTTATGCCCAAATTTTTCAGACTTAGGTAGTCTTGACCGTTTTGAGATCGAGATTTGTTGCATAGCAGTCTTCTTCAAGGTTTTTCTGAGGCTGTTGTAAGGCCGCTTGCTTTGTTGATGCAATCAATTATGGCCATAGTCAACTGTTCAGCCTAAAAGTATCGTACTCGATGCAGTGGGCATGGGGATGTGCTCTGCTGATAACTTCATTATTATCAGTCTTGTCAGTGCTATGTGAATAATTAGCGGGGGTGGACACTTATGCTAACGTTGCTTAGAGCTGTGATGGCTTGCCAAAAGATACAATGTGTGCAATTTCAATGCTATAGTGTTCATTGTCTGGTGTTGCAGAAAAGTCGGGTGTCATTGGCCGTGAGCGAAAAAATTCGCAGAACACCTGTAGGAAAGCAACCTAGGTGAGCCACGTAGGTCGCTTGACTTTGTGACTTCATCACAATCTGCCAGCCGTTGCAGTTGGCACTTATATTAATGGTCGGTCGCGAGGTTGCTTGGGTAGAGCAACCTGGGTGGCTGTTCCAGGAGTGGTATGAGGACTCCATGGGACCTATGAATGTAATGTAGAAAACGACCAGTTTTGCATATATTTGCATTAATCCATTAACTCAGTTGTGTCCAGTGCTGCCAACTTCCAGGGCGGCTTCTCCCCCAATTTGCAACAAAAAAATTCCCTAGATTTCCCCAGTTATGCAAAATAGCGTTCGATTGTGAAAAAATGTATGCTTATGCGTAGTTCAGTAGCAAGTTTTATCATGCAGCTACCCTATTACCAGCCGTTTGTAAGTAAATTAGCTGTAAATTTAAAATGAAGGATCTAGAATGAAGAACTTCTAAATAAAGCTACAAGATAAACCGTAGCGCTCTGTGGAAATTGCAAATCAAAGGCTCTATATCGTGTCTGTTTTTTTTCTTCACTGTACGCAAGATATTAGTAACCATGCGTCGCCATGCGAAATTAACTGAATTTTTTTCCTGCATGTTGTGTCAGTTTAGACTTTAGCCAAACGATAGCACACACAAAATGCCTGGAGGTCGCTTGAGGAGTGTACGGAAACTGCAATATAAAAGCTGCTTGTTCGTTTGCTGCGATTGCTCTAGAGGGTGACTTAAGTAACTGTTTGAGTCAATTAAATTAATGAAGCAGTGATTGTTACAGCTTTTGTACGCCTCATGTGATTTCAACTCACTTTGTTCGCCGTAGTGAAACAGGGAATTATGGTTAATGATTTTGGAGGGTCTAACATCCCAAAGCAACCCAGGCTATGAGGGATGAAATAGTGAAGGGCTCCGGAAATTTCGACCACCTGGGTTCTGTAATGTCCACTCACATCGCACAGTTCACGGGCCTCTAGAATTTCGCCTCCATCGAAATTCGACTGCCGAGGCCGGGATAGAAGCCTCGTCTGTCGGGTCAGCAGCCGAGCGCCATAACCACTCAGCTACCGTGGCGGGTGAACTGGGAATTGTTCCCCTAGTTGGACTAGCAGATTTTCAACACGGTGCACCTTTATAAAAAAAATGGCGCACTTGTTCTGTTCTGGTTATCAAAATAAACATGCAGATAGGTTTACTAAATAGGATTTACACGTCGTGCACCGAGCTCCAAATACAGTGCGAGAAAGGGGCACGCGTGTTGAGGGAAGGCAGTGGCGCGCCAGATCACAGCAGCGGGTGCCACTGGCCACGTCAGGGACCATACACGTCTGACTTGTGATGCCACAAGCGCCCTGCATCACTAGCGGTGGGTTGACGCTCGCTTGAAAAAAGAAGAAGAGAAAAAAAGGAGAGACGCGAGGCGTGGCGCAAGCGGCGCGAGGAGACGAGCTTGGGCAACGGAGCAGGCGAGGTCACGGCTGAACGGCTTCTTGAACCCGGGTGACCAGGCCTGGGGAAGCTGTCCTCGCCCAGTTCAGGGCAACTAGGAGCCTGCTGTCTCCTGCCCGCCTCTCACTGCCTCGGAGAGCGGGCGCCGTGCCGGGCACAGGCAGGTGCTGCCTGCCCAGGGATCCTGCCGGCCTTGCTGTTGGATCGCGCCTGCCGTCCCGTGGCTGGGACTCCCTGCGGTGAAAGGGTGCCTTCCTGGCCGTGCCCGGGTGTCCAGACCTGGGCGGCCGTCTCCTCTCTGGCGCGTCGTCAGCGCCACTGGTGCTGGTGCTCCGCGCCCGACTTCCGGCCGCAGGGAGAACAGCCCCGCGGAGATACTTGGCCCCGGCGCCTTTCTGGCGACGTGCAGCGGAATCTCACACCAGAGCCACTCCTCGACCCTCGGCCGCATAACTCCATACCCATCAGTGACTGCTCTCCCGTATTAAGTAAAACCATTTTTGTTACATCTACGGACGTGCTCGGTCTGGGACGTTTTTTCTGGATCCTCCGGGGCCCCACCTCGGAGGACGTTCGAACCTGCTGGGGGCCTTTTCCCCTCACAGACTACGTCCGTGTAAAGGCCGGTACACATGCATGCAAGCAACTGAAAATTGAGCAGCGTGGCGAAAAATTTGTAACTTGTTGGAACATCGCTGCTCTGACTGCTGGAGCCGCCTCGATGGCTCTAAACAGCCTTTGTGCCGCAGCAACAAAGCGTTTTCACTTGCATGCGGAACAGGCTTTACTCGAGCGCGCGGCAATCTTGTGTGGGCCTGCGTCAGTTGTAGAGAAAAACAACGAAAAGCTTGTACTGTCTTCCCAATTTGAGAGAGAAAAAAAAGCTTTCTCCAAGCAAATGAAATTTTCCTAGATTATACAAAAAATTCCTTTTCCCCTAAACAGCGTCCAAATTCTCTAGATCTAAGGAAAAATCCCTAGAGTTGGCAGCACTGGTTGTGTCATAATCTTAAACTTTTTATTCCCGCATGTAGGGTTAGTCATGGGAGCGCTGCTGGACATGACGAGTGCAGGTAGTGGCACTGCTCCGCATTAAATGGTTCAACCTATTACGAGTCATGTTTTCGAGAATGACCTGGGGCACAACAGCTGTCTAAGGATGTCCTTACGATGCCAGTGATTGTACACTCACTCATTCTAGGGTCTGTGACATTCAGCTTAGCTCCATTGTCCATTGGTTTCCTTCACTTATCACTTCCTTGAAAACAAAGACTTTGGGATAAAATAGCTCTGGAAAAGTAAAAAAACTTTGTTTCTAAACAGAGATGACTGCAGCGTGGTGTTGTGTCTGCAATTGGACATTAATTCTGCATTCACCAGCACACAGCCAGACATTATGTGATCAGGTAGGAGGGAAGTGGCATTTAATTTAAAATGTTTTTCTTTCAGCATTGCCTTGGCCGCCTTATGTTGCATGCCAGAGTTACCACCTTTAAGAAGTATCGTGAACGAACGATATATGCTGTGATCTAACAAATATCGCTCGCAACGTGGGAATTCCCTGGGTGCTCACATATGCAAGGACCAAAAGACAATATAGTCAGCAGTGCTGTGAATACGTGCATCTTATGAAAATTGAGTACTAGAGGAGGCAGAATTAAGAAACACGTGCTACATGAAAAACTTGAGGAGAATAGAAACAAATGCATCCCCACCTACCTTATACCGTTAGTCAGGGGTACGAGCTCACGGGAAATGTTCCCACAAGCTCGTGCGACGTGCATGCAGTGAATTCCTGAGGCTGAAGAGAGAGAGCTTTCTCCCCCACACCTGCAACTGTCACGCCATCTGTTGGCGCCAGGGTCGATACAATGCAGGTGACCCCCCTTGTTAAGGTAAATAGGGAGGACGACATCGCGGGGAGTAAACCCAAGGGGACGAAGCGGGCCAAGTCCCCACAGTGGAGAGAATGCGCTGTCTAGTTTACTTTTTGATCTGTGCACTTCCTTCTACGATTGACTGCATAGTATCGAGTGTCAATCCAAATTTGTCTTGGAGATCGCATCTACAAGGATAGCCTTGCTCTGAAATGCATAATGCCATATGTGCTGATAAAATAGGCAACTGCTACAATGTGGCTGATCTGCAATTCAGGGTGCACTCTCCTGGCTCGTGGCATTCGCTCGAGGCAGTGCATCCGAGTTTTACCTTAGCCAGGAACCCGCATCTAAAATCACATCAGCGCTCCCTACTTGCATCACACCATAAGTCTCCTATGTACGGGAGTCGTCTATCTGCTGCCATGGTTTCATGGCAAGATGAAATATATTCCTGCATTTTAAAGGCTGCTTCCAAGGCACTAAGGGGACACGGTGCCCATCGAACGTACCTTCCCTATGTACAAGTGGCTACTGTTAAACACTGCCTCGTGTAATTGAGGCTTTTCCTTGTGCTTATTCTGCTTTTCCGAGTGTCATTTTGCAGGCAAATAGAGTGTATTAGCTGGAGAAGGAATGCCAATTGCTGGCTAAACAACCTGTATGGACAGCTGCTGCCAAACTATGCAGATAATATCCTCAGGCTCATATCCTTTCCAACTGTGTGTCTGGTGCTCTGAATTTCCATGTGCCAATTCAGGTCATCAGAATCCATCTCGTTGATTTTTGACAAGAACAACGTGCGTCTCGATTTGGCAGCACCTACACATGGTCTGGAGATCATTTTGGAGCTTGGGCTTATGACCTTTTGAGGCATCTGTGGTCTTTTCGTGTCTTTCACTTTTATCTGTGTTGAGCTGCATGGAATGAAAGTTTTTGCAGCCAAGATTATCTGGCCAAGATTATCAAATGACGCATTGCTAAAGATACCAGAACTGACATTGCATGTTAGCTGGTAGAAAACATCAGTTTCAAATATTTGTACTCCAGCTAACAGTGCATTGCCAAGTGCTCTTCTTTTTTCCTATCCGTATCCTTCCACATTTTGTGCCTAGAGAAACAGACTTCAGAGAGTGCTGTCAGATCTGGTGTTGTGCATTGTCCCTACCCATTTGTGCATTGCCGTCTACACAAAAGCACACATGCGCCAGTGCGTGGGGCATTTGTGTTCATTCCAAAGTGACACTCCTTTGCTCTTTGTTATCTTGCAGCCCATCATTGATAAGCCCGTGCAAGGTTCCAGAGGAAGAAACCTTCAATCCCACGCCTGCCACCCTTTCATGTCTCCATTGCTGCATGCTTGTATCCTGGAAAATCGCATGTGCAGTGATCTCCAGGCATTGTGTCTATTCACAAAGTGGGTTGGAAATGGCTTTGATGTAATTGCTTCAATTACAGGGGTCTTAATGATGATGAAAATGGGCATCACCTTCAAAATAAAAATTTCATTTAGTGAACTCGTTTTGTCAACAATGTAATTCTTTCCCCAGATATGACAACAGGCTCACTGAAAGGACAAGGAAATAGGGTATAACGAGTGGCTGCATAGTTGTCTCTCGAGTTGTTACTGATGTTTGGGAGGTACCAGGTTCTTTTTGCTCGTTTTCACTTGATAGCGGTTGAGCAGAAAACATTGGAGTACAGTATTTGAGCAGCTTGAGCTCTCAGTGAAGTTCCCATTTCAGTTGGGGTACTAACAGAACACCTGACCTCGTACAGTAGTTGAACGCAGCCTATGACCTATGTACTCTCGCGGTATGCACTCAGTACTAGAAGTATTAGAATCACGATATTTGGTCACACAAAACCAAGCACCAAGAAAGGATTATGCCTGTCGTGCAAGGGCCAGTGGTCTTGCAGCTATCTTGGACAAGCCAGGCACTCCACACAAAAAAGGGTTGCACAGGGGATGGGAGGATACGGAATTCTCCTCCTGCATTCCACAAGGCAGTCAATGAAATTAGCATATGTTTCAGGGTAGTTATAACATTCTGGAGATTTCACACATATTTGGAAGAAAGTCTGTGCCAGTGCCTGTAGGGCGTTGCATGGTAATTAACTTTGAGAATTGTAAAAAAATTAAGAAGCTCGTGGTCATCTTAAATAAAGGAGAGGCATTCGTTCCAAACCATTATGCTTGGTTAAAAATACAAATTGCAGAAAGTGACGCCTTTATTTTTGGTGCAAAATGGGGTGAATCTGACTCCATCCTATTATTCAGAAATCGAAGCAGGATCTTTGTAACTGAAGTGATGGTCATTGCGAAAGAATGTGCGAGATCACACGAAAGAGAACAATATGTAATTACGCCGGACATTGTGTGTGAATTGATTATTTAATTTATAACATATTCTTTCATGTTTTTCTCTTAAAACAGAAACATCGATGGTGAATATTGCATGCATTAAAATAATTTGCCTTTTGTTGCATGTGTGATTGACACATCAATCTTTATATTGATTTCTTCGCTGTATAGCCGCAGATATTTTCAAATGCTTGCTTATGCCCGTAAACATTTCATGCTTACTTTACTCTCAGTTACGGGAGAAGCAGAGATTTCTTGACTAATTCTACATGGTATCATATCTACCGCTGTTCACTACTTTACGCGCATTTTTATGGCTTTGCTGAAGGGTACGCTGTGATTCCTTGTGGTTCGTCACAGGTGACTGACATTACTTTGTCATGTGCTAAGCATTCCTGACTCTGTCCAAGCTATGTTTGTTGCTGTGTCCATTTAGCCTGCATTGTGACGTCTTCCGTTCCGTTTTGAGGCTCTTTTAAGAGCAGGCGACGTTTGGCTGTATGGGGTGGATCGTGGCAATGTTTTATTTTTGTTTTCTACTACTGAATGCTGTTCTGCACATTTGTAATTCATTGTGTATGGACTTCGATTCATGGTCATTGTATGGACCTTGAACTATCTTTGAGGAGAGGAGATGATTTTATTATGATGTGAAGACATTTGAGAAAATTTGCCTGCCCAATGTTTGTGTAGACCTCTGTGCTTTATGGACCCTGTTGACCCTGTACTCCCCTATTACCTCTGTGCTGTGTTGATCTATTGAAGCTGTGCTCTTTACCCTGTTGCCCAAGGCAATGCAAGATTTACGACATTTACTCGTCTAGGACCCGCACTGTTTTTTCCTTGTTTTTCTTTTCTTTAGTTTTGCCGGACTGAGGTCTTGACACGTGTCAGGTCTGCATGCCTCACAAAATGCCTGTAAAACTGATTTAGTATTGCTGTGGTTCTGCTCGGAATAATGCAATAGGTGATGACGAGTTATACTTTTATTCTTTATTTCTTGCTGCATTCACTTTCTCTGCACCAGTAGCATAGTCATTGGAACGTGCACCACGCATGTATTATGTGCAGGGTTGTAATCTCAGTACTAGCACTGGGTCCCGTGTTGTCGTCTTTCTTGTGTTGTGTCGTTGCGCTAAAAATCCTTTAATATGTCTAGCACTGGGTACCCACCGGTGATGCAATATGCAAGTTTTCCCCCTAGCTTGTGCTGGGTGCAGTGCTTGGAAATGGGCGTTTAACCCCAACCTGCTTCGAAGAAAGTTCCTTGAGCTGTGGCCTTCTTTAACCAAAGCTGCCCTTTCACCATCTAACTTACTGTCATCATCAGCTTTCACTCTCGTTACTGTCTGATGAGCTCACCTCATCAGCATATCTTCAGAGACACTTTTTTTCCATGCCATTCATGGTGTTAGAATAGCTGGTCACCTTAAACATCTTTCAGAGTAGCATATTTCAAAGCTCAGTCATGATAGTTTCCTCTCTTTTTCGCTCAATTTTTCATCCATATTGGAGGTGTGGGCCTTGCGCGAGTAAATATGGTATGCTGTAACTTCATTCGACCCACAGTAGCGTGCAGTTTCAGATGTGCTTCTACTGATTTGGTTAATGTCACTCGGAGGTACTGCAAGGTAAACACCTTGTTGGACATGCTGGCCACACTCGTGGACAGCTCTAATCTTGGCTGCAAGCAAGCCTCCTGGCAATTTTTTACCAGTTTTCAGGCTCTGAAAGTTTTTCTCCTGTGTGCGGTACGAAGGGTGTAAGAGGTCTAGAAAAAAAGAAAAAGGAATCCTGTACCACTGTGTTTTTTCTCTAAGCATAACTGACACCTTAGTTCTTAAGCCTGCGTAGGCAGACTTGTACAGTCCTGGCTATGAAGCCAGTTACTGTGCATGCAAACAGGTCTATGAAGTGGCTGTTGGTTTGCTTGCAACACCTTTCTGATTTTTTTTAGGTAACTGTGATTTTTTCATGAGCATAATTATAGTTCTCAACTGCGTGCAGAATCGAAAGTTTGGAATGTTTGCTTTGGAACTTCATTGTTTTTAAGCCTTTCCTCCTGATTTTACCCGACCTAGCACAACGATTGTATGAGATGGTGTTCTATTTTCACTGTCTCATCCAAATAACACAATCTGAGTTGTTGCACATGTAATCCTGTGTCTTATGGATGCAACCTGTCTTTCACTTGCAGGCTTGACCACCAGAGGCCGCAAATACGGAGTATTTTCTGGACAAAACTCGTCAGGTTAGAATCTGCAGTTTTTCTTCGTCAATGCATTTCTGAAGGTTGTCTTTCAACGAGTAGTATGAAAGATACAGAAACGTCAGTTCAAAGAACTATGTTTAATTATGATGATATTTGCCTTTGATGTTCTGGAACGCTGCTTTCCATAATATATGAACTATGTCCAGACTCTCACGACCCTGTGAGTTCTAGGCATTGATATAAGGACTTGTACAGGCGTCCAAGGCCTCGTCAGGTTTTTAGCCTTTTGCTTTCTCTTATACCCTGTCTTAGGAGCAAATAAAAAAAATAAGAGTGGCAGTGTGATGTGTGCTTAACTTAGCTAACTGCCATTTGTTTAGTTATTAGGCCCACTTGGGAGGGCTTAGGACAGCGCCTGTCATGATGCCAGTAATGGAAGTGCTTTGGATCCATTTCAAAGGGTACCCTATTTTTTTGGCAAGGATGACATTTTTTGCAGCTGAAATATTTTCAGCTGCTTGCAGAATTCATTCTAGGGATATCTTTCTTCAGGCCTGAATTCTGCTTAAGGTCGCCCTGTTGAATAAAACTTTGCATAAACATCCAGAGCTGTTGACGAATATGTCCTCCACATTCATCTTTATTTCCCTTGCTCCTGGTGAGCTTTGCAATGTTGGTTCCTGCATTTGATTGGAAGTATTCTGCCTTTATAACAGGTTCAGTCTTCACACAGAGCGACCATGGTGTACCTCCTGTGCAAGATTCAACTGGTCAAAGGCGCCTAGTGAGCCACTGCATGGAATCTGCTGCTTCTGGCAGTGGTAACCACAGGGGTAAACCTGTAGAAAAGAAGTTGTATGAATGCACCCATTGCAACAAGAAATTCAAAAAAAGATCTCAGCTAGTGATGCATCTCCGAGTCCATACTGGTGACCGCCCATACCATTGTGATGACTGTGGTAGCACCTTTGCACTAAAGGCCCACCTGGAGTCACACCAGCGTACTCACACTGGTGAACGTCCTTACCGTTGTGACTATTGTGATAGTAGCTTTGCACACCAGAGCACCTTAGTGAAACACCAGCGCACTCACACAGGTGAGCGTCCCTACTGTTGTGGCTATTGTGATAGTAGCTTTGCACTCCAGGATACGTTAGTGAAACACCAGCGCACTCACACAGGCGAGCGTCCTTACCGTTGCGACCACTGTGGTAGCAGCTTTACAGTGAAGAGCAACCTGGTGGGACACATACGTATCCACACGGGTGAAAAGCCGCATCAGTGCCAGCTCTGCCCCATGGCCTTTGTACAACGTGCAAGTCTTATGAGGCATGTTAGATCCCATAAGGGCGAAAAGCCCTACCAGTGTGACTTGTGCCAAAAGAGATTCCCTCAGAGGCAAAATATGGAACGGCACAAAAAGGCGATTCACAAAGAATAGCAGTTGTTTGCAATGCCCTTAGTCAATATGTTTTCCTGGCTACCTTTTTATATGCACGCTAACGAAATTCTAGCTGAATGCCCTATGAAAAATGTTGGTAGCTAACCTTCATCTTTATATACATTTGTCAGTTTTGTTCACTTTTATGGAGTTTTCAGAAAAAAAACATCCATTTTTCCCTTAGGCTACACACACACTCGCTCTAAGTCTTTCCTGAACACGGAGGTAAGCCTGCTACGTTTTTAGCTCGCATCAATGGAAATGAAATCACGGTCATACGTGGATGGCATCGCTTCTTGTTGGTGAGAGACTTTCAAAAACATTGTTCCTAATATTAGAGAGAGATTTAGCATACGGGAGACCTAATAGCATAGACTTATACCGGTTTACCGCAAATTGGCTATGCACACACAGTGGCATGTGTGCAGCCAGGCGGGGTCACTCCGCGTTCGGAGCCTGCATTCAGTAAACCTGTCTACGTCTACGCTGTGTGCTGGCGCCATTTGTCTGCCTGCCTCGGTGAAGAGATTCTGTCTGAGTGGGTGTATTTTTGTGACATTCATTATGAATTCACTCATTAATTTCGCTGAACCTATTACTGTTTGTATGACAACACAGGAAAACCTGCTCTTGTGTTAATCTTTGTGTGTTTATTACGGCAGTGCTAGTGGCAGGAATGAGTGAGGAAAGGCAGGTGTCCGACCTCATATTGATCTCTTGTCTTAGTCTGCAGGCTTGATAACGGTTCTCTGTACTTCGGTGTGAATCCCAGCAAAAAAAGTGTTCAGGAACATCGACACCACCGTTTCTCAGAGTGCTATCTCAGCTGCATATAAATGGTGTAATATTTGCGGAGCATTATGTCCACGCCATTTTTAATCTGTTGTGCTTGTCAAAATATCAGGTATTTGTTACTATTTCATTTTGTGCTAGCTTTCTTGTTGTGTTGGTGTTACTTTAAAAAGCCTTAATTTTTTTGCATAAGGTGTTATTGATAACAAGCTGAAGGGGTTTGGGGTGATGAATAAAAAAAATACTCTGATTGGTGGCTATGAAAAACATTGCTATGTTGTATTGTATCGTAACGCTCATAATTTGGATCATTTTTTGTGAAATTGCTTTGTGCGCATAAGTATTTTATTCTAGTTTCCATTACACATTGTTGAATGCATTCTGGCTGTCTGTAAGGTGTTCATGATAACTAGTTGCAAGGGGTCATGACTGCTGAAACAAAATATGCTGTGTTGGTGCATATAAAAACAATGTTATTTTGTAGTGTATGGTAAAGTTGGTAATTTAGGTTTGTTGTGTGAAATTGCACATGATTATTTTATAATAGTTGCCATTACAAAACGTTGAATACATTGTGGCTGTTTGTAAAAGTTGCTTGTCATATTCTGCATTAAATTCAAAAGCAATGCAGTTTTTTGGTTAGCCTTTTTCTTCAAATAGCTGATGTGTCCTTTTTTTAGCGTTATGCTTCGAGCATCCACAGACATCATTGTGCCTTGCTTCCAGAAAATAATTTTTATCGTCACTTGCTTCAACTCTTGGTGCTGGTCCCCACAGCGAGGCTATCCGGTCTAATGGTGTTGCATTTCCTGTGGCACGACAATGGGTGGCAGTTTTGACGTTTGCTGTGGAGAAAACTTTAAACCTCTTTTTTTCTCTGCCACTGTGCATTTACATGCCGTTACATGCATCCATTCTGATAAGAACCATTGAACAACCTTTTCGGGGAATTCAAATTAAATAGCCCCCGCTTTTCTTCGTTGCACGTTGTGAAGTCCTTTCCATGTCTTGCACTCGCATTCTTTGAAGCTCAAGCACAGTTAACCCATATACGCCTCGCGTCCTATATGTAGAACACCGCTTTTTTTGCGCAGAAACTCAAAATTTATTCTGTAGAAGCTTGCGCCTGCTAACGTAGGTTCAAGAGGGTCTAATCTTTTCCTATGCAAGAATCGCATTGCGTACTTTGAGTTTTGTGCGTTGTGTGCATTCACGAAGAGCTCACAGTCTCCTCTGGAGGTCAGTTTTGAATTTCGGCCCCATTAACTACATTGCAATTCTGCATGAAAAACACATGTAAAGAAGAAGACGATCAGTGCCCGCAGTGGGAGCGCCAACGCCCAGTGCGAGACAAGAGCGCTGACTGTCTGAGCCTGGATGTGCGATTTTGCTGCTCTGCCTGGTCGTCCCGGTCAAGTGCCTTTTGCCAGTAACACGCGTTACATCTCGGTGGAGGTCACGAAGTTGCATTCTGTAGCTACGCAACCGTACTCTCTCTACCACCATACCATCTAACACCACCCTGACCCAGCCCGTTGGCACTTCACCGACGCCTGTTGTTTGTCCTGGTACGCTCTGCCAGCGCGATGCTACTACCATCTTCAGCGGCATGGACGACAACGACATCGAGGATTGGCCCTCCTCTTATGAACGGGTGAGCGCCCATAACCGATGGGACGACCCCATGAAGCTAACCAACGTCATATTTTATCCAACCGGAGTATCCAACCTCTGCTATAAGAACCACGAAGTGGAGTTTACCACCTGGTCCGCCTTCAAAGCAGTTTCACGGACATCTTCGGCCACCTGGCTGTCCGCAAGCTTCGCGCTGAGCAGCGCCGAGCAGACCGGCAAAACATTCACGAGCTATATTATCGAAGATGTCATCGCCCTCTGCAAGCGTGTCAATGCGTCAATGACGGAGGAAGACAAAATCAAGCATGTACTCAAGGGCATCGAGGAGGATGCTTTTCACATGCTTGTGACTAAGAACCCCACCTCCATCAGCGCCGTATTTCAACCTGTGCCAAGCCTATGACAAGCCGCTCTGCCTGCGCGTTTTCATTCAGTCACCCTCTGCGCGGCCCGTGACGCTCGGTGGCCTTGTGTGCACCGAAGACAGCACCGTTTTGCTTCAAATCAAGCGATTTGTTCCTGAAGAGGTCGCTCGGCAGCTGCCGCTCCTTCCGTCTGTTCTGAGTTCACCATGTCATACCATGTCATCTTGCACCCATACCTCACGAAGAAATACGGGAGCAAGTGTCTGAGGCCCTGCCATCTGGTTGTCCCCCACCTTCCGTTACTGCCCCTCTTACGTATGCCGAGGCCGTCAGGCAACCTCGTCCCGCAGCGTTTGTGCCGTCTCGACTACTACTCGACCGCCACCCCAATGCTTCCACCCTTGGCGGGCGCATGACAACCTTTTCATCTGCTACGCCTGTGGCATTCCGGGTCACGTGATGCGTCACTGCCGCTGGCGCTACCTGCCCCCTCCTGACCCCGCCGACCCTCGCGCTTACACCTACGCCCCTCCCCAGCACTTTCAGCCTCTCTCCCCTCCTGAGACAGTCCCCTCTTCCGATGGCCGCCCGACTGTTCGCCACCGTTCCCCATCTCCCTCTTGATACTCGGTTTCTCCGATGCGCCGTTGTCCTACTCCACCATTGTCCTACTCCAGAACTAGTCCGCGCAGTTCCGGAGGCAAGAGCTGCGTGTTTGACGAACAGTTCAAGACCTCACCTATCTCCGTGCAATGTCATTCAAGTTTCTGTAGAGGGCATCGATGCTTTTGCCCTGGCTGATACTGGCGCTGCTGTATCCGTATTGAGTGAGAAACTGTGCTGCTAATTGTGCAAGGTGACAATGCCGCTATTTGGACTTTCGCTGCGAGCCGCCAGTTCGCACCTGATTAATCCGTTGGCTGTCTGTACTGCCAGTGTCACTATTGAGGATGCGCTGTACATCATTGAATTCATCGTTTTTTCATCGTGCTCTCATGACGTCATCTTATGGTGGGACTTTCTTTCCCAACATCATGGCGTCATTGACTGCACTCATGCCGAGGTCGTGTTTTTTTCCCTTCCGTCTCCTTCGTCCCACGAGCAGCATCCTGGAGCGTACTTCCCCGGTTACCTACATCATCGAGCCTGTAACGCCTTCGCCAGATCACCGACAACGTAAGCGTGAGACAGTCCATGTGTCTCGCTTGAAGCCACATTCCGTCCCCTGTGTCTTGACGTCCCCTTAAGTCGCCAGGATGGCTCTTTTTTTCCCCGAGGGCTCTGACTGTAAAGAAGGAGATAAACCATAGCGTTCTTTTTGAAATTACAAATCAAAGGGACTATATCGTGTCTGTTTCTTTTTCTTCACTGTACACAAGATAAACATGCATCGGCATGAGGAATTAACGAATTTTTTTCCCTCATGTTGTGTCGGTTCATTTGCTGCGATTGCTCTAGAGGGTGGCTAATGCAACAGTTTGAGTCAATTAAAACAATGAAGCAGTGATTGTTACAGCTTTTGCCTCATGTGATTTCAAGTCACTTTGTTCGCCGTGGTGGAACTGGGAGTCGTGGTTTATGATTTTGGAGGGTCTAACGTCCCAAAGCGACCCAGGCTGTGAGGAATGAAATATTGAAGGGCTCAGGAAATTTCAACCACCTGGGTTCTTTAACGACCACTTACATCGCACAGTACACGAGACTCTGGAATCTTTCCTCCATCGAAATTCGACTGCCGAGGCCGGAATAGAAGCCTCGTCTTTCGGGTCAGCAGCCGAGCGCCATAACCACTCAGCCACCGCGTGGTGGGTGAACTGTAAATTGTTCCCCTAGTTAGACTAGCTAAGATTTTCAACACGGCGCTCCTTTATCAAAAAATGGCGCCCTTGTTCTGTTCTAGTTATCAAAATAAACATGCAGATATGCTTACTAAAGAGGAATTTCATGTCATGCAGCGAGCTCCAAATACAGAGCGAGGAAGGGGCACGCCAGATCACAGCAGCGGGTGCATTTGCCACGTCAGGGACCATACACGTCCGACTAACTCAGTTCATATGCTGGTTCACAGACATGCTGGTTCACATGCATGCAAGCGACTGGAAATTGAGCAGCGCGGCGAAAACGTTGTAACTTGTTGGAACATCGCCGCTCTGACTGCTGGAGCCTCCGCGGTGGCTTTAAACAGCCTTCGCGCCACAACAACAAAGCGTTTTCACTTGCATGTGAAAAAGGCTTTACTCGAGCGCGCGGCGGTGTTGCCTCCGTCAGCTGTAGAGAAAAAACAACGAAAAGCTTGTACTGTTTTCCCAATTTGAGAGAGAAAAAAAAGAACTAGCAAATAAAATTTCCCTAGATTATACAAAAAAATCTCTTTTTCCCTAAACAGCATCCAAATTCTCTAGATATAGGAAAAAATCCGTAGGGTTGGCAGCTCTGGCGCCAACGCCCAGTGCAAGACAAGAGCACTGACTGTCCGAGCCTTTACGTGTGATTTTGCTACTCAGCCTGGTCGTCCCGGTCAAGCGCCTTCTGCCAGTAAAGCCGTTACACACAATATTCTTGCATTGTCATGAGGGAACCACCGCGCATGATGAGAAATGCGATTTTATAGTTGATGTCAAATGTTTGAAGGTTTAGCACACTTAACAATTAAGTGGCGATGGCTCAGTGGTTATAGTGCTCGTCGGCTGACCCGAAAGATGCGGGTTCGATCCTGGCCACGGGGGTCGAATTACGATGGAACTGAAATTCTAGAGGCCCGTGCACTGCTCATTGTCAGTGCGAGTTAAAGAACCCCAGTTGGTCGAAATTTCCGGAGCCCTTCACTACGGCGTCTCTCATAGCCTGAGTCGCTTTGGGACGTTAAACCCCATATACCAAACTAAACCAAACACGAGTGGATTTGCCTTCTATATACTGTAGGACAGCTTGAAGTTTGGTGTTGAGAAACATATTGCTATCAATGAAAGAACGATTCTGAATTGTGAAGTGCAATAAACATTTTTATCGAAAATTATTTCAATTTTTTTCATATTTCTGAAGTTTCGGTACATAGAGGTTAAGCTGTGTACTCTGAGAATGTTTGTCAAAAGTATAGAGACCAAGGGGTCTGCTTCTGAGCCCTGCAGTGCGGCTCCTGCTTACTCAGGGACTCTAATCTTGCGATTATAAGACTGTATACCTTGTGTACTCAAAGAATGATTACAGAGCACATAACGCCTGCAAGCCCAACTTTGTTCACACAATGCCCTCTGTGTGACGGCAAAAAAAGCAATTCACATGCTTTTCAGTTGTGGCTCATGATTTGACCATGGCTCAGTGTTGGGCCATGTGGGGTGCTCATGAACATTTGTTGCTCTTTCAAATAGTTTTAGATCCACCTGTACAGGTTGCCTCCAAGTCCAAAACTGGCCAAGGCTGCTAGAATGGCATGGTGGAAAACAGAAGCCTTGATGTCGAAGAGAACAGCGATCGGGGTGCGCCCAGCATGTAGTTTTCTTCAAGTGATGTGACGAAGGCAATGACATTGTCAATTGCAGATCTCTGGTGACGAAACCCGTTCATTTCTTGGGGGTACTCATTGCAGCTTTTGAGAAACCAAGTTATGCGCTTATGGATTATACGCTCCATAAGTTTACCACTGCGCATGTGCTACCTGCTCCTTTGCAGCTGCTTTTTTGTGGGCACCACCACGAGGCATAGACTCAGGTGCCTGTCTGATTCATTTCATTCAAAGAATATAAAATGTAGGCTCATGCTACCATCTTTTATTTGCCTGAGGAGTAGTGTTGTGCCTGACTGTTATGTCAACAGCTAAGCTCTAATTTCGATGGAGGCTAAATTCTAGAGGCCTGTGTACTGCGCGATGCCAGTGCACGTTAAAGAACACCAGGTGTTCGAAATTTGCGGAGCCCTTCACTACAGTGTACCTCGCAGCCCGAATCGCTTTGGTAAGTTAAATCCATAGAGTTAATATGCAGGGTGTTCCACCTAAGATTTCGCACAGTCTTTAAAAATAGGCATTTTGAGTTAGAACGCTTTTTTCGGCGTTGCATTGCCAAGAGGGAAGGACGACAATGAGCGTGCAGTGCCTCGGTAAGGAGCGCTCGCGCTAGGCCAGCTGCCAAGGCTGACAAAGGACGATTTTGCTCGGCGTTGAAAACCGTCGGATAAGACCTTACGCACTACTAGCACCAATAAACCGTCGTACGTACAAATTAAGCCGGCTTTAAAATTCAAAGCCTGCAAGAAAACAATCAGCCAAGTGCGATATCGAAACCAAGAGCCAACAGTCCAGTTTCGGTTTTTCTTTCGCTTGCGCTGGAAGATCACAACTGTAATAACTGACGGCCAGTTTGCGACTGAAACTTTGCAGCGCCGTAAGATATAGTTAATTTAGGTTGTCTACATGGTCCCCATAATGTTTATTCGTATTTAAAATGTGCATACGCCAACCATGCAGGTAAGATGTATGATAGCGCAAGCTGCATCGCGGGCGGCATCAACAATTACACATTTTTTGTGCGTTGCCAGTTGCGCCAGTTCCTCAATTTGTTGCATATTCCTTTTGTGTGTGTTGTCAGTCTGTGAGAAGAAGAAGCTTTGCAGGAAGAAAATCTGTGCCATTTTTGTATGGTGAAGAAGAAGAAGAAGAATAAAATCTGTGCGCATACAGAGCAAGGATAACTTCATTGCGACCCTGTGAACATCACTTTTGAAGCGTGCGCCTGTGAAGACATGGTCCGTCTTTGTGCGCGCGTGTTCTAATGTCACCGCGCAGTCAAGAAAGATTCGGGATTGCGTGTTAGCGCCTTATGTAACCTGAAAGCCGCAGGAGTGTATAACTACAATACCAGCCAAATGTGCTCAAGTGAAACCTGCCGGAGTTATTCCTATAAGCCTGCTATTTCAAGACTGGCATCGGCGGGTAAGTAAACGCAACAGGCTGCATGGTTGTAACTGACGTTAACCTGTCTAAATTCATTACGTGTGTGTCTTCTGCCGTGACCGTGTCACTCACTCGGTCGCCAGTGAGGTTTCCGCGCTTAATTTTTTTTGTAGCTGTCTTTAGCAAAGACATCACGTTCGTGGAGGTCGATGTCTGCGTTCTTCTGTGTCCGTAATCACGTCGAAAATGCTGGTTAGTTCTTTCGGTGGTATGCAAAAAAAGTGTTCAGGTGCACTGTGGTAACTTGTACAAACAGGTGAACCATATCTCAATGGCGTTACCTGTAGCCAGCAGCCTGCGCCGAAAACTGGTACAAACAGCCACTGCTTACTGCATCTCCCCAGGCTTTTTTTTTTTTTTTGTATCTACAGGTCTTCCCCCTTTGCATGCTGGTATGGCATGCAAGTATTAAATGCTTTTTCTGCGTCCCAATAGCCGCTACACAGGAATGAAAATTGCATGCTACCGTAGCATTGCACTAAATGGTCCGCTCTAAAATACAGGGCTGCCTGCATTATTGAACAATGCTGGTGTCTTTTGTCGTTTTTTTTTGTGCTTGGCTTGTTTTCTGCATTCTCTGTTTTGCAGGCACTGGAGGAGCACCAGTAGCCAGGGGAAGAACATTCCAGGGGAACTGCTGCCAACTTATGCTGACTCATAGCTTGATGCTCCTGTCCTGTAAAACAATGTATTGAGCAACGTGTTTTTGTACCATGCACCAAGAAATTCCCCATTTCTATCTGGGCGGTGTTAAGTGTCACGTTGCCTAGTAGATTATAGTGGTTAATGGTTTTATTTGTTTTGTACTGTGGGACATGGTTTATTGGTTATGTGCTGAGGGACGTGTCTTTGTACCACACACCAATAGATCTCCCCTAGATAAATGGATAACTGTTGCCGTCTTCTCTTCATCAGGCCTGTGGCGAGTGCCCCCTTGCCTAGTAGGTTAAAGTGGTCAAATGTTTTATTTTTCTACTGCCCCTCTCTCATTTGTATGCTTTGGGTCCTGTTCTGTTTATTTGTTCCCATTGAAGGCTACTTTGTGTATTCTATGCTGCATTCCTTTTGGTTTCTGTGATGTGTTGTGCAATTTTTTTATTCTGATCTTTCTTTTAGTCTGATGGCTCATTTGCTATTGTGTGCTTTTCTAAGAGTTCCTTGCTTGTTATGCTCTAGCTCCTCCAGGTTCACACAATGTCCTGCCTTTCTTACTTGTGGTAAGGCCTCTTTTTCTAGCCATCATTTTATTTATTTCGTATCTGCTTTGTTGCCTGCTTTTCGGCATAATATTTGTGCTTGGAAGTTTCAGATGACACGATTGTATAAATGTAAGGCAGGAGTTTGGATATTCAGCTTGATATTTGCAACTGAAGCATTCTTATCTTGGTTGAGCAAATCTTATAGTTTTTCATGCACGTTTCTTACTTCCCAGATTGAAAATACTCTATTAGCCATCACAGTGGCGCAGTGGTTATGGCGCTCAGCTGCTGACCCGAAAAACGCGGGATCAATATCGGCCGCGGCAGTCGCATTTTGATGGAGGCAGAATGCAAGAGGCCTGTGTACTGTGCAATGTCCATGCATGTTAAAGATCTGTAGGTTTTCGGAATTTCGGCGTCTCTCATAGCCTTAGTCGCTTTTGGTCGATAAACCCCATAAACAAACAAACCATTTTTAAGTTTAATGCAGATAAGTGCTATCTTTGCTCTTTTTATGCCCAAATTTTTCAGACTTAGGTAGTCTTGGCCGTTTTGAGATCGAGATGTGTTGCATAGCAGCCTTCTTCAAGGTTTTTCTGAGGCTGTTGTAAGGCCGTTTGCTTTGTTGATGCATTCACTTACGGCCATAGTCAACTGTTCAGCCTAAAAGTATCGTACTCAATGCAGTGGGCATGGGGATGTCCTCTGCTGATAACTTCATTATTATCAGTCTTGTCAGCGCTATGTGACTAATTAGGGGGTGGACATTTATGCTACCGTTGCTTAGAGCTGTGATGGCTTGTCAAAAGATACAATGTGTGCAATTTCAGTGCTATAGGGTTCAATGTCCGGTGTCGCAGAAAAGTCGGTGTCATTGGCCATGAGCGAAATATCCACAGAAAATCCCTACGGAAGCAACCTAGGTGGGCCACGCAGGTCGCTTGACTTTGTGACTTCATCACAATCTGCCAGCCATTGCAGCTAACACTTATATTAATGGTTAGTCGTGAGGTTCCTCGGGAAGAGAAACCTGGGTAGCTCTCCCAGGAGTGGCATGAGGACGCCCTGGGACCTATGAATGGAATGTAGAAAACTCAGTTTCACATTGGCATTTATTCACTAACGCTGACGTGTCATGCCCTTAAATTGGAGCTCAAATAGCTGTTGTGTCCTAGATCGTTCTCAAAAACGAGTCATAATAAGTTAAACCTTGTAATGCAGAGCAGTGCCACTACCTGCACTCGTCATGTCTAGCAGTGCCTCCATGACTGACCCATGCTGGAAGACAACGTTGCGGCAAAAAATTGAAGAGGGCAATTAATGCCAGTGATTGTACACTCACTGATTTTAGGGTATGTAACATCCAGCTTAGCTACATTGTCCATCGATTTCATTCACTTATCACTTCCTTGAGAGCAATGACGTTGAAATAAAATAGCACCTGCAAAGCAAATAAACGGTTTGCTTCTTAACAGAGATGACTCCAGCGCGGTGTTGTGTCTGCAGTTGGACATTGATTCTACATTCACTAGCACACAGCCAGATGCTATGTGATCAGGTAGAAGGAGAGTAGCATTTCATTTAAAATGTTGATTTTTTTTTTTTTGCAGCACTGCCTTGGCCATCTTATGTCTGTCACGGATCCCAGGAGAACACTCGGGCTGAAAGAATGGACAAGGCAGCAGGTGTACCCACACAGACGCACATTTAATACACCCTATGCGACACAAAGACTAGCTGACAAAAATAACACAAAGACTACCAATACACATGACCCAGGAACACCCAGTCTACTAGCGTTCGGCATTCGTGCTCACAGTTCGGTGCTGAGGAAGCGTTATAGGTCAAGTCAGTGGCATCTAGGTAGCATGCGTCGAGGTGGCTTTCGAAGTGCTCTGGCTGGCGTCGCTGACAGCGTCGTTGCCTGCGTCATACGAGCTCTCGGTCCAGGTGCCCGTGGAGGTGATGCTGGCGATGTTGGCGTTGGAGCATCCCTGGCCATAGCAGGTGGTTGCGTCAGCCGTTGACTCCCCGGAACGGGCTCAGGAATGGCAGGAAGTCTACAGTGCGCCGCCGTAGAACTCGTGATCACCGGAGCAATAGCCGGCGTTGCTCTCTTCCAGCCGAGGAGTTCCTGTACCGCCAGAACCTCCGCTTCTCTGTTCTTCCCGCCCGTGCCACGCCATCCCTCGCGCTTTTATAGCCTTGCCGTTAGTACACGTCATCCTTGTCGTCGTCGTCTTCTCTTCTCCACCAATCATCTCTTCCCATCTCGCCAAATACTTCATCTTCTTTATTCTTGGCTTAATACATGTCATGCTTATTGTCATCCTCATCGTCTTCTCCAAACTTCTTTAGTTAGTACTTTTATTTCAACTTCCTTTTATATGTGACAGTGCCGCAGGCCAGAGTTACCACCTTTAGTTACCACAAACGGCCCCTCTATGCTGTGATGTAACTATATCCGTAACAACGTGGGAACTCCGTGGATGCTCATATATGGAACGACCAAAGACAACATAGTCAACAGTGCTGCAAATGCATGCACATTATGGAAACGAGGACTAGAGGAAGCAGAATCAAGAAACGTGTACTACATCGAAAATTTGAGGATAGAAACAAATTCGTCCCCACCTACCTTATACCTTTAGTCAGGGACAGGACCTAACGGGAAATGTTCCCGCAAACTCGTGCGACGTGCGTGCAATGAATTCCCGAAGCTGAAGAGAGAGAGCTGTCTCCCCCACACCTGCGACTGTCACGCCATCTGTTGGCGCTAGGGTCGATACAATGCAGGTGACCGCCCTTGTTAGGGTAACTGGGGAGGACGACATCGCAGGCAGCAAATCCAAGGGGACGAAGCGGGCCAAGTCCCCACAGTGGGGACAATGCGCTGTCTAGTTTACTTTTTGATCTCTGCACTTCCTGGTATGATTGACTGTATACTATCGAATGTCAATCTGAATTTGTCTTGGAGATCGCATCTACAACGATAACCTTGCTTTGGAATGCATGATGCCAATTGTTCTGATAAAATAGGCAACTGCTGCAATGTGGCTGATCTGCAGTTAAGGGTGCACTCTCCTGGCTCGTGGCATTCGCTCGAGGCAGTGCATCTGGGTTTTACTTTAGCCAGGAGCCCGCATCTAAAATCACATCAGCGTTCCCTAGTTGCATCACACCACCAGTCTCCTATGTACGGGAGTCATCTATGTGCTGCCATGGTTTCATGGCAAGATGAAATGTATTCCTGCATTTTAAAGGCTGCTTCTCAGGCACTGAGGGGACACGGTGCCCCTCGATCACATGTTCCCTGTGTACAAGTGGCTACTATTAAACTCTGCATCATATAATGGAGGCTTTCCCTTGTGCTTGTTCTGCTTTTCTGGGTGTCATTTTGCAGGCAAATCAAGCGTATAAGCTGGAGAAGAAATACCAATTGCTGGCTAAACAACCTGTATGGACAGCTGCTACCAAACTATGCTGATAATGTCGTCAGGCTCATATCCTTTCAAACTTTGTGTCTGGTGCTCTGAATTTCTATGTGCCAGGTTAGGGTCACCAGAATCCTTCTCGTTGATTTGTGACAAGAACACAGTGCGTTTCGATTTGGCAGCACCTCTACTTGGTCTCAAGAGCATTTTGGAGCTTAGGCTTATGACATTTTATGGCATTTCTGTTCTGTTCATTGCTTTCGCTGAAATGAGAGTTTTTTCCAGCCGAGATTATATCGCCAAGATTATCAAATGACAACCATTGCTAAAGACACCAGAACTGACATTGCATTTCAGCTGGTAGAAAACTGCAGTTTCAAATATTTCTACTCGCAGTTAACACCGCATTGCCAGTTGCACTTCTTTTTTCTTGTCCATATCCTTTCACATTTTGTGCCTAGAGTAGAAAAACTACAGAAAGTGTTGTCAGATGTGGTTTTTGTGCATTCTCGCTACTGCTTTGTTCATTGCCGTCTACACAAGCGCCAGTGCTTCTGGCACTTGTGTTCATTTTAAAGTGACATTCCTTTGCTCTCTGTTACTTTGCAGGCCATTACTGATAAGCCAATGCGTACAAGGCTCCAGAGGAAGAAACCTTCAATACCACGCCTGCCAGCCTTTCAAGACTCCATTGCTTCATGCTCATAACCTGTAAAATTGCATGTGCAGTGATCTCAGTGCATTCTATCTCTCTGGAACTAAGAGGATCTCTGAAACTGAAGTGATGGTCATTGTGAAAGATGATGTGCAAGATCATATGAAAAAGAAAAAATGTAATTACCATGGACAATGTGCGGTGTCTCTGATAAGTGCGCAAATTGATTATTTCATTTATACCACATTCTTTCGCATTTTTCACTTAAAGCAGAAACATCAATGATGAATATTGCATTCGTTGAAATAATTTGCCTTTTGGTGCATGTGTGATTGACATATCAATCTTTATTTTGATTCTTGTGCTGTATAGCTGGAGATATTTTTGAATGCTTGCTTATTTCATTCAATGTGATTCCACCACATTGCACTCTTGCTTTGTCTGCTAGTTGGGGCTTTATGAAAACTGGGGCTATGTAGAACCCCTCATGCCAGTATTGTGTGATGAGTTCTGCATGGTATCGTATTTGTCGCCGTTCACTGGTTTATGGGCATTTTTATGGTTTTGCTGAAGAGTATGCTATGATTCCTTGTGGTTCGTCACAGGTGACTGACCTCACTACGTCATGTGTGAAGCATTCCGGACTCTGTCCAAACTATGTTTGTTGCTGTGTGCATTTAGCCTGCATTCTGACATCTGCCATTCTGTTTTGAGGCTCTTTTAAGGGCAGGCAATGTTTGGCTGTATGGGGTGGATCGTGAAAATGTTTATTTTATTTTTCTAATACCGAATGCTGTTCTGCTCGTTTGTAATTCTTCATGTATGGACTTTGATTCATGATCACTGTATGGACCTTGAATTATCATTCAGGAGGTGATTCTATTATTATGTTGTGAAGCCATTTTAGAAAATTTGCCTGTCCAATGTTCCTCTATAGCTCTGTGCTCTATTGACCCTGTTGACCCTATGCTGTGCTGGCCTATTGATGCTTTGCTCTTTCTCCTGTTGCCCAAGGCTATCCAAGATTTACCAGACTTACTTGTCTAAGATCCACACTGTTCTTTTTTCCTTTTTGGTTTTGCCGGAGTGAGTTCCTGACATGTGTCACGACTTCATGCCTCACAAAATGCCTGTAAAACAGATTTAGTGTTGCTGTGATTCTGCTCGGAATTACACGATAGGTGATGACGAGTTATACTTTTATTCTTTATTTCTCACTGCATTCACTCTCCCTGCATCAGTGGCATAGTCATTGGAATGTGCACCGTGCATGTAGGATTTGCAGGGTTGTAATCTCAGTACTAGCACTGGGTACCCACCAGTGATGCAATACGCAAGTTTTCCTACTCGCTTTTGCTGGATGCACTTCTTGGAAATGGGCCTTTAATCCCAACCTGTGTCGAAGAAAGTTCCTTGAGCCATGGCCCTCTTTAGCCAAAGCTGCGCTTTCACTATCTAATTTATTGTGATCATCAGCTTTCACTCTCGTTACTGTCAGATGAGCTCACCTCATCAGCATATTTCTAGAGACATTTTTTTTTTTCCATGCAATCCATGGTGTTAGAAGAGCCTGTCACCTTAAATGTCTTTCAGAGTAGTGCATAGCAAAGCTCAGTCATGACAGTTTCTTCTTTGGGACGTTGCCTCAGTTGCTTTGGGACATTAAACCCCATAAACCAGACCAAACCAGTTTCTTCTTTCTTTTCCTTCAATTTTTCGTCCCATATTTTAGGTGTGGGCCTTGCATGAGTAAATATGTCATGCTCTAACTGCACTCAACATGCAGTAGCATGCAGTTTCAGATGGGCTTCTACTGATTTGGTTAATGGCACTCTTGGAGGTGTTGCAGGGGAAACACCGTGTTGGACATGTTGGCCACACTCGTGGGCAGCTGTAAGCTTGGCTGCAAGCAAGCCTCCTGTCAATTTTTTACCAGCTGCCATGCTCTGAAAGTTTTTCTCCTGTGTGCGTTATGAAGGGTGTAAGAGGTCTACAAAAAAAGAAAGAAATCCTGTACCAATGTGTTTTGTGTGTAAGCATAACTGACACTCGTTAGTTCTTAAGCCTGCATAGGCAGACTTGTACAGTCCTTCCCATGAAGCCAGTTACTGTGCAAGCGAACAGGTCTATGAAATGGCTGTTGGTTTGCTTGCAACAGCTTTCTGATTTTTTATGGTAACTGTGAATTTTTTATGAGCATGATTATAGTTCCCATCTGCGTTCAGATTTTAAACTGAATTTACACAGCCTAGCAGAACTATTGTTTGAGATTGTATTCCATTTTCACCGTCTCATCCACATAGCACCATGTGAGTTGTTGTACATGTAATCCTGTGTCTTATGGATATAACCTGTCTTTCACATGCAGGCTTGACCACCAGAGGCCGCAAATACGGTGGATTTTCTGGACAAAACTCATCAGGTTAGAATCTGCAGGTTTCCTCCGTAATGCGTTCCTGAAGGGTGCCTTTCAAAGAGGAGTATGAAGGATACAGAAGCTTCACTTCATAGAACTGTGGGGATATTTATGATGATATTTGCCTTCGATATTCTGGAAAGTTGTTTTCCATAATATGTTAACTGTTGTCCAGAACTGTCAGCTCTATGAGTTCTATGCATTGATGTAAGGACTTGTAAAGGGGTCCAAGGCCTCATCAGGTTTTTAGCCTTTTGCTTCCTCTTATACCCTGTCTAAGGAGCAAATAAAGGAAAAAAAATGGCAGTATGCTGTGCACTAAACATAGCTAACTGCCATTTGTTTAATTATTAGGCCCACTTGCGAGGGCTTAGGACAGTGTTTGTCATGATGCCAGTAATGCAAGTGCTTTAGATTTCAAAGGCTACCCTATTTCGTTGGGAAGGATGACATTTTTTGCAGCTGAAATGTTTTCAGCTGCTTGCAGAATTCATTCTAGGGATATCATTCCTCAGGCCTGAATTCTCCTTAATGAATAAAACTTTTCATAAACATCCACAGCTGTTGTCGAATATGTCCTCCACATTGATCTTTATTTCCCTAGCTCCAAGTGAGCTTTGCAATGTTGGTTCATGCCTTTGAGTGGAAGTATTCTGCCTTTATAACACAGGTTCAGTCGTCACACCGAGTGACCATGGTGTACCTCCTGTGCAAGATTCAGCTGGTCAAAGGCACCTTGTGAGCCACTGCATGGAATCTGCTGCTTCGGGCAGTGGTAACTACAGGGGAAAACCTGCAGAAAAGAAGCCGTACGAATGCACCCACTGCGGCAAGAAATTCAAAAGGAGATGCCATCTCAACGTGCATCTCCGTCTCCATACTGGTGACCGCCCATACCATTGTGACTACTGTGGGATCAGCTTCACAGATAGGTCCAATCTTAAGGCACATCAGCGCACTCACACTGGTGAACGTCCTTACCATTGTGACCACTGTGGTAGCAACTTTGCACAAAAGTTCACCCTAGAGCAACACCAGCGCACACACACAGGCGAGCGTCCTTACCGTTGTGACTATTGTGATAGAAGCTTTGCACAGAGAAGCAGCCTGGTGGTGCACATCCGTACCCACACGGGTGAAAAGCCGTATCAGTGCCAGCTGTGCCCCATGGCCTTTGTAGTACGTTCAGATCTTGCAAGGCATGTTAGATCCCATAAGGGCGAAAAGCCCTTCCAGTGTAACTTGTGCCAAAAGACATACTCTCGGGGGCAAAATTTAAAACTCCACAAAAAGGCAATTCACAAAGAATAGCAGTGGTTTGTGATGCCCATAGTCAATATGTTTTCTTAGCTGCCTTTTTATATGCAAGGTAAGGAGATACTAGCTGAATGCCCTTTGAGAGATGTTGGTGCCATCCCTCATCATAATTTACATTTTAAGTTTTGTTCACTTTTACGGAGTTTTCAGATAAATACATTTATAGTTGCCGTAGACTACACAGGCACGCGCTCTAAGAATTTCCTGAACACGGAAAGTAAGCCTGGTATGTTCGTAAACTTACATGAATGGAAACAAAATCAGTCATATGTGGATGGCATCACTTCTTGTTGGAGAGAGACTTTTAACAACTCTGTACCCAATATTAGAGAGAGATTTAGCATACCGGAGATGTAATAGCATAGATGTATGCTGTTTTACTGCAAATTGAATGCGTGCACATAGTGGTATGGTTGCAATCAGGCAGGGTCACTGCGCATCGAAGCCGGCATTCAGTAAACCAGTCTATGCTACTACAGCTCTGGTACGCTAAATCTCTCTATTGTTTGTGCCATTTGTCTGCCTGCCTCAGTGAAGAGAGTCACGGGGTAAAACATGCACAACTATTCTTTTTATTCATGCAGTCTCAGTGGGTGTATTTTTGTAACAGTCATTATAAATTCACTCATTAATATCATTGAGCCTATTTCTGTTTGTATGACAACACAGGAATTTTCACTTTTGTGTTAATCTTTGTGTGTGTTTATTCCAGCAGTGTTAGTAGCAGGAATGAGTGGGGAAAACCAGGTGTCTCACCTCATATTGATGTGTCTTGCATTAGTGTGCATGCTTTATAACAGTTTTCTCTTCTCTGGTATGAAAGCCAACAAAAAGAGCTCACAAACATCAACATCACCTTTTCTCAGAGTGCTATCACAGCTGGATATAAGTGGCATAATATTTGTGGAGCATTATGCCCACACCATTTTTAATCTGTTTTCACTGTCAGGATATCAGCGGTGTGTGACCATTTCATTTTGTGCTAGCTTCTTTGTTCTGTTGGTGTTTTTTGAAAAAGTCTTATTTTTTTACATAAGGTGTCCTTGATAACACGCTACAGGGGTCATGGGTGCTGAAACAAAAAATACTGTGATTAGTGCCTGCGAGAAACATTGTAATCTTGTAGTGTATTGTAACGCACGTAATTTGGGTCATTTTTGGTTTGGTTTGGTTTATGGGGTTTAACGTCCCAAAGTAACTGAGGCTATGAGAGACGCCGTAGTGGAGGGCTCCGGAAAATTCGACCACCTGGGGTTCTTTAACGTGCACTGAAATCGCACAGTACACGGGCCTCGAATTTTTCCTCCAAAGAAATTCAACCGCCGCGGCCGGGATCGAACCCGCGTCTTTCGGGCCAGCAGCCGAGCACCATAGCCACTGAGCCACCGTGGCGGCATTTTTGTGAAATTGCTTAGTGCACATAAGTATTTTATTCTAGTTTCCATTACACATTGTTGAATACATTGCGCTGTTTGTAAGGTGTTCGTGATAACTAGTTGCAAGGGTCGTGGCTGCTGAAACAAAGCTTAATTGGTGCCCATGAAAAACATTGTTATTTTTTGTAGTGTATTGTAAAGTTCATAATTTAGGTTGTGTGAAATTGCACATGAGTATTTTATTACTGTTGCCATTACAAAATGGTGAATACCTTCTGAATGTTTGTAAAACTTACTTGACATGTAGTGCATTAAATTCATAAGTAGTGGAGTTCTTTGGTTAGCCTACCTCTTTAAATAGCTGATGTTTCCTTTTTTTTTAGTGTTATGCTTCGACCGTCCACAGACATCATTGTGCCTTGCTTCCAGAAAATAATTTTTATCATCATTTGCTTCAGCACTTGGTTCTGGTCCTCACAGCAAGGCTGTCCTGTCTGATGGCCTTGCATTTTCTGTGACACAACAATGGGTAGTAGTTTTTTCGGTTGCTTTGGAGAAAACTTTAAACCTCTCTTTTTCTCTGCCACTGTTCATTTACATGCCGTTACATACATCCATTCTGATAAGAAACATTAAGCAACCTTTTCGGTGAATTCAAATTAAATAGCCGCCGCTTTTCTTTGTTGCACGTTGTGAAGTCCTTTCCATTTTTTGCACTCGCATTCTTTGAAGCTCAAGCAAAGTTAACCCTTATAAGCATCGCATCCTATGTGTGGTACACCGCTCTTTTTTGGGCATCAACTCAAAGTTTATTCTGTAAAAGTTTGCATCTGCTAATGTAGATTCAAGAGGCTCTAAACTCTGTCTATGCAAGGATCGCATTGGGTTCGTTGAGTTTTTTGCGTTGTATGCATTCTGCAAGATCGCACTGTCTTCTCTGGAGGCCAGTTTTGAAGTTCAGCCCCATTGACTACATTGTAATTCTGCAAGAAAAACGCAATATTTTTGCATTGTCATAAGGGAACCACCATGCGTGATGAGAAATGCGATTTTATTGTTGATGTAAAATGCTTGAAGGTTTAGCACACTTAACAAGTGGCGGGGGCTCAGTGGTTATGGTGCTTGTCTGCTGACCCAGAAGATGCGGGTTCGATCCTGGCCGTGGCGGTCGAATTACGATGAAGCTGAAATTCTAAAGGCTCGTGTATTGTGCATTGTCAGTGCGCCTTAAAGAACCCCAGTTGGTTGAAATTTCCAGAGCCCTTCACTACAGCGTCTCTCATAGCCTGAGTCGATTTTGGACGTTAAACCCCATAAACCAAACTTAACCAAACTCTTGACAAGTAGCGGATTTGCCTTGTATCCTGCATTGTAGGACGGCTTGAAATTTGGTGTCAAGAAATATATTGGTGTCAAGAAATATATTGCCGCCAATGAAAGAACCATTTTTAATTGTGAAGTGCAATAAACATTTTATATAGACGCTTATTTCAGTTTTTTTTCATATTTCTGAAGTTTCAGTACATACGGGTGAAGTTGTGTACTCAGAAAATGTGTACAGCCTTTGCCAAAAGTATACAGCCTAAGGGGTTTGCTCCCGTGCCCCGCAGTGCGGCTCCTTTTGCTTACTCAGGGACTCTAATCTTACAATTATAAGACTGTACCTTGTGTACTGAAAGAATGATTACAAAGCACATAACGGCTGCAAGCCCAACTTTGTTCACACAATGCCCTCTGTGTGACTGCAAAAAAAACAATTCACATGCTTTTCAGTTCTGGCTCATGATTTCTAGATTAAAAAAATGGCTAGTAAGCCGGGGCATTAAGATCGTGCTTCTCACGGGGATTCCAGCAGCTGTTTTAAAACTGAATTGACAAAAGAAGAATCACTTCAGACTGCGCAATGCGTGATTGAGTATTTTCAGTTTACACTCCACAACCTTGAAATGTTTTGTCACAACCTTGAAATGTTAAGTGAGTGCTCACACACATACAAGCACATTTCTTGTACTACAGAGCCAAAGGAGAGGGATCTCACTACCGGCCTCGGACCACCATGGTAGTTGCGTGGTGTGGCATACTGCGTTGTATAAATGCTCAAATCTTGCAGTCTAGGGTCATCAACTTGTGCCTGACACCGGTTGTGGGGCAGGTTTTATTTACCATTGGTGTGAAGTCAATAAGGCATGAGTACAGGCACAGTTTTGGAGTGGATGTGCATTCTGGTATGTTGAAGTTACAGCAGCGTGACAGCGTGCGTTGGTGCATCACCGTTTGTTGCTCGGCTGCATCTGCATGAGCTGGCATTGCTCTGTATTGTGGACTTCCCATGCAGTTTAGATCTGTATTGTTGCAGTGAATCATGCAATTGCTGGAGGGACAAGAAGGCTTTCTGCTGGTTCATCATGGCAATGCTAACGGACACAGAAAAGATAGCTCTTTTTTTTCTATTACGGGTGTAGATGAACTACATCTGAGCAATTACAATCAAGAAATGAATCAGTCCATCAACCAATAAAGAAATCTTTAGTAATAAATACCACTCGAGACGTTCTTACAGATATATTATTCCGCAGGCAGTCGCAAAGCAAGAGAGATGGGAGGACCTCTGAAGATTGTGCCTAAATGTCCGAAAAACAATATGAAGGCATCCTCTTTCCACCATTTATTGTGTGGGCCGGTCACATTTGGACGCTGCAAGACTTGGACTTTTTGCGCAATCCTGTTGGTGGGCTTTTCCAGATATCACAAGAGATGGGAACGAGATGGCCGATGATCCCTTTTGAACAGTCACAACGCAAAAGCCCACAGTTTTCTGTTTTATCCATAACATGATGCATGCTTAAAGGAATATAGGCGTCTAACTTTTGGGTGTGTGTTTTCATCTTTGTAATGATGGGTAAGGCATTATTATACGTGAATTACCATATGCTTTTCTCCTATGACCTCTAAATAATTTATAATCAAATTTCTTGCTCGTCCTGTTTCGGTTCAGTTTCAGCAGCCGAATGATGACTGTGACTTCAAAGTGTGATTACAGCTCACGTGAGGCATTAAAAAACTGCAATATAATCGGTGCTTCTACATATGCTGCTATTCCGGCTGTTGAGAAAGGCTGGTTTCAGCACTGTAGTGAATTAAAACGATAAAGCAGCGATTATGTCGCAGTTTTTCCATATCTCAAGTGACCTATAACCTCTATTTCACGCTGCAGCTAACGTTCAGTTGTTGAAACCGAAACAGCGTGACAGAAAAGTCCTATCATACTCGAGTTTAGTTCCTATACCTCGGCGCTGCCATGCTTGTTATACACGAGTGCTGCCTACCGCCGACGCCATGGTGGGCTGATACTCCGCAGCCCCTAGGCTGCAGACGAAGCAGTGTGTGATCTCTGGAAGTTTCATCCATCCTTTCTATTCCTGCCAGGCTTAGAAACTGAGCGTTAGGGTTCGCCTCGTGTTTATCCACATTTGCGCTGTGCTACTAGCACCTGCAACAACCAATCAGGAGCAGGCGACCATTCTTCGATGGAGCGAAAGATCAGCATCGGTGAGTGCCATGCTCGCAGTTGATGCGTGTAGTTTCTGTGGGCAACCGGCGACACCCCACTGTTGGGGTGTCACGCAGCGCATGTGTTTGAGAGTATTCCACACTCCCCTGCCTACTACCCGTAAGGCCGTAGGTGTATACCACATGGTGATACCTGCATAGCAGCGTCTTCCGCATCATTATAGAGAAGAAAACATCCCACCAAAATTAGGTATCTGTACTCCTTTAAGGCTTACTTATCAAATCAAATTTTTCATAAGCATCCACAGCTGTTGGGTGTGTCCCCCACGTTCATAACTTATCCCTAGCTCCTAGTGAACTGTGGATCATAGGTTCTCGCATTTTATTGAAAGTACTGTGCCTATAAAACGCAGCTACACAGAGCAAACATGGCGCACCTCTTGTGCAAGATTCAACCAGTCAAAGCATGGGTAAATCTGCAGGAAAGATGTACGAATGCATCCACTGCAGCAAGGTATTCAAGAAGAAATGCCAGCTAGTGGTGCATTTCGAAGTTGATACTGGCGACCGCCCATACCACTATCATGACTGTGGTAGCAGCTTTGCACAAAAGTGCAACCTGAAGGCACACCGGCACACTCACACAGGTGAACGTCCTAACTGTTGCGCTCACTGTGGTAGCAGCTTTCCATTAAAGAGTAACCTGGTGACACACATCCGTACCCACATGGCTGAAAAACCTTTTCAGCGTCAGCTGTGCCCCGTGGCCTTTATAGAACGCTCAGGCCTTGCGAGCCACGAGAGATCCCATAAGGGTGAAAAGCCCTTCCAATGTGACTTGTGCCAAAAGGTATTCAGTCGGAGGGAATTTTTGAAAAACCACATGGAGACGAGAAACAAGGAATAGCAGTGGTCTGTGATGCCCCCAGTCAGTATGTCTTGCTGGCTGTCATTTTGTGTAAAAGCTAACGAGTTTATAGCTCAATAACTTGTCACCTTTATATTGGTAGCTACATTTGTAAGTTTTGTTCATCTTGACGAACTTGTCAGAAAGTGACATTTGTTGTACCCATAGACAGCACATAACAGTCGTTCTGACGTAGTGACTGAGCATACTGTAACGTTCATTAGAAATTAGCATTTTCATATCACTGCCCCTATAACTGACAACATGATGGAAAAATGTGCTCCTGTGAATATCTTTGTGTGTTTATTCCAGCAGTGTTAGTGGCAGGAGTGAGTGGACAAAAAGGTGTTCAGCCTCAAAATGATGTGTCTTGAGTTAGTTTACAGGCTTTAAGAGTTTTTTTCTCAAAGAATTCTCAAAAAAGCTTGCACTCCAGAGTTCTTGTTGTGTTGGTCTAACTTGAATTAGCCTTATCTATTTACGTAAGGTCTTCATTAGCTGCTAGGTTCATGATTACTGAAACAAGAAATACTGTGATTGGTGCCTGCGAAAAACACTAATCTTGCAGTGTACTGTAAAGCTCGTAATTTGGTTACTTGTGTGAAATTGCTTCGTGCACATGAGTATTTTATTACAGTTGCCGTTGCAAAATGTTGAATGCATTCTGGCTGTTTGTGAGAGTCACTTGCTTGACATGTTGTGCTTTGAAATTAAAAAGCAGTGCAGTTCTTCAAAAAGCTGCTGTTCCCTTTTTTTGACCATTATAGTTTTTATACATTATGCGTTAGAAAACTGTGAATCTCTCATTTTCTTAACCACCATTCATTTACATGCCATCGCATACATCTGTTCTAATAAAGAATGTTGAAGAACTTTCTTGGTGAGTTCAAATTAAATAACCCCTGCTTTTCTATGTTGCACATTGTGCAGTCCACCCCATGCCTTGCACATGCATTGTGTGGAACCCAAGCGCAGTTACGCTGCATGTGCTGCCTGCTCCTTTGCAGCTACTTCTTTGTGGGCACCACCACGAGGCATAGACACAGGTGCCAGTCTGAATCATTTCATTCAAAGACTATGAAATGTATGGTATCGTTCGCTGGTTGCCTTCATCGGTGACACCAGTTACATTTTAAGCACGTTTATTGAAGGCATTACAACTGGAATACAATGGTCGGAGCAGCGCGTTTCTTCTCCGGCCTGCCTCGTCGGAATCTGAGCCGCTTCTCTCTCACTCCAGTCCCGTCTTCGTTCTCTCACCTCCTAGCTCTCGTGACCTCCCATAGGTGGCCCTAGACGTCCAGAGATAGCGGGAGAGTGACGAATGCTTACAATGCTCATGCTACCGGCATCTTTTATTTGCCTGAGGAGTAGCATTCTACCTAGCTGTTTGTTATGTCAACAGCTAAGGTCGAATTTCGATGCAGGCGAAATTCTAGAGGCCAGTATACTGTGCGATGTCAGTGCACGTTAAGGATCCCTACGCGGTCGAAATTTTCGGAGCCTTTCACTATGGCGTCCCTCATAGACTAGTCACTTTGGGACGCTATAAGTCTCCATAAACAGCCAAACTATTCATTCAGATTCAAGTAAATGACATATACAGGGTGTTCCACCTGAGACTTTGCACAATTTTCAAAAATAGGCTTTTTGAGATTGACCGCTTTTTTTCGGCGTTGCATTGTCAAGACGTTGATGAGCGTGCAGTGCCGCGTTACAGAGCGCTCGCGCTAGGCCAGCTGCCAAGACTAACAAGGGATGATTTCGCTCGGGGTTGGTACCCATCGGGTAAGAGCTTACGCACTAATAGCACTAATAAACCGTCGTGCGTGCAGGTTAAGCTGGATATAAACTTCAAAGCCTGCAAAGATTGCGATCCGCCGAGTGCGATATCGAAACCAACAGCCAATAATAATAATAATTGGTTCTTGAGGACAGTAAATGGCGCAGTATCTGTCTCACATATCTAGGTGGACACATGAACTGCATCGTAAGGAAAGGGACGAAGGTGGGAATAACTTCGAACACCTGGGGATCTCTACGTGCAGTCACATAATGCGTTCCGCCTCTATCGAAAAAAAAAAAAAGTTTAGTTTCGGTTTTTCTTCGCTTGCGCTACAAGGTCACAACTGTCATAACTGACGGCCAGTTTTCAATCAACTATACCTTGTGAACGAATGAAACGTTGCAGCGCCATAAAATATAGTTAATTTAGGTTGTCTACATGGTCCTCAAATGTTTATTCGTATACAAAATATGCCCACGCCAACCGTGCAGGTAAAATGTATGATGGCGATAGCTGCATCGCGGGCGGCATCAACAATCGCACACTTTTCGTTTTTTTACTTTTCAGGGGTGTGCGAATATTCGAAATTTTCGAATACATTTCGAATACTATATTTTTAGTATTCGTATTCGATTCGAAATCTAAGTATTCGTGTTGTTCTGAATATTCGACCTCACGCGAATATTTGTATCTAGCCGAATATGCTATTGCGAGCACCGGCGTTCATTTCGGTCCGCAAGTGCTATCGATAGAGACATAACACGGCGGCGCCCAGAGTAATGCGTAACGTTGGGCTATGTCGTAGCTGACTGCGCTGGTGAGCTCCTTTGTGGGTATAACAGCGAAGCTGGTATAGTCAGAGCTGTGCACGAAGTACCACGCAATGCGTGTCAGTTCAGTGCCAAGTGAGAGGACATTTTCTGGGGCTGGAGAAGTCGTTTCAGCTAGAAGGGAACGACTTCTGGCTGACCATGTGGCGCGGCTGGTTTTCCTTCACGACAACCTTTAATATTCATCCCAGCAACGCGCTTTTGTGCTTATGGCAAGCTAGCCTTAATCAATGCTGTGTACTAGCCATCCTCTCTGATATTTCCGCTCTTCTAAGAATAATGTTCTATCTAGACTTTGATACTTTTTGAGCACCCACACACACCTTTTGTGTTCATTTAATCATTGATAGTTGAACTGTGATGTTCTTGGGTGCTCAAATAAATGTTTTGTAGTGGTTAAATGCGTCTGACCATGATTATTCGATATTCGATTCGATATTCGGAACCAAATATTCGTATTCGATTCGTATTCGAAAATTTTGATATTCGCACACCCCTAGTACTTTTCGTGTGTTGCCAGTTGTGCCAGTGTGTCAATGCTTCACATTTTCGTGTTTGTGTGTTGTCAGTCTGTGAGAAGCAGAAGCTTTGCAGAAGGAAATCTATGCGCCTACAGAGCAACGATAAACTCGTGCAACCCGGTGAACGCCACTTTTGCAGCGTGCGCGTGTGAAGACATGGTCCGTCTTTGTGCGCGTGTTCCCAAATGTCACCGCGCAGTCACGAAAGATTCGGGATTGCTTGTTAACGCCTTATGTAACATGAAAGCCGCAGAAGTGTATAACCGCAATACCAGACAAGTTTTCTTCAGTGAAACTTGCCGGAGTTATTCCTTTAAACCTGCTATTTCAACACTTGCATCTGCGGGCAAGTAAACGCAACAGGTTGCAGGGTTGTAACTGACGTTAACCTATCGAAATTCATTACGTGTGTTTCTTCTGCCGTGACCGTGTCACTCACTCGGTCGCCAGTGAGATTTCCACGCTTAATTTCTCTTGTAGCGGGCTTTAGCAAAGACAGCACGTTCGTGGCGATCGATGTATGCGTTCTTCTGTGTCCGTAATCACGTGGAAAATGCTACGATTAGTTCTTTCGGTGGTATGTATGAAAAGTGTTCACTGTGCACTGTGGTGACTTGTGCAAGCTGGCGGACCATATCCCAATGGCAGTACTTGTAGCCAGCAGTTTACGCCGAAAACTGCTTCAAACCGCCACTAGTTACTGCAACTCAGCAGGCTTTTTTTTTTATATGGAGGTCTTCCCCCTCTGCATGCTGGCGTGGCATGCAAGTATAAAATCCTTTTTCTACGTCCCAATAGCCGCTACACAGGAATGAAAAGTGCATTCTACCATAGCATTGCACTAAATGGTCTGCCTTAAAATAGAGGACTGCCTGCATTATTGAACAATGCTGGCGCCGTTTGTCGTTTTTTTTTTTTGTGCTGGCCCTTTTTTGAGTGTTTTCTTAAAGGCATTCGAGGAGCACCAGTAGCCTGGGGAAGAACATTCCAGACGAACTGCTGCGAACTTATGTAGACTCATAGCTCGATGATCCTGTCCTGTAAAACAATGTATTGAGTGACGTATCTTTGTACCGTGCACCAATAGATCTCCCCTAGATAAATAGATACCTATTGGCATCCCTTTTGTGTCAAGCCTGTGGCGAGTGCCACCTTACCTAGTGAGCTAAAGTGGTTCATTGTTTTATTTTTCTGCTGCCCCTCCCTTGTTTGTAAGCTTTGAATTCACTTCTGTTTATTTGTTCCCATTGAACACTATTTTTTTGTGTTCTGCGCTATATTCCTCCAATTTCTGTGATGTGCTGTGCAGTTTTTTTTATTCTTATGTATGTTGGGAGTCTGATGGCTCATTAGCCATCCTATGCTTTTGTAAAAGTTCCTTGTAAGTTATGCAATATCTCCTCCAGGTTCTCAAAATGTCCTGCCTTCTGTATTTGTCATTATGCCTGTTTGAATTCTAACCATCGTTTTATTATTTCCTATCTGCTTTTTTGTCAGTTGTTTAGCAAAATATTTGTGCTTGGAAATCTCAGATGAAAAGATTGTATAAAAGTAAGACAGGGGTTGTCTGCAGTGCAGCTGGATATTCAGCTTGAAATCCAAGCTGAAGAAATGTTTTTCTGGTCGAGCAAATCTTATTGTTTGTCATGCTCGTTTCTTACTTGCCTGATTGAAAATCATCTGTTAGTCACCACAGTGGCGCAGTGGTTATGGCGCTCAGCTGCTGACCCGAAAAACAGGGGTTCAATCCCCAGCACGGTGTTCGCATTTCTATGGCGGCAAAATGCTAGAGGCGTGGGTACTGTGCAGTGTCAGTGCATGCTAAAGAACTCTAGGCCGTCAAAATTATCCAGAGCCCTCCTCTGCAGTGTCCCTTCATAGCGTGAGTTGTTTTAGGGACATTAAACCCTTTAAAACCAAACCAAAATACTCCTTTGAATTTGGTTTGGTTGGTTGGTGGTCGTCAGTCTGTAGTGCCGTATTGTTATGTTTAATCATACTTTCAAAGTGACAATGGAGAGTGTCTTCCTGACCTACGCACTGTGTTGTTATATGTCACGATGGCGACTATAAGCCACAGTGAGAGAGATGTCTTGTGGCATCAAAAGTCGAAATGTTTTTGTCGTTAAGCGGAGGGTCGCATTGTAAGCTGCCAGTCTGGTAGTGCCATGGCTTCAAAACCTTAAGGTTGGAAGCCCCAGTTGTCCCCTGAAATCTCTGCAGTCGCACACGTAGCCAGAAAGCATGATCAGCTTCTGATTGCTCAGGATAAGTGGAACTGTGTGATAGCATTTAATATTTCTGCAAAGCGAGCAGCGACGGTGTATCAGTATTCAAAGTTTATTTCACAGCTTCATATCTTCTCTATGGTGGGTAATCTGTTCATACTTTTCTGCCACATAAATATGTGTGTGTAACCTCCCATGACCAGTAACTTCTCACGAGCAAGCATTTACTTCAATGCCTCATGCCACAGCGGCCAGTTCGATCACAATCTGGTGGGCAGGCTGTGATAACATCGCAAGGTCACGTGACTCAGCTGGCTCACCCGCCACCTATGTTGCTTCTCTGGAGATTATTCATGGATTTTTCACTCATGGCCAATGACGCCAATAACAGTGCTGGTTTTTCTGCGACACTGGCTCCTTAACGGGATCACATTAACAAATCACAGTTCAAGCATCCACGGCATGTGGTGATGGACTGACCACATTAATCGGAATGCTAGCGGTAGGGGAATTCTTTTACTTGGCGTTCAACAGTTTCGTCAGTGCACACGAGCTACGCTATGTTGTGGTCCGCCGGAATGTAGTCCTCCGAGGAAACGTCTGGCCAGCAATGCATCAGTGTCGCGTTGTCACATATCTCCATGCGTCTGGTCACGTCTGTTCAAGAGCTTCAGCTGTTGTCCGTATGCCCATGCAGCGATTAAAGTAGCGCAGCACATGTGGCACGGAATGTATCAGCTCCACTGTTGTCCGGTCTCTGACGCTTCCTGCGTGTGGTAGCAGCACAAAAAATGGGGCGGCAGACTGAGCAGGCGAAGCGTATCACGCGACCAACATGAACAGCAAGGCGTTCAAACTTCTGAAATCGCTGCTCTTTTTTTATTATTTTGTTTCATGATGTTTGCCATTAGGCATGATGAGAAAGGAGGAGAAAGTTAGAAGAAAGAGTGTAAACAAGCCTCACTTAAGTGGCAAAAGTGGCAAAAGTTCTCGATAAAGTGATTATCGTGTGTCCACTTGCGATAGTCGCCTGCAACGTCCCATCGCAGGCCTACCTTTCTTAGGAAGCGTCGCCTCACGGAGGCTGTAGCCATGGGGATACGGTTTGCTTTCAAAATTTCCCTTTCTCTTGCTTCTTTTTCGACTTTGGATGCTGCCCATTCGGCGAGCGCACAGGCCCTTGTAGGCCGTCTACTTACGGTTTCAAACCTGCCTTTTTATTTGAAAGGTCGACATGTTCTTTCCGTGGCGGTCTCGCGACGGCTGAGACGCTCTTCGATATCCGCGCTTACTGGAAGTACAACCTCTTCATATTCGGAGGATTAATGGCACCTCCTTGTTTGCTATAACCAAGTGATGAGGCCAAAGGTGTTTGTTGTATCTAAAAACATATTGCCATTGCCCAAGGCATACTTTGACAGTGGCACCGCACTTGTTCATCCCAAGCAATTGTTTTTTGTATCTGTGGCAGTTATAAGTGAGCTCTACTGTTTTGCACGCGCATCCAGCCACAAACACAAGCAGCTGCTTTTAAAATAGGCAGGTGCCTGCTGCATGATACGTGCTCTATATACAAAGCATATAAACAATCTTGTTGTGGCTTTGGAGACTGCTACATAGTCTACTGTGCTCTGTTTCGATTTGCAGACATGAGCACCAGTGTAATGAAGACAAGGTGAAACGTGCCCCAGGAAGAACCTTTGAAAGCTATGTACTGCTGCAAACACGGGCAGAACCTTACTTTCACTTATTCGCATCTATAAAGTTAGGTTCATGAGAATCCATCTGGCTCTGCCAAGAGAACTAGTTCGACCAGCTGGGCTGAAATGACAAGCATTGTTGAAGATACCACAACTGACATTTCATTTTAGCTGGTAGAAAACATTAGTTCAAATATTTTTACTCGCAGTTAACAGCACATTGCAAGTTGCCCTTTTTTCCTCTCCATATCCTTTCTTAGTTTGTGGCTAGAGAAGAAAGAATACAGGAAGTGCTGTCAGACCTGGTTTTTGTGCATTGCCATTTACACGAGCAGACATGTTCCAATGCTTGTGGCATCTCTGTTCATTTTATAGTGACACTCTTTATAGTGACTCTTTTATTTTGCAGGCCATTACTGATAAGCCAATGCGTACAAAGTTCCAGAGGAAGAAACCTTCAATACCACGACTGCGAACATTTGATGACTTCATTGCTTCATGTTTATAACCTGGAAAATTCCGCATGCAGTGACCTCAGTGCATTGTGTCTATTCACAAAGTGGGATGGCGATAGTTTCGATGTAATTGCTTGAATTACAGGGATCTTAATAGTGAGGAGAATGGGCATCACCCTCAGAACAAAAATTTTGTTTAGTGAACTCGTTTCGTAAGCAATATAGTTATTCCTCCTGAAATGACAACAGGCTTGCTTAAAGGAGAACGAAGGAGGGAATAACGGGTGGCTGCATAGTGGTCTCTAGCAGTTGTTACTGATGTTGAGGAGGCACTGGGTTCTTTTTGTTGGTTTTGACACAATAGTCATTCAGCAGAAACCATTGGTTTGCACTGGTTGACCAGTTTAAGTTAAGCTCTCGGTGAGATTCCCATTTCTGTCATGGTACCAATGGAACATCTGACATCGCACAGCAATCTAACGCAGCTTCTGAGCTGTCTACTTGTGTGACGTGCACTCAGTAGTAGACGTATTAGAATCATGATGTTTGGTCACTCAATATCAAGCACCAAAAAAGGATTATGCCTGTCGTGCAAGGGCCAGGGGTCTTGCAGCTATCTTAGACTAGCCAGGCACTCCACGTAAAAAGGGTGGATAAGGTATGGGAGGATACTGAATGGTCGTTCTGCATTCCACAAGGCAATGAATGAAATTTGCATATGTTTCAGGGCAGTTATAACATTCAAAGGATTTTGCATATTTTTAGAAAAAAAGTCTGTGCAAGTGTCTGTAGGACGTTACACGTCAGTTTATCAATTAACGTTGTCACTTCGAGAATTAAAAATAAATAAGCAGCTCGTGCTCATCTTAAATAAAGGAAAGGCATTGGTTCCAAACCATTATGCTCGGTTAAAGATAGCAACGGCAGCCTTTATTTTTGGTGCAAAGTGGGGTGGATCTTACCCCATCCTCTTACTCAGAGATCAAAGCAAGATGTCTGGAACTGAAGTGACGGTCATTGCAAAAGACGATGTGCGAGATCACACGAAAGAAAACAAAATGTAATTACGCTGGACATTGTGAGGTTGCTCTGATAAGTGTGCAAATTGATGATTTCAGTTGTACCATATCCTTTTGTGTTTTTCATTGAAAGTAGAAACATTATGGGTGAATTGCATGCATTGAAATAATTTGCCTTTTTGTGCATGTGTGATTGACGCATCAATCTTTATATTGATTCTTATGCTGTATCGCCGCAGATATTTCCAAATGCTTGCTGTCGTCATTCAGTGCGATTCCACCACATTGCTGCTAGTTGGGGCTTTATGAACTCTTAATGCTGTGCAGAACCCCTGCTGTCAGTATTGTGTGGTCCATTCTACTTGGTATTGTATTTGCCACTGTTCAATGGTTTATGGGCATTTTTATGGCTTTGCTGAAGTGTATGCTATGATTCCTTGTTGTTCGCCACCGTCACAGGTGACTGACCTCACTTTGTCATGTGTGAAGCATTCCTGACTCTGTCCTAGCTATGTTTGTTGCTGTGTGCATTTCGCCTGCATTCTGACATCTGCCATTCCGTTTTGAGGCTCTTTTAAGAGCAGGCAATGTTTGCCTGTATTGTGTGTATCGTGAAAATGTTTTATTTTAGTTTCCTAGTACCCAATGCTGTTAAGCCCTTTTGTAATTCATCATGTATGGACTTCAATTCATGATCATCGTGTGGACCTAGAATTATCTTTGAGGAGGAGATTATTTTATTATGATGTGAAGCCATTTGAGAAAATTTGCTTGCCCGATGTTTCTGTGCAGCCCTGTGCTCTATTGACGCTTTACCCTGTTTGCCAAGGAAACGCAAAATTTGCCAGATTTAATCGTCTATGACCCACACTGTTTTTTTTTCTTTTCTTTTTTTTTTGGTTTTGCCGGAGTGATGTCCTGACACGTGTCAGGTCTTCACGCCTCACAAAATGCTTGTAAAACTGATTCAGTGTTGCTGCGATTCTGTTTTAAATAATGCAATAGGTGATGACAAGTTATACTGTTATTCTTTATTTCTTGCTACATTCACTCTCCCTACATCAGTGGCATAGTCACTGGAACATACATTTCACATTTATGATGTGCAGGGTTGGAATCTCAGTGGTACTGGGTCCCCACCAGTGATGCAATACACAAGTTTTTTCCCCTGGCTTTTGTTTTGTGCAGTGCTTGGAAATGGGTCTTTTGCCCCAACTTGTGTCGAAGAAAGTGCCTTGAGCCATGGCCCTCTTTAGCCAAAGCTGCCTTTGCACCATTAAACTTATTGTGATCATCAGCTTTTACTCTCATTACAATTTTTCATCCCACATTGGAGGTGTGGTCCTTGCATAAGTAAATATGGTACGCTCTAACTGCATTCGACACACAGTAGTGTGCAGTTTCAGATGTGCTTCTACTGATTTGGTTAATGGCACTCATGGAGGTACTGCAGGGGAAATATCGTGTTAACGTGTTGGCCACACTCGTGGCGGCTGTAATCTTGGCTGCAAGCAAGACTGCTGACAATTTCTTACCAGCTGCCATGCTCTGAAAGTTTTTTCCTGTGGCGGCACAAAGAATGTAAGAGGTCTACAGAAAAAAAAAAGGGGGGGGGAATCCTGTATCTATGTCTTCTGTCTGTAAACGTAACTGACACTTGTTTGTTCTTAAGCCTGCATAGGCAGACTTGTACAGTCCTTCCCATGAGGCCAGTTACTGCAAGCAAACAGGTCTTTGAAGTGGCTGTTGGTTTGGTTGCAACAGCTTTCTGATTTTCTTAGGTAACTGGGATTTTTTCGTGAGCATAATTATAGTTCTCACCTGCATGCAGAATTGAAAGGTTGCATTGTTTGCGTTGGAACTTCATTGTTTTTAAGCCTGGCCTACTGAATTTACTCGACCTAGCACAACTGTTGTATGAGATTGTATTCCATTTTCACCATCTCATCCATATAACAGCATGCGAGTTAGTTGCACATGTAATCCTGTGTTTTATGGAACTGTTTATATATATATATGTGGAACTCTACTGAATTATGATATTTGCCTTTGATATTCTGGAAAGTTGTTTTCCATAAAATGACCAAGGCTGTCACCCCTGTGAGTTCTATGCATTGATGTAAGGACTTGTACAGGGGTCCAAGGCCTCATCAGGTTTTTAGCTTTTGCTTCCTCTTCTACCCTGTCTAAGGAGCAAATAAAGAAAACAAAAATGGCAGTATGCTGTGTGCATAGGGCAACGTCGGTCATGATGCCAGTAATGCAAGTGCTTTGGAGGGATTTCAAAGGCTATCCTATTTTGTTGGGAAGAATGACATTTCTTGCAGCTTAAATTTTTTCAGCTGCATGGAGAATTTATTCTGTGGATATTCTTCTGAAATCCTGAATTCTCCTTAAGGCTGACCTATTGAATTAAACTTTTCATAAACATCCACGGCTGTTGACGAATGTGTCCTCCACATTGATCTTTATTTCCATAGCTCCAGGTGAGCTGTTCAATGTTGGTTTGCTTGAAAGTATTCTTCTTTTATAACACAGGTTCAGTCGTCACACCGAGTGACCATGGTGCGCCTCCTGTGCAAGATTCAACTGGTCAAAGGCGCCTTGTGAGCCACTGCATGAAATCTGCTCCTGGCAGGGGTAACCACCGGGGTAAACCTGCACAAAAGAAGCTGTACAAATGCACCCACTGCAGCAAGAAATTCAAAAACAGACAGGTTCTCAATGTGCATCTCCGTCTCCATACTGGTGACCGCCCATACCATTGTGATGACTGTGGGAACAGCTTCGCAGATAGGTCCAATCTTAAGGCACACCAGCGCACTCACACTGGTGAACGTCCTTACCATTGTGACCATTGTGGTAGCAGCTTTGCACAAAAGTTCACCCTAGAGCAACACCAGCGCACACACACAGGCGAGCGTCCTTACTGTTGTGACTATTGTGATAGCAGCTTTACACAGAGAAGCAGCTTGGTGGTGCACATGCGTACCCACACGGGTGAAAAGCCGTATCAGTGCCAGCTGTGCCCCATGGCGTTTGTAGTGCGTGCATATCTTAAGAGGCATGTTAGATCCCATAACGGCGAAAAGCCCTACCAATGTGACTTGTGCCAAAAGACATTCACCCAGAGCTGTAGTTTGAAACGGCACAGAAAGGTGATTCACAAAGTATAGCAGTGGTTTGTGATGGCATTAGTGAATGCGTTTTGCTAGGTATCATTTTGTGTGCAAGCTAACGAGATTCTAGCTGAATGCCCGATGAAAGATGGTAGCTAACCTTCATCATTATATACATTTGTAAGTTTTGTTCACTTTTACGGAGTTTTCAGAAAAAAACATTTGTTGTTCCCTTAGACTACACACACACACTTGCTCTAAGTCTTTCCTGAACACGGACAGTGGGCCTGCTATGCTTGTAACTCGCATGAATGAAAATAAAATTGCGGTCATACGGGGATGTCATCACTTGATTTGATTCATTTCCATTTAAAGAAAATGGTGGAAACTGAGCCAAAAGCTGCATAAAGCAGCTGCATAAAGGCCCAGTACAATGGCAGCAGCAGAGGAAACACATGCACAGTTTCTTATCACACTGTTAACGGATAAAAATGAGTCAGCTTAATAAGTTAAACAACCTGATAAATTTAACGAGTGCTTGATAAATTAAACAACAATTGGTCGCACACACATTGGAGGATATTGGTATATGATTTTGTGGTTCCACAAACAGGTATAACAAAGAACGCATACACACAGAAACCTTTCACAGAAATTGCTCAGAAGGGAAAAAAAAATAATTCAATGAAATTCTGTATGTTGAGTGCAAGAGTTCACAAGTTTCTTAAAGTCGGTCAGTGAGAGATTACATACGTTTACACCTTGTGCGAGGTACGAATTCAGTAGCCTCGGAAGTGTATTACACAGCATGTTATGTCCGTACTTAGTTCGAGAAAGAAGAACATTATAGTTTTCTGCAGAATGAGTGATGTACGCTGGATCGTTTTCATGCAGATTTGCAATTTCTCTTAGAGTTGTGTTGTTTCGTATGCGAGGTATACTTGTGTTTTGTTATATTGTTTAAACAAGTGATTTCAGTGCTCCTTCTGGGAAACGTTAGCTGTGATTCGCATAATTTTTTTCTGCATTAGGAAGAGTTCATTTAGGTTTTCATCAGTGGTGGTTGCCCATAGCAAATGACAGTAACGAACATGTGATAGGAACAAAGAATTATATACTAATAAATTGACTGGTGTGCGTAAGTTATATCTATTACGATTTAACAGGCCAGTGATATTGCTAAGCTTCTGCAGCAGAAAACTGGCATGTTCATCCCACTGTAGTGTGCTTTGAAAAACAACTCCGAGCACTTTTATTTTGTTAACAATCTCTATTTTCATTGAATTTAATATCGAACTGTTGTTAGTGGGAATATATGTACCCTTTGTATGAAAAATGGCTGCTTTAGTTTTTGTCCAATTTACATGTAGGGCATTTTCGTTTGACCAGACGCCAAGTTTGTGAAGTACTTCATTTGAAGCACTGATTAAGTTAGAGTTAGAGTGGAAAGAAATAAATATACTAGTGTCGTCAGCGTATGTTACAAGCTTAGCATTCGGATTTATAGATGCAATATCATTAGTGTACAGAATGAAAAGCAGGGGCCCAAGTATACTGCCTTGAGGGATGCCGGGCACAATATCTTTCTGTTGTGAGGTTGCATTATTTAAAAGCACGAACTGGCACCTTTTGTCTAAGTAGGACTTAATTAATTGCAAAGGTACGCCTCTAATGCCACAGGTTCAAATTTCTTGACTAGAGTCCGGTGATTAACATGGTCTAAGGCCTGTCTGAAATCCACAAATATACCTACAGTAAGTAATTTCTCTTCGAAACTTCACAGGATATATTCTTTTTGGTCTAAAATGGGCGAGTTCTGTGGATTTCAGTTTTTGAAAGCCGTACTGTGATTTATTGTCTATTAGGTTATGTTTGTTGCAGAAAGAAGATAACCTATTAAACATTATTTTCTCCAATCCTTTTGAAAAAAAATGGCTGTGGCTTAGCTAAGGTTAAGCCTGGATATCTCGAAGCGAAAAGCTCTCGCTGCTTTTCGGCCGACTCCCAAGCTACCACTTCTGGATCGGTGTTTCTGCGCCGTCCAACTGTTGCTTCTTCTTCTCCTTCCATGGCGAGTGTCTGCGCCTGTTCTATGGGCAGGCGCGCTTTATATACCCCTGCTTTCAAATGTGCACTGCGCACGGCTGCGGCGAAAGGTCAAACAGCTGCTCGTTTAGCTCTGGTGCTTCCATTCTTTCTTCGAAACCGCTCGATGTCTCCCGAAGTACAGTCTTCGCTCACCTGGCCACTCTCAGTTGACGCAGCCAAACGCCGCATTTCATCGTCCTTTTGCCGCCGTTTAGCAAGGCGTGCCTCTCGTGCTTCTGGAGTTTCAGCTGCTTGTCTTGCCTTGCCCTTTTCATATGCTCGCTGCTTTTGAGCCAACTTCCTCGTTACCACTTCTGTGTCTTCTTTTTCTCCTTCCATGGCGAATGTCTGGGCCGCTTCTACGGCCGCCGCCGCCGCTCACGCGTTTTCGCAACGCCTTGCGAAAGAACCTTGTCCTCTTGGGACGGCGGGGGCGAGCGCGCGCGGCAGTGGCGAGGGGTAAACCGGTGGCGAGGAGGAGAAGTGGCGACGTAGCGCGCGCCGCGGCGGCGCCCAGGGGTGGCTCACGCGAAGCGCGGTGTTGACGAGCCTAGTGAAGCTTTTCGCTTCAAAAACAGGCAGAACAGATATAGGGCGGTAATTTTTCATATCCAACTTGTTGCCTTTCTTGTAGAGTGCCATCACTCTAGCAACCTTCATTTGTGAAAGATCTGACATTTAACATAGATTATAAATGTGAACTAGTACTGGGGCAATTTCATGGGTTACATATTTGACAGGTCGTATGTGTATACCAGCGAAGTCACAGCTTCTTGAATTCTTAAAATTTAAAAATATTGTCTGAACTTCTGAAGTTGTAGTTGGGTGGAAAAATATAGTATCTTTGTTTCATACTAAAGGAAAACTGTATGGCAAAGAAGTCAGGGGACTGCTAACTCGGTCAACAAAATACTCATTAAAGGCATCCGCTAGGCCCTCTCCTGTTATCACATGTCCATCACATACAATCTTCTCCACCTTAACAAAGTTTTCCTGTTTTTGCAGAAGACTATTCAAGTTTTTCCGTATCTTTTCTGGCTGTCCAGCACATGCAGCAAATAGCTTTATGTAATAGTCTTCGTTATCTTTTTTTAACTCCTTATTTAATCTGTTCCGAGATGTCTTAAAGAGTTGTAAGCCAGAACGTTGGCGAGTTTTAACGAATGTGGCATAAAGTTTGTCCCGTTTCTTTATTTTCTTTCAAGAGCCGTTTTGTAATCCAAGATTTTTTTGCATGCTTGCACCGTAGACTACTTTTATTGATGAACTGCTTGTGATACGCATAAAGAAAGATACTTATAAACATATTGTAAGCATCCTCCGAGTCATTTAGGCTAAAAATGCTATTCCAGTTTAATCGACTGATCTCAGTGCGGAAAGCCTCAAGAGATTCTTCCGTAATGGCTTGAAAAGTTGTGGAGGGACTTGAAGACGTAGTGTTCATGGGAGCCTTAATGCTAAGACATATAGGCGTATGGTCACTGATCGGACAGCGCAGTACAGCGTACGTGAAGTGTCGTAATTTTTAACGAAGAGATCTATAATGGTTTCGGTCATGGCGGTAATTCTGGTGTAGGTTTTGATTCTTCTTGTTGGAGAGAGACTTTAAAAACATTGTTCCCAATATTAGAGGGAGATTTAGCTTACCGGAGGCGTAATAGCATAGACGTACATGGTTTACCAGAAATTGGCTACGCACACGCTTTTTTTATGTTGCACATATTGTGCTGTCCTCCCATGCCAGCTTGCACTTGCATTGAGTGAAACCCAAGTGCAGTTACGCTGCATGTGCTGCGTGCTCCTTTCCAGCTACTTCTCTGTGGGCAGCTCCATGAGGCATATACGTGCTCGGGTGCCAGTCTGATTCATTTCATCAAAAGAATATAAAATGTGTGCTCATGCTACCATCTTTTATTTCCTGAGGAGTAGTGTCCTGCCTGTCTGTGATGTCGACAACTCAGGTCGAATTTCGATGGGAGCTAAATTCTAGAAGCCCGCGTACTGTGTGGTGTCAGTGCACGTTAAAGAACCACGGGTGCTCGAAATTTCCCGAGCTCTTCACTATACGGTGTCCTTCATAGCCTGAGTCGCTTTGGGACGTTAAACCCCCATAAACCGTCAAACTATTCATTCAGGTTCAAGTAAATCGCCTATACAGGGTGTTCCACCTAAGACTTATTACATTTTCTAAAAATAGGCTTTTTGTGTCAACGCTTTTTTCGGCGTTGCATTGTCAAGAGCGAAAGACGCCGATGCGCGGGCAGTAAAAACGTTGGGCAGTGCTGCGGCACGGAGCGCTCGCGCTAGGCCCGCTTCTAAGGCTGACAAGGGACGATTTCGCTCGGGGTTGGTACCCATCGGATAAGAGCTTGCGCACTAATAGCACTGATAAACCGCCGTACGTGCATGTTAAGCCGGATATAAAATTCAATGCCTGCAAGGATTGCGACCCGCCGAGTGCGACATCGAAACCAAAAGCGAACGTCCAGTTTTCGTTTCGCTTGCGTTAGAAGGTTACAACTTTCATACTGACACCCAATTTCCAATCAACTATACCTTGTGCGCGAATAAAACTTTGCAGTGTCATAAAGTATAGTTGCTTTATGTTCTCTACATGGTCCTCATAATGTTTATTCGTAATTAAAATGTGCCCATGCCAACCATGCAGGTAAGATGTACGATGGGGTAAGCTGCATCGCGGGTGGCATCAACAATTGCACAAACATGTGCACAAATTTCGTGTGTTGCCGGTCCTGCGAGCAAGACCTACTTACTGCCTGCGAGTACCTTTTTAACATATTCGTTTTTGTGTGTTGTTCGGGGTTGCTTGTTAACGCCTTACGTAACATGAAAGCCGCAGTATCAGACAAATTTGCGCCAGTGAAACGTGCCGGAGTTATTCCTTTAAACCTGCTATTTCAACACTTGCATCTGCGGGTAAGTAAACGCAACAGGCTGCACTAACGTTAACCTGTTTAAATTCATTACGTGTGTGTATTCTGCCGTGACCGTGTCACTCACTCGGTCGCCAGTGAGCTTTACTCGCTTACTTTCTCTTGTAGCGGGATTTAGCAAAGACAGTACGTTCGTGGAGATCGATATATGCGTTCTTCTTTCGCCATAATCACGAGGAAAATGCTGCGGTTAGTTCTTTCAGTGGTATGTATGAATAGCGCTCACGGTGCACTGGGGTGACTTGTGCAAGCCTGCAGACCATATCCCAATATCAGTACCTGTAGCCGGCAGTTTACGCCGAAAACTGGTACAAACAACTACTAGTTACTGCATCTCACTAGGCTTTTATTTTGTATATACAGGTCGACACCCCCGGCATGCTGTCATGACATGCTGTCATGGCATGCAAGTATTAAATCTTTTTTCCAGGTCCTAATAGCCGCCACCTAGGAATGAAAAGTGCATGCTACCCTAGCATTGCACTAAATGGTCTGCTTTAAAATACAGGACTGCCTGCATTATTGAACAATGCTGGTGTCTTTTGTCGTCTTTTTTTTTTTTTGGCCTGTTTTCTATGTTCTCTATTTTGCAGGCATTGGAGGAGCACCAGTAGCCAGGGGAAGAAGATTCCAGCGGAACTGCTGCCAACTTATTTTAACCTATAGCTTGATGCTCCTGTCCTGTAAAACAATGTATTGAGCGATGTGTCTTATGTACCACGCACCAAAAGATCTCCCATTAGATTAATAGATAACTGTTGGCGTCCCCTTTGTTTCAGGCCTGTGGCGAGTGCCACCTCGCCTAGTAAGTTGAATTGGTTCATTGTTTTATTTTTCTACAGTCCCTTCCTTATTTGTAAGCTTTGAATCCTTTTATGTTTATTTTTTGACATTTAAGGCTATTTTTTGTATTCTACACTGTATTCCTTCGATTTGTGTGACGTGTTGTGCAAATTTTTTCATTCTGCTTTTTCTCAGAGTCTGATGGCTCATTAGCCATTGTGCGCTTTTATTGTAAGAGTTCCTTGCTAGTTACGCTTTAGCTCCTCCAAGTTCATAAGTTGTCCTGCCTTCCTTATTTGTCATTGCGCCCATTCAAATTCTAACCATCATTATATTTATTTCATACCTGCTTTTTTGTATGATATCTGGCATAATATTTGTGCTTAGAAGTTTCAAGTGAAAAGACTGCATAAAAGTAAGGCAGGAATTATCTTTCCAGTGAAGCTAGATATTTCAGTTTAAATTGCAACTGAAGCAATGTTTTTCTTGTTGAGCAAATCTTATGGTTTGTCATGCACATTTCTTACTTGCCAGATTTTAAAATACTCTATTAGTCACCATAGGGGCACTGTGGTTATGGCGCTCAGCTGCTGACGTGAAAAACACGGGGTCAGTATCGGCCGCGGCAGTCGCATTTTGATGGAGGCAAAATGCCAGAGGCCTTTGTACTGTGCAATGTCAGTGCATGTTAAAGAACTGCAGGTGTTTGAAACTTCTGGAGCCCTCTACTACGGCTTCCCTCGTAGCCTTAGTTGTTATTGGTTGATAAACCCCATAAACAAACAAACAATCTTTAAGTTTAATGCAGTTAAATTCTATCCTTGCTCTTTTTATGCCCAAATTTTTCAGACATAGGTAGTTTTGACCGCTTTGAGATCGAGATTTGTTGCATAACAACCTTCTTCAAGGTTTTTCTGAGGCTGTTGTAAGGCCATTTGCTTTGTTTATGCAATCACTTGCGGCCATAGTCAACTGTTCAGCCTAAAAGTATCGTACTCGATGCAGTAGGCATGGGGATGTCCTCTGCTGATAACTTCATTATTATCAGTGTTGTCGACACTATGTGACAGATTAGGGGTTGGACACTTATGCTGTCGTTGCTTTGAGCTGTGATGGCTTTCCAAAAGATAAAATGTGCGCAGTTTCAGCGCCATAGTGTTCATTGTCCGGTGTTGCAGAAAAGTCGGCGTCATTGGCCATGAGCGAAATATCCACAGAAAACCTGTAGGAAAGCAACCTAGGTGGGCCACGTAGGTCGCTTGTCCTTGTGACTTCATTACAATCTGCCAGCCGTTGCAATTGAGACTTATATTAATGGTCGGTCGCGAGGTTCCTCGGGAAGAGCAACCTGGGTGGCTCTGCCAGGAGTGGTATGAGGACTCCCTGGGACCTATGAATGTTATGCAGAGAACAACCAATTCCACATATATTTGCATTAATCCATTAACTCTGTTGTGTCATACCCTTAAAGTGGAGCTCTTTCGGCAATCTTAAACTTTTTATTCCAGCATGTACGGTCATTCATGGGAGCGCTGCTGAACATGACGAGTGGAGGTAGCGGCACTGCTCTGCATTAAATGGTTTAACCTATTACGACTCAAGTTTTCGAGAACAATCTGGAACACAACAGCTGTCTAAGGATGTCGTTATGATGCCAGTGATTGTACGCTGACCGATTCTAGGGTCTGTAACATTCAGGTTAGCTCCATTGTCCATTAGTTTCCTTCACTTATCACTTCCTTGAGAGCAATGACGTTGGGATAAAATAGCACCGGGAAAGCAATAAAACTGTTTATTTGTAAACAGAGATAACTACAGCGTGGTGTTGGGTCTGCAATTGGACATTGATTCTACATTCACTAGCACACAGCCAGACGGTATGTGATCAGGTAGGAGGGAAGTGGCATTTAATTTAAAAAATTTTTCTTTCAGCATTGCCTTGGCCACCTTATGTCGCATACCAGGGTTACCACCTTTAAGAAGTATCGTGGACAAACGATATATGCTGTGATCTAACAGATTTCGCTCACAACGTGGGAATTCCCTGGGTGCTCACATATGCAAGGACCAAAAGACAATGTAGTCAGCAGTGCTGTGAATACACGCACCTCATGAAAACTGAGTACTAGGGGAGGCAGAATTAAGAAACATGTGCTACATGAAAAACTTGAGGAGGATAGAAACAAATGCGTCCCCACCTACCTTATACCATTAGTGAGGGGTACGAGCTCACGGCAAATGTTCCCGCAAGCTCTAGCGACGTGCGTGCAATGAATTCCCGAGGCTCAAGAGAGAGAGATGTCTCCCCGACACCTGCGACTGTTGGCGCTGGGGTCGCTGCAATGCACTAATGCAGTAAACCGCTGCAATGCAGTAAACCGAAGGGGGCGAAGCGGCCCAAGTCCCCACAGTGGAGAGAATGCGCTGTATAGTTTAGTGTTTGATCTCTGCACTTCCTTCTACGATTGACTGTATTGTATCGAGTGACACTCCGAATTTGCCTTGGAGATCGCATCTACAAGGATAGCCTTGCTCTGAAATGCATGGTGCCATATGTGCTGATAAAATAGGCAACTGCAGATATGTGGCTGATCTGCAGTTTAGGGTGCGCTCTCCTGGCTCGTGGCATTCGCTCGAAGCAGTGCATGCGAGTTTTACCTTAGCCAGGAACCCGCATCTAAAATCACATCAGCGCACCCCAGTTGCATCACACCATCAGTCTCCTATGTACGGGAGTCGTCTATCTGCTACCATGGTTTCATGGCAAGATGAAATCTATTCCTGCATTTTAAAGGCGGCTTCTGAGACACTAACTTTCCCTTGTGCTTATTCTGCTTTTCTGAGTGTCATTTTGCAGGAAAATCAAGCGTATAAGCTGGAGAAGGAATGCCAATTGCTGGTTAAACAACCTGTATGGACAACTGCTGCCAAAGTATGCAGAACCTCAGGCTCGTATCCTTTCAAACTGTGTGTCTGGTGCTCTGAATTTCTATGTGCCAAGTTAGGGTCACCAGAATCATTCTCGTTGATTTGTGACAAGAACACAATGTGTCTCAATCTGGCAGCACCTCTACATGGACTGGAGAGCATTTTGGAGCTTAGGCTTACGACCTTCTGTGGCATATCTGTTCTGGTCATTGCTTTCTTTTTTTTGGCTGTGTTGAGCTGCATGGAATGAGAGTTTTTTGCAGCAAAGTTTATCTCGCCAGTATTTACAAACAACATGTGTTTCAACATGTGTTTCAAATATTTGTACTCACAGTTAACAGTGTGTTGAGGTATTAGCGGGGTCGCAGCGGAGCACCAGACAGAGACGACCAGCGTGGCAGGCTTCTAGTTCCGGACTGCGTGTGCCGGGCATGCGCTCCGAGCACGCGCTGTCGTTCTTTATTTTCTTCTAGCGCGGGAACGCCGATCTCAGCGCCGGCGCTTTATAGCGTCTGAGCTGCTGAGGCGGGCCGGGTTCTGATGAAGGCTGCATGGGCGCGAGCGAGGCCGGTGCAGGGCCAGAGGCTGGCGGCGGCGAAAACGGGTCCGCTGCGTCGTAGAGCGGCGGCGGAACGTAGTAGGCGCCGAAGTACGCCAAGACGGCCGCACGCAGCTCATCGTATGGCCGGCCGCCGAAAGCAGAGTAGGTGAGCCGACGCAGGAGGTCGGCCGGGAGGATGTCACAAAGGACTTCGTGTTTGAACGGCTGGATGGTGATGCCGTTCAGGTACATCGCAGCCTCCAGTTGGGCGAACCACCCGCCGACGCCTGCAGGCCAGAACGCCGGGAGCGGCGGGTCGAAACTTGGGTGCTGCCAGTACGCCATGCTGGAACGCCGCTGAGATAGAAGGCACGGTTCGCCAGGTCACCACTGTTGAGGTATTAGCGGGGTCGCAGCGGAGCACCAGACAGAGACAACCAGCGTGGCAGGCTTCTAGTTCCGGACTGCGTGTGCCGGGCATGCGCTTCGAGCACGCGCTGTCGTTCTTTATTTTCTTCTAGCGCGGGAACGCCGATCTCAGCGCCGGCGCTTTATAGCGTCGCCGGGCGCTACAAGTGCAATGCCAGTTGCGCTTCTTTTTTCCTGTCAATTGAATTTAGGATCTGTTCGTTACTTCAAGCAAGGTTCCTGGACCCTTCCTGTAGTGTAGTTCAGCGTGGAAGAAGACCAGGAATCGTGCTTGTTGATGATGATAGAAGAGATGATGATATTTACAGCATACTCATAGAGAGAGTAAAATTGGAGAAGCCGGAATGAGTTTACAAAGAGAACAAACTTTGCGCTACTTTACTGATCGACCTAGTAGGTTAGAGCCTAAGTAGCACTGCATTACATGCCAAGCATGGAGCCCCAGCTCAGGCTGGACTCCATTCATTCAGCTCGATTTTTAAACCCTTATTTAACAAAGAAATAGGGGAGGTCATTTTCACTTGCCCGCCCCAAGCATCAATTCTCCAATCAACATATTATGCGAAGTGGGACCTAACCCGTGGGTTGGGCTCAGCCTCGAACCCAGGGAAACGCTGAGAGCTCAAAACAAATCAAAAACAAATACGACACCACTCTCTCTATGGTTAGGGCATCCACACCCTCTCCCGTCGGGGCTCTTCTTCCGACCTGTCTCATGCACGCTGCCGCCGCCCCCCTCTCCGTGCACTACCGTTGCGAGTCAGGTTCTTGACACTGATGCGTGCCCACCCGTCATCAGTGCATGTCGTTCGTGAGCAACGAGAGAGAGAGGAAAAGGGCCACGAAGCCAGTACAGCTCAGACGGTGGGACGCTCAGCGGATAATAATGTGGAACGGACTTTGTTCCCATGCATCACAAGAAAAAAACGTGGTAATTGCCTTAACCGGCGCTCCTAACCACCTTCCGTCAAAGACGCCTCGGTTAGGCCCCTTGGCAGTACGGGCAGCTGTGGGACATCGGGTGCCTTTCCGACGATAGCCTACAGCTTAAGGGGGCCCCGTGAAGATTGCGGCGGTGCGTCAAAAGAACATGTCCAACTCCCTATCTGCACTGTGCTTTGGGGGGCTTTCATTTACAACGGATAGCCACTTCCGTGAGTGCAGTGTTCCTGAAAAGGGCCGCAGCTGGAAATGAGCAGCGGTCTTGCACTATCCATAGCCTTTCACATTTTGTGATTAGGGTTGAAAGACTGCACAAAGTGCCCTGTGGTGTGGGTTTTGTGCATTGTCGCTACTGCTTTGTGCATTGCCATTTAAACAAGAGCGCACAAGCACCAGTGCTTGTGGCATTTGTGTTCATTCTAAAGTGACCTTTGCTCCCCACTATATTTCAGGTCATTACTGATAAGCCAATGCGTACAAGGTTCCAGAGGAAGAAACCTGCAATACCACGCCTGCCACCCTTTCATGACTCCATTGCATCATGCTTATAACCTGGAAAATTGCATGTTCGGTGACCTCAGTGCATTGTGTCTGTTCACAAAGTGGGTTGGAAATGGCTTTGATGTGATTGCTTGAATTGCAGGGATCTTAATAATGACGAGAATGGGCATAACCCTCAGAACAAAAATTTTTAGTTAACTCGTTCCGTAAACATTATAGTTCTTTCCCCAGAAATGACAACAGGCTTGCTTAAAGGAGAAGGAAGGAGGGAATAACGGGTGGCTGCATAGTGGTCTCTCCAGTTGTTGTTGATGTTGAGGAGGCACTGGGTTCTTTCTGTTGGTTTTGACACAATAGTCATTGAGCAGAAACCATTGGTTTGCACTGGTTGACTAGTTTAAATTAAGCTCTCGGTAAGATTCCCATTTTTGTCATGGTACCAATGGAACACCTGACCTCGCACAGCAGTCGAACGCAGCCTATGACCTATGTACTCTTGCGGTGTGCACTCTGTTGTAGAGGTATTAGGATCACGATGTTTGGTGACTTCAAACCAAGCACCAAGAGAGGATTATGCCTGTCGTGCAAGGGCCATTGGTCTTGCAGCTATCTCAGACAAGCCAGGCACTCCACGTAAAAATGGGTGGAAAATGGATGGGAGGATACGGAATGGTTGTCCAGCATTACACAAGACAATGAATGAAATTGACATATGTTTCAGGGCATTTATAACATTCAGGGGATTTTTGCATATTTCCGGAAAACAGTCTGTGCTGGTGTGTGTAGAACTTGGCATGTCAATTAGCTTTGTGACTTGGAGAATCGAAAAAAAAAAATAAGCAGCTGGGGCTCATCTTAAATAAAGGAGAGGCATTGGTTCCAAACCATTTTGCTCGGTTCAGAATACAAAGAGAAAATTTTTATCATTCAGAGATCAAAGCAAGATGTCTGGAACTGAAGTGACTGTCATTGCGAAAGATGATGTGCGAGATCACAAGAAAGAAAACAATATGTAATTATGCTATACATTGTGCTGTTGCTCTGATAAGTGTGTGAATTGATTATTTCATTTGTACCACAGTCTTTCGCATTTTTGACTTAAAGCAGAAACATCGCGGGTGAATATTGCATGCGTTGAAATAATTTGCCTTCTGGTGCATGTGTGTTTGACGCATCAATCTTGATGTTGATTCTTATGCTGTATAGCCGCAGATATTTTCAAGTGCTTGCTTACGTCACTCAGTGTGATTCCACCACATTGCACTCTTGCTTTGTCTGCTAGTTGGGGCTTTATGAACTCTTGGGGCTCTGTGGAACCCCTGCTGTCAGTATTATATGACAAATTCTTCATGGTATCATATTTGCCGGCGTTCACTTTTATGGGCATATCTGTGGCTTTGCTGAAGAGTACGCTATGATTCTTTGTGGTTTGTCACACGTGACTGACCTCACTTTGTCGTGTGCGAAGCATTCCTGACTCTGTCCAAGCTATGTTTGTTGCTGTGTGCATTTCGCCTGCATTCTGACATCTTCCATTCCGTTTTGAGGCTCTTTGAAGAGCAGGCGACATTTGGCTGTATGGGGTGTACCGTCACATTGTTTTATTTGAGTTTTCTACTACTGAATGCTGTTCTGCACATTTGTAATCATTGTGCATGGACTTCAGTTCATGATCATTGTATGCACCTTGAATTATCTTTGAGGAAGAAATTATTCATTTATGCGAAGCCATTCGAGAAAATTTGCTCGCCCAGTGTTTCTGTACAGCTTTGTGCTCTAAGGATGCTTTACCCTGTTGTCCATGGCAATACAAGATTTACTAGACTTTCTCGTCCAAGAACCACACTGTTTTTTTCTTTTGTTTTATTTATTTAATGGAGTGAGGTCCTGACGCGTGTCAAGTCTTCAAGCCTCACAAAATGCCTGTAAAACTGATTTAGTGTTGCTGTGATTTTGCTCAGAATTATGCGATAGGTGATGACAAGTTATACTTTTATTCTTTATTTCTCGCTGCATTCACTTTCCCCGCATCAGTGGCATAGTCATTGGAGCATGCACCATGCATGTAGGATGTTCAGGGTTGGAATCTCAGTACTAGCACTGGGTACCCACCAGAGATGCAATACGCAAGTTTTCCCCCGGCTTTTGCTGGGTGCAGTGCTTGGAAATGGGTCTTTAACCTCAACCTGTGTCGAAGAAAGTGCCTTGAGACATGGCCTCTTTAGCCAGAGCTGCCCTTTCACCATCTCACTTATTGTGATCAGCTTTCACTTTCGTTACTGTCCGATGAGATCACCTCGTCAGTATACATCTAGTGACGTTTTTTTTCCGTGCTATCCATGGTGTTGGAAAAGAATGTCACCTTAAACCTCTTTCAGTGTAGCGCATTGCAAAGCTCAGTAATGACAGTTTCTTCTTTCCCCCCCCAATTTTTCATCCCATATTGGAGATGTTGGCCTTGCACGAGTAAATTTGGTATCTCTAACTGCACTGGACACACAGTTGTGTGCACTTTCAGATGCGCTTCTACTGATTTGGTTAATGGCACTCTTGGAGCTGCTGCTGGGGACACACTGTGTTGGACATGTTGGCCACACTCGTGGGCAGCTGTAATCTTGGCTGCAAGCAAGACTGCTATCAATTTTTTACCAGTTGTCACGCTCTGAAAGGTTTTTTTCCCGTGTGTGGTACAAAGGGTGTAAGAGGTCTACAAAAAAAAAAGGAATCCTGTACCGGTGTGTTTTGTCTCTAAGCATAACTGACACTCTTTATTTCTTAAGCCTGTGTAGGCAGACTTGTGCAGTCCTTCTTATGAAGCCAGTTCGCTGCAAGTGAACAGGTCTTTGAAGTGGCTGTTAGTTTGCTTGCTACAGCTTTCTGATTTTTTTAGGTAACTGTGATTCTTTCATGAGCATAATCATACTTCTCACCTCCATGCAGATTTGGAAGTTTGGAATGTTTGCGTTGGAACTAGATTGTTTTTAAGCTTGGCCTACTGAATTTACACAGCCTAGCGCAACTGTTGTATGAGATTGCATTCCATTTTCACCTTCTGATCCACATAACACCATGTGAGTTGTTGCACATGTAATCCTGTGTCTTATGGATGTAACCTGTCTTTCACTTGCAGGCTTGACCACCAGAGGCCGCAAACACTGTGGATTTTCTGGACAAAACTCATCAGGTTAGAATCTGCAGTTTTTCTTCGTAAATGCACTCCTGAAGGTTGTCTTTCAAGGAGCAGTATGAAGGATACAGAAGCTTCTGTTCATAGAACTGTGGTGAATTATGATGATATTTGCCCTTAATATTCTTGAAAGCTGTTTTTCATAATATGTGAACTATTGACCAAACTGCCACCCCTGTGAATTCTGTGCATTGATGCAAGGACTTGTGCAGGGGTCCAAGGCCTCATCAGGTTTTAAGCCTTTAGCTCTTGCTTCCTCTTGTACGCCGTCTAAGGAAACAGTACACTCCAGAATGCGTGTGGTGCGGAGAGATAGCCACCCTCTACCACTTCACATGGGGCTGTCGGGCGAGCCCGATAGAGCCCAAAGTTACAAACCCGTCAATCGAGCACTGGGATGAGCTTCTGTCCAGCTCCGACCCGCAAGAACAGCTTGCGCTAGTTGAGCGGGCCGAGGAGGCAGCAAGAACCAATGGGATCCTGTACCTAGGAACACCACCTGCTGCTCAAGACCCCAACCCCTAAACCCTGTCCCATTTTGCGGAATAGTTTTATACTACTACTACCACTAAGGAACCAATAAAGAAAACAAAAATGGCAGTATGCTGTGTGCTAAACAGCCTTAGCTAAACATAGCTAACTGCGATTTGTTTAGTTATTAGGCCCACTTAGGAGGGCTGAGGACAGTGTTCGTCATGATGCCAGTAATGCAAGTGCTTTGGATTGATTTCAAAGGCTACCCTGTTTTGTTGGCAATGATAACATTTCTTGCAGCTGAAATGTTTTCAACTGCTTGCAGAATTTATTCTAGGGATATCATTCCTCAGGCAATGAATTCTCCTTAATGAATAAAACTTTTCATAAACATCCACAGCTCTTGTCGAATATGTCCTGCACATTGATCTTTATTTCCCTAGCTCCAGGTGAGCTGTGCAATGTTGGTTCCTGCATTTGATTGAAAGTATTCTGCCTTTATAACACAGGTTCCGTCATCACAAACAGCGACCATGGTGCACCTCCTGTGCAAATTTCAAGTGGTCAAAGGCGCCTAGTGAGCCACTGCATGGAATCTACTCCTTCTGGCATGGGTAACCACCGGGGAAAACACACAGGAAATAAGCTGCACAAATGCACCCACTGCAGCAAGGGATTCAAAACAAGATCTCAGCTAGTGGTGCATCTCAGAGTTCATACTGGTGACCGCCCATACCACTGTGATGACTGTGGTAGGAGCTTTGCACACCAGAGCACCTTAGTGAAACACCAGCGGACTCACACAGGCGAGCGTCCTTACCTTTGTGACTTTTGTGATAGTAGCTTTGCACTCCAGGAGACCTTAGTGAAACACCAGCGCACTCACACAGGCGAGCGTCCTTACCGTTGCGACTATTGTGATAGCAGCTTTGCACAGAGGAGCAACCTGGTGGCACACATCCGTACCCACACGGGTGAAAAGCCATATCAGTGCCAGCTGTGCCCCATGTCCTTTGTTTTACGTGCACATCTTGCAAGGCATGTTAGATCCCATAAGGGCGAAAAGCCCTTCCAGTGTGACTTGTGCCAAAAGACATTCACTCGGGTGCAAAATTTAAAACTCCACAAAAAGGTGATTCACAAAGAATAACAGTGGTTTGTGATGCCCATAGTCAATATGTTTTCCTAACTACCTTTTTATATGCAAGGTAACGAGATTCTAACTGAACGCCCTTTGAAAGGTGTTGGTAGCCAACGTTCATCATTAATTACATTTTAAGTTCTGTTCACTTTCACGGAGTTTTCAGAAAAAAACATTTGTTGTTCCCTTAGTCTATACACACACTCGCTCTAAGAATTTCCTGCACACAGAGAGTAAGCCTGCTATGTTCGTAAACTCGCATGAATAGAAATAAAATCAGTCACGTGGATGGCATTACTTCTTGTTGGAGAGAGACTTTCAAAAACTTTGTACCCAATATTAGAGAGAGATTTAGCATACCGGAGACCTATTAGCATAGACGTATACCGGTTTACCGCAAATTGACTACGCAAGCGCAGTGGCATGGGGCGTTCAGTTAACCAGTCTACGTCTACGCTGAATCTCTCTATTGCTGGTGCCATTTGTCAGCCTGCCTCAGTGGAAAGATTCAGGGGGGGGGGGGGGGGGTGTTAAACGTGCACAACTGTTCTTTTTACTCATGCGGTCTGAGTGGGTGTATTTTTGTGACGTTCATTATAAATTCACTCATTAATATCATTGAACCTACTTCTGTTTGTATGAAAACACAGGAGAGCGTGCTCTGGTGCTAATCTTTGCGTGTTTATTCCAGCATTTCTCGTGGCAGGAATGAGTGGGGAAAGGCAGGTGTCTGACCTCGTATTGATGTGTCTTATATTAGTCTGCATGCTTTATAGCAGTTTTCTTTTCTTTGGTATGAAAGCCAACAAAGAGAGTTCACAAACATCGACATCACCATTTCTCGGAGCGCTGTATCAGCTGCATATAAATGGCGTAATATTTGTGGAGCATTGTGCCCACACCATTTTTAATCTATTGTGCTTGTCAGAATATCACCTCTGTGTGACCATTGCATTTTGTGCTAGCTTCTTTGTTCTGTTGGTGTTACTTGAAAAAGCCTTATTTTTTTACATAACTTGTTCTTGATAACAAGCTACAAGGGTCACGGCTGCTGAAACAAGAATTACTGTGATTAGTACCTGAGACAAACAATGTAATCTTGTAGTGTATTGTAATGCTTGTAATTTGGGTCATTTTTGTTAAATTGCTTAATGCACTCAAGTATTTAATTCTAGTTTCCATTTCACATTGTTGAATACATTCTGGCTGTTTGTAAGGTGTTCATGATAACTTGTTGCTAGGGTTGTGGCTGCTGAAACAAAATATGCTGTGATTGGTGCGTATGAAAGACAGTTATTTTGTGGTGTACTTTAAAGTTTGTAATTTAGGTCTGTTGTGTGAAACTGCACATGAGGATTTTATTACAGTTGCCATTACAAAATGGTGAATACGTTGCGGCTGTTTGTAAAACTTACTTGACGTTTTGTGCATTAAATTCATAAGCAGTGCAGTTGTTTGTTTAGCCTTTTCTTCAAATAGTGATGTTTCCTTTTTTTTTAGCGTTATGCTTTGAGCGTCCACAGACATCATTGTGCCTTGCTTCCAGAAAATAATTTTCATCATCATTTGCTTCAGCTCTTGGAGCTGGTCCCCACAGCAAGGTTATCCTGTCTAATGGTATTGCATTTTCTGTGGCACGACAATGGGTGGTAGTTTTGTCGGTTGCTTTGGAGAAAACTTTAAACCTCTGTTTTTCTCAGCCACTGTGCATTTACGCTTCATTACATACATCCATTCTGATAAGAAACATTGAGCAACCTTTTCGGTGAATTCAAATTGAATAGCTCCTACTTTTCTTCGTTGCACATTGTGAAGTCCTTTCTATGTCTTGCACTCGCATTCCTTGAAGTTCAAGCACAGTTAACCCATATACATCTCGCATCCTATACATAGATCACTGCTTATACACGTCCTATACATAGACCACTGATAAGCCAATGTGTACAGGGTTCCAGAGGAAGAGACCTTCAATACCACGCCTGCCACCCTTTCATGACTCCATTGCTTCATGTTCATAACCTGGAAATTTGCATGTTCGGTGACCTCAGTGCATTGTCTCCATTCACAAAGTGGGATGGACATGGTTTTGATGTGATTGCTTGAATTACAGTTATCTTAATAATGAAGAAAATGGGCATCACCCTCAGAACAAAAATTTTGTTTAGTGAACTCTTTTCGTAAACAATATAGTTTTTTCCTCAGAAATGACAACAGGCTCGCTGAAAGGAGAAGGAAAGAGGGAATAACGGGTGGCTGCGTAGTGGTCTCTAGCATTTTTTACTCATGCTGAGGAGACACTGGGCTCTTTTTGTTGGTTTTGACACAATAGTCCTTGAGCAGAAAACATTGGTTTGTACTGGTTGACTAGTTTAAATTAAGCTCTCGGTGAGATTCCCATTTCTGTCATGGTACCAATGGAACACCTGACATTGCACAGCAATATAACGCAGTTTCCGAGCTGTTTACTCGTGACAAACACTCAGTAGTAGGCTTATTAGAATCACTATGTTTGGTCACTTCAAACCAAGCACCAAGAAAGGATTATGCCTCTCGTGCAAGGGCCAGTGGGCTTGCAGCTATCTTAGATAAGCCAGGCACTCCACATAATAAAGGGTGGATAGGAAAGGAGAGCATATTGAATGATCGTCCTGCATTCCACAAGACAATGAATGAAATTGTCATATGTTTCAGGGCATTTATAACATTCATGGGATTTTGCATATTTCTGGAAAACAGTCTGTGCTGGTGTGTGTAGAACTTTGCGTGTCAATTAGCTTAGTGACTTGGAGAATCGAAAAAAGAAAGTAAGCAGCTGGGGCTCATCTTAAATAAAGGAGAGGCATTGGTTCTAAACCATTTTGCTCGGTTCAGAATACAAAGAGAAAATTTTTATCATTCAGAGAACAAAGCAAGATTTTTGGAACTGAAGTGATGGTCATTGCGAAAGATGATGTGCGAGATCACACGTGGAGAACAAAATGTAATCACGCTGTACATTGTGTGGTTGCTCTGATAAGTGTGTGAATTGATTATTTCATTTGTACCACAGTCTTTCGCATTTTTGACTTAAAGCAGAAACATCGCGGGTGAATATTGCATGCGTTGAAATAATTTGCCTTCTGGTGCATGTGTGTTTGACGCATCAATCTTGATGTTGATTCTTATGCTGTATACCCGCAGATATTTTCCAGTGCTTGCTTACGTCTTTCAGTGTGATTCCACCACATTGCACTCTTGCTTTGTCTGCTAGTTGGGGCTTTATGAACTCTTGGGGCTCTGCAAAACCCCTGCTGTCAGTATTATATGACAAATTCTTCATGGTATCATATTTGCCGGTGTTCACTCTTTTATGGGCATATCTGTGGCTTTGCTGAAGAGTACGCTATGATTCCTTGTGGTTTGTCACACGTGACTGACCTCACTTTGTCATGTGCGAAGCATTCCTGACTCTGCCCTAGCTATGTTTGTTGCTGTGTGCACTTAGCCTGTATTGTGACATCTTCCATTCCGTTTTGAGGCTCTTTGAAGAGCAGGCGACATTTGGCTGTATGGGGTGTACCGTCACATTGTTTTATTTGAGTTTTCTACTACTGAATGCTGTTCTGCACATTTGTAATCATCGTGCATGGACTTCAATTCATGATAATTGTATGGACCTTGAATTATCTTTGAGGAAGAAATTATTCATTTATGCGAAGCCTTTCGAGAAAATTTGCTCGCCCAGTGATTCTGTACAGCTTTGTGCTGTATGGATGCTTTACCCTGTTGTCCATGGCAATAGAAGATTTACTAGACTTTCTCGTCCAAGAACCACACTGTTTTTTTTCTTTTGTTTTTTGGATTTACTGGAGTGAGGTCCTGACGCGTGTCAAGTCTTCAAGCCTCGCAAAATGCCTGTAAAACTGATCTAGTGTTGCTGTGATTTTGCTCAGAATTATGCAGTGGTTGATGACAAGTTATACTTTTATTCTTTATTTCTCACTGCATTCACTTTCCCTGCATCAGTGGCATAGTCATTGGAATGTGCACCACGCATGTAGGGTGTGCAGTGTTGTAATCTCAGTGCTAGCACTGGATACCCACCAGGGATGCAATACGCAAGTTTTCCCCCTGGCTTTTGCTGGGTGCAGTGCTTGGAAATGGGCCTTTAACCCTGACCTGTGTCGAAGAAATTGCCTTGAGCCATGGCCCTCTTTAGCCGAAGCTGCCCTTGCACCTTCTAACTTATTGTGATCGTCAGATTTCACTTTTGTTACTGTCCGATGAGATCACCTCGTCAGTATACATCTAGAGACGGTTTTTTGCCATGCTAGCCATGGTGTTGGAGAAGAATGTCACCCTTAAACCTCTTTCAGTGTAGCGCATTGCAAAGCTCAGTAATGACAGTTTCTTCGTTTTTTCCCTCCAGTTTTTCATCCCATATTGGAGATGTTGGCCTTGCACGAGTGAATATGGTATGCTCTAACTGCACTTGACACGCAGTAGTGTGCAGTTTCAGATGTGATTCTACTGATTTGGTTAATGGCTCTCTTGGAGGTGCTGCAAGGGAAACGTCATGTTGGACATGTTGGCCACATTCGTGGGCAGCTGTAATCTTGGCTGCAAGCAAGACTGCTATCAATTTTTTACCAGTTGTCATGCTCTGAAAGGTTTTTTTCCCGTGTGTGGTACAGAGGGTGTAAGAGGTCTACAAAAAAAAAAGGAATCCTGTACCGGTGTGTTTTGTCTCTAAGCATAACTGACGCTCGTTATTTCTTAAGCCTGTGTAGGCAGACTTGTACAGTCCTTCTTATGAAGCCAGTTCGCAGCAAGTGAACAGGTCTTTGAAGTGGCTGTTAGTTTGCTTGCTACAGCTTTCTGATTTTTTTAGGTAACTGTGATTCTCTCATGAGCATAATTATAATTCTGATTTGCATGTAGAATTGAAATTTTGGAATGTTTCCTTTGGAACTAGATTGTTTTAAGCCTGGCCTACTGAATTTACACGACCTAGCAGAACTGTTGTATGAGATTGTATTCCATTTTCTCCTTCTGATCCACATAACACCATGTGAGTTGTTGCACATGTAATCCTGTGTCTTATGGATGTAACCTGTCTTTCACGTGCAGGCTTGACCACCAAAGGCCGCAAACACTGTGGATTTTCTGGACAAAACTCATCAGGTTAGAATCTGCAGTTTTTCTCCGTAAATGCACTCCTGAAGGTTGTCTTTCAAAGAGCAGTATGAAAGATACAGAAGCTTCTGTTCATAGAACTGTGGTGAACTATGATGATATTTGCCCTTATATTGTAACGTGGCGGCCAGCCGAAGAATGAGACGTGGTGAACTATGAAAATGAGATGATTTAATGGCCGCTGGCCTAGCGCGAGCGCTCCGTCCCGCGCCGCTGCCAGCTTCGTCTTCGTCACACTACCCGGGGCCTCCGAGCGATCGCCCCGATCGGTGACGAACAGACGCGTGAAATGGCGATGGCCTTGAGTGGAGGGTTGAACAGTATATACAAGATGGTGCAGTGCTGGCCGCCACGATGAGAAATATGAGAGAATGAGTCCCGGTCCACGAAGCATCGGGCCGTAGGGTGCCAGGAGCTGACGGCCGAGGTCTCTGGACGCACCGAACGGCAGGGGCAGGGGGGCGGTGTCTTCACGTTTGGGTCTTGGGTCAGTGGGGTCTTGGGTCGGTGGGGTCTTGGGTCCGTCGGGTCTTGGGTCGTCGTGTCGTGTGGTCCGGGCGGGGGACGGGGCTGGGGTGAGCGTTGAGGTCGGTTCAGGTCGGGCGGGCTGGGGCGCGGCCGTGCAGTGCTGACCAGGTACTCACGGCCGACGTCCACTGCAGGCCCAGGACGCCGAAGCTCCGTGACCAGGAGGGCAATGAAGAGACCCCAGCACCTCACACCAAATGTAACGTGGCGGCCAGCCGAAGAATGAGACGTGGTGAACTATGAAAAAGAGATGATTTAATGGCCGCTGGCCTAGCGCGAGCGCTCCGTCCCGCGCCACTGCCAGCTTCGTCTTCGTCACAATATTCTCGAAAGTTGTTTTCCATAATATGTTAACTATTGACCAAACTGCCACCCCTGTGAGTTCTGTGCATTGATGCAAGGACTTGTGCAGGGGCCCAAGGCCTCATCAGGTTTTTAGCCTTTAGCTCTTGCTTCCTCTTGTACGCCGTCTAAGGAAACAATACACTCCAGAATGCATGTGGTGCGGTGAGATAGCCACCCTCTACCACTTCACATGGGGCTGTCGGGCGAGCCCGATAGAGCCCAACGTTACAAACCCGTCAGTTGAGCAGTGGGAGGAGCTTCTGTCCGACCCGCAAGATCAGCTTGCGCTGGTTGAGCGGGCCGAGGAGGCAGCAAGAACCAATGGGATCCCGTACCTAGGAACACCACCTGCTGCTCGAGACCCCAACCCCTAAACCTCATCCCATTTTACGGAATAGTTTTATACTACTCCTACATAAAAAAAAAAAAGAAAAATGGCAGTATGCTGTGTGCTAAACAGCCTTAGCTGAACATAGCCAGCTGCGATTTGTTTAGTTACTAGGCCCACTTGGGAGGGCTGAGGACAGTGTTCGTCATGATGCCAGTAATGCAAGTGCTTTGGATGGATTTCAAAGGCTACCCTGTTTTGTTGGCAATGATAACATTTCTTGCAGCTGAAATGTTTTCAACTCCATGCTGAATTCAACCTAGGGATATCTTTAGGTCTGAATTCTCCTTAAGGCCGAACTATTGAATAAAACTGTTTATAAACATCCAGTGCTGTTGTCGAATATGTCCTGCACATTGATCTTTATTTCCCTAGCTCCAGGTGAGCTGTGCAATATTGGTTCCTGCATTTGATTGAAAGTATTCTGCCTTTATAACACAGGTTCACTCATCACACAGAGCGACCATGGTGTACCTCCTGTGCAAGATTCAACTGGTCAAAGGCGCCTAGTGAGCCACTGCATGGAATCTACTCCTTCTGGCATGGGTAACCACCGGGGTAAACATACAGGAAATAAGCTGCACAAATGCACCCACTGCAGCAAGGGATTCAAAAAAAGATCTCAGCTAGTGGTGCATCTCAGAGTTCATACTGGTGACCGCCCATACCACTGTGATGACTGTGGTAGAAGCTTTGCACACCATAGCACCTTAGTGAAACACCAGCGGACTCACACAGGCGAGCGTCCTTACCATTGTGGCCATTGTGATAGCAGCTTTACACAGAGGAGCAACCTGGTGGTTCACATTCGTACCCACACTGGTGAAAAGCCGTATCAGTGCCAGCTGTGCCCCATGTCCTTTGTATTACGTGCACATCTTGCAAGGCATGTTAGATCCCATAAGGGCGAAAAGCCCTTCCAGTGTGACTTGTGCCAAAAGACATTCACTCGGGGGCAAAATTTAAAACTCCACAAAAAGGTGATTCACAAAGAATAACAGTGGTTTGTGATGCCCACAGTCAATATGTTTTCCTAACTACCTTTTTATAATCAAGGTAACGAGATTCTAACTGAATGCCCTTTGAAAGGTGTTGGTAGCCAACCTTCATCATTAATTACATTTTAAGTTCTGTTCACTTTGACGGAGTTTTCAGAAAAAAACATTTGTTGTTCCCTTAGTCTATACACACACTCACTCTAAGAATTTGCTGCACACGGAGAGTAAGCCTTCTATGTTCGTAAACTCGCATGAATAGAAATAAAATCAGTCGCGTGGATGGCATTACTTCTTGTTGGAGAGAGACTTTCAAAAACTTTGTACCCAATATTAGAGAGAGATTTAGCATACGGGAGACCTATTAGCATAGACATATGCCGGTTTACCGCAAATTGACTACGCAAGCGCAGTGGCATGGGGCGTTCAGTTAACCAATCTACATCTACGCTGAATCTCTCTATTGCTGGTGCCATTTGTCAGCCTGCCTCAGTGGAAAGATTCAGGGGGGGGGGGGGGGGGGGTTGTTAAACGTGCACAACTGTTCTTTTTACTCATGCGGTCTGAGTGGGCGTATTTTTGTGACAGTCATTATAAATTCACTCATTAATATCATTGAACCTACTTCTGTTTGTATGAAAACACAGGAGAGCGTGCTCTGGTGCTAATCTTTGCGTGTTTATTCCAGCATTTCTCGTGGCAGGAATGAGTGGAGAAAGGCAGGTGTCTGACCTCGTATTGATGTGTCTTATATTAGTCTCCACGCTTTATAAGTTTTCTTTTCTTTGGTATGAAAGCCAACAAAAAGAGTTCACAAACATCGACATCACCATTTCTCGGAGCGCTATATCAGCTGGATATAAATGGCGTAATATTTGTGGAGCATTGTGCCCACACCATTTTTAATCTGTTTTCGTTGTCAGAATATCACCTCTGTGTGACCATTGCATTTTGTGCTAGCTTCTCTGTTCTGTTGGTGTTACTTGAAAAAGCCTTATTTTTTTACATAACTTGTTCTTGATAACAAGCTACAAGGGTCATGGCTGCTGAAACAAGAATTACTGTGATTAGTACCTGAGACAAACAATGTAATCTTGTAGTGTATTGTAATGCTTGTAATTTGGGTCATTTTTGTTAAATTGCTTAATGCACTCAAGTATTTTATTCTAGTTTCCATTTCACATTGTTGAATACATTCTGGCTGTTTGTAAGGTGTTCATGATAACTTGTTGCTAGGGTTGTGGCTGCTGAAACAAAATATGCTGTGATTGGTGCGTATGAAAGACTGTTATTTTGTGGTGTACTTTAAAGTTTGTAATCTAGGTCTGTTGTGTGAAACTGCACATGAGGATTTTATTACAGTTGCCATTACAAAATGTTGAATACGTTCTGGCTGTTTGTAAAACTTACTTGACGTTTTGTGCATTAAATTCATAAGCAGTGCAGTTCTTTGTTTAGCCTTTTCTTCAAATAGTGATGTTTCCTTTTTTTTAGCGTTATGCTTTGAGCGTCCACAGACATCATTGTGCCTTGCATCCAGGAAATAATTTTTATCGTAACTTGTTTCAGCACTTGGTTCTGGTCCCCAAAGCAAGGCTATCCTGTCTAATGGCATTGCATTTTCTGTGGCACGACAATGGGTGGTAGTTTTGTCGGTTGCCTTGGAGAAAACTTTAAACCTCTGTTTTTCTCAGCCACTGTGCATTTACGCTCCATTACATAGATCCATTCTGATAAGAAACATTGAGCAACCTTTTCGGTGAATTCAAATTGAATAGCTCCTACTTTTCTTCGTTGCACATTGTGAAGTCCTTTCTATGTCTTGCACTCGCATTCTTTGAAGTTCAAGCACAGTTAACCCATATACATCTCGCGTCCTATAGGTAGACCACTGCTTTTTTTGAGCAGTTTTTTCTGTAAAAGCTTCCACCTGCTAACATAGGTTCAAGGGGTCTAAACTTTTCCTATTGTTAAGGACGAGGTAGCAGCATCCCACCGCTGCCACCAGTTTGTTACGGACGAGGTAGCATGGCCGTGTGCCGGAGAGTGAATGAGGGACGTCTGAGACGAGGCTGCTGGAAAAGACAATTAGAGGACTTTATACAGGAATATTTACAAGTGAGCTGCAGGAACGCTGCATCACGACAGCTCAACAGGAGACCATGATGACAACGAGCTCCTCGGCCGTGCCGCTGCCGGGCTTTTTAAGAGTTCCCTTCCCTAGGGTCCCTAGATGGGGGCCGGGTTTCACTGGCACCAATCACAGACACGCACGCACTCACTCACTCCCGAGAGATCACGCCGCCGTCACCCGCTGGGAGAGGGAGAACGATGCCATCGCACAGACGCCACAATGTCCTCGAGCGGCGTTTCCCGCGCATTCCGAACGCGCGTTCACACTCGGTGTAGGTGAAACGCTCGCTCCACCGGGCAGACGGACGCGGCTTCCGTGGCAATCCAGGCGCTCACCCAACGCGCGTCTCGGGGTTTGCCGGCATTTCGCTGCTGCCATGTCGTTGTCTTCCCCACGACGAAGGCGAGACGTAACAGACTGCCCCGCCGGGGGAAGGAGATCCCGATGGACAGGGGACAGCATCCGCTGTCTGGAGGGATGTCGCATGAGGCTGGTCTCAACCGGAGTCAGTTGTCTCTCGGCGGTTCTGGAGCTCAGCGCACCCCGAAGTCTTCCTTCGCATGTGCAGGTTCCCAAAGGGCACTGCAAAGTGACTCGTGCTCCGCTAGCGTTAGAACCACGCCGAAAACCCAACCGCTCAGTCCGCAAGCACGACACAATCCCCACTTAGTAATGCCAGGCTCTTTCCCTCTTACAAACCCAATCAATCCCTGGGAGTAGTTCCGCAGCACTGAGAAAATGCCCACAAATCGGCACATTACACCACAAAGCGCATCTCAATTTTAAAACAATAAACAAAACCAATTGGTTCAAAATCCTACATCAGGAAGAAAAACCACCAGCAAACTGCAACCATGATGCTGACTCTTGCGCTAGGGACCTCAATTTAAGCTATCGGCATTACCTTTGAGACTCCCCTTTTTGTGATGTATTCCGATTAGTAACGACCACAACATTTCATTCTGCATAGCAGCATACTGCCGTCACCTTGCATATCCCCGCAAAGATTCGCTCAACATCGAAGCCAAAGTCACCTTAATTTCCCAAATTCCAAAAAAATTAAGCGACTCCAGGCGCTTATGCTAGTGGCCTAAATGGCCCGTCTGGCTAGCACTTCGCGTTTTAACGGACGCTGCTACACATGGGCACCACTAGTGCATTTTTCGAAACAATCTTTATCAAAAGAAACGCTTTCAATGCAAACAACGCGTCGGGAACCTATTCCTGGTCAAACTTTTTTTTTCAGCAGGAATCGCTCAAAAAAGAAAAATCAAACAGCAGAGACATCCTCGGAATCCGCTGCTAACGAGCCGCGCCGCGGCTCAAAGGGGTCGCCTATTCTTCAACCGCGCCCTGCGCGGTCGCACACCAACAGTGGCTTTAGCAGCCAACAATTCACAAAATTCGAAGGGCTTAACTGCGCTTCGACACCTGCGAGCCTCAGACGCCACGCGACATTGATTTGTTTCGCACACCGGCCGCGTGTCTCCAACAACCGAGTAGCGTCTGAACATTTGAATGCGAGGGGTTGACGGTCGCGCATGAAACAAACGCCTGCGTGTACTCTCTCGATTCGGCAATGTCCTTCGACTGGAACGCGTTCTGCGGCGTTCTTCCATGCGGTAGCTGGGCGTCCTCTGCGGTCCGCTGCGAGTTTTACGCGTCCTGCTACCGTAGCGTCCCCACAATGGGTCAGGTGGCCTTCGCGCTGTCTGTACACGCCTAGCCAGCCTTGCCTTTGTACGGCGCTTATCGCATCTGGCGTGCCGCGATGACAGTCTTGGAGCATTACATGGTTGACCGGCCTTCACCCTTACGATGCTTTGGGCCCGTCCTTTGTCCTTTCTGTCCAGACTGCCCTTTCGCATGGCTCTCCTTGCGCGCGGTCGCCTTCCGGAAACTTCCTTAGCTGTTCCGTCCTGCGCGTCTCCCTTTCTCGCGGGGCACTCAGCCTTCTCATCAGCTTTTTGACTCAGCAGCGAGCCGCCTTTTCTACTAGAATTCGAACTATCAGCTCGCTCTTTCGATGAGTCACTGCGTGTCGCAGCACTTAAGTGTCCCGACTGCCCTTTAATTTCGGCTGGGCATAACTTGCTACCCTGAGGCTTGCTAATCGATCCTAATACCCTAACGCTCTTGCCCGGAACTTGAACTATGAGACGCTGTTCGGCTAACATAGCGTTATTGTCCTGGGTACTACCTTCTCGATCGCAGCAATCAGCCTCCTTCCCGGAAAGTGCATGCTTCTCTGGGCTCAAAACCAACGCATTGCCCCTTTCCTTATATTTAGCAGTGCCTACATTATCGCCCGAGCCCTCATGGCTGGCGGATCTGCACTCTTCCTCGTTGCTAGCCTTAGTGCCTACATTATCGCCCGAGCCCTCATGGCTGGCGGATCTGCACTCTTCCTCATGGCTAGCCTTTCGACCGAAGTCATCGGTCCTCGCTGCCGAAGTGTCCTTTCTTTCCTGGACCAAACCTGTCCTATGCCGCCACTTCTGCACAGCACTCGTGTCATCCGGCGACTGAGCGGAGCTTCGAACTCGGTCCCTGACACTCTCGCGGTGTAGCTTACCACCGTCAATTTGGCCTTCCAAATCTGCCTCCGCGGGAATACGAAAGTATCGGAGGAGCGCACTTTTGGTTATCGCATAGTTGTGGGCATCCTCGTCAGACAACCTCGCCCAGACATTACAAGGTTCCCATGGGAGGAATCCCATCAACACAATTGGCCAATAATCCTGATCTAGCTGCTCCTCCATGCAAATTCTCTCAAAATTTTCCAGAAAAGTTCTGAAATTTTCCCCTTTTCTGAAAACTCTTAAGCGAGATCGCGTTCTCATACTTCTGAGCGTGTTAAGTTCACGCGTGAGTTCCCGCATCTCTCTTTCGTATTCCTCTTCCCGCAGCTTTCTTTCGCGTTCCATCTCTATGTCGAGACGCTTCATTTCCGAAGCGTATTGACGCTCGCGTTCCTCTTTCTCTTGTTTTTCTTTACGTTCGCGTTCCTCTTTCTCTTGTTTTTCTTTACGTTCGAGTTCCTCTTGTTCTCTTTTTGCCAATTCCCTCTCCTCAATGGCCTCAAGGCATTCCGCAAGCTCGTCATCTTCAGCCTCTAACGCAAGAATAGCCTTCAGCAGTTCTGGTTTTCTGAGTTTGTCTGATACCTCCAGACCCAACTCTTTCGCAAGCTCCAGTAACTTTGGTTTGCGCAGCGCCTTCAAATCCATGGCTGCTCCGAGTGCTGCTTGTCTACTGCTCGCTATTGTCTTGCTGCAACTAACCCAGCAGCAACGACAACCCAATTACCAGCTCTGTTCCTGACACTAACAAAAGCCTGGCAAAACTCAGCAGAAGAAAGTCCCGCACTCACCAAACCTCGCAGCCAAGAATCCAGCGCAGTCGGTCCGCTGCAGGCAACCAGTCATCACAAAGGGCTGTTGCACTGCCCCCGACTCGCCGTTCTGCTGCTCAGCGTCCCGTTGTCCGCAACTCTCCGCTGGCGTCCGATGTTTCGCGTCCCACCGCTGCCAACCAGTTTGTTAAGGACGACGTAGCATGGTCGTGTGCCGGAGAGTGAATGAGGGACGTCTGAGACGAGGCTGCTGGAAAAGACAATTAGAGGACTTTATACAGGAATATTTACAAGTGAGCTGCAGGAACGCTGCATCACGACAGCTCAACAGGAGACCATGATGACAACGAGCTCCTCGGCCGTGCCGCTGCCGGGCTTTTTAAGAGTTCCCTTCCCTAGGGTCCCTAGATGGGGGCCGGGTTTCACTGGCACCAATCACAGACACGCACGCACTCACTCACTCCCGAGAGATCACGCCGCCGTCACCCGCTGGGAGAGGGAGAACGATGCCATCGCACAGACGCCACAATGTCCTCGAGCGGCGTTTCCCGCGCATTCCGAACGCGCGTTCACACTCGGTGTAGGTGAAACGCTCGCTCCACCGGGCAGACGGACGCGGCTTCCGTGGCAATCCAGGCGCTCACCCAACGCGCGTCTCGGGGTTTGCCGGCGTTTCGCTGCTGCCATGTCGTTGTCTTCCCCACGACGAAGGCGAGACGTAACACTATGCAAGGATCGCATTGCGTTCATTGAGTCTTGTGCGATGTATGCATTCTGTAAGATTGCACTGTCTTGATGGCACTTGGAGTTTCGATAGTTCCATCGATAGTACTATCAATGAAACTTTTGATAGTTCTATTGATAGTACTATCGATAGCCGTATCAGTACTACTTGCCATATATAGTACTATTGATTCTACAAAATCAACTGTGCCTACCCACTGCATCCTAAACTTGGTTTCCGGAATGTATGGTATGGAGGTGATGGTATGGGGAACTGACAAGGCTCATCCATTTTCGCAGCCTACGAGTCACCGAGCTATGCAAGGTGTTCTGTATGTAAAGTTCCTGAATTAAGTGTTAGTGTGCGAATATCCTCGTTGCGAAGCATGAGCGCGAAAAGTATTTCTGCAACGGTTACATCCACAAAAAGACGTCTACGGTGCATGATGGCGTCGTGTTAGCCAGCACAAGTTGTGCAGTTTGTTCTTTCATTGGATGCAGTTCCAGCTAGTTTTCCGAACAGTCCCAGTGCACATTAAAAAACCACAGGTGGTAGAAATTTAACCGGGGACCTCCACTACGGCATCTTTCATAGCTTGAGTCTCTTTGGGATGTTAAACCTCATAATACCGTAAAACTGATCGGTTATCGCAAATGCTTTAGCTATACCACTGGCCAACAAAAGCATAATATCAGCAGTGTTCCTATCGACAGTCTTACTGTAGACAGTCTCACTATTGATAGCGGTACTATTGGTAGTAATACTATCGATAGTAATTCTATCGGTAGCTATACTATCGATAGCAATACTATTGATTCCACTATCGATAGTTTTTACTCTATCGATAGTTTCAAGAAACTATTGTTGCGATTGATAGTCAATTTCCTGATGGTTTCGCATAACTAGGTTTTGCGTACAGGCATCTAACTGTTGGGTGCGTGATTTCTTCTTTGTAATGATGCGTAAGGCATTTTTATACATGGATTACCACTTGGTACTCTCCTATGACCTCTAAATAATTTATAATCGAATTTCTTTCTCATGCTGTTTCGGTTTCAACAGCTGAACGATGACTGTGACGTCAAAGTATGGGTATAGGTCACATGAGGCATGAAAAAACAACAGTATAATCGGTGCTTATACATTTGTTTTTATTCTGGATCTTGAGGAAAACTGGCTTTAGCATTCTAGCAACTTAAAGTGATGAAGCAGAGATTATATCGCAGTTTTTTCATGCCTCATGTGAGGTATATCCAACACTTCGACATCACAGCCATCGTTTGGCTCTTGAATCCTAAACTGGAACAGCATGACAGAAAAATTTGATTATAAAGTTTTTAGCGGTCATACGCAAATCCCACTTGGTGATTCATGCATAGCAGGGTCTTCCGCATCATTGTGCAGGAGAAAACATGACACCAAAATTAGATGTCTATATTCTTTTAATGTCCACACCCACAGCACAGAACGCTCGGTCCTTGTGAGGCACGAGAGATCCCACAGGGGTGAAAAACCCTATCAGTGTGACTTGTGCCAAAAGGCATTCAGTCGGAGAGAATTTTTGAAAAACTGCATGGAGACAAGGCACAAGGAATAGCAGTGGTCTGTGATGCCTGTAGTCAGTACGTCTAGCTAGCTGCCATTTTGCATGCAAGCTAATGAGATTCTAGCTGAATGCCCTATGACTCCCATGAGATATATTGGTTGCTACATTTGTAAGTTTTGTTCATTTGGTTGATCTTGCAGAAAATGACATTTGTTGTGCCTACAGACAGCACAGAGAGAGAATCGCTTTGTCTTTCCTGAACAAGGAGCGTGAGCGTCCTGTCACGTTGATTATCAATTAAGGAATTCATATTGCTACCCCTATGATTGACAATATGATGGGAAAATATGCTCCTATGAAAATCTTTGTGTGTTTATTCCAGCAGTGTTAGTGGCAGGAATGAGCGCGATGTATTTTGCATTAGTTTGTGGGCTTAAAACTGGAGAAGCCGGAATGAGTTTACTAAGAGAACAAACTTTGCGCTACTTTACTGATCGACCTAGCAGGTTAGAGCCTAAGTAGCACTTCATTACATGCCAAGCATGGAGCCCCAGCTCAGGCTGGACTCCGTTCATTCAGCTCGATTTTTAAACCCTTACTTAACAAAGAAATAGAGGAGGTCATTTTCACTGGCCCGCCGCAAGTATCAATTCTCCAATCAACATGTTATGCGAAGTGGGATCTACCTTGTGGGTTGGGGTCACCCTCGAACCCAGGGAAATGCTGAGAGCTCAAAACAAATCAAAAACAAATACGACACCACTCTCTCTGTGGTAAGGACATCCACACCCTCTCCCGTCTGGGCTCTTCTTCCGACCTGTCTCAAGCACACCGCTGCCCCCCTCTTCGTGCACTCACATTGCGAGTCAGGTTCTTGGCACTGATGTGTGCCCACCCGTCATCAGTGCATGTCGTCCGTGAGCAACGAGAGAGAGAGGAAAAGGACCACGGAGCCAGTACAGCACAGACGGCGGGACGCTCGGCAGATAAGAAAGGAACGGACTTTGTTCCATGCATCACAAGAAAAAAACGTAGTGTTACAGTTTCGGTTTCATGTTTGTTTGTGGCGCCACCCGGTGCCGACGGTTTAGAACTTGCGAGGCAGCAAGGCAATAGAAAGGACACAGCTCTAGGAGCAGTTAGTTGTTCATTGCGCAGTGGAGCGCGTGCATCATCGTCCGTTCCTTCGAGCCTAGCCGTTGACGGCGACCGCCGAGCCGGTCCGCCTCTCGGCATTGCTCGGTCCACTAACTCGTTACAAGTGGCGACGAGGGTGGGACCCGAACCCACGCGGGCAAAGCTTGTGTACAAGCCTGGTCTGGACTTAGGTCATGCGGATGCTCTCAGTAGGTTGCCGTTGCCTGCAAACAACGTGGATCTACCTGCACCTGCTGAAATGTTCATGCTTGAACAAGCATACCCAGGACTGTTGTCTCCTGCCATTGTGGCACAAGCTACAAAAAAGGATCCATTCCTGAGCCATGTAGCTGTTGCTGTCCTGCGAGGGGAAAAACTTCCAGCAGGACCAGAAGGAAATCCATTCACAGCAAGGAGCAGCGAACTCAGCCTCCACGAAGGTTGCTTGCTGTGGGGTTGCCGAGTTGTTATCCCAAAATCTTTGCAAGCCAAATTCCTAATGATACTTCATGCAGGGCATCCTGGCATTGAGAAAAGCAAGACAATTGCCAGAAGCCACGTCTGGTGGCCGGGAATTGATGGAGACATCACTAAGAGTGTAAAGAGCTGTGAAACCTGCCAAGCTTACCTGCGTGCACCGCAACGCATTCAGCACACGACATGGCCGTTTCCACAGAGGCCCTGCTCAAGGCTTCACGTTGACTTTGGGGGCCCATTCATGGGTCATACATTCCTGGTCATTGTTGACGCCTATTCAAAGTGGGTCGAAGTTTTTCCAGTGACGTCAACATCAGCGGATGCTGTTATCAATGCTTTGCGAACAACATTTGCGCAGCATGGACTGCTGGATCTCATAGTTTCCGACAATGGGCCTGCCTTTGCAAGTGAACAGTACTTGGAATTCTTGGCACGCAATGGAATACGTCGCATGCTTGTGCCTCCCTACCATCCAGCTTCGAATGGTGCGGCAGAGCGCGTCGTACAGACTGTCAAGAACAAGATCAAGAAGAGTGGATCTGGATCTTTCCAAACCCAGATTTCGCGGTTCTTATTTCATTACAGAACCACGCCTCATGAAGTCACAGGCAGAGCACCGTGTGAAATGCTCATGGGAAGGACGTTCAAGACACCTTTGGATGTTCTTCGCCCAAATCTACACACTTCAGTGCTGCTGAGACAGTTGAAGCAGAAACTACAGGCCGATAAAGGGTGCCGTTCTTCTCCATTGCCGAATGTGGGAGACAACGTACTCGCAAAGAACTTTCGTCGAGGACCACCGTGGGTACCCGCACGTGTCACGAGCATCAAAGGTCAGTCAGCAGCTACAGTCTGTCTCAGTGACGGTACTCTCTGGCATAGGCACGGTGACCACCTACGTCCTCAAGCCGAAGAAATCGTTGAGCCAACCACTGAACTATGGAGGCCTGGGCCTACTGGAACACAGGGTGTTTCCAGCCACCCATCAACTGAGTGTGACACCAGCTTGGCTGTTTCTGTGGACTTTGACCTCACCGTGAGTGCTACTAGTGGCACAGAAGAGATAACTGTGAACGTTACTGGTGGTACAGAAGAGACTGCTATGAACTCTCCCAAGTCAGCGTGCAGCACGCCTCAGTTGCGAAGAAGCATGAGAAGCCGCAAGCCAGTGCAGCGCTACTCTCCATAATTCTCTTCTCTTCTTGAACAAACTAATGGGGGAGGACTGTTACAGTTTCGGTTTCATGTTTGTTTGTGGCGCCACCCGGTGCCGACGGTTTAGAACTTGCGAGGCAGCAAGGCAATAAAAAGGACACAGCTCTAGGAGCAGTTGTTCGTTGCGCAGTGGAGCGCGTGCATCATCGTCCGTTCCTTCGAGCCTAGCCGTTGACGGCGACCACCGAGCCGGTCCGCCTCTCGGCATTGCTCGGTCCACTAACTCGTTACACGTAGTAATTGCCTCAACCGGCGCTCCAAACCACCTTCCGTCAAAGACGCCTCGGTTAGGCCCCACGGCAGTACGGGCAGTTGTGGGACATTGGGTGCTTCCAATGATAGCCTACTGCTTAAGGGGGCCCCTTGAAGATAGCGGTGGTGCGTCAAAAGAACATGTCCAACTCCCTATCTGCACTGTGCTTTGGGGGGCTTTCATTTACAACGGATAGCCACTTCCGTGAGTGCATGTTTTGCAAAGGGTCGCAGCTGGAAATGAGTGGCGGCCTTACAATATCCATAGCCTTTCACATTTTGTGGCTAGAGTAAAAAGACTACACAAAGTGGCCTGAGGTGTGGGTTTTTTGCATTGTCGCTACTGCTTTGTGCATTGCCGTTTAAACGAGCACACAAGCACCAGTGCTTGTGGCATTTGTGTTTATTCTAAAGTGACACTCCTTTGCTCTCCATTATTTTTCAGGTCATTACTGATAAGCCAATGCATACAAGGTTCCAGAGGAAGAAACCTGCAATCCCACGCCTGTCACCCTTTCATGACTCCATTGCATCATGCTTATAACCTGGAAAATTGCATGTTCGGTGACCTCAGTGCATTGTGTGTGTTCGCAATGTGGGTTGGAAATGGCTTTGATGTGATTGCTTGAAAAACAGGGATCTTAGTAATGGCGAGAATGGGCATCACCCTCAGAACAAAAATTTTTAGTGAACTCGTTTCGTAAACATTATAGTTCTTTCCCCAGAAATGAGAACAGGCTTGCTTAAAGCAGAACGAAGGAGGGAATAACGGGTGGCTGCATAGTGGTCTCTAACAGTTGTTACTGATGTTGAGGAGGCACTGGGTTCTTTTTGTTGGTTTTGACACAATAGTCATTGAGCAGAAACCATTGGTTTGCTCTGGTTGACCAGTTTAAATTAAGCTCTCGGTAAGATTCCCATTTTTGTCATGGTACCAATGGAACACCTAACCTCGAACAGCAGTCGAACGGAGCCTATGACCTATGTACTCTTGCGGTGTGCACTCTGTTGTAGAGGTATTAGGATCACGATGTTTGGTCACTTCAAACCAAGCACCAAGAGAGGATTATGCCTGTCGTGCAAGGGCCATTGGTCTTGCAGCTATCTCAGACAAGCCAGGCACTCCACGTAAAAAGGGGTGGAAAGTGGATAGGAGGATATGGAATGGTTGTCCAGCATTACACAACACAATGAATGAAATTGACATATGTTTCAGGGCAGTTATAACATTCATGGGATTTTGCATATTTCCGGTAAACAGTCTGTGCTGGTGTGTGTAGAACTTTGCGTGTCAATTAGCTTAGTGACTTGGAGAATTGAAAAAAGAATAAGCAGCTGGGGTTCATTTTAAATAAAGGAGAGGCATTGGTTCCAAACCATTTTGCTCGTTTCAGAATACAAAGAGAAAATTTTTATCATTCAGAGAACAAATCAAGATTTTTGGAACTGAAGTGATGGTCATTGCAAAAGATGATGTGCGAGATCACACGTGGAGAACAAAATGTAATCACGGTGTACATTGTGTGGTTGCTCTGATAAGTGTGTGAATTGATTATTTCATTTATACCACATTCTTTCGCATTTTTGACTGAAAGCAGAAACATCGCGGGTGAATATTGCGTGCGTTGAAATAATTTGCCTTTTGGTGCATGTGTGTTTGACGCATCAATCTTGATGTTGATTCTTATGCTGTATAGCCGCAGATATTTTCAAGTGCTTGCTTACGTCACTCAGTGTGATTCCACCACATTGCACTCTTGCTTTGTCTGCTAGTTGGGGCTTTATGAACTCTTGGGGCTCTGCAAAACCCCTGCTGTCAGTATTATATGACAAATTCTCCATGGTATATTGGCCGCTGTTCAATGGTTTATGGGCCTTTTTATGGCTTTGCTGAAGAGTTTGCTATGATTCCTTGTGGTTGGTCACACGTGCCCGACCTCACTTTGTCAAGTGCGAAGCATTCCTGACTCTGTCCTAGCTATGTTTGTTGCTGTGTGCATTTAGCCTGCATTCTGACGTCTGCCATTCCGTTTTGAGGCTCTTTTAAGAGCAGGCAATGTTTGGCTGTATGGGGTGGATCGTGACAATGTTTTTTTTTAGTTTTGTAATACTTAATGCTGTTGTGCACATTTGTAATTCATCAAGTGTGGACTTCAATTCGTGATGGTTGCATGTGCCTTGAATTATCTTTGAGGAGGAAATTCTTTTATTATGCGAAGCCATTCGAGAAAATTTGCTCGTCCAGTGTTTCTGTACAGCTTTGTGCTCTATGGATGCTTTACCCTGTTGTCCATGGTAATACAAGATTTGCCAGACTTTCTCGTCTGATTTAGTGTTGCTGCGATTCTGCTCAGAATTATGCGATAGGTGATGACGAGTTATACTTTTATTCTTTATTTCTCACTGCGTTCACTTTCCCCGCATCAGTGGCATAGTCATTGGAGCATGCACCACGCATGTAGGATGTTCAGGGTTGGAATCTCAGTACTAGCACTGGGTACCCACCAGTGATGCAATACGCAAGTTTTCCCCCTGGCTTTTGCTGGGTGCAGTGCTTAGCAATGGGTCTTTAACCCCAACCTGTGTCGAAGAAAGTGCCTTCAGACATGGCCCTCTTTAGCCAGAGCTGCCCTTTCACCATCTCACTTATTGTGATCATCAGTTTTCACTTTCGTTACTGTCCGATGAGATCACCTCGTCAGTATACATCTAGTGACGTTTTTTTTCCGTGCTATCCATGGTGTTGGAAAAGAATGTCACCTTAAACCTCTTTCAGTGTAGCGCATTGCAAAGCTCAGTAATGACAGTTTCTTCTTTCCCCCCCCAATTTTTCATCCCATATTGGAGATGTTGGCCTTGCACGAGTAAATTTGGTATCTCTAACTGCACTGGACACACAGTTGTGTGCACTTTCAGATGCGCTTCTACTGATTTGGTTAATGGCACTCTTGGAGCTGCTGCTGGGGACACACTGTGTTGGACATGTTGGCCACACTCGTGGGCAGCTGTAATCTTGGCTGCAAGCAAGACTGCTATCAATTTTTTACCAGTTGTCACGCTCTGAAAGGTTTCTTTCCCGTGTGCGGTACAAAGGGTGTAAGAGGTCTACAAAAAAAAAAAGGAATCCTGTACCGGTGTGTTTTGTCTCTAAGCATAACTGACGCTCTTTATTTCTTAAGCCTGTGTAGGCAGACTTGTGCAGTCCTTCTTATGAAGCCAGTTCGCTGCAAATGAACAGGTCTTTGAAGTGGCTGTTAGTTTGCTTGCTACAGCTTTCTGATTTTTTTAGGTAACTGTGATTCTTTCATGAGCATAATCATACTTCTCACCTGCATGCAGATTTGAAAGCTTGGAATGTTTGCGTTGGAACTAGATTGTTTTTAAGCTTGGGCTACTGAATTTACACAACCTAGAGCCACTGTTGTATGAGATTGCATTCCATTTTAGCCTTCTGATCCACATAACACCATGTGAGTTGTTGCACATGTAATCCTGTGTCTTATGGATGTAACCTGTCTTTCACTTGCAGGCTTGACCACCAGAGGCCACAAACACTGTGGATTTTCTGGACAAAACTCATCAGGTTAGAATCTGCAGTTTTTCTCTGTAAATGCACTCCTGAAGGTTGTCTTTCAAAGAGCAGTATGAAGGATACAGAAGCTTCTGTTCATAGAACTGTGGTGAATTATGATGATATTTGCCCTTAATATTCTCGAAAGTTGTTTTCCATAATATGTGAACTATTGACCAAACTGCCACCCCTGTGAATTCTGTGCATTGATGCAAGGACTTGTGCAGGGGTCCAAGGCCTCATCATGTTTTTAGCCTTAAGCTTCCTCTTGTACGCTGTCTAAGGAAACAATACACTCCAGAATGCTTGTGGTGCGGAGAGATAGCCACCCTCTACCACGCCACATGGGGCTGTCGGGCGAGCCCAATAGAGCCCATAGTTACAAACCCATCAGTCGAGCAGTGGGAGGAGCTTCTGTCCGACCCGCAAGATCAGCTTGCGCTGGTTGAGCGGGCCGAGGAGGCAGCAAGAACCAATGGGATCCTGCACCTAGGATCACAACCTGCTGCTCAAGATCCCAGCCCCTAAACCCCGTCCCATTTTGCGGAATAGTTTTATACTACTACTACCACTAAGGAACCAATATAGAAAACAGAAATGGCGGTATGCTGTGTGCTAAACAGCCTTAGCTGAACATAGCTAACTGCGATTTGTTTAGTTATTAGGCCCACTTGGGAGGGCTGAGGACAGTGTTCGTCATGATGCCAGTAATGCAAGTGCTTTGGATGGATTTCAAAGGCTACCCTGTTTTGTTGGCAATGATAACATTTCTTGCAGCTGAAATGCTTTCAACTGCATGATGAATTCAACCTAGGGATATCTTTAGGTCTGAATCCTCCTTAAGGCCGACCTATTGAATAAAACTGTTTATAAACATCCACAGCTGTTGTCGAATATGTCCTGCACATTGATCTTTATTTCCCTAGCTCCAGATGAGCGGTGCAATGTTGGTTCCTGCATTTGATTGAAAGTATTCTGCCTTTATAACACAGGTTCAGTCATCACACAGAGCGACCATGGTGCACCTCCTGTGCAAGATTCAAGTGGTCAAAGGCGCCTTGTGAGCCACTGCATGGAATCTGCTGCTTCGGGCAGTGGTAACCACAGGGGTAAACCTGTAGAAAAGAAGTTGTTTGAATGCACCCATTGCAGCAAGGGATTCAAAACAAGATTTCAGCTAGTGGTGCATCTCAGAGTTCATACTGGTGATCGCCCATACCACTGTGATGACTGCGGTAGGAGCTTTGCACACCAGAGCACCTTAGTGAAACACCAGCGCACTCACACAGGCGAGCGTCCTTACCTTTGTGACTTTTGTGATAGTAGCTTTGCACTCCAGGACACCTTAGTGAAACACCAGCGCACTCACACAGGCGAGCGTCCTTACCGTTGCGACTATTGTGATAGCAGCTTTGCACAGAGAAGCAACCTGGTGGGACACATCCGTACCCACACGGGTGAAAAGCCGTATCAGTGCCAGCTGTGCCCCATGTCCTTTGTATTACGTGCACATCTTGCAAGGCATGTTAGATCCCATAAGGGCGAAAAGCCCTTCCAGTGTGACTTGTGCCAAAAGACATTTACTCGGGGGCAAAATTTAAAACTCCACAAAAAGGTGATTCACAAAGAATAACAGTAGTTTGTGATGCCCATAGTCAATATGTTTTCCTAACTACCTTTTTATATGCAAGGTAACGAGATTCTAACTGAATGCCCTTTGAAAGGTGTTGGTAGCCAACTTTCATCATTAATTACATTTTAAGTTCTGTCCACTTTCACGGACTTTTCAGAAAAAAACATTTGTTGTTCCCTTAGTCTATACACACACTCGCTCTAAGAATTTCCTGCACACGGAGAGTAAGCCTGCTATGTTTGTAAACTCGCATGAATAGAAATAAAATCAGTCACGTGGATGGCATTACTTTTTTTTGGAGAGAGACTTTCAAAAACTTTGTACCCAATATTAGAGAGAGAATTAGCATACCGGAGACCTATTAGCATAGACGTATACCGGTTTACTGCAAATTGACTAAGCAAGCGCAGTGGCATGGGGCGTTCAGTTAACCAGTCTACGTCTACGCTGAATCTCTCTATTGCTGGTGCCATTTGTCAGCCTGCCTCAGTGGAAAGATTCAGGGGGGGGAGGGTTGTTAAACGTGCACAACTGTTCTTTTTACTCATGCGATCTGAGTGGGCGTATTTTTGTGACGGTCATTATAAATTCACTCATTAATATCATTGAACCTACTTCTGTTTGCATGAAAACACAGGAGAGCGTGCTCTGGTGCTAATCTTTGTGTGTTTATTCCAGCATTTCTCGTGGCAGGAATGAGTGGGGAAAGGCAGGTGTCTGACCTCGTATTGATGTGTCTTATATTAGTCTGCACGCTTTATAACAGTTTTCTTTTCTTTTGGTATGAAAGCCAACAAAAAGAGTTCACAAATATCGACATCACCATTTCTCGGAGCGCTATATCAGCTGGATATAAATGGCGTAATATTTGTGGAGCATTGTGCCCACACCATTTTTAATCTGTTTTCGTTGTCAGAATATCACCTCTGTGTGACCATTGCATTTTGTGCTAGCTTCTTTGTTCTGTTGGTGTTACTTGAAAAAGCTTTATTTTTTTACATAACGTGTTCTTGATAACAAGCTACAAGGGTCACGGCTTCTGAAACAAGAATTACTGTGATTAGTACCTAAGACAAACAATGTAATCTTGTAATGTATTGTAATGCTTGTAATTTGGGTCATTTTTGTTAAATTGCTTAATGCACTCAAGTATTTTATTCTAGTTTCCATTTCACATTGTTGAATACATTCTGGCTGTTTGTAAGGTGTTCATTATAACTTGTTGCTAGGGTTGTGGCTGCTGAAACAAAATATGCTGGGATTGGTGCGTATGAAAGACACTCTTATTTTGTGGTGTACTTTAAAGTTTGTAATTTAGGTCTGTTGTGTGAAACTGCACATGAGTATTTTATTACAGTTGCCATTACAAAATTCGAATATGTTGCGGCTGTTTGTAAAACTTACTTGATGTTTTGTGCATTAAATTCATAAGCAGTGCAGTTCTTTGTTTAGCCTTTTCTTCAAATAGTGATGCTTCCTTTTTTTTAGCGTTATGCTTTGAGCGTCCACAGACATCATTGTGCCTTGCATCCAGGAAATAATTTTTATCGTAACTTGTTTCAGCACTTGGTTCTGGTCCCCACAGCAAGGCTATCCTGTCTAATGGCATTACATTTTCTGTGGCACGACAATGGGTGGTAGTTTTGTCGGTTGCCTTGGAGAAAACTTTAAACCTCTGTTTTTCTCAGCCACTGTGCATTTACGCTCCATTACATAGATCCATTCTGATAAGAAACATTGAGCAACCTTTTCGCTGAATTCAAATTGAATAGCTCCTACTTTTCTTCGCTGCACATTGTGAAGTCCTTTCTATGTCTTGCACTCGCATTCTTTGAAGTTCAAACACAGTTAACCCATATACATCTCGCGTCCTATAGGTAGACCACTGCTTTTTTTGAGCAGTTTATTCTGTAAAAGCTTCCACCTGCTAACATAGGTTCAAGGGGTCTAAACTTTTCCTATGCAAGGATCGCATTGCGTTCATTGAGTCTTGTGCGATGTATGCATTCTGTAAGATTGCACTGTCTTGATGGCAGTTGGAGTTTCGATAGTTCCATCGATAGTACTATCAATGAAACTTTTGATAGTTCTATTGATAGTACTATCGATAGCCGTATCAATACTACTTGCAGTATATAGTACTATTGATTCTACAAAATCAACTGTGCCTACCCACTGCATCCTAAACTTGGTTTCCGGAATGTATGGTATGGAGGTGATGGTATGGGTAACTGACAAGGCTCATCCATTTTCGCAGCCTACGAGTCACCGAGCTATGCAGGGTGTTCTGTATGTAAAGTTCCTGAACTAAGTGTTAGTGTGCGAATATCCTCGTTGCAAAGCATGAGCACGAAAAGTATTTCTGCAACGGTTACATCCACAAAAAGACGTCTACGGTGCATGATGGCGTCGTGTTAGCCAGCACAAGTTGTGCTGTTTGTTCTTTCATCGGCTGCAGTTCCAGCTAGTTTTCCGAACAGTCCCAGTGCACGTTAAAAAACCACAGCTGGTAGAAATTTAACCGGAGACCTCCACTACGGCATCCCTCATAGCTTGAGTCTCTTTGGGATGTTAAACCTCATAATACCGTAAAACTAATCGGGTATCGCAAATGCTTTGGCTATACCACTGGCCAACAAAAGCATAATATCAGCAGTGTTCCTATCGACAGTCTTACTGTTGACAGTCTCACTATTGATAGCGGTACTATTGGTAGTAATACTATCGATAGTAATACTTTCGGTAGCTATACTGTCGATAGCAATACTATTGATTCCACTATCGATAGTTTTTATACTATCGATAGTTTCAAAAAACTATCGTTGCGATTGATAGTCAATTTCCTGATGGTTTTGCATAACTAGGTTTTGCATACAGGCACCTAACTGTTGGGTGCGTGATTTCTTCTTTGTAATGATGCGTAAGGCATTTTTATACATGGATTACCACTTGGTACTCTCCTATGACCTCTAAATAATTTATAATCAAATTTCTTTCTCATGTTGTTTGGGTTTCAACACCTGAACGATGACTGTGACGTCAAAGTGTGGGTATAGGTCACATGAGGCATGAAAAAACAACAGTATAATCAGTGCTTATGCATTTGTTTTCATTCTGGATCTTGAGGAAAACTGGCTCTAGCATGCTAGCAACTTAAAGTGATGAAGCAGCGATTATATCGCAGTTTTTTTATGCCTTATGTGAGGTATATCCAACACTTCGACATCACAGCCATCGTTCGGCTCTTGAAACCTAAACTGGAACAGCATGACAGAAAAATTTGATTATAAAGTTTTTAGCAGTCATACGCAAATACCACTTGGTGATACAGGAGAAAACATGACACCAAAATTAGATGTCTCTATTCTTTTAATGGCCACACCCACAGCACAGAACGCTCGGTCCTTGTGAGGCACGAGAGATCCCACAGGGGTGAAAAACCCTATCAGTGTGACTTGTGCCAAAAGGCATTCAGTCGGAGAGAATTATTGAAAAACTACATGGAGACAAGGCACAAGGAATAGCAGTGGTCTGTGATGCCTCTAGTCAGTATGTCTAGTATGTCTAGTATGTCAGTATGTCTGTTTGCTTGAAGCGGTATCCTTGAATGTTTGTAAATGCAACATTAAGACAAAGGCGATGATAAACTGTTTCTAGATGATGCAGAAGCCCAAGCGGCAGTGCTTCATTTGAGCTATGGGACGATGTAATGGAGAAAGGGGTAATGATGACTTGGCGAGTTCCAGAGAGGATTCTTATCATCCTGGGTACATCGTTTGGCGAGTTGGGATGCATCTGATCTTGTGAAGAAGATGTGCTTGTAGTTATGGTGCTGTAGATCTTTGTGGGCCTCTTCGTCTGCTCTCTCATTGGCCGAGATGCCGCAGTGAGCTGGAATCCACTGTAATATTATAATGTGGCTTTCAGCAACAGCCAAGTGGTGCAGGCATCCAGTGTCATGAGAAATGGGCTGGTGATTTGTTCTCTTCAGTAGGCTGGACAAGCTTTGTAGCGCTCCTTGCGAGTCCTGTGAAGATTACCCAGCATCCTGGGTTATGGCGCAGGATATAGGAGACAGCTGCTTTTATTCCGTATAGCTCTGCTGTGCTACAGGATGTCCTACGTTGTAGTCGCCATGAAAGCATTTGGCCTGACGAGGGCACGTAAAGGCTGCATAAAGAGGAGTCGTGAGAAGTTGAGCCATCAGTGAACATGTGTGTCTCTTGCGAATACTGCTTAGCTAAGTAGTTCAGAGCAGTTTGTAGCAGCACAGTTTGCGGCACACCATTCTTCTAAGTGACACCCGGTATGAACTGTTTGATTACAAGAGGTGAGAGAGTCCAAGGAGGAAAACTTGGAGCCAGTAGTTTACGTGGCTGACTGATGGCAGGAAGATGCAATAGCTGCACAGCTTGACCAAAGACGGAATTGCTGTGGGTTGTATGGACTCGGTGCAGGAAATGTTTATTCCCTTGAAGTACATGACGTAGATGGGTTAGTATCATTACCTGTGCGGTGAAGACTTCGAGCGGTAGACATCCTGCTTCCGTGTTCCTAAGGTGGAGGAGCTCCTTGGGAGGCCAAGACAGACAGGTGTTTCATGCTGCCTCCAGTGTCCTCTCATTTGTAGGTGACATTTTCTGCAATACTGGAAAACTATATCGCAGAACACCATGAACATAGGCCTTATAAAGGAGAACCATAGAGCGACAATTGCGGCCCCAGTGCATTCGTGCCATAAACTTGAAGATTTGTGATGCTGCTGCATTCTCGCACGGAGTTTTTTAACATGGGGTGTGCAAAAAAGGTCTCGGTTAATGACAATGTCGAGGGATCATTTTGTCCATATATAGGGTAGCAGGTTCCCATCAAGAAGGAGCGGATATTTGATCATTTTTTTCCTGGTGAATGCAATGGTAACACTTTTTTCCGGGGAAAGGTGCAGTCCTCGGAGACCCATGTACATGGAGGTGTTTAGTAATGTTTTCTGAAGAGATCGTTGCATGGCGTGGCATGATCTGGATTCACTCCAGATGCAGATATCATCTGTATAAAGCGTGATGTATGCTCCCTTTGCTAAGTTTTGTGTTATTTGTACCAGAGTGATATTGAACAACAGGGCTGGTGGTACACCCTTTTCTACTGCGTGAGGCAGTGTTGGGCCATGTGGGGTGCTCATAAACATTTGATGCTCTTTCAAATAGTTTTAGATCCACTTGTACAGGTTGCCTCCAAGTCCAAGACTGGCCAAGGCTGCTAGAATGGCATGGTGGAAAACAGAAGCCTTGATGTCGAAGAAAACAGTGATCGGGGTGCGCCCAGCATGTAGGTTTTATTCAAGTGATGTGACGAAGGCAATGACATTGTCAGTTGCAGATCTGTGCTGACGAAACCTGTTCATTTCTTGGGGGTACTCATTGCAGCTTTTGAGAAACCAAGTTATATGCACTTATGGATCATCCGCTCCATAAGTTTACTTACACTGCGCATGTGCTGCCTGCTCCTTTGCAGCTGCTTTTTTGTGTGCACCACCACGAGGCATAGACTCAGGTGCCTGTCTGATTCATTTCGTTCAAAGAATATAAAATGTATGCTCATGCCACCATCTTTTATTTGCCTGAGTAGTAGTGTTGTGTCTGACTGTTATGTCAACGGTTAAGCTCTAATTTCGATGAAGGCTAAATTCTAGAGGCCAGTGTACTGCGCGATGCCAGTGCACGTTAAAGAACACCAGGTGGTCGAAATTTGCGGAGCCCTTCATTACAGTGTCCCTCGCAGCCCGAATCGCTTTGGTAAGATAAACCCCCATAAACCGTGAAACTATTCATTCAGGTTCAAGGAAATGACATATGCAGGATGTTCCACCCAAGATTTCGTACAGTCTTTAAAAATAGGTCTTTTGAGTTAGACCACTTTTTTCGGCGTTGCATTGCCAAGAGGGAAAGACGACAATGAGCGTGCAGTGCCTCGGTAAGGAGCGCTCGCGCTAGGCCAGCTGCTAAGGCTGACAAGGGACGTTTGTGCTCGGGGTTCGTCCCCATCGGATAAGAGCTTACGCACTAATAGCACTAATAAACCGTCGTACGTGCAAGTTAAGCCGGCTATAAAATTCAAAGCCTGCAAGGATTGCGATCTGCCAAGTGCGATATCGGACCCAAGAGCCAACAGTGTCCAGTTTCGGTTTTTCTTTCGCTTGCGCTGGAATGTCACAACTGCAATAACTGACGGCCACTTTGCGACTGAAACTTTGCAGCGTTATAAGATATAGTTAATTTAGGTTGTCTACATGGTCCTCATAATGTTTATTCGTATTTAAAATGGGCATACGCCAACCATGCAGGTGCGATGTATGAAGGCGCAAGCTGCATCGCGGGCGGCATCATTCAACAATCGCACATTTTTCGTGTGTTGTCAGTTGTGTCAGTTCCTCAGTTTGTTGCCTTACATATTCCTTTTTGTGTGTTGTCAGTCTGTGAGAAGAAGAAGCTTTGCAGAAGAAAATCTGTGCGCATACAGAGCAAGGATAACTTCATTGTGACCCTGTGAACATCACTTTTGCAGCGTGCGCCTGTGAAGACGTGGTCCGTCTTTGTGCGCGCGTGCCGAAGTGTCACCGCGCAGTCACGAGATATTCGGGATTACTTGTTAATGCCTTACGTAACATGAAAGCCGCAGGAGTGTATAACCACAATAACAGCCAAATGTGCTCAAGTGAAACCTGCCGGATTTATTCCTATAAACCTGCTATTTCAACACTGCCATCGGCGGGTAAGTAAACGCAACAGGCTGCATGGCTGTAACGGACGTTAACCTGTCTAAATTCATTACGTGTGTGTATTCTGCCGTGACCGTGTCACTCACTCGGTCGCCAGTGAGCTTTCCATGCTTTGTTTCTCTTGTAGCGGGCTTTAGCACAGACAGCACGTTCGTGGCGATCGATGCCTGCGTTCTTCTGTGTCCGTAATCACGTGGAAAATGCTTTCATTAGTTCTTTCGGTGGTACGCAAAAAAAGTGTTCAGGTGCACTGTGGTGACTTGTACAAACTGGTGAACCATATCCAAAAAGGCGGTACCTGTAGCCAGCAGCCTGCGCCGAAAACTGGTACAAACAGCCACTAGTTACTGCATCTCGCCAGGCTTTTTTTTTTGTATATACTGGTCGTCCCCCTTTGCATGCTGGTATGGCATGCAAGCTGCGTCCCAATAGGCACCCTGCACCCGCCAGGCACCGCCACCGTCGAGGCTGCGTTCAGCTGCCCCGCGCGGCCAGTTCCTCGTCCCTGTCAGGAAGGCTCGCCCCGCAACTGCGAAGGGATGGCGTCTGCTAGCGGCTGCCGCTGTTCGTGGAGGCGGGATTTCGACCTATTCATTCATGAGGCTGCAAAATTCTTTCGAGGAGCGAACGTCAGGAAAGGAACGAAGCATTTTGAAGCAGGCCATGTACACAATGTGAAAGAGGTGGTCGTGCGACGGGAGCGAAGTAGCAGCCCGGTGCATTGCGCAGACTAGCATCACTGCGCCACCGAAAACGGTCAACGCTAATAAATATTTTTTATCTAATGCCAGTCAGCGCTGCACTCTCACTCATTTTTTTTTATGTAGCTATCTTCCACTAGACTGCTTGTAGCCGCGAGCTGCAGTTGCAAGGCAGGCAAATGCAAACACGCTGCTGCCGTTACCGTGTTTTTGGAGCGGTGTGAAACGCTCTCCAAAACAAACCACCCGCAAGCCTAGTGTGTTCCTGTATTTAGAAAGGCTTACCCTGAACTTTCAAAGACAGCCAGGCAGCGTAACATTGAAGGTAATTAAAAAACTCCAGTTTCTGAGCGAACGGCGCTAACCTGACTTCATAACATTCCTGTTTGCCGCACCTTGGGTGTTTGATGTGGAATAGGCAACGGGCGAACGTAACTCCGGCGCCGACGGAGGCGCCTCTCGCGGCGAGCAGCGCAGCGGAGACAGGATACGCTCGCCGTCGCACGCATTGGCAGTCAGCTCCGTATGTCATCTGATCGCCGCGGCTGGGCTGCGTACTCTTTTTGCGAAGAATGCCGGGGTCAAATACGAATGATTCTCCTGCTGTTGTCAGTCTGAAATAACAATGAGAGATGCGAGCCAGAAAAATACAAGCGATGAACAGACGTAGCTTACCTCGAGACCTCCACGCTCTTCGGCGGCGCGTTGATTATACCTGTTCTACACGGGTACTTTCGAATGACATCTGAGTCGAATGGCAGTCGAGAGTTGGAATGGAATTCGAACTCGACGGACTCCCGCGGTGCTACACGGCACTTTCCAAACGCATTCGAAATTCTCAGCTCGTTTTCAGTGTACAACGACGACTACGGTCACGCTAGTCCGACAACGGCACTATCACGGTGAACAGCAGCATGTGATTATAGCGAACTATCTAGTTTATTATAATATTATTGTAGTGGCACAAGTTTTTTGGCTAAACGACACCGACTAGTCCGATCAGCGGACGGTCAGCTTTCATGCCCTCGGGAGTTCGGCGGCTGAGCGAAAACGCGCTGAGGTGACGGTGCGAATACATGCGCGCTTATACATTATGCGGATTGGAAATAAGCGAAACGAGCGCCTATATTTCACCTGTGCACACATGGACACTCACTAGCGACAACCACTTGCCAAATTAATTTCAGTCGACGACGACTCCGTTCCCTTCAGCGACGACTGGCGAGCCCGCAGGGTAATCGGTGATTGTGAAGAACGAATTCACAAGTTTTAGCGAATGCAAATGGTCAACGAGTGTAGTTTTGACAAGAGTGACATGAAAGCAACTATTGCTTACATCGCAGGACGAGCATACGATGAACGGGAAGCGGCGGTATGACTCGGGCTGCCGAGCAGTGCTTTACGGCCAGCAGCAGTCGTCGCCGTCGCTAGCTTGTGGGTATCAAGTTAAGCCATTTCAGTTAACGCGAACGGTCACCAAACATGCTTCTGGATAAAGTAGTTTAAAATAAAGTACGGGGCATGTCGGAGGAAGCCGGGAAAATTAGCGAGAAGCGCCGGTCCTACGCGATGTCAACAACCCGGCTGTCAAGTGTTTCTCAGGCGAGCGATCGTGTCGGCGCTTCCCACAGATTGTCGCACTGCGTAAACAGGCACGGGTACAACCGGCACAGAAGAGAGGAGATTATTTAATAGAACTAAAGCGCATATTTCGTTTTATGTCTTGCAAACCAGTACAAGCTGTTCATACGCAGCGATGTAAACAGCAGCATGAGTACAGTCGTCCTCATCAGCGCACTCCTGGGGAAATTTCATGCACACGCGGTAAATGTTCGTTGGTGTACTATTATCTGCAAGCACTCACTTAGACGGAACATGAACTATTTGCTAAACAAACAGCAGAAAAAAGCGAGTAGCGGGTATCGAAATGAACAGCCACAGAGCCGAAAGCAGTCGCGCGGCTGTGGGCGGGGCGAAGCGACGGCGGCAGCGACGGCTTCGGTCGCTTCGGGCTGTGCTCGCGTTTCGAAGGCAAAAATCTGGAATGTCTCCGCGGAGCTCCGTCGACTCGAATGTCATCTGAACCGAATGCCGTTGAAAAACTTCGTGTAGCGGCGTTAGCTCGGCAGTCGAGTCGAATGACATTCGGTTGGAAGGCATTCGAAACGCCCGTGTAGCAGGGGTCTGCGCCATGCATTTCCCCCTTATTTCGGAGCCGCTTGAAAGCACGAGCTCTTTCACGTTGTGCACGTGACCGGCTTCAAGCAAAAGCTTGCCCTTTTTCAAGTTCGCTCCTCGGAAGAAGGAATTCAAATCGTCCAAATCGCGAAAGGCCGCCGATATAACCATCGGCACGCTTTCCACCGCCATTCTACCAGCCTCGCGCAAGGCTGCCATGCCGTCTGCTACGGCGGAGCAATCCTGCGATATGTTCCCCGCCTGCCCGCTAGATGGCGCTGGTTGTTCAGCGATCGTGGCGGCTCCTGACGACTGCCCGTTGCCTATACCCTGTTCAAACTACGCCTTGAAATTATGTGCCCATTGCGTAATCTGCCACTCATATTTTGTCTTTTTTTAGCCATTGCCATGCTGTTATCGCTACAACACGTGCGTCAGTATTTTGGTGATAGGAGATGTCCAATGAACGAGCTTTTTCAAGCAGAAGAGAATGGAAGCGGCGGCGAAGCGCCTGTGCGCACTGAAACTCATGCGGAAAACGTAAAACTTTTTGACTGGCATTTTGCAAAGAAAGAGTATCCCGGCTATTTCATGCAGGATTCTTGCAGAAAGCTTGTGCTCAAAAAGCAGAATTTCATTGCAGGGTTTGTTTAATTTCTATGCATTTAGCACAAGTGCCCTGACTCTTCGACATTAGGATATATGATTATTGTACTAAATTATCACCCAGTCGTTCAGACGTGGAGGCAAAGATTTATCAGGAGCATGTTGCCGTTGCCCCTGAAAACGTGCCTTTACTGTCGAAAAAGACGCTGGACGACAAGGCGCGAGCAAGGATTCTGCTCATAGCTTGAACTAAGGTAAACGATTATTTGCAGCGCAAAATTTGGGCTTCTTCCTAAGGTGTGACTGCGGGCGAGTTTCAGCGTGGCTTTAAGCCCACATATTGTTGACAGCCAGGTCAATGACCGGAAATCGTGGGTGTAAGAAGAGGGAAGGGTTCCCAGAGAGCCATTAGCAATCCTCCGAATTTGTCATGGGTCAAAAACCTGTCTAGGAGGTAATGCATGAGTCAAGTAAGTGTCTTCCGCACGGGTTTGACCGTTGTTTGACCAGAAACCGCGCGCGCGTGTTGCCCGTCGCGATGGGTGGGCCGTCTCCCAATGTCGCGTTGGAAATCCATAAAACCTAGTCCGGGGCGAATTTATATATGTATTATTGCATCTTACAACACAGCAATGTGTCCTGCTGCTATGTGCCATTTTGTGCTCGGGAAGGAGGTGCACAACTGCTTCGCGACGGCGCGCGCAACACAGCGGCAGCTGTGAGTCTGCCCCGCCTTCCTGACAGGGATGCGCGCGCCGCCGCCAGTGGCGTGCGCGTCGCGCGGGAGTTAGATGCGCAGGGTGCCTATAGCCACTACACAGGAATGAAAAGTGAATGCTACCGTAGCATTGCACTAAATGGTCCGCTCTAAAATACAGGGCTGCCTGCATTATTGAATAATGCTGGTGTCGTTTCTCGCTTTTTTTTTTTTGTGCTTGGCCTGTTTTCTGCGTTCTCTGTTTTGCAGGCACTGGAGGAGCACCAGTAGCCAGGGGAAGAACATTCCAGGGGAACTGCTGCCAACTTATGCAGACTCATAGCTCGATGCTCCTGTCCTGTAAAACAATGTATTGAGCGACATGTTTTTGTACCATGCACCAAGAAATTCCCCACTTCTCTCTGGGCGGTGTTAAGTGTCACGTTGCCTAGTAGATTATAGCGGTTAATGGTTTTATTTGTTTTGTACTGTGGGACATGGTTTATTTGTTATGTGTTGAGGGACGTGTCATTGTACCACACACCAATAGATTTCCCCTAGATAAATGGATAACTGTTGGCGTCTCCTTTTTATCAGGCCTGTGGCGAGTGCCACCTTGCCTAGCAAGTTAAAGTGGTCAAATGTTTTATTTTCCTACTGCCCCTCCCTCATTTGTATGCTTTGGGTCCTGTTCTGTTTATTTGTTCCCATTGAAGGCTGTTTTGTGTATTCTACGGTGTATTCCTTTGGTTTCTGTTATGTGTTGTGCAATTTTTTGATTGTGATCTTTCTTTTAGTCTGGTGGCTCATTTGCTATTGTGTGCTGTTCTAAGAGTTCCTTGCTTGTTATGCTCTAGCTCCTCTACATTCACACAATGTCCTGCCTTTCTTAGTTGCGGTAAGGCCTCTTTTTCTAGCCATCATTTTATTTATTCCATATCTGCTTTTTTGCCTGTTTTTTGCAGGAGTTTGGATATTCAGCTTGATATTGCAACTGAAGCATTCTTATCTTGGTTGAGCAAATCTTATAGTTTTTCATGCACGTTTCTTACTTCCCAGATTGAAAATACTGTATTAGCTATCACAGTGGCGCAGCGGTTATGGCGCTCAGCTGCTGACCCGAAAAATGCGGGATCAATATCGGCCGCGGCAGTCGCATTTTGATGGAAGCAAAATGCTAGGGGCTAGTGTACAGTGCAATGTCAGTGCATGTTAAAGAATTGTAGGTTTTCGAAATTTCTGGAGCCCTCTAGTACTGCGTCTCTCATAGCCTTAGTCGCTTTTGGTCGATAGACCCCATTAACAAACAAACCATCTTTAAGTTTAATGCAGATAAGTGCTCTCTTTGCTCTTTTTATGCCCAAATTTTTCATACTTAGGTAGTCTTGACCGTTTTGAGATCGAGATGTATTGCATAGCAGCCTTCTTCAAGGTTTTTCTGAGGCTGTTGTAAGGCCGCTTGCTTTGTTGATGCAATCACTTGCGGTCATAGTCAACTGTTCTGCCTAAAAGTATCGTACTCGATGCAGTGGGCATGGGATGTCCTCTGCTGATAACTTCATTATAATCAGTCTTGTCAGCGCTATGTGAATAATTAGGGGAGTGGACACTTAGGCTACCGTTGCTTAGAGCTGTGATGGCTTGCCAAAAGATACAATGTGTGCAATTTCAATGCTTTAGTGTTCATCGTCCGGTGTTGTAGAAAAGTCGGGTGCCATTGGCCGTGAGCGAAAAAATTCGCAGAAAACTTGTAGGAAAGCAACCTAGGTGAGCCACGTAGGTCACTTGTCCTTGTGACTTCATCACAATCTGCCAGCCGTTGCAATTTACACTTATATTAACGGTCAGTCACAAGGTTGCTGGGGTAGAGCAACCTGGGTGGCTGTTCCAGGAGTGGTATGAGGAATGTAATGTAATGTAATGTAATGTAATGTAGAAAACGACCAGTTTTGCATATATTTGCATTAATCCATTAACTCAGTTGTGTCCAGTGCTGCCAACTTCCAGAGCTGCTTCTCCCCCAATTTGCAACAAAAAATTCCCTAGATTTCCCCAGTTATGGAAAATAGTGTTCAATTCTGAAAAAATATATACTTATGCGTAGTTCAATAGCAAGATTTATCATGCAGCTACCCTATTACCAGCCGTTTGTAAGTAAATTAGCTGTAAATTTAAAATGAAGGATCTAGAATGAAGAACTTCTAAATAAAGCTACAAGATAAACCGTAGCACTCTTTGGAAATTACAAATCAAAGGCTCTATATCGTGTCTGTTTTTTTTCTTCACTGTACGCAAGATATTAGTAACCATGCGTCGGCATGTGGAATTAATTGAATTTTTTTCCCGCATGTTGTGTCAGTTTAGACTTTAGCCAAAGGATACCACACACAAAATGCCTGGAGGTCGCTTTAGGAGTGTGCGGAAACTGCGATATAAAAGCTGCTTGTTCGTTTGCTGCGATTGCTCTAGAGGGTGACTTAAGTAACTGTTTGAGTCAATTAAATTAATGAAGCAGTGATTGTTACAGCTTTTGTACGCCTCATGTGATTTCAACTCACTTTGTTCGCCGTAGTGAAACAGGGAATTATGGTTAATGATTTTGGAGGGTCCAAAATCCCAAAGCGACCTAGGCTATGAGGGATGAAATAGTGAAGGGCTCCGGAAATTTCAACCACCTGGGTTCTGTACCGTCCACTCACATCGCACAGTACACGGGCCTCTAGAATTTCGCCTCCATCGAAATTCGACTGCTGAGGCCGGGATAGGAGCCTCGTCTGTCGGGTCAGCAGCCGAGCGCCGGAACCACTCAGCCACCGTGGCAGGTGAACTGGGAATTGTTCCCCTAGTTAGACTAGTTAAGATTTTCAACACGGTGCACCTTTGTCAAAAAAATGGCGCCCTTGTTCTGTTCTGGTTATCAAAATAAACATGCAGATAGGTTTACTAAATAGGATTTACACGTCGTGCACCGAGCTCCAAATACAGTGCGAGAAAGTGTCGAGCGTGTTGAGGGAAGGTGCTGGTGCACCAGATCACAGCAGCGGTGCCACTGGCCACGTCAGGGACCATACACGTCTGACTACGTCCGTGTAAAGGCTGGTACACATGCATGCAAGCAACTGAAAATTGAGCAGCGCGGCGAAAAATTTGTAACTTGTTGGAACATCGCCGCTCTGACTGCTGGAGCCGCCGCCTCGATAGCTCTAAACAGCTTTTGTGCCACAGCAACAAAGCGTTTTCACTTGCATGTGAAACAGGCTTTACTCGAGCGTGCGGCAACGTTGTGGGGGCCTCCGTCAGTTGTAGAGAAAGCTTGTATTGTCTTCCCAATTTGATAGAGAAAAAAAAAGCTTTCTCCAAGCAAATGAAATTTTCCTAGATTATACAAAAAATCGCTTTTCCCCTAAACAACGTCCAAATTCTCTAGATCTAAGGAAAAATCCCTAGTGTTGGCAGCACTGGTTGTGTCATACCCTTAAAGGTGCACTGAAGAGGAATCTGAACTTGTTTTTTTGCCGCGGGAACTCCATCTACATGTTCCTAGCATTCTTAGAAACTGCAACTTATTGCCCTGTATGGCCGATGTCCCTAATTAAATCGAATTAACGTCCGGCTCCCACCCTTTGTTTTTAATTCTGCCTCGTACGGTGGGCGGAGTCGACCAACGCGTGGAGTGTCTTTCAGCCAGTCCCGTGGCGGCTTGCCGCTCTGCCATCGGCGGAGTAATACGTAGTAGTCCGTAGTAGCAAATAGTCCGTGCGTATTTTTATTTCTGCGGGCTTATTTTGCGGCTATATTATCTGCGAATGAAACTATTTATTCATGGAAACCTAAAAAATAAAATAAAGCGAAAGCAAAGCCTCCACGGAGCTGACTGAAAAAAGAACTTCACGCGTTGGTCGACTCCGCCCATCGTACGAGGCAGAATTAAAAAAAAAAGGGCGGGAGCCGGACGTTAATTCGATTTAATTAGGGACATCGGCCATACAGGGCAATAAGGTGCAGTTTCTAAGAATGCTAGGAACGTGTAGATCGAGTTCCCGCGGCAAAAAGACAAGTTCAGAATCCTCTTGAGTGCACCTTTAAAGTGGAGCTCTGTGGCAATCTTAAACTTTTTATTCCAGCATGTAGGGTTAGTCATGGGAGCGCTGCTGGACAAGACGAGATGAACATGAGTGCAGGTAGTGGCACTGCTCTGCATTAAATGGTTCAACCTATTACGACTCATGTTTTTGAGAACGACCTGGGGCACAACAGCTGTGTAAGGATGTCTTTACGATGCCAGTGATTGTACACTCACTGATTCTATGGTCTGTGACATTCAGCTTAGCTCCATTGTCCATTGATTTCCTTCTTTTGTCACTTCCTTGAAAACAAAGACGTTGGGATAAATAGCTCTCGAAAAGTAAAAAAACGGTTTGTTTCTAAACAGAGGTGACTGCAGCGTGGTGTTGTGTCTGTAATTGGACATTGGTTCTACATTCACTTGCTCACAACAAGACATTATGTGATCAGTTAGGAGGGAAGTGGCATTTAATTTAAAATGTTTTTCTTTCAGCATTGCCTTGGCCACCTTATGTTGCATGCCAGAGTTACCACCTTTAAGAAGTATCGTGAACGAATGATATATGCTGTGATCTAACAAATATCGCTCGCAACGTGGGAATTCCCTGGGTGCTCACATATGCAAGGACCAAAAGGCAATATAGTCAGCAGTGCTGTGAATACACGCACCTTATGAAGATGAGTGCTAGGGGAGGCAGAATTAAGAAACATGTGCTACATGAGAAACTTGAGCAGGATAGAAACAAATGCGTCCCCACCTACCTTATACCGTTAGTCAGGGGTACGAGCTCACGGGAAATGTTCCTGCAAGCTCGTGCAACGTGCGTGCAATGAATTCCTGAGGCTGAAGAGAGTGAGAGCCGTCTCCCCCACACCTGCGACTGTCACGCCATCTGTTGGCGCTAGGGTGGATACAATGCAGGTGACCTCCCTTGTTAGGGTAACTAGGGAGGATGACATCGCGGGGAGTAAACCCAAGGGGACGAAGCGAGCCAAGTCCCCACAGTGGAGGTAATGCACTGTCTAGTTTACTTTTTGATATCTGCACTTCCTTGTACGATTGACTGTATACTATTGAGTGTCACTCCGAATTTGTCTTGGAGATCGCATCTACAAGGATAACCTTGCTTTGAAATGCATAATGCCATATGTGCTGATAAAATAGGCAACTGCTGCAATGTGGCTGATCTGCAATTCAGGGTGCACTCTCCTGGCTCGTGGCATTCGCTCGAGGCAGTGCATCTGAGTTTTACCTTAGCCAGGAATCCCCGCAGGGAGGCGTCTGCAGCATGCAGACGTTGGTGAGTGGCGACACCACGGGGTTAACCCGAGCATCCGCAGGGACATCCCCGCAAGGGGATGATGGTGAACAATGCGTCACCACGGACCCGAGCATCCGCGCTTAGCCGTGCGTGGCATCGCCGTGTCCGGGGAAAAGGGGATCCTGGTGGTTGAGCCGATGCCGAGCGTTTGGACCCTTAAGGCCCCTCGGCGGAGGCAACACACCACTTTGGCCCCAGCTTCCTGTAGACGGCACCTCCGGCCTGACCCGACCGGGGGAAATCGGCAGTCGCCTTTTCCTATCCTCCCCTCCATCTTTCACTTTCCTATCCCTTTCTTACAACTCTCCTGTCTCCTCCTCTTTTCTTTGTTTTTTCCTCTTTTTCCTGGCGGCGAGGGTTAACCGTGTGTGACCAACTACCCTGAGTTGAGTCATATTAGGTTATAGTTAAGGTGTACAGCTGGCGTGGGCAGGACTTGCTCGCAAGTTCCTGTCCCGTCCCCTTGTTGGGCTCCATGGTGGGTGGCTGGCACCATGACCGAAAAACTAGAATTTTTATGGCTCCCCCTTTTTCCAAACTAGATCGCTCTCTCAAGAGAGGGCGGAACGAAGCAGAAGAGTTTTTTCAAAAAAGAAAAGTCAGTTTTCCTAAGTACCATGTGATCCATAGTGAAGTACAAGATAAACAAGCTAGAATCCTGTCCCCCTTCCTAGTGTCAAACTGTTTGACAGAAGCCTTGGGCATTGGCTACAAGGTATCTAAAATGGCTAGCGGTGACTTACTGCTCGAACTGCGTGACAACGTCCAACACTCAAAACTCGTAAACATTGTATCTGTTGGGGATATTCCTGTCTCCGTGACGTCACACCGATCTCTGAACACCGTCCGAGGCGTTATATCCGAAAATGACTTTGTCCACATCACTGAAAAAGAGATGCTCGAAGGTCTGAGTGACCAAGACGTGATAGATGTTCACAGAATCAAGATCCGGAAGGATAATAAGGAAATAGACACAAAACACATGATCCTGACGTTCAACACCAGCACACTGCCCGACACAGTCGAAGTAGGTTATCTGAAAGTTAACGTAAGACCATACATTCCCAACCCTCGTCGATGTTTCAACTGCCAACGGTTCGGTCACGGCTCACAAAGTTGCCGAGGCCGGAAAACGTGCGCGAAATGCGCCTCGAAGGATCATTCTGATCAATGTGACGCAGCCCCGCACTGCGCAAACTGTGAAGGTGACCATGCAGCATACTCCAGGGCGTGTCCGTCCTGGAAAAAAGAAAAGGAGATAATCACCATAAAGACAAAGGAAAACATTTCATTTAAAGAAGCGAGAAGGCGTTTTGCACTCACCAACTCATTCTCCTTCACAACAAAACAAAACTTCGCCGATGTGGTGCGTGGGCGCGGCGCACCACACCAGGCTTCGGCACCTGTCCCGGTCACACGTAGTGAGCCTGGGGCGGGGCCATCCGCGCCGTCTGGTGGAGTAGCTCACGCTACTCTGCCAACTCCAAGTCAGGCTGCGCAGACCCCCGGGTCGGCGGGCCTCAAGACCTCTTCCCACAGGTCGAGGTCAAACTCTAACGTGAACGTGCCTTCTGCACGGTCATCCAGCGCCTCCGCAGAGGCGATGGACACGACCCCGGGCAGCCCCGCGCCGTCCACGTCGGACGGTCGGCGGAGCTCTCTGGATCGATCAAAAAAAGACAGGCCCCGAGTCACGGGGCCATCAAAAACTTGATCTAGTTTTTCACCCGATACAAACACAAAAATAAGATGGCTTTCATAATACAATGGAATTGTAGAGGACTTTTACACAATTACAGTGACATAAAAGACATACTAGGAGCACATGCTCCTGTCGCCTTATGTCTACAAGAAACAAATTTAGGTCCCCAAAAAAATAACTTTCTAAAGAACTACACTGTTTTCCGCCGCGATCGGGAACAGGCGAGCCGACTATCGGGAGGCGTAGCCATCGTAGTGAAAAGCGGCGTCCCGGCTCGAGAGCTTAAACTAAAAACAAGACTTGAAGCTGTCGCAGCCACTCTGGTTGCCCATAAAACCATCACAGTGTGCTCACTATATATCGATCCGAACTTTAATTTAACACTACATGACTTAGAGGATCTTTTAGAGCAGCTACCAGAGCCATACCTGGTAGTTGGAGATTTTAACGCACATTCATATTTTTGGGGAAGTGAGAAAACTGACGCTAGAGGCCATCTCGTAGAGGATTTTATTTTATGCAATGACGTCTGTTTACTCAACTCTAATAAACCTACATACTGCTCCCCAACCTCGGGGAAAATGAGTGTTTTAGATTTGTCTTTTAGTTCACCGTCTGTTTTTAACGATTTTAACTGGAGTGTTTTAGACAATCCATATGGAAGTGATCATCTCCCTGTCGTAATAAGTCTTTCATCCTCGCTAACAGTTATTCCCACAAAACCACGGTGTTGGAAGCTACATTTAGCTGACTGGCAACTTTTTACAGCACAAGCTACATTAGAGAAAATAGTTTTAGAAAATGTTGACATCAATGAGATAAATGAAAAATTCACGAATTGTATCTTAGCTGCCGCACATTTAGCTATTCCTCAATCCTCTGGAATAGTAAAACAAAATCACAAATACTGGTACACAAAACAATGTAAAGATGCAAAAAAGAAACAAAACAAAGCCTGGGGCATTTTTCGGAGATATCCAACACATGAGAATCTCATAAACTTTAAAAAAGCAAGAGCAAAAGCACGATACATCAGACGCAACGCAGAAAGGGCATCATGGCAACAGTACATATCCTCGATAAACAGCTCAATAACATCCAAAAAAATGTGGGAGCAGGTGCGGAAATTCACTGGAAATTTTACTCCTTTCACATTTCCAATGCTAACAACACCCGGTACTCAAACAACATTAGAAGAGCAGGCCAACATATTGGGTGAGCATTTTGCTACAGTATCAAGCTCAGCCAACTACACACACTCTTTTCAAAAGCACAAAACAATAGTAGAAAAACAAAAACTTCCCTTCAGAACATGCATACATGAAGACTACAATCAGCTAATTACAATGCAGGAACTAAACGCAGTACTAACATCCGGTAAAAAGACAGCACCAGGCCCAGACAATATACATTATGTCATGCTTGCTCACCTCTCTGAGACTGCCATAGAAGCTCTCCTAAAATTTTTCAATAAAATATGGATGAGTGGAGAAATCCCCCAAGCATGGAGAGAAGCAATCATTGTACCCTTTCTAAAACCTGGCAAACCACCAACTAGTCCCACCAGTTACAGGCCAATAGCACTCACTAGCTGTATAGCAAAATCATTCGAAAGCATTCTAAACATCAGACTAACTTTCATACTTCAGTCCCGGCAACTTTTAGATATACACCAATGCGGGTTTAAAAAGACATGTTCCACAACTGATCACCTTGTTCGCTTTGAGAACACAGTCCGGGAAGCGTTCATCCACAAGCAACACTGTATCGGGGTTTTCTTCGACCTGGAGAAGGCTTACGATACCACGTGGAGGTTCGGTATCCTCCGTGACCTAGCGGACCTAGGTATCCGAGGCAGGATGCTGAGCTGTTTGAACGACTTCCTAACCAACCGCACGTTCCGAGTCCGCCTAGGCGCAACCTTCTCCAACACTTTTATTCAAGAAACTGGCGTACCCCAGGGGTGCATCCTCAGCACGACCTTATTCATAATCAAAATGAACTCAATAGGCAAAGTAATCCCAAAATCCATAATGTACTCAGTTTACGTAGATGACCTCCAAATAGCATGTACGTCTTCCAGCATACCTACCTGTGAGCGACAGATACAAATAACAATAAATAAACTGGCCACCTGGGCAGATAGAAACGGATTTAGATTTTCTCCTCAGAAAACAGTAGCGGTTCTATTCTCTTTGAGACGAGACCTACAGGCCGACCCCACACTATATCTAAACCAGACCCCATTACCTGTCAAACAAGAGCATAAATTTCTAGGGGTAACTTTCGATAAAAAGCTCAGTTTCTTGCCACATATAAACAGCCTAAAGAAAAAAGCTTCCCAGGCCCTCAATGTACTGAAACTACTGTCAAGAAAACGCTGGGGGTCTGATAGGGCATGCCTGTTACATATATATCGTTCTCTGGTTCGCTCTAAGTTAGACTATGGGTCCATCGTATATGGCTCAGCAAGACCATCCTACATAAAACGACTGGATCCTATCCACAATCTTGGTTTAAGGTTGTCTTCAGGTGCTTACAGAACTTCACCAATAGCAAGTCTGTATGTGGAAATGAATGAACCTTCCTTAGAAGATCGAAGAACTGCACTAACTTGTACATACATCCTCAAAATCCTTTCACAGCCCAAACATCTCTGTTACCCAATTGCCACGAAATGCCCATCCCGAATACTCTTCAATAACAAGCCTCACGCGATTAAGCCGTTGCTCTTGCGCTTCGAAGAAAAATGCCAAGCTCTGGACATACTAAACGAAATTAAAAATATTGCCCCAACACACGAAGCGCTACCACCGTGGTACACTCTCCCCACAGTGTGTGACGTCACACTAACACGCTTCAGTAAAACCTGTACACCACACGACCATATAATACAAGAATATCTAGCACTACAAGAAAAATACAGAAATTACACTGCATTTTATACTGACGGGTCAAAAACTCATGCTCATGTAGGAAGCGCACGCAGTAATACAAGGAAAAAATGAACATGCAGTACGACTTCCCTCATGTGCTACAGTTTTCACCGCGGAGTGTTATGCTATTAGTGTCGCGGTACAGAAAATAACAAATGAAAACATCAAAAACAGCATCATATATACAGATTCACTGAGCGTCCTTACAGCATTAAACTCCAAAAATGCCACAGAACCACTGATTGGAAGCATCATACACAATATAGTAAAGGTCACAGCACAAAAACATGTTATAAAATTCTGCTGGGTTCCCAGTCACATTGGCATTAGGGATAATGAGAGAGCCGACATGTGTGCTGCACAAACCAGAACCATGGAAATAAAACATGTGAATTTGCCTCCTAGGGATTACATGAAGTTAGTGCATAGCAAACTAAGAGCCAAATGGCAAGCTTCTTGGGAAAATGAAAGAAACAACAAGCTGCATACTGTAAAGCCGATTTTGAAAGAATGGAAATCATGCCGTCATAAAGAACGTTTTATCGAAGTAATTTTATGTCGTTTACGCATAGGCCACACACACATCACCCATAACTTCTTATTAACAAAAAAAGACAAACCAGTGTGTGAAATGTGTGGTGAGGACCTCACAGTGAATCACATTTTAATCTCTTGTTCTCATCTCGAAGAACTTCGAAAAAAATTTTTTACGGTATTTTACAATGAATACATTCCATTTCATCCCGCATTGCTTTTAGGCGAGCAAACACCTGTCGAATTTTCACTTGTTTGTAAGTTTCTAAAGAAAGCCAATGTTTTAAATCTATTATAATGTAACCTCTGTACACTTGACGTAACATCATCTAACCTTGTGTTTGGCGCATGATAGCCATAGTTGCTTATGCGCCATAAAACCCCATATAACTAACTAACTAACCTTAGCCAGGAACCCGCATCAAAAATCACGTCAGTGCTCCCTAGTTACATCACACCACCAGTCTCCTATGTACGGGAGTCATCTATGTGCTGCCATGGTTTCATGGCAAGGTGAAATGTATTCCTGCATTTTAAAGGCTGCTTCTGAGGCACTGAGGGGACACGGTGCTCATCGAACATACCTTCCCTGTGTACAAGTGGCTACTGTTAAACACTGCCTCCTGTAATTGAGGCTTTCCCTTGTGCTTATTCTGCTTTTCTGAGTGTCATTTTGCAGGCAAATCAAGCATATTAGCTGGAGAAGGAATGCCAATTGCTGGCTAAACAACCTGTATGGACAGCTGCTGCCGAACTATGCAAATAATATCCTCAGGCTCATATCCTTTCCAACTGTGTGTCTGGTGCTCTGAATATCCATGTGCCAAGTTCGGGTCATCAGAATCTATCTTGTTGATTTTTGACAAGAACAACATGCGTCTCGATTTGGCAGCACCTATACATGGTCTGGAGAGCATTTTGGAGCTTAGGCTTACGACCTTTTGTGGAATTTCTGGTCTTTTCGTTGCTTTCACTTTTATCTGTGTTGAGCTGCATGGAATGAAAGTTTTTGCAGCCAAGATTATCTGGCCAAGATTATCAAATGACGCATTGCTAAAGATACCAGAACTGAAATTGCATGTTAGCTGGTAGAAAACATCAGTTTCAAATATTTGTACTCCAGCTAACAGTGCATTGCCAATTGCTCTTCTTTTTTCCTATCCGTATCCTTTCACATTTTGTGTCTAGAGAAAAAGACTTCAGAGAGTGCTGTCAGATCTGGTGTTTGTGCATTGTCCCTACCCATTTGTGCATTGCCGTCTACACAAAAGCACACATGTGCCAGTGCGTGGGGCATTTGTGTTCATTCCAAAGTGACACTCCTTTGCTCTCTGTTATTTTGCAGCCCATCATTGATAAGCCCGTGCAAGGTTCCAGAGGAAGAAACCTTCAATACCACGCCAGCCACCCTTTCATGACTCCACTGGTTCATGTTCATAACCTCGAAAATCGCATGTGCAGTGATCTCAGTGCATTGTGTCTATTCACAAAGTGGGTTGGAAATGGCTGATGTAATTGCTTCAATTACACGGATCTTAATAATGAGAAAAATGGGCATCACCCTCGACATAAAAATTTCATTTAGTGAACTCGTTTCGTAAACCATGTAATTCTGTCCCCAGAAATTACAACAGGCTCGCTGAAAGGTCAAGGAAATAGGGTATAACGGGTGGCTGCTTAGTTGTCTCTCGAGTTGTTACTGATGTTTGGGAGGTACCAGGTTCTTTTTGCTCGTTTTCACTTGATATTGGTTGAGCAGAAAGCATTGGAGTACAGTATTTGAGCAGTTTGAGCTCTCAGTTAAATTCCCATTTCAGTTGGGGTACTAACAGAACACCTGACCTCGTACAGTGGTCGAACGCAGCCCATGACCTATGTACTCTCGCGGTATGCACTCAGTAGTAGAAGTATTAGAATCACAATATTTGGTCACACAAAACCAAGCACCAAGAAAGGATTATGCCTGTCGTGCAAGGGCCAGTGGTCTTGCAGCTATCTTGGACAAGCCAGGCACTCCACACAAAAAAGGGTTGCACAGGGGATGGGAGGATACGGAATTCTCCTCCTGCATTCCACAAGGCAGTCAATGAAATTAGCATATGTTTCAGGGTAGTTATAACATTCTGGAGATTTCACACATATTTGGAAGAAAGTCTGTGCCAGTGCCTGTAGGGCGTTGCATGGTAATTAACTTTGAGAATTGTAAAAAAATTAAGAAGCTCGTGGTCATCTTAAATAAAGGAGAGGCATTCGTTCCAAACCATTATGCTCGGTTAAAAATACAAATTGCAAATAATGACACCTTTATTTTTGGTGCAAAATGGGGTGAATCTGACTCCATCCTATTATTCAGAAATCGAAGCAAGATCTTTGTAACTGAAGTGATGGTCATTGCGAAAGAATGTGCGAGATCACACGAAAGAGAACAATATGAATTACGCCGGACATTGTGTGTGAATTGATTATTTCATTTATAAGATATTATTTCGTGTTTTTCTCTTAAAGCAGAAACATCGAGGGTGAATATTGCATCCATTAAAATAATTTGCCTTTTGGTGCGTGTGTGACTGACACATCAATCTTTATATTGATTCCTTCGCTGTATAGCTGCAGATATTTTCAAATGCTTGCTTATGCACGTAAACATTTCATGCTTACTTTACTCTGTTACGGGAGAAGCAGAGATTTTTTGTGACTAATTCTACATGGTATCATATTTACCACTGTTCACTACTTTATGGGCATTTTTATGGCTTTGCTGAAGCGTACGCTATGATTCCTTGTGGTTGGTCACAGGTGACTGACATTACTTTGTCATGTGCTAAGCATTCCTGACTCTGTCCAAGCTATGTTTGTTGCTGTGTCCATTTAGCCTGCATTGTGACGTCTTCCGTTCCGTTTTGAGGCTCTTTTAAGAGCAGGCGACGTTTGGCTGTATGGGGTGGATCGTGGCAATGTTTTATTTTTGTTTTCTACTACTGAATGCTGTTCTGCACATTTGTAATTCATTGTGTATGGACTTCGATTCATGGTCATTGTATGGACCTTGAACTATCTTTGAGGAGAGGAGATGATTTTATTATGATGTGAAGACATTTGAGAAAATTTGCCTGCCTAATGTTTGTGTAGAGCTCTGTGCTTTATGGACCCTGTTGACCCTGTACTCCCCTATTACCTCTGTGCTGTGTTGATCTATTGAAGCTGTGCTCTTTACCCTGTTGCCCAAGGCAATGCAAGATTTACCACATTTACTCGTCTAGGACCCGCACTGTTTTTTCCTTGTTTTTTTTTTAGTTTTGCCGGACTGAGGTCTTTACACGTGTCAGGTCTGCATGCCTCACAAAATGCCTGTAAAACTGATTTAGTGTTGCTGCGATTCTGCTCAGAATAATGCAATATGTGATGACAAGTTATACTTTTATTCTTTATTTCTTGCTGCATTCACTTTCTCTGAACCAGTGGCATAGTCATTGGAACGTACACCTCGCATGTATTATGTGCAGGGTTGTAATCTCAGTACTAGCACTGGGTACCCACCAGTGATGCAATACGCAAGTTTTCCCCCTAGCTTGTGCTGGGTGCAGTGCTTGGAAATGGTCCTTTAATCCCAACTTGTGTCGAAGAAAGTGCCTTGAGCCGTAACCCTCTTTAGCCAAAGCTGCTCTTGCACCATCTAACTTATTAACATCAGCTTTCACTCTCCTTATGTTCCGATGAGCTCACCTCATCAGCATATTTCCAGAGGTTTTTTCCATGCCATTCATTGTGCTAGATGTGCCGGTCACCTTAAACATCTTTCAGAGTAGCGCATTGCAAAGCTCAGTGCTGATACTTTCCTCTTTTTTTGCTCAATTTTTCATCCATATTGGAGATGTGGGCCTTGTGCGAGTAAATATGTTATGCTCTAACTGCGCTCGACACACAGTAGTGAGCCGTTTCAGATGTGCTTCTACTGATTTGGTTAATGGCTCTCTTGGAGCTGCTGCAGGGGAAACACTGTGTTGGACATGTTGGCCACACTCGTGGGCAGCTTTAATCTTGGCTGCAAGCAAGCCTCCTGACAATTTTTTACCAGTTCTCAGGCTCTGAAAGTATTTCTCCTGCGTGCGGTATGAAGGGTGTAGGAGGTCTACAAAAAAAAAAAAAAGGAATCCTGTCCCAATGTGTTTTGTCTCTAAGCATAACTCACACTCGTTAGTTTTTAAGCCTGCGTAGGCAGACTTGTACAGTCCTTCCCATGAAGCCAGTTACCGTGCAAGCGAACAGGTCTATGAAGTGGCTGTTGGTTTTCTTGCAACAGCTTTCTGATTTTTTTAGGTAACTGTGATTTTTTCATGGGCATAGTTATTGTTCTCAACTGTGTGCAGAATCAAGAGTTTGGAATGTTTGCATTGGAACTAGATTGTTTTGAAGCCTAACCAACTGAAATTACACAACCTGGAACAACTGTTGTATGAGATTGCATTCTATTTTTCATTCTATTCCATGCAAGTTAGCTGCACATCTAATCCTCTGTCTTATTAATGTAAACTATCTTTCACATGCAGGCTTGACCACCAGAGGCTGCAAATACGAAACATTTTCTGGACAAAACTCGTCAGGTTAGAATCTGCAGTTTTTCTCCGTAAATGCATTCCTGAAGGTTTTTTTCAAAGAGCAGTATGAAGGATACAGAAACTTCAGATCATAGAACTGTGGTGAATTGTGATGATATTTACCTTTGATATTCTGGAACGCTGTTTTCCATAATATGTGAACTATGACCTGACTGTCATAATCCAGTGAGTTCTAGGCATTGATGTAAGGACTTGTACACGGGTCCAAGGCCTCATAAGATTTTTAGCCGTTTGCTTTTTATACCGTCTAAGGAGCAAATAAAGAAAACAAAAGTGGTAGTGTGGTGTTTGCTAAACTTAGATAACTGCCATTTGTTTAGCTATTAGGCCACTTGGGTGGGCTTAGGACAGCGCCTGTCATGATGCCGATACTGCAAGCATTTTGAATCTATTTCTAAGGCTACCCTATTTCGTTGGGAAGGATGACATTTTTTGCAGCTGAAATGTTTTCAGCTGCTTGCAGAATTTATTCTAGGGATATCATTCCTCGGGCCTGAATTCTCCTTAATGAATAAAACTTTTCATAAACATCCAGAGCTCTTGTCGAATATGTCCTCCACATTGATCTTTATTTCCCTAGCTCCAAGTGAGCTTTGCAATGTTGGTTCATGCATTTGAGTGGAAGTATTCTGCCTTTATAACACAGGTTCAGTCGTCACACCGAGTGACCATGGCGTGCCTCCTGTGCAAGATTCAACTGCTCAAAGGCGCCTAGGGAGCCACTGCGTGGAATCTACTCCTTCTGGCATGGGTAACCGCCGCGGTAAACCCAGAGGAAATAAACTGCACAAATGCACCCACTGCAACAAGAGATTCAAACGAAGATACCAGCTTGTGGTGCATCTCCGTTTCCATACTGGTGACCGCCCATACCATTGTGACGACTGTGGGATCAGCTTTGCAGATAGGTCCAATCTTAATGCACATCAGCGCACCCACACTGGTGAACGTCCTTACCATTGTGACCACTGTGGTAGCAGCTTTGCACAAAAGTTCACCCTAGAGCAACACCAGCGCACACACACAGGCGAGCGTCCTTACCGTTGTGACTATTGTGATAGCAGCTTTGCACAGAGAAGCAGCCTGGTAGTGCACATCCGTACCCACACGGGTGAAAAGCCGTATCAGTGCCAGCTGTGCCCCATGGCCTTTGTAGTACGTTCAGATCTTGCGCGGCATGTTAGATCCCATAAGGGCGAAAAGCCCTTCCAGTGTGACTTGTGCCAAAAGACATACTCTCGGGGGCAAAATTTAAAACTCCACAAAAAGGCAATTCACAAAGAATAGGAGTGGTTTGTGATGCCCATAGTCAATATGTTTTCCTAGCTACCTTTTTATATGCAAGGTAACAAGATTCTAGCTGAATGCCCTTTGAAAGATGTTGGTAGCCATCCCTCATCATAATTTACATTTTAAGTTTTGTTCACTTTTACGGAGTTTTCAGATAAATACATTTATAGTTGCCGTAGACTACGCAGACACGCGCTCTAAGAATTTCCTGAACACGGAAAGTAAGCCTGGTATGTTCGTAAACTTACATGAATGGAAACAAAATCAGTCATATGTGGATGGCATCACTTCTTGTTGGAGAGAGACTTTTAACAACTCTGTACCCAATATTAGAGAGAGATTTAGCATACCGGAGATGTAATAGCATAGATGTATGCTGTTTTACCGCAAATTGAATACGTGCACATAGTGGTATGGTTGCAATCAGGCAGGGTCACTGCGCATCGGAGCCGGCATTCAGTAAACCAGTCTATGCTACTACAGCTCTGGTACGCTAAATCTCTCTATTGTTTGTGCCATTTGTCTGCCTGCCTCAGTGAAGAGAGTCGCGGGGTAAAACATGCACAACTATTCTTTTTATTCATGCAGTCTGAGTGGGTGTATTTTTGTAACAGTCATTATAAATTCACTCATTAATATCATTGAGCCTATTTCTGTTTGTATGACAACACAGGAATTTTCACTCTTGTGTTAATCTTTGTGTGTTTATTCCAGCAGTGCTAGTAGCAGGAATGAGTGGGGAAAACCAGGTGTCTCACCTCATATTGATGTGTCTTGCATTAGTCTGCATGCTTTATAACAGTTTTCTCTTCTCTGGTATGAAAGCCAACAAAAAGAGGTCACAAACATCAACATCACCTTTTCTCAGAGTGCTATCTCAGCTGGATATAAATGGCATAATATTTGTGGAGCGTTATGCCCACACCATTTTTAATCTGTTTTCGCTGTCAAGATATCAGCTGTGTGTGACCATTTCATTTTGTGCTGGCTTCTTGGTTCTGTTGGTGTTACTTGAAAAAGCCTTATTTTTTCACATAAGGTGTTCTTGATAACAAGCTGCAGGAGTCACGGCTACTGAAACAAAAAATACTGTGATTAGTGCCTGCGAGAAACATTGTAATCTTGTAGTGTATTGTAACGCACGTAATTTGGTTCATTTTTGGTTTGGTTTGGTTTATGGGGTTTAACGTCCCAAAGCGACTGAGGATATGAGAGACGCCGTAGTGGAGGGCTCTGGAAATTTCGACCACCTGGGGTTCTTTAACGTGCACTGACATCGCACAGTACACGGGCCTCGAATTTCTCCTCCAAAGAAATTCAACCGCCGCAGCCGGGATTGAACCCGCGTCTTTCGGGCCAGCAGCCGAGCACCTAGCCACTGAGCCACCGCGGCGGCATTTTTGGTCATTTTTGTGAAATTGCTTAGTGCACATAAGTATTTTATTCTAGTTTCCATTACACATTGTTGAATACATTGCGCTGTTTGTAAGGTGTTCGTGATAACTAGTTGCAAGGGTTGTGACTGCTGAAACAAAGCTTAATTGGTGCCCATGAAAAACATTGTTATTTTTTGTTGTGTATTATAAAGTTCATAATTTAGGTTGTGTGAAATTGCACATGAGTATTTTATTACTGTTGCCATTACAAAATCGTGAATACCTTCTGACTGTTTGTAAAACTTACTTGACCTGTTGTGCATTAAATTCAAAAGCAGTGGAGTTCTTTGGTTAGCCTACCTCTTCAAATAGCTGATGTTTCCTTTTTTTTTGTAGCGTTATGCTTCGAGCATCCACAGACATCAAATCAAATCAATTTATTTAGCATTTCTTTCAATACAGAAATAAATGCAAGGATAAGAACAAAAAGCTGCTTCTCGAGCAGCTTGACAACGGTTCTTACCCCTTGTTTTCTCTTGGCAACGGATAACAGCAGAAATAATACAAAGCTGCGATTAAAATTGTACGAAGATAAGAGCATGCAGTATACATAGAAACTGTAAACACAAAATATATAGTAAACACAAAATACATAATATACATAGTAATTCCAAACAAAAATGCTGCATATTAGTAAAAAGTAATAATACCGGTTCAATGTAACTAATAGACATGGATTCAATAAGACGAATACTAATACTTAATCACCAATATTTTTCACACTAAAGAACATCTAACGGCGAAATTGATATATGGCTATACAGGACTAAAAACATTTCCTGCTACATTTGCAGGCATAGAAGCACAGACCACAGTTTTACCACAGACAGTGTAATGCAGCCACCATTAAAAATACGTGCACAAAAGGCTGCAATAATAAAACAAGATTTCAAAACATTGACGTTATCTCCCTAAATTGTGAGTGAACAAACACTTAAGGTGTTGTTTCGATAGTGCGTGGATGTCCGTGTTTGAATTATGATGGTTGTTAAGTAAAGTAGGCATAATGTATTGTAGTCTGTTGTGACCATGATTCGTGCGGGAAAACCGCACCAACCATATCACAACGGCACATCATTTTGCCTTGCTTCCAGAAAAGAATTTTTATCATCATTTGCTTCAGCACTTGGAGCTGGTCCCCATAGCAAGGCTATCCTGTCTGATGGCATTGCATTCCTGTGGCACGACAATTGGTGGTGGTTTTTTCGGTTGCTTTGGAGAAAACTTTAAACCTGTTTTTTCTCGGGTGCTGTGCATTTACATGTTGTTACATGCATCCATTCTGATAAGAAACATTAAGCAACCGTTTCTGTGAATTCATATAAATAGCCTCTGCTTTTTTCCGTTGCACGTTGTGAAGGCCTTTCCATGTCTTGCATTCGCATTCTTTGAAGCTCAAGCACAGTTAACCCATATACGCCTCGCATTCTATGTGTAGTGCACCGCTCTTTTTTGTGCAGAAACTCAAAGTTTATTCTGTAAAAGCTTGCACCTGCTAACGTAGGCTCAAGGGGCTCAACTTTTTTTATGCAAGGATCGCATTGGGTTCGTTGAGTTTTTTGCATTGTATGCATTCTGCAAGATCGCACTGTCTTCTCTGGAGGCCAGTTTTGAAATCTGGCCCCATTGACTACATTGTAATTCTGCAAGAAAAACACAATATTTTTGCATTGTCATAAGGGAACCACCTTGCGTGATGAGAAATGCGATTTTATAGTTGATGTAAAATGCTTGAAGGTTTAGCTCACTTAACAAGCGGCGGTGGCTCAATGGTTATGGTGCTCGGCTGCTGACCCGGAAGATGCAGGTTCGATTCTGCCCGCGGCGATCAAATCATGATGGAGCTGAAATTCTAGAGGCTCGTGTACTGTGCATTGTCAGTGCCCGTTAAAAAACCCCAGTTGGTTGAAATTTCCGGAGCCCTTCACTACGGTGTCTCTCATAGCCTGAGTCGATTTCGGACGTTAAACCCCATAAACCAAACTTAACCAAACACTTGAGAAGAAGCGGATTTTGCTTGTATCCTGCATTGTAGGACGGATTGAAATTTGGTGTAAAGAAAAATATTTCCGCCAATGAAAGAACCGTTCTGAATTGTGAAGTGCAATAAACATTTTATATCGAAAATTATTTCAGTTTTTTTCATATTTCTGAAGTTTCGGTACGTACATGTTGAGCTGTGTTCTTGGAGAATGTGTACAGCCTTTGTCAAAAGTATACACCCCAAGGGGTCTGCTTCTGAAACCTGCAGTGCAGCTCCTCTTGCATACTCGGGGACTCTAATCTTACGAAGGAAGGAGGAATTTAAGTCCTCAACCCTCCCAAGCTTAGGAAAGATAGAATCAATCAGTAAATGAATCAGTCAACCAACCAATAAAAAAATCTTTAGTAATAAATACCAGTTCAGACGTTCTTACAGATATATTATTCCGCAGGCAGTCACAAAGCAAGGGTTATGTTGGGACCTCTGAAGATTGTGCTTAAATGTTAGGAAAACTGTACGAAGGCATTCTCTTTCCAACATTTATCGTGTGGGCCGGTCACATTTGGACGATGCAAGACTTGGACTTTTTGCGGAATCCTGTTAGTGGGGTTTTCCAGATATCGCATGAGATGAGAACGAGATGGCCAATGATCCCTTTTGAACAATCACAACGTGAAAGCCCCAGTTTTCTGTTTCATACATAACGTGACACATGCTTAAAGGAGTAGAGTCATCCAACTTTTGGGTGCGTGTTTTCTTCTTTGAAATGATGGGTAATTGCATTATTATACGTGAATTGCCATATGCTTTTCTCCTACAACCGCGTAATAATTTATCGAATTTCTTGGTTTCAGCAGCCGAGCGATGACTGCGACATCAAAGTGTGATTACAGGTCACGTGAGGCATGAAAAAACTGCAATATAATCGGTGCTTCTGCAGACGCTGCTATTCCGGCTGTTGAGAAAGGCTGGCTTCAGCACTGTAGTGAATTAAAACGATGAAGCAGCAATTATGTCGCAGTTTTTCCATACCTCAATTGACCTATAACCTCTCTTTGACGTTGAACCTATCGTTCGGTTGTTGAAACAGAAACAGCATGACAGAAAAATTCAATCATACACGAGTTTAGTTTGCATACCTGGGCGCTGCCACGTTTGTTTTACACGAGCGCAGATGACGCAGAAGCCCAAGCGGCAGTGCTTTATTTGAGCTATGGGACGATGGAATGGAGAAAGGGGTAATGATGACTTGGCGAGTTCCAGAGAGGATTCTTTTCATCCTGGGTATATCGTTTGGCGAGTTGGGATGCATCTGATCTTGTGAAGAAGATGTGCTTGTAGTTATGGTGCTGTAGACCTTTGTGGGCCGCTTCGTCTGCTCTCTCATTGGCCGAGATGCCGCAGTGAGCTGGAATCCACTGTAATATTATAACGTGGCTTTCAGCAACAGTCAAGTGGTGCAGGCATCCAGTGTCATGAGAAATGGGCTGGTGATTTGTTCTCTTCAGTAGGCTGGACAAGGTTTGTAGCGCTCCTTGCGAGTCCTGTGAAGATTACCCAGCATCCTGGGTTATGGCGCAGGATATAGGAGACAGCTGTTTTTATTCCGTATAGCTCTGCTGTGCTACAGGATGTCCTACGTTGTAGTCGCCATGAAAGCATTTGGCCTGACGAGGGCACGTAAAGGCTGCATAAAGAGGAGTCGTGAGAAGTTGAGCCATCAGTGAACATGTGTGTCTCTTGCGAATACTGCTTAGCTAAGTAGTTCAGAGCAGTTTGTAGCAGCACAGTTTGCGGCACACCATTCTTCTAAGTGACACCCGGTATGAACTGTTTGATTACAAGAGGTGAGAGAGTCCAAGGAGGAAAACTTGGAGCCAGTAGTTTACGTGGCTGACTGATGGCAGGAAGATGCAATAGCTGCACAGCTTGACCAAAGACGGAATTGCTGTGGGTTGTATGGACTCGGTGCAGGAAATGTTTATTCCCTTGAAGTACATGACGTAGATGGGTTAGTATCATTACCTGTGCGGTGAAGACTTCGAGCGGTAGACATCCTGCTTCCGTGTTCCTAAGGTGGAGGAGCTCCTTGGGAGGCCAAGACAGACAGGTGTTTCATGCTGCCTCCAGTGTCCTCTCATTTGTAGGTGACATTTTCTGCAATACTGGAAAACTATATCGCAGAACACCATGAACATAGGCCTTATAAAGGAGAACCATAGAGCGACAATTGCGGCCCCAGTGCATTCGTGCCATAAACTTGAAGATTTGTGATGCTGCTGCATTCTCGCACGGAGTTCTTTAACATGGGGTGTGCAAAAAAGGTTTCGGTTAATGACAATGTCGAGGGATCATTTTGTCCGTATATAGGGTAGCAGGTTCCCATCAAGAAGGAGCGGATATTTGATCATTTTTTTCCTGGTGAATGCAATGGTAACACTTTTTTCCGGGGAAAGATGCAGTCCTCGGAGACCCATGTACATGGAGGTGTTTAGTAATGTTTTCTGAAGAGATCGTTGCATGGCGTGGCATGATCTGGATTCACTCCAGATGCAGATATCATCTGTATAAAGCGTGATGTATGCTCCCTTTGCTAAGTTTTGTGTTATTTGTACCAGAGTGATATTGAACAACAGGGCTGGTGGTACACCCTTTTCTACTGCGTGAGGCAGTGTTGGGCCATGTGGGGTGCTCATAAACATTTGATGCTCTTTCAAATAGTTTTAGATCCACTTGTACAGGTTGCCTCCAAGTCCAAGACTGGCCAAGGCTGCTAGAATGGCATGGTGGAAAACAGAAGCCTTGATGTCGAAGAAAACAGCGATCGGGGTGCGCCCAGCATGTAGGTTTTATTCAAGTGATGTGACGAAGGCAATGACATTGTCAGTTGCAGATCTGTGCTGACGAAACCCGTTCATTTCTTGGGGGTACTCATTGCAGCTTTTGAGAAACCAAGTTATATGCACTTATGGATCATCCGCTCCATAAGTTTACTTACACTGCGCATGTGCTGCCTGCTCCTTTGCAGCTGCTTTTTTGTGTGCACCACCACGAGGCATAGACTCAGGTGCCTGTCTGATTCATTTCGTTCAAAGAATATAAAATGTATGCTCATGCCACCATCTTTTATTTGCCTGAGTAGTAGTGTTGTGTCTGACTGTTATGTCAACGGTTAAGCTCTAATTTCGATGAAGGCTAAATTCTAGAGGCCAGTGTACTGCGCGATGCCAGTGCACGTTAAAGAACACCAGGTGGTCGAAATTTGCGGAGCCCTTCATTACAGTGTCCCTCGCAGCCCGAATCGCTTTGGTAAGATAAACCCCCATAAACCGTGAAACTATTCATTCAGGTTCAAGGAAATGACATATGCAGGATGTTCCACCTAAGATTTCGTACAGTCTTTAAAAATAGGTCTTTTGAGTTAGACCACTTTTTTCGGCGTTGCATTGCCAAGAGGGAAAGACGACAATGAGCGTGCAGTGCCTCGGTAAGGAGCGCTCGCGCTAGGCCAGCTGCTAAGGCTGACAAGAGACGTTTGTGCTCGGGGTTCGTCCCCATCGGATAAGAGCTTACGCACTAATAGCACTAATAAACCGTCGTACGTGCAAGTTAAGCCGGCTATAAAATTCAAAGCCTGCAAGGATTGCGATCTGCCAAGTGCGATATCGGACCCAAGAGCCAACAGTGTCCAGTTTCGGTTTTTCTTTCGCTTGCGCTGGAATGTCACAACTGCAATAACTGACGGCCACTTTGCGACTGAAACTTTGCAGCGTTATAAGATATAGTTAATTTAGGTTGTCTACATGGTCCTCATAATGTTTATTCGTATTTAAAATGTGCATACGCCAACCATGCAGGTGCGATGTATAAAGGCGCAAGCTGCATCGCGGGCGGCATCATTCAACAATCGCACATTTTTCGTGTGTTGTCAGTTGTGTCAGTTCCTCAGTTTGTTGCCTTACATATTCCTTTTTGTGTGTTGTCAGTCTGTGAGAAGAAGAAGCTTTGCAGAAGAAAATCTGTGCGCATACAGAGCAAGGATAACTTCATTGCGACCCTGTGAACATCACTTTTGCAGCGTGCGCCTGTGAAGACGTGGTCCGTCTTTGTGCGCGCGTGCCGAAGTGTCACCGCGCAGTCACGAGATATTCGGGATTACTTGTTAATGCCTTACGTAACATGAAAGCCGCAGGAGTGTATAACCACAATAACAGCCAAATGTGCTCAAGTGAAACCTGCCGGATTTATTCCTATAAACCTGCTATTTCAACACTGCCATCGGCGGGTAAGTAAACGCAACAGGCTGCATGGCTGTAACGGACGTTAACCTGTCTAAATTCATTACGTGTGTGTATTCTGCCGTGACCGTGTCACTCACTCGGTCGCCAGTGAGCTTTCCATGCTTTGTTTCTCTTGTAGCGGGCTTTAGCACAGACAGCACGTTCGTGGCGATCGATGCCTGCGTTCTTCTGTGTCCGTAATCACGTGGAAAATGCTTTCATTAGTTCTTTCGGTGGTATGCAAAAAAAGTGTTCAGGTGCACTGTGGTGACTTGTACAAACTGGTGAACCATATCCAAAAAGGCGGTACCTGTAGCCAGCAGCCAGCGCCGAAAACTGGTACAAACAGCCACTAGTTACTGCATCTCGCCAGGCTTTTTTTTTTTGTATATACTGGTCGTCCCCCTTTGCATGCTGGTATGGCATGCAAACTGCGTCCCAATAGGCACCCTGCACCCGCCAGGCACCGCCACCGTCGAGGCTGCGTTCAGCTCCCCCGCGCGGCCAATTCCTCGTCCCTGTCAGGAAAGCTCGCCCCGCGACTGCGAAGGGATGGCGTCTGCTAGCGGCTGCCGCTGTTCGTGGAGACGGGATTTCGACCTATTCATTCATGAGGCTGCAAAATTCTTTCGAGGAGCGAACGTCAGGAAAGGAACAAAGCTTTTTGAAGCAGGCCATGTACACAATGTGAAAGAGGTGGTCGTGCGACGGGAGCGAAGTAGCAGCCCGGTGCATTGCGCAGACTAGCATCACTGCGCCACCGAAAACGATCAAATTAACGCTAATAAATATTTTTTATCTAATGCCAGTCAGCGTTGCACTCTCACTCATTTTTTTTTATGTAGCTATCTTTCAGTAGACTGCTTGTAGCCGCGAGCTGCAGTTGCAAGGCAGGCAAATGTAAACACGCTGCTGCCGTTACCGTGTTTTTGGAGCGGTGTGAAACGCTCTCCAAAACAAGCCACCCGCAAGCCTAGGGTGTTCCTGTATTTAGAAAGGCTTACCCTGAACTTTCAAAGACAGCCAGGCAGCGTAACATTGAAGGTAATTAGAAAATTCCAGTTTCTGAGCGAACGGCGCTAACCTGACTTCATAACATTCCTGTTTGCCGCACCTTGGGTGTTTGATGTGGAATACCCTGTTCAAACTACGCCTTGAAATTATGTGCCCATTGTGTAATCTGCCACTCATATTTTGTCTTTTTTCAGCCATTGCCATGCTGTTATTGCTACAACACGTGCGTCAGTATTTTGGTGATATGAGATGTCCAATGAACGAGCTTTTTCAAGCAGAAGAGAATGCAAGCGGCGGCGAAGCGCCTGTGCGCACTGAAACTCATGCGGAAAACATAAAACTTTTTGACTGGGATTTTGCAAAGAAAGATTATCCCGTCTATTTCATGCAGGATTCTTGCAGAAAGCTTGTGCTCAAAAATCGGAATTTCATTGCAAGGTTTGTTTAATTTCTATGCATTTAGCACAAGTGCCCTGACTCTTCGACATTAGGATATATGATTATTGCACTTAATTATCACCCAGTCGTTCAGACGTGGAGGCAAAGATTTATCAGGAGCATGTTGCCGTTGCCCCTGAAAACGTGCCTTTACTGTCGAAAAAGACGCTGGACGACAAGGCGCGAGCAAGGATTCTGCGCATAGCTTGAACTAAGGTAAACGATTATTTGCAGCGCAAAATTTGGGCTTCTTCCTAAGGTGTGACTGCGGGCGAGTTTCAGCGTGGCTTTAAGCCCACATATTGTTGACAGCCAGGTCAATGACCGGAAATCGTGGGTGTAAGAAGAGGGAAGGGTTCCCAGAGAGCCATTAGCAATCCTCCGAATTTGTCATGGGTCAAAAACCTGTCTAGGAGGTAATGCATGAGTCAAGTAAGTGTCTTCCGCACGGGTTTGACCATTGTTTGACCAGAAACCGCGCGCGCGTGTTGCCCGTCGCGATAGGTGGGCCGTCTCCCAATGTCGCGTTGGAAATCCATAAAACCTAGTCCGGGGCGAATTTATATATGTATTATTGCATCTTACAACACAGCAATGTGTCCTGCTGCTATGTGCCATTTTGTGCTCGGGAAGGAGGTGCACAACTGCTTCGCGACGGCGCGCGCAACACAGCGGCAGCTGTGAGTCTGCCCCGCCTTCCTGACAGGGATGCGCGCGCCGCCGCCAGTGGCGTGCGCGTCGCGCGGGAGTTAGATGCGCAGGGTGCCTATAGCCACTACACAGGAATGAAAAGTGAATGCTACCGTAGCATTGCACTAAATGGTCCGCTCTAAAATACAGGGCTGCCTGCATTATTGAATAATGCTGGTGTCGTTTCTCGCTTTTTTTTTTTTTGTGCTTGGCCTGTTTTCTGCGTTCTCTGTTTTGCAGGCACTGGAGGAGCACCAGTAGCCAGGGGAAGAACATTCCAGGGGAACTGCTGCCAACTTATGCAGACTCATAGCTCGATGCTCCTGTCCTGTAAAACAATGTATTGAGCGACATGTTTTTGTACCATGCACCAAGAAATTCCCCACTTCTCTCTGGGCGGTGTTAAGTGTGACGTTGCCTAGTAGATTATAGCGGTTAAGACGCGGGTTCGATCCCGGTCGCGGCGGCTGAATTTCTTTGGAGGAGAAATTCGAGGCCCATGTACTGTGCGATGTCAGTGCACGTTAAAGAACCCCAGGTGGTCGAAATTTCCGGAGCCCTCCACTACGGCGTCTCTCATAGCCTTAGTCGCTTTGGGACGTTAAACCCCATAAACCAAACCAAACCAGATTATAGCGGTTAATGGTTTTATTTGTTTTGTACTGTGGGACATGGTTTATTTGTTATGTGTTGAGGGACGTGTCATTGTACCGCACACCAATAGATTTCCCCTAGATAAATGGATAACTGTTGGCGTCTCCTTTTTATCAGGCCTGTGGCGAGTGCCACCTTGCCTAGTAAGTTAAAGTGGTCAAATGTTTTATTTTCATACTGCCCCTTCTTTATTTGTATGCTTTGGGTCCTGTTCTGTTTATTTGTTCCCATTGAAGGCTGTTTTGTGTATTCTACGGTGTATTCCTTTGGTTTCTGTGATGTGTTGTGCAATTTTTTGATTCTGATCTTTCTTTTATACCCCTGTCACACGGGCACTTTCGATCCTCATTGAGTCAATGCTCATCGAACTCAGTGCAGATCGACGGTTGTCACACGGCCACTTTCAAGCGCAATCGAGCTCGATCCTGCTTGACTCGATGCCGGCCCCTCAAGAGTGCTTGAGGTTCCAAGCACAATCGAAAGCACTCTCGCTCTTACGAAGCTATAAAAATAAACACTAGTTAACAAAACAAAACTACAACTGTTGTTGTTGTAATTGATTAAAATGCAAGACAGAACATTTTCAGGCACTATGCCTGCTTATATGCAAACATATTTATATATAATCTCGGCACCACGCTCCAAGCTTCGCCGTCAGTGTAGACAACAAAGATGGCGTCCTCCTGCTCGTCGACGCGCAAACTGTGGAGCGAGCGCGAGACAGCCGCTCTCATCGACTGCTGGCTAGACCGCCTAGATAATTTGCTGCACCAGAAGAGAAACGTCGCAGTCTGCGCAGAAATCGCGGAGGCGTTGCGGACCCTCGGGTTCCATCGCACAACAGCAGAGGCACAGAGGTGCGTCGCACGTCTGGCTACGGATTTGGCTGCCGCTGCCCCCGACTGCACAGTGTTGCCGGACATCACCTTGTTATGGCTGTTGGAGGAACATTTGGCGCCACCTACCAAAAATGAGGGAAACTTCTCAAGAAGCATTGAAAATGCCCGTGTAGCACCGGATGTTTCGAGCGTGCTCGAAAATCTCGATGCAGATCGAGTTCAATGAGCATCGAAAGTGCCCGTGTGACAGGGGTATTAGTCTGATGGCTCGTTTGCTATTGCGTGCTTTTCTAAGAGTTCCTTGCTTGTTATGCACTAGCTCCTTCAGGTTCACACAAATGTCCTGCCTTCCTTAGTTGTGGTAAGGCCTCTTTTTCTAGCCATCATTTTATTTATTCCATATCTGCTTTTTTGCCTGTTTTTTGCAGGAGTTTGGATATTCAGCTTGATATTGCAACTGAAGCATTCTTATCTTGGTTGAGCAAATCTTATAGTTTTTCATGCACGTTTCTTACTTCCCAGATTGAAAATACTTTATTAGCTATCACAGTGGCGCAGCGGTTATGGCTCTCAGCTGCTGACCCGAAAAATGCGGGATCAATATCGGCAATATCTGCCGTGACCATGTCACTCACTCGGTCGCCAGTGAGCTTTCCATGCTTTGTTTCTCTTGTAGCGGGCTTTAGCAAGGACAGCACGTTCGTGGCGATCGATGTATGCGTTCTCCTCTGTCCGTAATCACGTGGAAAATGCTACGATTAGTTCTTTCGGTGGTATGTATGAAAAGCGTTCGCGGTGCACTGTGGTGACTTGTGCAAGCTGGCGGACCATATCCCGAAGGCGGTACCTGTAGCCAGCAGTTTGCGCCGAAAACTGGTACAAACATCCGCTAGTTACTGCATCTCACCAGGCTTTTTTTTTTGTATATGGAGGTCGTCCCCCTCTGCATGCTAGCATGGCATGCAAGTATTATCTACGTCCTAATAACTGCTACACAGGAATGAAAAGTGCATGCTACCCTAGCACTGCATTAAATGGTCTGCTTTAAAATCAGGGTGTCGAACCGAAATTTTTTCAGGTTCGGTTCAGGTTCGGGTTCACATATTTCGGGTTGAGTTCCGGGTTCGGCTCCAGAGCGGCATTCCGTTCCGGTTCGAACCGGTTCGGACCATACTGAACCGGTTCAAACGGGTTCAGGGCAAAAAAAAAGATAGAAAGTAGATGGGTTTTAATCAACCTTTTTATTCTGTTTAGTTTTTTCTAGCGAATCGATATATCAAAATAAAAATGCAAAAATTTGTGTAATGCGATATGTTCTCACTTTACCCACTTTGTTTATTGTCAGTGGCAAAAAGACGTATTTGCGGCAAGAGCCGCAAAATGCAATGAAATCGAAATTAATGCATATCGGCTGTGTACGCTATAATCTGTCTGATTAGATTTAAGGCGAAAAGCTGGTGGATTCTGCATCTACAAAATCCACCAGCTTGAGCAGTTTCGGAGACCCCGTCGCGCGAGTAATTGGTCATCCTGAAGCTGGAGACAGTCAGGAATTTCTCGTCCGCAGTGCACTTACGCGGGAGCCGACATGACCCCCGCACGCGGCCTCTACGTTCCCGCGCCCTATTGAGAAACGAAGATGTCATGTATCGGCACCTGTATACAGACAGACACCTTTCCGTCACCCCGAAACCGACTTGCCAGTCACCCCCCAACCCCTCCTTTCCTACATGGTACGGGAACATGCGAGAACCCTTGAACCACTCATCTCTTACCCAATGAGAGCCTTTTGGGAGCACTGGCTCTCCCTGTCCAGAGCTTACCAAACATATTTTATTTAAATCATCTCTTTGATATCGCCTTTGTGACTCGTGTTATATATCTCGAGCCCCTATAGCTCAGTATCTTCAAAAACACAGCTAATCGTGGCTTCTCGCTAGTACAGGGACAAATTACAACTGTAGCTTATTATGATAACGTCGACGTCTTTTGTTCTGATAAAAAGAGTGTGATAAAAAAAAACTCTTGGATGGGTTGAGAACGCTTCTTTTCTGCAAATTGGTAACGTCTTCATTGGGATGTTGCGTTGCATCATTCTCGTAAATGCAGAATTCTGCTTGGAAGAAGCTATGCTTACACAACATAGAATTTTTGTAACTTTTTCTGGGGCGCTATCAAAGAGAGCCTGTGCGCCTACAGATTTTTTGGGCCCTCGATAGAGTCTGGTGGATCAGCCGTGCACCATTTGTCCGCCAACTTGTTTCAGAGGATTTATTTTCAAAACTACAAAACAACCTCTTTCTGGCCGCTGTGCTAAATAGGCTACTAAGTGCTCGTCTGTCTTTTCTGGACATGGGCGTGAGAGAACTTTATGCTGATACATTCGGGTTTTTCACTATTCGCTTTTCCTTCGGATACCTGTACGACCTCTCCACAAGGCAAATGACAAAGGTTGTGATCGGTCATTGCTTCCTCTACCCATATATCTGCAGTCTTACCTAGCCTTTTTGATACCTGTGTATTAAAGCGAATTCAGTGGATGTAGTCGAGCCCACTTATAACGGCCGCAGATATATGCTTGCTTATTACGAACGGGTACGGTGCTACCGTCAAAATATGCATAAGGGCAATGGCAATTCGTCACAGATACAACCAAAAACTTTGGCCGCGCCACTCGGTTATAGCGAACGAGGAGGCGTCGTAAACTACTCCCGGAGTTGAAGAGTTGGGCTTCCAGTAAGCGCGGATATGAGAGAGCGGCTCTCAACCTTCTCGACACCGCCCAGAAAATAATATGTCATCCAAAAATGCAATAAAAGGGGACACTGCAGTGCGCAGCGCTAACCGGAAAGTCGGGCGTCTGGAAAACTGTAAACGGTAGCGTAAACACGGTAACGGTATGGTATAACTATATTGAAGCAGTATGTAACCGCCGACCAAGCCCGCGTCGATGGCCTTCGAGGGCAATCATTTCCTGCGTTTTCGCTTGGTGACCAAAGCATCCCAGGCGGAAGAAGCGGTGCGCGTGGTAAAGTGACATCGCCGAAAGCGAAGCTACTGACCATGGTCATGGATCAACTAACAGCAGTGATTTGAGAATTTTGAAAGCCTTACTAGCCATGCTGGTCACGTGGTATGCATTGCCTGCCCACTGCCTGCCAAGTGCAGGCAGCGTCATAGAGCGGGCGCTGCAACTGATACACTCGGCGCCAGGAGCTCTGCACTAATTTCGTCGCTGCATGAGCCCAGGAACGAAACAAGAAGCTCGAAACACACGTGACCAGATGCATGTAGATTTGTGAAAACGCTTCGTTGACCCATAGCTGGCCAGATGTTTCCTCGGATAACTAAGTTCCTGCATACCACAAAATCGCAGAAGCGCGTGCTCTGACGAAGACGTTGAACACCAAGTGCGAGCCCTCCCATACTGCCAGGAATTTTATTTGTGTGGCCGGCATGCCACCAGCTGCCGTGGACACTTCCAACACGATTAGTTATACATAGTCCCTAAATTTGATAGTTGGCAGCAAGGGTGTCGACGAGGATTAAATGACTGCCCTAGATAGCGTGCAAAGAGCCGCTGCAGGCTCTTCTTTGCACAAGCAGGCACGCATAACGCAGTTCTATAAGAAGTAAACGCCACATTTAGCGGCCTTAGTATTTTTGGCTGTTATACAGAGAGTCAACTTACTACGAGCATCGTATATAACGAACGGAATCCGCGTGACCGTCAGATTCGTTATAAATGGGCTCGACTGTAGTTTCAAACGGCCGGTAAAACCTTTTTCACGCTTCAAACATGGACATTACGCGTTAGGCCGTACCTTCGCACCAAGTAGGCGTTTGTGCCGTGGTCAGTGAACTGCTACCTGTACAAGCAACGAGAAATCATTGAGCCACAAAATGGTTTTTTTTTGTCGTGATGCTGTGTTTTTTTTTACATAATTCAGCAATCTGTTAAAAAATACATTGAGATCATGCACTTCACTACAACATTTCTGTCTGCGATGGAAGACTCCGGAATTCCGTGCGAACTCTTCGTGTTTAAGGACCACTTAGCGTGTGGAAAACCCGCATGATGGATGAACACGCGAAACTGCCCCGTTCAACGAAGTCACTGTTCAGAGAACAGTTCTCTTTACCGCAGGAGGAGTATGCTGTGCAAGTTCAGCCTCCTGACTGGTTCTGGAATTGTGATGTGCGGGCGGAGTAAGGGAGTCTTGGTGGCGTGAGGACTTCTACCGAGATCTTTTAATTCGACGAGATCAAGCGGGGCACAAGGAGGGTCAGAAAGGTTCCTAATATGTCATGCAACCAAGATAACAAGAAGCCTAGGATACGGCCGAGTGGCCGAAGGCATCTCTAAACGGAGCTTTTCTGTTGCGCCGCCACTAGTACGAATCCAACTCGGAGTATGAATACTGTTTTAGTTGTTTTTTTCACTGCGTTAGCATGATAGCCATCTTTACCAAAAATAACCACACTGTGTTTGGGGGGGGGGGGGGGGGGGGGGCATGCGTGTGTGCGCGTGCGTGCGTGCAGCCTCCACCCTTGATGCACACCACACCCCGGTGGGCGCACATCCGGGCACTGGCTGGTAAAAATGCACTTTCAACAACCTTCACCGTCCCCCCACCCCCCCATCGCCCACCTGTGAGGCGGATTGTTGGGACTAACTTTCTGCCGCCCTAGTCTCAGTGTCGTCAGCTGTCGGAGACAACGAGCGCTTAAAAAGTAAATTGCACTACCTACTGCGGTGGCTCAGAGTTTAGGGCACTCGGCTAGTTATTCGATGTACCCGGGGTCGAACCCGGCGGCGTTTCGAAGGAGGCGAAACGCAAAAAGGCGCCCGTGTGCTGTGGGGTGTCAGTGCACACTAAAGGTCTCTAGTTGGTCCAAATTATTCCGGAGCTCCCCACTACGGCACCCTATTCTCTCTTTCCTCTTTTACTCCCACCTTCATCCCTTCCCTTACGACGTGGTTGAGGTGTCCATCGAGAAGTGAGACTATTACTGCGCCATTTCCTTTCCTCAAAATCTAACACCACAACGTTGTTGGATCGTTGCGCAAATGTTTTCGTAAATTGGTGGTAAATGACGCAAAGAACGGGAAGGTATTCTCAATAGGTGTTTAAAGTACTGTGCACAACTAATTTTATTGCGTGTTTTATTCTTTCAAATGATGCACTAGATAATAGAATATCTGTATTACCATGTGGTATTCGCGTACGGCCGCTGAATAATTCAGAAAAGAATTTATTTTCCCATGCTAGTTCGGTCTCGGTTTCATCAACCGAACGATGCTATAACGTGTAGTTGAACTTTAGGTCACGTGAGGCGTGGACAAACTGTGATATAAACGCTGATAAGTTTTTCTGAGTCACTACTGCATTTAAACCAGTGTGATTCATAGACTAGTATGGCAACAAACTACGTACTAGCAGTTTTATTGCCGTTTTTTTCACGCCTAATGTAACCTGTATTCAACTACAAGAAGAAATTTGTTGGTCGTAGGCGAATACCACGGGGTGCTCCATGAGCACCAATGTCGAAAGCATCATTTGGAAACACGCAAGCAAAAAATTGGTGTCTATAGAGCTTTATTGAGTTAGATCAGTGGTAACAATTTGATTACAACCATACACAATCATGTAAAGGCGGAGAAGTAATAACTCAAGATTTTTTATAAACCTGACGCACAATGTCTGTTTATGTCTATATCTATTTATGTTTATGTATACGTCTGTTTCGCAAAATTTACTTTTATAACCCTCATCCCAGAGACTCGCTACTTCTGCCACCTTCATATATTTCTTCCCTCAGCGACCATCAGTTCAAGGTTGAAGTGCCAAGCAGTCGCACCAACTTTCATTTCGCCTCATTCACCCCAAAACAGCTAAGGAATGTAACCACCCTCCTGCTTCCATCGGATGCGTTACAAACTGCCAGGTTAGCCGCCGCGGTGGCTCAGTGGTTATGGTGCTCGGCTGCTGACCTGAAAGACGCGGGTTCGATCCCGGCCGTGGCGGCTAGAATTTCTTTGGAGGAGATATTCTAGAGGCCCGTGTACTGTGCGATGTCAGTGCACGTTAAAGAACCCCAGGTGGTCGAAATTTCCGGAGCCCTTCACTACGGCGTCTCTCATAGCCTTAGTCGCTTTGTGACGTTAAACCCCATAAACTAAACTAAACTAAACTAAACAAACTGCCAGGTTAGTTAAGAATGCTGTTAGCGATTCTATAATCTAATTCCGCTGTACCAATATTCTTCCTGTATATTTCTTATTGCTACCCACTCCTCTCTGTAATGCTTCGGCCTTGCGAATAAATAAATAAATGCTTTAGAATTGGTGCCAGTACGTTACAGAAGCATCAATTAGGTTTCTTCCCAGACACCACACTTCATTCAATTCTGTTGCCGCATATACTGGGTGCCATTTTCGCACTTTCTTGCCGAGACAGCTTCGGATGGGTAAACCTATGTACTAGACTGTCTCTTTTTGTCTGAAAAAAAAAAAAATTTGCCGGGTTGAAAAAAAGTGGGGCTGAACCGAGTCCCGAACCGGTTCGGAGCGGTTCCTTTGAATCGTTCCGGTTCGGGTTCAGTTCCAAGATGGCGAAAAAAATATGGGTTCGGTTCGGCTCCGGTTCCGGGTGAAAATTCGGGTTCGGTTTCGGTTCCGGTTCGACACCCTGTTTAAAATACAGGACTGTCTTCATTATTGAACAATGCTGGTGTTGTTTTATTGTTTTTTTTTGTGCTGGCCCTTTTTTGTGTGTTCTCGTTTTGCACCCATTGGAGAAGCATCAGTAGCCAGGGGAAGAACATTCCAGAGGAACTGCTGCCAACTTATTCCAACCCATAGCTTGCTGCTCCTGTCCTGTAAAACAGTGTATTGAGGGACGTGTCTTTGTACCACGCACCAAGAAATTCTCCATTTCTATGTGGGCAGTGTCGAGTGTCACGTGGCCTAGTAGATTATTGTGGCTAATGGTTTTATTTGTTTTGTACTGTGGGACGTGGTTTATTTGCTTTGGATGAGGGACATGCCTTTGTACAACACACCAAGATATATCTCCTAGATAAATAGATAACTATTGGCATCCCCTTTGTTTCAGGCTTGTGGCGAGTGCCACCTCACCTAGTGAGCTAAACTGGTTCATTGTTTTATTTTTCTACTGCCCCTTCCTTATTTGTAAGCTTTGTATCCGCGTCTGTTTCTTTTTTCCATTCAAGGCCATTTTTTTTTTGTATTCTGTGCTATAATCCTTCAATTTCTGTCATGTGTTGTGCAATTTCTTGATTCTTATGTTTGTTGGAGTCTGATGGCTCATTAGCCATTGTGTATTTTGTAAGAGTTCCTTGCAAGTTATCGGCTAGCTCTTCCAGGTTCTCAAAATGTCATGCCTTCCTTATTTGTCATTATGCCTGTTCTAATTCTAACCATCATTTTATTTATTTCATAGCTGATTTTTTGTTAGTTATTTGGGAAAATATTTGTGCTTGGAAGTCTCCGATGAAAAGATTGTATAAAAGTAAGACAGCGTTGTCTTTGCAGTGCAGTTGGGTATTCAGCTTGAAATTGCAGCTAAATATTTTGCTGGTTGAGCAAATCTTGTTGTTTGTCATGCACGTTTCTTGCCAAATTGAAAATACTCTATTAGTCACTACAGTGGCACAGTGGTTATGGCGCTCAGCTGCTGACCCGAAAAACACGGGTTCAATCCCAGCCGCAGTGGTCACATTTCTATGGCGGCGAAATGCTAGAGGCCTGTGTACTGTGCAATGTCAGTGCATGTTAAAGAACTCCAGGTGGTCAAAATTATCCAGAACCCTCCTCTGCGGTGCCCCCATAGCCCGAGTCATTTACAAACGTTAAACCCTTTGAAACCAAACCAAAATACTCTTTTGAACTTGGTTTGGTTGGTTGGTTGTCATCCATCAGTATTGCCATATTTTTATGTTTAGTCATACCTCCAAAGTGACAATGGAGAGCATCTTCCTGACCTACGCACTTTGTTGTCGAATGCCACAGTGGTGACTATAGGCCACAGCGAGAGACGTGATGTGGCGTCAGAAGTCAAAATGTTTTTGTAGAAAAGCACAGGGTTGCATTGTAAGCTGCCGGTCTGGCAGTGGCATGGTTTCAAAACCTTAATGTTGGAAGCCCCAGTTCTCCTCCGAAATCCCTGCAGCCGCTTACATGGCCAGAAAGCATGGTAAGCGCCTGATCACTCATGATAAATGAAACTGTGAGATAGCATTTAATATTTCTGCAAAGCCAGCAGCGACAATGTATCAGTATTCAAAGTTTATTTCACAGCTTCATATCTCCTCCATGGTTGGTAATCTGCTCATACCTTTCTGCCACTTTTATATGTGTGTGTAATCTCCCATGACCAGTAACCTCTCACGAGCAAGCATTTACTTAAATGCCTCCTGCCATGGCGGCCAGTTTGCTCTCAATCTGGGGGGCAGGTTGTGATAACATCACAAGGTCACGTGACTCAGCTGGCTCATCTGCCACCTACGTTGCTGCTCTGGGGATTATTCATGGCCAGCAGTGCCAACGACAGTGCTGGTTTTTCTATGACACTGGCTTCTTAACGGGGTCGCATTAACAAATCATAGTTCAAGCATCCACGGCACGTGGTGATGGACTGACCACATTAATCAGATTGCTAGCGGTATGGGAAATGCTTTTACTTGGCATTCAACAGTTTCATCAGTGCACACAGCTAGGCTATGTTGTGGTCCACCGGAATGTAGTCCTCCGAGGAAACATCTGGCCAGCAATGCATCAATGACGCGTTACCACAAATCTCCATCTGTCTGATCAAGTGTGTTTTCACGAGCTTTGTTTATTGTCCGTATGCCCATGCAACGACTAAAGTAACATAGCACACGTGACACAGCATGTATCAGCTGCCCTGTTGTCCGCTCTCTGACGCTGCCTGCGTGTGGTAGCAGCACAAAAAATGAAGAGGTGGACTTGGCAAGCGGAGCATATCACGTCACCAACATGGCCAACGAGGTGTTCAAACTTCTCAAATCACTGCTCTTTTTTATTATTTTGTTTCTAGATGTTTGCCATAAGGCATAATGATAAAGCGGGAGAAAGTTAGATGAAAGAGTGTAAACAAGCCTCGCTTAAGAAGTGGCAAAAGTTCTCGATAAAGTGATTATCGTGTGTCCACTTGCGATAGTCGCCTGCAACGTCCCATCGCAGGCCTACCTTTCTTAGGAAGTGTCGCCTCACGGAGGCTGTAGCCATGGGGAGATGGTTTGCTTTCAAAATTTCCCTTTCTCTTGCTTCTTTTTCGACTTTGGATGCTGCCTATTCAGCGAGTGCACAGGCCCTTGTAGGCCGTCCAGTTACGGTTTCAAACCTGCCTTTTTATTTCTTTGTAAGGTCGTCATGCTCTTGCTACAACCAAGTGATGCGGCCAAAGGTGTGTTGTATCTGAAACATACTGCCATTGCCCAAGGCATACTTTGACGGTGGCACCGCACTTGTTCATACCAAAGCTAGTGTTTGTTGTGTCTGTGGCAGTTATAAGTGAGCTCTACTGTATTGCACATGCATCAAGCCACAAACACAAGCAGATGCTTTTAAAACGGGCAGGTTCGTGCTGCATGATACGTGCTCTATATACAAAGCATATCAACAATGCGGTTGTGGATTTGGAGACTCCTGCTTAGAGTACTGTGCTCTGTTTCTTTTTTCAGACATGAAGACCAGTATTATGAGGACAGGGTAAAATGTGCCTGAGGAACAACATTCAAAAGCAATGTACTGCTGCGAACACGGGCAGAGCCTTACTTTCACTTATTTGCATCTGCAAAGTTAGGTTCATGAGAATCCACCTGGATCTGCCAAGAGAACTAGTCCGACCAGCCGGACTGACATGTCAGGCATTGTTAAAGATATGGCAACTGACTTTGCATTTTAGCTGGTAGAAAACGTCAGTTTCAAATTTCTTTATTCGCAGTTAACAGCACATTGCCAGTTGCACTTCTTTTTTTCTATCCATATCCTTTCACATTTTGTGCCTAGAGTAGAAAGACTGCAGAAAGTGTTCTCAGACCTGGATTTTGTGCATTGTCATTTACACAAGAGCACACACGTTCCGATGCCTGTGGCATTTGTGTTCATTCTGAACTGACACTCCTTTGCTCTCTGTTATTTTTCAGGTCATCATTGATAAACCAATGCGTACAGGGTTCCAGAGGAAGAAACCTTCAATACCACCCCTGCCACCCTTTCATGACTCCGTTGCTTCATGTTCATAACCTGGAAAATTGCATGCGCAGTGACCTCAGTGCATTGTGTCCTTTCACAAAGTGGGTTGGAAATGGTTTTGATGCAATTGCTTGAATTACAGGGATCCTAATAACGAGGAAAATGGGCATCACCCTCAAAAGAAAAGTTTTGTTTGGTGAACTGGTTTCATGAACAATGTAATTCTCTCTCCAGAAATGACAACAGGCTTGCTCAAAGGAGCAGGAAAGAGGGTATAACGGATGGCTGCATAGTGGTCTCTCCAGTTACTGATTTTGAGGAAGCACTGGGTCCTTTTTGTTCGTTTTGACTCGATAGTGGTTGAGCAGAAACCATTGGTGTGCGTTGGTTGAACAGTTTAAACTAAGCTTTTGGTGTGATTCCCGTTTCTGTCATGGTACCAACGAACACCTGACCACGTACAGCTATCTAACGCAGCTTCCGAGCTGTCTACTCCTGTGACATGCACTCAGTAGACGTATTAGAATCATTATATTTGGTCACTCGGTATCAAGCACCAAGAAAGGATTACGCCTGTCATGCGTGGCCGAGTGGTCTTGCAGCTATCTTAGACAAGCCAGGCACTCCACGTAAAAAAGGTGTGGATAGAGGAGAGGATACTGAATGGCCATCTTGCATTCCACAAGACAGTGAATGAAATTGGCATATGTTCCAGGGTAGTTATAACATTCAAGGGATTTTGCATATTTTTGGAAGATAGCCTGTGCCAGTGCCTGTAGGACGTTTCATGTCATTTTGTAAAATAACTTTGAGAATTGAAAAAAAAAAAAATAACCAGCTGGTGCTCATCTTAAATTAGGGAGATGCATTGGCTCCCAACCATTGTGCTCGGTTAAAAATACAAACGGCAAAAAATGAAGCCTTTATTTTGGTGCAAAGTGGGGTGAATCTGACTCCATCCTATTATTCAGAGATCAAAGCAGGATCTCTGGAACTGAAGAGACGGTCATTGCGAAAGACGTGCGAGATCACATGAAAGAGAACAAAATGTAGTTATGCTGGACATTGTGTGGTTGCTCTGATAAGTGTGCAAATTGATTATTTCATTTATACGATATTCTTTTATGTTTTTCTCTTAAAGCAGAAACATCAGGGGTGATTATTGCATGCACTGAAATAATTTGCCTTTTGGTGCGTGTATTGTTGACACATAAATTTTTATATTGATTCTTGTTCTGTATAGCCGCACATATTTTCAAATGCTTGCTGTTGTTCAGTGTGACTCCACCAGATTGTGCTCTTGCTTTGCCTGCTAGTTGGGGCTTTATGAACTCTTGGGACTCTTCAGAACCCTGGCTGTCAGTATTGTGTGAAGAATTCTACATGGCATCGTATTTGCCGCCGTTCACTGGCTTATGGGCATTTTTATGGCTTTGCTAAAGAGTACGCTATGATTCCTTGTGGTTGGTCACTGGTGACTGACCTCACTTTGTCATGTGTGAAGCATTCCTGACTCTGTCCAAGCTATGTTTGTTGCTGTGTGCATTTACCCTGCATTCTGACATCTTCCATTCCGTTTTGAGGCTCTTTTAAGAGCAGGCAATGTTTGGGTGTATGGGGTGGATCGTGACAATGTTTTTTTTAGTTTTCTAATGCTTAATGCTGTTGTGCACATTTGTAATTCATCAAGTGTGGACTTCAATTCGTGATGATTGCATGTGCCTTGAATTATCTTTGAGGAGGAAATTCTTTTATTATGCGAAGCCATTCGAGAAAATTTGCTTGCCCAGTGTTTCTGTACAGCTTTGTCCTCTATGTATGCTTTACCCTGTTGCCCATGGCAACACCAGATTTACCAAATTCACTCATGTAAGACCCACATGGTTTTTTTTTTGGTTTTACCGGAGTTAGGTCCTGGAACGTGTCAGGTCTTCATGCCTGTCAAAATGCCTTTGAAACTGATTTAGTGTTGCAGCGATTCTGCTCGGAATAATGCAATAGGTGATGACAAGTTATACTTTTATTCTTTTTTATTTGCTGCATTCACTCTCCGTGCATCAGTGGCATAGTCATTGGAATGTGCACCTCGCATGTAGGATGTGCAGGGTTGGAATCTCAGTACTAGCACTGGGTACCCACCAGTGATGCAATGCGCAAGCTTTCCCTCTGGCTTTTGCTGGGTGCAGTGCTTGGAAATGGGCCTTTAACCCCAACCTGCTTCGAAGAAAGTTCCTTGAGCTGTGGCCCTCTTTAGCCAAAGCTGCCCTTGCACCACCTAACTTATTGTCATCATCAGCTTTCACTCTCGTTACTGTCTGATGAGCTCACCTCATCACTATGTTCCCTGGGATGTACTTTTTCCGTGCCATGTATGGTGTTGGAAAAGCCTATCCATTTTCACTCTCATCCACGTAACACCATGTGATTTAGTTGCACATGTAATCCTGTGTCTTATATAACTTGTCTTTCATACGCAGGCTTGACCACCAGAAGCCGCATATACGGAGAATTTTCCGGAGAAAACTCGTCAGGTTAGAATCTGCAGTTTTTCTCCATAAATACATTCCTGAAAGTTGTCTTTCAAAGAGCAGTATGAAGGATACAGAAACTTCAGTTCATAGAACTGTGGTGAATAAAACTGGTGAATTATGATGATATTTGTCCTTAATATCTGGAAAGTTGTTTTCCGTAATATATGAACTATTGACTAAAACTGTCACCCCTGTGAGTTCTACGCATTCATGTAAGGTGTAAAGGTGTCTAGGCCTCATCAGGTATTTAGCCTTTGGCTTTTGCTTTCTCTTATAGCCTGTCTGAAGAACAAATAAAGAAAAAAATAGCAGTATGCTTTGTGTTAAACATGGCTAAGTGCCATTTTTTTAGTTATTAGGCCCACTTGGGTGTGCTTAGGGCAGGTTTTGTTGTGATGGCAGTAATTCAAGGGCTTTGGATGGATTTCAAAGGCTACCCTATTTTGTTGGCAAGGATGACATTTTTTTGCAGCTGAACTTTTTTAAGCTGCTTGCAGAATTCATTTTAGGGATATCTTTCTTCAGGCCTGAATTTTGTTTAAGGCCGACCTATTGAATAAAACTTTTCATAAACATCCACAGCTGTTGACGAATATGTCTGCCACATTGATCTTTTTTTTCCCTAGCTCCGGGTCAGCTGTGCAATGTTGGTTCCTGCATTTGATTGAAAGTATTCTGCCTTTATGATGCAGGTTCTATCTTCAGAGAGACCGGACATGGCTCACCTCCTGTGCAAGATTCAGCCAGTCAAAGCTGCGTAGTGAGCCACTGCATGGAATCTGCGCCTTCTGGCAGGGGTAACCACAGGGGTAAACCTGCAAAAAAGAAGTTGTATGAATGCACGCACTGCAGCAAGGGATTCAAATACAGATCTCAGCTAGTGATGCATCTCCGAGTCCATACAGGTGACCGCCCATACCATTGTGATGACTGCGGTAGCAGCTTTGCACTAAAGTCCCACCTGGAGTCACACCAGCGCACTCACACTGGTGAACGTCCTTACCATTGCGAACACTGTGGTAGGAGCTTTGCACACCAGAACACCTTAGTGACTCACCAGCGCACTCACACAGGCGAGCGTCCTTACCATTGTGGCCATTGCGATAGCAGCTTTGCACAGAGGACCAACCTGGTGGTGCACATTCGTACCCACACTGGTGAAAAGCCGTATCAGTGCCAACTGTGCCCCATGGCCTTTGTACAACGTTCAAGTCTTGAGAGTCATGTTAGATCCCATAAGGGCGAAAAGCCCTACCAGTGTGACTTGTGCCAAAAGAGATTCCCTCACAGGCAAAATGTGGAACGGCACAAAAAGGCTATTCACAAAAAATAGCAGTGGTTTGGGATGCCCTTAGTCAATATGTTTTGCTTGCTACCTTTTTATATGCAAACTAACGAGATTCTAGCTGAATTTCCTATGAAAGGTGTTGGTAGCTTACCTTCATCATTTTTTATATTTGTAAGTTTTATTCACTTTTATGGAGTTTTCAGAAAATGACATTTGTTGTTCCCTTAGACTGCACACACACTCGCTCTAAGTATTTCCTGAACACAGAGTAAGCCTGCTATGCTTGTAAACTCTCATGAATGGATATGAAATCACGGTCATACGTGGATGGCATCGCTTCTTGTTGGAGAGAGAATTTCAAAAACTTTGTACCCAATATTAGAGAGAGATTTAGCACACCGGCGACGTAATATCATAGATGTATACCGGTTTACCGCAAATTGACTATGCATGTGCCATGGCATTTGTGCACCCAGGCGAGGTCACTGCGCATTCGGAGCGGGCGTGCAGTAAACCAGTCTACGCTACTACATCTCCGCTACACTAAATCTCTCCATTGCCTGTGCCATTTGTCAGCCTGTTAGTGGAGTGGTTCGGGGGAGTAAAACATGCACAACTATTTGTTGTATTCGTGCAGTCTGAGGGCGTATTTTTGTAACATTGCAAATTCACTTATTAATATCATTGAACCTCTTTTTTGTTTGTATGACAACACAGGAAAATCTGCTCTTGTGTTAATCTTTGTGAGTTTATTCCAGCAGTGCTAGTGGCAGGAATGAGGGGGGAAATTCAGGTGTCTGACGTCATATTGATATGTCTTGTGTTAGTCTGCAGTTTTTATAACAGTTCTCTGTTCTTTGGTACAAAAGCCAACAAAAAGGGTTCACGAACGTCTACATCACCATTTCACAGAGCGCTATCTCTGCTGGATATAAATGGTGTAATATTTCTGGAGCATTATGTTCGCCTCATTTTTAATCTGTTTTTGTTGAGAGAACATCAGCTGTTTATGACCATTTCATTTTGGGCTAGCTTCTGTGTTGTGTTTCTTGCAAAGGCCTTATTTTTTTACATAAGTTGTCCATGATAACTAGCTGCACAGGTCGTTGCTGCTGGAACAAAAAATGCTGTGATTGGTGCCTATGATAAACATTGCTGTTTTGTAGTCTATTGTAAAGGTGGCGAATTAAGTTTGTTGTGAGAAATTGCCCATGAGTGTTTTATTACAGTTGCCATTACCAAATGTTGAATACATTGGACCTGTTTGTAAAACTTACTTGACGTATTGTGCATTAAATTCAAAAGCAGTGCAGTTCTTTGGTTAGCCGGTCTCTTCAAATAGCTGAGTTTCCTTGTTTTTTCTGTGTTGCTTCAAGCAGCCACAGACATCATTGTGCCTTGCATGCAGGAAAGAATTTTTATCGTCACTTGCTTCAGCACTTGGTGCTAGTCCCCACAGCAAGGCTAACCTGTGTAATGGCATTGCATTTCCTGTGGCACAACAATGGGGGGTAGTTTTTTCGGTTGCTTTGGAGGAAACTTTAAATCTCTATTTTTTTCAGCCACTGTGCATTTACATGCCACTGCATTGCATCCATTCTGAAAAACATAGAGGAACCTTTTCGGTGAATTCTAATTGGATAGCCTCCGCTTTTTTTCATTGCATTTTTTGCAGTCCTCATCATGTCCTGCATTCGCAATCTTTGAAGCTCAACCGCAGTTAACCGATATATGCCTCGCATTCTATATGTAGAGCACCACTTTTTTTTGTGCAGAAACTCAATATTTATTCTGTAAAAGCTTGCGCCTGCTAACGTAGATTCAAGAGGGTCTAAAATTTTTCTATGTGAGGATCGTATTGCGTTCGTTGAGTTTTTTGCGTTGTGTGCATTCAGAAAGATTGTGCAGTCTTTTCTGCAGGCCTGTTTTGAAATTTGGCCTCACTGACTACATTGTAATTCTTCAAGAAAGACGAATAATATTTTTGCACTGTCATTTGTGGATAACCTGTTTCCCCCCCTTCATTACGACGTGGCCAACCACCTTCATCGTGCGTCAGGACAGCCACGCTGGGCTAGGAGGGAAGTTTTCCTCATGGGGTAAGCGGAAGAAGCGACAGGAGCACCACCTCGAGGGCTACGCGGAGCTCCGCAGAGCCGTTGAGGGTCTCTTCGGGATCCGGCCAGCGTCACGAGCGGTTGCAGTCGCACGCTCTCGTCACCTTCCGCAGCAGGTGCACGGAGATCGGTCGCATCTTGTCGGTGAACTTCTGGTTCCAGGCGGTGAAGAGAGTGCAGCAAACGCGCTCTCTCCTCACCTCCCCCATAAAATGCTCGGGGGATGGCTTTGCCCCAAAAAATACAGCGCACACGGGAAAACCTGGCTGTCATTGTCGGCGCGTACAAACGTTCGCCGCCGATACCCCCAAAGTAGCGCTCCTGCCCCAGCTGGTAAGTCAGAAACCCTTCTTACGTTAGCCTTCTATCTTCGAGGAATGGCTCGCTGATGTTTTGTAGCTAGCTGGCCTGCTCTATGTATTCATTGCAAGTGTAATAAATAAGATATGAGTGTCCACGCTTTGTCGTCCCTCCCTTTGTTCCCTCGAGCACGAACTCCTCCACGTTTAGCGAGCGGGAACACTGCATCCACGGAGTGGAAGTGCGGGGGCTGAAGGCTGTCCCTCCCCGATATTTCCACACATTAAAGGAAACCACCGCGCGTGATGAGAAATGTGATTTTTGTGCTACAAGATCACAACTGTCCTAACTGATGGCCAGTTTCCAATTGACAGTTTCCAATCAACCCCCTATGTAATACCCTCCCCGGAGGGGCTTTAGGGTTTTTGAATAAATAAATAAACTATAGCTTGTGAACGAATTAAACTTTGCAGTATCATACGATATAGTTAATTTAGGTTGTCTACATTGTCCTCATAATGTTTATTTGTATTGAAATGTGCCCATGCCAACCATGCAAGGAAGATGTACGATGGCGCAAGCTGCATCGCGGGCGGCATCAACAATTGAACAAATTTCGTGTGTTGCCGGTCGTGCCAGTTCCTTAATTCATTGCTTTATGTATTCGTTTTTGTGTGTTGTCATTCTTTGAGAAGAAGAAAGAAGCTTTGCAGAAGGAAATCTGCGCATGCAAAGCAAGGATAACTTCATGCGGTCCGGTGAACATTACTTTTGCAGTGTGCGCTAGTGAACACATGGTCTGTCTCTGTGCGCGCATGCCCAAATGTTTCTACGCAGTCACAAAAGATTCGAGCTTATTAAAGGGACAGTGAGGAGAGCTCTATTAATATCTTTTTTTTAGCAAAATCCGATAGTTTGGCAATTCATGGCTTTGTTGCCACTTGGCCGGCAGCGAAAGATGCATTTATTTCTAAGAAATTTGAAAAAGTTTTTCCCGCCGCTCTGATTCAAACTTGGGACTCTCTTATTACGGCACAGGACTAAGTGACGTGCACATGACGTAACGCAGACTCCGTGATTTCTGGCGACTAGCGGTGCGGCCTAGCAGGAGTCGAAATGAAAGCTACCGCCAGCCGCACGTTGAAGGCATCTATTGGCTATTGCGGCCGTCGCTACCGTCGCTTCGTTTACATTTGCACCGGCGTTTTGCCAGCATTAGGATGGATCCCGTTCTCGAAGTCGTCAAGGAAGTTCTCGAAAATAGACACCTTTAGCATACCGTGTACCTTGTTACCGTTTGCAGAGTAGCGGGAGGCCGCCTACCGCCGGTGAGCAGGTACTGATTGGTCCCGATGCTACAGGTGCGCGCGTAGCTGCCGGGTACATGGCACCATCTGGCGACTTCAAGGAGATTTGCGCATGCATTTGCGCATGCACTAGCATTTGCGCATGCACTAGCATTTGGAGCAGCACTTGGAGTTCCTCTGCTGTTTCGCGCTTGTAAATCGAGGCGAGTCAAAAACGAAACCACGCGGGCATGCAGAGCGCATAGACGCGAAGCGCCATGATATACCAAAACTCAACTGCCCACCTGTGGCGCTGCTAAGTATTGATTTTCTTCGCTTACAACATTCAGGTTGTCTTTTGTCGGTCTTCCTTGTGTGATAAAAAAGCGCACTATTAGTTTCAAAATAACACTTTCTTCAGTATTCAACCGCGCAACCTTCGTTTGTCAACCTCAGTGATTCGTGGCTTCTTGTGTCCCTGTGTTGGTAGAACCATTGGTTCAAGCAACACTGTCTTGTCCTATGACGTCATCGCGCTTGTACTTGCGAGTTTGGCCTGTGGCGGCGATACCTGTATTTTGGTTCTTACTCTTCTCTACGTTACAAGAGCTTTGTTGTCAGTATGAGTGGCGTTTTTGTAATCAGGAGCTGGTAATTTATCGATACAAGCCAACTTCAAGTTCTCCTCAGTGTCCCTCTAAAGCCTTTACCAGTAACATGAAAGCCGCAGAAGTGTATAAAAACAATATAGACAAATATGCTTCAGTGAAATCTGCCGGAGTTATTTCTTTGCTATTTCAGCCCTTGCATCTGCGGGCAAGTAAACGTGCAACAGATTGCAGGATTGTTACTAACGTTAACCTGTCTAAATTCATTACGTGCGTTTCTTCTGCCGTGACCGTGTCACTCACTCGGCCGCAGTGAGCTTTCCAAGTTTAATTTCTCTTGTAGCGGGCTTTAGCAAAGACAGCACGTTCGTGGAGATCGATGTCTGCGTTCTTCTGTGTGCGTAATCACGGAAAATGCTGAGGTTTCTTCGGTGGTATGCATGAAAAGCGTTCGCGGTGCACAGTGGTGACTTGTGCAAGCTGGCGGACCGTATGCCAAAGGCGGTTCCTGTAGCCAGCAGTTTATGCCGAAAACTGGTACAAACATCCGCTAGTTACTGCATCTCACCAGGCTTTTTTTTTTTTATATGGAGGTTGTTCCCCTCTGCATGCTGGCATGGCATGCAAATGTTAAATCCTTTTTCGACGTCCTAATAGCCGCTACACAGGAATGAAAAGTGCATGCTACCCTAGCATTGCACTAAATGGTCTGCTTTTAAAATGCAGGAATGCTTGCATTACTGAACGATGCTGGTGTCGTTTGTTGTTTTTTTTTGCTGCTGGCCCCTTTTTGTGCGTTCTCGTTTTTCAGGCATTGGAGGAGCACCAGTAGCCCGGGGAAGAACATTCCAGAGGAACTGCTGCCGACTTATGCCGACCCATAGCTCTATATTCCTGTCCTGTAAAACAACGTATTGGGGACGTGTCTGTACCGTGCACCAAGAAATTCCCCACTTCCGTCTGAGCGGTGTGGAGTGTCACGTTGCCTAGTAGATTACAGTGGTTGTTTTATTTGTTTTGTACTGCAGCACATGGTTTATTTGCTGTATATTGCAGGACATGTCTTTGTACCACACATCAAGATATCTGCCCTAGATAAATAGAGCCACCTCGCCTAGTAAGTAAAAGTGGTTCATTGTTTTATTTTTCTAGTCCCTTCCTTATTTGTAAGCTTTGGGTCCTGTTCTGTTTACTTGTTCCCATTGAAGGCTACTTCGTGTATCCTACGCTGTATACCTTGGGTTTCTGTTATGTGTTGTGCAATTTTTTTATTCTGATCTTTCTTAGAGTCTGATGGCTCATTTGCTATTGTGTGCTTTTCTAAGAGTTCCTTGCTAGTTGTGCACTAGCTCCTCCAGGTTCACACAATGTCCTGCCTTTCTTAGTTGTGGTAATGCCTCTTCTTCTAGCCATCATTTTATTTATTTCATACCTGCTTTATTGTCTGTTTTTTGGCATAATATTTGTGCTTGGAAGTTTCAGATGACACGATTGTATAAAAGTAAGGCAGGAGTTTGCATATTCAGCTGAAATCGCAACTGAAGCATTCCTATCTTGGTTGAGCAAATCTTATAGTTTGTCCTGCTCGTTTCTTACTTCCCAGATTGAAAATACTGTATTAGCTATCACAATGGCACAGTGGTTAAGTCGCTCAGCTGCTGACCTGAAAAAAGCGGGATCGATATCGGCTGCGGCAGTAGCACTTTGATGGAGGCAGAATGCAAGAGGCCTGTGTACTGCGCAATGTCAGTGCATGTTAAAGAACTCCAGGTTTGGAATTTCTGGAGCACCCTACTGCGGCTTCCCTCATAGCCTTAGTCGCTTTTGGTCGATAAACCCCATAAACAAACAAACCATCTTTAAGTTTAATGCAGATGAGTGCTATCTTTGCTCTTTTTATGCCCAAATTTTTCAGACTTAGGTAGTCTTGACCGTTTTGAGATGGAGTTGTGTTGCATAGCAGCCTTCTTCAAGGTTTTTCTGAGGCTGTTGTAAGGTGGTTTGCTTTGTTTATGCAATCACTTGCGGCCATAGCCAACTGTGCAGCCTGAAAGTATTGTACTCGATGCAGTGGGCATGAGGATGTGCTCTGGTGATAACTTCATTGTTATTAGTCTTATCGACGCCATGTGCCTAATTAGGGGGGTAGACACTTATGCTGTCGTTGCCTAGAGCTGTGACGGCTTGCCAAAAGATACAATGTGTGCAGTTTCAGCGCCGTAGTGGTCATTGTCCGGTGTCGCACAAAAGTCGGTGTCATTGGCCATGAGCAAAATATCCACACAAAATCCCTAGGGAAGCAACCTAGGTGGGCCATGTAGGTCGCTTGACCTTGTGACTTCATTACAATCTGCCAGCCATTGCAGTTCACTCTTACATTAATGGTTAGTCATGAGGTTGCTCAGGAAGAGCGACCTGAGTGGCTCTGCCATGAGTGGTATGAGGGCTCTCAGGGATCTGCACGCCGCGGTGGCTCAGTGGTTATGGTGCTCGGCTGCTGGCGCAAAAGACACTGGTTCAATCCCGGCCGCGGTGGCAGAATTTCTTTGGAGGAGAAATTCTAGAGGCCCGTGTACTGTGCGTTATCAGTGCATGTTAAAGAATCCCAGGTGGTCGTAATTTCCGGAGCCCTTCACTACGGCGTCTCTCATAGCCTGAGTCATTTTGGGACGTTAAACCCCATAAACCAAACCAAACCACTCTCGGGGATCTGTGAGTGTAAAGTAGGGAACGACCAATGCTGCATATATTGGCATTAATCCAGTAATGCTGTCATGTCATACACTTAAAGTGGAGCTTAATTGCCCTCTCCAATTGTTTTGCCGCAGCAATCTTAAACGTTGTTTTCCAGCATGTAGGTTCAGTCATGGGAGTGCTGCTAGACATGACGAGTGCAGGTAGTGGCACTGCTCTGCATTAGAAAGTTTTACATATTACGACTCATGTTTTTTTTTAGAACGTTCTGGGACACAACAGCTGTCTAAGGATGTCTTTATGATTCCAGTTATTGTACACTCACTGATTCTAGGGTCTGTAACATTCACCTTAGCTGCATGGTCCATCGATTTCCTTCACTTATCACTTCCTTGAAAACAAAGACGTGTTGGGATAAAATAGCACCAGCAAAGTAAAAAAAAACGGTTTGTTTCTAAACAGAGATGATTGCCGCGTGGTGTTGTGTCTGTAATTGGACATTAATTCTACATTTACCAGCACACAGCCAGACAGTATGTGGTCAGGTAGAAGGGGAGTGGCATTTCATAGAAGATGTTGTTTTCCTTTCAGCATTGCCTTGGCCACCTTATGTTGCATGCCAGAGTTACCACCTTTAAGAACTATCGTGAACGAATGGTCCCTCTATGCTATGATGTAAATAATAAATAACTATGCAAATAATATCCTCAGGCTCATATCCTTTCCATCTGTGTGTCTGGTGCTCTGAATTTCTATGTGCCAAGTTCGGGTCACCAGAATCCTTCTCACTGATTTGTGACAAGAACACAATGGGTCTCGATTTGGCAGCACCTCCACATGGTCTGAAGAGCATTTTGGAGCTTAGGCTTACAAACTTTTGTGGCATTTCTGTGGTGTTCATTGCTTTCGCTTTTGGCTGTGTTGGGCTGCATGGAATGAGAGTTTTTTCCAGCCAAGATTATCAAATGAAAAGCATTGCTAAAGATACCAGAACTGAAATTGCATTTTAGCTGGCAGAAAACACGCAGCTGGCAGAAAACACGCAGTTAACAGCGCATTGCCGATTGCACTTCTTTTTTCCTATATGTATTCTTTCACATTTTGTGCCTAGAGAAAAAAGACTACGAAAGTGCTGTGAGATCTGGTTTTTGCGTATCATCCCTACCACTTTGTGCATTGGCATTTACACAAGAGCGCACATGTTCCGATGCTTGTGGCATCTCTGTTCATTCTAAAGTGACACTCCTTTGCTCTCTGTTACTTTGCAGGCCATTATCGATAAGCCAATGTGTGCAAGGTTCCAGAGGAAGAAACCATTAGTGCCACGCCAGCCAGCTTTTGATGACTCCATTGCTTCATGCTTGTATCCTGGAAATTGCATGTGCAGTGACCTCAGTGCATTCTGCCTATTCACAAAGTGGGATGGAAATGGTTTTGATGTAATTGTTTGAATTACAGGGACCTTAATAGGCATCACCCTAAAAAAGATTTTGTTTAGTGAACTCATTTCGTAAACAATATAGCTCTTTCCTGAGAAATGACAACAGGCTCGCTTAAAGGAGAAGGAAAGAGAGACTAACGGGCGGCTGCATAGTGGTCTCTAACAGTTGTTACTGATGTTGAGGAGGCACCAGGTTCTTTCTGTTTGTTTTGACTCAATAGTGGTTGAGCAGAAACCATTGGTGTGCATTGATTTACCAGCTTAAACTAAGCTCTCGGTGAGATTCCCATTTCTGTCATGGTGTTAACAGAGCACCTGACCTCGTACTGCAGTCAAACATAGCCTATTACCTATGTACTGTTGCAGTGTGCACTCAGTAGTAGAAGTATTAGAATCACGATATTTGGTCACTCAGAACCAAGCACCAAGAAAGGATTATGCCTGTCATGCGTGTGCGAGTGGTCTTGCAGCTATCTTAGACAAGCCATGCACTCCACGTAAAAAGGGTTGGACAGGGAAGGGGAGGATACTGAATGATCGTCCTGCATTCCACAACACGGTGAATGAAACTGGCATATGTTTCAGGGCAGTTATGGCATTCAGGGGATTTTGCATATTTTTGGAAGAAGGCTTGTGCAAGTGTCAGTAGCACATCGCATGTCACTTCGTCAATTAACTTTGTGACTTGGGGAATTGAAAAAAAATAAGCAGCTGGTGCTCATCTTAAGCAAAGGAGAGGCATTGGTTCCAAAAAATTATGCTCTGTTAAAAACACAAATGGCAGAAGATTACACCATAATTTTTTATGCATAATGGGGTGAATCTGACTCCATCCTATTATTCAGAAATCGAAGCAGGATCTCTGCAACTGAAGTGATGGTCATTGCGAAGTAAGGTGTGCCAGATCACACGAAAGGGAACAAAATGTAATCATGCTGTACATGGCACACATATCACAGCAACCATGCAAATTGATTATTTTACTTATACGATATCCTTTCATGCTTTTCACAAGCAGAAACATCATGGGTGAATATTGCATGCATTGAAATAATTTGCCTTTTGGTGCAGGTGTGTATGACACATCAACCTTTATATTGATTCTTGTGTTGTATAGCCGCACATATTTTCAAATGTTTGCTTAGGTCGTTTGTTGTGATTCTACCACATTGTGCTCTTGCTTTGCCTGCTAGTTGGGGCTTTATGAACTCTTGGGGCTCTGCAGAACCGCTGCTGTCAGTATTGTGTGACTAATTCTACATGGTATTGTACTTGCTGCTGCTCACTGGTTTATGGGCACTTTTGTGGCTTTGCTGAAGAGTACGCTGTGATTCCTTGTGGTTGGTCGCTCGTGACTGACCTCACTTTGTCGTGTGTGAAGCACTCCTGACGCTGTCCAAACTATATTTGTTGCTGTGTGTGACATTTAGCTGTATGGGGTGTGCCGTGACTGTTTTATTTGAGTTTTCTAATACCGAATGCTGTTCTGCACATCTTTAATTCATCATGTACAGACTTCGATTGATGATCAGTGTATGGACCTTGAATTATCTTTGAGGAGGAAATTCTTTTATTATGATGTGAAGCCATTTGAGAAAATTTGCCTGCCCAATGTTTGTGTAGAGCTCTGTGCTTTATGGACCCTGTTGACCCTGTACTCCCCTATTACCTCTGCTGTGTTGACCTATTGAAGCTGTGCTCTTTACCCTGTTGCCCAAGGCATCACAAGATGTGTCAGATTTACTCATCTAAGACCCACAATTTTTTTCTTTATTTTTTGGTTTTGCCGGAGTGAGGTCCCGACACGTGTCAGGTCTTCATGCCTCATAAAATGCCTGTAAAACTGATTTAGTGTTGTTGCCATTCTGCTTGGAATAATGCAGTAGGTGACGACAAGTTATACTTTTATTCTTTATTTCTTGCTACGTTCAGCTTCCCTACAGCAGTGGCATAGTCATTGGAGTGTGCACCACGCATGTAGGATGTGCAGGGTTGTACTCTCAGTACTAGCACTGGGTACCCACCAGAGATGCAATACGCAAGTTTTCCCCCTGGCTTTTTCTGGGTGCTGTGCTTGGCAATGGGTCCAAGTTGTGTCGAAGAAAGTGCCTTGAGTCATGGCCCACTTTAGCCAAAGCTGTGCTTTCACCATCTAACTTATTGTCATCATCAGCTTTCACTCACCTTATGTTCCGATGAGCCAACCTTATTAGCATATTTCCAGAAACTGTTTTTTCCGTGCCATTCATGGTATTAGAAAAGCCGGTCACCTTAAACATCTTTCACAGTAGCATATTGCAAAGCTTAGTCGTGACAGTTTCGTCTTTTTTTCCTCCAATTTTTCATCCATATTTTAGGTGTGGGCCTTGCACGAGTAAATATGGTATGCTCTAGCTGCACTCGACACAGTAGTGTGCAGTTTAATATGTGCTTCTACTGATTTGGTTAATGGCACTCTTGGAGGTGCTGCAGGGGAAACACTGTGTTGGACATGTTGGCCACACTCGTGGGCAGCTGTAGTCTTGGCTGCAAGCAAGACTGCTGTCAATGTTTTACCAGTTGTCATGCTCTGAAAGGTTTTTTCCCCTTGTGCGGTACAAAAGGTGCAAGAGGTCTTCAGAAAAAAAAGGGAATCCTGTACCAATGTGTTTTTTCTCTAAGCATAACTGACACTCGTTAGTTCTTAAGCCTGCTTAGGCAGACTTGTACAGTCCTTCCCATAAAGCCAGTCACCGTGCAAGTGAACAGGTCTATGAAGTGGCTGTTGGTATGCTTGCATCAGCTTTCTGATTTTTTATTAACCGTAATTTTTTCATGACCATAATTATAGTTCCCATCTGCGTTCAGATTTTAAACTGAATTTACACAGCCTAGCAGAACTATTGTTTGAGATTGTATTCCATTTTCACTGTCTCATCCACATAGCACCATGTGAGTTGTTGTACATGTAATCCTGTGTCTTATGGATATAACCTGTCTTTCACATGCAGGCTTGACCACCAGAGGCCGCAAATACGGTGGATTTTCTGGACAAAACTCATCAGGTTAGAATCTGCAGGTTTTCTCCGTAATGCGTTCCTGAAGGTTGCCTTTCAAAGAGCAGTATGAAGGATACACAAGCTTCAGTTCATAAAACTGGTGAATTATGATGACATGTGCTCTTAATATTCTGAAAAGTTGTTTTCCGTAATATGTGAACTATTTGCCAAAACTGTCACTCCTGTGAGTTCTACGCATTGATGTAAGGACTTGTACAGGGGGTCCAAGGCCTCATCAGGTTTTTAGCCTTTAGCTTTTGCTTCGTCTTATACCCTGTCCAAGCAGCAAATGAGGAAAACAAAAGTGGCAGTGTGCTAAACAGCTTTAGCTTAACATAGCTAACTGCCATTCGTTTAGTTATTAGGCCCACATGAGTGGGCTTAGTACAGTGTCTGTCATGATGGCAGTAATGCAAGTGCTTTGGATGGATTCCAAAGGGTACCCTGTTTTGTTGGCAAGGATGACATTTTTTGTAGCTGAAATGTTTTGTGAAGTGTTTCCAGCTGCTTTTAGAATTCGTTCTGGGGATATCTTTCTTCAGGGTTGAATTCTCTGTTAAGGCCGACCTATTGAATAAAACTCTTCATAAACATCCCCAGCTGTTGATGAATATGTCCTCCACATTAATCTTTTTTTTCCATATCTCCAGGTGAGCTGTGCAATTTTGGTTCCTGCATTTGATTGAAATTATTCTGCCTTTATAACACAGGTTCAATCTTCAAAGAGACCGGACATGGCGCACCTCCTGTGCAAGATTCAACCAGTCAAAAGCATGTAGTGAGCCACTGCATGGAGTCTACTCCTTCTGGCAGGGGTAACCACCGGGATAAACCTGCAAAAAAGAAGTTGTACGAATGCACCCACTGCAGCAAGAAATTCAAAAGCAGATCTCAGCTAGTGCGGCATCTCCGAGTCCATACAGGTGACCGCCCATACCATTGTGATGACTGTGGTAGCAGCTATGCACTAAAGGCCCACCTGGAGTCACACCAGCGCACTCACACTGGTGAACGTCCTTACCATTGCGAACACTGTGGTAGGAGCTTTGCACACCAGAACACCTTAGTGTCTCACCAGCGCACTCACACAGGTGAGCGTCCTTACCATTGTGACTACTGTGATAGCAGCTTTGCGCAGAGGAGTCACCTGGTGGGACACATCCGTACCCACACGGGTGAAAAGCCATATCAGTGCCAGCTGTGCCCCATGGCCTTTGTAGTACGTGCAAGTCTTGCGAGGCATGTTAGATCCCATAAGGGCGAAAAGCCCTACCAATGTGACTTGTGTGAAAGGAGATTCCCTCAGATGCAAAATTTGAAACTGCACAAAAAGGCGATTCACAAAGAATAGCAGCGGTTTGTGATGCCCTTAGTCAATATGTTTTCCTAGCTACCTTTTGTATGCAAGCTAATGAGGTTCTAGCTGAATGCCCTATGAAAGGTGTTGGTAGCTTACCTGCATCATTAATCACCTTTGTAAGCTTTGTTCACTTTGACAGAGTTTTCAGAAAACAACATTTGCTATTCCCTTAGCCTGCACACTCTTTCTCCTTTAAGTCTTTCTAGAACATAAGAGTGAGCCTACTATGTTCATAAACTTGTATGAATGGAAATAAAATCACAGTCATACGTTGATGGCATCACTTCTTGTTGGAGAGAGACTTTCAAAAACATTGTTCCCAATATTAGAGAGATTTAGCATACCGGAGACGTAATAGCACAGATGTATGCCGGTTTACAGCAAATTGACTACACACGCGTAGTGGTATGGGTACAGGCAGGCGGGGTCACTGCGCGTTTGGAGCCGGTGTTCAGTAAACCAGTCTACGTCTACGCTATTACTTTTCTGCTACTCTAAATCTCTCTAATTGCTGTGCCATTTTTCAGCCTGCCTCAGTGAAGAGACTCAGGGCGTATTTGAGTGACGTTCATTTCTAATTCACTTATTAATATCATTGAACCTATTTCTGTTCGTATGGCAGGACAGGAAAACCTGCTCTTCTGTTAATCTTTGTGTGTTTATTTTGGCCGTGCTAGTGGCAGGAATGAGTGGGGAAAGGCAGGTGTCCGACCTCGTATTGATGTGTCTTGTGTTAGTCTGCAGGCTTAATAACAGTTCTCTGTTCTTTGGTATGAAAGCCAACTAAAAGAGTTCACAAATATGTACGTCACCATTTCTCAAATATTGTAATCTTGTAGTGTGTTTTAATACTCGTAATATGGGTCATTTTTGTAAATTGCTTAGTGTGCATAAGTATAAGTATTTTATTGCAGTTTCTTTTACCCATTGTTGAATACATTCTGGCTGTTTTAAGGTGATGCTGTGATTGATGCCTATGGAAAACATTGTTATTTTGTAGTGTATTGTAAAGTTCGTAATTTAGGTTGTGTGAAATTGCACATGAGTATTTTATTACAGTTGCCATTACAAGATGTTGAATACATTGTGCCTGTTTCTAAAAATTACTTGACGTATTGTACATTAAATTCAAAAGCTGTGCAGTTCTTTGGTTAGAGATGTGATTTTATAGTTGTCAAAGGCTTGTTTAGTGCACTTAACAAATAGCGGATTTGCCTTGCACCCTACACTGTAGGACAGCTTGAATTTTGGTGTTGAAAAAAACATTGCCGCCAATAAAAGTAAGATTCTGAATTGTGAACTGCAATAAATATTTTATATAAAAGTTATTTCAATCTTTGTCATATTTCTGAAGTTTCGGTACATACGTGTTAAGCTGTGTACTCGGAGGATGTGTACAGCCTTTGTCAAAAGTATACAGCCCGAGGGGTCTCCTTTTGGAACCTGCAGTGCAGCTCCTCTTGCTTACTCAGGGACTCTAATCTTACGAAGGCAAGTGGAATTTAAGTCCTCCACCCTCCCAAGCTTAGGACTGTCAGATATGCTAAAGAGCCACGCTATACTGCTTGGAAGCAAACTCCTTGTGCTGTATATTTTTGACGAAGACTGTACCTTGTGTACTCAAATAATGATTACAGAGCACGCAACGGCTGCATGCCCAACTTTGTTCACACAACGCCGTCTGTGTGACTGCAAAAAATCAATTCTCGTGCTTTTCTCTTCTAGCTTAAGATTTCATGAAAAAAGTAAGGGCAAGTAACCGGGGGCACTAAGGTCATGCTTCTCATTTACGGGGATTCCAGCAGTTGTTTTAAAATTGAATGGACAAAAGAGGTATTGCTTCCGACTCTGCGCAATGCAGGACTGAATGTCTTCAGTGTACACTCCACAACCTTGAAATGTTTTGTCATCCCAGGTGATGTTAAGTGAGTGCTCACACGTCCACACCAGATTTCTGATACCGCAGAGCCATAAGAGAGGGATTTTAACACAATAGCGTTTAGGGCCCCATGTCGCAGAAAAGCCGGTGTTGTCGGCGGCGGCGTTGGCTGTGAGCGAAAAATCTCGGAAGCATTAATAAATACTAAAACCCGAGTAGGAAACTGGTCGAGTTGGGGAGTCGAACCAGGGCATCCGGAGTGCGAGACGAGCATGCGAACCACTCCGCCATAGCAGCATTTGGAATGAACAATGGCGCGTCTGGTGAATACGGTGTAGTCTTAGAAGGTTGCTTTGAAGACATGTACTGGGGTGTATATTAGTAATTATGAGCGTCCACTTTGCAGAGTTCACATTTCGCTTTATTTTTCTTTTTGAAAGCCACATAGCCTGCCAAATAGTACAGGACTGTTTCTTCTGGTGATGGAACCCTGTATCTGTGGTCGTTGGAGGCATTGGAGAGGTCCCTGAAAGGTATTGCCATCAGCTCCTGCCAGATCTGTTCTTTCTAGCCTTTTTCTGGATGAGGGCGGCGCGACGCTTTTCTCCGAGGCTTTTGAAGGCACTAAGTAAGACACGATCAGTTCCCGTGTCACAGCTCCCTTTCACAGCTACTTCAAGAGGTGTGTAAAGAAAAAGCAGCTTAAATAATTGGCTAAACTTCGTCACTGTAGGGTGGTCTTCGTCACCTCCAAATGACCTCACTAGGCCAAAAAACCTCTGGATTAAAAAAAAACATTATATATGAGCATTTCTAGGCTTTTTCAACGTGCCAGTCTAATTACCTCAAGCGGGTCTTGGTTTAACTTCGCTGTGAGAATATAGCTGACGCCCTTGTTGTGTAGGAAGTCTATAATGGACAGCACTGACATCAATGTCACCCGCAAGGACTCAACGGTTTGATTTGATGCAATGAGTTTGATATTTTCTCTTGCTTCCGTCCGGGTGGCGTTTCTCCAGGTTGCTCTTGTACCCGCTGGTACAGCTGGGCACGAAGCAAGTTGGCATCGTCGCATTCGAAAGCTGCTTCACGGCCAGCAGCGTTTGTTGTTCTGAGCGCACGATGGGGACCACGTGTTCGCAAAGCGCACAGGAACACAAATGGACAAAAAAAGGCAGCGACAAACCCGGGCACGGGCTAAGACAGTAACTGCAGGAGAGGAGCTGCGCGCGCGCCGGCGACGGCGCAAACCTTGACTGCAGCGCCCTCTCACAGCCCGGGTACAAGCAGCGCCCGCTTTCAGAGGAGGAGTTATGGAACTAAAAAAATATCTATAAACGTTGGTTCATAGTGTGCACATTCATTGGCGTGCTCTGGACATTCGAAGAGAATATGAAGCACAGTCTCAATTGAGCCACAGTTGTCACAATGCAGACTGTCTGCTTGCTTGAAGCGGTATCCTCGAATGTTCGTAGATGCAACATTAAGACAAAGGTGATTATAAAATGTTTCTAGATGACGCAGAAGCCCAAGCGGCAGTGCTTCATTTGAGCTATGGGACGATGGAATGGAGAAAGGGGTGATGATGACTTGGCGAGTTCCAGGGGTGGTTCTTTTCATCCTGGGTATATCGTTTGGCGAGTTGGGATGCATCTGATCTTGTCAAGAAGATGTGCTTGTAGTTATGGTGCTGTAGACCTTTGTGGTCCGCTTCATCTGCTCTCTCATTGGCCGAGATGCCGCAGTGAGCTGGAATCCACTGTAATATTATACAGTGGCTTTCAGCAACAGCCAAGTGGTGCAGGCATCCAGTGTCATGAGAAATGGGCTGGTGATTTGTTCTCTTCAGTAGGCTGGACAAGGTTTGTAGCGCTCCTTGCGAGTCCTCTGAAGATTACCCAGCATCCTGGGTTATGGCGCAGGATATAGGAGACAGCTGCTTTTATTCCGTATAGCTCTGCTGTGCTGGAGGATGTCCTACGTTGTAGTCACCATGAAAGCATTTGGCCTGACGAGGGCACGTAAAGGCTGCATAAAGAGGAGTCGTGAGAAGTTGAGCCATCAGTGAACATGAGTGTGTCTCGCGAATACTGCTCAGCTAAGTACTTCAGAGCAGTTTGTAGCAGCACAGTTTGCGGCATACCATTCTTCGCAGTGACTTTGGTATGAACTGTTTGATTACAAGAGGTGAGAGAGTCCAAGGTGGAAAACTTGGAGCCAGTAGTTTTCGTGGCTGACTGATGGCAGGAAGATGCAATAGCTGCACAGCTTGACCAAAGCCGGAATTGCTGTGGGTTATATGGACTCGGTGCAGGAAATGTTTATTCCCTTGAAGTACATGACATAGATGGGTTAGTATCACTACCTGTGCGGCAAAAACTTTGAGCGGTAGACATTCTGCTTCCGTGTTCCTAAGGTGGAGGAGCTCTTTGGGAGGCCAAGACAGATCTGCAGGCAGGTGCTTCATGCTGCCTCCAGTGTCCTCTCATTTGTAGGTGACATTTTCTTCAATACAGGAAAACTATATTGTAGAACACCATGAACATAGGCCTTATAAAGGAGAACCATAGAGCGACAATTGCAGCCCCAATGCATTCGTGCCATGAACTTGAAGATTTGTGATGCTCCTGCTATTCTTGCACGGAGTTTTTTAACATGGGGTGTCCAATAAAGGTTTCGGTTAATGACAATGTTGAGGGATTATTTTGTTCGTACATAGGGTAGCAGGTTCCCATCAAGAAGGAGAGGATATTTGGTCTTTTTTTCTTGGTGAATGCCATGGTAACACTTTTTTCCGGGGAAAGATGCAGTCCTTGGAAACCCATGTACGTGAAGGTGTTTAGTAATGTTTTCTGAAGAGATCGTTGCATGGTGCGGCATGATCTGGATTCACTTTAGATGCAGATATCATCTGTATAAAGCATGATGTACGCTCCCTTTGGTAAGTATTGTGTTATTTGTACCAGAGTGATATTGAACAAAAGGGGGCTGAGCACAGTGCCCTGTGGTATGCACTTTTCTACTGCATGAGGCAGTGTTGGGCCATGTGGGGTGCTCATAAACATTTGTTGCTCCTTCAAATAGTTTTAGATCCACTTGTACACGTTGCCTCCAAGTCCAAGACTGGCCGAGGCTGCTAGGATGGCATGGTGGAAAACAGAAGCCTTGATGTTGAAGAGTGATTGGGATGCACCCAGCATGTAGTTTTTTTCAAGTGATGGGACGAAGGCAATGACATTGTCAATTGCAGATCTCTGCTGACGAAACCCATTCATTTCTTGGGGGTACTCATTGCAGCTTTTGAGAAACCAAGTTATATGCACTTATGGATCATCCGCTCCATAAGTTTACTTACACTGCGCATGTGCCTGCTCCTTTGCAGCTGCTTTTTTGTGGGCACCACCACGAGGCATAGACTCAGGTGCCTGTCTGATTCATTTCATTCAAAGACTATCAAAACTATATATGGTCATGCTACCATATCTTTTATTTCTCTGAGGAGTAGTGGTCTGCCTGACTGTTATGTCAACAGCTAAAGTCGAATTTCGATGGAGGCTAAACTCAAGAGGCCCGTGTACTGTGCGATGTCAATGCACGTTGAAGAGCACCAGGTGGCCGAAATTTCCGGAGCCCTTCACTACAGTGTACTAGAAAGCCTTTCTAAGACTTTCTACAATTTCTAAATATAGGCTTTTTGAGTAGAAACGCTTTTTTCGGCGTTGCATTGTCGAGGGAAAGACGCCGATGCGCGGGCAGTGCCGCTGGACGGAGTGCTCGCGCTAGTCGCGCTTCTAAGGCTGACAAGGCACGATTTTGCTCGGGGTTGGTACCCATCGGATAAGAGCTTATGCACTTATAGCACTAATATACCGTCGTACGCACAAGTTCAGCCGGATATAAAGTTCAAAGCCTGCAAGGATTACCATCTGCCGAGTGCGATATCGAAACCAAGAGCCAACGGTGTCCAGTTTCGATTTTTCTTTCGCTGGCGCTGGAAGGTCGTAGCTGCCACAACTGACGACCAGTTTCCAATCAACTTTACCTTGTGCATGAATGAAACTTTGCAATGTCATAAGATATAGTTAATTTAGGTTGTCTACATGGTCCTCTTTATGTTTATTTGTATTTAAATGTGCTCACACCAAACATGCACGTAAGATGTACGATGGCGCAAGCTGCATCGCGAGTGGCATCAACATGTGTACACTTCTCGTGTGTTGCCGGTTGTGCCCGTTCCTCAGTCTGTTGCTTTGCATATTCGTGTTTATGTGTTGTCAATCTGTGAGTCTGTGGAAGAAGCAGCTTTGCAGAAGGAAATCTATGCGCATACAGAGCAAGGATAACATCGTGCGACCCGATAACGTCACTTTTGCAGCGTGCGCTAGTGAAGAAATGGCCCGTGTTTGTGCGCGCGCGCAGTCACGAAAGTTTCGGGATTGCTTGTTAACGCTTACTTAACATGAACGCCGTAGGAGTGTATAACCACAATACCAGTCAAATGTGCTGCAGTGAAACCTGCCGGAGTTGTTCCTATAAACCTGCTATTTCAACATTTGCATCGGCGGGCAAGTAAACCCAACAGGCTGCAGGGTTGTAACTGACGTCGGCTCTTTCCTTGTTGGCGTTGCATAACCCTCCTCGCAGCGCCGCCCCTCCTCCTCCGCTTTAATGGTGTGTTCCTCGTATTTTCCCGTTTTCATTGGTTTACTGGATGTTTCTATTGCTCTGATCTGTGCAACTTGTTTGAATTATTCGTAGCGGCGACTTGGGCTTTCTTATAATGTTTGCACTCCTTACTTTGCAGCAGAGGAAAATAAATTTGTGTGCAGTTGACCTACTGCTCGCCACTGTCCTAGAAGGAATGAATCCAGCTCTGAAAAAGTCTATAGAGAAAATACTGATGCTGCATCTAGTTTGTTTCATTCGTGCTGCGTTTGCTCAAAACCAATTAATTTCTTGTCTTTTCCCTCGAATGCCGAATACAACACTTATCCGGCAATTCCTGAGCGTGGAAACGTTTTCGCGGTATCAGTGTAAGTTCAAAGCGGGGAAAACCCAAGTCGCCGCTACGAATAATTCAAACAAGGTGCACAGATCAGTGCACTAGAAACATCCAGTAAACGAACGAAAGCGGGAAAATACGACAAACACACTCTTAGAACGGAGGAGAAGGGGCGCCGCTGTGAGGAAGGTTATGCAATGCCAACGAGGAAAGAGCCGGAAATTCCTTGATCGCCCGCAAGTACCTGCAACGCCAGGCAATGGTGTCACTTCCCTCGATCAGCGCAGGGTTCCATTTTTTTTTTCAAATGTGAATCGGATGTACTCACTCGGTCGCCAGTGAGCTTTCCAAGCTTAATTTCTCTTGTAGCGGGCTTTAGCAAAGACAGCACGTTCGTGGCGATCGATGTACGCGTTCTTCTCTGTCCGTAATCACGTGGAAAATGCTGTTTAGTTCTTTCGGTGAAGTGTTCATGGTTCACTGAGGCGACTTGTGCAAGCTGGTGAACCATATTCCAAAGGCAGTAACTGTAGCCAGCAGTTTACGCCAAAAACTGGTACAAACAGTACTTACTGCCTCTCATGAGGCTTTTTTTTTGTATATGGAGGTCGCCCTCTCTGCATGCTGGCATGGCATGCATGTATTAAATCCTTTTTCTAGGTCCCAATAGCCACCACTCAGGAATGAAAAGTGCTTGCTACCCGATCATTGCACTAAATGGTCTGCTTTAAAATACAGGCCTGCTTGCATTATTGATGAATGCTGGTATCATTTGTCATTTTCTTATTTTTTTTTGTGCCGGGCCTGTTTTCTGTGTTCTCGTTTTGCAGCCATTGGAGGAGCATCAGTAGCCAGGGGAAGAATGTTCCAGAGGAACTGCTGCCATCTAATGTTGACTCATAGCTTCATGCTTCTATCCTGTAAAACAATGTATTGAGGGGCGTACCTTTGTACAATGCACTAAAAAGTTCCCCATTTCTGTCTGGGCTCTGTCGAGTGTCACATTGCCTAGTAGAATATAGTGGTAAATTGTTTTATTTGTTTTGCACTGCGGGACATGGTTTATTTGCTATGCATTGAGGGACATGTCTTTGTACCACACACCAAAGGTCTCCGTTAGATAAATAACTGTTGGCTTCCCCTTTGGATCAGGCCTGTAGCGAGTGCCACCTTTCCTAGTAAGTTAAAGTTGTTCATTGTTATATTTTTCTACTGATCCTTCCTTATTTGTAAGCTTTGAATCCGTGTCTGTTTTTTTTCCTATTCAAGGCTATTTTTTTGTATTCTGCGCTATATGCCTTCAATTTCTGTGATGTGTTGTGCAGTTTTTTGATTCTTATGGTTGTTGGAGTCTGATGACTCATTAGCCATTGTGTGTTTCGTAAGATTTCATTGCAAGTTATCTGCTAGCTCTTCCAGGTTCTCAAAATGTCCTGCCTTCCTTATTTGTCATCATGCCCGTTCTAATTCTAACCAGCATTTTATTTATTTCATATCTGCTTTTTTCAGTTATTTGGCAAAATATTTGTGCTTGGATGTCTCAGATGAGAAGATTGTATAAAAGTAAGATAGTAGCTGTCTTTGCTGGATATTTAGTTTGAAATCGCAACTGATGCAATCTTTTTCTGATTGAGTGAATCTTATTGTTTGTCATGCTCGTTTCTTCCCAGATTGAAAATGTTCTATTAGTCACCACAGTGGTTATGGTGCTCAGCTGCTGCCCCGAAAAACACGGGTTCAGTCTCGGCCATGGTGGTCGCATTTCTATGGCAGTGTAAATTCCGGAGGCTTGTGCGCTGTGCAATGTCGGTGCACGTTAGAGAACTCCAGGCCATCAAAATTTTCCAGAGCCCTCCTCTGCAGTGTCCCTCTTAGCCTGAGTCGTTTTAGGAACGTTAAACCCTTTAAAACCAAACCAAAATACTCTTTTGAATTTGGTTTGGTTGGTTGGTGGTCGTCAGTCCGTATTGCCATATTGTTATGTTTAATCATCATACTTTCAAAGTAACAATGGATAACATCTCTTCCTGACCTACGTACTGTGTTGTCATATGTCACGATGGCAACTATAGGCCAAATAGTCAAAATGTTTTTGTCGGAAAGCACAGGGTCGTATTGTAAGCTGCCAGTCTGGTAGTGGCATGGCTTCAAAACCTTAAGGTTGGAAGCCCCAGTTATCCCCTGAAATCCTTGGAGTCGCATACTTGGCCAGAAAGCATGATCAGCTTCTGATCACTCATGATGAATGAAACTGTGAGATAGCATTTAACATATCTGCAAAGCCAGCAGCGAGAGTGTATTAGTATTCAATGTTTATTTCAGTGCTTCATACTTCTTCCATGGTTGGTACTTTTCTGCCACATATATGTGTAACCTCCCATGACCAGTAACCTCTCACGAGCAAAGCATTCACTTAAATGCCTCCTGCCACGGCGGCCAATTTGCTCACAATCTGGTGGGCTGGTTGGGATAACATTGCAAGGTCACGTGGCTTAGCTGGCCCATCGGCCATCTAGGTTGCTTCTGTGGAGATTATTCGTAGCTCTTTTGCACATGGCCTACGACGCCAGTGACAATGCTGGTTTTTCTGCGACACTGGCTCCTTAGTGGTATCGCATTAACAAATCATAGTTCAAGCATCTGCGACGTGTATAGATGGATTGGCCACATTAATCAAATTCCTAGCGGTAGGGAAATGCTTTTACTTGGTGTTCAACAGCTTCGTTAGTGCACATAGCTGTGTGATGCTGTTGTCCGCCGGAATGTAGTCCTCCGAGGAAACATCTGGCTAGCAATGCATCAATGACGCGTTGCCACAAACCTCCATGCGTGTCATCACGTGTGTTTTCAAGAGCTTCTGTAGTCCGTATGCCCATGCAGCGTGTCTAAAGTAGCGCAGTGCTCGTGGCACAGCATGTATCAGCTGCACTGTCCGCTCTCTGACGCTGCCTGCGTGTGGTAGCAGAACAAAAAATGGAGCGGTGGACTGGGAATGCGCAGCGTATCACGTGACCAATGTAGCCAGCATTGCATTCAAACTTCTCAAATCACTGCTTTTTGTTGATTCGTGACCATGGGCAGTAGGTTCACTTCCAACAATACCCCTTTCTTGCACTTCTTTTTCGAATTTCGATGCTGCCCATTTGGTGAGCGCACATGCCTTTGTAGGCCATCGAATTCCTGTTTCAAAGCTGCCTTTTTATTTCTTTGTAAGGTTGACATGCTCTTTCTGGGGCCGTCTCGCGAGGGCTGAGACGCTATTCGATATCCGCTCTTACTTGAAGCGCGACCTCTTCATATTCGTGGGATTAATGGCACCTCTTTGTTTACTATAACCAAGTGATGCGACCAAAGGTGTTTGTTGTATCTAAAGCATATTGCCATTGCCCAAGGCATACTTTGACGATGGCACCACACTTGTTCATGCCAAGCAAGTGTTTGTTGTGTCTGTGGCAGTTATAAGTGAGCTCTACTGTATTGCACGTGCATCAAGCCACAAACACAAGCAGATGCTTTTAAAGCAGGCAGGTGCCTGCTGCATGATACGTGCTCTATATACACAGCGTATAAGCAATGCTATTGTGGCTTTGGAGACTCCTGCTTAGTCTACTGTGCTCTGTTTCGATATGTAGACATGAGGACCAGTATTAGGAGAAGGTAAAACGTGCCTGAGGATAACCTTCAAAAGCAATGTACTGCTGCGAACACGGGCAGAACCTTACTTTCACTTATTTGCATTTGCAAAGTTAGGTTCATGAGAATCCACCTGGCTCTGCCAAGAGAACTAACCCGACCAGCTGGGCCGAAATGACAAGCATTGTTAAAGATACCGCAACTGACATTGCATTTTAGCTGGTGGAAAACATCAGTTTCAATTTTTTTTACTCGCAATTAACAGCACATTGCAAGTTGCTCTTCTTTTTTCCTATCCATACCCTTTCACATTTTGTGCCTAGAGAAGAAAGGCTACAGAAAGTGTTGTCAGATGTGCTTTTTGTGCTTTGCCGTCTACACAAAAGCGCACATGTTCCGATGCCTGTGGCATTTGTGTTCATTCCAAAGTGACACTCCTTTGCTCTCTGTTATTTTGCAGGCCATTACCGAAAAGCCAATGCGTACAAGGTTCCCGAGAAAGAAACCTTCCATACCAATCCTGCCAGCCTTTGATGACTCCATTGCTTCATGTTCATAACCTGGAAAATTGCATGTGCAGTGATCTCAGTGCATTATATCTGTTCACAAAGTTAGATGGAAATGTTTTTGAAGTAATTGCTTGCATTACAGGGACCTTAATAGGCATCACCCTAAAAAAGATGTTGTTTAGTGAACTCGTTTCGTAAACAATGTAATTCTTTCCCCAGAAATGACAACAGGCTCCCTGAAAGGAGAAGGAAAGAGAGACTAACGGGCGGCTGCATAGTGGTCTCTAACAGTTGTTACTGATGTTGAGGAGGCACCAGGTTCTTTCTGTTTGTTTTGACTCAATAGTGGTTGAGGAGAAACCATTGGTGTGCATTGATTTACCAGTTTAAATTAAGCTCTTGGTGAGATTCCCATTTCTGTCGTGGTGTTAACAGAACACCTGACCTCGTACTGCAGTCGAACACTGTCTATGACCTATGTGCTTTTGCGGTGTGCACTCAGTAGTAGAAGTATTAAAATCACGATATTTGGTCACTCAGAATCAAGCACCAAGAAATAATTATGCCTGTCATGCAAGGGCCAGTCGTCTTGCAGCTATCTTAGACAAGCCAGGCACTCCACATAAAAAAGGGTGGATAGGAAAGGGGACGATACTGAACGATCGTCCTGCATACCACAACACGGTGAATGAAACTGGCATATGTTTCAATGAAGTTATAGCATTCAGGAAATTTTGCATATTTTTGGAAGAAAGTCTGTGCAAGTGTCTGTAGGATGTTACATGTCAGTTTATCAGTTAACTTTGAGAATTAAAAAAAAAATAAGCAGCTGGTACTCATCTTTAGTAAAGGAGAGGCATTTGTTCCAAACCATTATGCTCGGTTAAAAATACAAATGGCTGAACATGACGTCCTTTTTTTTGGTGCAAAGTGGGGTGAATCTGACTCCATTCTATTATTCACAGATCAAAGCAGGATCTTTGTAACTGAAGTGATGGTCATTGCAAGAAGATGTGCGAGTTCACAGGAAAGAGAACAAAATGTAATTACACTGGACATTGTGTGGTTGCGCTGATAAGTGTGCAAATTGATTATTTCATTTAAACCATATCCTTTGGTGCTTTTCATTTAAAGTAGAAACATCGTGTTGGATATTGCATGCATTGAAATAATTTGCCTTTTGGTGCATGTGTGGTGATTTACACATCAATCTTTATATTGATTCTTGTGTTGTATAGCCGCAGATATTTTCAAATGTTTGCTTTTGTCATTCGTTGTTATTCCACCACATTGCACTCTTGCTGTGTCTGCTAGTTGGGGCTTTATGAACTCTTGGGGCTCTTCAGAACCCCTGCTGTCAGTATTGTATGACTAATTCTACATGTTATTGTATCTGCCGCCGTTCATTGGATTATGGACATTTTTATGGCTTTGCTGAAGAGTACGCTATGATTCCTTGTGGTTGGTCACACGTGACTGACTTCACTTTGTCATGTGCGAAGCATTCCTGACTCTGTCCAAGCTATGTTTGTTGCTGTGTCCATTTAGCCTGCATTGTGACGTCTTCCGTTCCGTTTTGAGGCTCTTTTAAGAGCAGGCGACATTTGGCTGTTTGGGGTGACAATGTTTTATTTTAGTTTTATAATACCGAATGCTATTCTGCACATTTGTAATTCATCCTTTTTGGACTTCAATTCATGATCATTGTATGGACCTAGAATTTTCTTTGAGGAGGAGAGTATTTTATTATGATGTGAAGCGATTTGAAAAAATTTGCTTGCCCAGTGTTTCTGTACAGCTTTGTGCTCTATAGATGCTTTACCCTGTTGCCCATGGCAACAGAAGGTTTACCAGACTTACTCTTCCACGACGCACACTGTTTCTTTCTTTTCTTTTTTGGTTTTGCCGGACTGAGGTGCTGACACGTGTCAGGTCTTCATGCCTCACAAAATGCCTGTAAAACTGATTTAATGTTTGCAATTCTGCTTGGAATGCTGCAATTGGTGATGATAAGTTATACTTTTATTCTTTATTTCTTGCTGCATTCACTCTCCCTGCATCAGTGGCCTAGTCATTGGAACATAGGTCACACATGTAGGATGAGCAGGGTTGGAACCTCAGTAGCACTGGGTACCCACCAGTGATGCAATACGCAAGTTTTCCCCTGGCTTGTGCTGGGTGCAGTGCTTGGAAATGGTCCTTTAATCCCAACCTGTGTCGAAAGAAAGTGCCTTGAGCCATAGCCCTCTTTAGCCAGAGCTGCCCTTTCACCATCTAACTGTCATCATAAGTTATCACTTTAGTTACTGTCCAATGAGCTCACCTCATCAGCATATTCCAGAGACGGTTTTTTCCTTGCCATTCATGGTGTTAGAGAAGCCGGTCACCTTAAACATCTTCCAGAGTAGCGCATTGCAGAGCTCAGTCATGACAGTTTCTTTTTTTTTTGCTCAATTTTTCATCCATATTGGAGGCGCGGACCTTGCGCGAGTAAATATGGTATGCTCTAACTTCACTCGACCCACAGTAGCATGCAGTTTCAGATGTGCTTCTACTGATTTGGTTAATGGCACTCTTGGAGGTGTTGCAGGGGAAACACCTTGTTGGACATGTTGGCCACATTCGTGGGCAGCTGTAATCTTGGCTGCAAGCCAGCATCCTGAGAATTTTTTGCCAGTTGTCAGGGTCTGAAAATTTTTTTCCTGCGTGCGGTACAAAGGGTGTGAAAGGTCTAAAAAAAATCTTGTACCAGCGTGTTTTGTCTCTAAGCGTAACTGACACTCGTTAGTTCTTAAGCCTGCATAGGCAGACTTGTACAGTCCTTCCCATGAAGCCAGTTACTGCGCTAGCAAACAGGTCAATGAAGCGGCTTTTGGTTTTCTTGCAACAGCTGTCTGATTTTTTTAGGCAACCTTGATTTTTTCATCAGCATGATTATAGTTCCCATCGGTGTGCAGAATTGAAACTTTAGAATGTTTGCGTTGGAACTAGTTTGTGTTTAAGCCTGGCCTACTGAATTTACACAGCCTAGCACAACTGTTGTATGAGATTGTATTCCATTTTCACCATCTCATCCACATAACACCATATGAGGTGTTGCACGTGTAATCCTGTGTCTTATGCACGTAACCTGTCTTTCACATGCAGGTTTGACTACCAGAGCCTGCAAATTTTCTGGACAAAACTCATCAGGTTAGAATCTGCAGTTTTTCTCCATAAATGCATTCCTGAAGGTTTTCTTGCAAAGAGTAGTATGAAGGATAGACAAGCTTCTGTTCATAGAACTGTGGTGAATTATGATATTTGCCCTTAATATTCTGGAAAGTTGTTTTCCGTAATTTGTGAACTATTGACCAAAGCTGTTACCCCTCTGAGTTCTACGCATTGATGTAAGGACTTGTGCAGGGGTCCAAGGCCTCATCAGGTATTTAGTCTTTAGCTTTTGCTTCCTCTTATACCCTGTCTAAGGTGCAAATAAAGAAAACAAAAGTGGCAGTGTGCTAAACAGCTTTAGCTAAACTTTGCTAACTGCCATTTGTTTAGTTATTAGGCCCACTTGGGTGGGCTTAGTACAGTGTCTGTCATGATGGCAGTAATGCAAGTGCTTTGGCAAGGATGACATTTTTTGTAGCTGAAATGTTTTCTGAATTGTTTTCAGCTGCTTTTAGAATTCGTTCTGGGGATATCTTTCTTCAGGGTTGAATTCTCCGTAAGGCTGACCTATTGAATAAAACTCTTCATAAACATCCCCAGCTGTTGGCGAATATGTCCTCCACATTCATCTTGTTTTTATCTAGCTCCAGGTGAGCTGTGCAGTATTGGTTCCCTCATTTGATTGAAAGTATTCTGCCTTTATAACGCAGGTTCAATCTTCAGGGAGACCGGACATGGCACACCTCCTGTGCAAGATTCAAACAGTCAAAGCTGCGTAGTGAGCCACTGCATGGAATCTGCTCCTTCTGGCAGGGGTAACCACAGGGGTAAACCTGCAAAAAAGAAGTTGTATGAATGCACACACTGCAGCAAGGGATTCAAATACAGATCTCAGCTAGTGATGCATCTCCGAGTCCATACAGGTGACCGCCCATACCATTGTGATGTCTGTGGTAGCAGCTATTCAGTGAAGGCCAACCTGGTGTCACACCAGCGCACTCACACTGGTGAACGTCCTTACCATTGCGAACACTGTGGTAGGAGCTTTGCACACCAGAAGACCTTAGTGAATCACCAGCGCACTCACACTGGTGAGCGTCCTTACCATTGTGACTATTGTGATAGCAGCTTTGCGCAGAGGAGTCACCTGGTGGGACACATCCGTACCCACACGGGTGAAAAGCCGTATCAGTGCCAGCTGTGCCCCATGGCCTTTGTAGTACGTGCAAGTCTTGCGAGGCATGTTAGATCCCATAAGGGCGAAAAGCCCTACCAATGTGACTTGTGTGAAAAGAGATTCCCTCAGATGCAAAATTTGAAACTGCACAAAAAGGCGATTCACAAAGATTAGCAGTGGTTTGTGATGCCCTTAGTCAATATGTTTTTCTAGCTCCCTTTTTCTATGCAAGCTAACGACATTCTAGCTGAATTCCCTATGATAGGTGTTGGCAGCCTACCTGCATCATTAACTACATTTGTAAGTTTTGTTCACTTTGACAGGGTTTTCAGAAAACAACATTTGCTGTTCCCTTAGACTGCACAGTCTTTCTCCTTTAAGTCTTTCTTGAACATAAAGAGTGAGCCTGCTATGTTCGTAAACTCGCATGAATGGAAATAAAATCACAGTCATACAGGGATGGCCTCACTTCTTGTTGTAAGAGACTTTCAAAAGCGTTGTACCCAATGTTAGAGAGATTTAGCATACCAGAGTCGTAATAGTGTATACGTATACTGGTTTACCGGACATTGGCTACACTCTTGTAGTGGTATGGGTACAGCCAGGCGGGGTTGCTGCGCGTTTGGAGCCGGCTTTCAGTAAAGCAGTCTACGTCTACGCTGCTACGTTTCTGCTACTCTAAATTTCTCTATTGCTAGTGCCATTTTTCAGCCTGCCTCAGTGAAGAGATTCGGGGCATATTTTTGTGACGTTCATTTCAAATTCACTTAATAAATATCATTGAACCTATTTCTGTTTGTATGACAACACAGGAAAACCTGCACATGTGTTAATCTTTGTGTGTTTATTAAAGCCGTGCTAGTGGCAGGAATGAGTGGGGAAAGGCAGGTGTCTGACCTCGTATTGATGCGTCTTGTGTTAAACTGGAGGCTTGATAACAGTTCTCTGTTCTTTGGTATGAGAGCCAACTAGAAGAGTTCACGAACATCTACATCACCATTTCTCAGAGTGCTATCTCAGCTGGATATACATGGCGTAATATTTGTTGAGCATTATGTCCACACCATTTTTAATCTGTTTTGGTTTTGGAATATCATCTGTTTAGGACCATTTCACTTTGTGCTACCTTCTTTGTTGTGTTGGTGTTGCTTGAAAAAGCCTTATCAATTTACATAAGGTGTTCTTGATAACAAGCTGCAGGGGTCGTGGCTGCTGAAACAAAAAATACTGTGATTGGTGCCTACGACAAATTTAGTAATCTTGTAGTGTATTGTAATACTCGTAATTTGGGTCATTTTTGTTAATTGCTTAGTGCGCATAAGTATTTTATTGCAGTTTCTTTTGCACATTGTTGAATACATTCTGGCTGTTTTAAGGTGATGCTGTGATTGGTGCCTATGGAAAACATTGGTATTTTGTAGTGTATTGTAAAGTTAATAATTTAGGTTGTGTGAAGTTCCACATGAGTATTTTGTTACAGTTGCCATACAAGATGTTGAATACATTGTGCCTGTTTGTAAAACTTACTTGACGTGTTGTGCGTTAAATTCAAAAGCAGTGCAGTTTAGAGCACTGCACAGGCCTGAATTTGAGGCCCGAGCCCGGCCCGGGCCCGCGACCTGGAGCCCGAGCCCGGCCCAGGCCCGCGACTTCAAGCCCGGGCCCGGCCCGGGCCCGCTAAATTATCGCTCTAGTGAGCCCGGCCCGGCCTGTGAATCCTGGAGTGAAGCCCAGCCCGGGCCTGGCCCGGCCCGTTTTACAGTAACTGAGCAAGTAGACTGCTACTACACCGATAAGGAACTGGCCGACAAAGGTTCTGAAACCGCAGTTTGGCTTAAAGAAAGTTCGTTCTTTTTAACCCAGAAGGAAGTGATGAAGAGTAGTTCTCGCCAGGCCAGTCTTTTGGAGACTGATCTCGTGTAGGTGGGCAAAGATAAACTCGGAAGTTCCGAGAGCCAAATAAAAAGGGCTGCATACACGCGTATTGGTCTACTCTGCGTTCCCCCATGATTGTAATCAGATATATTTTGCCGCCTGTGAAGTATAAATATTAAAGCTGCCTAGCAAGCAGTAGGATGACATTTTTTTTACTGAACGCGATCTCACAGGTTGAGCTCATAGCCGAACTGGTCACCTTTCAGCAGGAATGAAAAGCTAAAAGGCTTGAGTATTTCATGGCATGTGCTTGAAGACCATAAGCGTCCTAACTAATGTGTTCTTCCCTAATGCATTTCTAATAGTGTATAGGTATGTTTTGGGAACGCGAATTATCAATGGCCAATTAAGGCCGGTTGAATTTTACTCTTACTGCACCGCGGCGTGGAAATAAGGAAATAAATAAGTCAGTAAATAAAGCTTAGTTTTTTTCTCAGCGCGTACTATAACTCATAGCTCATCCGTTTCGCTGCTTCAGTGCCGCAGTTCTGCACTTCACTCTGCAATATTGAATGAAAAGTCGGACACCAGCCCTTTCTGTACGGACCGAAGCCTGGCTCGGGCCCGCAGCTTTAAGCCCGAGCCCGGCCTGGGCCCGCAACTTCAGGCCCGGGCCCGGCCCAAGCCCGGCAAAATAAATCATGTTCCGGCCCGGCCCGCGGGCCGGGCCGGGCCCGGGCTTTCGGGCTGGCCCGAGCCCGTGCAGTGCACTAGTGCAGTTCTTTGGTTAGAGATGTGGTTTCATAGTTGTCAGAAGCTTGTTTAGTGCACTTAACAAATAGCAGATTAGCCTTGCACCCTATACAGTAATCCATGGTAGAGAGAGGGTGTGGTAGATGGTCCTTGGTGATCACAAAATGAACAAGGGAGGGGAAAACCTCAGGTTGCTTGAGCCAACGTTTCGACAAGGGGACTTGTCTTCGTCGGGGCAAAGCGTTCATCATTGGCAGGGATTAAATAGGGCCTTCGCTCCGAGGAGGAAGGCCCCGGGGGTGGGGAAGGAAAGTGGTGTGAGAGGGGATGCGTGTCAGGAAGGGGAGGGAGGTGAATCTTGATTCGTTAAGCTGCAATAGTGGAAAAACTTATATCCGGAGGGTATGTAATGAACAAAGGCTTTGAAGGGGCTGCGACGGGGGGGGGGCACTGGGTGGACCTGTAAAACTCAGATAAGAGGATTAGTCAGCGTGGTACAGGGAAACGAGAACAAGGCAAACAAAATAGGCTGGCACTGGAAGGAGAAAGAAAGGGGGGGGGGGCATTTCCAAGGAAGGACAAGGCAGGGGGAGGGGGAATGGCTCGAGTTCAGAGAAAGCCAAAATGTGGGGGCGGAGGGGGTAACAGGTATGTCGTGGTTTCCGAGAACTGATAGTAGGGGATTAGGAGAGAAAAAAAAAGGTGAACAAAGGGAGAGGGTGAGAAGGCCGGAAATGTGGTGGAAGATATCACGTGGGAAGGGTGCAAAGAGCGATAATATACTTATGCGAGGTTCTAGGAAATGGTCTCACCACGTGCAAGACATTTGTTAATTTAAAATTATGCTAACCCTGGAATGTACCTGAGAGATTCCAGGTTTCCTCTGGTTAATCCCTGTTGGTTGCAGTGTTTTAAATTTGTGGATTAGGAATGCTTCTCTGTATTTTCTGTCCCTAGTTGATTTGAAGCCTGACTGAAGAATGAACAATTTGAGTTCGTCGAATTTCTTATGGCGTTGATTAAAATGGGTCGACACTGCCTTCTTTTCATTCCGTGTTGTGTCAGCCCGGTGCCCGTTTAATCTGGCACTCATTGTTTGCCCGGTTTCTCCGATATATTGTTTCTGGCAGAAGGAGCACTGGAGCATGTAGATAATATTGGACGGTGTGCAGTCAAAACTGGTCTTGATATCGAAACTGAAATCGCTTGCCGTACTTTTAACCGTAGTGTCCCTTTGTAAATGTTTGCATGTCTTGCATCTAGGTCGAGAGCATGAAGTTAGTGTCGGTGGTGGTTTCTATACTGTAGGAGAGCTTGAAATTTGGTATCGAGAAAAACATTGCCGCCAATGAAAGAATGATTCTGAATTGTGAAGTGCAATAAATATTTTATATCAAAAGTTATTTCAATTGTAGTGTAGCAGCCGCGCTCTCCTGCTGTGGTGAACTGTGGTAGTGAAAGACGACGACGATCCGTAGGTGTGAAGCTCGCTCGCAGCCCGAACGTTTCTCTGTACCTTTGCTGAACTTTGCAGAGCACCTAGGTTCTGCTGAGTCACAACCCCCTCCTACATTTGGTGGAGGTGCGGGGTAGGAGGGGGTTGTTCCCCCCTACCCTAAAATAGAAGTTCCCCTATCTTCTTTTGTTTCTGTGGCTGTTTTCTTCCTATATATATAAACACATCAGGGCAGGTGGGCAGCCTGCCACAAAGGTCACATCGGCTTCACACATCAGATATTTGCGATTATGCCAGTACTAATGCTAACGCTCTAGAAATTATCTTCAAGGATTGTGCCCCCAATAAACCAATAGCTTTGTAATAAAGTGGGGCATACTTAAAAGCAATATAAAATTCACTGCGAAGGGAAGAAATGTGCGTCTTGTTTCCATGATATACGTATATAGTCAGCACCGGATGCTAACTGATACTTATTGTTATGCCAGACGTTTCGACTAGGTGGTTATGCATTTACTACTGCGCACATGAAAACGTTCATCCTATCAACCGCCAGTACATCCCGAATCAGGCAGTAGTTCATATTTATAAGTGCGGCTGTGTTTACTGTCGGTGTTTATGAAAGTAAGCGTTGCTCGCAGCAACATCTTTGATTTCATAACATATGCGAAAGTCAGGGAACTTCCAAGATTCATAAGACAAAACGGATCTTATTCGAAAATTGTGCTTCATAAGCAGTTTTTAACCCATTTTGAGCAATACATTTTAAGGCTTATTTGGATGACAAACTAAGCGCCGTAGTACGCCATGTCAACTTTTCGCTGTCACCGAGTAGTGTGTTTTCTAAGCAAATAACAGGTGCCACCAGTTCAGCGATCCGTGACCATGCGGCGCCGCTCATACAGCGCGGTTCCTTCGAGCGGATCTATTGAACTTCATCCACTGCGGTACCGAGAGAAAAAAGTGTGCTGATCAATTCTTGTCAGTATCTCACCTGCTGCTGCACCGCAGAAAACTGACGGCTAATTCATGCAGAAAACTAAGGCAGCTGTACCATTACGGTAGGATTATCTAGACTTAAAAAACGAAGTTGTCAGCTTTTGCAATCTGCGGATAAGCGCCCGCACCATGTAGGGCCATGAAAATACGCTGGCACCTTCACAGGAAGAAGCTCCATTGGGTGCAAGGCGCAATTTTTTCAACTCAAAGAGGAGACGATGCCCCTCTACTAGTATAGCCGGTTACACAATCATAATAAGCACGCATATAATATAGCGCAAAACACGGGGACAGAAGTAGGAGGAACACACGACGAGCGATACCACACAATAGAAGTTTATTCACAGGAAACAAGGCAAATATAAAGAAGCGCACGGATATAATCAGGTAACCAAACATAATGAACATGTAGGGATCAGAAAACACGACTTTCTTATCATGTAGACAGATAGAGGGCTGCCAGACGGACAATCTTCGTTTTTCTTCATGTGGTAAGCTTCGTTAATCTATCTTGCTAATCGGGCAAGGTGTTTGTACAAGATATCACGATGATGTAATGAAGAAAAAGACTCTTCGGCAATGGTCCACTAAATTAGCGGACTTAGCTGGAACTAATGAATCCAGGTGTTCTTTCAAACATCTTTTCAAACATCTTGAATACAGGGCGAGGTGGTTTCGACAAACTTCAATGGTCTTGCGTATAGGTAATGTCTGCATTTCAATGTTACCCATATGATGGCCAGGCACTACTCTTATTGTCGTCGAATAGCTGGCTCCGGCCTCGAAAAGAGCGCCGAACGTACACGATTACTTTCTCCAGTCCGCCGATTTCAAGGGCGGCGCCTAGGCATACGCTTTTTGTGCCATATCAGTTTCAATGTCGGGGTTTTGGTTTAAGTGCTATAGTACCGCAGGGGACTATAAGTTTTTTTAAAGGTCCATGAAGGCTTGCGATTTCCGAGTGTACCATTTAAACTGCATTTTTGTACAAGTCGGTTGTGTCAGAAAATCAGCGATGGGGAAAAATATGTTACAAAACGTCGCCAGTGTGCGCTGAGTCACAGGAAAAATTCAGGGGGCACTTTGGCTCTCTACAGTGCTGCAAGGCGAAAGCTTTTCCTGGCGCTCTGTTTATTTTTATTTACTTTTCTATTTTTCATATTTTTTATTTTTGCTGCTTTTCTTGTTTTTATTGTTTTTTTTTATTTTTATTTTCATATCCTATTCTATTTTGTTTTTAGTTGCTTATTTTCTTATTTTTATTTTCCTTTTCTTGACTTTATTCCTTTCATTTTATTTATGAAACCTATGCATTCACTAGATGTGCCTTTATTCATGCTGGAACCTTGAGCCTTCGTGGCGGAGTGGTAGCGTCTCCTCTTCAAATGCCAAAGGCCCTGGTTCGATTCCCACCCTCGGCGCAGTTTCTTTTTAAGCAGTGACGCCGAAAGGCGGACAAATCTGCCGACGCGTCTGTCGACACGGCTGCCGACGCGTCTGTCGACACTCCTGCCGACGCGTCTGTCGACACTCCTGCCGACGCTTCTGCTAACGACAGTATGAGGCATTTTAAAGGCTTTCGCCTTAATATGGGCACAACTTCGCTGTCGCTCGCTGCTGCAAACTGTGCGACAGTAGGCATTTATTGCGGATCTGCGAACACTCCGCGAAACACCAAGGGACAACAGCTTCCCAGAGGTGAAGTGGCAATAAACTGTTTTCAATGTTTGCCCTGCCGGTGTTTTTGCCTCCAACACTCTCCTAAATGGTCATCAAATATGGAAGCGAACAAAAATAGGTCATCTTACTATCTAAGACAAACTTCTCACTTCATTCCTGCAAGTACTCTATTACTCGATAGGCCATCGGTGGGGAGGGAGAGAGTCAAAATGGCATCAACATCAGGCATTCAAACATGATGTATGCGGTCTTTTCTCGGTAACTTCTATAGACTTCTTTTTGGAAGTAGTCGGTCTTCAGGTCCAGCGAGAAGTACTAGATGCCACAGAGCCGCTCCAGTATGTAAATGCTGGAGTGGGCTACGCATCCTTCTTCCTTTTGTTCATGTAGCTGCAATCGACTAAGACCAGAAGTCTACCGACTTTCCTTGTAACCAAAAGAACCAGTGCAGCCCAGGAGCTCCCGGATTGCTTACCGTTTTCGTGACAATACAAGGTAGGGTCTTTTGCGGTGAGGTCGGGCGTGCTCGGGTTGGCTTCGGTCTAAGACCACGAAAAACATACGGACTAAATCTGAAGAAGACTGCGGGTATGACCTTGTTATGTCCTGGAACAGTGTTCGGCTGAATTTGAATGTGGGCGTGTGGACTTGGTTAGGGAAGTCATTTCCGACTTTTTTGGATAAGGCGAAAAGGTCATGAATGTCTCTTTCGTTCAAGGAAGTAATCGTCTCACCTTTCCTGAAGCTATAGTATTCTTTGCTGATGTTCGTCACAAGCACTCGAACTTGTTCATTTGAGAAATTGGCGATGAATTTTGCTAGCCCGAGTGCAGGGTCCAGCAGTAACTGCGTGTTCTTCTAAATGTCTTCGATGGTCTCGATATCTCTGCGGTATCGCGGGCCATGCCACGTATCTTTTTTAGCGCGGCATCGAACGGGCCGTTGATGTGCGAATAGTTGCCACGTCCTCCATTGCTATAACCGTGCAACTGTCGATAGCTATTTCAATGTCGGTCGATTGCACAGAGGTAATTCAAGATCGTAAGTATTGGGAATTTTCCATGTATGCCAAATGCCACGCAGATCGTACACGCTAGCATGGAAGTTGTTCTGCATTAGCTACGATTAAGCTTTGATTTGTGAACAGCCCCTGCAAAAACCTTTTTTGTAAAATATAAGTAGTTGATAAATATTTGGATTGCTATTCCTGCAGAGAAAACTTGTAAGTTAAGTAAGAGGTAACAAGACTTTACGGCACCTAGGTTTACAGTGCAGGATAACAAAGGTAAGAAAGGTAACAATGTTTCACATTGCATTATGCAATGCATCCGTTTCTCCCACTTTTGTTGGCCGGCGATAATCTAGCTCCAATTGTTTTTTTTCTCTTCTCATCGAGCTACCGTGTGGTCGTCGCGTGGCTGCATGTGGCCACGCGCCAAGGATAAGAAGAAGAGCGCTCTGCCAGCAGGCGCCATTGCCAAACTTGTCAGTCGCCGCCTGTGCCTTGGCCAATCCCCGCACTGGGTACGCGCCATCATATTCTCGAGGACACCAACCAACCAGTGTACCCCGCTGCTCTACGCTTCCTTCCCAGCGTTGTCGGCGTCTCCAGCGGAGCTTCAGGATGAGCAACCGGCGCCTCTCCTACGGGGACGGAGACGACCCCTATCTCCGCCGACCTTCCGACGCGGACGGGGCCGGGCAGTTCGTGGCCAGCCACGCTGGACCCGCCAGAGGAGACGGACAGAGGCGGCAAAGCATGGGGTACAGCGCGGAGTACGAAGAGAGCGACTCAGTTGCTGATTCTAGCGGACTCCCTGCGGCAGCGGGTCTCAGCCAGTCGGCAGGCTACCCCAACATATTTGGTGAGCGTTCGCTTAGACCTCTTAAACCTTCCTAGTTCCACGACTAGAGTCATTATGTGCAATTTGCGCACCACGTGTGTCCGTACAGCCCCCATAGACCAGAAGTAATTTCAGGTGTGGAGGTTGAGGCGCAATTCACTTAAAAGATGTACAAAACATATGCGAGAGGTTTGTAGCTATCCAAAGACCGATGCGCGGTGGTTCCCAGCGTACTCAGGTTCCGTTCAACCCCAAATGATATTCATCATACAGCCAGCACAAAGTACTCTTCGCTCCCCGATGATTTGCAGGAGTGAGCGGTCGCATTTCGTAAGCTTTCTTCTTTTCTATCTTTTCTCGAAAGCTGTTTGCCTTTGGTCAAGTCGAGCTTTCATACTTAGTCGGTGAGTGACATTGCTGCAAACTATTACCTGTGATTTCACTGGCAGCTGAACTAATGTATTGAAATGACAGAAGGAAAGAAAGAAAGCAAATTTCTCGCTATACAGAACCCCAGCGGTCTTCTCTTTTTCCCCACTCTGTATCTAACGAAAACAGATATTGGTTTGCTGTTGGCCCAAAAAGTAAAGCAAACAAAAAACTGTTACTACTCTGCGCATACTGTCGTGAGAATGACTCTTCTGAAAGATTTGATGTGAATTATTTAGTCTGCGTGGCTCGACTAAGCTTCGTGCAGCAAGGAAGAGACAGGTACCTGTCAAGCAGATTAAGAAAGCTTTTCATTTCAGCGAGCGTTCGCTATTTCTCGAATGTTGCGACTGAACGTTCTTACACATCATTTTTCACCCTGCGTGGCGATTTTCCGCAGTACCGAATGTAAGTGTTATAATAATTGACGCATGCAGCTAGCTTGAACATTCTTATGTCAGTGTTTTCCCCGTAAAATCTCCGTTTCTTCAAATGCGAGATAATAAATACAAGACAAGGGCAACCATAATATAATGTTTTATTGCATTAACACTATCCCTGAACGTCTCGCGTGTCGATAAAACTCTCTGGTACTTTTTTGTTCTTTATACGTTGTTAACTTCGAACTTCGTCGCATATTTTTGTCAAAATATCTTGACGCCACCTACTCCACGCTAGAGAAAACCCTTTAAAGCTGTTATTCCAAGAGAAGTACTAGTTGCTAGATGCTTATTTCTAGACGTGTTCGCGCCGGCACTCGTTTGAATCTTGCTCAGATCTTAAAGTAATAGCTTTTTCTACACCATCTCAAATTCAAGAATTCGAAACAATTCGGTTAAATACGGCCTCATTTATGCTCAAAATTTCAAAGTCCCCGTGATCTGAGTATGGCGCTGCCATTCGGAAAAATATATTGTGCATCAGTGCCACAAGCGTGTGGTCAGAATAAGGGGGCGGAAATTATCGAATGCCCGCCATCCCTCATCGAGTCCTCATCCCATGATGTGTTTGCTTTTCACAGGACAAGAATTGTTTCCTTTGGTTGGGCCTTCGAGATAGTCGTATTAAAAATGGGCACAAGTTTTAAAATCCACCAAAGTGCCATTCTTGTGAATTCGCCTGCCGGTTTCTAAAAAGCGGTGATGTCAGCTATACAGTCGGATGGGCGACGCAGATTAGGACGGCTGCTGCTTCTTATTACTGAGAATATACTGACGTTAGCCAGCCTATTTCAAAGCTAATGAATTGTTAGAGCGTCACCTCATAGCTCGTTCCTCAGTTGCGCGCCCCCTCGACGTCGTCTCAGGCAGCGCCGTCCACAGCACAGCCAGCTCCCGTCGTATGCACCGTTTCCTCGAATCGGGCTCTGGCACAACGAGCGCTGTTTATGTGTGCGTGTGTGTGTATGTGTGTGTGTGTGGGGGGGGGGAGGGGGGGGTCAACCTGCAGCGGGTGCTGCACGTCGCAACAGCCGTTCAAACAGGCCGCCGACCAGGTGCCGGACGGTCGGCGAGAAGGTGCGAGACGCCAGCTGCTTCGAGGGGAGCGAGAGAGAAGAAGCTTTTTGAATAGCAAAAGAAAACCTCACACGGAGGGAGACTTCGAGCGTTCCACTCCTGCTTACCCTGTCAGTCAGCTTGAGCTGTCCACCGGATGCTGTGTCCAGATGGGCGGCCGTACAGGAGGTTGGGGAGGGTGACTGAACGGGTGGGTCGGAGAGATGCGGTGCGGGCATTCCCAGACATAGAGAGTGGGTTCTGGCTGGCTCCGCAGGTACAGAAGTGTTGTAAGTTGAGGCCGATACAAGAGCTTGCCCACACCACTAGTGCATCGGAGGTCTCGCAAGAGCTCTCAGTACCAAGAGAACAGGGCATCCCGCCTGTTAGAGTACAAGAATCTGGAGCCCAACAAACAAAATTTTCGCATAGAAGTGCGTTGTTAAGAAGCTTCCAGAGGAAAGTGCTCTTACTTATCACGGGCCATCGTGTCTGTTTTCTTAATTCCATGCGTCGACCGGGTCTCGTCGTTGACTCCTCACCTGTGGACCTCCCAACCCAGCGAGCCATTGATCGTCGCCGCTCGCGGAGATGCTTGGTTCGCAAAGGGGGGAGTTAACACGCCACCCAAGTTATTGGAAATGGACGATTTTAATACCGAGTTTGTTCACTGGACAACCCTCTGGCCCAGATTCTGAACAGCAGCGGGATAAGTTGTGCATGGGAGGACAGCGCATTTAGCCTCCCTTCAGTTTGCTCGCTTGTTCCACCCCGCCCTCTTGACTTTGCAGATGGCACAGAATAGAAATATTTCAAACAGTGCAGACCCCCCCCCCACACTCCTCCCTGTGCACACTCATGTATTCAAATGGGGGCAACAAAGTGGGCGCCCCTCTGTGGGCTCCTGCGGGTCCCATGCTAACAAACCATGTGAGGCCCACATCCGCACCACACGTGAAATCATAAGTTCATCAACTGGTGTCCTGATGTGCCCTCTGTGGCCTCCCAGCGTATCAGCCAGAAGGGTTCCTTGTTTAAGCCCTTGAGCGAAGCGTTAATGTGGAAACCATTATTCGGCTTGCCCTGCCAAATGTGGGACACCCACTAAGCTTTCCTCTCACCCCCCCCCCCCCCCTCTATTCTACATTGGATAGATATGAGCAGCCCCTGCGGACGCGAGTTTGTTTTTGTCGTTTTTCCACACTAACACCAAAATGAGACCGATGCGGATTCTACGGAAGCGATCCCTCTTTGGGCTTCACCACCTACTCCCTATGGGGAGCCAATATCTTGCGCTACCTTAATCTAACACTAATGTTTCCCATGTCAACCTATTCTCAGTATCCAAATTTGCTAGCACTGAAGGAATATGACCTGATCACACTGAGTCCATGTTGGGGCAGCCCGGATTGCGCCCTTAATTTCGTCGGTAAAACTTATTTCAACGTTTAGACGAAGGTGGCGCTGTGCAAACTGGCCAGACGTGTGTTATATTAAACTGTCATGATGTGCGGAAAGTCGCATGATTGGTACATACCGGTATAGCAAGAAAGCTATTCCAGCGTATTTTCTGGTAATTTTGCACCATTTCCGGGAGTGTGAGAGTAACAAACGTGCAATGCGCATTCATTAGGTAAATATGCCTCAACTTGTTGTGTGCATAATCTGTAAGGGGATTTTAGGCACGTGAATTACAAATGAAAAAAAAAAGAACAAGGTATATGAGACGATTGAGGCACGCCTGTGTTCAGCCCCGCTACACCGAATTCAGGACCTCCTGCGGAATCAAATCGGCAGCCCCATTTGGACTGGTCGCGTTTTTCCCCGCATTGAAATTGCGTTTATATTGCATATGCCCCTTCTGTATCCTACAAGGTACCCTACAGTGGTCAGCATACGGGCACGCCCGGTATCCATCCCCGCAAGAGCACTAGTAATAGTGCAGCAATTTTCTGCGGGCACCCCAGTTTAGGCTAGCTTAGGATTTTGCTGCATAATGGCCACATTTACATGGTTTTTTCCTTTGCACACTCAACAAGGAAGACACTTGGGCTGAATGTAGCAATCTAGATTCAGTTAACCGTTGTAGCGCAACCCATATGCAATCGAAAACTTTACTACTTTACTACATGCAAGTGTACAAAGGCGTTTAAGCCGTTCCTGTTTCGAAGCACGTGGCTTGCATTGAAACACTTTAATCGTTGGCACAACAAAGCACTCGTATCGCGAACTGAGTGCGTAGTCAGAGGAAACAATACCTGAGCGCCGCAATTCTTTCACTAAAAGCTCACTACTCGGCACAGCCGACAGTAGGCTGTACAGTCTTCCATGTACCTGCCCGGAATGCTCTAATGGCGCGACAGGAAGTACGCTTGCGTCTTTTACGAGTACATTATCGCGCACCTCACATTACCGCGCACACACATTCCCATGGATCGTGTTTACCTCCTTGTGTCGTTAAGCCACGCCCTCCATGCAGAGGCGGTTGCCGTAAATGCACAACAGAGCACGCATTTTGAGCGCTCTTGACAAGTGTGTGGGCGATCTACGCTTGGTGGCATTGTCCTCAATTGAACAGGCGCGCCTCTTGAGTTTCACACCATGATTCATAAGGGATCATGGCAGATGCCCACATCGCTGTTTGTTCTGAGTAAAAGCCAATAAGCACATCGAAAGTTTTTGAATAAAAGTAACAAAAATGAACAAAAGTACAGCGAGAAATGTTTTCTCGCACTCCAGGCAACCATGACCCTGAGATATTTATATAATTACTGTTGACACATACTGCATACCCTTCTCGGGCGTATGCTGGAAGTTACATACCTTCGAAATGAGAATTGTGCGCGGAACAACGGTAGCAGGTTGAGGCATATATATGTTGCAGGGAGCGTATGGCAAAGAAATTGTGAAGAAATGACCACGTTCATGGAGCTTGCAAAGACACGTGAATATATATGGTTAGCAATTTTCTGTAGAAAATAGCATGAAAAAGTTGGGCGAGTGCGCTTCGCATGACTAGTATTTAGGGATTTAGGTCAAAGATTCAAATAAGAAGCTTAACATCCGTTATTCTACTTTCGATTCGCAAGTTTTTCTGTCTATAATCCCTGGCTCTTTCGTCAAGATATGCTAAGAAGAAAGGATAAAACAACTTTTCGGTCTTTATTCGTTTTGCGGCTGAGCAAAATAGGGCTATGCTGTGCGGCAAATTTTAATCCTGGCAATTTTTCAGACCTTTCTATTTAAACTACCGTCTTTGCCCTATGGGGAAGCCACTGTGCTCTTCTGCCTGCCATGAGCAATCGTAACCTGGCCTCGGCCGCTGTTTTTTGCCGGAAGCGAAATGCGAGTGCAGTCCTCGACCGCAGGAGTGAAGTGCACGAATAAAATTCAATACAGTCAAAAATAACCTCCGTTCCCGAAAATGTCCTTTCAAAGCCCAGGCACATTTTCAACCATGTTTACTACACAAGCTCCCAACCAAGTAGCCTCATTCGCTTCATCGTTGTTCTCACGTGTATTTGACGGAAGTTCATTTCACGTCCCTCTCTTCGCAATATGCACTCTTACAACTTGTTATCAGAACACTGTGTTTAATGCTGCATATAACTTGCATATATTCAATCACGCTTGCAGTGCTCCGTGGAGAAGAACAACAGTCCAGCGTGTGGCAGTCCTGCTGCATCCGCCTGCTGATCACACTGCTCCTGTTGCTGTTAGTGCTCTTCGTGATCGGCACGATGGCTGCGCGGGCCGCCCTGGCGGCAAGACTCGCAGGGAACGGCACCAGCTTTTCGGCGGTCGTCGTGTCCAGGCCACCAGAGAGCACCCATTCCGAATGTCCCACTCTTGCTACAACAACCAGTGACGAGAAGGCCGTCACCAGGGCCGGCACAACCAGTACAACTACCACATCTACTACACCCACTACTATTACAACCAGCACAACTACCACCACTACCACTACATCTACAACTACCACAACAACCACCACTACCACTACATCTACAACTACCACAAGTACTACAACCACTACCAGAAAAACAAGCACAACTACAAGCAAACCAAAAAGGCCGGTGAGTAAAGCGAAACGTGCTTGTTACATGCGTGATGATAATAGCGATTTTATTAATCAGTCCAGACAGTCAACCCTATTGATGATAAAGTCTCAAGAAATTGAAAAACATATGATTTAATTCACGACACTTCGGCTGGTCCTCCAGCCGAATCGTCGTGAACTAAATCCGGTTATGTTTTCAAGTTGTGATGACTATCTTATATTCATCAATCAATTGCCAAGAAATGATATATATTGCATATTTAAACTTAGCGAAAATACGTTTCGAATAGATGGCGGGATATTTATATTGTATTTTGAACACATTTTGTATTCATCAATGCACTCTAGATATACAAAATATAGGTTCACGAAATTTCGGGCTTGGTGTTTTTATTCTTAAAATTTTTGAGGAACATCTATTCTAAAACATGCTTCGAGCCCGTATTATATCAAAAATATATGCGCGATTTATCATCTTAATAATGTACTGAGTGCACTTTCCTAAAACTTAATAAAGTCCTAATAACTGGCTGTCCTCTAAACTTATTTGCAATTGTGACTGTCTTAGAACACGTTAGTGTTAGAAATCGTATTTAGAGATATCGCATTTGCATATTGGAGGTTTATTAAAATTTCTTTCGTAAATATGAAATTAATTCAGCCAAAAAAATTCAGTTCTAACAATCACGCAGTCCTCTAAAATATATGGTGTACACTGCGAGCAACTCTGGAAAAATTACTCGTAAAAATTAACGCTGTAAATAATTTCGGCGCTGATAACCTGATTAAATGTTTTTTCACTTTTAAAAACATGAATATAAGAAATGAGTAAAATTATATTATCTTGAAATTTTGATCACTACAATAAAATAGCATTACCGGTACATTTTATTCCTTTCCAATTGCTTCTGCAGTCATGATCTTTTGTTAACTACGAGAACATTGCAGTTAAACATGCGCTCCTTTAGAAGATGAACCAGTGAGTTGTATATACCATGTGTTTCAGGAAGGATTTCAAGCAATTTTCAGGAATGTTTTTTTGGTAAAAATTTGGCTTTTTCAGCATAGTGTTACCAGTGTTGGCTGACACTAGAAAATCGGTGAATTATTTTAAGTATTAAGCTAGTTAACGATTTTTTAGTAATCAACATTTTAATTCTTAATAGTTAGGCACCCAGTTGCAATTAGAGATTTGTAGCCAATCATTTGTAATAGCCATATCAACTTTTAGAATTCCGAAAACGTGCTTATCCTCCGGGCTGTAGCGCGACAAAATTTATCTACATTGCGCCAAACTTCATGCGCTTTCGAAAAGCATGCATTCAAAGCATCCGGGCTGACGCGGTGGCTCAGTGGTTATGGTGCTTGGCTGCTGACCCGAAAACGCGGGTTCGATCCCGGCCGTGGCGGTCGAATTTCTTTGGAGGAGAAATTCTAGAGGCCTGTGTGCTGTGCGACGTCAGTGCACGTTAGAGAACCCCAGGTGGTCGAAATTTCCGGAGCCCTTCACTACGGCGTCCCTCATAGCCTGAGCTGCTTTGGGACGTCAAACCCCATAAACCAACCCAACCAAACCAACCTATCCAATCTATGTAACTAGCCGAGGAAAGCCCAATTATGTCGAGCCGCAGCGCAGAAAGCAATTGTTTTTTTTTTTTAGTTTTAGAAACTGATATGGCTATTTGTAACGACCGGCAACAAATCTTTAATTGCAATTAGTCGCCTAACTCGAATGGTTAAAAACATCTTATGAATTAAAACGATTCACAGGTTTTCTAGTGCCCGCCAACGCTGGGAAGACTATGCTTAAAGAGCCATACTTTTACATTAAAAATCCCATTTTTAAGAAATTTAAGTGTTCCTTGAAACATCTGAAAGAAGCCAACAGGCACAGAAACCAAGGGGCACAGGGGATTTTTTTTTAAATTTATTTATTTGTGTGGTGTTGATCAATTTAGAATATTACTAAATATGTTATCGCTTAAAGCTAATTGATTTGAAAAGCAGAAGAAAAAACAACCACATGCCGCCGGTGGGATCCGAACCCACGACCTCCGAATTACGCGTCCGGTGCTCTACCTCTCAGCTACGGCGACGGCTGTCAAATCTTCTGTTTTCGGGGGTATTTATGTTTACAAGTAACCTAACCTTGAGAGTGTTCATCAGCGCCACCCATGTTCATAAGCGGCGGACGTAGAACGTCCTGAGTTACCGCAGGTGTGACGTAGAACGTCATCGAACGGAGAGGGTGGAAGCTGCGTGGGAACCCTCTTATGCTTCCTATGGCGTCAAGGCTGCCAGAACCGAGGCCCTCGCTAAGCAATTAAGCAAACAAGGGAAGGAGGGAGGGGCTCATTATAAATATGAAAGAAGCCAACAGCCACAGAAACCAAGGGGCGCGTCACACTGGCATCTTGCACTTTGCAGAGTGCCGATTGAAATTGTGGGGGATCACATATGACATATCTACTCTTGCATCATTGCTATTCATGTTTACCACTAGCTTCGTACATGCTCTGTAAATAGACCAAAAGGGCGCAGAGAGCTTGTTGGAGAAACAATGTGGCAGCGTCGAAATAAGTGGCACTAGGAAGAGCGCAAAATAAACATCGCCTATTTTCAAGCAGAGCCTCTCAGTGCTTATAACACAACCATTCCAAGCATTCAATCAATCATGTGCTAGTCACATCGAAACTTCGCTGTAAGCTGTCGTTACAACACTAATGTCGACCAGCCAGTTTTTTTTTTTCCATTTCAGTGAACTCGCCTTCAGCTGGTGCCGATTTTAAGTCGGATCATATTTCGCGTATTAAGCAAGCACATTGTGTCTACAAAGTCACCGCTGGAGACGGCGCCGCGAGAAAAGTGTATTTTGGCTCCCATATAGTCTACGCTCTAGTTGCAGCTACGAAGGATTTTGGCTTGCTTACCCGCAGTGCCGGCCTGTGGACGAGCCCTTCCACTACTGCGAGAAGAGCAACGTCGGGTACATCTACCACCTCACCAAAATGAAGTGTGTCTCGACGCACGAGGACGAGCACTTCGTGTGCTACGCCAATGGCAATCGGTTCCCCAGCCTCGACCAGTGCCAGCTACACTGTGCACCTATTCCACGAGATCAGCACATATGCACAGTAAATCGACTATTCGCGCCCTGCACGAGTACTTTCTTCTTCAAGAAGTGGTGGTTCGTCAACAGGGAGACGTGAGTAGTCGCCCTGAAATATGATTTCTCGCGCGAAGGTGCTTCGAGATGGTTGTTCTCAAGGAAGGAGCATAAAAACACGAGGATAAGGATACAAACACTGGAATCACTTTTTCGCGTTTTTCCTCTCCTTATGTCCTGATTTTGTTGACTTTTCGCTTGTAGTCCTGCCAATTTGCTCATTTCCCATTCCAACGAGATGGCACTGGAGGTGGTGAACTTATTTACATGCTTCACGCTTCATTTTAAGGCGGAAGCCTTTGCCTCATCGTTGTAAGCAGGAGCTGTCGACAGAAATGTCACGCTTTTCAATTGGTCGAAACGGTCGTGACGTCACAGTGCGTGAATTTCAAACCGGGCCAATTGTACTTTGGCCGCTAACCATGCAACCAATTAAAGGGATCGTATAGTGATGCTCCAAGTAAGTTTGACTGAGTTTGGTTAATTGCTTACTTAACCAATTAGTCTAATTAACCTTTCTAGTCAGACCAGATAAATAAAACCGAGTAAGAAATTGGATGAGCTTGGGAATCGAACCCCGGTCTCCGGAGTGCGAGTCGAGCACGCTACCTCTCCGCCATGCCAGCTCGATGGTTTGGAACGAACAAAAGTGCGTCTAGTGAATACGGTGTCTTCGTTCACTCCCATCTTCCTCCCTTCCCGTTACGGCGAGGTTAGGTGTCCACCGAGATATGAGAGACAGATACATTTCCTTGTCTCAAAAACCAATTTACAGACGAGCAAGGTGTATTTGTCCGCGTTTCAGATTCGTCCAAATTGTAGTGACGTCACAGCGCGAGAATTTTGACGGGTGTCCACCGAAATATGTGAGACAGTTACTGCGCAACTTCCTTTCCTCAAATACAATTTTCGACTAGTGTCTACTGAGATATGTGAGACAGTTAATGCGTAATATCCTTTCCTCAAATACAATTTACATTGTCTTCATTACGGCCCCTCTTTCTTCTTTCACTCACACTTCCTCCCTTCCTCTACGGTGCGGTTCAGGTGTCCACCGAGATGACAGAGAATTACAGCCCCATTTCCTTTCCTCAAAAAGCGTTGCGTTCAAAGGGCGCCGAACGGGTGGTGGCGTCCCTTGGACTCCCTGGCAGCGCCAAAACACGCTGTCGCATTCCACTCCTAAAGGCTAAGCTTAAGTGCCATTAATTGGCAGTTAATTAATGCACCAACAGAAAGTGAAGTGAACAATCGCGTAGCAGAATGCAGCACTCAGGCTTTCGCCTTTCACCACTTTAGCCGCTAAAGTTCCTCGTAATTTTGTTCAGTGCCATATTTGGTATACACTGCGCATTAGAACCCTTTCAGTGCAAAAACTGGAATATATCATAACAGCTTCTGTTGAACTGAGTTGGCACGCAACGTTTCGGTACCGCATGCTGCAAAGAATAGGACGAGTTTACACCTCCATCAAGAGGCATGCCAGTTTCCTGGTTTCATTACGGGCAGCCTTGAATTTTGTCTTTAGGAGCAGAAATTCTAGCGACCTAAAGTATCCGAGCATGGCAGCGTGTTAATGTTCACTCTTCCTTCGTTTCTTGGCGTTCCAGTACCAAATGCGAGGAGTGGGACTTCAGGAACAGCACATGCCCTAGCAACCCGGGCGGGCATCACCAGAACCGGAATGACGACGAGTGCATCGCAAATTGCGTGAACCGTCCCACACCCTTGCCGGGATGCTTTCCAGAAGGGCCCGGCGAAGTCTGTCCTCACGATATCTTCAACGAACCCTACTTCGTGCACCTCCATTCTGACGGAGTGAGGCGGTGCCACAAGTCGGAGTTCCAGCATCTCAAGGAGCACCGTTGCGTCAACGAAAGCAAAAGGCAAGTTCATATCGCGGCTACACAGAGAGCTGCTGTACGCCAAAAAGGACATTCATTCTTTAAAGCGCATAAACGCATTTTTGATATCCACTTCGCAGTGAACGGAGGAGTATTACGCAATAGCGTATACAGGTCGTTAGGTCGAAACGCCATCGGCGCAGTTGTAGTGGGCACCGCGGTCCGGAGACAACCAGGAACTGCGTGAAAAAAATTTCACCGTGGCAATTTGTGGTCCTAATGATTGATGACCGATTGCTGTGTGATAGGCAATGAGGAGCTAATGAAATCTTTGTAACTTAATAATTAAGAAAAGAAACAATAAAAAATGGAAACAGGGGGTTCAAAGATGTCAAAATGCTCAGAACTGATGATGCTGATTAGGAAAATTTTGAGGGTGTAATTGAGCAATTAGTTATTTGAATCAAATTAAACAGAAAAAAAAGATGCCCAGGCTTAGCTTGGTTAAGCCAAGAATGCGTTGCATATTGCGCTGTCTTTTTGCGCGAGGTATTGCTTGGCGGCACTCGATTTTCTCAGCAGCTTTTCCTCCGTGACGTATGGATGGATGGATAGGAGCGCCCCCTTTGGAACGGGGCGGTGGCAACCGCCACCATGCCCAGCCGTTCTTTTTTTTTCCCTTTCTTTCTTTTTTTATTTTTTAGAGTAGTTTGGTGACATTACGTCACCAAACCACGTGACGTGACGTCACGTGGCTTGGTGGCTGCCCGGCCGCGCCCAAGGGCTGAACTGATTTATTGCAATATGCCACGCATAAAAATAGCTTCAAAGATGTCAAACTGCTAGGAATGGAAAGCCTAACCCATTACGCTATCGAGTCATGCCATCAAGGCGGAGCTAAAGTGTCCTATCCAATCTTTTATTCAGTTTATCTGGAAACTTGGTGTTTCTGAATCAGGCCAGGCGAAATTCGAGTTAACATTTCCTTTCCGTTCGCCACGAGTTTCTCTGAATTTCAAAAATGAGCACGCAAGTTGGGGAAATTTTTACGCCCAAAAGCATTTCCGGCTGTCGATTATCATCATCCAGGGTAAGGTGCTGAGGAAGGAACAAGTGGAGGAAATGGGGACAATGCAGGTATTGACGGCAGCTCAGACACGACTTCCTCACTGTCGACTTCGCGCCTTCCCAGAGCGCGACGGCCAGAGCCAGTGGCATCTAGGTATTGTTTACCGCGCCGATTATTTTTTCCAGAGCCGCTAAAAAGATTTCAAAGATCGGACTGATGAGGCGAACTTCGCTCAGCTCCACTGCGCTCCTACGGCTTCCATAGCGCGTTAGCGCTATAAATGCTCAGGTATTCGACTTTGCAGCCGTTAGTTTGCAGCGTTTACAGCACCATTGACGCTGAGGATATTAAGGTTGTCCGCCGAACTTTATTACAATGAAAAGAAGATATAGAAAGACGGTGTCTTGTTCGTTTTTTTCGTGTGATACTAAAATCTTTTGGTTTGCGCGCACTTGGGCTCGACGCTTCTTCATCGCTGTCTACCAGGACCTGTATATACCACTGTCGCAGCATAGCTATGCCGAATACACTGCGGGATAAGATTTTGGAAGCTCATACTTTCCTTGTCCGCCCCATGTAACATTCGAGCCTGTAATGATTGCAAGCTTCGCTGGTTGGTTAGCATGTTTGAGTGGTTTACAGCGTCAGGAGAACAAATAAAAATGGAGGCAACACAGGACGAGTGATGCTTGATGTATTTTGCTCATAAAGTAAGGGTGTCTGCGTAAAGACTCATGGACTAATTAAGTTGGAAACACGGCAGCCGTTTCGAGCGGACACTAGAATTACTGACTGAGCTAGAATTGCTGACTGAGCTAGAATTACTGACGCGTCAAGAGTAGTACTTCGTCGTGACGAACATGCAACCTCTGGGTATGCTTGCAAAACTTCAGCAGCACAAATCTATAATGGCTTTTTCCACAGTTTCTCTCATGCAGATATCGTCCACATAAACGTGGCTTATAGTAGACCGATAGCCATATAACAGCTCAAGTCGTTAAGCGCGGTTAGTGAAACATAACAATTACTTCTGGCATGCATGCTTGGTTCACTGTTCTCGCGAAACGTCAAACATTGCACATCATCCGGGCAAAGTGCATTTCTATCCATGTGTTTTTTTTCCTGATTCCGTCACCACCCCTTTCCTCACTCAAGAAATCACCTCCCACTATTCCTCCACCGTTGCCTATCGCCCACTTTCACCGTCCAGCAGTTGCCTGCCACCACAAACCAACCTGTTCCCATTCAGCGGAAGCATTATCACCAATGATCACCTACCTCCACTCACCAGAAGCACCTATCCACCCACCATCTACCCACTTTTACCCGGCAGACACACCCACGTACGAGAAAACCCCACAATACTAGGACGTAGAAGCATCGGCGAAGTTAAATTTAAAGCCGCAACGGCAAACGCAGTGGCTGTATATTTCTGACGCCATTTTATCTGAAGCTGACACGCCCTCATCTTATCCTGGCTTGACAGAGTAGGGAACGAGTGGCGTGATGTTGCTTAAGATCGTTGCAAACAATAAAATAGAAAAAAACGTGTTACAGAATGATGGTATTTTGATTCTGTGCCCGGAAATACTCGCATCCTGCGGGCTTTATTTGCACGTGTGTATTTTTAGACTTTCGCGCAGCACTCACTGTAGCGCCTGCTGTTGTTGCACGCATTAAATGCAGATTCGACACTATGGAAGAGTGCGTGGACGTCTGCGAAAGCAAGGTGAAGCATCGACGTCGCCTTACTGAGCAGCCAATGAGGCTGTATTACAACAGCACAGAAACGACAACTGACTTCAAGAAGGACGTAGCAGCTTTCCAAACAGAGACAGCTGAACACCAGACTAGGTGGCACTTGGTGAACGCCACGAGAAGCTGGACTGACTTCACCAGTGCCTCCCAAACTCCCAGGGCTGAGGCTTCTAAGAACCAGCGAAGCTGGACTTACACGAACGCCACCTCTAGGCGGACCAATTTCAAGTCGACCGCACGAGATGAATATTGATGTGGGGATTTTTTTATGCGGCGCGGCGTTCCCTTTCCCTGCGCATGTATCAATTAAGACTATCAAGCAGGAAAGAGGAGCAGGGGGGGGGGAGGGTTTGCAGCGCACTCTGAATTTTGGCGTCGGGTATTTTTTAAGTGCTACTTATTGAACTCCATCGATGCGCAATGACCCAACACAAGAAGACAGCGCCCACAGGCAACAATTTTATACAATCGGTGTAAACAGACTATCAGTACGTTCCCAAGGAAAACATTTCACATGAAACCGAGCTAAAGGGCAGCTATTGTCGCATTACATTGACAATGTTAATCAACGACGTTATTCATTAACGAAGATTATAGTGTTGAATATTTCTTAGATAGCTAGATAGAAACAACAATTAAAGTGCGTATTAGGAAAGGGTTCTAATCTTTATCGCCTATAGACTAGCGCCCATGCATTGATATGCTACACATTGGCCTTTGAACGGGGCCTTAATTACGCCTGCAAGAATTCTGTCTTAGAGGAGCTAGCCTGCAAGTTCTGGCGCTTTATTTATCATTGTCAGAGGATGCTGTTTTCACCACATTCTTGCTATTTTTTACCGTAACGTATTAAAATTGATCCGCCCCATCCCTAGGAAGAAGAATTGCCTTACGTTTTAGCAGTGGTGCTGTTTAAGCCGGAGGTTGTTTCGTTGTGCGCAGCGGTGGCTGTGTTCGCAGCAGCTAGGTCACCCACGGACGCCTGACGCCCCCTGTGGGAGCGGACGACAAATATTGTATTGTCGTCTGCTCCGACAGAGGGCGACAGGCATCCGTGAGTGGTACTGAAATAAAAACTTGTATGTGCTGATGACTGAGCGTTCGTTGATCTTAATATGGGGGGGGGGGGGTATTAAGGACCATAAGAGGTTTAAACGATGAGTATAATGACGGTTAACTTAGGTGAACCAAACTCAGACAGCATCGCTGTTTCATCAGTCTCACACGAGAGAGTTATCTGCGCTGAAATTTTTTTTTTTACAAAAATGTGTGTATTGGTCTGTCGGCTTTGAGAGGTTGATACCAATTGAAGGATACCCTCGCCTCGCGGTCTAAAAGTCCTATTTCAGTTCACGGCACCATCGGAAGAAATTCTATTTTTCTTTGTTGCCACGTTGGCGCCAAATGGAAATTTGGAACCTCTGTTCCTGGTCAACGCCAACGCCGGGTTTCGTAGTCGTTGAGCCATATAAGGCTTCTGCGTTAAAATTAATACCATTTTACAGTGGCTGGGAGCACACATGCTGTATCAGTGCACTATGTATAATCCGCATAAGTGCATGTACTATCTGACCCAAAGTAAGTGACCCACCCTTTCTAAGTTCTGCACCATGCCGCATGAGGCGCCACGTGACGATGGCCTCCTGGTACATGGTTAACTTTGGTGTCTAGACAGGAGCAGTGCACCGTTCTCAAAAAAATTAAAGAAGCAAAATGGAATCTGCTCTGCCGGCAGGCTTTTACTCTGGTAAAGCTTGATTTCTCTGGATTCTGGGTGAGTTGTACAGGGCGAATATCTATAATAACGTTTCCGCAACCTTATTTTGTAGTGTTGGATGAAATGGAGTAAACACCGTTAATTTGATATCGGTCTTGGTACGTCGTCCTCTGGGCCCTATTCACTTTTGGTGCATCGCTCTGCAGCTCATATTTGTTACACCATGCACATTCAGCTCGTTTGCCGTGAGCTTCCGTAATGATAGCGCGTGAGATATTTGGTTTCCCGTGAATTTATGTTATGGAAGGGTAACATATTATTTCCGCATTTTACACCGATCCACTGGGGTATTCTGATGAGAACGTTCACAGCATTATGAATCAGCCATCAAATGAAGGCGGTCCAAAATCACCGCAGCTGCCCTTTAGGGCCTACACCTTAGTTTATACTAATTATCTTTAACCGCCAGATTCTTTGCGCAACTCTCATTTGTCCCGCTTTTCTTGACCTGCGATCATCTGGTTAGAATTGTTTTTCTTCTTTCTCATCGAGCGCCCGTGTGGTCGTGGCATGCCACGAGCCAAGGATAAGAAGAAAGAAGAACGCGCTGCCCGCAGGCGCCATTGTCAGTCTTGTCAGTCGCCGCCCGTCTCTTGGCGAATCCCCGGCACTGAGTACGCGGCATCATCTTCTTGAGGACACCAACCATCCATTGTACCCCGCTGCTCTACGCTTCCTTCCCAGCGTTGTCGACGTCTCCAGCGGAGCTTCAAGATGAGCAACCGGCGCCTATCCTACGGGGGCGGAGACGACCCCCATCTCCGCCGCCCTTCCGACGCGGACGGGGCCGGGCAGTTCGTGGCCAGCCACACTGGACCCGCCAGAGGGGGCGGACAGAGGCGGCAAAGCATGGGGTACAGCGCGGAGTACGAGGAGAGCGACTCAGTTGCTGATTATAGCGGACTCCCTGCGGCAGCGGCTCTCAGCCAGTCGTCCCCCTACATATATGGTGAGCGTTCGCTTAGACCTTCTAGAGCCTTTTATTTCCACGGCTGGAGCCATCGTGTCCAGTCTGCGCGCCACCTGTGCTCGTCCAGCCCCTTTAGACCAAAAGTAATTTCAGGTCTGCGGGCTGAGGCGCAATTCACTTTTTTTTTATTCGAGCTGTTTGCCATCAGGCATGATGAAAAAGGGAAAGAAAGTTATAAAAAGGAGTGTAAACAAGCCGCGCTTAAAAAGCGGCAAAAGTTCGCGATAAAGCGATTATCATGAGTCCACTTGGAATAGTCGCCTGCAACGTCCGATCGCAGACCAACCTTTCTTAGGAAGCGTCGTCTCACGGAAGCTGTAGCCGGGCAAGTCCACAGCAAGTGTTTTTCGTCACACTGGTCGGGCGCAGCGCCACAATGGGGACACTTGTCAGTCACCTCGAAACGTTTGTCACGCCACCGATGACGCACGGAAGGAGTCAGAGCCGCTCCTGCCCGAATCCGGCGCACAGATACCTCCTCCTCCCGAGTGAGACTCCGGGGGAGAGGGTACGAACGAAAAGACTGTTTCTGAGAAACATGGAACAGGAACGGATCTGGGGGAAGAGGGGAAGGTGGCGGGATATCGGATGTATCAAAGTGTGTCATTGCATTCACAAGAATATTATGCGGATCCTGGGCATGCCCGCGAATCCAATGTATACGCACAGGACAGGGGTATTTTGTGCAAAGTTGGTGAATGGATTGTGTAACTTGGAATGTGCGCCGGACAGCCTTAAGCTGCTTAAGGGCGGCAAGGGAGTCGGTGTAAATGTGAACAATATCGAAAGTGGGTACGAGTGGAAGGGAAGCAATGGCATTGTGTATCGCCTGAAGCTCCAAGGCAAGGGGGGAGCAAGTATCCGCGCTCTATGTAGCGCGGGAGTTAAGATGAGGTGTGTAGCTATTCAGAGACCTAGGCGCCGATGTTTGCAGCCTGTTCAGATTTACTTCAACCCCAAAATATGTCCATCATCATACAGCCAGCGCAAATTACTCTTCGCGCCGCGACTATGTCCAAAGGATGAGGGGCCACATTTCGTAAGTTTTCTTTTTTTTTTCTATCCTTTCTCTACTACCTTTGGTCAAGTCCAGCTTTCATACTTAGCCGGTGAGTGACATTGCTGCAAACTATTACCTGTGACTTCACTGGCGGCTGAATTAGTGTATTTAAGTAACAGAAGGAAAGAAACAAAGCAGAATTCTCGCAAAACAGAGCCTAACGATATTTCATTAGGCACTCTGTACGTTCTGCTGGAAGAGGTTTAATCGCTAAACGAAGCTCTTTTCGACACATGCTCAAAGTACGTAAAATGGAAGTAGTTTCTTTTGTGTCAGTCCTACTGAAAGGTTTAATGTGAATTTAGTGCGCATGGCTCGACTAAGCCTCGAGCAGCAAGGAAGAGACCGGTACCTGTCAAGCAGATTACGTAAACAATTCATTTCTACGAGCGTTCGCTATTTCTCGAATTCTGCGGCGGAACGTTGTTATACATCGTTTTTCGCCCTGCGTGGCGATTTTCCGCAGTACCGATTATAAGTGTTTTACTTATTGACGCATGCCGCTGGCCTAAACATTCTTATGCCAATGTTTGCCCTGTCTTTTTGCTGTCGTGTTGAAAAGTATAGCGCTGCTAAGGGAGGCTTTTGAGAAATTAAAGACGGGGCGGCCATGTCCGTAAACTCTTCGTTTTTTAAAATGCGAAATAAGTCGACGCAAGAAAAGAGTAGGAAGTGCAGTAATATAAAGTTTTATTGCATACGGATGGCCCTTGAATGTCACGTGCATGCATAAAATCTCTGAATATTTTGTTCTTTATATGATGTTAATTTCTAGCTGTCCCATATCTTCGACCAAAGACCTTGATGCCAGCTACTCCACTCTAGTGGCAATCAATTACAACAGTTATAGCTAGAAAAGCCTTGCATTCCCGCTAAACGACGATCCGAACACATGCACAGGCAATTTATAGGAGAGTCTACGGCCATAGCCGTAGCCTCTCCGTAGTGGAGAGGGTACGGCTATGGCCAATAGGCCGAAGGCAACGAAAGGCAAGCTGATATAATGAATCACGGTTGACGCCCACATCGCTGTTTGTTCTGAGCAAAAGCCAATGAGCTCATCAGAATTTTTGAATCAAACTAACAAAAATGAAAAAGTACCGCCAGAAACGTTTTCTCGCACTCCAGGCAAAAATGAGACTGAGATATTTATATATTTACTACTTACACATACTGCAGACCCTCCTGGGACGTATGCTGGAAGAGATACATAGGTTGGTAATGAAAATTGTGCGCTCAACAAGGGTAGCAGGTTGAGGCATATATATTGTTACGTGATAGTTGTAGGCAGCAAAGGTAATCTGCCAGGCAAAGGATCGACGGCTTGGAACAGTCGCACAGCATAGCAGCACGCACCTCAGCGTCGTCTTCAAATCAAATCAAATCAAATCAAATCAAATCAAATCAAATCTTTATTTACATCATCCAGATGTTAGGGGCGCAGACAAAAAGCTCTCACTGGAGCTTGATTGCGCGCCTGCGCCCCCGTACAAGGTTTCATGGTTTGTTTGATTGCATATATTGGCAGCAACTAACAAAACAACTGCGTTTGAGGAAAAATAAGCGAGACACAACTGACTCGGAAAAAATAGATAACCAAGAGATAAAAACAGACAAAAACAGCAAAAGAAATAAGATGCAAAAATACTCGTTTGTAAGACTAACACAAAGCATTTAGCAATAATGGTAAGTGGTAGCTGAGCATTTGACGTCCATAGTTAGTACGTATTTGGGGAATGAACCATTTATCACGGTTTCTTATGGCATGAGTGTGTTCTCTAGGTGTTAGTTGAGACAAGGTTTCAAGAAAATTACGGTAGGTATTACTTCTCCTATATCGTTTTATTAAGTTGACATTATATAGATCGTGTATTGGAGTTATGTGGAAGGCATTAAAAAGGGCTTTTGTCGTAACGTCGCGGGGGATGCTTGCAATGCTTCTTATGGCTCGTTTTTGGATTACATGTAACCTGTTCATGTTACATGGTTACATGTAAACGGTTACATGTAACCGTTTTTGGATTACATGTCCCCAAAAACACTTCGTCGTCTTCCAAGCGTCCGTAGCTTGACCCCTCCTCCCCTTGGGGCTTGGGTGGGCCGCCAAGAGAACAGGACGTCCTTCTTGAGGAGTGTGGAAAGAGGGAGGGCTATTTCCGCAAAGTTCGGGATGATCCGGTGGAAAGGCTTTGGAATGTGGACGAGAAAATTATCACATCATCCAAGTAACATAGGCAGGTGGTCCATTTAAAGCCTCGCAGGAGGGAGTCCATCCTACACTCGAAAGTCGCTGGGGCATTGCAGAGGAGGAAAGGCATTACTTTAAATTGATACAGGCCGTCCTGGGTGACAAATGCGGTTTTCTCGGGGTCCCTTTCATCGACAGCGATCTGCCAGTATCCTGAGCGAAGATGAATGGAGGAAAAATAGGTGGCGCCGTGCAAGCAATCGAGCGCGTCGTCAGGTCGAGGCAGAGGGTAGACATCTTTCTCTGTCACGGTATTCAGACGGCGGTAATCGACGCAAAATCTCCAGGTTTGATCTTTCTTTTTAACAAGCATGACAGGGGACGCCCAAGGACTCGATGATGTTGGAGGACCACATCATCCCCACCTCCGCTTGAATGACACGGCGCTCAGAGAGAGAGACCCTGTAGGGCCTTCTGTGAATAGGACGGGCCTGGCCAGTGTCAATGCGGTGGGCAAAAACCGAGGTTTGACGCAAGGGACGGCCGTCAAAAATATCGCTGTAGGAGGACAAGAGGCTGTGAAGAGCTGCAGAATCTGCAGGGCGCAGATCGGTCGCGATCATCCTGTATATAGGATCCGTACGTGAGGGCTGCGATGCAGGGACGTTGGAGATGGCTGTCGTTGGGCCAGGAGCGAGATCAGAAACTGTGCAATCGGTCAATGGGGACAGGTCAGCAAGTGAAATGCCGGCGGGCAGTACCTGAGGAGTTAGGCTGAAGTTGACAGGGAGGCTGGTGCAGTTGTTGGTGATGTGGACCACGGTGTGGGGAAAGACCACCTGACGATGCAGAATCAAAGCGGTGATAGGGCAAGCGACAGAGTCTCCATCAAGGACGGGAGTGTAGACGGGGGGCAGGGAGCATATATATTACGCCAACGAAATCGGGAAAAAATGAGCACGTTCCCGGAGCTTGCAAAGCCTCGTAAATAGATATGTTCAGGAATGTTCTGTCGCAAATCGCGTGAAAAAGTGGCGCGAGTGCGCTTTGCATGATTCTTATTTAGGGCTTTAAGTCAGACTCGAATAAGAAGGTTATCAGCCATTATTCTATTCTAGATCCGCAAGTTTTTCTGTAGTTCATACTCGTTTGCTTCGCGTAAAGAGATGCATGAAGTTAGGATAAAACCACTTTTCGGTTTTTAATCGTATTACGGCCGAGTAAAAAGGGCTATGCTGTGCGGCAAATTTTAATCCTGCGAATTTTTTAGAGCTTTCTATTTAAACTGTTGAGTTTTCCCTCTGGAGAAGGCACTGTGTTCTTCTGTCGGCCATCATGGAATCGTAACCTGGCCTAGGGAGCTGTTTTTTGACGGAAGCGAAATGAGAGGGCAATCTTCGACCGCATGAGTGAAATGCTTAATTAAAATTTGATACGGTCTAAAATAACGTCCATTCTCAAAAATGCAATGTATTTCAAAGCCCAGGCACATTTTCAACCATGTTTATTACACATCGTCCCGACCAAGTTGCGTCACTCGCTTCATCTTTGTTCTCACGTGTTTTTGACGGAAGTTCATTTCACGTCCCTCTCTTCGTAATCTGCGCTTCTGCAACTTTTTATGAGAACACTGTGTTTAATGCTGCATATAACTTGCATATATTCAATCGCGCATGCAGTGCTCCGTGGAGAAGAACAGTCCAGCGTGTGGCAGTCCTGCTGCATCCGCCTGCTGATCACACTGCTCCTATTGCTGTTCGTGCTGTTCGTGATCGGCACGATGGCTGCGCGGGCCGCCCTGGCGGCAAGACTCGCAGGGAACGGCACCAGCTTTTCGACGGTCACAGTGTCCAGGCCACCAGAGAGCACCCATTCCGAATATCCCACTCTTGCTACTACAACCAGTGCCGGCACAACCAGTCCAACTACGACATCTACTACTCCCACTACGACTGCAACCACATCTACCACATCTACTACACCCACTACGACTGAAACCACGACAACTACCAGATATACTACACCAACTACGACTGCAACCACAACAACTACCACATCTACTACACCCGCTACGACTGCAACCACGACAACTACCACATCTACTACACCCACTACTACTACAAAGAGCACAACTACCACATCTACCACACCAACTGCGACTACAACCAGCACAACTACCACCACTACCACTACATCTACAACTACCACAACCACCACTACCACTACATCTACAACTACCACAACTACTACAACCACTACCAGAAAAACAAGCACAACTACAAGCAAACCAAAAAGGCCGGTGAGTAAAGCGAAACGTGTGTTACGTGCGTGGCTGATAATAGCGATTGTGTTAAGCAGTCCAGACATTATATATATATATATATATATATATATATATATATATATACATATAGCAATTTTTGGCATATTTATCCTTAGCGAAAATAGGTTTCGAATATACAGCTGGTATATTTATTTTGTTTTATACATCTTTTGTATTCGTGAAAGCACTAAAGATATGCCGAAAATAGGGTCTTGAAATTTCGTGCTTGGTATTTTATATTCTTAAAATTTGTCAAACACCTATTCTAAAGCATTCTTCGAGCCCATTTCAAATACATGAAAAAATATATACGTGATTTAGCATCTTAATAATGTACTGAGGGTACTCTCCTAATAATCCTAAAATTGTAAAAAACTGGCTGTCCTCTAATCTTATTTGCAATTCTGGCTGCTGTAAAACACTCTAACATTGAAAAACGTATTTCGAGATATCGCATTTGCATATTGGAGATGTATTAAAGTGTACTTTTGTAAGTATGAAATTAATTGAACAAAAAACTTAGTTCTAACAATCGGACAGTCCTCTAAAATATATGGAGCACACTGCAAGCCACCTTGTAAAAATTTACTTGCAAAAATCATTAACGCTGTAAAAAATTGCTGCGCTGATACCGTGGGTAAACGGTTTTCACTGCTCGAAACAAAATATAAGAAAGGGGTACAAGTATATTTTGTTGATATTTTGATCAGGACATTAAAATAACATTACCGGTACATTTGATTCCTATCCATTTGCTTGTGTGTAAGGACCTTTCGTTAAATACGAGAACTTTGCAGTTAAACATGCTCTCCTTTGAAAGATGAACCAGTGAGTTATATATACCAGATATTTCAGGAAGGATTTCAAGCAGTTTTCAAGATTAGGTGCTTGGGGTAAACATTTTGCTTTTTAGCATAGTATTATCAGTGTTGGCTGAGACTAGAAAATCGCTGAATCCCTTTGAGTATTAAGCTGGTTGACTATTTTTAATATTCAACATTTTATTTATTATAGTTCGGCACACAGATGCAGTTAAAGATTTGTAGCCAATCGTTAGTAGTAGCCATATCAATTTTCAGAATTCCGAAAACGCGTTTATTCTCGGCGCGGTATGTCGACAAAATTTGGCTAAATTGTGCCAAAATTAATGCGCTTTCGAAACCCATGCACGCAAAGCAACTTCTAAGTGCATGTAACTAGCCAAAAAAAGTCAAATTTTGTCTAGCCACAGCGCTGAAAGTAATCGGTTTTGCTACATTCTAAAAATTGATGTGGCTATTTATAACGACCGGCAACAAATCTTTGAATCCAACTAGGTGCCTAAGTCTAACGGTCAAAAAGTTAATTAAGTATTAAGAATTAGGTTTGCTTTATGCACGTTAAGGATCCCCAGGTGGTCGAAATTATTCCGGAGACCTCCACTAAGGCATCTCTTTCTCTTTTGTTTCACTCCCACCTTCCTCCCGTCCCTTACGGCGCGGTTCAGGTGTCCGCCGAGATAATTGAGGCCGATACTGCGCCATTTCTTTCCTCAATAAACCAATTTACAAATGTATGAGAGACCCATTATTAAGAATTTGTTAGCCAGCTTACGAATTAAAACGATTGACGGGCTTTCAAGTGTCCACCAACACTGGTACTACTATGCTTAAAACCATATTTTTGCCTCATAAATCCTATTTTTGAGAACTTAAGTCTTCCCTGAAACATCTGGTATTTGTTGGGCTCTAAGGTAGTGTGCGTCATCCTTTCGCGTCTTGCACATCGCAGAGTGTCCTTTGAAGTTGTGGCGGATCGCATGTGGCATATCTACTCTTGCATCATTGCTATAAAACTTTATCCCTAGCTCCATAAAATCTCTGTAAATTGACCATTGGGGCGGGGAGAGATTATCGAAAAAACAAAATGGCAGCGTTGAAATAAATGACACTAGGAAGTACGCAAAATAAACAGCCCCTATCTGCAAGCAGAGCCTCTCAATTTCTTCATGTCTATAACAGAACCATTTCAAGAATGCAAACAAGCTTATGCTAAACAGAGCGACACTTTGCTTTGAACCGGTGTTCCAACAATATGGGCGACAAGCCCGATTTTTTTTTTCATTTCAGCGAACTCGCCTTCAGCGCATTCCGATATTAAGTATGGTCATATTTCGCGTATTAAGCAAGCATTGTACCTACAAAGTCGCCGCTGGAGACGGCGCAGTGGGAAAAGTGTATTTTGGCTCCCATCGTCTACGCTCTAATTGCAGCTACGAAGGATTTTGGCTTGCTTCCCCGCAGTGCCGGCCAGTGGACGAGCCCTTCCACTACTGCGAGAAGAGCAACGTCGGGTACATCTACCACCTCACGAAAATGAAGTGTGTCTCGACGCACGAGGACGAGCACTTCGTGTGCTACGCCAACGGCAATCGGTTCCCCAGCCTCGACCAGTGCCAGCTACACTGTGCACCTATTCCACGAGATCAGCACATATGCACAGTAAATCGACTATTCGCGCCCTGCAAGAGTACTTTCTTCTTCAAGAAGTGGTGCTTCGTCAACAGGGAGACGTGAGTAGTCGCCCTAAAAGGTGATTTCTCGCGTGAAGGTGCTTCCAGATGGTTGTTCTCAAGGAAGGAGCATCAAAACACGAGGATAAGGATACAAACACTGGAATCACTTTTTCGGGCTTTTCCTTTCCTTATGTCCTGCTTTTGTTGGCTTTTCGCTTGTAGTCCTGCCAATTTGCTCATTTCCCATTCCAACGAGATGGCACTGGAGGTGGTGAACTTATTTACATGCTTCACGCTTCATTTTGTTCAGTGCCGTATTTGGTATACACTGCGCATTAGAACCCTGTCAGAACAAGAACTGGAATATATCATAACAGGTTCTGTTGAACTGAGTTGGCACGCAACGTTTCGGTACCGCATGCTGCAAAGAATAGGACGAGTTTACACCTCCATCAAGAGGCATGCCAGTTTCCTGGTTTCATTACGGGCAGGCTTGAATTTTGTCTTTCGGAGCAGAAATTCTAGCGACCTAAAGTACCCGAGCATGGCAGCGTGTTAATGTTCACTCTTCCTTCGTTTCTTGGCGTTCCAGCACCAAATGCGAGGAGTGGGACTTCAGGAACAGCACATGCCCCAGCAACCCGGGCGGGCATCACCAGAACCGGGATGAGAACGAGTGCATCGCAAATTGCGTGAACCGTCCCACACCCTTGCCGGGATGCTTTCCAGAAGGGCCCGGCGAAGTCTGTCCTCATGATATCTTCAACGAACCCTACTTCGTGCACCTCCATTCTGACGGAGTGAGGCGGTGTCACAAGTCGGAGTTCCAGCATCTCAAGGAGCACCGTTGCGTCAACGAAAGCAAAAGGCAAGTTCATATCGCGGCTACACAGAGAGCTGCTGTACGCCAAAAAGGATATCTATTCTTTAAAGCGCATAAACGCATTTTTGATATCTATTTATTTATTTATTACAGATACCGGCAGCGCCCAAGGGCATTATTGCAGGGAGGGAAACACAATAACGTCTGCTCATTTGGCCGAAAGATACACGTAATAACAGAAATATAATCACACAACTAATAGATGAGGAAAAACATGCACTGACGGAAGACAACCACGCTCCAGAAATAAAATAACACTAATGAAATGAAAAAGACACGCGCAAGACAACTGCGCGCCACGTCACACATCAGATAAAAATGCGCGGAATTGACCTTCCGTGCAGCACTCAGTGACGCCGGCTGGTAGCGTGTTCCACTCATTGATCGTTCGTGGAGAGAACGAGGTTTTATAAACATCTGTGCGACACTTAATCTCTCGGATCTTCCACTGATGATGAACTCGTCTAGAAAAAAAATGAGGTTGAAGCAGATACCGGTCTTTGTCAATGCTCAGCTTTCCAAAATAGATGCGATGCATGATTTGTAATCTCAAATGTTTCCTACGGTTAGCTAAAGATCCCCAGCCAAGGTGGTTTTTAAGAGACGTGACACTAGTTGAGAAGCTGTAATTATTGGACACAAATCTCGCAGCATTATTTTGGACGCGCTCGAGCATATCACATAAGTAAGCAAACTGGGGGTCCCATACAGGACAGGCGTATTCAAGAATTGGTCGCAGGGAACGGAGGAGTATTACGCAATAGCGTATACAGGTCGTTAGGTCGAAACGCCTTCGGCGCAGTTGTAGTCGGCACCGCGGTCCGGAAACAACCAGGAACTGCGTGAAAAAAATTTCACCGTGGCAATTTGTGGTCCTAATGATTGATGACCGATTGCTGTGTGATAGGCAATCAGGAGTTAATGAAATATTTGTAACTGAATAATTAAAGAAAGAAACAAGAAAAATGGAAAAAGGGGGTTCAAATATTTCAGTATGCTCAGAACTGATGATGCTAATTAGGAAAATTTGGAGGGTGTAATTGAGCAATTAGTTATTTGAATCAAATTAAACAGAAAAAAAGGATGCCCAGGCTTAGCTTGGTTAAGCCAAGAGTGCGCTGTCTTTTTGCGCGAGGTATTGCTTGGCGGCACTCGATTTTCTCAGCAGCTTTTCCTCCGTGACGTATGGATGCATGGATAGGAGCGCCCCCTTTGGAACGGGGCGGTGGCAACCGCCACCATGCTCAGCCGTTCTTTTTTTTCCTTTCTTTCTTTTTTATTTTTTAGTAGTTTGGTGACATCACGTCACCAAACTACATGACGTCACGTCACGTGGTTTGGTGGCTGCCCGGCCGCGCCCAAGGGCTGAACTGATTTATTGCAATATGCCACGCATAAAAATAGCTTCAAAGATGTCAAACTGCTAGGAATGGGAAGCCTAACCCATTACGCTATCGAGTCATGCCATCAAGGCGGAGCTAAAGTGCCCTCTCCAATCTTTTATTCAGTTTATCTGGAAACTTGGTGTTTCTAAATCAGGCCAAGCGAAATTCGAGTTAACATTTCCTTTCCGTTCGCCACGAGTTTCTCTGAATTTCAAAAATGAGCACGCAAGTTGGGGAAATTTTTACGCCCAAAATCATTTCCCGCTGTCGATTATCATCATCCAGGGTAAGGTGCTGAGGAAGGAACAAGGGGAGGAAATGGGGACAATGCAGGTATTGACGGCAGCTCAGACACGACTTCCTTACTGTCGACTTCGCGCCTTCCCAGAGCGCGACGGCCAGAGCCAGTGGCATCTAGGTATTGTTTACCGCGCCGATTATTTTTTCCAGAGCCGCTAAAAAGATTTCAAAGATCGGACTGATGAGGCGAACTTCGCTCAGCTCCACTGCGCTCCTACGGCTTCCATAGCGCGTTAGCGCTATAAATGCTCAGGTATTCGACTTTGCAGCCGTTAGTTTGCAGCGTTTACAGCACCATTGACGCTGAGGATATTAAGGTTGTCCGCCGAACTTTATTGGAATGAAAAGAAGATATAGAAAGACAGTGTCTTGTTCGTTTGTTTCGTGTGATCCTAAAATCTTTTGGTTTGCGCGCACTTGGGCTCGACGCTTCTTCATCGCTGTCTACCAGGACCTGTATATACCACTGTCGCAGCATAGCTATGCCGAATACACTGCGGGATAAGATTTTGGAAGCTCATACTTTCCTTGTCCGCCCCATGTAACATTCGAGCCTGTAATGATTGCAAGCTTCGCTGGTTGGTTAGCATGTTTGAGTGGTTTACAGCGTCAGGAGAACAAATAAAAATGGAGGCAACACAGGACGAGTGATGCTTGATGTATTTTGCTCATAAAGTAAGGGTGTCTGCGTAAAGACTCAAGGACTAATTAAGTTGGAAACACGGCAGCCGTTTCGAGCGGACACTAGAATTACTGACTGAGCTAGAATTGCTGACTGAGCTAGAATTACTGACGCGTCAAGAGTAGTACTTCGTCGTGACGAACATGCAACCTCTGGGTATGCTTGCAAAACTTCAGCAGCACAAATCTATAATGGCTTTTTCCACAGTTTCTCTCATGCAGATATCGTCCACATAAACGTGGCTTATAGTAGACCGATAGCCATATAACAGCTCAAGTCGTTAAGCGCGGTTAGTGAAACATAACAGTTACTTCTGGTTTGCATGTTGGGTTCACTGTTCTCGCGAAACGTCAAACATTGCACATCATCCGATCAAAGTGCATTTCTATCCATGCGTTTTTTTTCCTGATTCCGTCACCCTCGAGATCACCTTTAATCTTTTCACCACCCCTTTCCTCACTCAAGAAATCACCTCCCACTATTCCTCCACCGTTGCCTATCGCCCACTTTCACCGTCCAGCAGTTGCCTGCCACCACAAACCAACCTGTTCCCATTCAGCGGAAGCGTGATCACCAATGATCACCTACCTCCACTCACCAGAAGCACCTATCCACCCACCATCTACCCACTTTTACCCGGCAGACACACCCACGTACGAGAAAACCCCACAATACTAGGACGTAGAAGCATCGGCGAAGTTAAATTTAAAGTCGCAACGGCAAACGCAGTGGCTGTATATTTCTGACGCCATTTTATCTGAAGCTGACACGCCCTCATCTTATCCTGGCTTGACAGAGTAGGGAACGAGTGGCGTGATGTTGCTTAAGATCGTTGCAAACAGTAAAATAGAAAAAAAAAACGCGTTACAGAATGATGGTATTTTGATTCTGTGCCCGGAAATACTCACATCCTGCGGGCTTTATTTGCACGTGTGTATTTTTAGACTTTCGCGCAGCACTCACTGTAGCGCCTGCTGTTGGTGTTGCACGCATTAAATGCAGATTCGACACTATGGAAGAGTGTGTGGACGTCTGCGAAAGCAAGGTGAAGCATCGACGTCGCCTGACTGAGCAGCCAATGAGGCTGTATTACAACGGCACCGAAACGCCGACTGACTTCAAGAAGGACGTAGCAGCTCTCCAAACAGAGACAGCTGAACACCAGACTAGGTGGCACTTGGTGAACGCCACGAGAAGCTGGACTGACTTCACCAGTGCCTCCCAAACTCCCAGGGCTGAGGCTTCTAAGAACCAGCGAAGCTGGACTTACACGAACGCCACCTCTACGCGGACCAATTTCAAGTCGACCGCACGAGATGAATATTGATGTGGGGATTTTTTTATGCGGCGCGGCGTTCCCTTTCCCTGCGCATGTATCAAGACTATCAAGCAGGAAAGAGGAGCAGGGGGGGGGGGGGGGGGGAGGGTTTGCAGCGCACTCTGAATTTTGGCGTCGGGTATTTTTTAAGTGCTACTTATTGAACTCCATCGATGCGCAATGACCCAACACAAGAAGACAGCGCCCACAGGCAACAATTTTATACAATCGGTGTAAACAGACTATCAGTACGTTCCCAAGGAAAACATTTCACATGAAACCGAACTAAAGGGCAGCTATTGTCGCATTACATTGACAATGTTAATCAACGACGTTATTCATTAACGAAGATTATAGTGTTGAATATTTCTTAGATAGCTAGATAGAAACAACAATTAAAGTGCGTATTAGGAAAGGGTTCTAATCTTTATCGCCTATAGACTAGCGCCCATGCATTGATATGCTGCACATTGGCCTTTGAACGGGGCCCTAATTACGCCTGCAAGAATTCTGTCTTAGAGGAGCTAGCCTGCAAGTTCTGGCGCTTTATTTATCATTCTCAAATGATGCTGTTTTCACCACATTCTTGCTATTTTTTACCGTAACGTATTAAAATTGATCCGCCCCATCCCTAGGAAGAAGAATTGCCTTACGTTTTAGCAGTGATGCTGTTTAAGCCGGAGGTTGTTTCGTTGTGCGCAGCGGTGGCTGTGTTCGCAGCAGCTAGGTCACCCACGGACGCCTGACGCCCCCTGTGGGAGCGGACGACAAATATTGTATTGTCGTCTGCTCCGACAGAGGGCGACAGGCATCCGTGAGTGGTACTGTAATAAAAACTTGTATGTGCTGATGACTGAGCGTTCGTTGATCTTAATATGGGGGGGGGGGGGGGTATTAAGGACCATAAGAGGTTTAAACGATGAGTATAATGACGGTTAACTTAGGTGAACCAAACTCAGACAGCATCGCTGTTTCATCAGTCTCACACAAGAGAGTTATCTGCGCTGAAATGTGTTTACAAAAATGTGTGTATTGGTCTGTCTGCTTTGAGAGGTTGATACCAATTGAAGGATACCCTCGCCTCGCGGTCTAAAAGTCCTATTTCAGTTCACGGCATCATCGGAAGAAATTCTATTTTTCTTTGTTGCCACGTTGGCGCCAAATGAAAATTTGGAACCTCTGTTCCTGGTCAACGCCAACGCCGGGTTTCGTAGTCTGAGCCATATAAGGCTTCTGCGTTAAAATTAATGCCATTTTATAGTGGCTGGGAGCACACGTGCTGTATCAGTGCACTATGTATAATCCGCATAAGTGCATGTACTATCTGACCCAAAGTAAGTGACCCACCCTTTCTAAGTTCTGCACCATGCCGCATGAGGCGCCACGTGACGATGGCCTCCTGGTACATGGTTAACTTTGGTGTCTAGACAGGAGCAGTGCACCGTTCTCAAAAAAATTAAAGAAGCAAAATGGAATCTGCTCTGCCGGCAGGCTTTTACTCTGGTAAAGCTTGATTTCTCTGGATTCTGGGTGATTTGTACAGGGCGAATATCTATAATAACGTTTCCGCAACCTTATTTTGTAGTGTTGGATGAAATGGAGTAAACACCGTTAATTTGATATCGGTCTTGGTACGTCCTCCTCTAGGCCCTATTCACTTTTGGTGCATCGCTCTGCAGCTCATATTTGTTACACCATGCACATGCAGCTGGTTTGCCGTGAGCTTCCCTAATGATAGCGCGTGAGATATTTGGTTTCCCGTGAATTTATGTTTTGGAAGGGTAACATATTATTTCCGCATTTTACACCGATCCACTGGGGTATTCTGATGAGAACGTTCACAGCATTATGAATCAGCCATCAAATGAAGGCGGTCAAAAATCACCGCAGCTGCCCTTTAGGGCCTACACCTTAGTTTATACTAAATACCTTTAACCGCCAGATTCTTTGCGCAACTCCCATTTATCCAGCTTTTCTTGACCTGCGATCATCTGGTTAGAATTGTTTTTCTTCTTTCTCATCGAGCGCCCGTGTGGTCGTGGCATGCCACGAGCCAAGGATAAGAAGAAAGAAGAACGCGCTGCCCGCAGGCGCCATTGTCAGTCTTGTCAGTCGCCGCCCGTCTCTTGGCGAATCCCCGGCACTGAGTACGCGGCATCATCTTCTTGAGGACACCAACCATCCATTGTACCCCGCTGCTCTACGCTTCCTTCCTAGCGTTGTCGACGTCTCCAGCGGAGCTTCAAGATGAGCAACCGGCGCCTATCCTACGGGGCCGGAGACGACCCCCATCCCCGCCGCCCTTCCGACGTGGACGGGGCCGGGCAGTTCATGGCCAGCCACGCTGGACCCGCCAGAGGGGGCGGACAGAGGCGGCAAAGCATGGGGTACAGCGCGGAGTACGAGGAGAGCGACTCAGTTGCTGATTCTAGCGGACTCCCTGCGGCAGCGGGTCTCAGCCAGTCGTCCCCCTACATATATGGTGAGCGTTCGCTTAGACCTTCTATAGAGCCTTTTATTTCCACGGCTGGAGCCATCGTGTCCAGTCTGCGCGCCACCTGTGCTCGCGCGATCTGTGATCAGCCCCTTTAGACCAAAAGTAATTTCAGGTCTGCGGGCTGAGGCGCAATTCACTTTTTTTTTTATTCGAGCTGTTTGCCATAAGGCATGATGAAAAAGGGAAAGAAAGTTATAGAAAGGAGTGTAAACAAGCCGCGCTTAAAAAGCGGCAAAAGTTCGCGATAAAGCGATTATCATGAGTCCACTTGCGATAGTCGCCTGCAACGTCCGATCGCAGACCAACCTTTCTTAGGAAGCGTCGTCTCACGGAAGCTGTAGCCGGGCAAGTCCACAGCAAGTGTTTTTCGTCACACTGGTCGGGCGCAGCGCCACAATGGGGACACTTGTCAGTCACCTCGAAACGTTTGTCACGCCACCGATGACGCACGGAAGGAGTCAGAGCCGCTCCTGCCCGAATCCGGCGCACAGATACCTCCTCCTCCCGAGTGAGACTCCGGGGGAGAGGGTACGAACGCAAAGACTGTTTCTGAGAAACATGGAACAGGAACGGATCTGGGGGAAGAGGGGAAGGTGGCGGGATATCGGATGTGTCAAGGTGTGTCATTGCATTCACAAGAATATTATGCGGATCGTGGGCATGCCCGCGAATCCAATGTATACGCACAGGACGGGGGTATTTTGTGCAAAGTTGGTGAATGGATTGTGTAACTTGGAATGTGCGCCGGACAGCCTTAAGCTGCTTAAGGGCGGCAAGGGAGTCGGTGTAAATGTGAACAATATCGAAAGTGGGTACGAGTGGAAGGGAAGCAATGGCATTGTGTATCGCCTGAAGCTCCAAGGCAAGGGGGGAGCAAGTATCCGCTCTCTATGTAGCGCGGGAGTTAAGATGAGGTGTGTAGCTATTCAGAGACCTAGGCGCCGATGTTTGCAGCCTGTTCAGATTTACTTCAACCCCAAAATATGTCCATCATCATACAGCCAGCGCAAATTACTCTTCGCGCCGCGACTATGTCCAAAGGGTGAGGGGCCACATTTCGTAAGTTTTCTTTTTTTTTTCTATCCTTTCTCTATTACCTTTGGTCAAGTCCAGCTTTCATACTTAGCCGGTGAGTGACATTGCTGCAAACTACTACCTGTGATTTCACTGGCGGCTGAATTAGTGTATTTAAGTAACAGAAGGAAAGAAACAAAGCAGAATTCTCGCAAAACAGAGCCTAACGATATTTCATTAGGCACTCTGTACGTTCTGCTGGAAGAGGTTTAATCGCTAAACGAAGCTCTCTTCGACACATGCTCAAAGTACGTAAAATGGAAGTAGTTTCTCATCTGTCAGTCCTACTGAAAGGTTTAATGTGAATTTAGTGCGCATGGCTTGACTAAGCCTCGAGCCGCAAGGAAGAGACCGGTACCTGTCAAGCAGATTACGTAAACAATTCATTTCTACGAGCGTTCGCTATTTCTCGAATTCTGCGGCGGAACGTTGTTATACATCGTTTTTCGCCCTGCGTGGCGATGTTCCGCAGTACCGATTATAAGTGTTTTACTTATTGGCGCATGCCGCTGGCCTAAACATTCTTATGCCAATGTTTGCCCTGTCTTTTTGCTGTCGTGTTGAAAAGTATAGCGCTGCTAAGGGAGGCTTTTGAGAAATTAAAGACGGGGCGGCCATGTCCGTAAACTCTTCGTTTTTTAAAATGCGAAACAAGTCGACGCAAGAAAAGAGTTGGAAGTGCAGTAATATAATGTATTATTGCATACGGATGGCCCTTGAATGTCACGTGCATGCATAAAATCTCTGAATATTTTGTTCTTTATATGATGTTAATTTCTAGCTGTCCCATATCTTCGACCAAAGACCTTGATGCCAGCTACTCCACTCTAGTGGCAATCAATTGCAACAGTTATAGCTAGAAAAGCCTTGCATTCCCGCTAAACGACGATCCGAACACATGCACAGGCAATTTATAGGAGAGTCTGCGGCCATAGCCGTAGCCTCTCCGTAGTGGAGAGGGTACGGCTATGGCCAATAGGCCGAAGGCAACGAAAGGCAAGCTGATATAAAGAATCACTGTTGACGCCCACATCGCTGTTTGTTCTGAGCAAAAGCCAATGAGCTCATCAGAATTTTTGAATCAAACTAACAAAAATGAAAAAGTACCGCCAGAAACGTTTTCTCGCACTCCAGGCAAAAATGACACTGAGATATTTATATATTTACTACTTACACATACTGCAGACCCTCCTGGGACGTATGCTGGAAGAGATACATAGGTTGGTAATGCAAATTGTGCGCTCAACAAGGGTAGCAGGTTGAGGCATATATATTGTTACGTGATAGCTGTAGGCAGCAGAGGTAATCTGCCAGGCAAAGGATGGACGGCTTGGAACAGTCGCACAGCATAGCAGCACGCACCTCAGCGTCGTCTTCGTCCCCAAAAACACTTCGTCGTCTTCCCAGCGTCCGTGGCATGACCCCTCTCCCCTTGGGGCTTGGGTGGGCCACCAAGAGAACAGGACGTCCTTCTTGAGGAGTGTGGAAAGAGGGAGGGCTATTTCCGCAAAGTTCGGGATGATCCGGCGGAAAGGCTTTGGAATGTGGACGAGTCACATCATCCAAGTAACATAGGCAGGTCGTCCATTTAAAGCCTCGCAGGAGGGAGTCCATCTTACACTCGAAGGTCGCAGGGGCATTGCAGAGGAGGAAAGGCATTACTTTAAATTGATACAGGCCGTCCTGGGTGACAAATGCGGCTTTCTCACGATCCCTTTCATCGGCAGCGATCTGCCAGTATCCTGAGCGAAGATGCATGGAGGAAAAATAGGTGGCGCCGTGCAAGCAATCGAGCGCGTCGCCAGGTCGAGGCAGAGGCTAGACATCTTTCTTTGTCACGGTATTCAGATGGCGGTAATCGACGCAGAATCGCCAGGTTTGATCTTTCTTTTTAACAAGCATGACAGGGGACGCCCAAGGACTCGATGATGTTGGAGGCCCACATCTTGTCCACCTCCGCTTGAATGACACGGCGCTCAGAGAGAGAGACCCTGTAGGGCCTTCTGTGAATAGGACGGGCCTGGCCAGTGTCAATGCGGTGGGCAAAAACTGAGGTTTGACGCAAGGGACGGTCTCGTAAGTCAAAAATATCGCTGTAGGAGGACAAGAGGCTGTGAAGAGCTGCAGAATCAGCAGGGCGCAGATCGGTCGCGATCATCCTGTATATAGGATCCGTACGTGAAGGCTGCGATGCAGGGACGTTGGAGATGGCTGTCGTTGGGCCAGGAGCGAGATCAGGAACTGTGCAATCGGTCAATGGGGACAGGTCAGCAAGTGAAATGCCGGCGGGCAGTACCTGACGAGTTAGGCTGAAGTTGACAGGGAGGCTGGTGCAGTTGTTGGTGATGTGGACCACGGTGTGGGGAAAGACCACCTGACGATGCAGAATCAAAGCGGTGATAGGGCAAGCGACATAGCTTCCATCAGGGACGGGAGTGTAGACGGGGGGCAGGGAGCATATACATGGTCTGTTCTGAAAGTAGTAGGACTCATTTTTTGAAACAAAATTTATTCGACAGAATAGTACAAACGATTACAATTTTTCAAGGTAGCACACTTCCGCACCTGCACGCTGCTGCCAATGAGTTTTACAGTTTTCGTACGCCTCCAGGAGCGCTTGGACCGGAATGCTGTTTGGCTCCCTCGTCACGGCCTGTTGAACCACCTCTACCGATCCGTGATGTTTCCCCTCGAGCGTCGATTTTATTCTCGGGGATAGAAAAAAGTCTGGCGGGGCCAAGTCGAGGCTGTAGGGGTGCTGAGGCAGCATTGCCGCCTTGTTCTGGGCAAAAAATCGGGGTCCTCATTCACATGACGAAGAAGATCCTACCGGTTGGCCTTTTCCTCCTCTGACAACACTCCCGGCACCAACTTCGCGCAGGCTTTCCTCATGGATAAGTTTTCTGTCACGATCTCAAAAACTTGGTTTGGAGGAATGCTCAAGTCATCAGAAATCATTCTGATACTCATTCTACGATCACTGTTAAGTAAATGTTTTACTCGCTACACATTTTCGTTGGTCTTGCTAGTCGAAGGGCGTCTGGAGCGGTTGTCTTACTCCACTCTTTCCTTACCTTCTCGGAAAAGCTTGTGCCTCTCAAAAAACACCTGATCTACCCATGGAACTGTCACCGTAGGCCTCCTTAATCATGTTGTGAGTCTCTTTGCCCGTTTTACCAAGATTTACACAAAATTTGATCGCGTATCGCTGATCCAGTAAACGCTCGATGATTCTGCGTGTCGAGACGTTTCGACAGGGGTTCACAGTACAAGCGACCTCCTCTCTTCAACGGCCGAGAGCCTACTGCCGATTTTCCCCAGCATTCCCAATATCCCCCTTCAACGATCCTGCACGCGCAGACAGCTTCTCGTCCGCCCGTTCGCCTAGGAAAAAACCAGTCCTACTATTTTCAGAACAGACCCCGTATATTACGCCGAAGAAATTGGGAAAAAATGAGCACGTTCCCGGAGCTTGCAAAGCCTCGTGAATAGATATGTTCAGAAATGTTCTGTCGCAAATCGCGTGAAGTGGCGCGAGTGCGCTTTGCATGATTCGTATTTAGGGCTTTAAGTCAGACTCGAATAAGAAGCTCATCAGCCGTTATTGTACTCTAGATCCGCAAGTTTTTCTGTAGTTCATCCCCGTTTGCGTCGCGTAAGGAGATGCATGAAGTTAGGATAAAACCACTTTTCGGTTTTTAATCGTTTTACGGCCGAGTAAAAAGGGCTATGCTGTGCGGCAAATTTTAATCCTGCGAATGTTTTAGAGCTTTCTATTTAAACTGTTGAGTTTGCCCTCTGGATAAGGCACTGTGTTCTTCTGTCTGCCATCATGGAATCGTAACCTGGCCTAGGGAGCTGTTTTTTGCCGGAAGCGAAATGAGAGGGCAATCTTCGACCGCATGAGTGAAATGCTTAATTAAAATTTGATACGGTCTAAAATAACGTCCATTCTCAAAAATGCAATGTATTTCAAAGCCCAGGCACATTTTCAACCATGTTTATTACACAAGCTCCCAACCAAGTAGCCTCATTCGCTACATCGTTGTTCTCTCGTGTATTTCACGGAAGTTCATTTCACGTCCCTCTCTTCGCAATCTGCGCTTCTGCAACGTTTTATGAGAACACTGTGTTTAATGCATAATGTAAGTTGCATATATTCAATCGCGCTTGCAGTGCTCCGTGGAGAAGAACAACAGTCCAGCGTGTGGCACTCCTGTTGCATCCGCCTGCTGATCACATTGCTCCTATTGCTGTTCGTGCTGTTCGTGATCGGCACGATGGCTGCGCGGGCCGCCCTGGCGGCAAGACTCGCAGGGAACGGCACCAGCTTTTCGACGGTCACAGTGTCGAGGCCACCAGAGAGCACCCAATCCGAATATCCCACTCTTTCTACTACAACCAGTGCCGGCACAACCAGTCCAACTACGACATCTACTACTCCCACTACGACTGCAACCAGTACAACTACCACATCTACTACACCCACTACGACTGCAACCACGACAACTACCACATCTACTACACCCACTACGACTGCAACCACGACAACTACCACACCTGCTACACCCACTACTACAACCAGCACAACTACCACCACTACCACTACATCTACAACTACCACAACAACCACCACTACCACAACATCTACAACTACCACAACTACTACAACCACTACCAGAAAAACAAGCACAACTACAAGCAAACCAAAAAGGCCGGTGAGTAAAGCGAAACGTGTGTTACGTGCGTGGCTGATAATAGCGATTGTGTTAAGCAGTCCAGATATTATATATATATATATATATATATATATGTTGCGAAAGCGTGAAGTACTAGACTGCTTATAAGAATATATAGCGAAGTATAAGAAGATCGGTCTTCCGATCGAAACGTCGAGTTTAATAAATATGTTTCCTTTAACGAAGCGTATACTTCGATATATATATATATATATATATATATATATATATATATATATATATATATATATAAAGAGAGAGAGAGAGAGAGAGAGCAATTTTTGGCATATTAATCCTTAGTGAAAATAGGTTTCGAATATACAGCTGGGATATTTATTTTGTTTTATACATCTTTTGTATTCGTCAAAGCACTAAAGATATGCCGAAAATAGGGTCTTGAAATTTCGTGCTTGGTATCTTAAATTCTTAAAATTTGTCAAACACCTATTCTAAAGCATTCTTCGAGCCCATTTCAAATACATGAAAAAATATATACGTGATTTAGCATCTTAATAATGTACTCAGGGTACTCTCCTAATAATCCTAAAATTGTAAAAAATTGGCTGTCCTCTAATCTTATTTGCAATTCTGGCTGCTGTAAAACACTCTAACATTGAAAAACGTATTTCGAGATATCGCATTTGCATATTGGAGATGTATTAAAGTGTACTTTTGTAAATATGAAATTAATTCAACAAAAAACTTAGTTCTAACAATCGGACAGTCCTCTAAAATATATGGAGCACACTGCAAGCCACCTTGTAAAAATTTACTTGCAAAAATCATTAACGCTGTAAAAAATTGCTGCGCTGATACCGTGGGTAAACGGTTTTCACTGCTCGAAACAAAATATAAGAAAGGGGTACAAGTATATTTTGTTGATATTTTGATCAGGACATTAAAATAACATTACCGGTACATTTGATTCCTATCCATTTGCTTGTGTGTCAGGACCTTTCGTTAAATACGAGAACTTTGCAGTTAAACATGCTCTCCTTTGAAAGATGAACCAGTGAGTTATATATACCAGATGTTTCAGGAAGGATTTCAAGCAGTTTTCAAGATTAGGTGCTTGGGGTAAACATTTTGCTTTTTAGCATAGTATTATCAGTGTTGCCTGAGACTAGAAAATCGCTGAATCCCTTTGAGTATTAAGCTGGTTGACTATTTTTAATATTCAACATTTTATTTATTATACCGTATTGTGCGTTTTTATTGTAAAGACTTTCAAAATTTTTCTTACCTCAACCGCTGGCTCGTTCGCGGTGAAACTGCACACAGAGCTTGCGTATTATGGTAACTTTTGTATCGTAGCAAGTTTTACAACGGTACTTACTTAGTTCAGCCGTGCATGATGCAAAAGCGCAATCGTGTGCATCGAGATCGGCGTACCGAAGCCCAAAACGCCGTTTTTTTGCTGAAGGGCGGCAGTAGCGCCATCTGTCGTCTGCAGTGAAAAGCGTCACAAGGCGAGCGTTGCAAAGAGCGCTGGGGCCTTTTCAACTGCTTCAACTGAAGCGCTTCGAACATTTTCGGCCAACTGAGCGGAAAAAATGCCAGAATCAACTATTTTAACGATGCTTTGCCATTAAAAGAATATTGTTTGACGTCTTTTTTTCGTCCAATGATTTTATTCAATTCAGCTTATATCCTCTGCTTTCGTGGCTCTCCTAAAGCGTCGGAGGACGACGTCGCGTAGTCCTGAGCTGTGTTCTCCTTGTTTAATTTCGTTGTGGAAGACAGATGGCGCTACTGCCGCCCTTCAGCAAAAACTCGGTGTTTTGGGCTTCGGTACGCCGATCTCGACGCACACGATTGCGCTTTTGCATCATGCACGGCTCAACTAAGTAAGTACCGTTGTAAAACTTGCTACGATACAAACGTTACCATAATACGCAAGCTCTGTGTGCAGTTTCACCGCAAAGGAGCCAGCGGTTGAGGTAAGAAAAATTTTGAAAGTCTTTACGATAAAAACGCACAATACGGTAGTTCGGGACACAGATGCAGTTAAAGATTTGTAGCCAATCGTTAGTAGTAGCCATATCAATTTTCAGAATTCCGAAAACGCGTTTATTCTCGGCGCGGTATGTCGACAAAATTTGGCTAAATTGTGCCAAAATTAATGCGCTTTCGAAAACCATGCACGCAAAGCAACTTTTAAGTGCATGTAACTAGCCAAAAAAAGTCAAATTTTGTCTAGCCACAGCGCTGAAAGTAATCGCTTTTGCTACATTCTAAAAATTGATGTGGCTATTTATAACGACCGGCAACAAATCTTTGAATCCAACTAGGTGCCTAAGTCTAACGGTCAAAAAGTTAATTAAGTATTAAGAATTAGGTTTGCTTTATGCACGTTAAGGATCCCCAGGTGGTCGAAATTATTCCGGAGACCTCCACTAGGGCATCTCTTTCTCTTTTGTTTCACTCCCACCTTCCTCCCGTCCCTTACGGCGCGGTTCAGGTGTCCGCCGAGATAATTGAGGCCGATACTGCGCCATTTCTTTCCTCAATAAACCAATTTATCATTGTATGAGAGACCCATTATTAAGATTTAGTTAGCCAGCTTACGAATTAAAACGATTGACGGGCTTTCAAGTGTCCACCAACACTGGTACTACTATGCTTAAAACCATATTTTTGCCTCATAAATCCTATTTTTGAGAATTTAAGTCTTCTCTGAAACATCTGGTATTTGTTGGGCTCTAAGGTAGCGTGCGTCATCCTTTCGCGTCTTGCACATCGCAGAGTGCCCATTGAAGTTGTGGCGGATCGCATGTGGCATATCTACTCTTGCGTCATTGCTATAAAACTTTATCGCTAGCTCCATACAGTCTCTGTAAATTGACCATTGGGGCGGGGAGAGATTATCGAAAAAACAAAATGGCAACGTCGAAATAAATGACACTAGGAAGTACGCAAAATAAACAGCCCCTATCTGCAAGCAGAGCCTCTCAATTTCTTCATGTCTATAACATAACCATTTCAAGAATGCAAACAAGCATATGCTAAACAGAGCGACACTTTGCTTTGAACCGGTGTTCCAACAATATCGGCGACAAGCCAGATTTTTTTTTCCATTTCAGCGAACTCGCCTTCAGCGTGTTCCGATATTAAGTATGATCACATTTAGCGTATTAAACAAGCATTGTACCTACAAAGTTGCTGCTGGATTCGGCGCAGCAAGAAAAGTGTATTTTGGCTCCCATCGTCTACGCTCTAGTTGCAGCTACCAAGAATGCTCGCTTGCTTCCCCGCAGTGCCGGCCTGTGGACGAGCCCTTCCACTACTGCGAGAAGAGCAACGTCGGGTACATCTACCACCTCACGAAAATGAAGTGTGTCTCGACGCACGAGGACGAGCACTTCGTGTGCTACGCCAACGGCAATCGGTTCCCCAGCCTCGACCAGTGCCAGCTACACTGTGCACCTATTCCACGGCATCAGCACATATGCACAGTGAATCGACTATTTGCGCCCTGCAAGAGTACTTTCTTCTTCAAGAAGTGGTGGTTCGTCAACAGGGAGACGTAAGTAGTCGCCCTAAAAGGTGATTTCTCGCGTGAAGGTGGTTCCAGGTGGTTGTTCTCAAGGAAGGAGCATCAAAACACAGGATAAGGATACAAAGACTGGAATCACTTTTTCGGGCTTTTCCTTTCCTTATGTCCTGCTTTTGTTGACTTTTCGCTTGTAGTCCTGCCAATTTGCTCATTTCCCATTCCAACGAGATGGCACTGGAGGTGGTGAACTTATTTACATGCTTCACGCTTCATTTTGTTCAGTGCCATATTTGGTATACACTGCGCATTAGAACCTTGTCAGAACAAGAACTGGAATATATCATAACAGCTTCTGTTGAACTCTGTTGGCACGCAACGTTTCGGTACCCCATACCGTTATGAATAGGGATGAGTGTACAGCTCCATCAAGAGGCATGCCAGTTTCCTGGTTTCATTACGGGCAGGCTTGAATTTTGTCTTTCGGAGCAGAAATTCTAGCGACATAAAGTATCCGAGCATGGCAGCGTGTTAATGTTCACTCTTCCTTCGTTTCTTGGCGTTCCAGCACCAAATGCGAGGAGTGGGACTTCAGGAACAGCACATGCCCCAGCAACCCGGGCGGGCATCACCAGAACCGGGATGAGAACGAGTGCATCGCAAATTGCGTGAACCGCCCCACACCCTTGCCGGGATGCTTTCCAGAAGGGCCCGGCGAAGTCTGTCCTCACGATATCTTCAACGAACCCTACTTCGTGCACCTCCATTCTGACGGAGTGAGGCGGTGCCACAAGTCGGAGTTCCAGCATCTCAAGGAGCACCGTTGCGTCAACGAAAGCAAAAGGCAAGTTCATATCGCGGCTACACAGAGAGCTGCTGTACGCCAAAAAGGATATCTATTCTTTAAAGCGCATAAACGCATTTTTGATATCTATTTATTTATTTATTACAGATACCTGCAGCGCCCAAGGGCATTATTGCAGGGAGGGAAACACAATAACGTCTGCTCATTTGGCCGAAAGATACACGTAATAACAGAAATATAATCACACAACTAATAGATGAGGAAAAACATGCACTGAAGGAAGACAACCACGCTCCAGAAATAAAATAACACTAATGAAATGAAAAAGACACGCGCAAGACAACTGCGCGCCACGTCACACATCAGATAAAAATGCGCGGAATTGACCTTCCGTGCAGCACTCAGTGACGCCGGCTGGTAGCGTGTTCCACTCATTGATCGTTCGTGGAGAGAACGAGGTTTTATAAACATCTGTGCGACACTTAATCTCTCGGATCTTCCACTGATGATCAACTCGTCTAGAAAAAAAAATGAGGTTGAAGAATATACCGGTCTTTGTCAATGCTCAGCTTTCCAAAATAGATGCGATGCATGATTTGTAATCTCAAATGTTTCCTACGGTTAGATAAAGATCCCCAGCCAAGGTGGTTTTTAAGAGACGTGACACTAGTTGAGAAGCTGTAATTATTGGACACAAATCTCGCAGCATTATTTTGGACGCGCTCGAGCATATCACATAAGTAAGCAAACTGGGGGTCCCATACAGGACAGGCGTATTCAAGAATTGGTCGCAGTGAACGGAGGAGTATTACGCAATAGCGTATACAGGTCGTTAGGTCGAAACGCCGTCGGCGCAGTTGTAGTCGGCACCGCGGTCCGGAAACAACCAAGAACTGCGTGAAAAAAATTTCACCGTGGCAATTTGTGGTCCTAATGATTGATGACCGATTGCTGTGTGATAGAGAATGAGGAGTTAATGAAATATTTGTAACTGAATAATTAAAGAAAGAAACAAGAAAAATGGAAACAGGGGGTTCAAAGATCTCAGAATGCTTACAACTGATGATGCTAATGAGAAAAATTTGGAGGGTGTAATTGAGCAATTAGTTATTTGAATCAAATTAAACAGAAAAAAAGATGCCCAGGCTTAGCTTGGTTAAGCCAAGATTGCGTTGCATATTGCGCTGTCTTTTTGCGCGAGGTATTGCTAGGCGGCACTCGATTTTCTCAGCAGCTTTTCCTCCGTGACGTATGGATGGATGGATAGGAGCGCCCCCTTTGGAACGGGGCGGTGGCAACCGCCACCATGCTCAGCCGTTCTTTTTTTTTTCCTTTCTTTCTTTTTTATTTTTTAGAGTAGTTTGGTGACATCACGTCACCAAACCACGTGACGTCACGTCATGTGGTTTGGTGGCTGCCCGGCCGCGCCCAAGGGCTGAACTGATTTATTGCAATATGCCACGCATAAAAATAGCTTCAAAGATGTCAAACTGCTAGGAATGGAAAGCCTAACCCATTACGCTATCGAGTCATGCCCTTAAGGCGGAGCTCAAGTGTCCTATCCAATCTTTTATTCAGTTTATCTGGAAACTTGGTGTTTCTAAATCAGGCCAAACGAAATTCGAGTTAACATTTCCTTTCCGTTCGCCACGAGTTTCTCTGAATTTCAAAAATGAGCACGCAAGTTGGGGAAATTTTTACGCCCAAAATCATTTCCCGCTGTCGATTATCATCATCCGGGGCAAGGTGCTGAGGAAGCAACAAGTGGAGGAAATGGGGACAATGCCGGTATTGACGGCAGCTCAGACACGACTTCCTTACTGTCGACTTCGCGCCTTCCCAGAGCGCGACGGCCAGAGCCAGTGGCATCTAGGTATTGTTTACCGCGCCGATTATTTTTTCGAGAGCCGCTAAAAAGATTTCAAAGATCGGACTGATGAGGCGAACTGCGCTCAGCTCCACTGTGCTCCTACGGCGTCGATAGCGCGTTAGCGCTATAAATGCTCAGGTATTCGACTTTGCAGCCGTTAGTTTGCAGCGTTTACAGCACCATTGACGCTGAGGATATTAAGGTTGTCCGCCGAACTTTATTACAATGAAAAGAAGATATAGAAAGACGGTGTCTTGTTCGTTTTTTTCGTGTGATCCTAAAATCTTTTGGTTTGCGCGCACTTGGGCTCGACGCTTCTTCATCGCTGTCTACCAGGACCTGTATATACCACTGTCCCAGCATAGCTATGCCCAATACGCTGCGGGATAAGATTTTGGAAGCTCATACTTTCCTTGTCCGCCCCATATAACATTCGAGCCTGTAATGATTGCAAGCCTCGCTGGTTGGTTAGCATGTTTGAGTGGTTTACAGCGTCAGGAGAACAAATAAAAATGGAGGGAACACAGGACGAGTGATGCTTGATGTATTTTGCTCATAAAGTAAGGGTGTCTGCGTAAAGACTCATGGACTAATTAAGTTGGAAACACGGCAGCCGTTTCGAGCGGACACTAGAATTACTGACTGAGCTAGAATTGCTGACTGAGCTAGAATTACTGACGCGTCAAGAGTAGTACTTCGTCGTGACGAACATGCAACCTCTGGGTATGCTTGCAAAACTTCAGCAGCACAAATCTATAATGGCTTTTTTCGCAGTTTCTCTCAAGCAGATATCGTCCACATAAACGTGGCTTATAGTAGACCGATAGCCATATAACAGCTCAAGTCGTTAAGAGCGGTTAGTGAAACATAACAATTACTTCTGGTTTGCATGTTGGGTTCACTGTTCTCGCGAAACGTCAAACATTGCACATCATCGGGCAAAGTGCATTTCTATCCATGCGTTTTTTTTCCTGATTCCGTCACCCTCGAGATCACCTTTAATCTTTTCACCACCCCTTTCCTCACTCAAGAAATCACCTCCCACTATTCCTCCACCGTTGCCTATCACCCACTTTCACCGTCCAGCAGTTGCCTGCCACCACAAACCAACCTGTTCCCATTCAGCGGAAGCGTTATCACCTATGATCACCTACCTCCACTCACCAGAAGCACCTATCCACCCACCATCTACCCACTTTTACCCGGCAGACACACCCACGTACGAGAAAACCCCACAATACTAGGACGTAGAAGCATCGGCGAAGTTAAATTTAAAGCCGCAACGGCAAACGCAGTGGCTGTATATTTCTGACGCCATTTTATCTGAAGCTGACACGCCCTCATCTTATCCTGGCTTGACAGAGTAGGGAACGAGTGGCGTGATGTTGCTTAAGATCGTTGCAAACAATAAAATAGAAAAAAAAACGCGTTACAGAATGATGGTATTTTGATTCTGTGCCCGGAAATACTCACTACCTGCGGGCTTTATTTGCACGTGTGTATTTTTAGACTTTCGCGCAGCACTCACTGTAGCGCCTGCTGTTGGTGTTGCACGCATTAAATGCAGATTCGACACTATGGAAGAGTGCGTGGACGTCTGCGAGAGCAAGGTGAAGCATCGACGTCGCCTGACTGAGCAGCCAATGAGGCTGCATTACAACATCACAGAAACGCCAACTGACTTCAAGAAGGACGCAGCAGCTCTCCAAACAGAGACAGCTGAACACCAGACTAGGTGGCACTTGGTGAACGCCACGAGAAGCTGGACTGACTTCACCAGTGCCTCCCAAACTCCCAGGGCTGAGGCTTCTAAGAACCCGCGTAGCCGGACTTACGCGAACGCCACCTCAAGTCAGACCAATTTCAAGTCGACCGCGAGAGATGAATATTGATGTGGGGGTTTTTTTATGCGGCGCGGCGTTCCCTTTCCTTGCGTATGTATCAATTAAGACTATCAAGCAGGAAAGAGGAGGGGGGGGGGGGGGGGGGGGGGGTGGAGGGTTTGCAGCGCACTCTGAATTTTGGCGTCGGGTATTTTTTAGGTGCTACTGATTGAACTCCATCGATGCGCAATGACCCAACACAAGAAGACAGCGCCCACAGGCAACAATTTTATACAATCGGTGTAAACAGACTATCAGTACGTTCGCAAGGAAAACATTTCACATGAAACCGAGCTAAAGGGCAGCTATTGTCGCATTACATTGACAATGTTAATCAACGACGTTATTCATTAACGAATATTATAGTGTTGAATATTTCTTAGATAGCTAGATAGAAACAACAATTAAAGTGCGTATTAGGAAAGGGTTCTAATCTTTATCGCCTATAGACTAGCGCCCGTGCATTGATATGCTGCACATTGGCCTTTGAACGGGGCCCTAATTACGCCTGCAAGAATTCTGTCTTAGAGGAGCTAGCCTGAAAGTTCTGGCGCTTTATTTATCATTGTCAAATGATGCTGTTTTCACCACATTTTTGCTATTTTTTACCGTAACGTATTAAAATGGATCCGCCCCATCCCTAGGAAGAAGAATTGCCATAAGTTTTAGCAGTGATGCTGTTTAAGCCGGAGGTTGTTTCGTTGTGCGCAGCGGTGGCTGTGTTCGCAGCAGCTAGGTCACCCACGGACGCCTGACGCCCCCTGTGGGAGCGGACGACAAATATTGTATTGTCGTCTGCTCCGACAGAGGGCGACAGGCATCCGTGAGTGGTACTGAAATAAAAACTTGTATGTGCTGATGACTGAGCGTTCGTTGATCTTAACCCCCCCCCCCCCCCCCCCCATATTAAGGACCATAAGAGGTTTAAACGATGAGTATAATGACGGTTAACTTAGGTGAACCAAACTCAGACAGCATCGCTGTTTCGTCACTCTCACACGAGAGAGTTATCTGCGCTGAAATTTTTTTTACAAAAATGTGTGTATCGGTCTGTCTGCTTTGAGAGGTTGATACCAATTGAAGGATACCCTCGCCTCGCGGTCTAAAAGTCCTATTTCAGTTCACGGCACCATCGGAAGAAATTCTATTTTTCTTTGTTGCCACGTTGGCGCCAAATGGAAATTTGGAACCTGTGTTCCTGGTCAACGCCAACGCCGGGTTTCGTAGTCGTTGAGCCATATAAGGCTTCTGCGTTAAAATTAATACCATTTTATAGTGGCTGGGAGCACACATGCTGTATCAGTGCACTATGTATAATCCGCATAAGTGCATGTACTATCTGACCGAAAGTAAGTGACCCACCCTTTCTAAGTTCTGCACCATGCCGCATGAGGCGCCACGTGACGATGGCCTCCTGGTACATGGTTAACTTTGGTGTCGAGACAGGAGCAGTGCACCGTTCTCAAAAAAATTAAAGAAGCAAAATGGAATCTGCTCTGCCGGCAGGCTTTTACTCTGGTAAAGCTTGATTTGTCTGGATTATGGGTGATTTGTACAGGGCGAATATCTATAATAACGTTTCCGCAACCTTATTTTGTAGTGTTGGATGAAATGGAGTAAACACCGTTAATTTGATATCGGTCTTGGTACGTCCTCCTCTGGGCCCTATTCACTTTTGGTGCATCGCTCTGCAGCTCATATTTGTTACACCATGCACATGCAGCTCGTTTGCAGTGAGCTTCCGTAATGATAGCGCGTGAGATATTTGGTTTCCCGTGAATTTATGTTTTGGAAGGGTTACATATTATTTCCGCATTTTACACCCATCCACTGGGGTATTCTGATGAGAACGTTCACAGCATTATGAATCAGCCATCAAATGAAGGCGGTCCAAAATCACCGCAGCTGCCCTTTAGGGCCTACACCTTAGTTTATACTAATTATCTTTAACCGCCAGATTCTTTGCGCAACTCTCATTTATCCCGCTTTTCTTGACCTGCGATCATCTGGTTAGAATTGTTTTTCTTCTTTCTCATCGAGTGCCCCTGTGGTCGTGGCATGCCACGAGCCAAGGATAAGAAGAAAGAAGAACGCGCTGCCCGCAGGCGCCATTGTCAGTCTTGTCAGTCGCCGCCCGTCTCTTGGCGAATCCCCGGCACTGAGTACGCGGCATCATCTTCTCGAGGACACCAACCATCCATTGTACCCCGCTGCTCTACGCTTCCTTCCTAGCGTTGTCGACGTCTCCAGCGGAGCTTCAAGATGAGCAACCGGCGCCTATCCTACGGGGACGGAGACGACCCCCATCTCCGCCGCCCTTCCGACGTGGACGGGGCCGGGCAGTTCCTGGCCAGCCACGCTGGACCCGCCAGAGGGGGCGGACAGAGGCGGCAAAGCATGGGGCACAGCGCGGAGTACGAGGAGAGCGACTCAGTTGCTGATTCTAGCGGACTCCCTACGGCAGCGGGTCTCAGCCAGTCGTCCCCCTACATATATGGTGAGCGTTCGCTTAGACCTTCTATAGAGCCTTTTATTTCCACGGCTGGAGCCATCGTGTCCAGTCTGCGCGCCGCCTGTGCTCGTACAGCCCCTTTAGACCAAAAGTAATTTCAGGTCTGCGGGCTGAGGCGCAATTCACTTTTTTTTTTATTCGAGCTGTTTGCCATCAGGCATGATGAAAAAGGGAAAGAAAGTTATAAAAAGGAGTGTAAACAAGCCGCGCTTAAAAAGCGGCAAAAGTTCGCGATAAAGCGATTATCATGAGTCCACTTGCGATAGTCGCCTGCAACGTCCGATCGCAGACCAACCTTTCTTAGGAAGCGTCGTCTCACGGAAGCTGTAGCCGGGAAAGTCCACAGCAAGTGTTTTTCGTCACACTGTTCGGGCGCAGCGCCACAATGGGGACACTTGTCAGTCACCTCGAAACGTTTGTCACGCCACCGATGACGCACGGAAGGAGTCAGAGCCGCTCCTGCCCGAATCCGGCGCACAGATACCTCCTCCTCCCGAGTGAGACTCCGGAGGAGAGGGTACGAACGCAAAGACTGTTTCTGAGAAACATGGAACAGGAACGGATCTGGGGGAAGAGGGGAAGGTGGCGGGATATCGGATGTATCAAAGTGTGTCATTGCATTCACAAGAATATTATGCGGATCCTGGGCATGCCCGCGAATCCAATGTATACGCACAGGACAGGGGTATTTTGTGCAAAGTTGGTGAATGGATTGTGTAACTTGGAATGTGCGCCGGACAGCCTTAAGCTGCTTAAGGGCGGCAAGGGAGTCGGTGTAAATTTGAACAATATCGAAAGTGGGTACGAGTGGAAGGGAAGCAATGGCACTGTGTATCGCCTGAAGCTCCAAGGCAAGGGGGGAGCAAGTATCCGCGCTCTATGTAGCGCGGGAGTTAAGATGAGGTGTGCAGCTATTCAGAGACCTAGGCGCCGATGTTTGCAGCCTGTTCAGATTTACTTCAACCCCAAAATATGTCCATCATCATACAGCCAGCGCAAATTACTCTTCGCGCCGCGACTATGTCCAAAGGGTGAGGGGCCACATTTCGTAAGTTTTCTTTTTTTTCTATTCTTTCTCTACTACCTTTGGTCAAGTCCAGCTTTCATACTTAGCCGGTGAGTGACATTGATGCAAACTATTACCTGTGACTTCACTGGCGGCTGAATTAGTGTATTTAAGTAACAGAAGGAAAGAAACAAAGTAGAATTCTCGCAAAACAGAGCCTAACGATATTTCATTAGGCACTCTGTACGTTCTGCTGGAAGAGGTTTAATCGCTAAACGAAGCTCTTTTCGACACATGCTCAAAGTACGTAAAATGGAAGTAGTTTCTTTTGTGTCAGTCCTACTGAAAGGTTTAATGTGAATTTAGTGCGCATGGCTCGACTAAGCCTCGAGCAGCAAGGAAGAGACCGGTACCTGTCAAGCAGATTACGTAAACAATTCATTTCTACGAGCGTTCGCTATTTCTCGAATTCTGCGGCGGAACGTTGTTATACATCGTTTTTCGCCCTGCGTGGCGATGTTCCGCAGTACCGATTATAAGTGTTTTACTTATTGGCGCATGCCGCTGGCCTAAACATTCTTATGCCAATGTTTGCCCTGTCTTTTTGCTCTCGTGTTGAAAAGTATAGCGCTGCTAAGGGAGGCTTTTGAGAAATTAAAGACGGGGCGGCCATGTCCGTAAACCCTTCGTTTTTTAAAATGAGAAATAAGTCGACGCAAGAAAAGAGTAGGAAGTGCAGCAATATAATGTTTTATTGCATACGGATGGCCCTTGAATGTCACGTGCATGCATAAAATCTCTGAATATTTTGTTCTTTATATGATGTTAATTTCTAGCTGTCCCATATCTTCGACCAAAGACCTTGATGCCAGCTACTCCACTATAGTGGCAATCAATTACAACAGTTATAGCTAGAAAAGCCTTGCATTCCCGCTAAACGACGATCCGAACACATGCACAGGCAATTTATAGGAGAGTCTACGGCCATAGCCGTAGCCTCTCCGTAGTGGAGAGGGTACGGCTATGGCCAATAGGCCGAAGGCAACGAAAGGCAAGCTGATATAAAGAATCACGGTTGACGCCCACATCGCTGTTTGTTGTGAGCAAAAGCCAATGAGCTCATCAGAATTTTTGAATCAAACTAACAAAAATGAAAAAGTACCGCCAGAAACGTTTTCTCGCACTCCAGGCAAAAATGAGACTGAGATATTTATATATTTACTACTTACACATACTGCAGACCCTCCTGGGACGTATGCTGGAAGAGATACATAGGTTGGTAATGAAAATTGCGCGCTCAACACGGGTAGCAGGTTGAGGCATATATATTGTTGCGTGATAGCTGTAGGCAGCAGAGGTAATCTGCTAGGCAAAGGATAGACGGCTTGGAACAGTCGCACAGCATAGAAGCACGCACCTCAGCGTCGTCTTCGTTCCCAAAAACACTTCGTCGTCTTCCCAGCGTCCGTAGTATGACCCCCCCCCCCCCCTTCCCCTTGGGGCTTGGGTGGGCCACCAAGAGAACAGGACGTCCTTCTTGAGGAGTGTGGAAAGAGGGAGGGCTATTTCCGCAAAGTTCGGGATGATCCGGCGGAAAGGCGGTGCAGGTGGCTTTGGAATGTGGACGAGAAAATTATCACGTCATCCAAGTAACATAGGCAGGTCGTCTATTTAAAGGCTCGCAGGAGGGAGTCCATCCCACACTCGAAGGTCGCAGGGGCATTGCAGAGGAGGAAAGGCATTACTTTAAATTGATACAGGGCATCCTGGGTGATAAATGCGGTTTTCTCACGACCGCTTTCAACGGCAGCGATCTGCCAGTATCCTGAGCGAAGATGAATGGAGGAAAAATAGGTGGCGCCGTTGCAAGCAATCGAGCGCGTCGTCAGGTCGAGGCAGAGGGTAGACATCTTTATTTGTCACGGTATTCAGATGGCGGTAATCGACGCAGAATCTCCAGGTTTGATCTTTCTTTTTAACAAGCATGACAGGGGACGCCCAAGGACTCGATGATGTTGGAGGACCACATCATGCCCACCTCCACTTGAATGACACGGCGCTCAGAGAGAGAGACCCTGTAGGGCCTTCTGTGAATAGGACGGGCCTGGCCAGTGTCAATGCGGTGGGCAAAAACCGAGGTTTGACGCAAGGGACGGTCGTCAAAAATATCGCTGTAGGAGGACAAGAGGCTGTGAAGAGCTGCAGAATCTGCAGGGCGCAGATCGGTCGCGATCATCCTGTATATAGGATCCGTACGTGAGGGCTGCGATGCAGGGACGTTGGAGATGGCTGTCGTTGGGCCAGGAGCGAGATCAGAAACTGTGCAATCGGTCAATGGGGACAGGTCAGCAAGTGAAATGCCGGCGGGCAGTACCTGAGGAGTTAGGCTGAAGCTGACAGGGAGGCTGGTGCAGTTGTTGGTGATGTGGACCACGGTGTGGGGAAAGACCACCTGACGATGCAGAATCAAAGCGGTGATAGGGCAAGCGACATAGTCTCCATCAGGGACGGGAGTGTAGACGGGGGGCAGGGAGCATATATACTACGCCAAAGAAATTGGGAAAAAATGAGCACGTTCCCGGAGCTTGCAAAGCCTCGTGAATAGATATGTTCAGGAATGTTCTGTCGCAAATCGCGTGAAAAAGTGGCGCGAGTGCGCTTTGCATGATTCTTATTTAGGGCTTTAAGTCAGACTCGAATAAGAAGGTTATCAGCCATTATTCTATTCTAGATCCGCAAGTTTTTCTGTAGTTCATACCCGTTTGCTTCGCGTAAAGAGATGCATGAAGTTAGGATAAAACCACTTTTCGGTTTTTAATCGTATTACGGCCGAGTAAAAAGGGCTATGCTGTGCGGCAAATTTTAATCCTGCGAATTTTTTAGAGCTTTCTATTTAAACTGTTGAGTTTTCCCTCTGGAGACGGCACTGTGTTCTTCTGTCTGGCATCATGGAATCGTAACCTGGCCTCGGGAGCTGTTTATTGCCGGAAGCGAAATGAAAGGGCAATCTTCGACCGCATGAGTGAAATGCTTAATTAAAATTTGATACGGTCTAAAATAACGTCCATTCTCAAAAATGCAATGTATTTCAAAGCCCAGGCACATTTTCAACCATGTTTATTACACAAGCTCCCAACCAAGTAGCCTCATTCGCTACATCGTTGTTCTCTCGTGTATTTCACGGAAGTTCATTTCACGTCTCTCTCTTCGCAATCTTCGCTTCTGCAACTTTTTATGAGAACACTGTGTTTAATGCATCATATAAGTTGCATATATTCAATCGCGCTTGTAGTGCTCCGTGGAGAACAACAACAGTCCAGCGTCTGGCAGTCCTGTTGCATCCGCCTGCTGATCACACTGCTCCTATTGCTGTTCGTGCTGTTCGTGATCGGCACGATGGCTGCACGGGCCGCCCTGGCGGCAAGACTCGCAGGGAACGGCACTACCTTTTCGACGGTCACAGTGTCCAGGCCACCAGAGAGCACCCAATCCGAATATCCCACTCTTGCTACTACAACCAGTGCCGGCACAACCAGTCCAACTACGACATCTACTACTCCCACTACGACTGCAACCAGTACAACTACCACATCTACTACACCCACTACGACTGCAACCACGACAACTACCACATCTACTACACCCACTACGACTGCAACCACGACAACTACCACACCTACTACACCCACTACTACAACCAGCACAACTACCACCACTACCACTACATCTACAACTACCACAACAACCACTACTACCACTACGTCTACAACTACCACAACTACTACAACCACTACCAGAAAAACAAGCACAACTACAAGCAAACCAAAAAGGCCGGTGAGTAAAGCGAAACGTGTGTTATTGCGTGGCTGATAATAGCGATTGTGTTAAGCAGTGCAGATATTATATATATATATATATATATATATATATATATATATATATATATATATAGAGAGAGAGAGAGAGAGAGAGCAATTTTTGGCATATTTATCCTTAGCGAAAATAGGTTTCGAATATACAGCTGGGATATTTATTTTGTTTTATACATCTTTTGTATTCGTCAAAGCACTAAAGATATGCCGAAAATAGGGTCTTGAAATTTCGTGCTTGGTATCTTATATTCTTAAAATTTGTCAAACACCTATTCTAAAGCATTCTTCGAGACCATTTCAAATACATGAAAAAATATATACGTGATTTAGCATCTTAATAATGTACTGAGGGTACTCTCCTAATAATCCTAAAATTGTAAAAAACTGGCTGCTGGCTGCTGTAAAACACTCTAACATTGAAAAACGTATTTCGAGATATCGCATTTGCATATTGGAGATGTATTAAAGTGTACTTTTGTAAATATGAAATTAATTCAACAAAAAACTTAGTTCTAACAATCGGACAGTCCTCTAAAATATATGGAGCACACTGCAAGCCACCTTGTAAAAATTTACTTGCAAAAATCATTAACGCTGTAAAAAATTGCTGCGCTGATACCGTGCGTAAACGGTTTTCACTGCTCGAAACAAAATATAAGAAAGGGGTACAAGTATATTTTGTTGATATTTTGATCAGGACATTAAAATAACATTACCGGTACATTTGATTCCTATCCATTTGCTTGTGTGTCAGGACCTTTCGTTAAATACGAGAACTTTGCAGTTAAACATGCTCTCCTTTGAAAGATGAACCAGTGAGTTATATATACCAGATGTTTCAGGAAGGATTTCAAGCAGTTTTCAAGATTAGGTGCTTGGGGTAAACATTTTGCTTTTTAGCATAGTATTATCAGTGTTGGCTGAGACTAGAAAATTGCTGAATCCCTTTGAGTATTAAGCTGGTTGACTATTTTTAATATTCAACATTTTATTTATTATAGTTCGGCACACAGATGCAGTTAAAGATTTGTAGCCAATCGTTAGTAGTAGCCATATCAATTTTCAGAATTCCGAAAACGCGTTTATTCTCGGCGCGGTATGTCGACAAAATTTGGCTAAATTGTGCCAAAATTAATGCGCTTTCGAAAACCATGCACGCAAAGCAACTTTTAAGTGCATGTAACTAGCCAAAAAAAGTCAAATTTTGTCTAGCCACAGCGCTGAAAGTAATCGCTTTTGCTACATTCTAAAAATTGATGTGGCTATTTATAACGACCGGCAACAAATCTTTGAATCCAACTAGGTGCCTAAGTCTAACGGTCAAAAAGTTAATTAAGTATCAAGAATTAGGTTTGCTTTATGCACGTTAAGGATCCCCAGGTGGTCGAAATTATTCCGGAGACCTCCACTAGGGCATCTCTTCCTCTTTTGTTTCACTCCCACCTTCCTCCCGTCCCTTACGGCGCGGTTCAGGTGTCCGCCGAGATAATTGAGGCCGATACTGCGCCATTTCTTTCCTCAATAAACCAATTTATCAATGTATGAGAGACCCATTATTAAAAATTAGTTAGCCAGCTTAAGAATTAAAACGATTGACGGGCTTTCAAGTGTCCACCAACACTGGTACTACTATGCTTAAAACCATATTTTTTGCCTCATAAATCCTATTTTTGAGAATTTAAGTCTTCTCTGAAACATCTGGTATTTGTTGGGCTCTAAGGTAGCGTGCGTCATCCTTTCGCGTCTTGCACATCGCAGAGTGCCCATTGAAGTTGTGGCGGATCGCATGTGGCATATCTACTCTTGCGTCATTGCTATAAAACTTTATCGCTAGCTCCATACAGTCTCTGTAAATTGACCATTGGGGCGGGGAGAGATTATCGAAAAAACAAAATGGCAACGTCGAAATAAATGACACTAGGAAGTACGCAAAATAAACAGCCCCTATCTGCAAGCAGAGCCTCTCAATTTCTTCATGTCTATAACATAACCATTTCAAGAATGCAAACAAGCATATGCTAAACAGAGCGACACTTTGCTTTGAACCGGTGTTACAACAATATGGGCGACAAGCCAGATTTTTTTTTCCATTTCAGCGAACTCGCCTTCAGCGTGTTCCGATATTAAGTATGTTCATATTTCGCGTATTAAGCAAGCATTGTACCTACAATGTCGCCGCTGGATTCGGCGCAGTGGGAAAAGTGTATTTTGGCTCCCACCTTCTACGCTCTAGTTGCAGCTACCAAGAATGTTCGCTTGCTTCTCCGCAGTGCCGGCCTGTGGACGAGCCCTTCCACTACTGCGAGAAGAGCAACGTCGGGTACATCTACCACCTCACGAAAATGAAGTGTGTCTCGTCGCACGAGGACGAGCACTTCGTGTGCTACGCCAACGGCAATCGGTTCCCCAGCCTCGACCAGTGCCAGCTACACTGTGCACCTATTCCACGGCATCAGCACATATGCACAGTGAATCGACTATTTGCGCCCTGCAAGAGTACTTTCTTCTTCAAGAAGTGGTGGTTCGTCAACAGGGAGACGTAAGTAGTCGCCCTAAAAGGTGATTTCTCGCGTGAAGGTGGTTCCAGATGGTTGTTCTCAAGGAAGGAGCATCAAAACACAGGATAAGGATACAAAGACTGGAATCACTTTTTCGGGCTTTTCCTTTCCTTATGTCCTGCTTTTGTTGACTTTTCGCTTGTAGTCCTGCCAATTTGCTCATTTCCCATTCCAACGAGATGGCACTGGAGGTGGTGTACTTATTTACATGCTTCACGCTTCATTTTGTCCAGTGCCATATTTGGTATACACTGCGCATTAGAACCTTGTCAGAACAAGAACTGGAATATATCATAACAGCTTCTGTAGAACTCTGTTGGCACGCAACGTTTCGGTACCCCATACCGTTATGAATAGGGATGAGTTTACAGTTCCATCAAGAGGCATGCCAGTTTCCCGGTTTCATTACGGGCAGGCTTGAATTTTGTCTTTCGGAGCAGAAATTCTAGCGACCTAAAGTATCCGAGTTTTTTAGCGTGTTAATGTTCACTCTTCCTTCGTTTCTCGGCGTTCCAGTACCAAATGCGAGGAGTGGGACTTCAGGAACAGCACATGCCCCAGCAACCCGAGCGGGCATCATCAGAACCGGGATGAGGACGAGTGCATCGCAAATTGCGTGAACCGCCCCACACCCTTGCCGGGCTGCTTTCCAGAAGGGCCCGGCGAAGTCTGTCCTCACGACATCTTCAACGACCCTTACTTCGTGCACCTCCATTCTGACGGAGTGAGGCGGTGCCACAAATCGGAGTTCCAGCATCTCAAAGAGCACCGTTGCGTCAACGAAAGCAAAAGGCAAGTTCATACCTCGGCTACACACAGAGCTGCATGGTCTATGCCAAAAAGGACATTCATTCTTTAAAGCGCATAAACGCATTTTTGACATCCACTTCGCAGTGAAAGGAGGAGTATTACGGAAAAGCGTATACAGCTCGTTGGATCGAAACACCGTCGGTGCAGTTGTGATCGGCGCCGCGGTCCGGAAACATCCAGGAACTGCGTGAAAAAAATTGCACCGTGGCAATTTGTGGTTCTAGTTATTCATAATTGATTGTGTGTGATAGGCAATGAGAAGTTAATGAAATCTTCGTAACTGAATAATTAAAGAAAGAAACAAGAAAAATGGAAACAGGGGGTTCAAAGATCTCAGAATGCTTACAACTGATGATGCTAATGAGAAAAATTTGGAGGGTGTCATTGAGCAATCAGTTATTTGAAACAAATTAAACAGCAAAACAATAGCTTCAAAGGTGTCAAACTGCTAGGAATGGAAAGCCTAACTCATTACACTGTCGAGCCATACCCTTAAGGCGGAGCTTAAGTGTCCGCTCCAATCTTTTATTCAATTTATCTGGAAACTTGGTGTTTCTAAATCAGGCCAAGCGAAATTCGAGTTAACATTTCCTTTCCGGTTGCCACGAGTTTCTCTGAATTTCAAAAATGAACACGCAAGTTAGGGAAATTTTTACGCCCGAAAGCATTTCCGGCCGTCGATTATTATCATCCAGGGCGAGGTGCTGAGGTAAGAACAAGTCGAGGAAAGGGGACAATGCCGGTATTGACGGCAGCTCAGACACGACTTCCTCACTGTCGACTTCGCGCCTTCCCAGAGCGCGACAGCCAGAGCCGGTAGCATCTAGCCATTGTTTACCGCGCCGATTATTTTGTCGAGAGGCGCTAAAAAGATTCAAAGATCGGACTGATGAGGCGAACTGCGCTCAGCTCCACTGTGCTCCTATGGCGTCGTAGCGCGTTAGCGCTATAAATTCTCAGGTATTCGACTTTGCAGCCGTTAGTTTGCAGCGTTTACAGCACCCTTGACGCTGAGGATGTTTAGGCTGTCTGCCGAACTTTATTACAACGAAAAGAAGGTATAAGACGGTGTCTTGTTCGTTTTTTTGTGTGTGATCCTAAAATCTTTTGATTTGCGCGCACTTGGGCTCGACGCTTCTTCATCGCTGTCTACCAGGACCTGTATATACCACTGTCGCAGCATAGCTATGCCCAATACGCTGCGGGATAAGATTTCGGAAGCCCATGATTTCGTTGTCCGCCCCGTATAAAATTCGAGCCTTTAATAATTGCGAGCCACGCTGGTTGGTTAGCATGTTTGAGTGGTTGACAGCGTCAGCAAAACAAATAAAATGGAGACAACAAAGGACAAGCGATGCTTCATGTATTTTGCTCATAAAGTAAGGGTGTCTGCGTAAAAAACTCATGGACTAATTAAGTTGGAAACACGGCAGCCGTTTCGGGCTGACACTAGAATTACTGAGATAGAATTACTGACGCGTGAAGAGTAGTACTTCGCCGTGACGAACATCCAACCTCTAGGTGTGCTTGCAAAACGTCAGCAGCACAAACCTATAATGGCTTTTTCCACAGTTTCTCTCAAGCAGATATCGTCCACATAAACGTGGCTTATAGTAGACCGACAGCCATATAACAGCTCAAGTCTTTAAGCGCGGTCAACGAAACATAACAGTTACTTCTGGTATGCATGTTGGGTTCACTGTTCTCGCGAAACGTCAAAGATTGCACATCATCCGGGCACAGTGCATTTCTATCCATGTCTTTTTTTCCCTGATTCCGTCACCCTCGAGATCACCCTTAACGCTTTCACCACCCCTTTCCTCACTCAAGAGATCACCTCCCACTTTTCACCCACCCTTGCCCATCACCCACTTTCACCGCCCAGCAGTTGCCTGCCACCGCCAACCAACTAGCTATCCACCACTCAGCAGAAGTGCGGCCACCAATGACCACCTACCTCCACTCACCGGAAATTCCTACCCACCCACCATCCTCCCACTTTTACCCGGCAGACACCACCACCTACGAGAAAACCCCACAATACTAGGACGTAGAAGCATCGGCGAAGTTCAATTTAAAGCCGCAACGGCTAACATAGTGGCTGTATATATCTGTCGCCATTTTATCTGAAGCTGACACGCCCCCATCTTATCCTGGCTTGACAGAGTAGCGAACGAGTGGCGTGATGTTACTTAAGATCGTTGCAAACAATGAAATAGAAAAAAAAACGCGTTACAGAATGATGGTATTTTGATTCTGTGCCCGGAAATACTTACATCTTGAGGGCTTATTTGCACGTGCGCATTTTTAGACTTTCGCGCAGCACTCACTGTAGCGCCTGTTGTTGGTGTTGCACGAATGAAATGCAGATTCGACACTATGGAAGAGTGCGTGGACGTCTGCGAAAGCAAGGTGAAGCATCGACGTCGCCTGACTGAGCAGCCAATGAGGCTGTATTACAACGGCACCGAAACGCCAACTGACTTCAAGAAGGACGTAGCAGTTCTCCAAACAGGGACAGCTGAAAACCAGACTAGGTGGCACTTGGTGAACACCACGAAACACTGGACTGACTTCACCAGTGCCTCCCAAGCTCTCAGGGCTGAGGCTTCCAAGAACCCGCGTAGCCGGACTTACGCGAACGCCACCTCAAGTCAGACCAATTTCAAGTCGACCGCGAGAGATGAATATTGATGTGGGGATTTTTTTATGCGGCGCTGCGTTCCCTTTCCCTGCGCATGTATCAATTAAGACTATCAAGCAGGAAAGAGGAGTAGGGGGGGGGGGGATTGCAGCGCACTCTGAATTTTGGTGTCGGGTATTTTTTAAGCGCTATGTATGGAACTATGCTATGAAGAATGCGCAATGACCCAACCCAGGAAGACAGCGCCCGCATTCAAGAACAGGCAACAATTTTGCAAAATGTGTGTAAACAGACTGCCAGTAGGTTCCGAAGGGAAACATTTCGCATGAAACCGAGCTAAAGGGCAGCTATTGTCGCATTTGATTGAGCATATTTAGTAACCAAATCCCAATCTTAGTGTTGAATGAATATTTCTTAGAGAACTCCATAGAAACACTAATTAAAGTGTGTAACTGGACTGCGTTTGAATCTATGCCGCCTATAGACTAGCGGCCATGGATTGATATGCCGCGCATTAGTCTTTGAATGGGGCCCTAATTACGCCTGCAGGAATTCTGTTTTAAAGAATCTACCCAGCAGGTTCTGACGCTCTATTTATTATTGTCAAATGATGCTGCTTTCACGACATTGTTGCTTTATTATGCCGTTCAGAATTTCGAGCACTATAATCATAGCTATGCTGCCAAACTGCGATAGACTTAGAATTCAGTTTTTGCCGTAAAGTTCTAGAATCGATCCGCCTCATCCGTGGGAAAAAGAATCGCCACATGTTCTTACAGAAATTTGCGTATTGATCTGATTTCAGTAGTTGATACAGATTGGAGGATGAACGAAATAAATGTCGCTGCAACGTCATTAAACCTGTTCAGCTCTGGTATCCCGCTGAGGTGTCAGCTTCAGTGACAGTAGCTTCGTTAAAATTTGGGGCACGATCAGCTTCACAGGTGTCGGAAGCTTCCATGGATGCGTACTCAGATAGTAATGGAGTCCGTGGTAAGAAACACTTCGGGCGAAGTTTGCACATACCCTACAGGAGAAGCACACAGACGTGAAAAATCTAAGTGCTTGCGACGAGTAGGGCTTGTTGCGTTTTTTTTTTTACTTTTCTGGGCACTATTTTCTACGTTTCGTCTTGTGCAACTTTGGCCCGTGGTTATGAATGCGAGGAAATTGCGGATTCCGAATCTGTCCCATCACTTTGGAGGCGACAACATGTGCATTATGTTCAGGGATTTTTGTGCCGGACTCAAACTAGAACCTCTCATGGTCAAAAGCCAGAGAATCTGTTGCAGAAGTGACTGTTCCAGAGAAGTGCATATTGGTGCATGGCGGGTTCCATTCAGAGGATCTCGCAGAGGAAGGAAGCAATTAGTGCGAAAGCACCACTTCACTACCTACGCCACGGTGGCTCAGCGGTTATGGCACTCGGCTGCCGACCCGAAAGACGCGGGTTCAATCCTAGCCGCTGCGGTTGAATTTCGATGGAGGCGGAATTTTATGAGCACGTTTACTGGGCGATGTCAGCTCACGTTAAGGAACCCCAGGTGGTCGAAATTTCCGGAGCCCTCCACTGCGGCGTCTATCAGCCTCAGTCGCTTTGGGAAGTTAAACCCCGTAAACCGATAAGCGCGTAAACATCACCACTAGCAGTTCTGGAAAAGCCTATATCTTCCTAAAGCATCTCATATGCCTACAGAAATAAAATAAATATTGTTAGTGGCTATTCATAAATAAAAATAAAAATGGAAGAAAAGATGTTGCTAGCCGCGGCATCTGCCCTCGAATTCTGAAGCACCTGAGCTGCCGCTAGAGAGAATAATACGATGGCGAAGACAGGCAGAGGGAAAGAAAGGGGGGAGCGATAGAAGACTGGTTTATGGAGGGTTTGACGTCCCAAAGCGACTAAGGCTATGAGGGGCGCCGTAGTGGAGGGCTCCGGAAATTTCGACCACCTGGGGTTCTTTAACGTGCACTGACATTGCGCCCAGAGAGGGACACTAAACCACATAATCTGGCAATGCCCCTACTCATCTGGGGCTGCTGTAAACATTAGTAATGAGGAAGCTTGGGAGTCTCTCCTTCGAAGCTCGAAACTCGAAGACCAACTTGAAGCCATCCGCCTGGTGACTGAGACCTCGAAGAACCAAGCGGTTCGCCACACAGGCCTCTATAGTCGGATACAACGTAAGAAGGCAGCGGCTTTTCCTCGTCAAAGGACCCCCTTCCAGCCAATGGCGTCGGCCGATTCACATGAACCTGCTAGTCTGACAATGCAGGGAGTGGTGCCACAGTGGAGAGAGGGGTCTATCCCCCACTATGGAGGGGGGGACTATCCCCTTTCATTTGCCACTCCTTGCATTGTCACCCTAGCAGGACAATGAGTTGTATACGACTATAGGTGCGGAGCCCCCTACTCTAGGGTGCCTCGATGCGCGCGCGCCCTACTCCCTCCCGGATCTCTGTACCTGAGGATGGATGGATGGATGGATAGGAGCGCCCCCTTTGAAACGGGGTGGTGGCAATTGCCGCCATGCTCAGCTTTTATTTCTTTACTATTTTTTTAATGTTTACTGTTTTGGCAATTGTCATTAAGATTCGCCATCATCTTCACCTACGGTTTCCTACAATTCTAACCTTATGCCACATCTCTGCTTTTCAGCCACCAACCCTCCAATCGCTTTTTGCTAACTTCCACTGGAGATTTATTTACATGACCATTGTTATCTTTAAACCCTAGGGCCTCAGGAAGAGTGACTGTTGGCAAGTAGGGGTGCCTCCTATATCGGTGGACAATAAAGTTTCTCTCTCTCTCTCTCTCTCTCGAATTTCACCTCCATCGAAATGCCGCAGCGGTCGCATTTCGACAGAGGCGCACATGTATTTCCATTGTAATATCCTGTATTAGTACATAGCGTACATTGCCACCCTACCCCTGTCCTTTCTTCCCTTCTACTATCGCTGCCCGTTTCTGTCCCTCTCCTTGTCCCGCCAGCAATTTTTTACACGCTGAGGTAGCAGAGCCTCAAGGATGGCGGATATCGAAATAGCATGAAAATAACGCACCCTGTGGCAAGGCGTGCTAAGATCTCGACTGGGATCCGAAAGGTTCGAAACGCACCGCACGCAGATCCCAACTACACTTCACTTTCATTTTCTGAAAGACCTTCTTCAGTTGGTATTACGCGATTACGCAAATAAATTCGAGACAGAACAGCGCGGAAAGAAGAAAATGAGACGCGTAAAATATGCGATTCGTCGCGATCCACTGCGAGCAACTCCAAAGGAATAGCTAGCGCACAGGTTGAATTAGTGCAGTAGCACTACTACCTGGAGGCGTATTCGCCAACTGCAGCCTGTACAGCCACAAGGCTTGAAACAACGGTGAATTGATCACGGTGACTGAAGATTGTCACAACGGCTTACCTAAAAGGGATAATTATTGCCTAAATAATGCTTAAACGGCGTTATATGCCACTAAGCATCACGATTTGCGACCTAAAAGCGAAAAAAATTAAGAAATGAAATAAAAAAAAACAATAAAATTTCAGTAAGGAGAGCGCCGACCTTCCATACGCAACACGTGTCTCTAATCCACTGCGCCATAGCGGAGATGACAAGCCCTCGTTCCGAATGAATATTTATAACGAGCCTTAATGGTGGCTGCTACCTGCCGATGGGCGGCGCTGTCATCGCTGGCTGTACCGGCTGCATTTGGCGAACACGCTACCTGGAGTCACTGGATGCTTCTCTAAAAAGCCATATGTCAGAAGCTTACTTTGTAGCATGCTGCCACGTGCCCATCGGGGGTGGGCAACCTGCCAAGTGTGGGCGCTCATACATAAAACCACACGCACATACCTACATTGCCCTCTCTGGGTGGTGGCTGTTCAGTTACTGATCGGCCGCGAAATGTTTCTCGGGAGTAGCAAGCTGTCTCACAAACCGCACCGATGGCATCACCTGCCATCGCTGAGCAGTGGCGCATCGCTGATCCGCTGAACCAGTAAATAATCAATTTCACCTATATGGGCATTAACCCATTATCGCTACCCGAACAGCTTCAATCCGTGAACAGTAAACCCGAAAACCGGAAACGGAGCGCTAAGGCACCTAATTCGTATGTGGCCTAAATACACAATTCGACTGTTAATTTTTTTCCTGTCTCTCTTCCTCTGCTTTCCTTGGACGCAATGCGGCCAAACCTCAATTAGTTTTTCATGCCGCTCATTTTTTTTCCGCCCTGTGCTTTTGTTCATCACCGCGATCCTTTGCGACGAATATAAAGACAAACGTATTTGATTACATTGATACCGAAACCGTAAAGTTTTTCAGAGCAGAAGCAAGAGGCCCCGTGCTATAAAGTGCCGCTACTTTCTTGAACATGCTTGTACATAGATAAAAGCGTTGCACATTTATAATGGCCGCGACAGCTTGTGCTCTGTATTTAAAAGGACTAAAATGTTTGTCAATATCATCATCATCATCATCATCATCATCATCATCAGGCTGACTACACCCACTGCAGGGCAAAGGCCTCTGCCATATCTCTCCAATTAACCCAGTCCTTTGTCAGTTGCCGCCACTGTATCCCCCCAAACTTCTTAATCTCATCCGCCCACCTAACTTTCTGCCGTCCCCTGCTACGTTTGCTTTCTCTTGGAATCCACTCCGTTACCCTTAAGGACCAGCGGTTATCTTGCCTTCGCATTACATGCCCTGCCCAAGCCCATTTCTTCCTCTTGATTTCAATTAAGATGTCATTAACCCGCGTTTGTTCCCTCACCCACTCCGCCCTCTTCCGATCTCTTAACGTCAATATAGATCTCTCTTTAAACACTAACCGAGGAGTCGATTTGCAGAAATAGGTGTGTGAATGAGTTGCTTAGGCGCGAATATGAGTTTGAATTGGTCGCAAATCTTGGATCACCTGCTGGTATAATATGTTATGTACGGCGGGAGCTGCAGTCACTATCAAGGACCACATTTCTCCCGCATATTGTAACGAACGACAACTGCTTGCGTATTTCACTGCCCCAGAGCATCAGAAATTTCATGCATGACACAATGCAGCGACACGGGGCATGACACAAAAGTGAACAAAAAAAAAACGCCAGTACGTCGCTATTATTTTCGCAACAGCCACGAGCTGGGCCATTTGGTTTTCACTAGAAGGCGCAGTTCTAGTGCAAACGGAGAATACAGGAAGCATTCCACAGCACAGAACACCCCCCCCCCCCCCCCCCTCTCTTTCTACTTTATTTACAGAACTCAGCTTTCCTCCATAAACCTATCGGATCGTGTCCTCTTGAAACACAAAGATATAATTTAGTGGGCCGCATCCGGGCTGCGGGTGATGTGGGGGCGACGGCTTCTCTTCTACCAAGACTGAGGCCTAGGAAACAATATGAAATGAGATCAAGATGAAACGAGAAAAGAACCAAAGCGTAACGAAATAATCTTCCTTTGTGGACAACAATATCAATAATGTATCTAGGGCGGTCTTGGGAAGCGCGTTCGCTCTGAAGTATTCTCCTTTACTTAGTGATGCTGGCAGCTGAGTAAAATTTATCTATGGTATTCATGACATGGTCGAGAGTAATCTAAATTTTCGCAGCATTCTGTCATATCCGGCGTGGTGTAGGTGTTTTGGAAACAAAAGGTCAGATTGCTCAGCAGGTAGAGTTTGTCGAAACGTTGGTCCGAGTAGTCGATATCCATAGCGGCTATGGTGTACTTCAGCCGCGTGTAATTCTTCTTGGCTTCACATAGCTGTTGAGAGAGAAAAAAATATATATCAACAATCGCACTACTTTTCGTAAAATGCGAAGACAGAACTCACTATTGCAAAAAACTCAGTGAGGCATAGCCGGCGATATCACCGTAGTCATGTTAGTGATCGTGAACTGGATGAACAAAAAAGGGGTGCTTGTGACTGTTGTACAAAGATATTGCTGGAGAGGCGTTCCTGAGTCAGAAGTGTCAGAGGGAGCTTAATTGTGGCGGACTTGCTGAATTAACACTTGTTTTTGTATGGTGTGCAAAATGACGCGTAGCATGTGATAGAAGAGGAATACGTTGCAACGAATGCATTGCATGTTATCTCCGTCAGCGGGCTGCAAGATTTTGGATATCCTTAGGAAATACTTACTTCCAGCAGAAAAAAAGGCGACCGGATCTCTACTTTTGTTCTCAAGCAGTATTAGCGTGGCACACTGACATATTAGAAAATTAAATGGCTCCTTTCTCCAACAAACAATTTTCAGCTATGATTTAAGAGATCCGTGCCATATAGAGAGAAACCCTGATATGACTGCAACCCCTTTTATGTTTGTTTGTATGTTTGTTCTTTTTATTGTTATGCATGTTCCCATCATCGCCGTTGGAAACCAATATGCCCCCCCCCCCCTTATGTAATGCCTTCGGGCCTTTAAGTGATCAATAAATGAAATGAAATGAAATGAAATAACCGCCTGACTATCCAAACTGTTCCCACAGGAGAAATTTCTTGCAATAACCACGTCTTGCATCTCGTGCCGCATTACTAAGTGGGTTCATTAGAATTAACTGCCGAGGAGATATTTCGCTCGTGTGGTGAAATAAGAGGACCGCCTCTCGTTTGATATTCCCGCTATCGATAAGCAGGGAACAATATGTATCAGGAGACGTTTCGGCAACAGAACCTGTAAAAACAGAATCCTCCGCTACTTTACACGAGTCTAAAGTCGTTTACTTTCACGCTTGGGCAGGAGTGGCATGTCGTGTTTTCATGAACGTACACGTCTTATCGGATGTGCCTGAGATAAAAATGCAGCAGGTGGTCTTTTATTCCAACCAGAACGGGTTGATATCTGTACCCCGAATCTAAGGTTTGTACCTTATATTCCAGTTATGCGGCGGAGGCTTTTAATTCACTTTTGGTTCTATTTCTTGTATGCGTATATCGCGTTCATTTTTGACGGTTATTTAGAAATGAGTGAAACCGAGCAGTGCAAAACGAGTAGGCCTTTCTTTTTGGCTTTTGCTATTAGATGTTCCTGCATCTTTTGTGCCAAAGAAGATCCGCATGCATGATTCCTCACCTTCTGCAAATTGTAAAAGAGTTGAGTCGAGTTTGCCAAATCGAGCAGTCTCTTCATAGCTGCTGAACGCCTAAATGCTGTCTCAGCGAAGGTGTACAAAACAGTTCAATCAGCTGAATGGAAAGCATTAGGCTACTTTTTGGAATCCTGGAATCACAGCTAGGCTATCCGTCAATACAGTTTACGATGTCAAGCATGCAACAGACACTTTACTTCTACCGATACATGGCCTCGGGTGTCAAAGGTATTCTATGGTGACAGCCCGACAAACAGGACATCAAAGAAAGTAACACGCAGGGACAAAACACAGCGCTGTGCTGTGTCCCTGCGTTTTCCTTTCCTCTGTTTTTCATTCGTCGCGCTTTAGTAGAGGAATACCGTAACCAACTCACCCAAAATTTTACCCTGTCAATAGCATAAAAGTAGTTTTGGGTGAAAGATTTCAGAAGTTTTGAGTAAAGTAGGTAAACCAGGTAGCTTCTTGCGCAGCAAAGTAGGCCCAAAAATATGGAACGTTCGACGGGCGCCGTGTTTACATGTGCTCAGGCGTGTAGTTATATAGCCCTATAAGTACACGGTCTTTCTATTCGTACGATGTTAGCACTTTCACCGCCGTTCCACTTAGATTCTGTTGTCTCTAAAGAAGGTTGCATGCAATAAGTTCTGTCTATTCATTTAGAATAAATGACCTGGCACTGCTCCAGCACCTAAAGCATGCGGAGATCGCGCCAATGAGGCCGGCACCTGACCTCTTCTGGGCATTGCGGGGAAGGAGAAATATCGAAGCTTCAGCGCCAATAAAAGGCATTCAAAGACTTAGTTTTAGCAGCGTAGGGTTCATCCTGAATACTCGAATACACTGACAGCATTTTCCTCTTCCCGGCATCAGTTTTCTCGTATTGCTTTTAACGTAGTTTAGGTGGTTTTAGTAAAGGATAGTCCACAATAGCGCACATTCACACTACCAATCAGTTGATAGTAAAATTCGCAAAATATAAACAACTCCGATATGCACCCCTCGTAGATCACGAGAAAGCATTTGACTCACTCTAAACCGAAGTGGTCATGCATGCATCACGGAATCAGGGTGTGCAAGAACCTTGTGTAAAAATACAAGAAGATGTCTATTAAGGCTGCACAGCTGTCATAGACCTCCATAAAGTCAGCAATAAAATCCCAGTAAGGAAGGGTGTAAGGCACGAAGACTCGATCTCTCCAATGCTATTCACCGCCTGTTTACATGAGATATTCAAGGGCTTCAGTTGGGAATAGTTGTGGATAAGTAATCTGTGATTCGCTTATGACATTGGCATCTTAAGTAATTCGCGAGGTGAAGTGCAAAGCATAGTCAATGGGCAATTTCCTCGCTGGCGTCCCAGAACCCTCCTCGCAGCGCCGCCCTTCCTCTTCCGCTCCCCTCCTCCTGTTCTCTTTCTTCCTTCTCCTCTTTTTTTCTTTCACGGCTGTTGCGCTCTTCGGTCTATTCCTCCGGCGAGTCTGCCTCCGCGCACCGCCGCCGCGAATCTGCGCGTCTTCTGGACCGCGGCCTGGTCAGCGCGCCTCTCAATGTGCTGACGCATGAACACGTAGGTGGTGTGAACACGTAGGTGGTGGTGGAAACGTTTATTGCCAATGATGTAAATAGTAGGGGCGCCCGGTTTGCCGCAAAAGTTTGCATGATGACGAGAATTGGTCTGGGTATCGGGCATGCAGCAGTATTGGGTATTGAGCAGTCCGGGTTTGTAGTTGTCGCCAATGTGCAGCCTGCGCTATGGTGAGGGACGGAGCAGGGGGTGCGCATTCCCTTCGTTCGTCTCGGTAATAGGAGAGAATGTCACGGAAGGAGAGTGCGCGGGCCGCGGGCGAACGGACCATCGTGTGAATCGCCCTTTAACGCCAGTTTAAGTACGTGCGCAGTCGCCTTCTTTGCGCGAGGAACGTGCCGGCCACACAAATGGCTCGAAGGGCGACGCGAAAATCGCGAGCCGGCCGCCCTAGAAGCTCGCCAGGAGCAGAACAGCTGTGAAAGAAAATACGAGCAGAATCGCTTTATTAAGGCGAAATCCTTTAATGCCGCATACTGCCGTGAGCAGGGAATGCTAGCAAGTGTGTTCGAGTTCCGGCGAAGAAAAAAAAACTTTATTGAGACTGGGAATCGAACCAGCTGGGGCGTTTGGCACTTCAAGCGTAGTCGCTGCCATTCCGCCACGAACACGGTTTGAGCAAGAATAAAGGCACATCTAGTGAACGCGCGGGTTTCGTGAGTGAAATAAAACAAATAAAAAATGCAAATATGAAAAGAAACAAAATATTAAAGAAATTAAACTATAAAACATGAAAAATATTAAAGAACACAGACCGCGTGGTCCAGAAGACGCGCAGATTCGCGGCGGCGGTGCGCGGAGGCAGACTCGCCTGAGGAATAGAGTCAATAGTAGGGTCCCTAGAAATACTATCAATAGACCGAAGAGCGCAACAGCCGTGAAAGAAAAAAAGAGAAGGGAGAAAAAAAGGAGGAGGAGGGGCGGCACTGCGAGGAGGGTTCTGGGACGCCAGCGAGGAAATTGCCTAGTCAATGAAGCAGGCAAGCAGAGGAGAACAGTGAATCACAAATTAATATGCCGAAAACCAAATTAATCCTTAACTTTCTCGCAAGGAAGCAGCATTTTACAATTGGTAGTGAGGCTCTGGAAGGGGTTAAGGAATACGTCTACTTAGGGCGGGTAGTCATCGCAGATCTGGATCACCAAAGGGAAATAACTAAGAATGGGCCGGAGCGGATTCGGCCGGTTCTTTCAGACCATGAATGGCAGTTTACATGTACCCCTTAAGAGATAAGTATATAACTGCTGTATTCCACCGGTACTCGCATATGGGGCAGGAATGTGGAAACTAACAAAAGTGGTTCAACATAATTAGAAGACAACGTAGCGAGCTATGGAAAGGAAAATGATACCCGTAACGTAAAAGGGACACGAAGTGGGCAAAGTGGGTCACAGAATAAACGCAAGTTAATGGCATTCCTAACAGTAGTTAGGTGTGGGCTGGCTGGTAACAGTTCTTCGAAAACATAGCGCAAAAAAGACACGGACGACACAAAACTGGTCAGGACAGCTCCTGTCCCGTCCAGTTCTGTGTCGTCCGTGTCCTTTTTGCGCTATAGTTTCGAATAATGGCGTCCTAGACAAAATTAACAAGAATAAATGGGCTACAGTCCGGCATATAATGCGAAGGTAGTATAACCTGTGGTCGTTAAGGGTAACGGACTGAATACGAAGAGAAGGCGAGCGTAGCAGCGGGCGGCAGAAAGTTAGGTTAGGATAGTTAGAAGTATGCGGGGATAATGTCGCCGCAGTTGGCACACGACAGGGTTGATTGGAGAGACAATGGAAACGCCTCTGTCCTGCAGTGGACGTACTCAAGCTGATGATGAAGATGAAGTGCGCAGACTGACTATTGGTGTACTATGGGCCCGGAGTATGGATTTTTGGGGCCTTCATGCACACATTCCATGACAAGAAACCGAGGACGTACAAACATGCACGCAAGCTTCATTTTGTTTGTTTCGCACATAGTTCTACCTCGTGCGAAGTCTGGCTGGATGTCAATAAGTAATTACTCCCTTATTGCAAGGTTCTACGTATAGCGCCGTCCTTGAAGGCTGACGATTGTGTAAAAATTACGGATAGTGCTCAAGACAACTTACGTTCATTTGAAGCCGAATGCATTAAAATTTAATTTATATTTATTTCTTCCTTTGTAAAGACACACCTGCTCACTAGCATACAGTCGTAATGCAAAGCACACACTAAGTTCACCTGTGCTCGCTAAGAAGCAATTCGGTTTTGTGGCCTATGAGATGCGTGCTCCACTCACAATCTGAAGTTACTTGGTTCAATTCCCTGCAGCTTTAGAAATTTTTTCGTTGCTGATGACATAATTGGGGGTTTTCTAGAAGAGTTTTCCTGAGCGCTGACAACCAAAAGAACGCGTGATAGATGTGCCTAGCCTGTAGCAGCAGTTGGGAAGACCGCGCCCTCATTGTAAGCAGTAGAAGGCAATATGACGAGCAAGCCAACCTCACCTTGTATCGAAGCGACCGCGTTCCGTCGTTAGTGAAAAGCCAGTTTTCATTCTTGTCGAATATGAATTCGCTCATGGCTGCAGCGTCCCACTTGAAATTCCATTCCGAATGCTGGCAGACCTGCGCAGCGAACACGCGAATTTCTTTGGTGCGGGCAATATGTGGCAATAAGCGGCGCTTTATCGAAAGCCTCCCAACGGGTAAGATGTACGCGAGGATGGGAGGCCAGTGGAACAGCGATCCCAGATGTGTGGTGCACCGTCGCCATTGAAGCCAGCTAAGGTTTACCCCCCAAAATTAAATCGCACACCGGTGACTAAATATGCGACCGTACGCATGTTCAAAGGACAAAGGAAACAAACATTGCACACGTAGTAGTTCTGAAAGCGAGCAAGACCATATCAATAAACACCCGCTTGTTGATAAGCGCAGAGCATTTGTTCTCGTACTCACATCAGCATTTTTATAAAGATGGTTGTAATCCTGAGATTTCGCCCAATGTGCTCCAATCAGGATAATTAGTGTCATGCAGCCGGTCAAAAGCAACTCCTCCTGACAGTTAAAGCAATTTCATTTTCAACTTCTCTAGTTCAGTTTTATTCCACAAAGTCAGAAACTTGCAACTGCTGCCGCGCCTGTGACGTTTCTTGGATTGCCGGTCATGAATGGGCATGCGGGCGAACACGCCAAACCGTACTACAGCGCAAGGGGTCACGAAGGGGCCAGTAAGGAATGCAGCCGTCTTTAAAAGTGCTTTCACTCGCTGATACTGTGACATACCAACGCCTACCTCCTGCATTTAATTAATTACGTGTTACAAGAAACGCTTTACGATACCGCGGTGACAAATGACGAAGTTAGTGGCGTACCACGCTACCATGTTTGCCCTAGAGCTGGCAAAAATGGGTGGTTTTAATCTCACGTAAGCGCTGCCAACAATGCCACAATGCTGTAATAGGCTGCAGCATGGTTTCGAGTCATTGCCTTTTTTTAGTCTCTACAGGGTGTTCCGTATTTATCTCTCTGGGTTGCAAAAAAATTATCCTACGCAAACTACTTGCCTGTTAGTGCTCAAGCATGGACCGTAGGGTAGCTTATGAAGATCATGGCTGATTGTAACATCTAATCAGTGTTGTTGGCGTCGATCATGCGTGCTCCTGGTTGTTTGCAGAGTATATTTTTTCGTGTTCCGTGCAATAAACCTTCAGTTGCTAGTCAGCGCCTGTCCCGTCTTCTTTTCTTGTGTCCCTGTTCTTGCGCTGTTTTTTTCTCAAGTAGCTTATGATATTCTGCGTTTTTCGGTAAACAATTTAAACGTCGGAACTTACCCGAATTGTCTGAAATCAGCGAAAAACTGCAGTCGTCTGCACGCAGAATTTTCGTCTAGGCGAGCGCAGCAGCAGATTTGACAGGCTGCGCCATCTGGGGTATCGCAAGACCTACCCAAGCTCCGAGCAAGAATATAGATTGTCTCGCTGTTCGCCAGATGGCGCAAGCTCTCAAATCGGCTACTCAACTCACCTCGATGAAAATTCTGCGCGCAGACGACCGTCCAGTTTTTCGCTGATTCCGGGCAGTCCAGGCAAGTTTCGTTGTTAAATTATTTATCGAATAACGCAGACTGTCACGAGCTACTCTATGGTCAGTTCTTGAGCAGAAAAAGACCAGTTGTTTGCGCGGGATAATTTTTTACAACCAGGACAGATAAATACAGAACGCCCTGTATATAAAAGACAACCAAAAAAACACTTTCAGCTGTGCGATATCAATAGTGGCATCCTATTTGTCGTTACGTCACAAGGTGTTAGCAGGTGAAGCTCGATCACCGCTTCTGGAATACAGGACGGACGGACTATGCTGCAATAACACACTCGGAGTGCTAGCTGCGTGCCGAAGTACAAATTGACATCGCGACGGCTCACGCGGCCGCATTCCCGAACACGCCTTACAGCTGTCATGTGATCACCACACAGCGGAAAACTGAGCTGGTTCAATGCGCGTACCCCTCCAAACAAGTTACTTACACGATGGCAAGTAAAGAATGGCAAGCGCACTTGCGTGCCTCTTTTCCTGCTTGCTTATTACAGTATTAGGATTCCCTCATTAGCACATGATCAGCGTGTGGGTGAGTTGTTGTTATTGTAGTCACAGTATAGCAATGAGTACTAACATAATTGCAGGAGCAGTGCGCCAAACAAAGCAGGCAGCCTGAACACCGGTACCAGCACTGCAAATGAAGCTCTCATTACACCACAACATGAAAGCGCACACCCGAAATGTTCGCCGCTATCTCTGTTGCTTGAAGATTTCGAGGACAGGAGCAAACGTCAGTTTTTGTTCTTAATATTTCAACGTATCTTAAGAGACCTTATGAGCTTAAATAAGTGATGCATTCGTGTTTAAGAGCGTCGAAAACAACACCCAGAATACATGGGCGTTAATGTGTACTAAGTAGCTGCTTGGCAGTAAAGAAAGGCTGAATGGCGACTTGTTCTACAAAAATATTTCATCTTTCTTTTGTTCTTTCCTTTGTGCTTTTGTCCGGATTTTGGAGCCTTCTAATTTTTTTCCTGGGCGGCCAGGACTCTCTTTGAAGTGGCGGTAAATTCGACCTTTTTAATTAAAAATGCAGCTCTCATTATCTGGCTATCATACATTTAGGCACAGATGGATTTTAGCTCATATTGAGAGCAAGTCGATGCCAACAGCCTCCCTTCAATTTTCGCACTCGCATGAGCTGGGATACGAACACAGCCATGATAGAAATTGCAACAAATATACCTGAAAGAGATTGTATGGAAACGTATTACATTAGGATTGCCGGAAAAGAAAAGTTCGTCATCAGGCTTTATCATTTGGGTAGCTATATGAATGACTTGGAATTTTGTACTGATGAGAGGAGGGGAATCACTTTTGTTTTTTTATTTGTAAGGTTTGTTTCCGGCTGCAAACTAATGTTTTGTTACAGCATGTAGCTTTTCGGTGTGATAAATTCTTTTCGGGGCGATAAATCAAGTTGTGAGTACGCTCTTGGTCTTCCTATTCGTTATTTCATGTGTGTTTACGTCTAGATGTAAAGAGTAAAACGTGCTTTCCTACAAAATGAAAAACTTGCTAATGCGTCTTTTTCTAGGTCTAAATGGTTGTGTATAATTTGTTTCCGCTACAATCTCTAGATCGAAGGCGACCGAGAAATAATATTCTTTATTTATAAACGCCTGCCGTAGTCATGTAAAGGCGGATATGGTGGTACTTGTCGCGCACGTTCTTCTTAATCCAGTGTGGCACATTTCAATTTCAGAACTGTTTTGGATGATTCTGGAAGTAAATTTATATTAATGGCTTTATTAAAGTTAATCGACTCCCTCTCAGGATTCCTTGTTTACGTGTTTTTCGGTCAATGGCTACATTACCATCTATATCCTCAGGAAACTGTACTGCTTGCAACACACAGTGGTGAATGTGTGTGTGTGTGTTGGGGGGGGGGGGGGGGTGAATAACATCCATGCCCTGAATAATTTTAAAGCTCTCTATCTCCCACGTACTTGCGCTCGTGTGTGTGTAGGTAGTCTTTGTCAAAAGTAACCAGGCTGCATGGTTTGCTTGTAGTGGAGCCCTTGTGACTTTCCTGAAGACCAAAAGTTGTTGGAAGGTAAGAAGACCCCCAGTCCTTACCTTTAACGACCATTTCAGCTTCGAGGTAGCTGTAAGGGCTCCACTGTATGAGCTAGAAGCAAACCATGCAGCCTGGTTACTTTTGACAAAGACTGTACGTTTACGCCAGGGTACATGTGGAAATTTTTCTTTCTCCGGGTCTTACCTCTAGAACGTCCACCAGTTGAGGTTCATCGAAGCGCGTGCACTGATGCATGATCGAGTAGTTCCGCGGCTCGCTGTCGCCCTCAACGTATGGATCCGGGTAGCGGGGTCTGTACCGACGAAGCGCAATCCCCACAGACAAAGCCAGCGTAGTGGGAAGCCGAGCCTCAGCAATAGTCTCGAACATCTTGTGCCAGAGGCGCTGTGCCGTTATTCAGGACGGGCGAAAGATAAAAAACAAGCGGTAAGCACCGGCGATTTCTTAGGTCTGTTTCTGCCTCTGTTCCTGACATTCTTGCCAACATATTCTAGCCTGACACTACACATAGGCCCTCTTGACGTTCAGCGCGCGTGTAACACCACAGGCCTTTAATTTTAGCTTTGTTGGTGATGAAAATTCATAGCATGCCTATGGCAGTAATTCGTGCCATCCTGCTGCGCCTGCGGTTGCCGTACCGCAGCCCGTAGATGCCAGGGAATGTGTTAAGTCATTAGCAGTAACCTGAAGCACTGATCTCTGAGAGGATGGATGATCAGTTCCTTCTAGCCATTTTGCGCTTGCAGCGTGGAATGTTAGCCATTGAAACATTAAAATTAGTGATTTCTTGCGGTTTCTCTCCGCGCAGTCAAAGTGAAAACACATTTAATTGCACGTGTCCGATAGAAAAGCAAATCTTGCTTCTGTTCAAAAAGCTCTTTCACATTAAGCTGATCACTCAAAGGATATAGCCGGGATTCTAAGGAGCACTTGGGATTGCTCCGGCTATGAAGCATTTACTTCTCTCACGCGCAACAGAACCTGCAAAGTCGTCGTCTCCGTTCGACGTGAACTTACAGATGTGCTCCACTGGGTTCCCCCACACAACGACAACCAGTATCATCTCTTGTGTGAGTGACCTGTCTTCGTTAATGAAAGACGTAAGCTGTGTTGCGCTCTGGACCACCTTGATCCTCGCCCTTTCACAGAGGCCAAGACCATCGGTCCGTGGCCACAACACTCGACTACCATCAAGGCTCACAAGGCGCTGTTTTGTTTTTTCCGAGAGACTGCCTTGAACGATGGACTGTGACTGTCTCTCGTTCCTTCTCTCTTCCCTTTTAATCCCTCATTCTCTTCCCCAGTGCAGGGTAGCCAACCGGAAATCTTCCTGGTTAACATCCCTGCCTTTCCCTCTCTGTATCTCTCTCTGGGAATGCTGTCTTTGAACATAGCCAGTGCCGCTTCAGAACACAGTTTTGCGATTTTTGCTCTATGGTAGAGACCTCCCAAGAGCTGGCAGCGATGAGTTTGCGTGACAGCATGAAGCATCGTTGGAGAAAGTATATGTCGCGTGTCGTCGGTGCGTGAAATAAACTGCTGGTGGTTTAGCACTGCTAAACGTGAAATACTGAGCGAAAGCGACGTTTTTCACAGGTGGACACCTCCACCTCGTACCTGAAAGCGCGATGGAGTTTTCTACGTCCCAGGTAGGCAGTTATGCGCTTCTTCTGCAACAGCGCAACGGCACAAGGCCAGAGGACAAGAAGGGACGATACAGCGCTGTGTATCGTCCCTTCTTGTCCTCCGGCCTTGTACCGTTGCGCTGTTGGACAAGAAATCATGCCTGACCAATGTGCCCATCAGTTATTGTTGTAGAGTTATGTGCGTCTTCAACTTTTTCATCGTCAGCGCCAATTCACCTTATGTACGCCGGTGGGCAGACACATGATCAGTGATTCATTTTGCTCTCCTTTTTTTAACAGACATGCTAACGACCATTTGGTCGGGTCAGGACCTACGGATTCATCATCATCATCAGCCTGACTACACCCACTGCCGGGCAAAGGCCTCTCCCCTGTCTCTCCAATTAACCCTGTCCTTTGCCAGTTGCGGCCATTGTATCTCCGCAAATTTCTTAATCTCATCCACCCACCTAACTTTCTGCCGTCCCCTGCTACGTTTGCCTTCTCTTGGAATCCACTCCGTTACCCTTAAGGACCAGCGGTCAACATGCCTTCGCATTACATGCTCTGCCCAAGCCCATTTCTTCCTCTTGATTTCAACTAGGATATAATTAACCCGCGTTTGTTCCCTCACCAACTCCGCCCTCTTCCGATCTCTTAACGTTACACCTATCATTTTTCTTTCCATAGCTGACTGCGTTGCCCTTAACTTAAGCTGAACCCTCTTTGTTAGCCTCCACGTTTGTGCCCCATAGGTGAGTACCGGTAAGATACAGCTGTTGTATACTTTTCTCTTGAGGGATATTGGCAAACTGCCATTCATGATCCGAGAGAACCTGCCATATGCGCTCCACCCCATTCTTATTCTTCTAGTTATTTCCCTCTCATGATCCGGATCTGCGGTCACTACCTGCCCTAAGTAGACATATTCTCTTGCTACTTCCAGCACCTTGCTAACAATTGCGAACTGCTGTTCCCTTGCTAGGCTGTTGAACATTACTTTGGTTTTCTGCATGTTAATTCTTAGCCCCACCGTTCTGCTGTGCCTGTCTAACTCATTGATCATGCTTTGTAGTTCTTGTCCTGAGTGGCTTAGCAAGGCAATGTCATCAGCGAGTCGCAAATTACTCAGGTATTCTCCATTAACTCTTATCCCCAACTCTTCCCATTTCAGGCCCCGGAATACCTCCTGTGAGCAGGCAGTGAACAGCATTGGCGTGATCGTGTCTCCCTGCCTGACACCTTTCCGTATTGGAATTTTATTGCGGACTTTACGGAGGACTATGGTAGCTGTGCAGTCGTTATTGATACCTTCAACACAACACTCTTCTACACCCTGATTCCGCAATTCCTGCATGACAGCTGAGGTTTCCACTGAGTCAAATGCTTCCTCGTAATCAATGAAGTCTATATATAGGGGTGCGGATTAGTGCAGCGTAAAGAGGCCGATTAGCAGGCAGTATCGCAGTATAGGCACATACTCAGTGCATACGCGCAAGAGACGATACTCCTAGCCTCTGAGCGTCCGGATTTCTTCTTTCTCACTCATAAACCCTGTTAACACTTGTCGCGCTACGCTGAATGTCGTTTCCTGCTCAGGAGAAAGTGGCGCGATCCCAGTAGCCCCGCGTGTCATTCCAAATGTCCGTTGAAGATTCTAAAACTAAATAGAAAAGAAAGCATATCCCCAACGTTCGAGCACATACCAGTGAGAATGGGTAATCACTGCTGGGGCTATATATAAATGATGGAGGCATCATAAGACAGTTCGGATTCATCTTATCCTCGGCCGCCTGGTGTGCCAAGCCAATCAGGATGTCCACCACGGCATTCCTGAAGGGAGACAACATTTTAGAAGTGATTTTGTTATGACACCATCGCCTGCATTCGCTCTCTACCTTTTCTTATCCTTCTCTTCCCATCTCCCCGTGCTGAATGGAAGGCATGGTAATGTTACCACTTATCGACCTCCTTTCCTTTCTTCTCATTAGTCTATATGGTCTCCCTCTCAAACACAAGGCATAGATCACAGGAGACCTGCTTAACAGCAACTAATTTCACGAACTTTAACACCCTTGTTCATCTAAAGCACTGAATACTAAATGATAAATGACTGAGAGAGAGAGAGAGAGAGAGAGTATTAAGTGTATCTCAGGTTACGTGGTCCATTTTGATGGAAAATCCATACAGAAGCGCATTTAAATTGCGCTTAATTCTTCACCAAGCAAGCGACTGTGCAGACCTCGCACACTTACGTGTATGTGAATAAAAAAGGGTGTTCGAAAGTGAAGGACAACTACAAAAGATTTCTTTTCCCTCAGACACAGCGAGGTTGCGTAGTTTGATCGCGATCATTCTTCCTATTCGCTCTCACCTCAACTGCTCCACGATGAACTCTGCAACTGGTACGTCGAGAACTGGCAGCACGACTGCTGTGTACACCGGTCTCTCGTTGGTGTCCTTGTCACGCATCAAGGATGCAATAGTCTGCGCAAAAAATACGGTGAAACAACAAGGATAAGTGACGTGCCCCTCTCGCTCAAACTGCTCATTAATTTTGTTTCCTCAACTGTGCCTCAGTATGCGCTATGTTGTGTAATCTCACAGGTCATATACTTAAGGGAGTAATTACTTATTGACATCCACCTGAGCGCAGCCATACGGCCACTACGTTTGTTACGTATGGCTAAATTTTACTCCACCTTAGGGGATTCCCCTAAACATTTGACCAACACAGTTCCCACTTCGAGTTATTGATCAATTCGCTCTCGCCCTACCATAAGCTTGCCGTCCCGGTTAGCTCAATTGGCAGAGCGACCGCTCCGGTGAAGCGGTGGTCCCGGGTTCGAACCCCGGACCAGGACGAATTTTTCTTTAACTACAAAGTTTCTGAGAAAGCTGTATAGCTTTCCGTAGTAGCCGTATGGCTTCGCTCGGGTGGATGTCAATGAGTAATTACTCCCTTATTACAAATCTACTCCACGTTGGGGGATTCCCCTAAACATTTGACCAGATCATATACTTTGGTGAGCTGCGATTAGCCGTTTAATGTGTCGACAATGATTGAATATCACTTTAGTTGCCTCAGTAGTGCTCTACAATAATGTACAACAGCAACGCTTTAGAGTGTGAGGCCTGCGCTGTTCCAGAGCAGGGTGAAAATATACAACCCCGGATTTATTGACATGCACCGAAAGGTCAGAAAACCACCCTCTGTACATTCGAGGCATAAAAGCCGCTGTCTCTTTGGCCGGTATAGAAAACGCCAATTGTCAGAAGGCGAAAGCCATATCTAGTTAATAAACGAAGACTTTGGAAAAAATCGAAGTTTACCTGTATCGAGGGGGTGCCACGTTCCAATCACAAAGGTAGCACTCTAACAACAAATAGCCGGAGTGAAAAATGCTGTACGACGACGTAACCTCGAAGAGGTTTGTTGTACAAATGTCATGCAATTATCATAAAAATGTTCCTCAAACGTCGCATATTGTTGGAAAATTATTCGCTTGAAATAAAGATGTCAAAAAGACTCATATATACAGTTTGAGATTTGCATGAGGAAGCCTGGGTTAGGTTATCAATTCATACAACATATTTAATAGGATGAGCTGTTATAAGCCGAAGTAAAACGGCTAGTAGATCTAGTTCGTACTAGGCTGCAGGCGGTAAAGCGCAAAGCTGACAAAAGACAGTGAAGACCACACAGACAAGCCCTTAAGCGCTCGTCGGTGTAGTCTTCCCTTCGTCTTTTGTCAGTATTGCACTGTAGCACCTGCTACAAGCCAGAATACATCAAAACACTTAATGCAGAAGCCACCATCTAAGACAGATTGCACGAACAAAATGAACGCGTCGACACCGATTTTTAGGCAGCACATCTCAAAGGCTACGCCACACAGTCCTTCACTTCTAAATGGTAGCTTGCAATTATTTTATATCAACAGTGCCCCATGACATTCAGTTCTGAAAGAGGCGAAACTTTGCAGCGCAATGAAATAGGAAGGAAAAAAATCATGCAAACCGCGAAACTTACCCGTATGCTTTGAATCAATTCCGCTATATCGCTGAGGCCGACACCAAAAGCTGGAGTATTGACGTGGCCGTAATGATAAATGCGTTCCTGCCAAAGGCTGTCAAGTTGCAGCTTGGTAGCTGGATAAGTGACGAGAACCGTAGTATTTTTGCGCAGTCTGGTCGAATAAAATGACAGAAACAACGATGTAATAATCATAAGCAGGACAAGCCGCAAAAAGAACAAAGTTGGCGCATAAAATGGGAAGGTCCCCGTCGTTTACAGTGCCCTTCGGTATTCGGACACGGATGAAAACCCCGAGGCTCTAGTTCATACCGACGCAATCAGCGTGGGCCTAGGCGCCGTGCTCGTTCAGAAAAACGACGCTCTAGATATCTGCCGATCGAAACGTCGAGTCGAATAAATATGTTTAAAGTATTCCCGTCAGCTGGCGTAAGAACCTGAAAGAAAGATGGCGTAAGAACTTGCCATCGCCGGGCTGTAGCGCATCGCTTATTCGCAGGCACACTACGCCAGGACGCGTACGAGAACTCCCGGGGATCTACGAATGTAAAGTAAAGAATGGCCTTCTGCATATATCGTAATTTACCTCCTATGCTACCGCGTGATACCCCTATGGTGCAGCTTAAGTGCTCCCGCTAAGTGTTTTGTTGTAAATCATCGAGCCGATGCTTCTTTGAGAGGCCAGTAATGTCACGAGTATTTGTGCTGTTCGCGCTTATGACGCTTTATACTCCCATACTTATCTCGAATGATTGCAGCTACACGCAACTGCTTCCAATTTACTGTCGTTGATTTGGCAGGTTATCTCCATGTTCCCGCCAGCTTTAAACTTAGCGCAACCAAGAATAGCGATCATACCGTTCGAAGACCGCCGAGCACTCTTGTTACAGTCACCGGCGCCGAGTAAATCAGTTTGCTCTATACTACACGACAATATGTGTGACATGTGCTGCACAGCCTTAAGTTCCGGCACTTTCATTATGTTTCTTGCTTACTATTGTATTGCCTTCTCTTTCTTTTTACTGTTGCGCGTGAGTATTCTTCTACCATATATATTACTTCATGAAGGCATGCATGATTTCAAGGGGATGATTTACTACCACCAACTTTATTCACTACCCGCAAGCCACCTGTTGGCTTCAGGACCTTTTGGAGGTCTGTACTGGGGATGAGGGCTGCTCAAGCTCCTTACTGCGATTGCTCTCACTCTCTTTCACAATAATGGATAATGTATGGGGGGCTTGGCTCAGTTGAGTCCGGGTCACTTGCGGCGTCCGACAGCAGTCCGGGCCAAGCGTTCGGTCAGCAAGCGAGCTTTAGACCTCAGGGTCGTCGTCTGCCACCACCGAAACTGAGCGCGGCTGCCAAACTACAATTACCTCTGGGTGAAAAAGGCGGCATCCTGCCAATTTAAGGAACACGCACGATAGACGGAGCATAGAACGGTTTGAGGCGGTCGACGTGCACTGTTTCACGGCTACGTTGGCGTGCATTCTGGGGCGGCGAAAGCGATTCAGTAACGTAGTTCACCCTGAAATGCCTGGTGAATAACATGGTACGGGCGTTAATACTTTGCAGGCAGTTTCGTGGAGAGGCCGGGACCGCTTGACGGAACCCGAAGCCGCACGAGTGAGCCCGGGGTATATGGCAGAAGAGAACTGCAAGGTGCTTCTGGCTATTCTGGTCCTCGGTGGTAAGACAGCGGGGAAACTGGCACCATTCTTCAGCATATCTGGCTGCTTGAGAAAGGGTCTTGAACTCGGTCACATCAGGGCGATACGGGAGCACGGTATCTACTGTGCAGGCTGGTTCGCTGCCATAAAGAAGGAAGAACAGAAAGAAGCCAGTTGTGCTCTGTGTGGCCGTATTGTAAGCGTATGTGACAAAGGGGCGAATGCGGTTCCAATTTGAGTGGTGAGATGCAACATACATGGCCAGCATATCGCTCAATGCGATTTCAGAACGCTGAGTCATGCCATTTGTTTGAGGATGGCAGGCCGTTGCAGAGTGGTGAACGATGCGGCATTGTAAAGGGAGTGTTTCGACGGTGTCTGAGAGGAAGACGCGACCCCGGTCGCTCAGAATTTCTTTAGGAGAACCATGGCGCAGAACGAGATGATGCAAAATGGAAGACGCAACGTGTTGCGCAGATGCGGATGGCAAGGAGAAATTTCTACGTAGCGGGTGAGGTTATCTAACGCCACAATGATGCAGGGGTGACCAGCCAGAGTGATGGGAAGAGGACCATAGAGATCGATGCCGATGCGGTCGAATGGAGGCGCGGGGCAGGACAAGGGCTGCAGTGGAGCGGAGGAATGACGAGAAGGGGTTTTGTGACGTTGGAATTCTGGGCTGGAGGGCTTTTGCAGGGCTTTTCCACAGTTTGTAGCAGCCCAGTTTCTGCCTCCATGCCAGCGGAAAGCTTGGCACGTCCGAACATAGTAGCGAGCAGCTTCCGACTGCCGCCTCGCCTGCTGCGAGTGTCCACTGCTAACATGGCGCGTGACGTCAGGTCCGTCTCGGCAAATGAAAATTAGGTGATGAAAGACAGCCACACTTATTTTCCGATGAAAAATTAATTGCTGTTCTTAAAATGATATCAATTTTCATTCGTTAAGACTGCCATCCTTCCAGACACGTTGAGTCGTCACTGCTCGTAAATACGCACACTTGTTCATACATGTTGAAAACAAAGAACTAGCAACAAAGTTTTGAGGCACGCCTGGCAGTTCCTCGCATGTGAACCACTTACATGATATGGTGTCGTAGCCCTAATAATACTGTGTTAATCTGCAAGGTATCAACGTTTCCTCAGTGAATATTTTTTATTATATCATCCCTTACAACTAGGAGCGGTTTTCTCAAGTCCTCCTCACGGTCACCTCTGAAAGCATATCTGAATGTCATCATCCAACAGCGCTTATCTTAATCAACGCCAGCACAGTGGCCAAGGTGCACACTGTACACAGCAGGGGCTAGGTGTCTGCCCTCACTCACAGCACACTTGGTCGGATCGTTCTCAGCAATTTTCTATTTTGCTACGCTGGGCCCATTCACCTTCACTTATCTCTGCACTCCATGTATTTTGTAGCGAAAGCTACGTTGGCCACGAACTTGCGGTTTCGCTGTGGCGGTGCTCTGAGGAGGCACAGAGACCGACCTTGAGGCGTTGCCTAGCAACCGCCGCAGCTGGCGGACGCAGCGCCATCTGGCATGACGTCACACCGCGCGCCTCGCCGCTGCGCTCAACTCCGCTCGCTTCGCCAGCTTTGTCGCAGACTAACCTGGACTTGCAATCAAGATTAACCAAGGCAAACCAAGCTATGCGTTAGCTTTCGCTACATATATCTTTGCATAGCCGAGCTAAGCCACTGCCAATTTTTTAATAAGACTCAAGCCTTTTATTAGCACGCTCATCTACTGCACCTTTCTTAATCTGTTCTTTCTAAAGTGGCACTTTATTCACGTTATCATAACAGGAAGGTACTAAGTGTTTCAACACTGGAAAGTGTTGCATTGTTCGTGGGCACAAGTTGAAAGGTAGTGCGCCAGCGACGGAACTCACTCGTAGTCGAAACCGATCCCAAATTCAGTGAGACTGTGGGCGTCAGTGGTGTTAAGGAAGCGCTCGAAGTTTTCCTCGTAAGGCGCACTAAGTGTGCTGCCGTCGGGTTTGTAAAGTGAGTCGTAGAAAAGAATGGTGCAGAGTCCGTCTGGTGGCAGCTTCATGTTTTCCGTGCTGAGGTGATCGCCCATCGTGCAGATGAGTGAATTGTTCGGGACACGAGAACCTGCCGAATAAAAGAGTTCAAATAGAGAGCCCTTTAGCAGGAATCGGACATCGCTGATGAGTTTATAAAAATGCCAGTAATAAGTTATAATTTATTGCGCTTCAAAGCCTCTTAAAAGCTAAGGCTCTCAGTAAACACATCAGGTGCCCTGGCAACGCCCTCTTTTAAGAGAGAGAAATGCGTGGACCCAAGTCCCAAATGCGTGGACCCGAGCGCTACATGATTCGTCAGTGTCGAGTTCGAAGGCGTGGGCTCCTCCGTCGAGAGTGTGATGGACTTCAGCATGAGATCAATGATTGATCGGAGCTGCGTCGAGAAGTCCGTGCGTAGAATCACGTCTCGGGAAAAGCCGCTGCCTCCCCCTCACCCGATCAGGAACCCGATTTTAATCCGGTCTGTACGTTCAAAGATATTATAACTTATTATCAAGATAGTCATCGCCTTTACCCTAGCCCATGTAAAGGCCTGAAGAAGGCGGATGAGCGGCTCCTTCTCCGCCTTCTCACCAATACATTTCTGTGCCCGGCAGCACTAAAACATTTTGACCCCTTCTTTAGCGGCCGTTGCCCGCACTGTAGTGCGGTGTCTTCGGACACCTATCACATGGTGTGGGGCTGCCCCTCCAACCCGGCCATTCCCCCCATCCTCAACCCAACCCGGGAGGACTGGTAGGCGACCCTGCTCGGCTGCCACGACTTGCATGCCCAACAAGCCTTAGTCGGGCGCCCCCGGGCGGCGGCCACCGCCACTGGGGTCCCATACTAGGGACCTTCACCTAGTCTTTGTAAGGATCGGTCCCTTACGGGTTGATCCAAACATACCGCCTGTCCCTTCTAAATAAATGTTTTCACAAACCACCCAGGCGGCGTCCCTTCCAAGGTCTCCTAGATCGTGTACAGTTTGGTGCGAAGTCCAAAAGTGTTCGAGGGGTTTCGTACCAGCCTGGCGAAAAGGTGTTCTTAAATGCCTCTCATGACCAAGATGACCTTCTTCTCTTCCGTCATGGCGGGGTCGGATCAGCTGAAAAGGCGCGCCATTTTTTCGACTTACATATTCTCATAGTCTCGTTAGCATGTTCAATACCGGAACTGCAGCAGAAGTTCTGTTTCTTCATAGCGCAAGGCGCTTCTGAACATTCAAAGTGGTCGGTCCTTGAAGTTCCCGGGTAGTCAGAGAATTTTCTGCGGTTTTCAAACCACTGTCTTGCTGGGCCGTCTGATGTGTAGAAGACGTTCTGGAGATTGGCGTCGTCTCTCCAGGCATCGAGCCATTGTTTTACGTCCTCATGAGGTTGGCCACGGAATATCGGCGGCTCCCGAGGGGTTTGCACCAGGGACCATGTTGGTTTGGTTTGGTTTATGGGGCTTCACGTCCCAAGGCGACTCAGGCTATGAGAGACGCCGTAGTGAAGGGCTCCCGAAATTTCCACCACCTGGGCTTCTTTAACGTGCACTGACATCGCACAGTGCACGGGCCTCTAGAATTTCGCCTCCATCGAAATTCGGCAACGCGAAATTCAGGGGTGCATCAGAAGACATCAGGTGTCATGGGGTAGTGGCGGCAGTTCGGCAGCCAAGAAGGCACCTAAAACTTTCCAAAAACCATCTTTACTCTGACCGAGTGCGCCCACAAAAAAAAAAGACTGAAATAAGCGGCGGCCATATCAAGAGCGCGCTAGGCGGTTGTCGACGTATAGATTCGCCGCCGCACTCGACTGCGTTCATTTAAATCAGGCAAATTCCTTTCTAGCTAAGTTGCGAATAGCTTCAACAATAATCTCTTGCAACCATGAAGCAGTTCCGCGTGTTGAGATCATTGCAGACAAATTCGGTCACATCTCGTCCCAGACACAAAGTTATAAAGCCGCATGCTGCCGACTTTCAGTATAAACAATTAAACACTACAAAGCTTCGCACCAGTACGTAAACTCTACTAATGAACACTGATATATAGACTGAGCCTCCATTATTGGGCTAAAAACATTGTTGACAGTATCAGCTCTCGCACTGACAATTCTGTGAAGAAGTGACGCCAAAACCTCACCGGTGATAGTCGGTGTAGTCGCAGCAGGTGTAGTAAGCGTAGTCGTAGTAGTCTGCTTTGGAGATTCTAGAAAGAAGGTGAAAATGTCTTATGATTGTTACAATGAAAGCTTAAAAGATATGAAAAAATTGCTTTCATGAATTTTTTCCGAGCAAAAATGCTTTTGTCAAGCGTTTGTTGAGTATGTGGTGCGTAATGCCACTTTTTAAAAGGGCAGCAACTTTCACACTAGGAAGAGGACACATCTCGCATACGTCACCCTTCTCTGAGGTAAACATTCAGAGCCTTTTCTACCTGTGTCGCATGGAAACGGCCGTTTTAAAGTGTTTGCGAATACTGTAGAGTTTGGGAAAGTGGTTTGGAATTTTTGGCTATTCCCTGAAAATCTTCAGTGCTTTTGAGAAGAGATAATTAGACGTCAATGCTTGACAATATCAACAACATCCTGATGAAAAAACCAAGACTAAGGGGGGGGGGGGGGGGGGGGCGCTTACTGTGTAGCGGCTGTTCTTTCAAGACCAAATAAATTATGTAGAACGTTGATTTTTAACGCTGTCGTTCGCGCAAACTTGCTGAGAGGCGTGATTCAGCACTGTGCGCCGATACCGCTAATCTTCTTTCCGATATGCAAGGACGAATCAGAGAATTCTCTGCCTTAAATGAAAAAAAAACATACTCCACTTATCTGTTAGCAAAATTCATACTAATGGTAAAATTTTCTCGCAATGAAGTGGCCTGCGCACTAAGGTACTCAGCCACCGCCATAGCGCTCTTTGAAGCACGAAACAATCTACTACGGTGATATTTTCTTTGACAAGGGAGTAAAATACCGACGCTACTGTTGAGCATGTTTTATCACCATATTTGTGGGTTTAAAAGAAAATGACGGGGAATGCTTTTTTTTTTTGGTGAAAAGCCTGTTCGGCTACCTTACGCAAATTTTCTTTGAAAAGGGTTTAAAGTACCGACACTACTGTTTTCAGTGCATTATCATCATTACTGCGTGTTTAAAAGAAAAAGAGGGGAAATTTTGGGGGGTGAAAAGGCTGTTCGGCTACCTTCGGCTACCTTAGGCATCCCCAGAAGTCAATACTTCTCAGTTTCATGGATTCCATGCTTTTATTACTGGCGGATGTCTACCGCTGTTTTTCGTCTAAAGCCCGAAAATACACGGTCTAGCCACTGTGTTGCTGCGAAAAACCATCGCGCAAGTTTCTCATCAATAGACGTGTATTTACGCGCACGTGTTTTATAATCTATGCATGTGCACCGCCTGTAAGGATTTGCTGTGATTATGTCTTATGAATTCAAAATCATTTATTTGCGATGAGTTTAAAGGACCTCGCCAAAGCGACTGAAGGTCCTCGTTGAGAAAAAATGTAAGGTGAATTCTTCTAAACCACACGCGAATGTTGTTCAAGCGCACAAATCATATCTACCTTGCTCTAGAGTGCTTTTTAAAGCTTTGAGGTGATTTAAACACGAACGATAGTCATAAAGAGTTCAGGAAATGATCATGAAACCTTACCTGTTGTAGTCGCCGCCTTTGTCCACACACCCCCTGAAAAGACAGAACGGAAATGTCAGTACGTCAGCTGGTTGTGGGTTCTGAAAGGCTTGCTCTTTTTTTACGCGAGTAATCAAATTATAGATACTCTCGACGGGGAGCACTCTAGAGGTAAAATATTTCGAGAAGGTTGTGTGGCTTACAGCACCTTGCCTAATCACGCGACACGCCATCTTTCCACAGCAATATATGCAGAATGCACTTGGTGTTCCTCTTCTTTGCGATACTTTGAAATGTGGAAAACTAAGCCAGATTCATGGACTCGCAGTATCCGCATATCTAAAAGAATACTGTCGAAATACAGGTAGAAAAGACCTGACCACTATAGGAAAATATTTTTTTTATTATTATTCAAACAGAACTGGCATTGCAACATCATTGAATTCGTGGCCCGTCAAAGTCACCCTTTCGCACAGTTTTAATCAAATCTGAAATATTCTTTGAGAGGATGAAATTCTTTCAGATATCATACCATTTGCCTAAGAAAGCAATTGCGTGAAAGCAAGAGTAGAAGAAATACACCGTCAGTAATGAGAGTCCAACGTCAATCGTCACTTCTTGATTCCTGACACATTTTACAAAAATTGGCGACGTAAATGTGAGACATGAATGATGTAAATGTAATACATGAGTTATTAATAAAATTTCGACAGAAACAATGGAGCTCTAAATAGTGTTGGTTTTTCACCGAGGTGCTCCAAGGATGCTGGTCATTTCTCGTTGCATTGTGCTTTGTTTTTCGGGAAAGTACATCTGCCGAAAAATTTGTCACATTTCGAGCCGAATTCCAGCCGGCACATAGCAGGATCCCGTTACTTCTGCAACAGCGTCGACTTCACGAACTACTTTCAAGAGCAGGCGAGCTTTGAGCGAACGCACGAAGCTCGTGGACGGAAGTGGCGGCAAGTTGATGCGACAATTGTGGCCGCGCTATTGGCTGGGAGACGCCCTATTACCGCCATAGACCCCTTCCTTCTCGCTTTATATCCGACTCTAGGTCTCTCGAAGCGCAGACATCATTTTCTTTTGTACTGAAAAAATGTTGTAGCTTTTTGCTAATAACGTTGAGGCTACGTACCTCGCAATTAAGGTAATAATTCTAGCAAACTCAACGACGTTTGGATCTATCTACTCAAAATCAAAGTTGTAGCATCAAATGTGAAAAACAGCCTTCTTCTTAGTTAATGACGCTGTTCAGTTCTTGGAAGCGAATTTTTATATTTTCATGAAAACTTCGACAATGCTCAACTGTTTGCAAAGAGGAATGTATATCACCGTTTATATGTGTGCCAAAACATACAGGTTTGTTTATATATAGACGGGGCTACGGAAATTCCGAATCTTCTGCTGCGGGCACTCGGATACAGTAGGGAAGTGTTTTATGAAGTCGTAGAAAAATAATGAATTGTTCCTTTTGAAAGAGCCACCACGAGGAACAAATGAGCTGCGCCATAGGACTCCTCCTGATGCAAAACATATATCCGCTAAGCAGTTGGGAATGTAGTGCAACACTTTGCGGGAATTGAGACGCCCACCTTTATAATAACGCTTTGAGGTAAACGGTTATTAAACAATACCGGATGTAGTCGATGTCTTCAGCCTTTGGGGTTCTGGAAAGAGGCATATAAAGAAGACTTCAATACAACGCGTAGTCCCGGTTTCTGAAAACACGCTACTTTTTTTTTTTTGCTCGTAACCAGTTTCCAACAAATACGACTGTCTGGGAGAGACCTCCGCATTAGGGGACACTAGGGCAAAGGATTTCTCGCAATGCAAAGCACCGGCTTCTGGCCGTGCGAATGGTAACATAAGATTCTCAGAATGAAATTCAAAAGCTTATGTGCAAGAATAACATTTTATAATTGCACAATGAATGTATAAGTCGTCGAGAAAAAAAACCTTCGCCGATACCACATTAAAGGCCAGGCGGCTGCCGACTGCAACAGCCACAAAATTAAGGGCGGGGATTTCCACTGTGAACGACAGAAGTCAACTACAAAGGAGAAATAAAGCAAGTAATATATTTCAGTTATTTACATCAACTAAACTTGTTATTAATATCATCCATAAAACAGGGTCATTCCAGTGCCGCTCTCCTGGGTTACATAACTTCCAGACCGCGTCAAAAAAAAACATTTTCCAAGGGATAAAGTCGAGGAAGAGCAGTCGACAGAAGTTAGAGGTAAATAGAAAAACAGCCGTATACGAGTATTGGTTGGTTGGTTGGTTTATGGGGTTTAAAATCCTAAAGCGACTAAGGCTATGAGAGCCGCCGTAGTGGAGGGCTCCGGAAATTTCGAGCACCTGGGGTTTTTTAACATGCACTGACATCGCACAGTACACGAGTACTGGTGGTGGGAAGTAAAAAGCTAAAAGACATGCTAGGGCCGTTGTTTTTATACCTCCAAAAGACCGCGCTCGCCGTGCTTAGTTCTTTGGAAGATAGGCTCTCGGTGAGGGCGTTATTTTTTACAGATGAGGTTTTGAAAGTTGCAACCCCTCCACGTTTCATTCCTAGTTCACTCTGTGTTAAGCCTAGGTTATTGAAAAGATAAAAGATAAGACATGCACTGCAATAATGATAGATAATTATTGTAATTCTTATTCCGGCTATGTCGGAGGAAACACATTATCGCATTCCGATGGAGGCGAAATACCAGAGGCCCTTGTACTACGCGATGTCAGTGTATGCTAAAGAACCCCAGGTGGTCGAAATTTCCGGAGTCCTTCACTACGGCGTTCCTCATAGCCTGAGTCACTTTGGGACGTTAAACCACTAACAGCAAACCACCATTTCTTTTGTAGCAATCCAAGTAGTAGACATTAGGGGGTAGTAACGGGACGGCAGGTGTGGTCACATGGGTTCAAAGCGAAACTAAGAATTCGAACGCAAAAGTACAAATTGAAAAAAGAAGTGCGAAATAATACTGGATTCTTTGAAATTTAACGGAACTGCCTTTTTAGAGAGAGCATTAGGCTCATAAGTGTGTGCGATTTTGTATGTGATTTTTATTAAATACTCACGTCGTTTTAAGACATTGATTTGAACAAGAACGTAGTATATGTAAAACTTGAAAGCGCCTCACACTGGTCTCGGTTGGTTTGGTTTGGTTTATGGGGTTTAACGTCCCAAAGGGACTAAGGCTATGAGAGACGCCGTAGTGAAGGGCTCCGGAAATTTCGACCACCTGGGGTTCTTTAACGTGCACTGACATCGCACAGTACACGGGCCTCGAATTTCTCCTCTAAAGAAATTCAGCCGCTGCGGCCGGGATCGAACCCGCGTCTTTCGGGCCAGCAGCCGAGCACCATAGCCACTGAGCCACGGCGGCGGCACACTGGTCTCGGGTGAACAGATCTGCGTACGTCACATGCACGGGACTACTTTTAGCCGTGAACTGTCGTTTCAACCACAAAAGTATATTAGAGAATGGCAACTTAAGTGCCTTCAGGGTGTGTTCAATTTTCAGGATTTAAAACTTTAACCTAAGAAAATACACGTTAACCCTATAAAAGCTCGGGCAACGGTAGAGTTGGAACTTCTTCGCGTTAATGCGCTAATTGTGAGGAGAAGGTATTTAAAGCTAAATCAAATTGTTATCGATGTCCTTTCGATGAAAATGCAAAATAATCCTGCTCAGTCGCACCAATACATTTCCTTCCCACTCGAAAAACCGTTGGAGCACACAGCACGAATCGCAAGCACCCTGCACATCCTACCGCATATTAGAACAAGCTTTCAACACTCACCGGGTGTAGCCGCTGCATTTAGCTTCAGGAACGCTTAAAAAAAAAAAAAGAGTAAAAAGTTATCGCCGATTTGCGTAGTTACCCCAAATGCGAATAGGTGCGCTAGCGTGTCCGTTTTCACTCAGCTTCTGGTGTTCAGATCCAGTATTAAGGCGAAAGCCTTTAATGCGTCATGCTGTCGTTAGCAATTCGTGTCGGCAGCCGTGTCTGCGTCCGTGTCGGCAGCTGTGTCGACAGATGTGTCCGCGTTTTGACGGATGTCCACCGAGATATGTGACACAGTTACTGCGTAATTTCCTTTCCTCAAATACAATTTTCAGTTTCTTCATTACGGCCCCTCTTGCTTCTTTCACTGCCACTTCCTTCCTTCCTGTACGGTGCGGTTAAGGTGTCCACCGAGATGACTGAGAATTACAGCGCCATTTCCTTTCCCCAAAAAGCGTTGCGTTCAAAGGGCAAGGCATCGCGCCGAACGGGTGGTGGCGTTCGTGGACTCCCTGGCAGCGCTACAACACGCTGTCGCGTTCCACTCCTAAAGGCGAAGCTTAAGCGTCATTAATTACCAGTGCTGAGTGATTAATCAGTAATTAGTCATTGATTAGTTATTTGTCATTACTTCGTCATCAATTATGTGTGACGTCATCCAGTGGTGACGTCACCAGTGCCACATAGGCAAAGTGGTGTGGAAACCGCTTTCGCCTCTACGCACTTTAGACAGTCGAAGTGCCCCCTGAATTTTTTTAAGTGTAGCAGTTGCTCGGATGGCGATAATGCGTTAATAGCCATATATGAGGAACTGGTCCTTCTTTACAATCACACGTTCCTGGGAGTCCTTATACAACTCCTGGAGCAGTGGTGCAGCGGTTATATGAAGCGTCACTGCCCTTCTATGGGAGGTGCTGCCATCTGTAGGACTTTAGATGCGAGCAGCCTCTCACAATTAATTGAGGTTGCCACCTGCCATGGTAGGCAGGTTACAAGGCTTACATACATATATAAATACGCCGGGCTGTGGGGCCGTTTACCAGCAACCCTGTAGAAAGGTCGCAGGCTGCCCACCACCCGGTTGGAACGTAAGCAGCCTACCCCAAAGCACGCTTTAGACAAACAAACCGACAGACACCGGCTAAATGCGGGAAAGCCCACTACAAGGTCTAATTCACGAAAACACATTTTTCGGTGTACATCTGTTCGTAAAGGGTGGAAGCAGGTTAGTTGCTGAAGCTTGCCATTAGTTTCCAGTAGAGGTGAGGGCCCGAAGAAGAGCACTTCTTTAATTTAGAATACATCCCCTTTCTCGCAATTCATTCTTTAGGCTACTGGCATTCTTCAAGTGGGGATGGTAGAACAAGAGTAGTTGACAAAAAGTTCATGCGTGCACACGTAACCGCTTGGCACCTTTTATGCGAGCAGCCAAATCCAGCGCCCTCATAGAAAGTGAAAAGGGCCTTCAGCGCATCGCTGAAGTCGGACAGCTACAAAAGCAAGGGCTACAACTTCTAGCGTGCTTAGAATTTCAGAAGCTACAAAAGGCCGACAACTACAGAGTAGATGCGTGAGTATTTTACAAATAGCACATTATTTTTTTGTAGCCCTTAAAGCTTCGTCCCTGCTGCACCGCAAGGACAATTCTGTAAGTGAAAGTTTTCATTGCAAACTTAGAAACAAAACGGTTAACAAATTGGATGGCAATTTGTGTTTGCCTCAGAATGTTCTGTTTCTTCAACATAAGCAATATCAAACGCAACAGCGATGCAGGAGTGGCCCTTGGTACTTTAGCTTCTTTGCAGTAAATCAGTAACCATCTTTAAACGCAGATAATTAGCGCGGGGAAATCGACTTCAGAAAGATTGCTCAGTGCCGCCTCAAGAGGTCATTCCAAGCCGTCACAGAAAGATTCTAAAGACTGCAGACGCCTTCTTGCAGGTCGAAATGCACCGAAAGCCAGTTTGAGCATTGCTCTCAAATCATGCGCCTGAAGTTGAGGCGCTGCTGCCGTTCCCGTGCACCGGAAGCAGCCATCAAGAGCGACCTGAGGTGCACAATTGCATTGTTAAGCATGTACAGTATGGTCCACTGTTAAAGGGAACATGCGATCGCGTGGCCTCGGTGCTTGACAAATCCCTGCTGCTTAGATGCGGCGAGAATGGGCGCCAGGAGGCGCATGCTCGGAAAGACCAGCCGCCATACTTACTGCGCATGCGTCTTGTGCCGATAATTCGCACAGGTTGTCGGCGGCAGCACTCCGCGAAGCGCGGAGGCCAGGGGATCGCATGTTCCCTTTAACACTGGAGTGTGCTGCACAGCCGGCATCACCGTTGTGTAGAGCGCTGGTAAGGTGCACTTCTATGCCCAAAAATCGACACCTCAACCTGGTTTCTAGCTTTTGCAGCCTACGATTGCGCAGAGCTACAGCCACATAGACGTGCAAATGGGCGTGAATGCTTTGCGCGGAAACTATGGACAGTTTATAATTTCAGTTTTGATTTCGTGGTGCACACTGTTCGAGCACTCTACACGAGGGTGGAGCAGACAGTACTGCGTGTGAAATATATAAACAGAACAATGTACTTTCATATCTACCATGACATTTTTGACGCGCACCGCTTGGCCTGCTCTGTTTGTATATTTCACGGGCCCGAACATACCTAGAAACTGTAGACATGTATTCTCACGGGAAGTACTTTATCAATGCATTTTTCATGCATTTCAAAGAACTGAACCACACCGACCAATTTATCGGAAGAACCCTTCTCGGGAACGTCTAGCTTTCTACCATGTTTAGTGAAGAAAGCGCCCTACTCGTTTTTTGGAGAAATTTTAACTACTCAATGTGACAGCAGGACAAACTTTAAATGCGCAATTTTACTACGCATAGGAAGATTGGATCCTTCAAATCAGTATGTTCAATGCCGTATCGTAGAATATTCCGCACCTGCCTCGAAATTAAAGGTGGTGTCTAAGAAAGCTGCATTGCTTCGCCTGAAAAAACAGTTAAGGTTCAGCTACTCTGCAGCCGCTCATTATGGGACTCAGTCGCCCTATTGGCGATGAAGTCGTCACCACGGTGTGAGATCCAGGCGAGTGCTCGAAAGTGTAGTTTTTTGCATTTGAAGGAATACTGTTCTATAATGTTAATGGGAGGTCCCCTGGAGCAGCACTATTAGAAAATACTGGACGGTAGGTGCTACCTTGAGTGGTTGCGTCACAAATGCCAAGCGATGGCTGATTTGAAAGAGAACAGACATTTTGATGGCGATCACAATGGGGCATCTATACGCGCAAAAGCTATATCCACTAAGTATTGTTTTTTTTTATTTTCTTAGCGCGTAAACAAAGTTGAATCGCTTTTGTGTCCAGGATGTGAAAAGGAAAAGCAAGGTTATTGGAACACCGCTCGTTCTCTGTCACTGTTGCTGGTATAATAAACCTTCATTCTCATGTATGTCAGTCAAAATTTAGAGCAAGGATGTTTGGAGTTAACTGAGCAAAGGGGATTAAGTTATCTCGTTCACAGGTTTCCTAAGTTGTATAACACCATTTCTTGCACAAGGCTGTCAGGTGAAGGAGGTTGACTCACCTCGAGCAATGGCGAACATCGTCGCACCAAAGGAGACAAAGACAATTACGCTGATGCAACCTAGGAGGATCCACGCTTGTGGCGGAGCGTCCACACTGTTGAAAGACAAGTGGAGATGTAAAGCTTTAACGTTGTTTATCACGGCGAATACAAATTTATTTCAAGGAAATTGTACATGATTTTGCTGTAACAACTAAAAATAAATATTTTTAAAAAATGAACGCATGAAGCTGTACACAGTAAGAACTGTTTTGTCGTCTCGTACTTCAGCCGCTTTGAGGCCAAAGAACCGTCTCGCTTTGTCGATTCTCATCCCGGACATTCCTACTAACGTACACTGATAGCTATTCTGACGGCGTCACATCCGATACCTTTACGCTGGTTCGGGCCGAAAGAAATGAAGGAGCGAAAAATGGCCTCGAAATGCCACCTGAAGCCTTCGACTTTAATCCGACTTTAATCCGGGAAGCTAACACTGAACGGCAGACAAGAAGAGTTGTAGCCTACAGCAATCTTTGCTTAAGATGCTTTGATTGTCGTTTTATAAATTGAAGAAATAACCCATGAAAAGCAGCGTGTTCGAGGTGGGCTACCATTCCTTTTTTGAAAACTGTTAGCGGGCTCCATTTGTACCATTCAGCTGCAGCGCTCTTCTTCTTAGCCTAGTTTACTGAATGAGCATACATGTGAAGGGACATGAGGGACACCATATGACATATTTGAAAGACGCGAACACTCACAAACAACAAACGTCCGGTCTGGTGACTTCAATTCATGTCTGGTTACATCACGAACCTTCCGTCAATGGTATTTATTCGCTCTGGTGACGTCACTAATGAAGGCACTGCCTGGCAGCTAATCAGAACTTTTCTGAAAAACGCCGGACGGCGCTGGGTTCTTTGTGCCGGTGTGGGATCTAGGCTACCGCATAATTAGCGCATGCCGATGGTGGGATCAAGCCCACGCTCTCCGTATGATGAGTACGGTGCTGTATCAACTGAGCCATGTCGGCAGTTGTCCAAATATTTACTGGGTGGTGCTGAACAAGACATTGAAGCTCACGTTACATGCAACACGACTGCCCTCTAAATTAAAGACCCAGATGCCGGTGCCATAGCTCTGTTGGTAGAGTACAGTAAGCGGCATACGGAAATTGTGAGTTTGAATGCCAATTGAGGAAGCAGTTATTTTTCTGTTTTCATCACATATCCTTGAGAGAAAAAATGGTTACACAACAAGTTTGGCATTGATCAGCACCACACATAAAAAAACACAGTACTCTAAACTTCTCTTCGTTCGATGTCTAGAGGCTCCATTTATATACAATCCACTAAATGAAAATTAATAAATAGCCCTGCTCATCTGCGACTCCTTGACCACAATACCTTAAGAGGTGAGAATATTACGGTGCAGTCACAAGCAAGAATTATCCGAATTACGGGATTTACAAAAAGATATGTATTTTCAATTTACAGGTAGCATCTCAGGCTACTGGGCTCCCCGTTACAGTAGCGTTGCAGAAGATCTGCAGCCTAGGTACAACCGACGAAATATTTTTTGCCGAGAAGCATTCGCCCTTCTAAACAACACTTATTTCAATAAGAGCGCGTGGAATTTCTTCAGCTTGTTTTCGTGAAATTAAGGCGACTTCTCAGTTTTAATTTTGTGTTTAATATTTCACGATATTGTAATATTGTAATCTATGTTTTTCGCCAATTATTTATTCTGTTCAACTATTCAAAAACCTGAGGCTCCATTTTGTAACGATTCTTAGCGGTTCATGCTTACTTGGCCGTACCATGAGTCACGGCAAAACAACAACAGGTGGGAAAACAAACCTCCAATCATGACCGCCTTATAGCCAAATGAGTTAGTGAAGGGTTCAGATATCATTATTTTAACCGATTTTACTAGTGATCACTTACAGAGTTTTGCGTAGGAAGACACACTTGGTGAATAACTTTTCAAAACTCTTCTAAAATACGAGGACATGGGCTGCCATTTTTATGCAGAACACTTGTATAAAATCTAAACTTGCTCGCATAAACCTAAGCAGCGAACATGTTTCATCTTGTACAAATCTGCTGAGGTTTTGTCCCAGAACAAATAGTTCCAATTTTGCTTCCACTCACGAACACGTGGAGCTGTAACTCGCATTGAGCTTTGTTTTGTGGATGTACACTTCCTAGATTTGTAGAATCCAGTTCCGGTGATCACTCTGTTACTTGCTTCACTGCATTCGTATTTTAGTACTGTAAGCAAGTGTTTTGAACTCTTGACTATATTAGCACCAGCTCATAGCATAACACATTCGGCGCCCGCTTTCATCTTGACCGACCCGGCACCTGCCAAGGGGCTGAGTAAGGCGGAGGAGCGAACTCTGCGGCGCCTGCAGACAGGAACTCTTCTCTGTCCAGCCATAGCAAAACACTTCAATCCGAACACAGATGGGCGCTGCCCGCACTGTGGAGAGATCTGCGATATCTTTCACATGGTGTGGGCATGTACTCAGAACCCTCACCTTCCCCCTTCCCCCACCCCCACCCGAGAGGCATGGGAGACTGCCCTCCTCAACTGCTCCACACTGGAGTCTCAAAGGGCTCTAGTAAAGCGGGCGCGAGACGGGGCCTCGTCGTGCGGTGTCCCGGACTAAGGATACCGACAATGCAGCAGGTTTTTTTTTTTACCCTCAAACTCTCTTTGAGGGTAAAACCACCACCTCGGTCGCAAGGTCCAGGATGGATCATTCGGAGTACGCACAATGTCGCACCATGTTACTCGCACTACACTGGTACACACGGAATAGAGTATCCTTTCCCACCACCTGCCCACCAAATAACTCGGCTGCGATTTACGGCGACGGCCCACATCAGCCGTATAAAGGTCTTTGCAGACTTCACGGCATCAATTTTAGTCCCCTCTAGAATCCAAAATGCAGAAGTGGCCAGCCGTTTATGCCAGTTGCATGGATGTACACTTCTCGCCATTTCGGAAAGATCCATTTCAAGGTGAGTATCTCTCGCCAAAGATGCAAATATTCTGTTGCACTTCTTTGCCATGACCGGACACTGCAAAAAGCCAGGGGCGTTTTGCTCTACAAATACGGCAGGACTAGAAATACAATGAAATGGTTCTTTTTTTGGGATCAGGTAAAGAAGAACAGTACTTACTGGCCTACTTCCTCGTCTGTAAAAAAAAAAAAAGCTTACTTTTGGACAGATATCTTGTTTTTGATGTCCGCGTATATACAAGAATTCTCGCTTTGCATGCAAAGGCCACGAAAAAATACTTTGAAATTTTCATGTACTATCGGGGACAAAAGTGGCGTAATCTACTCGGCGGAAGCCGGAGCAACGGAAAACTGCGTTGCAACACCATCTACAGGCGGCACCTGGGATCGAGACAGCCAATGCATGACCTTTATTATCAGCAGTCACGTCGCTTGGCTCGTTTCAATGTTTCGTGCTTTATCTCGCCAAAATGCTGCAGTTTTCCGTTGCTCCGGCTCCCGCCGCGTGGAGTATACCACTTTTGTCCCCCATAGAATGTTATCCTAGTAGTTATTTCGTTATGAGCACTCTTGGCATAGGTTCAGGTTTATGGGGGTTTAACGTCCCAAAGCGACCCAGGCTATGAGGAACGCCGTAGTGAAGGGCTCCGGAAATTTCGACCACCCGGGGTTCTTTAATGTACACTGACATCGCAGAGTACATGGCCATCTAGCATTCCGCTTCCATCGAAATGCGACTACCATGGCCGGTTCGAACCCACGTCATTCAGGTGAGCCAGCTGAGCACTATAAACCCTAAGCCACCGTGGCGGCCCCGGCTTGGCTATAGAGGAAAACACTCCAAAAACAGCCAAAATCACGCCTCCGTCCCAGCATAACTACAAACATTCACCGGTGATATTAGTCACGAGAAAATACCTTGCAGTGCCCAGCAACTTAGCGTTAAAACGGTGTTCAATAAAATGGGCTGTCTATGGGGCTCAGGTCATTTCATGTCATGTAGCAATAGAGCCAGATCCAAACGGGCCCAAGGTGCTCATTCCTGTGAATGGTAGACATTCTGGCGGCCGATTGTTTGCATCCATTCCTTCAAGAAAAAATTTTATTTCCTCCAATTAGGAACCTATATTTTCTTTCTCACTCTTCTCTGCCATTATTCATTAGGTAACTTGTTTCAGGAGGAGCCTCTGCTTTCTACCCTATTTATTAGACGATTTCGCTCGAGCTTCTTCATCCTTACAGTGTTTTTCCACAACTTCCCGCTACCTATTACTGGGGTCGTCCTTTAGGCATCTTATCTGAAGTTTAAATTCTGACCCGCTTTTAAACGTTGTCTTCATCCCACCCTAATACATGACGATACCATCGAAGTCGGTCGACTTCAGTTCTTAGTTAAGATTCCATGAATTTGACAGACTCTCACAGGACACCTTTTCTGAGTCTGTGCGTAAAGAGCGCTACAAAATCCATCTTCATTGTAGATTTCACGCAGTTACCTTGACGTGAAGCAATTGCATAATCACTCAACAAGCGCTGAAGTCATATTTGGTTCCTGAATAACGCCACATTCAAAGTTCTCTGTTGCACAAAAATATGCAGGCCGAAACCCTACTAGCAACATGCTGCCACTAACTAGAGTCATGATAGCGGTGAATTGAGCCGGTCATAGCTCACTGTGTTTCAGTAAGGATTACATATTCAGCGACACATGCCAATGCAAGACAGGCACCCTATTTCACGAGTAAACCCTAAACATCTGAATTTTATTCCACTTGGGAGGAGGGACAATTTTGTAAAATTATAAAGAATAAGCCAAGCTCAAAACCCCTGAACAAAAGTAAAATTGCCAGTGCTAAGGATAAAGAAATCACCTGGGCGTGAACGCCTTATGAAGACAGTGTTTAATGGGTGAAATATATATATTTTTTGACACTGAGATCTTTATATCAACCATCATCGAAAAACTGGCCTAGGCCGAAGCGAATGTCTGTACTCACTGACTTCTTTCTGGTTCTGGCACACTAGGACGACCCCGCTTAAGACAATAATGATTTATTTAAACTTATGAGCCGAGACACACTAGCGGAGAAAGCAAAAAGGCGTTCTCTCCTTCGGCACCCAAAGCAATGCATGCAAGCGACTAAGATTAATGGCTAAAACATGGCGTGGTATAAAAAGCATTGAGGAACGCGCTAGCACGTACCAGAGAGATGCAGTGCATCGAGGCTGAGCCTGCACTGTTAAGGTCTTGAACTACTATACTGCACGGCTGCTAGTTAACTCAAGGCTCGAGTGGTAAGATCTGTATCTCACTTTTTTTTTACCTCGCATCTCATGTCCGTGGAGGAAAATAGCCTAATTAGAAATTCTTGGTGAGGAATTTCATACCGTTTAGACTGGGTTTTCCCAGCGGCTATCAAGCCTCTTTACTACGATGCTTTATCTTTTAACTCTGCGGTGCGCAGTTGTCTTGTTCACGAAAATGACAGGATGTCAGTCTTTGATGTGAATATTAGAAGTATAAAAAATAAGCACTTTGAAATGCAATCAGCTTTGGATTCCCTGAATCACAGATTTGATATACTAGCGTACACCGAAACATGGTTCACAAATCAAAATGATGTTATCTTCTTTCGTGGCTACAAGTTTGAAGGCGTGTTCAGAGAAAACCGTAGAGGAGGTGGCGTCGCATTGTATGTTAAAGAAAACCTTGACTATGAAGTTTTATCAGATTTTTCTCTTGTCGATACCCACTACGAATCGGTTGCTATAAAATGTCATGGAACACTGATCGCTTGCATTTATCGGCCCCCATCTAGTGAAAGTGCCGAATTTATCAAGTTTGTGCGTGATCTTCTTGAATATGCTTGTATCGTAAATATCCCTGTTGTTTTGGTTGGAGACTTTAACATTGATCTTTTGACAAACAGCTCCCCGCGACGTCTTTTTTGTGAAGCCATTGATGCATTTCTCTGCACCAATGTTATTCAGTCACCAACAAGAATAACCTTAGAGAGGGACTCATTATTAGATTTATGTGTTACAAATCATGAGTTATCAAGAGTGCTATCAGGTGTGCTTACATTTGATTTGAGCGACCATCTGCCTATATTCTGTTTTTTTCCTCGGGCGATAAAAAAAAGGAAGCAAGTACCAACTCCCCAGATAGTATATCGCAGTTTCAATCAAGAAAACTTAGCTAGGTTTAGATCCATGATGGAAAGCACTGCCTGGAGCGAAGTTTACAATGAGTTAAATCCTAGTATAGCATACAATATCTTTCTTCAGTTAGTAAAAAGCAAATATGATACCGCATTTCCTTTGACAGTGGGAAAAACTCACAAAAAGTCTCGAAAGCCGTGGGTTACGAGAGAGTTATATCGACGAATTCAAACCCGTGACAGGCTTTTTGACAAATTCATCCAATCAAAAGATCCAGTCATACTTAAGGAATACAAAAAACTTAGAAATAAGTTAGGCTCTGATATTAAAAAAGCTAAGAAACAGTATTATCAGAATAAATTTTCAGCAGTCTCCAATTGCCCTAAGAAAATATGGGATTGTTTGAGCGACCTCATGGGAAGGGCGACAACCCATATTCCCAGCACATTAACATTCAATGGTGTTGAGTACGGTGGCGCTGATTTGGGAGACAAGTTTAATGCTCATTTCCTATCCTCTGGCGAATCATCTCAGAAGCAGGATAGAAATTATGAAATTGCTCAGTATATTGCCTCTCCGATTGGTAGTTCCATATTCTTGAATCCTTGCAGCGAACATGAAGTATTCACATTCCTTAGAAACCTAGACAAATCCACTGCGGCAGGCGCAGATGAAATTAAGGCCGAGCCTATTATTGCTGTTGCCGATCTAATTAGCTTGCCCTTGCAGCATATATGTAACAACGCGTTAGTTCAAGGTATTTTTCTAGATGGTATGAAAATTGCCAGAGTGGTTGTTTTACACAAAGGTGGCCCTTATGACAATATAAACAACTACAGACCTATATCTGTACTCCCTTTGTTTTCTAAACTGCTGGAATATTTGATCAAAATCAGACTGTGCAAGTTCTTTGACGACAGACAAATTTTCGTTAACGAACAGTTCGGATTTCGTGAGAAGTCAACAGAAATGGCATTGCTTAGTATAAAGGAAAAAATATTTTCTAATATGGATGACAAACAATTTACAGTTGGACTTTTTTTAGATTTCAGGAAGGCATTTGATTCAGTTAAACATGATATTTTATTTTATAAGCTACCGTTTTATGGCATTCGAGGAGTTGCCTTAAATCTGATCCGTACTTATCTTTCCGGTCGCGTTCAGTATACATGTTTGAATGGTCATCAATCACAACCTGGTCAATTAATATACGGTGTTCCACAAGGGTCTATTTTGGGTCCAGTATTTTTCATTCTTTATATCAACGATATTATAGCCATCCCTCGAACTCCCACAATAATTTTATATGCAGATGATACCAGTGTATTTTTTTCTGGCATGCATCTTAGTAATATTCAGGCTGAGGCAAATGCATGGTTACAAGAATTGTCTTTATGGTTGAATATAAATAAACGAGTTAAATGTTAATAAAACAAAGCTTATTGTATTTAAGGCACGTAACAAGCCTGATAACAGTGAAATTAATCTTACATTCAAAAATAACGTAATTGAGCGTGTTTCTTCCTACAAATTTTTAGGCATAATCTTTGAAGAACACTTGAGTTGGACCCTGCATATTAATAAGATTCATGCCAGCATATCAAGATCATTATGTGTATTATATAAACTTCGAGACCTTGTTCCGAAATGGCTGAAGTGGCAGTTATATTATACCCTAATTCAATCACATCTTCATTATTGTATACTTGTTTGGGGATCTACAACGAAAACTAACCTCACGAGGCTGATAACATTACAGAAAAAAGCAATACGATATGTCGAAAACCTTGCATACAATGATCATACAGGTTTGTACTTCTCTAAGCATTCTATTCTAAAATTCAATGAATTATTTGAGTTGAAACTGCTTTATTATGTGTTTAACGATTTCAAACATCATCCCACTAAATATGTTCAATTAAACTCTAGTAGTGACGCGCCTTATAAATTAAGACACGTCAGTTACAGAGTACCATTCGTAAGAACTAACTATGGAACCGAAATTCTTTCATATTTAATTCCCAGTCTTCTAAATAAACATACACAGGCCATAGAAATTATTCAGAAATCTGTTTCCCAAAAGTCCTTCAATAGAAATGCTAAAGTTTACCTCCTTTCTCGCCCGAATGATTAAAGGGTTGTTCACTCAGAAATTCTTGATGTCCCTGTTTTTCCGTCAACTCTTTGAATTCTCGTGTTTTTCTTGTTGTGATGTGCCTTGTAAATATTTACTTTAATTATGTCATTGCAAAAGTATGCACCTTCCTCCTACTTTTACCTTGTATAATTATGTGCTGTTTTTTGTAATGAGAGTGTATGAAGCTCTTGCTTCTTTTGCCGCTTGTTCTGAGCATTGTGTCGGGTGCTTGGGCCCCGTCAGGCAGAGTGCATCTGCCTTTTGCCCCTGTATCCGAGACCTTGTTGTCTAAATAAAGATCTATCTACCTATCTATGTCAGCGTGATCATGGTGTAAAGTGCTGAGCTTCTTGCGCCTGCTTCCGTACACAATTTAGCATCGCGCACAATCGCATGAGTTCGTACAAAGCGTCTACTCAAGGTATGGAATCATGCTCGTGTAAAAAGAAAACAAATACGAGCAAAATAGTAGGCCACAAAGACCAGCTGCATTCCGGGAACCCATGCTTATGTTTTAGCTGAAATTTTACAACAACTGAAATGTCCCCTATATAATGGCTTTCATAGTAGTATTATAGTCCTTCAGTGCTTTTTCTGGTCACGAAACTCCTCCGTAACTCTATGGGAGAGGTTCATATACCACCCGCGCCTGCCGCGCCGCGGCGCCACGAGGCACTGAAGGGCATCATTCGGCGAGCTCAGCGCTGTCGCGACCGGTCAGGAAGCGTCGCCGCTGGTTATCAGAGTGCGAATTTCACCGCCCTGCTGCTGTGTTGTGCGTTGACATCATGTAACTCGTGTGCGTGACACCATGCCGAACACTTGTTGCGTACCAGGGCGCCGGTCCGGCTACAAAGGCATGACAGGTCTCGTTGTTTCGCTTCCCTGCTGACAAGGAGCTGTCGGAAAAGTGGAAGCGTGCTATACCTCGGGAGGAGACTGGTGACTTCAGTTTTGATTCGAAATATGCGCTTGTTTGCGAAAAGCACTTTCACGCTGCGGACATCATTCGTGTCGAGGAATTCGCTGCGAACGGCGACGCGGTATCATTGCAGAGGGGGAGGCCGGTGCTCCACCCTGACGCTATCCCAAGTATTTTTGACGGCCTCCCAGGCTATTTGACAAACTGTAAACGACGTAGGCGGTCGCCACTAGCTCGGAAGCGAGCTCGTCTGTGGCTGATCCTGCACCCGCGGTTGACTGCATTGACGGAAAGCATTGCTTGTAGCCTTGTTTTTTGTTTGCTCATTGTGTCTGAAAATCCGTGGCTTCCTGTCACGAGTTCGGGAGGATTAGTTTTAAGCAGTGTTTTAATCTTTTTGCAGCGGTAGCACTTTCGACGAGCGACAGCGGCCGGGACCGGACCTCGGACGCGGCCTGCCAAACAGATCAAGTCGTCGGCAGTATAACTTGCGTTGAAGTGCAATTATTGAAGCGCCAGCTTCGTGCCGCAAAGCAGCAGCTCTGAAAAGGCTGCAGCTCTCATGTTTCTCCTAATGACAAGGCTCCTAATGACAAGCTGACAACAGTGTCAGCTGTAATCAGTTCAGGAAGAATTAAGTTTAAAAAAATTGTCGTGAATTAAAAAAACAAATGCGCTGGAACTCATTGCCTCGCATGCTTGCAACGACCACGAATGCTGATTTAGTGCATTAATACACTACAGCCAAAAATGATAGAGCCCTTACATATCCGTAAGCTGAATTAAAGCAAAAATCACACGATGAAACATGGCCCGCGTTCCTTATGTGTCACATATATGCAGCCGCGACCACAGAGTCTTTCGTTGACCAAGCCATCACGGTCATGCTTGCTACTCTTAAAACTGCGACAAGAAGGGGCAAAATAAGAAGCCCGTTGAGCAAGCCATCATATGCTTATTTTCGAGCCCGGACGGGCATCGTGCTGCCCAGTTCTCACAAGAAAGCTGCCTTATAAATTCAAAAGCACCGGCTATATATACGCGTCTTGAAAGCGGACTCACGCTTGAGCTGTCAGACCAGAGTTGGGAGGTGTTGAATGGGGACTGCGGTCATTTTTCTGCTCGTATTTCGCCAACTGCAAGCTGGCGGTTACGCGCTTCAAGATTTGAGATCGAAAACAACGATGCGAAGGCAGGAGACAAGCAACTGTTCTTGTAGCGCGTATCGCTTTCTTCTGGCAATATCGCTAGCTTTTTATCGCGTCTACAAGCCGTTAGTGCGCTGGATCACGTTCAAAAAGCTGCGCAGTTCTACACAAATCGTCTGCTTCAGAGAAGTATCTGTACGTCGCTGCGCCATCATTTCCTTCCCACTTCGCGTTTCTTTCCGATTAGATGCGTTAACACGTTTTGGCGGGCTAGTTGGTTAAGCATCTTGAATAAACAGCGCGAACGAAGACGAGCACAAAAGACAAGAAAAGCGCTGTGTCGTCCATTTTCTTGTCTTTTGTGCTCGTCTTCGTTCGCGCTGTTTATTCAAGATTCCGATTAGAGTTCGTCATATTTTCGTTAGACTAGATTGGAAGGAAAGCTAAACCGACTGTCGCTGAAATTTTCGAGTAATCGGGTGAAAATACCTCGCGTGATGCAAAGCCGGCTGGGGTGGGCAGGCGGCTCCGCCGCAGCTCGGTGCCCTCCAGTGCCCAGCGGCGCCTCTAGCGGCCAGCGCTGACCATATATGAAAATGAGGCGGGAGTTTCGTGACCAGAAAAAAGAATTGAAGGACTATGGTAGTATGTACAGCCCTTGTCAAAAGTAGCCAGGCTCCATGGTTTGCTTCTCATTCGTATAACAGAGCCCTCACAGCTTCCTTAAAGATCAAAAAGTTCTTTGAAGGTGAGAACAGAGGTTCTTCTTACCACATAGACATTTAGAGCTTGAGGGCTGACATAATGGCTTTAATATACAAAGAGAAGAAAAAAACGTGCAGCCTGGTTACTTTTGACAAAGACTGTACATTGAAGTAGAGTGTTTCTTAATCAAATGAAAATGCATTCTTACAAATGACCATGCTCTGAAAAGCGGCACTAAAGTTGTGATTGGGACATCGTCTAATGATCACTATATTTAGTTCTCTGGTGAGAGATGCACCATAGTAACGAACAGCTCAAACATACCTTACACAGCACAGCACTCGGGTGCCTACCATAGTTCCAAGAAACAGTACCAGCAACAGCAAACCTAAGCTCGAGCGTAACCCTAGCACAGCGTTCAGCGACGGGCGCACACGAATGCACAAGCTTACTCCTGTTCTCGTCTTCAGAGTTTGCTTCGGCCGGAGAGTAAAGCTGTTGCTCTGGAAGAGTGTGAGATACTGTTTTTAGGTGTCCAAGCTCGTTCACTGTCGCAAAATATTTTCTTTGTAGGAAGCGTTTGCATACAGAATGCGTGATGCAGAGTCTCAGTTAGGAACAGAGGCTTAGGCAGACGCAGAAAAGAGCATAAACATGAGCTTCACAAAACCTCACAAAGCTGGTTTCAATCACTGTTCGGCATTACACAAGTAGTTAGATTTTAACGACAGACCATAGTAAATTTTTTGGACAGAAAACATTTGGGGCCTATTGCTCAAAATACAGTCAATAAAACAAAAATACCAAACTACGGTGGGGTAATCTGCGGATATACTGATTATCATAGTGAAATCTTATATTGTCTAAAAAAGTTAGCGTTAATAAACAGCTTACCGATTAAAAATGCCTTTGTCCAGAGTTTTTGGGTATGTATACATGATTGCCTCTCGTGACCAATGAAATTAAACACTTTGCTCTTTCGAAAATAGATCGGCATTAAGCGCTGAAATTATTTCTACTGTTCTCACATCTCCGAGTAAAACGCACAAAATGATGTCCAGGTCATCAGCTTACGAACAAATCCCGTAATGGAATTGGACAAGCGTAAGCTCTATAGCGATCCTTTCGTTCAAAAAGTGCATTTAATGAACTTGCTTTTTGCTATATTGAAAAATTAGTATTGAGTAGATAGGAAATACGTTTTAGTCACCCCTGCCGCAGGAAACGGTCAACATTATGCACTTTTTAATGATTTCTTTAAACAACAAATTGGCCAGCTGAACTTTTCTGGTCAAGGAAGTTAAGTTCGTCTTCTGCCCCATGCATGCCCTAAAGGTGCAGAGAAAAATTGTTATTATGCAATAAAATAGCGCAAAGAAGGAAATGCTAGTTACGGTTAAAAATGAGAGCATGAATATTACTACTGTAACGTTTTCTGCGCAAGTTAACTTTACAGGATGAAAATGCAATCAGCTGGCATTTGCGTGGAATGATTTCGTCAAGAAAAGAGAACAAAAGTTATTTTCATATAAGTTATGCCATGGAAACCACCGTTATGAGCAATATTTACGTGCCCAAGACCAACCGAAGGGACGGCCTACGATTTTTTGCACAGCAGTATCAACGCTACAATTTGTATGGCGTTTTGTAGCCACTACAGTTTCGCATGCCAAACAACGCCCAGTGTTCGCTGAATCAACGGCAGGCTAACTCAACCGAATTTCGTTGCGCTTCAGATCTGCGTGGTTAATCCGCGCGCTTCAGCAATGAAAGAAACCAAGCTTCAGGTTGTATTTCTTCTAAAGTTATCCTTAGACTACCGTTTTCCAAAATTTCTTTACTACATGCTTCCGCTTTGCCGCACTTTTCGGTAGCAGCATAGCTCTCGATGTCAACTCCCGCGACGGCCTCTTTAACAAGACTGCAGTCTTTCGACTGTTCAAGTAAACTGCGAAGCAGAGCATTCGAATCCTGTTAAGTATCAGCGGGTAAAACACAGCACATAAAAACAGTTAAGCTACCGCTTTATGTGCAATGGTCGAAGCACCACACTCCAAACCATTTGATAGCCATCACGAGTGTGTGGATTCTGAGGTTCACCTGGAGCGTTTGAAATACACACGGTAAGTTCTCTAGTCTGGCCCTTACACTCCTAATACGTCAAGCACACCCGGGCGGAGTTGTCTTCGAAAATGAGGTGACAGCGGGATTGTTCAGTTGGTGCCCATTACAACCCCGGCGCAGTGTCAGTTGATAATGTGATAGGTACGCGAAATGAGAGCATGCAATGAACGGCACACTGGGCAATCGTCTGATCCTATATTTGGCATGGTGCACTCCGGCTTGCAATGTGACTGTTTCTTGAAATCACTTGTAGAGGAATGAAGACATTCCCAACTCACCCATAGCAGCAGGCCCTGACATCTAAAAGCAGGCCGGAGAGCGAAACACTCTTTTCCACAGCTTCTCGGCACTTCTTCTTCTTCTCTCCCAGGCAGCCGAATACGCGTGCACCTGTGTTCCCACGCGGTTCCTTGCCAATTGCTTTGTGTGCAAATAAGTATTAATAATACATTTCATTTTTGGAACACGGGCAAGGTTAACGCTTGGGTAGTAAAAAATGTCGCGAGAAAATGGAATTTGCTTATCCTCCTGCATGTCCTAGAGGTAATACAATGTAAACCTGCGCCGCCATTATTTTTCACTATTAGCGCCCTTACTGCGACGTTCACCGTGAGATCATTTTAATATTCCCGAACCACACATCGGAGCGGCAATTCATCAAATCAAATCGTCTTTATTTTCTCTCTCAAGGAGAAAAGGGGGTGACGGGTAAAAGCCGTCTATTCCATTTATTCTTTCCAGCATATGTTGTAGTTCAAACAGACCTGGTGTTTTTTTTTTTGTTTTTTTTTCCTTCACAAATTCTGCTGTTTAAGGGCATGACAGAATGTGTGCACCAGTGTTTTCCTGCCATTTTTAACAACTTCCTCGTGTTTTTTTTGTTTGCGTGGTATGCTTACTTTTATCCTTTGCTCATAATTTCGTGTTAAATGACTGTTAATTTGTTTGATTGTATTTGCTGTAACCCACTGATTTGCGCGAGCCATATTTTTGTTCATTTTGTGTTACTTGTAACTGCTGTTCTTTTGTCATTTTGCCTATTGTACCCCACTCCCCTCTGTAATGCCCTCGGGCCCTGAGGGTACTGAAATAAATAAATAAATAAACTGCGGCTTGACAAAGTCCGGCCACCTCTGTGTACAGTTCGGCAGTAGTGCTCGTACAGATTATACATGTTAGCATCTCGTAAGCAATTTGCAACAACGCCTTCTATTGCTTCGCTTTCTTGGTACATTTATCAATGAAAGCCTAAACCTGAGATAACAAGACCAATAAAAACAATACTTCTTGTCAGTTTCATTGTCAAAGCAAAGCCCGGACCAGTTGCAAAAGGGGTAACATAGAGGAAAGAAAACGGAAAACCAATAATATTGGCCCCTCGTGTTTTGTGCAGTCATTATAGAGCCACAATTTTCCGACTGCCTGGAATGCCACGTAGGGTTGTCCCGTAATAATTTTATTCTCATAGTCTCTATTTTCTTCGTCGACGTCTCGGTTCTCGTGGTTCAAAACCAGTACAAAATACTTCCGTTCGGCAGAAAGGAATCTGTGAAGATGGGGAGGATAGACATGTAGCTAACGTGAGCTGTCAATGCTGTCTTTTTGCACATGGGAAGCTGAGACAGGTGGCATGATATGACAGGTTGGACTGACCTGGAAAGAATAAGAAAAAGCAATTGATTGAGCTGCTAGATACAACAAAACAAGGGAAAGCGACAAAAAAATAGGAATCGGAGAAATAGCGAAGGGCAGGCAGATAGGCAAATGAGTGCAAAAGCCAAGGGTTCGTCAGAAACTGTAACAAGAGGTGCTGAGCCCAATTTAATGTTGGTAACAATAAATGATAATAAAAAAAAGATTGAGTAATGCTGTAGCAATGAATCCTATGTTTTGGTTTGGTTTAGTTTGGTTTGCAGGGGTTTAACGTCCCAAAGCGATTCAGGCTATGAGGGACGCCGTAGTGAAGAGCTCCGGAAATTTCGACCACCTGGGGTTCTTTAACGTGCACTGACATCGCAGAGTACACGGGCCCCTAGCATTTCGCCTCCATCGAAATTCAACCGCCGCGAATCCTAGGTTTTGGAGAAGCGCAGCACGACAGTCCCATAGATGAAGAACGTTTGACTTCGTTAGCGTGATCTACACCGCTTGAATGGACTCTTAACGTTTACAAATTCTGAAAAGTAACGCATTTGTCACAAAATACACCGTGACCACTGAGACATACAGTGAAGGTTGGAGGACTACGTTCTGATTTTAAAGATATGTATTTATTTGTCTTTACAGAGAATCAAGGCAGTGTAAAAATTTCTCCTTTAGCTTCAGTGGAGTACGGTAGCCGCGGCTAGGAACCAGCTCGTGACCTGGAACTCAGTAGCACAACACCGTATACTTACCGAACCACCACAAAGCACTATCGAAAATCGAAAATCCGACCATTTAAAAGCAGTAGAGATTTTATTACCTACACCATTGAGAAAATAGCCCGGCCTGTAATGCAATACAAAATCTATAGCGGGCGCTTCTTTTTGAAGAACGTGACATTAATGAATATTTAGCTCAAAGTATTGTGGAGAAAGTTGCTTCCTTTACTGAACTTTTGAATACAAGAATAATTTTTCTTGCAACTCGCGCGACCAGGCTCTACGACCAATGAAGAAACATATAGGTCTGCAGCACCCAAGAAATGATTTAAGTCAACAAACACCGAAACCAAGGAGTATAGAGCAAAATTTGTATGCATAATTGTTATTTAATTTATGCTGTTCATTAATTTGAGATTAATAGGGTGAGTATTTTATCCCGTAAAGATAATGGATTAGAAAGAAGAAGAAGCAACCCCCATATGCCACCTGTCGGATCCGAACTCACGACCTCCCAATTTCTCTTCCTCTGCTCTACCAACTAAGCTAAAAAGACAGCTGTCAAATCTTCTGCTTTAAGGAGTATTTAGGCGGTGTGCAACCTAGCCGTGAGAATGTTCACCAGTATCACATTCTTTGCAAAGCCACGGACGCAGTACGTCTTGTTTTACTGCGAGGGGGACTTGGAACGTCATCGAACTGAGGGCAGAAGCTGGGCGAGAATCCCCTCATGCTACCCACGGCATCGAGACTGCCAGAACAGAGGCCCTCGTTAAGCTATTTGACCAAACAAGGGAAGGAAATTGAGGTGCTCGTTATGACGTACATAAAGGAAGCCAACAGTCAATGAAACCGAACTTCTTTATTTGTTTGTGTGCTTGTTTGTTTTATTTCTTAGTTTATTTGCTATTTCATTCATTTATTCGTAAGCGTAATAAATGTGTCCACGCTTAGTGTTCACAAAGTAACTCGAGTAAGCTCGAGTAAGTGCGCAGAAGCGCCTCGAAGCTGTAGCCAATGGGAGGAAGCACGGGTAAGCTCAGCTGGTAACTCAAGTAAGCTCGGGACAGTTCGGAGGAGCGTCACACCAGCTGCGCGAGGAGTTGTTCGGGAAGAGCAACATGGGTTGTGCACTCCATGCTGGTGGCTGCGACAGGAACAGGCACCTGCCAATGCAGTGGCGCATCGCTTAACCGCTGCGTCACTGCGCTGGTAGTGGTATATGAGGACTCTCCGCCATCTTTGAATGTTAAGTAGGGAATGGTCAATTCTGTATATATGGACATTAACCGTCGGAACTCCGACTGACGCGCTTTGATGGCCAACGCGATGTTAGTTACCCAAAGGCGCAGATTACGAGAGACATAATCAACCACAAAAACACCAACGGGAACAGCAGTAGTGTACAATGCTTTTGCATTCGTAGCACGTCAAGAAACTTAAATGCCCCGGCAGTTTTTTTTTTACATTTCCTGCTGCGCCGTGAAGGCATAACTTCAGGGGGGATACATACATACATACACAAGTCGAAAATAAGGCATGCTCTAAACATCTATACAAGATAAAATGATCGGCGGGAAATAAAAAGAGAATCAACTGTGCATTCACACCCGTCAGAGTTCCGACAAAAAGAAAATAAACGAAAGAAGAAAAAGCCGGGAAGAGCAACTCGTCACTGAGCATGTCACAAATCCGACAGCAGAGCTAGGAATACTGCCTTGAACTGGCAATCCACAACACGGCGGGCAGCTTGTTCCAGTCACTCCGGAAGTACCAAATAGGCCCCTTTGAATTTTAAAGCGCTCACAACATATAGGCTTCCGGGAAAATTTTCCGAATCTAGCATCCGTGAGAGCTATTGTTCTCCAATGTTATTTCACAGCTGCAAAATTTCTTATAATTTCCGAAAGGAAAATAAAACGCTTACTGTGTGGGCAAAACCCCCCGGGAAAGGCCGAAACAATCTAACTCCCCAGGCCGTTAAAATCTGAAGAATAGATGCACCATAAAATTTAGGGGGTAACCGTGGAGTGCCAATTCGGTAGATGCTAGTATGAATCCTAGAAGCTCAGATTAGGAGAAGGCGGGGGCTATTAAAAGAAGGTACCGAATTGGTTAATAAAGGAACGGAGCAGTTTTTGCAGCATATTTTATTCACGGTGTTAGAGCACGTCGCGTCACAGAACATCACACCTATAGGAATAAACATACTTTTGACAATATGCGGCACACAGAAAAATACTAAAACCTGACGTCCGCATACGCGACTGCAAGGTAAGAATGATTCGAAAACAAAGCCAGTATAACACACAGCCCTGAATTACTTGTCAAGAATAAAAACCCCATAAAACCTGGCTTTCTTCATGTGCTGGTTATGGGAGCAGCTCATACTTTATCCGAAGCTTATTATCCTCCACGTAGCCATGGTTGTTAAGATCTGCTAGATCGAGTGACTGTTTACTCCGGCAAGCTGTCGGCCTGACTGCTTCAGCGGGTCTACGGAAATACTCATGAGAACGGGTAGTTTTCTCTTGAAACACCCGTTCTTCCCCTTGTTTGGGATGAATCACGGTCAGCTTGATTTTTTTCTCGAATGGCCAGTCCACCGCACCGTCCATCTCACCCCTGTGCAAACGTAACGTCGCGTGAAGTTTCACAGCTTCATCCTCTTTCCTGAACTCGACGCCAGGCGCCACAAAGTAGCCGCACAGGTATACCTTCTTGCTCTCATATATAGCGCTGCCATACCTCATCGCGGTTCGGTGAAGTGATTGTACATTTTTCACAAAAAACACGCACTTCGCTATTCCTAGTTCTATTAGTCGCTGTATAGTCTTCATGCGATCCAGAGCTTCTCCGCTGTTTCTCTCCGCAGCGGCTTTTACTTCTTTGACGGCAGATGCTATCTGTCTGAAGCTGTCTCGATTTTGGCTAGCTGCATTAGTCAATTGATCTCTCAGCGTTTGCTGCAACCTGGTTATGCTTTCAGAAAGGTTTTGAACTGTGTGCACGGCTGAGGACAAACACTCGTTGACACTCTCGATATGTGCAGTCATTTCGCGCTCACTTGGCATCACAGTGCTACGAATACGCCTGCCCCCAACGGACAACTCTTGTCTAACGGTTTCCCTTAAACTGTTCAGGCTATGACAGATTTCGTTTAGTTGATCACCGTAAGCCTCAATATCCGCGACTATTCGCCCAAGGAATTCCTTCACCTCGTCTACCTTCCTTTCGAAAATTGCGCTGAACGAAGCAAGGAAATCATTCTCGCAGTCGCGCTCCGATTGCCTATCGTTATCAGGTGTGGGAGATAACGCAGGGTTGCACAGTCCGGATTTCGCATGCGCGATCACGCCGGAGCAAGGAACTTCGTCAGTGCACATGGGACACGATATGCTGTGGTGTCCGCATTCAAGGCGGAAGTGGCGGGCGATCATCGAAGCCTTCGTCAGGTGCTGGCAGCCATTTTCCGCGTTCCAGCACTGCACCTGCAATCACAAAGCAGCTATCATTTGCAGAGCAATGACAATTATATCTGTAGAACATAGTGAAGCGGTTGCCACTTCTTGGAAGAGCATTCGAGGCTACGAATTGATGTTTTAGGGGGTTCAACGTCCGAAATCGACTCAGGCTATGAGGGAGGCAATAGTGGAGGGCTCCTGAAAATTAGACCAATTGGCGTTCTTTAAAGTGCACACGCATCGTGTTCTACACAAGCATGTAGCATTTTGCCTCCGTCGAAATGCGGCCACCCCGGAGGGATCGAAGCGGCGTCCTTTGGGATAGCAGCCGAGAGGCATATAGCCACTGAGCCCCCGCGACTCACGTCAAGTATCATGGTTTTTAATAAGGTTCAGGAAAGCTACTTTATGGCGACGGTGCCTTCATCAGGTGGTTTAAGAATCACTGACACGAAACGCGAACTACGGCAGGCGCGCGAGCACCCTTTCCGAAATTGGTCGCTTTCTTCACAAAGCAAAGAGTGCTTCTTAATCCTATAACGACAGGATACATAGTAGCGACAAATCTTTCCATGAAGAATTAAAAGCACCCCTGAACACACTAATGAAACATGCCGGGCCTTGCCAGTTTCGACAACAATGGAACATCAAAACTACATATTCAAGGAACCTTTGCGCAGTATGACACAAGACTGAGGGAGAAACACATACACACACACGAACGCAAACTTGCAGCTGTATTTTCGGAAACGATACATCGCCTTAAGAAGCAGAAAGGGCGCAAGCGTATGATAGCCTGTGCAACACGTGTGGGAGCACATTGGTACAGCAAATATAGCCTCAGTGATAGGCACAAGACAGTTCAAACTCAGCGGAACCTGGTTTTCTTCGCGGCCGATAACCCGCTCTTGTGTTCCTGATTTCTGGGCAGTTCCGCTGAGTTTGAATTGTCTTGTGCCTATCACTGACGCTATATTTGCTGCACCAATGAGCTCCCACACGTGTGGCACTGGCTATCATACGCTTGCGGCCTTTCTGCTTATTAAGGCGATGTATCGTTTCCGAAAATACAGTTGCAAGTTTGCGCTCGTGTGTGTCTACGTGTTTCTCCCTCCGTACTGTGTCATTCTGCGCAAAGTTAGCTTGAATATGTCGCTACACCAACTGGCACAAAATTCTGCTCTACTAAGTAACAAAACTACACCACGCATCCGCCAGGCTCTCTCTCTCTCTCTACATCCATTCCAGCTGCTGCTGCGCGCCAAGAAACAAATGATTCACTGCTCGCGTACTTTGTTTTGCTATTTATAGGGCACCTACCTGGCCTAGTAAGGAAGGCACTTTTTGTATGAAATAAATTTATTTGGTGCCGGCTTGTTACAGCAGCGAGCCGCAATGTATACGTACAGTCATTTCACTTCGGTACTTACGGCTGCTCACGTTTTATCAGCGTTAATTTCTAGGGCTTTGTTGCTTTTTGCCCTCGTGCTGCATCCCCCTATGCAAAGTGTGGACGCACATTTTTTTTCAATACCGGTCACAATTAATGTCCTGAGTTCTGGCACTGCAGGCCTAAAAAAAAAGAGTGGATGGAGGAGAAGAGAGCACAGCTTGCGAAGAAGGGTTGCTGCGTACGAGAGTGCCAGAAATGAGACCTGTTGCGCTGCCACCATCCTGTGACGGTGGGGTAAAGCAGACGTTTCGATACTGTGATATGCCGCTGTCACTGGGTGCCAATAGAAGCCGGAAATGTGTCAGATGCGAGTTTCGAATAAACTAAGGGTAGTTTGTACAGAAGCGCGTGTTCCATTGCGATTTTTGTTCTTTGCATGGCACCTTAAATCCGATTTGAGTGCTATGCGTTTCGATGATTTTGCTGAGTGAAGTAGTGCACCGCAAAATCTGCATTTATGTTGCAGCAACGCCATCATCGACGTGTGTTTTTTAGAGCTTCACGTCAGAAGTGTTTTTCTGACATCTTGCGTGACACGGCATTCTATTTAAAGTACGCATAATGCGTATATCTGACTAAATGCTGGGGAAGCCTTCAAAGAAATCTACAGCCCTATTTCTTGCAAACGCAAAGTGAACCCAGTCATTATCGTTTACGCTCCTTACCTGCTACTGAGCCCTGGAATCTGCGACTAAAATGGTTTTGCACCCAGTGAGATTAGCAGACATATTTTAAAGCGAAAGCCTTATTACTGGCTCATACTGTCGTCCATTAGCAGAGGGTGTGACATCACACCATTGACAGCGTTTAACTCGTTAACTCGGGGACTAAAATAGATACAAGAAAAAGAATGGTTATTTCAGATAGAGGAAGAAAGTATAAGCCTAGAATCCACGTTTGATGACTGTAGAGTGATTGGTTAATTATAGTCAGAAATGTCAAAATTGCGTCGAAATAGAGCAGACGTCGATGTAGCCACTGGAACGGTGGGACGTCACATCCACCAGAAGTCGTCGCGGCATACTGAAAATTATCACAAAATGGTCGGAAAAACACCGAATTTGTTTGAATTAAGATGGAAAAATGTGTAATTAAGCGTGATTAACATTTAATATCCCAGAAAGATGTATAATTTGGGTATCGACATAGCCACGGGAACGGTGGGACGTCACATCCACCGGAAGTCGTCACGGCATAGTTAGTGTCCTCGGCTCTCGCCTCTCAGCACTTTAGTTCCCAAAGTGTCCTCGCAATTTTTAGTCGCTACCCTTTAAAATTGCCTTACTACCGCAATTCACAGAAAAGTTCCCAGTGTATTAGTCTGGTTGCTTGAAGAATCTCGGTGCTCAAATGTCATTTCTATTTGGGCATCAAACACAGCATTCAGGTTAGTTGGCAGCTGCGATTACTTGCAGATAACGGTTGGTCTACGGAGGGGACGAAATGAATTTCATGTAAAGGCAAAATTAAAGACAGCGAAAGAGTGACGTCAGAAGATTAGGTTGAGCAGTTTGCTGAAGCGGAGTGGCATCAGAGTGAAATCAAAAGGGTTATTGAAGACCAGTGTGCGAGGCTTTGTCTTCCAGTGCCCCTGGTTGGTCTGCTGATGATTAACGCAATTCTTGTAATGTCGCTGCTAAAACGAGTAGGCCGTTTCATTACGTTCTAGCTCACCTTTCTGCTGAGCAGCCATTGGACAGGGAGGTCGCTCCAGCCCACGTCTTCGTCCTGGCACTCGCAGCCGTCGTGTGGACAGACGCGCACTCCGTCCACGGCGCACTGCTCGTAGCAACATTCGCACAGGGTGTGTCCGCACGGAAGCAGAGCGTTGATGGGTCGCACCAGTCCGCAGGTGTCGCACACACTGTTCTGTGGAAGAAGCTCGACAAACCGCACGGGCCTCCAGTCGAGTTCCGGGCAGAACCCGACCAGCGTGTACTGATGACTTCGGAGCGGCATCGCTCGACACACAAGCAGGCTGCACACAGGAGTGAATGCGGTCGTGTTAACGCACATAAACACTGTCCGCCTATCATATTTTTTCGTCGCGTTCCTATCGCGTTCCTATCCCGTGCGCGGCTAGTCATGCGCGACTAGCCAGTTGTGGCTATTCAATCAGGTGGTGTGAACCGCAGGGCTGACGTCACTTTTTTGACAACGACCCATAGCCAAACTTCAAGCTTATTGATTATCTGAGAAGGAAAACTTCATAGATAAAAAAAAACGTCGGGCGCTTTCTGGCTGATTCTTAGCATCTAATTACGATTATAAAACTAAGTGTAAGTTTCCAGAGCTAGGCGCAGAATGAGGTATTCAGAAGAATAGGGTTTAATTTGTCTGATGCCTCGCATTAAATGCTAATAGGGATATTCCTCATAACGTTGACTTCATTTAAATCGGCCACAAACAAAAATCTTATTGATTCCACATATTTTATAAACTCAAAGAAACATTTTAGGGGAACAACGCAAGCGTGCGGAGGGCAGAAAAATAATAAGGAATACAGAAAATACAGTTCCACCTAAAATGCACCTTTACCAACTAGCGTAATTTTCAACGCCTACCACTGAAAAAAAAAACGTGTTTGTGGAATAGGAGAAATGCCTCACTCCAGACGCCACGGTGGCTCAGTGGTTATGGCGCTAGGCTGCTGACCTAGAATATGCGGGTTCAATCCTGGGCGCGGTGGCAGAATTTGGATGGAGGCAAAATTCTAGCGATTTCGTGTACTGTGCGATGTCAGCGGGCGTTAAAGAACCCCAGGTGGTCGAAACTATTCGGAGCCCTCCACTACGGCGTCTCTCATAGCCTCAGTCGCTTTGGGACGTTATGCCCCGTAAATCATAAACCAAACCATAAAAAGACATGGTGGGCAGAGATAAGTGAAGGCGAATAGGCTCAGCGTATCAAGCAGAAAATTGCTGAGGGTAATCTGCCGAAGTGTGCTGTGAATGGGGGGTTCCGGAAAAAACATTCCCAGAAAAAACGTCCCCAGAAAAAATGTCCCCGGAGAAAACGTCCCCGGAAAAAAATGCCCCCATTTTCCAACTAGGAGAAGATGTCCCAAAACGGGTGCCATGAAACGTCTCGTAACACGCAGTAATTTGAGCATCGGCCTAGCATGTGGGCGACGCCACTAGTGGGCTCTTACCTCATGAGGGGGTTTAAGTCGTTTAATGGTGGAACTAATCACTGTCCCTCAAACGCAGTGGTAGGGTCAACACAACGCAAGTGTTGGTGTGATTTATTGCTCAAGGCTTGGAAAAACCCTAGGTGATTGGTTGGTTCATGGGGTTTAACGTCCCAAAGCGACTAAGGCTATGAGAGACGCCGTAGTGGAGGGCTCCGGAAATTTCGACCACCTGGGGTTCTTTAACGTGCACTGACATCGCGCAGTACACGGGCCTCTAGAATTTCTCCTCCAAAGAAATTCAACCGCCGCGGCCGGGATCGAACCCGCGTCTTTCGGGCCAGCAGCCGAGCACCATAGCCACTGAGCCACCGCGGCGGCAAAAAAAACCCTAGGTGAGAAGGGCGTCTTGATATACAAAAAGATATAAGATAAACACGTCTAATGCTTTATCAAAACTTCTGTTTGGGCTAGATGGTGCATAGCTTATATTGAAATGAATTTAAGCGCACAAGAACGCGCACACAAGAAGAGGAAACACACAAGACAGGCGCTGCACGTCTCATTTATAGCTTAATGATAGCGTGGAACAAGCACTGCGCATGACCTGTACGAAATCATCGCGCTATCACATGCGCCCAATCCAATATTTAGGAGGCGGTAGCTCAGTGCCTACACACTGCACCAGCAGAAAGCAGCTTCCCGATTGCAGCAGCGATTGCAAGGCAAGTGCACGGTTTAGCAGATGTGGTGTAATGGCATGCAGAGCGCTAAAAGTGCGCTAAATTTAAACGCTGCGTATTCATTTTCTGGACAGACTGCATGACCATGGTGGGGTCTGATACTGCAAAATACTTCATGCTTACATATATTTTCAAATTCAAATAACAGTACGCTATAGAGGGCAATTTGTTGTCAAGTCGGTATCGGAAGAAATTATTCTTTCCGTATGTTTTCACTTGGGAACACTTTTTCCCAGATGGCGCTTCCTAGGAGGACATCTCCAGCCACTTTTTTTCGGGGACGTATCTTCCATGGACGTTTTACCGGGCACGTATCTTACGTGGACGTTTTACCGGGGACGTATCTTCCATGGACGTTTTACCGGGGACGTATCTTACGTGGACGTTTTACCGGGGACGTATCTTACGTGGACGTTTTACCGGGGACGTATCTTCCATGGACGTTTTACCGGGGACGTATCTTACGTGGACGTTTTACCGGGGACGTATCTTACGTGGACGTTTTACCGGGGACGTATCTTCCATGGACGTTTTACCGGGGACGTATCTTACGTGGACGTTTTACCGGGGACGTATCTTACGTGGACGTTTTACCGGGGACGTATCTTCCATGGACGTTTTACCGGGGACGTATCTTAGGTGGACGTTTTTCAGGGGACATTTTTTCCTACACCCACGAATGAGAGCTGCCGCTTGGCCCTTGCTTTATTCACGTTGGTTTGTTCCCCGCACCTGCGTATACCTAGGAAACTGTGCTCTCTTTGAATAATACAAATACTGTTGGAAGATGACGCTTCTTAATAAACGCTCTCTAAGTAGTGATAAATGGATTTATTAAACATGGTAAATGGAAGGAAAAAGATCAACATGAACAACAAGAAACAGCACTATAGATGTAGTAAGTCAAATTTGTTGGCTTTCTGTCGAGATTTCAAGAACTACGTCAATACCGTTGCCGTCTTAAGCACACTTCGGAGTGGCGCGTGGTCGACTTAGGATCCGTACTGAATACGCTGTTTCATTGCCATCTATGTCCTACTTATGACAGGAGCAAGCTGGACGACGTTTTGGTGGCTGTAGCTGATGGCGCAGAGAGAAGGCGCAGAAATATCTTCAGTTTTAGATAGCCTTGTACCTCTTCAGAATTTATGCGTCGTCTTCTTTCGTTTTGCGGTTTTCCCGGCTTATTAACATATGGTTATTTTTTTTTATTTTTTCTTCGGCCAGGCTGCGGAGAACTACAACGGTTCTCGCGTCTGATCCCGCTACGAAGACGCAGTTGGAAAACCTTTGGAAGCGGCGCATTTGTCATTACGGCCACGTCAACAGACCAGCCTTTAGTGTCATCGTTACCGATATAGCGGACCCGATCAAGAGCGCATGGGTACGTTTCGCGTCTGGCACGCTCTTTCTTCCTTCTGAACTCATTGCCCAACCTTTCGCCTTCTTCGAAAGTACATCTTAAAGGGAGTCGGAGGAGCTTTTGACTCAATAAATATCAGCTAAGATTTACTATTTTGGCTGTTCTAACTACGTCGAAGTGTGTTCGGGATGAAAAACACATTTGTCGCCAAGAAAATTAATTTGAAAAAATCTTCCCGCCAATCAAGTGAAACTCGTGACGTCCTCATTGTTTTGCACTGAATGGGGCTGTTGCGTAGCCTCTGGGATATGTGCCCAAGAATTCGGCATCGATGCACGAATTGTACTCGCGAAATCCGCCGGTGAGGACATCTCTCTTTAGTTTTTTATCTTTTGTTCCCTATAAAGACTCCGATCTGTGTGAGAGAGGTTTCCTAGTATTATAACGCGATACCCGATGGACAGAGGCCAATTCTATTAATGTGAAAGCATTGCTTGTCTCGTGAGTGGCATATAAAGGATATGTTTTCAGAGCGTGTCCCCCCGAACTGACAGTCATGCACTATAGGGGTAATTAATAGAATAGTTCATCAAATAACTACCTATTTAGCATGAGGGAATAATGAACTCACCAAGTTGATTGATTGATTAATTAATTACACATCTTTATTGCCAATTTATATTGTATCGATGAATTACTTACTTAATAAACATAAAGACATAACTAATTAGTACATTGGTGTGCTTAATAGACAGTCTGGGAACCGAACCCACGTTCTTGGATGTGATAGAACCGAGGATAGACAGAAAACGCGACTTAGAAACGGCACAGACAAAAAGGAACGACCACGCAGCAACATAATCGGCAACATTAAGGGAAATGTTTTCAGATTACTCTAAGCAGACGTAATTGCACCCCTGGGATTTTTTTTCTTCCACAGTGTTTATTTGTTTCTTTATTCAGTGGATAAGGTTGTCGGCGACTGAGCGCTAATAGGTGCGTTCGATCCGGGCCGCGGGAGCCACCACTTCTAGGAGCCATTGCAAGAATGGCTATTTTCGGAGATCTGCAGGCGCTTCAATAAATCCGACGGCGCATATTTGTTTGGAGCCCTCGAACAGCGGACACCTCATAGACCGCACCGCTGCTTTCGGCTTTAATTGCGCACAACTAATCAATGAACGAAACTGGCCTTCATCTACCGTCGAGAGGCTAACAGGCTAATTGGTTTCATCTTCAACAATACTGCGTATTCTGGGGCAAGGTTGAGACAACAGAATAAATGAGGCTGTTACAGCAAAGGGACCACATGACTACTCTCAATGTTTCCGTGTATTTATTCCGCAAACTATTGCCTCCTTGATGCTCGACAAGGACGTCAACGAGAGGCCCGTGTACACAGCAGTGGCGCTGCCAATCATCAACGTAAAAGTTGCCGAGTTCGTCGTCGAGCGTTTGAGGTGAGAGCGAATGGGAATGATCTCGAGCAAATTACGCAAACTTGTTGCTTCGGAGACGCGGGAAATCTTTCGGTTATTGCTTGCAGCTGCGAGCACCTTTCTTTACTTAAGCGACATTGTGCTAGCTCTGCCTATGCTTTTGCTGCGTACAGAATTCACTGGCTGTGCAGCATACTTTTTTTTTGCAAAAATGTTACCGTTCTAGTAAAGGCATGAAAGTTTATAAAACCAGGTACTGCTAAGCAAATTTAGGGTGCGTTCCAATACTCCCGAGTAGACGTCTACTTAGACGTCTTGCCTGACAGCCGTCACTTTGAGACGCGTTCCATTTTTCACGAAGCCGTCCAAGAAGACTGCTTCACCGACGTCAAAATCGATGCAGGCTAACTTCCTGTCCAAAGATGGCGGAGCAGATGTTGCAGTTGGAGCTGAGTGAGCCGTGCTCTTTGCGGGCACTGGAGCCCGGAGACGCACCATCTTTAAAGTGTGAGAAGTGGCGGCAAATAAAGCAGTCTTTGTGGACCTACGATTGCTATAGCAGCTTATATGTGTCAATCGCGCGGGAGGAAATCGTGCGGGTGCGATCGTCTGCTATGCTGGTGAGATCGTCTCCTAAAGCGGTAACAATGAACGCACCATTATTGCAGCAAAACGAAAAACAAGCAAACTACTAACATAGCTTTTTGAACTTGTTTTATTAACAATTTTTAAGAACATAGGCGTGCAACTATTCGTAATTTTCAGTTCACTTTATATGCTGTAAGGCGGCGCGTGCAGTAGACACGTTCCAATATGTAGACATGTAGACGGCTTCCTAGACGTCACACTAGACGTCTTGTCGGACGTCTGGAGAATTGGAACCCACCCTTAGTGTGATCGACGTAATGTGTGTGTGAGAGAGAAAATAGACTAATGAGAGGAAAATTGAAGAAGTCGGCCAGCGGCAACATCAACCTGGACTGCTATCCAGCAGTGGGAGAGAGGGGGGGAGCTATAAGGAAGAAGTAGAGCAGAGAGCGAACATAAAGTGGTGATGCGATAATCAATTGAAATCTTGAAATGGTATGTTGGTGCAGGGCTACACTGATGGATATCGTGATTGGCTTGGCACATCAGGTGGGCGGTGACAAGGATAACCGCAACTGCCTGATCATGTCTCCATCGTACATGGACAGTCCCAGCCCGGATTACCCATTCTCTCTGGTATGCGCTCGAATTTCTGGGATATGCTTTTTTTTTTCCATTTTACTGAAAAGCTGGGTTGCCAATTTTAATGGCGTACGGAGCTCTTGGGATTGTGTCACTTGCTCCTGACCCGAAACCGGGACGGACTGGTTCTTTTAAATACGCTCTTGCGAACCAAACAAACGAAGTTTGAATTAACCAGGTTTTAATGCCTAACGTGCTACGCTTCGCACACGAAATCAGTGGCAGAAACTAAACGTCCATATTACCCGATATCAAGCCTCAAGATAACTGCCAATAGCGGCCACCTTACCAGGCATCTACTCAGTGAAGTACGGGGACCACGAACGCTGTTGGATGTTCCCCTCTGCCAGCGTACGAATCCCTGCCTTTGACCTATGAGCAATGTTCATCCGTAAGAAGGCTTTGCTCAAGGATGGTGGCGTGATTAGCGCGGAGAATGTTAACAGATCCTATGCATCGTGCGCAGGTTTAAATATTAAGTCAGTAAACAATTAAAAGAATAGAGCCACACACTTATGCCTTAAGCAACTGTCGGTGCTTATTACTTGCTTTTCTCTCTTTCGCACGTACTGAACAACGGCACAGCGTCTCTGGCACGAGGTGTTCCAGTCTATTGGTGATGCTGAGCTGCCCACGACGCTGGCTATGTCTGTGGGGATTCCATTTCGCCGCTACAAACCCCGTCAATGTTCACAGTTTGACAGCGATACGAGTAAACAGTTGATCGTGGCCCCGTGCAAGCCGTTCCCTGGACCTCAATTGGCTGGCATCCTGGAGGTAAGACCGGGGCAATGGAAATTTCCGCAAGTACGCTCGAATAAACATACGTGTACGCAATGTATACGCGATGGCAACGTTAGAAGTCGCAAAGGTGGTCTTCTAGCGAGAGAAAAACAGTCGCTTTAAACACAATTTCTGTCGATTTAGATCTTCGCAATATTTTGCCAGCAGTATAACTTTTGCTTAAAACTTTTGAGTGCCTGTTACCCTCTCTGCGATAGCAGTTACAGGTCATTACTGAGGTAGGTATAAGTATTACAATGACATTTTAGTTATGCTCTGATTGCACCATATATCTCATCGCGGATTTCAATTATTCATTGGTCAATTAGCCTCCGTTATTACCTTGAAACATTTGCACAAAATAGCCAAAATTTACATCTCGTTACAACCCTTTTAAGTCGTAATTCTGCCAAATAAAATATTATGATATTACAACTGATGCTTACAAAAGTATTCATGCCCAGGACTGTTGGACATGGACAACCCTTAACACCTTTTGATGGCTTCCTCTGGGTCGCATTTTATGTCTAACCGCGGCCTTTCATTTAAACACTGAATCGCATTTCCTTACTACAAAATTAATTTTGAGGACGCATGTAGTGTTCGCCTTTCAGGTTACATAATGACGAAATCACTTCGTTCTTTTAGGAGCAAGGCGAAATTTTGTAGCATTTTTCTGTGCTTTGAAGCATTCTTGCAAATTCAGATGAGGTGCCCATAAAAGCTGTCTCATAGAGTATACCTAGCATACCGAGGGAGGTCGTAAGAATTTTATCATGTTCTTCAGAATAAATTGGCTAACTAAGCAATTATAAAAGGTCATAGAGTTGACCACTTTGTGACTGGGAAGAGGTGCGCGACAAGACGCAATTTATGTGCCTTTAAAACACATCTGCAGGCGTTTATGTGAAAACAAAAAGATTGGCGGACGTCTTCATCCTAAAATCGCCTCTGGAAAAATGAAGTTCCATATCCTACGCAGCCACAGCCATGATAGCCAAGTAAAGAGGGAAGAACCGATTCTAGTTGGTTTGTTGGGGCTGGGCTATACTGGTCACCAGGAGACGAAAACACACACAAAATAACAATTAGACATACGAAGCGCGGACTCACACCTTGTTTGATTGCACGGAAAAGCCCTCGTTTCCCTACAGAAAAGCATAAACGTAGATTTTATAACCAGACATAATGTTGGGAAACGAACCGAAACTTCGATAGAAAGAATAAATGTGCGCCTTTCTGTTCTGATCAGCACACGGTCTCCCGGCATTCAGATTCACCATCCTAAAAAAAGAATTCAGGGCTGACACAATCACCTTTTCCAGAAAAACTAATCTCGTACGCTTGGACAAGTTTCGCCTTTGGGTGTGCTATGATGGCTGCGGCTGCATGGAAGCTGCGTAGCATGGCATTTCTGAATTTAAAAAAATGAAAACTGACCTGACGCTGTTCTTCTGGGTTTCCCTTAAATCTGATATAAAACCACTGGGAATCTGAAAAATAGGTTAAGCGGAAACGGAGAGCAGCTGTTAAAATGAGATCGAGTTTGTCTTCCTGTAAAGATGTTCGCGGTTAACCAGACAGAAAATTAAAAGTCTACAAAACACTGAAAAAAGTGCGGAATGAAGAAAAAATTTGACGAAAAAAATGTATTGGGTATCAGTCGCTGATTTCCCTTTCCTGACAGGCCAGTAGATTCGTCTTAGTGCACAAAAAAATTACGCCATTTTATACCGGTATAAAGGTACAAAGTAAGAGAATATGTCTACTTAGGGCAGGTAGTGGCCGCTGATCCAGATCACGAGAGGGAAATAACTAGAAGAATAAGAATGGGGTGGAGCGCATATGGCAGGTTCTCTCAGATCATGAATGTTAGTTTGCCAATATTGCTCAAGAGAAAAGTCTACAACAGCTGTGTCTTACCGGTACTCACCTATGGGGCAGAAGAGTGGAGGCTAACAAAGAGGGTTCAGCTTAAGTTGAGGACAGCACAGCGAGCAATGGAGAGCAAAATGATAGGTGTAATGTTAAAATACCGGAAGATGCAGAGAAGATGAGGGAACTAACGCGGGTTAATGACATCCTAGTCGAAATCAATAGGAAAGAATGCGCTTGGGCAGGACACGTAATGCGAAACCAAGATAAGCGCTGGTCCTGAACGGCGACGGAGTGGATTCAAAGAGAAGGCAAGCGTAGCAGGGGGCGGCAGAAAGTTAGGTGGGCGGATGAGATTAGGAAGTCTGCGGGGATACGGTGGCCGCAACTAGCAAAGGACAGGGTTAACTGGAGAGACATGGGAGAGGCCTTTGCCCTGCAGTGGGAGTAGTAACGCCGATGATGATGATGATGATAACACTGGAGGCGGCTTTCGCCGCACGGGAACGCCACTGGATCATTTATTCTCAGCGCATAAAGTGGCCTAAGATATGAAGTTAATAAGAAATAACGAAACCTGGCAGTATTGGTTTAGGCTGGGACAGTTGCAGTGACCGGGATACCGGTGCTCGTTTTGCGCGTTCGCTTTCGTGCCTTGGTGTTATGAAGAGTTTCACTTCCCAGATCTGATGTCGATGTTTCGGTTGCGTGTTCCGTTTCGCACAGCACGGCTGCATATTTGGTCGTACTCAACTCTCTGCCACCAGAACAATAAAGGCCGATTCACACGACGGTCCGTTCGCCCGCGGCCCGCGCATCACGTGTTCATGTGTCACCACTTTGAGAGGCGCACTGTCGGCCCGCGGACTGCTCAAGCAAGGATGCTCAGGTGCTTTTCCACTCGCAGGAATTAGCGGCAGCCGACGAAGATGCGTGCGCTAGCTTGCAACTGGGCTAGCAAGACGGCCCAGGCCATTACGAATTGGACAAAGGGCCGCACCCGCTCCGCAGGACATCCTCTACAGCTCAATAAAGTGTTTCTTCCATTAGATCGCACAGTCATGGGTCGGGAGGAAAATCCACTTCGACCAGCGTTTTCAAGCATTGTAAAATAATCTGACCACTGTGGTACACCGACAGCGTCGTCTGCTCTTTTGGTCCGTCGCATCCTCTTGACGTCATCGGGTCGCAGGACAGTTTTAATGGTGTATGAGCAGGTAGCGCGCGAGCCGCGGGTGAAAGGACCGTCGTGTGAATCGGCCTTAACAAGAGCTCAACCACACGCACTCACGTGCTAATCACGGCATACCATTATAAAATGAGGTATCGTGTTACAAAGCCGGCACGTGCTCCTCTTGTGCTTTTGTTTGCAACAGGGCACATAACTTGTTTCGTTCGAGAGGTTCGAGCACCGAATCGGCTCATTTTATCGATTTGCGGTTTTCAAATGACCACTCTTTGGTATTTTCCCCGGGATCGCTGCTGAATGAGCTGTCTAGATCCAAATTTAGAGGTCAATATACGCGCAGGTAGACCTCGAATTGTGTTATCACAGCTGTTTTTCACTGTTATTCTCTGTGTTATTCACTCTTGAAGTAAACGTTACTTGGGTGCAACGGCAACGACGCACTGCACACCTGTGCTTGATGAACCGGTTACCGCGCATCCTTTAGCACATTGGGGCCGTTGGTAGTGCTTTGCACATGGCTCTGCTTATTACCACACGAACCCTACCCCAAAGAAATGCGGGTGATCTCTGCGCAGGTGTGCCAGGCGCGTACGCCTTGGGAAGGACATTTCACGTGGGACGCTGACACCTCGACCGAATTCTATTTCGACAAGAGCGGGTGCTGGCTGTACACAAACGACGGATCGGGTTCGCTCAGACAGAAGGTGAGGTTGGCTTGATCCTAACGTTGGTTTCCTCCACTTCCGACGAGTACAGCCATTAAGCTCGGTCTGTCCTCCCAAACAGCGCAGGTAATCCTACAAACATTGGACATGTATTGGTGAAGGCTGGTCAAACAAAGGATCAAGAGTGAAGCCATCCATTTACAATATTAGCCCGATTACCTGTCCCTTCTTGGGCTACTACTCGTTTTTATGAAGCGCAAACAACAGTGCAAAAGTGAAGAAATATGCAGGAAAGTGCACAAAACAGGCGTCGTTGCCCTCTATTTTTTTTTAAGCACTTACCTCTCGCTTGGTAGGAACTTTTATTCTTTTTATTCTTTTCCCACGGCTGCCTATTTTTTCTGATCGGTGCACACAGATAGCAAGGGTATGCTCGCGACTTCGTAAGCTTCGCATGCAGGCTGCAATGCAGCTAGCTGAGCGTGTTTTGGCTGTAACCACTGTGTTACAGTCCTGATACGCATTATTTGTGGGCTCCTAGCGAAAGCCTACGTTAGTGTATTCACTCTTTTGTCATATGCTGATATGAAGCGCAACGCTCCGTCGAACACACGGGCTAAACAACGAGAGACTCGCCCATGCAGACGCACAAAAGCAAAAAAAAAATTGTATTTCTATTCAGGTTGGAAGGGAGTCCGAGCGCATCACGGCTTTCATGCCCAATGTTTTTCTTTACCCATATCTTGCCTCCCAGTTTCCGGACTGTGGAATATTCTCAGTATGATTAAGTCACGGGGTTAAGGAATGGTAAAAGACCGGGGGGCGGGGGTAGTGGAGGGAAGACAAAGACACGTTGGTGCCAGTGAACTTAGTCCAACTGCATGGTGGCGCAAGTGTCCAGCAGTGTGACAGTATATGCATAGAAATGACGGAAGAGTCAATTCGAAGCCCCGACCAAATCACTGGCTTCACCTAGTCTGCTTAGGCTGGCTACGGGTATATACCCATCCGTCTTGATATAAAAGACCGTTTCTTTATTGGTGCCCAAGGTACCTCCGAATTGACATATGGGTACAAAAAATCATGAAGTGCCATTTTAGGCCCTTCAAAAAGCGACCCAGGCTATGAGGGACGCCGTAGTGAAGGGCTCCGGAAATTTGGATCACCTAGGGTCAGTTGCACATTAAAGCCCAAATTTCTGGAGCACTTCAATACGGCGCCCCTCATAGCCTCAGTCGCTTTGGGACGTTAAACATGTATAATCCAAACCAATCTATCCCATCTTTGAAAGTAAATGCTTTGTGTAAATGCATGCAGACTGATGCGAATGCATTGTTAAAAACATCTGCACAGTCGTTATCAGCAACAGATTCATGCAAGTCATTCGTTAACGTAATATGGGAATGGTGCGTAGGATTTAGGACCTGCCAAAATTGCTTTGGGTTCCTTATTAGTAGGTTTGGTAAGTCGTGGTGATAAAATGAGTGCTTGGCATCACGAACGGGATGTAAGTATAATTTTTCGATTTCGTAATATTTTTTCCATGCGGCAGGCGTGTCGATGCGTTTGGCGAAGCGAAAAAATCGTTTCTTTTTGTTTTCTAGGCGTTTTGAGGGCCGAGTAAACCAGGGTTTATTGCGGTTGGTGTGAAATGTAATCGTCGGGACAAACGTATCAGTGAGACTGTTTATTTGTTCTTGAAGATTGCCAGTTTTCATGAATTGAGCGAGTGTGAAATGCGGACTCATATTCGGGAAAAAAAGTGCTAAGATCTTCAGTTATTGCGTTGTAGTTCCCTTTATCGTATAGACGTATTGTTTTTTCAGATGTCTGTTTTTTAGTAGAGTGAAATGAAAATAGAGCATGTATGACTTGTGGTCACTGATTTCCGCAAGAAAACTGATAGATGTTAGTTTTTCGGGGCTATTGGTTAATATCAGGTCGAGTGTGTTTCTTCTTGCTTCTTGGTGCTTGCGTTGTCAAAGCAAAGCCCGGACCAGTTGTAAAATGGGCAAAATTAAGCAAAGAAAACGGAAAGCCTATAATCTCGGCACCACGTGTTTTGTGTCGTCGTTATAGGAGCCGCAACTTTCCGACTGCCTTGAATGCCACGTAGGGTCGTCTTGTAATAATTTTATTCTCTAGTCTCTCTTTTCTTCGTCGGCGTCTCCGTTCTCGTGGTTACACAGCACTATGAAATGCCTGCCTTCAGCAGAAAGGAATCTGTCGAGATGGGGAGGGTAGACATGCGGCGAATGTGAGCTCTAAATGCTGTCTTTCCGTGCTTGGGAAGCCGAGACAGGTGGCATGATATGAAAGGTTGAACTGGCCTGGAGAGAATAAGAAAAAACAATTGATTGAGCTGTTAGGTACAAAAAGCAAGGGAAAGCGACAAGAAAAAAAAAGGGTTCGGAGAAACAGCGAAAGGCAGGCAGAGAGACAAAAGAGTGCGAAAGCCAAGGGTGCGTCAGAAACTGAAACAAGAGGTGCTGAGCACAATTCAATGTAAGTAAGAATAAACGATAATGAAATAAGAGATTGAGCAATGCTCTAGTAATGGATCCTATGTTTTGGACAAGCGCAGCACGACAGGCTCATGGATGAAGAACATTTGACGTCGTTAGCGTGCTCTACTCCGCTTGAATGGATTCTTAATGTTTAAAAATTCTGAAGAGTAACGAATGTATTTTCTTACCACAAAATGCCCCGTGGCCACTGAGACATGCAGTGAAGGTTGGAGGACTGCGTTCTGATTTTAAAGATATCTATTTCTTTCTCTTTAATGAGAATCAACGCCGTGTGAAAATTTCTCCCTTACCTTCAGTGGAGTAGGATCGCCGCGGCTAGGAACCAGCTCGTGACCTGGAACTCAGTAGCACAACACCATATATGTACCGAACCACCACAGAGCACTATCTAAAATCGAAGATCCGACAATTTCAAAGCCGTAGGGAGTTTATTACCTACATCATTGAGAAAACAGCCCGGCCTGTAGTATAATACAAAACTATAGCGGACACTTCTTTTTGAAGAATGTGACATTAATGAATCTTTAGCTCAAAGTATTGTGGACAAAGTTGCTTCCTTTACTGAACTTTTGAATACAAGAATAATTTTTTTTGCAACTCGCGCGACCAGGCTCTACGACCAATGAAGAAACATATAGGTCTGCAGCACCCAAGAAATGATTTAAGTCAACAAACACCGAAACCAAGGAGTATAGAGCAAAATTTGTATGCATAATTGTTATTTAATTTATGCTGTTCATTAATTTGATATTAATAGGGTGAGTATTTTATCCCGTAAAGATAATGGATTAGAAAGAAGAAGAAGCAACCGCCATATGCCACGTGTCGGATCCGAACTCACGACCTCCCAATTTCTCTTCCTGTGCTCTACCAACTAAGCTAAAAAGACAGCTGTCAAATCTTCTGCTTTAAGGAGTATTTAGGCGGTGTGCAACCTAGCCGTGAGAATGTTCACCAGTATAACATTCTTTGCAAAGCCACGGACGCAGTACGTCTTGTTTTACCGCGAGGAGGACTTGGAACGTCATCGAACGGAGGGCGGAAGCTCGGCTAGAATCCCCTTATGCTACCCACGGCATCGAGACTGCCAGAACAGAGGCCCTCGTTAAGCTATTTGACAAAACAAGGGAAGGAAATTGAGGGGCTCGTTATGACGTACATAAAGGAAGCCAACAGTCAATGAAACCGAACTTCGTTATTTATTTATTTGTTTGTGCGTTTGTTTTATTTATTAGTTTATTTATTTGCTGTTTCATTCATTTATTCGTAAGCGTAATAAAAGTGTCCACACGTAGTGTTCACAAAGTAACTCGGGTAAGCTGGAGTAAGTGCGCAGAAGCGCCTCGAAGCTGCATCCAATGGGATGAAGCACGGGTAAGCTCAGCTGGTAACTCAAGTAAGCTCGGGTCAGTTCGGAGGAGCGTCACACCAGCTGCGCGAGAAGTTGTTCGGGAAGAGCAACACGGGTTGTAAACTCCATTGTGGTGGCTGCGACAGGAACAGGCACCTTCCAATGCAGTGGCGCATCGCTTAACCGGTGCGTCACTGCGCTGGTAGTGGTATATGAGGACTCTCCGCCATCTTTGAATGTTAAGTAGGGAATGGTCAATTCTGTATATATGGACATTAAGCGTCGGAACTCCGAATGACGCGCTTTGATGGCCAACGCGATGTTAGTTACCCAAAGGCGCAGATTACGACAGACATAATCAACCACAAGAACAACAACGGGAACAGCAGTAGTGTACAATGCTTTTGCATTCGTAGCACGTCAAGAAACTTAAATGCCCCGGTAGTTTTTTTTTACATTTCCTGCTGCGCCGTGAAGTCATAACTTCAGGGGGGTGCCATACTTCAAAAATTCGAAAATAAGGCATGCTCTAAACATTTGTACAAGATAAAATGAACGGCGGGGGAAAAAAAAAGAGAATCAACTGTGCATTCACACCCCTCAGAGTTCTAAAGAAAAATAAGCGAAAGAAGAAAAAGCCGGGAAGAGCCACCCGTCACTGAGCATGTCACAAATCCGACATCAGAGCTGGGAATACTGCCTTGAACTGGCAATCCACAACACGGCGGGCAGCTTGTTCCAGTCACTCCGGAAGTACCAAATAGGCCCCTTTGAATTTTAAAGCGCTCACAACATATAGGCTTCCGGGAAAATGTTCTGAATCTAGCATCCGTGAGAGCTATTGTTCTCCAATGTTATTTCACAGCTGAAAAATTGCTTATAATTTCCGAAAGGAAAATAAAAAGCTTACTGTGTGTGCGAAACCGCCTGCGAAAGGCGGAAACAACCTTTAACTCCCCAGGCCCCCAGGCCGCTAAAATCTGAAGAATGGATGTACCATAACATTTAGGCAGCTAACCGTACAATGAATAAGCTGGAAATGCTAGTATGAATCCTAGAAGCTCAAGTTAGGAGAAGCTGGGGGCTTTTAAAAGAAGGTACCGAATTGGGTAATCAAGGAACGGGGCGGTTTTTGCAGCACATTTATTCATGGTATTAGAGCACGTCGCGTTACAGAACTTCACACCTATAGGAATAAACATATTTTTGACAATATGTGGCACACAGAAAAACACTAAAACCAGACGTCCTCAAAAGCGGCTGAATGCTAAGAACGATTCCCAAACAGAGGCACTGTAACACACAACCCTGAAATACTTCTGTCAAGAATAAATTTAAACCCCATAATACCTGGCTTTGTTCATGCGCTCGTTATGGAAGCAGCTCATACTTTATGCGGAGCTTATCATCCGCCACGTAGCCTTGGTTGTAAAGATCTGCTACGTCGAGCGACTGTTTACTCCGGCAAGCTGTCGACCATTTTGCTTCAGCGGGTCTATCGTAAAACTGAAGAGAACGGGTAGTTTTCTCTTGAAACGCCCATTCTTCCCCTTGTTTCGGATGTATCACGGCCAGCTTGATTGTTTTCTCGAATGGCCAGTCCACCGTACCGTCCATATCACCGCTGTGCAAACGCAACGTCGCGTGAAGTTTCACAGCTTCATCCTCTTTCCTGAACTCGACACCAGGCGCCACAGAGTAGCCACACAGGTATACCTTCTCGCTCTCATACACAGCACTGCCGTTCGCCATCGCGGTTCGGTGAAGCCATTGTACATGTCTAACAAAAAACACGCACTTCGATATTAATAGTTCTATTAGTCGCTGGATAGTCTTCATGCGATCCAGAGCTTCGCCGCTGTTTCTCTCCGCAGCGGCTTTTACTGCTTTGACGGCAGATGCTATCTGTCTGAAGCTGTCTCGATTTTGGCTAGCTGCATGAGCCACTTCATCCTTCAGCGTTTGCTGCAACCTGGTTATGCTTTCAGAAAGGTTTTGAACTGTGTGCACGGCTGAGGACAAACACTCGCTGGCATTCTCGATATGTGCAGTGATTTCGCGCTCACTTGGCATCACAGAGCTATGAATACGCCTGCCCCCAACGGACAACTCTTGTCTAACGGTTTCCCTTAAACTATTCACGCTATGACAGATTTCGTTTAGTCGATCCCCGTAAGCCTGAATATTCGCAGCTATTCGCCCAAGGAATTCCTTCACCTCGTCTGCCTTCCTTTCGAAAATTGCGCTGAACGAAGCAAGGAAACCATTCTCGCAGTCGCTCTCAGATTGCCCATCGTTATCAGGTGTGGGAGATAACGCAGGGCTGCACATTCCGGATTTCGCATGCGCAATCACGCCGGAGCAAGGAACTGCCTCAGTGCACATGGGACACGATATGCTGTGGTGTCCACATTCCAGGAGGAAGTGACGGGTGATCATCGAAGCCTCCGTCAGGTGCTGGCAGCCATTTTCCGCGTTCCAGCACTGCACCTGTAATCACAAAGCAACTATCATTTGTAGAGCAATGATAATTAGATTTTTAGAACACGGTCAAGCGGTTGCCGCTTCCTGGAACAGTATTCGAGGCTACGAATTGATGGTTTAGGGGGGTTTAACGTCCCAAAGCGACTCAGACTATGAGGAAGGCAGTAGTGGAGGGCTCCGGATAATTTCCGCCAACGGGGGTTCTTTAAAGTGCACACGCATTGTACTGTGCACATGCATATAACATTTACCCTCCATCGAAATGCGACCACCCCGCAGGGATTGAACCGGCCTCTTTTGGGACAGCAGCTGAGAGCCGTAACCACTAAGCCACCGCGGCGTCACATCTAGTATCACGGTTTTAATAAGGTTCAGGAAAGCTACTTGATGGCAACGGTGCCTCCATCAGGTGGTTTAAGAATCAATGCCATGAAACGCGAACAGCGCCAGGGACGTGAGCACCCACTTCGAAATTGGTCGCTTCCTTCACAAAGCAATGAGTGCTTCTTAATCCTATAACGACAGGATACATAGTAGCGACAAATCTTTCCATGAAGAATTAAAAGCAACCCTGACACACACTAATGAAGCATGCCGGGCCTTGCCAGTTTCGGCAATAATACGAACATCAAAACTACACCACGCATCCGCCAGGCTCTCTCTCTCTCTCTACACCCATTCCAGCTGCTGCTGCGCGCCCAGAAACAAACGATTCACTGCTCGCGTACTTTGTTTTACTATTTAGGGCACCTGCCTTGCCTCGTAAGGAAGGCTCTTTTAGTATGAAATAAATTTATTTGGTGCCGGCTTGTTACAGCAGCGAGCCGCAATGTATACGTACAGGGTCCTTCAAAATATGTGCGAACACGGCGAAGCGTGCCCGCGCTCCGCGGAGCGTCAGCGCATCCGGCGTGGTCGCGCATCGAAACAATGTGGCGCATGCGCACAGCAGACTGGAGGCGGTGCTTCGTGTCGTCTGCTACAGCACGGCGCGCTTCCGTGTAAAGCAGACGTTTCGATGCTGTGATATGCCGCTGTCACTGGGTGCCTATAGCAGCCGGAAATGTGTCAGATGCGAGTTTCGAATGACCTGAGGTTAGTTTGTACAGAAGCGCGTGTTCCATTGCGGTCTTTGTTCTTTGCATGGCACCTTCAATCCTATTTGAGTGCTATGCGTTGCGCTGATTTTGCTGGGTGAATTAATGCACCGCAAAATTTGAATTTATATTTCCAGCAACGCCATCCTCGACGTGTGCTTTTTACAGCTTCACGTCAGAAGTGTTTTTCACAGATCTTGCGTGGCACGGGATATTATTTGCGTAATCGCATTATGCGTAAAGTACTCATAATGCGTATATCTGACTAAATGCTGGGGAAGCCTTTAAAGAAATCTACAGCCCTATTTCTTGCAAACGAAGAGTGAACCCAGTCATTATCGTTTACGCTCCGTACGTGCTACTGAGCCCTGGAATCTGCGACTAAAATGGTTTTGCACCCAGTGAGATTAGCAGACATATTTTAAGGCTATAGCCTTTACTGGCTCATACTGTCGTCCATTAGCAGAGGGTGTCACATCTTTGGAAGCTTTTAACTCGTCTTAACTCGGGAACCAAAAAAGATACAAGAAAAAGAACGGTTGCTTCAGATAGAGGAGGAAAATATAAACCTAAAAGCCAGGTTTGATGACTAGAGTAATCAGTTAATTATATTAAAAAATGTTAAAATGGCGTCGAAATAGCGCAGACGTCTATATAACCACGGAAACGGTGTGACGTCACATCCACGAGAAGACGTCATGGCATAGTGAAAATTATCACAGATCGGTCGGAAAAACATCGAATTTGTGTGAATTAAAATGAAAAAATGAGTAATTAAGCGTAATTCACACTTAAGATCCCGAAAGATATATAATTTGGGTATCGATACAGCCACGGGAACGGTGTGACGTCACATCCACCGGAAGTCGTCACGGCATAGTGTCCTCGGCTTCCGCCTCTCAGCACTTTAGTTGCCGAAGTGTCCTCGCAATTTTTAGTCGCAACCCTTTAAAATTGCCTTACTACCGCAATTCACAGAAAAGTTCCCGGTGTTTTAGTCTGGTTGCTTGCAGAATCTCGGTGCTGAAATGTTATATCTATTTGCGCTTCAAACACAGCATTCAGGTTAGTTGGTAGTGGAGATTATTTGCGGATAACGGTTGGTCTACGCAGGTGACGAAATGGATTTCATGGAAGGAAAAAAGTGGAAGACAGCGAAAGAGTGACGTCAGCAGATTAGGTTGTGCAGGTTGCGGAAGCGGAGTGGCATCAGAGTGAAATCAAAAGGGTTATTGAAGACCAGTGTGCGAGGCTTTGTCCTCCAGTGCGTCTGGTTAGTCTGGTGATGATTAATGCAATTCTTGTAATGTCGCTGCTAAAACGAGTAGGCCCTTTCATTACGTTCTAGCTCACCTTTCTGCTGAGCAGCTCTTGGACAGGGAGGTCGCTCCAGCCCACGTCTTCGTCCTGGCACTCGCAGCCGTCGTGTGGACAGACGCGCACTCCGTCCACGGCGCACTGCTCGCAGCAACATTCGCACAGGGTGTGTCCGCAAGGAAGCACAGCTGTCTTCGGTCGCACCAGTCCGCAGGTGTCGCACACGCTGTTCTGTGGAAGAAGCTCGACAAACCGCAGGGGCCTCCAGTCGAGTTCCGTGCAGAACCCGACCAGCGTGTACTGATGACTTCGAAGTGGCATCGCTCGACACACAAGCAGGCTGCACACAGGAGTGAATGCGGTCGTGTTAACGCACATTAACACTGCCCGCCTATCATCTTTATTTCGTCGCGTTCCTATCGCGCTCTATCGCGTTCCTATCTCGTGCACGGCCAGTCATGCGAGGCTAGCCAGTTGTGGCTAATCAATGAGGTGGTGTCAACCGCAGGGCTGACGTCACTTTTTTGACATCGACCCATAGCCAAACTTCAAGCTTATTGACTATCTGAGAAGGAAAACTTTTTAGATAAAAAAAAGTCGGCGCGCTATCTGGCTGATTATTAGCATCCAAGTACGTTTATAAAACTAAGTGTAACTTTCTAGAGCTATGCGCAGAATGAGGTATTCAGAAGAATAGGATTTAATTTGTCTGATGCCTCACATTAAATGCTAATAGATATTCCTCATAACGTTGGCTTCATTTAAGTCGGCCACAAACAAAAATCTTATTGATTCCGCATATTTTATAAATATGCGTGCGCGCGTGCGTGCGTGCGTGCGTGTGTGCGTGCGTGCGTGCGTGCGTGCGTGTGTGTGTGTGTGTGTGCGCGCGTGTGTGTGTGCGCGTGTGTGTGCGCGTGTGCGCGTGTGTGTGCGCGTGTGTGTGCGTGTGCGTGCGTGTGCGTGCGTGCGTGCGCGCGTGCGTGTGCGTGCGTGTGCGTGTGTGCGTGCGCGCGTGCGCGCGCGTGTGTGTGCGTGCGCGTGTGCGTGCGCGTGCGTGTGCGTGTGCGTGCGCGTGTGCGTGTGCGTGCGTGCGTGTGCGTGCGTGTGTGTGCGTGTGTGTGCGTGTGTGTGTGTGTGTGTGTGTGTGTGTGTGTGCGTGTGTGTGCGTGCGTGCGTGCGTGCGTGTGTGTGTGTGTGTGTGTCATAAATACCGGTTTGGTCGGTTTGGTTTGGTTTGGTTTATGGGGTTTAAGGTCCCAAAGCGACTAAGGCTATGAGAGACGCCGTAGTGGAGGGCTCTGGAAATTTCGACCACCTGGGGTTCTTTAACGTGCACTGACATCGCACCGTACACGGGCCTCTAGAATTTCTCCTCCAAAGAAATTCAACCGCCGCGGCCGGGATCGAACCCGCGTCTTTCGGGTCAGCAGCCGAGCACCATTAACAGTGAGCCACCGCGGCGGCGTAATGCAATGCTCGGTAAGCAGGCAAAGAATAGAGGACATGATTTTCGGTGATTCTCTGGAAACTGTGCATTTCTACTAGAGCACGCAGCGCTGCCCGTCCAGGGAGGGTGGCCTCTCGGCCTTTAAATTGCTACGAAAAAAAATAGTTACGTAGCTCAACAGGAGCTATGTCGTAAGCTTCAGCGATGTGAAGTGAAAATGTTAACAGCTCCCGTGAAAGCATTCAACTACTGCAACTAGTTGGGAGAAGCTGCTGCAAAGTATGTATACTTTGTTTTGTGCTGGAAAGTCACAAGACTGGCGCCTGGGAAATAGATTTTTTAGTGATCCTTGGAACGCATGTAAGCGAAAAAGAGAGCGACGCGACAAGCGGCGCGACGAAGGCGAACATGGTTCGCTCTGTCGCGTACAGGGGGAAGACGCATGCACGCAACAGCGCGAAACCGACGGCAACGCGAAACTTCGACAGTGTTGCTGGCATAGCACACCGCAAAGGTATTCGCAAATGCAACAGCAGTAAAAAAAATTGCAAGAATGTAAACCGGCCGCTCTAAACCCGCCACAAGATAAAAGCCTGTACCGTATTTCTGTGAAATAGTATAATTCTAATTCTGCATGCAATGCTTTCCTTGTCAGGCAAGTCTGCTACGCGCAGCGCGCATTTTCTAGCGAATGATAACGATCGCTCGACGACAGCTAAGACCACATGCATGAAACATAAATGAGCGCATTCACTTCCTAAATGTCCAGTCTGCCTACGGAAGCATTTAGCAGTCAATGAATCCAACTCAATGAAATTGTTTACAAAACTGGTGCGCCTAGTGCACCGACGGCTTCTGCAACTCGGTGCCAAGCCGCATGAGAATGGCCGGATGTTTATAGTACCTGTGCTGCAGGTCCCAAAAGACCTGCTCGCACTCGACGGCGTCAATAAGGCGCTCATTGAAGTTTTGGTTGGCCGTCGTTTTGTAGGAAGAGCGAATACGCGGCGATCGCAATGCAACGCTTCAAAAATAAAAAAAAGCACGCGAAGTGACCGGCAGTGACGTACGCTGAGCGTTCATGCTATTGGCTGATCGCGCATGCACTTCCGGGCGAATGGGCGAAATTTTCTATTTCGGCAGATCCGAGCGACGAGCCAAGCGACACATACAGTTCCGTTCGCGCGAAGCTTCGCGCGAAGCTTCGCGCGACGCGTGCCGCCGTCGCGTTCGCGTTCGCGTGAGTTTTCGCGTGCATGCAACTCAGCCTTAACACGGGCTGCACCGTGAACTTTCGTTTTCCAATTCACATTTTCTTAACAGTTCACAAAATCCATAATTCGCAATCCGCATACAGTTGAACTGTGTTTAAAAAAAGTTTCGAAATCTCAAATACAAAAAGAAATATCTCTTTCAAGGAGCCTGAATTTTCAGATTTCCTCGGAAATGTAACATTTCCCTTTAAATATATATGAAATAGGCGAACTTTCACACGTCATTGCCATCGGGATTTCGTCTTTCGTATCTCTAGCACTAAAGTTCCTTTAGGTGCCTGTATTTTCGCACGTGCCGTACAGTGCAGTCTAATGCTCAGGCAATGACGAATGACTCTGTCAATGGCCTGTTGCAGTGCATGTGCTTTGTTTCGAGAAATACCGCAACAACTGGCATGCATCCCAATTTTCCCACTTCCTCTCTTTTGCTGCTTCATCGTGTTTGGAGAACAGCTGCTCTACGCTTCTTTCAGTATACCTTGACACGTGTCGCAGGTAGTTCTCACATATGTTGCAAATGAAGCGAATAGCAAAAAAAGAGTCATGAGTTTACATTTCATACTGTTTTCTCCGTACCTGGTTTTCCCACATGCCAGGCAATGCCCCCCCCCCCCCCCTCCCTCTCGCATGCGTTCAGCTTAAACATCTATTCGTTCGCAGTGTTACTGTCTATAAAAACTGCCATCTCTGTCCACTCAGCTTCTCTGTAGTGCTCCGTATCGACTAGCAGAATGACAGCGGTAGCCTTCGTCCTGGTACTCTTCCTTGCAGTCTTACGGGCTACAGTTGCCGGGAGTGGTAAGCGTTCCGAAATATAATTCTGCTTTTCTTTTAAAGAAACAGCGTTAAGGGTCCCATTCAGTGGGAAACCTTACGCAGTCGTTGACGTTGGCGTGTCCAGAAAATTCGGTATTCGACAAGAGCGTCGACACAAGAGGAGCTGCGGAACTTAGAAGTGATTCAAATAATACATAAATTGTGAGTATATGTTCTTAAAATGGTTCAAATGACATTGTTACGTGAGGATGTAAATTAAATTAATTGGTAGAGAAGAAAACTGCGGTGTTAAGATTAGAATCGAACACACGACCTTTGGATCGCGAGTCAAAGAAGCTACCCGGAGCCATAGAGGCGCGGACGTTCGATTCGGTTCAAGGGAGCCCTTAACGCCATAGTGTGAAATTCAGTGTCATCGTGTCACTTAATTCGAACCGAGCTAAGGCCTAAGCTTAGCTCAGCAGGTCTTTTCGGTGCTCTCCGCCGATATCATAGAGTCGAGGCCTTTTACTCTCTAGGTTTTCTGAAATTATTGCAAACAGTTCTACAAGCAAATTCAGTGAATGAATATGGCGAGCACAGGTAAACAAAATTCAGTACAATCTCAAATGTCATCACGGTAGCGCCACAAACACTTAACATAATTTTGGTTAATCTACATGAAATTAGTCTGTTGCGCCGAGGATCCCTGAACCACCGTGGTAAATGAAGGCTACAAATACAACTTTTAACGCCATGGTGACAAATTTTTTCTCAAATGGCTGCATTGAAAATTGTTTGTATCCAGTAAAAACAAGTTAAAGGCAGCCATTTTTTTTTCAAATTAAGGCAAGTATTGTTGCAGTGAATATTTTCTATTCAACCTGGTATTAATCGACGTACTGCTCTAAAAAATTCTCAGTTTCCAGAGAAATATAATACAAAATTAAAACTTTCAATATTATTCAAATAGAGACGTCCATGCAGCTTCTAAACCATCTAAGCAACTTCAGAGTGAAATTGTTTTACTCCCAGACAGTTCTGCTTTAATAGTATGAGCATTTATTCTTAATGATAGCAAACCTTGCTGGCATACCATCGAGTACGGTGGCATATTGTGTGAATTGCACTCTGCAAATGACCGCGGTCACGCATGCCTAAATCAGTTCCTTAGCATGTTAATATTCCCTGAGATTGCTCTTCGGAAAGCGGTACGACGAAGTGCTTCGAGCCGTTTAGCTTTTCTTACTGCTGGCAAGCACTTCTTGTGAAATAAGCCTCCTGCATTTAGGCATACCAAAAATAGTCGTGTCTAATTGGGCTTCACTAAGCAAAACAATGCTTGTACGCGACTACTTGTCAACCTTAATTTATACTGAGATCGACCCGAACAAAGACAGATGTTGGAATTTCATTGGCTCAACATTATTTCAGATGCTTGTTTTCACATTGTGATCATTTATGTTTTTTTTTGTAGCTCCTTGCATAACCATCAATCTGCCTGACTTTCTAACGACCAACAAGGTATGATCTTTGACGTACCTCCCATCTTCAAGGGCCTTTCTTTTTTCCTATGCCTTTCCCTTTTAGCCCGTGCGTCAGGAACTGCAGCTTATGTCGCCTTTATGCGCAACTGATTTATGTGTGCAAGCCGTCTAAAAACCTCGGAGTGCTCTTTTAGCAAAACTACTTCAGCACTCTTCAGAAGCCTTCTAGATGCGTCATTCCTAGCAAATAATTATATCAAAATATGTACTCGGACTACTCGTCAGCATCGGAGTGTACTATTAAAAGAGAAGGGGCCTCAAAAGTAAATTTGAATATTGTTGGGCGAAACCGGTAGATTTACAAAAGTTTTTCATCCTTTTAAAAATTTGAAACGTATACTAAGTTTCACTGAAGGCTAAAGTTCAGACAAACTTGTGTTCTTCCGTGCAAGAAAGAACCACGAAGTTGCAGCAAAGTGCGTCGACGGAATTTCTTTATTCCATCTAACAAAGTTACTGGCGAGCGCCAGCAGAGCTGGGCCGCCGTCAGTGACAAGCTAGGACGAAGTGCCGCCATAGCGCTCGGTGCCGCGGTATATAAGCCCTTATCAAAGTGGCGTGTCCCAGTAGCGCGCGTGTTGCTATCAGTATGCGCGCAGCCACTACACTCCCCCGTTCTTATTTTCATTCGGGTACATGAAAATGAAACACAAAAACATCGTAGCTCATGGCACATAGCGGTCCGGAAGACGTCGGTGCCTCTCAGGGTAATGGCGCTCTGTTGTGGCTGGCAGAGGAGATGAATTTTGCTGCACCGCCGTCGTCGCAGAATGCGGCTACACGGAGTCATGCTGTTCAGGCGCAGAACTCGAGTCCATGCTCACAGCCTGAACTATGTGGTTCTGGTGACGGTTCCAAACAAACACACCCTGAGTGGTTTCCACTCACTGTCTGTACGAAACAGGTGCAGTTCGCGCCAACACAACCGCAGGTAACCACTTTACACCGTGTCGGAAGTTTCGCACCAGAACACTATCACCAAGTGCAGATACACGTGTACTACGCTGCTTGCGACGCACTGTCTGGACGAACTGTCTTGTCGAAACATTCCGCTGCAGCGATGGCTTGACTGCGTCCAGTCGAGTGCGCAGCCGCTGCCGTAGCAAAAGAGTGGCCGACGCCTCGCCCGTGGTCGCGTCTGGAGTGGTCCTGTAAGACGACAAAAACTCCCCCAACGTTGCGCTTAACTATGCGGCGGTACTTTACCGTAATGCCGCTTTCAAGGTTTGGACAAATCGTTCAGTTTGTCCATTACTGCTGGGATGGTAGGCTGATGTGCGCACATGCCGCGTGCCAATGCTTTTAAGATAGTTTGAAAAAGCAGCCGAAATGAATGGCGGGCCATTGTCGGACGCCACCACTTCAGGGTAACCAAACTTGCGGAAGATTTCGTGTAGCCGGCTTATAGTGCTTTTTGCGGACGTGTCACGCATCTGGCACACCTCGGGCTACTTGGAGTGAGCGTCGACCTCAACCAAGAACATGGCACCGTTGAAAGATCCTGCGGAATCGATGCGCAGACGTTCCCATGGTCTGGTTGGCCACGCCCACGGGTGCAAAGTAGCAGGGCAAGGCATTGTGCTCTGAGTTAGAAAAGGATTGCACGAACGCAAATGAGCTTCAATGTCGCGATCGATGCGCGCATACTGCGCGCAGCCACTACAAAACTAATCTCGATATTGAAGATTTATGGGGGCGTTTGCAATTTCGACGGGCAACAACAGCGACGTCGACACCAGCAACAGGTATCGCTCTGATATGGGCAGCACCTTTTCATACTGGTGCTTGCCGTTGATTTGTGTTCAAAAGACACTTTAAGCACAAAATATATGTGCGAAGCGGTTTTTTCGGAACAACTTTGCACAAGTGTCTTCCTGCTCAGATTTGTCTCAAACGTACGAAAACAACAATTTCAAATTTTCTCCGGGTTTGGCAAATTTGTAAAATTAAACCAATAATTACGAAATCCTAAACAATGAATTGAAAGATAAATGTTAGGGTTGACTACTGGACTGTAGCGACCATTTGAACGTGCACTTTATCTACCCCTTCTCTATGTACCATAGTGCACGACTGTACAGCAAGTCCTGTGCCTGATTGATACAATATTCTTTTCTACCAGACAAAGTGCTCGGATGTGAAACCCGCCGACATCTGTGCCCCTTTCAACGTGAGTGGCCACCTTCTCCTGGCCGAATCTTCCTATGATTTGCTGCCACTGGTTCCGCACTACACTATAGATGTCTCAGAGAAGTTGCGAAAACTCGAACTTAGTGTTTTCATTCGTTGTCACAAAGACTATTTGCAATAAAAATCTCACTCTACAAATACGGTAGCCCAAATCAGGCAGGTTTCTCTAGAGAACGTTAAGGTGTGTGTCTTATTCCTAAAAATACAGTCAGTTGAAAAGCACTTTGTTTCACTGTGCAAGTTATACACTCGCATCCTCTTTGGCGCACGGAAACAGTATTCCCAGCGATAACAAGTCTTCAAATCAGCTCTTTTTGCTTCTTTAAAAGATTAGAGTCACTTCTGGGCAATCGCCGAACAGGAACAAAGGAATAATAAATTGCCAACGCCACCTGCCTATCTTCTTTTTTCAGGAAAACGACACGGAGAGAGTGCGTGACGTGATAAACGTAAGTGCTGAGGAACAATACACTGAAGGCCTCGATTCGCAGTGTGATTAGAACCTCTCCTGATGTGCTCGTGTATATTTGCATCTCTTCTTTGTCCACATCTTCACTCACCATTACTGTTTTCATTATCTTCATAGTTACAATGGACTTAAGGAAAGAAAATGCATACACCTTCGCTGTCTCACAACAGGCTACTTTATGGAGAAAACCACAAATATATGGCATGAAAAATAAACATTAAAAACAGAACAATGCGCAAAATATGTGCCAAAAAGGTTGCAACTAGAAAACTAACTACAGTGCTCCCAGAAAGATTATTTCAAAAAGGTTTCGAGCCGCCGCGGTGGCTCAGCGGTTATGGTGCTCGGTTGCTGACCCAAAAGACGCGGGTTCGATCCCGGCCTCGCGGCGGCTAGAATTTCTTTGGAGGAGAAATTTTAGAGGCCCGTGTACTCTGCGATGTCAGTGCACGTTAAAGAACCCCAGGTGGTCGAAATTTCCGGAGCCCTCCACTACGGCGTCTCTCATAGCCTTAGTCGCGTTGGGACGTTAAACCCCATAAACCAAACCAAACAAAGGTTTTGATATACGCAAGCTCTAATTCGTGAAAGCGATATAATGGTTACTCACGCAGATATCACCTGTTTCTATGAAGTAAACTTTTGCATACCCAGTTGCTTTTAGCTGCGTGAGTGATCCTTCTGTCCCTTTTGCAAAAAACAGGCTTGCGGTTTTGAAAATAGCAGTAAAACAATCTATTCCGAAATCATTTCTGCGTTTGTCTTCGTTATAACCTTTTTTTACACTTCTGTGTTGTACCCTACCTTTTGTGGTTTTTTTTCATGATCTTTCATTGTATATATTTCTTGCCTTCGAAATATAAAAAGATACTGTTGTGAGACAGCGCACGGGAGTGCATTTTTCTTCTTTTGGTCCCTCTCTGTTCGAATTCTAAGAAGCCACTCCAACTCATCCAGTTCAGCCTCCGCTATTTTCACTGCTTCTTCCGCGGAGCACAGTAGGAGGCAATATGAGATCCATTTAGTCGACCTACTTGCCTTTCTATATAAACTGCTCTTGCTTCATTGAGTGCATTATGAAGATTTAAGCAGTTAATCTTTACAACATGGAAATGCGGGTCAAACGATGCAGTATGGTGAGTCAACATTATTTACTTATTTTCAGTGCACTACATACGACGCTGAGTACAAGGTGATCTACCTGACAGCTGTGATGGTGGACGCTGTGGCAGCGACGCTTCCTGAAGAGTTACGCAACATGAGTTGGAGTACGTACACTAGGCAAAAAATTTCCAAACTCTTCCTTGGTCCGTATTGTAGCACTCCGCGAAGACTCCAATAAGCTCGAGAATAAAACGAGCGCATTACGAACGAAACACAGCAAAACATTGCGCCTTAATGAATGACACGCTGAAAGGCTTTCCTATTTATATGGGAATTTTAAAAGTTTTTTTTTCAATTTTGAACTCTTGCCGAAGGGTTCTCTTAGTGCTTTGAGCATCCGCTTCAAAAGCAGAAGGTGCTCGATCTGTGGCCCTGCGCCGTCAAAACCCGGCGGTTTCCACAATGTACAAACTTTAAACTGCCAAGGTGCCGAGCACATGGCAAGTAAAATTGTTGTGAAAGTTTCTTTGGCCACTCCCTGCCCCCGTTTCTTGCAACGGATCCGTTAGCCTCGAAATACATAAATTTGCCTTGTGTGGTCGAAATCATTTATGCCTTTTTTTTTTTGCCGACGCAGTAGTTATTGACCAGCGACTCGAATTTGGATAGGTCGTGACCACCGTCGCCTGCTGTCTTTCCCAGTTTTTCAGACCACCGCTATTTATATCTGAGCTGAATGGGAAGGCGTTTAGCTGAACTATGAAGAGTCTGAGACTAAAAAATGTCTCATTTCTAGACAGCACTTGTTTTGCCGCGAAAGCAATGAGGCGTTGAAAAGGAAACATGCGCCGCGCCGCGTACTCGCACAAACTTCTAGATTTCAGCATTGCTAGAAGTTTACGTGGGACAATGCTAGCAAAAATTTAAATATCTTTTAGTTGGTAGATGCCTGCAATAAGCGCTTGCCTTGAGGCCATCGTGCAGTGTGAGACGAAGCCAGAGGCATGTTGGCCCTTGCAGTTGTTCGTTTACCAGAGACATAACCTCTGTATTGTTCTAGCTTACAGTGTTTCTGCTATTTTTTAACTGGTAATTAAAAGGAGCAAGCTTTTGACAGCAATGAAAAGTAGTTTTTCGGTTTTTCGACCAAAGCTTTTTATACAAGTTATTTGGTAACGACAAAGAATAAGGACAAATAGAACAAGAAAGAAGTGGACAATGATATTCGAAAGTGAATAAAGCTTAGCTTTCTTTCACCGACTACAAGAACACGGTAGTTAAATCTGCAGAAAAGGGGTACAGGCCAGGTAAAAGGCGTCCTTGCGGCATAGTCACCATCTGTGACGCAATCATGGCGCCGTCAGGAAACCGGTGCAGTTCCAGTCATGCCGTCAGGGTTGACAACGAATGTGACCATCCTGTAATGATTTTGTACTGCGTCAGTAGGCGAACATTCCCGTCGTCTAGAGCACAGCCAATCTAAGTACAGGGCGCATAAAATAGATGTTTCTATGAGCTAAATATCTGCAACTTTTACTGGGGGCATCAGAGAAAAACGGACGAATTACTGACCAATAAAGAATGACATCACAAAAGTAACACGGAACTATAAATGCAGGGAGTTTACACTTTTACCAACATATCACCAGTGAAGGCCATCTACAGTATTATTAAATATGATCACACATGTAAAAGTGGCAGTGAAACTTTCTGTTGTAGTTTTGCTTCTGCTACTGAAGGCAAATATTACAAGCATATTACACGCGAAAAGAATAAATTTCTTAAAAGGGCTGTGTGACCAATTTATAAATATGCCCAATGTTACGAAAATGAAACTAGCATCATTACGGTGTTCATAATTTTTTCCTTTTTCAGCTGAGACAGAGTTCATTGTGCGATGGTGTTCCAATGGATACTCCCTTCCGAAATCTCAGTATGGTCGGACGTGTGAAGAATATCTTTCCTTGGTTAATGTCACTTGCGAAGAACCAATACCTCTCATCGTTCCCGATGTTAACGGGCTCGGAGAGGTGAGGGAAATCTCCGCCTTTGATCTGTAGCCTTGACCTTTAATTTGCTTCAAAACTGATGCATTCATAATCTTCCACGATGTGGGCACTACCGTAAGGCCACCGCATGCTACTTGATCATGCTCAAAATTGATGCGGACCAGTAATAAGCAGATTGTTCGGGCATGATTCCCAGTGCGTGTAATATTGTTCTCGCCGAGGCAAAGGAGTATTGCTTTGTTCAGCCTGTATTTTATTTCACTTGGGTCTTGCGGCAATATTACTAATTACAAGAGCTGGTTAATGCTTCTGGTAGAGCACGCCTTTGCAATGATGTGCTTGAGAACGCTGACTCATACATAAGCGCTTTCGACAATGTATGATTTTTCACGAAGGTACTTATGCTTGCCACTATTGAAGCCTTTAAGGTGCATGATAACAAAAAGCTACAACCCAATACAGGGTAGCCCTGGATATGCGGATTATTAATACCTGCGACTGCCATTAAATATTGTATTCGAAGTACAACTCAAATACATTTGTTGTACTTTGTACTTTAAATTGTACTCTGAACAATTTAATGTACAATTGTACATTGACGTGTACATTGAATACAATATTCTGAGGCAGTTACCGAAATTATTAATCCGCATATTCATGGCCACCATGTATTGGGTTGTAGCTTTCTGTTATCATCCACCTGAAAGACTTCAATATCGCCAAGCATGCACTTTTATGAAAAATCATAAAACGTTGAAAGCGCTTACATATGAGTCAGCGTTTCCTAGCAGATCAATAAAAACGCGTGCGCTGCCAGTAGCATTAACCAAGCCTTTCTTACATTAGATTGTTTAAATTCTTGCTGTGCTTGTTCAAATTACAATCATTTGCTTTGATAGAAAATTCAAACCGACAATAAGCGTTTCGCAAGTCATGCGAATCAGCAGGCGTTGAGCACTTGTTAACATGGACATCGTTTGTACAATACATTTTGTTAAATAGTGATTGATGCAGGGACGTCTACATGCATATCATATGTCCCCGTGATTTTTGTGCTAATAAGCCTGCGATGTTGCCCTTTCTTTTTCTCTGTCGCTTTCAAGTGCGCTCAAAAGAACACAATCCCAGACTTGTGCACCCGAGGAGACACGCTTACTGTAAGTGTTCCTTACCGAGCATCGCAGGCTTTCGTTTGAGTTCCCTTTCGACTGCAAATGGTATTGTTCTGGACTCAGCTTTGTACATGCAGCCCAACTTTCGCATAGCAAATCAGGATCGTCATTTTCACGTTGCTCGCTTAGAAGTCCATTTATCTGACGTCACGGCTTTGCGAGCTATAATTTTTCCTGGAATGGGATATAACGAACCTCCCATGAATCCCACTGATTATTTCGGGAATGTTTGCGAATTGGTAGTGAGGTGCTGAAAGTGGCAAGGGAATAAGCCTTCTAAGACAGGGAGTGACCGCAGATCCGGCTCATGAAAGGGAAATAACTAGAAGAATCAGAATGGGGTGGAGTGCATCTGGCAGGTTCTTACAAATCATGAATGGCAGTTTACCAATATTCCTGAAGGGAAAATAAATAACATCTATATCTTACCCGTACTCACCTATGCTGCAGAAACGTGGAGGCTAACGAAAAGGGTTCACTTTGAGTTAAGGACAACGCAGCGCGCTATGGAAAGAAAAATGGTGTAATGTTAAAAGACAGAAAGAAAGAAGGCAAGTAGGTCAAGGATGAAACACGGGTTCACCACATCCTAGTCGAAATCAAGACGGAGAAGGGTTTGGTCGGGGGCATGTAATGCGAAGGCAGGATAACCGATGTTCCTTAAGGGTAACGGAGTGGATTCCAAAGGAAGGCAAGCGTAGCAGGGGGTGGCAAAAAGTTAGGTGGGCGGTAGAGAATAAAAAGTTTGCGAGGATAGGGTGGCCACAACTGGCACAGGATGGGGTTAAATGGAGAGACATGGGAGAGGCTTTTGTCCTTCACTGGGCATAGTCACGCCCACGATGATGATGAGCAAAATCGCACAATACATGAAAAAAAATTGTTTCATAAAATATATTCCCGCTGAAAAAATACTTTTGTTCAGAATTGCTTGGTATATATTCGCTGCCAATGTGCTCTAATCATACACTTATCGCCTCTTATATTTCAGTGGCCAGCATTCATTGAGCTAATAGCTCTAATAAGGGTAAGCAAACTTCCTAGTCCTGCATCCCAAAATACGGAAGAAGCCCCGCGCTGAAAACAGATTCTGCAAGACATACATCGCAATAATGCTCTGATTTATTCCCTGGACGAAACTGTCCATTCAATATATAGAACACTCCTTGCTTCTCTCACCTGCCGCCTTGTGGGCACAGCTAGTGTTAATACGTTCGACATATTCCGTTCAATGATATGAGCTAATGCATCCAGCCTATTCCGAAATTGCGAAAGAAGTGATCCCGTGCTGCAATAAACGTGTGCTGCAATCAACATTGCATCCGCCACTGATGCAGGCAGTTTATGATTGCGATTCATGGGCTCTATACATGGCTTAGAAAAATTCGACCGGACATTGAGAAGTTAAGCGCTGCCAACAAAAACGAAAAACTAACGTTACAGCTTTTGTTACCCTTTTTTGAGTCTTTCTTCTACCCCTTAACCGAAAGGTTCTTAACATTTTGGACTGAAAGCTTATTTTGCTTAGAGTTAGTATATTTTATATGTCCCACTTTCATTTGGATATCAGTGATAACATTGTTAGTTTTTGTGACTTTTAAGCTTTTCGTGTTCATGCGTTGGCACAAATAACCGCGCATACAGAATTGGTATGAAGTCTTCGGGTCAAAGGGTCAAAGTTTTTGAGCTGTATTGTAGAGTACTAACCACGCCTGTAAAGCTCAAACAGTTCAGAATAACGACGGCAAGCATCACCTTTACCTTCTGGAGATTTCTAAATTATGTTACTACGTAGTTAGTGCTAAACGCACCCAAAGCAAACCCTGTGACCTCAGCGTTTCCCTGTTGTTGTGGCACAATAAAGAAAGAAAACCTTCGTCTGTGTTCGTATAGCAGCAGTCGCCGGCTTCTCGTCTGTTCATGCAGGGAGAAATTCTTGAAAGGAATAATAACGCCATCTCCCAATCCGCATATCTGAACTACATTATCTGAACTTGAGGAAAAACAGAGCGCACTCCTCAAACACGGACAAAGAAAGGCAAGACGTGTCTCAGGAGTGCGCTGTGTTTTTCCTCAAGATGAACTACCAACTAGCCCGCTCTTCCACCCTTGCAATATCTGAACATCGCCACTCTTACCGCTACCGAAACGCTAGTAAATTACACCCTCAGAAAGAAGACCAAAAACCTTGCGGGGTGATCGGTGCTTAAAATTCCAGAAGTCAGCTCCAGCGATTGGCAAGATTACTTAGGAGCACAAAACGTGAGCCAGGTCTAGAATCAATCTAGCTAAGTAGGACGCGTTGTTGGGCTAGTTCGCTTATATCGAATTCAGAAAAATGCTTTGCGCAAGTGAAAGGTTCACGTGAGATCTACGACGGAAGAGTGCCCGTCCCATCTTCTCTCTCTTGTGAACGTATAATATGCGTAACGCATTTCCATGTACTCGATAGAAGTTCTTAGTTTGATGCTGAAGTTCTTAGTGGCAGTGCCACATTTAGTATTACAAGATACGACAAAACGTGAACTGCAGACCATTCATGTAACCCGTCTTGGAGCTATCATGCAAAACAATATATCTCTAGCCGACTAATGCAAAACTTTACTTGCTGAAATGTATGCCTTCTTTTTTTCAGTGCGTCTATTTCGCCATTATACCGCTTCTGCCACCGGAGCAGTACTGAAGGTGCTTTGTCCGCTGCCCGACGACCAGAAGAATGTCGCGTCTTGTGCTCTTAGGACTACCAAATAGAATCTAACCCAATGTGGTAAGAATCATCTCGGAAGCTGTCAGCCAAAAATATTAAAAAATATGAGGCAGCCAGCTCATAGATATGAATTTAATAAAATAGGGGAAAGCAAAGCTTCTTCGTTCATTTTTGTTTGCGTTTATTTTTTACTCAATATTATATTGTCATAGCTATGGCCAAGCTATAAAAGTTTTCTTCTCTTGCTTTGACGGCTTGTTATTTATTAAACGCAAAAAAACATCAAAAGGACCGGAATCACATCCCTGAAATACTTTTACCAAACTCTCTAAACGCACCAATGTGATTTTTACATCCTACAAGAGGAGGCGAAAAAAATTACCGAAATTCAATTCCAATTCTATTCTAATTCTGTTCAAATTCTATATCAATCTTTTTCTAAACTTTGTTCTGATTCTATTCTATTACTTTCTAGGTGAGCGCAGTTGTAAGTTGCTACTACTGACTATTACTATCCCATGCCTCCTATAAAGGACTCCCTTTAGGAATGGAAGAGCAGGACCACTTTAAAAATAGCAGACTGCCAACAGTCCGCAAGTAAACGTGGCAATCCGTCATTCTGTTTATTTACGGTATGATAACCTTGCTCCGACTTTTGTTGGTTGTGTACAGCAGCCTTGGCCAATCCCTTCAAATGTACTACGTTCGAAGGCGCTTGAGAAGTGCTTAACCTACAATGCAGGTATATACGACCTGAGAAAATACTCCGGTCTTGCACCTAACATGCACACACTGCAAACTCCATCAGTGGCACGGCTGCTTCCTAGCAATTGCCAAAACATTGCTCGTGGACATTGCTAGAGATTTTTGCCATTGAATAGTGTCACATTAACATTGAATCAAATGAAAGAGCGGCGCGTTTGAGCAAGCGAGGTGAATGAAGTCGAGGGAGAGCGTCGTACTTGGGACGAATGCTCTCGGGATGCTGACCGTAAACGTGCTGCGAGATGAGATACTCAACCCTGTGCCATTGGCTAGTCATACCATTAAAGGGACACGAACAACTAAAGTGGGCCTGCAGCAGTATATTACCGCGTCCTAACGACGAAGTCACTACTTCCAGTGAAAACGGAGCTTTCAAACGCTAAAAAGAAACTGTTGCATGTAGTGAAATCGTCCCGACGACGTGGACGGCTCCGGCCGACTCGCTTCGTCCTTAGCGAGAACTGCAATGCGAATGCACGCGAGATCGGAGCCGGCTCATTTTTCCAGCAAACGGTGAGACACGTGGTTGGTCACGTGGTCAGAGCTGCCAAGGCGGTGGTCGGCACATCGGTCGGCACGGCAGCGGCTCGCGTTTGCAGCTGCGGCGAGTGACGTAGGTATGTCACGTGGCTGCACCCACCTGAAGGTGAAATTGCGGCGCCGATGACCTTGGCTTGACTAGGCAAGTAAAACTTTCGCTTTAAAACGGTTAAGAAAGAAGACCAGTTTTCGCCACCACCCGTGTATTTCGCAAGTTAACTGCCGTGCGTCGAAACACTTTTTGTGGATGCGGTTTCCAGAAGCAGGAAACATTGCCATTCACTTCAAGACACTGATCGAGGGTCTTTTTTTGGTGTAGTGAAGAGCTTGAAGCGACTGGCGGGAAATTTTTGGCACGCTTGCTCTAAGACCCCCCTCATCAATTTTGCCACCGTCTCTCTGGATAAGCTTCTCCTAGGTGGCCCCCCGTAGGTGGCAGGGGGTCCGAAAGGTCACGCGCTCGACGTCATCACAGCCTGCCCAAGGGATTGTGGGCAAACTGCTCACCGTGGCATGTAAGCATACAAGTGAAGGGAAAAGACGTGCTCGTTATGGCATGCGTGCCGGAAGCCAACAGCCACCAAAGCCAAGGAGCATAGAGGATGCCTTTTTTTAATTTGGAGTTTTTCATTAATGGGAGTTAATAAAAGCAGAAAAACCAACCACATGTTGTCGATGGGATCAGAACCCACGGCCTCCGAATTTTGTGTCCTCTGTGCTCCTTGGTTTCGGTGGTTGTTTTCTTCCGTCAAGTACACCGTGGAACGTGGCAGTTGCAATATTGATTGCTCGAGGGAGGTTGCTCGAGAAGAGCAACTTAGGTCCTACAAGTCCCAGGGCTTGCAGCGTGCGCCATCTCACGGCAGTGGCGCATCGTTTAACCGCTACGCCACTGCGCCGGGAGTAGTGAAGCAAGCGATCTGTAAAGGAAAAGCATGGAATGAAAAATACGTATGTATGGGCGTTAACCTATTAACGCTGTCACCTGATACCTCTAGGCAGAGCCTCAATGTACGTACCCTCCAGTTTAAGTGCGCCAGCGCTAAGGAAAAAATTGAAAATTGGTTGTGAGGAAAGCAAATGATGCAGTAACTGCGTCACATATCTCGGTGGACGCCCGAACCACGCCGTAATGGAAGGAATAAAGGAGGAAGTGAAAGAAGAAAGGAAGAAAGAAGTGGCGTAGTGGAGGGCTCCGGAATAACTTCGACCACATGGGGATCTTTAACGTTCACTGACATCGCACAGCACACGGGCGTGTTTTTAAGAGTGTTAGCACTTACTCATCACTTTTCGAGATTTCGTGGGGTCTGCTACCACCCTGAGATCACAGCGCCATTTGTGGCAGCAACTAGAAAATAGCACAACTCGTATTGAGACTTGTAGCGCCATCTACTATGATATACCTCTGTTTAATCTCAATTCTAGTAAACCAAACAGGTAACGCTCGTTACTTCAACGTCTTCCAGACGGTGGCAACCTTTTTTTTTCGTTTCGACTCCATTGAAACGCAGCAGCCGCGATCGGGTTCGAACCCGGGTACTAAAGCCCCCATTCACCGATTTCGCCGATCTTTGGCTGAAGCCTGCTTGACAATAAAAACTGAGCCTCAAACCGAAACCGAAGGGAAAACCGAAGTGCTGGTGCACCTAATGCGTATTTGGCCTAATCTCACTAAGATGTCAGCGTTTTTCTATTGAAATTTTGGCCATAATAAATGCGTGTTTTGTAAATGAAAAAAAGCGACCATGCCCAGAAAGAGTCCTAGGATTAGCTTTCAATAGCAGTAAAAATCAGGAAGTTGTCAACAATATCCGTTTGTACTGAAACGTTCCATATGAGTCGCTTGTATGGAATTCTGCGAATACGGCGTCCATATGATGTAGAAAAACATGTGCACATCCATACATTTTGTAAGGAATCTATAAACTCCCTGTAAAAAGTTTCATACAACTTCTATAAACTTGCATTACGTCATATGGAGTCCGTAGTGTTCCATACGTGCTTTCCAAAATGCCCATATCGTCTCCGTACTCTCCATACAATCCACATGGCAATGTATGGAATTTGGGGGCTCGCCTTATGGAAACTTTTACTAGGAATACCTTGCAACCCAGCCAGAACCAACGCTTAGCTCTCGCCCACTTATACTTGGCCGCAGTATGCATAGAAAAGGCAAACCACTGTAAAAACACAGTGCCAACAAGCTAGAGCTGGTCGTCGACATTCCAACGTCTATAATCGCCGCAGAAGTTTTTCGTTCTCTCGACGTGTTTGCTTATCACGTTTATCACATGCGTCTCTGGATTTCCCCTCCAACGCAATAGAGCTTGAATGCATCCGCCTCTACCACACGTCTCTGCTATCACTTGTGTTTTGTGGATATGTGGACATTCCAGGTCTAATCACAGTAAGTTTGCTCATCCAAAAAACTACGATAAGCTCCGGCGGCTCGATACAAATCCATCGAAGACCGTAGCTTTTTTGGGCGCTGGGAGGTAAGGGAAATGTGAGCGCATTTCGGAGTGCTCGCTTGTAGCAATTCGCATATATTACGTCACCCTGCTTTTTTTTCGCATTCTTCGGGAAAACCCTAGTTGGTTGTTTGCCCACCGCGTCATACGGCACGCTGTGCGTGCAGCGCCATTGTCTCTCGCGCATAGAGATAAGGTGTCGCAAAAACAAACCATATATAAAGAAAGCTGGCTAGATAATGCCGCTTTTCTCCAGCTCACTCGACAATTATCGCATGCAGCATAGGCGGACATTTTTTTCTAATCCTACACCAGCAGTCTATTAAAGCTGAAAAACTGCATGGAAGAACCGCGTGGTTGCCTGTGGTGGTAATTGGATTCATTCTCTATTAAAACGTAAGAACGTCAGTTAGCCACACTTGAGCCTGTTGTGCGAATATGGTCCAGAAAAGAGAAATCCTTAATGGCAGAGCTTACACAGTGCGATGCTAGCCTGAATCTTCCGCTAAGCTCCTGCTTTAAGTTACTTATATACTTTTACATATTATACAAGCTTAACTCCTCCCGCCTTTGCAGCAAAAATGGCCAGAGAAGGTTGCACCAAACATTTACCTTAGAACCTGAAGCATGAACACTTTCAAAAACATACGATTTATAGACTGACACATAAGTCCATTAGCACGGGCATTCATTTGAAGTATTTAAGTTTTCGATCGGTGTGTAGCAACCTTCCCTGGAAGCTCGAATATCGGGCGCGAGACTTCAGTTCTGAGAATATGGGGTCCATAGATGAAAAGTTTAGAGTCTCAGCGCTTTTCATACGTTTACTGCGCGATTTTCACGAACGTCCTTCAGTTGATCCAGACAGTAGTATATATTCCGCAATGTGTGCTACACAATCCTTATATATTTGTCCTAATTCTGTTATTGAAGACTCTTCTGTGGCCTTAGCCCTCCCCATTATACAGTACAATGTCAGATCTATTTCAACGCCAGTTATCTTATGTACTTTTCTGTTATGAGCCACTCTCCATCTTTCGGTTTTTCCTTCAGCATTCCCCTACTACAATCTGTACGTTCTAAGTAATCTTCTTGAAGGAAAAAAAAACTTAGAATTACAAGAATTTTCAATGGAACATTCTACAAGGAAGCGCATACTGACTTCCCGGAGATCGTACCGCTGCATGTTTATATATTTAGTTGTGGCTTAAAATTGACTACAGATTTTATTTCACAGCAGTATAAGGAACGCCCTCTATGATAAATTGCCGCATGATGGCTATCGTGATATAAGTGTTACGTAGCTAAAAAGTCCCTCTTTAAGCTTTTGACCACTTACTATGTGATCCTGGCTCGCCGGATAGTGTAGCCACGGTCTGGCCTCTCCAGGGATGATGCTATGCTTTGGTCGCTCAAGCAAGGTTTGCGGGGGCATTGCGCGCGCTTTCTTTTAGTGTTAAAATATTAACGTTCCCTGTTATGCAAAGTAGCACTAGCAGTCACCGTTACTATGCCGCGGGCACTAGATGGTCTCGACGTTCACGACCACTCATGGGCACATATTCACGTGACCATCTTTGGACTCATATCTCGCGCTAACTTCGTAGTGTTATCTGATGATGAAGAGGGATCACTTCACGCAAAAGAGGCCTCCGAGCTAAAAGAAAAAGGAGTATTTTTAAAAAGACGAAAAGTCACGGGCTTGCGAACTCAGATGGTTATTTCTGAGAGTTGTGTGGCTTTGGTTTAGTGTACAGCATTTTTTCGTACTGTGAATTTTGCTGTTTGTGAAGACTAATGATGTGTTTTTTTTTTTCATATTGGCTTCGGGAAAAGCGTTTCAAATGGGAAGCTTCAGATCATGTTCAAAACAGCAGTCTCAGCTCTTTACAAAATGATACTATTTGCGTAAATTTTTTTCCAGCCTGAAACTAAAGCCAGCGAAACACAAAAACTGCCACGTGATAGCCGCGCTACTTCAACGCTCTAGTACGCTCTGTCTGTAAAGAAAATTCGGCCCCTCTGCAGTGCTCTTTCCAACGGCGCTTTGCGCTTCTGGGGGCCGTAAGGTGCGCGCCAGGAATTGCCTATCCTTTTTGGCAAAACAAAGCGCAGGATAACTAGACGCGGACGAGAAGACACAAACACAGCGCTGTTTTCCCACAATCATGCAAGAATTGGCCCGGCTAGTTTCAGTATTACTTACCGGTTGCCAGGCTTTCGTTCTAAGGCCTTAAATGATCTACGTAAGTTGTAGCCTGTTTAAAAGATTTCAGTAGGCTGCTTTTGAACGTGATGGACAACTCCTAAATTGGCACTATTTTCCCGAAATTGATGTTTAAAAAGCTCACTAATCTGTATTTACTAATTGACTTCGCAGGCCGAAGAAATTACTGCTCATTAGGCCACTCGACTCTTCACAACACTCATTCTGTTTGAGTCGTCTAGGACACTCTTTTTTTTCACAGCTTGGTAGAATTTGACTGAGACACCTGGTATATACGAGAGGCCAGAGCCAACGACGTGCCGGTTTTTCGTCCGAAGGGATCCAGGGCACAGATGGGGGTCTGGCTTTTGCAGGAGCCACCGACGTCAGGCAATTCATTTCTCATCAGTTGCTGTTTGGAACACTATACCGATAGAACTAAACAATGCTCATTCAATTTTCAACTTTAAAGCACACTTTAAACGATCAATCCTTAGCAATGAGCCCTAATTCTGATTAATTTGCTTTCATTTCTTCCTACATGCATTTTGCACTCCTTCATGATCTTCATTATAATTCAGTATGCCATCAGCTTGCATAGTTATGTACAACTTTATATATTTCGGTGGTCCTTGTTAATAGCTTTTATTTCTCTCCCATGTGTCTGCTTTAATTGTATTCCATACGTGTATATTCAGTTTTGTATATTTATCGGATCAGTCGTATGCTGTTAAATGTTTCACTAGATGTATTTAATTAGGAAGTCCCATTACAGTCTCTGATTTCGGGACCTCCTTCTGCATAATATTCTGTACTCTCAAAATGTATCAACAAATAAAGACTGATTCTGATTCTGTGCACGTCTGTTCTCTCTTTCTCCTGTATCTAGTTTCTCTAAAGTCTCCCCCATCCGCACGAGGCGGCGAGAGTGCACCGTCGAGTGTCAGTCAACAGCCACGTGCACTTTTCTTTTCTTCCCAGGAATGTGGCAATATGTAGGCTACTCACACATAAACTACGAACGTGCACCTGGTGGAACCTAGGACGGCTACTCTTCAGTTTCCCGGGAGTAGCCGTCCTTCGTTCCACCCTTTTATGAAAGGGTGTGCGCTAACAACTTTTACTGCTTTTTACTGCTTTCTGTTTAGAGTGAGCCCGTGCACGCGCTGCTTCAAAAGATGCCGATGTCCGTGCCAACAGATTTGTCCCACGTTGGAGCATTCGTTGTAACGCTAACAAAACGGTAACTCAACAAATCGCTCTCCCATGCGATGCAGCATCATTCTGAGCAAATGTACAAAAAGCTGCATATAAAAGGATATCGGCCAGCTTGTGCTGCTCATACACGTTACCAGGGGCCTAACTGCCGTTTAGTTTTAGAGGAGGCGTTAAGTCTATACACAGCTGTGACTTTTTGGCCGCGGAATAGCTGTAACTGGAAGGCTGCCCAACGTTTCACCATTGCAGACATATATCTTCCCTGGGCCTTCTGCCGCGACTGAGCTTATGCTACATTTCCTGTGCTCACAAGGCCCTTCGTCCTTTCCACAAACTAGCTTTCTCGCTCTTTGTCTTCAGCTGAATTTGGCTGTACAATTGTAATGGCAGAGCACGTGGCTTACCTTCTGTTCTCTTTGCTGTGGCTTGCACGCGCCGCTTCAGTAGAATATGTCACGCACTCAGATACCTTTCGGTCATTTCCTATCTTTGCATGCCGATTACCGAGAAAACGAGTCAACATCGCTGATCGGCAAATGCCACTTCCGAACAAAGAGCAATGGACTTGAGACATTTATCTCGAAAGGGTGTTGCAATTCGAGATAAACCATTGACGTGTCAGCTCGCGGATAAGTATATATACGTGTACAAAATCGCGGTCTTTCAACGTGTAGTCCCCCATTCGTTTTGTGCTTAACGGGGCAGTGCAGTAACTTTTTGGCGTGGTGGCTGTCCACTATTCCTTCTGGGGAAGAGAGCCACGAACGCATCATGGCGTCAAACTCGGTGCCCAAGAGAAGGAGCTTCGTTTTTGTATTCTCTGTCCTCTGCTTTGTAGTTGCAAGCGCCCAAGGACAGGTAAATACTGATCTTCATTTCTTTTGTGTGTTTTACAGCAAGAGCTGTTAAACCTCCGTTCTCTTGGTTTCTCGCCGTCGTCGTCGTTGGAGTAGTAGTAATCGGCGTAACTGGAGGGAGGTTTCCATAGAGAAGCTGAACGGTTACTGCAGAGGGAGAAGGGTAAAGAGAGAGCGGCGGAATGCGCTGCCAGAGGTTGTTTTACACAAGAACTACCCTCAGTTGCGATTACTGTTGATGAAGGAGAGCACGGGATTAGCAGAGGGATGACCAATCGAAGGGCGGCTGCCACTTGGTATAGTTATGTTTCTGAGGAAATAAAATGGCCTAGTGACTGTCCCCCTTTTCGGAGGGCACCTCAACCACGCAGTGAAGGAAGAGATGAGAAGCAGGTGAAAGAGGAAAGAGATGTAGAGGTGACGTAGTCGATGGCTTCGAAATAAATTCGACCACCTCAGGGTAATTAACGTACCCCAACATCGCAAAGAGCAAAAGTGTCTTTTGCGTTGAATCTGAATCTAAACGCCGCCGCCATAGCTGGGTTTGAACTCGGGTCCTCCGATTGTACCCCAGAAATCACCCAGAGGGAGCTTACCATGGAAGAAGAAGGGTTTAGCGAAAGCGGAAGAGCAAGTGATTGGAAGATAGTAACCGTGAAACGAGGAGAGAATGGTGAGAGCCGGCGAATGCACGACCGCAGAGTGATTGTCAGGGTAACCAACTGGAGGGGGGCTTTCGTGGAAGAAGGCGGAAGACAGTTATTGCGGAAATAATGTCTGGCAAGACTGGAGGATTGCTTAACTGGAAGATGGCCGTCATGTGAACCGCTGGGAGGGGCCTTATCGTGGAGAAGTCAATAGGCTTGAGCGTGTTGGTAATACATCGTAACTAAAGGAGCATATATACCCTTCTGTATCAGCGGATACAGAAGGACTATATTCTCCTTTCCGCAATTAACGCTGTGTTGAAAGTTCGGGCTTGTCCTTTCTTGTCGTCCTTCGTCTTTTCGTTCCTGCGCTATGCTTCCTTAGTTATCGTGGAGAGAGGAGGGTGTAGCGTGAATGAACAAGCAGGTAACCGGAAGTGACGTAGGTATCGTAGAAGGATGTGAAGGAGGGATACAGCGGGACGAAAATGGTATGACGAGAGTGGGCCAACACGCAAGCGGGGGGTGGTGGCTTTTCGAACCGCCTGGAAGGGGTTTACTGTCGAATAAGAACCAGAAGCACTTCATTTTACTGACTACAAGGGGTTGATATGATAGCTGTTTAAGTGAGTCTGCCTGAGAAGGTGGGGGCAATTCGTGGAGAGCACAGCTACTAGACCCTTACTGCCAGCGCACTCGTGTGGTTGCCGTGAAATAAGCTGCGCCCAAATAGCAGGTGGGAGTACGGAGATCGGAGTACACAAAAGTCAGAAACAAAACGCCAGCCGCTGCCTGACTAGCGATCCTCTGGAAATCGGAGCCGCCTCTCCAGCTGCAAGCATGGCGTCGGCTCGTGTGGGATCGCTCTTTTCCCGATAACAGTGCTTTTGTCAGTAGCGGCGCGTCTGTGGAGTTCATATCGACGGCGATGTCATCGAAAAAAAACGCATCGTCCACGCAGTACCAAGGCCTTTGTGTTTTTTTTTTCTCTTTGACTGCCCCTCAGCTCGCGCCTGTTTGGAAACGTGTTTATCGCGCTGAGATTATTGTGCCCCGAACTCAGCTCAATCGAAGGGTTTTCTACCTCTTTGAAGTCACGTAAAAAGAATGCTTCGCAAGGGTGACAAACAGAGATAGAGAGCGAGAATTTAATTTTTCAAATTAATTTCTTCGGTAAAGGTAGTAGACCACGCCAGTGGAGTTCGCGAATGGCATTCTAGGGGCATGCCTAAGCCTACTGTTTTTCCCCATTAGTATCCTTCATTTGCACCGGTCTGTGGCCGGTGAATATGTTTTTCAATGTGCGCTGCTTTTTTTTTCTGGTCTCCAGGTTCACTTCTGTCCGCCGCCTTTAGATCTTGAGGCGATTAGTATCACGCACGACTCGGCCACGCTAACATGGAAAGGCACACCGTGAGTATTCTTATCTTACCAATCAGATGAAATGCACACAAAAAAGAAAGAAATGTATAGGTAGGAAGGAATAAAATACTATTGCTTTCCAAACCACAAGGTTTCATGTTATGGCATCAAATGAATCTCTGACAAAAAAACAGAGGTGATGTAGTCACTTCGAGTATCCTAGCTCTGATGCTCAATAGCAATGCTGCAGTACAGACGGCCAAGTTCTTATCCTGAGGCATGAAACAACTACTCTCAACCACACCCGCATGATAGCATCCGAGTAAGGTGCATGGATAGCCCTAAACGGCTGACGTGCATAGAGACCAATGGTGTTCTTATGTTTCCAGTTTGCATTATACAGCACTGTAATCTTAACTCTCCGATTTGTTTTACGGGGAAGGTGCAGGAGAAGCATTCTGTTGCTGTCGTAACTGTGAAATTGGGGTCTGGACTAAAAATCTGAAAATGTGCGCATTGCTAACTAGAAATGAATTGCAATAAAGTGTCGCAGAACTGAGATACATTGCCGAGAACGAAACAATCGTGAAACGATGAGGAACTGGTTTTCAAAGGCGCATGCTTTCTGAAAAAAATAGAATAAACAACAATCAAGAAGTAAGGTGTACTTAGCAAAAAATTTACCTTCTTTTTTGTTTTTCATTTAAATTCTCATGCATTTGAAGTATGAAAAAGATTTGCTTGCACTACGAAGCAGCCCCCATCAAGCTGTGCTAGATGGTATTGGTCTTAAGGTATCTCTAATATTTGGCGGCGACAGCATAAGGTGAGTGAAATTCTTCTTAATGTTGGGATGTGCATTAAAACCTCACGCATGCTGCAGCTCACCTGATCTACCGGGCGCAATCCATACGCGTAGCAAGACATGATTTACCAATATCAAATAGTTTACCTCGTGGTGCGTCATGTGGTTCTGCATGCAACGGCACAATTCCAACTAATACTCAAAGACGCATTGTTCGCACAAAAAAAGCAAAATAAATGAATCAAGGCGCCGAAAAAATCTGTGGGGGAGACAGTATCTTGAATATTTTTTTCTCGTTTGCTTCGTGCAGTGTGTGATTTGAAAATATTCTGTGCTTTAGGATTCATAGAGGCAATGGCCGCTTTCGATAAGCCTCTGCCAGGAATCTCGAGTGCGCACTCGAGATCGAATAGCATTTTCCAAAACGATAACCGCCACTGCGGACTCCAAGCAAGCGTTTATGTTTCCGACGAGACATACTCAACCGCACACCCGCAAGTGTATTCCGTCGCACACTACCTACCTCCGGCCTGCTGCTACTGCATCTTCACGTTATCAGAGCACAAAGCTGCCTCTTTGAATACGCGCACACGAGCGCCTACCTGCTAGCAACCAAACTGATTGCTTTGAAGATGGTTAGAACCCGAAATGTGAGGCAAAGGGCCGAGTGCTGACTTAGCGCGCCGTGTCCAACATTCTTGGGCGAAAAATTTGAATGTTAGAAAATATTAAGCCACTGGTACAGAAATATAGAAGGTAATAATAGTTCATTATTCCGATATGTAGCAGAATCTTTCTTTATAGCGCTTCAATCGCTCGTATCGAGCAGTTAGAACTGCCGTGAAAACCAAGGGGGAACGCTTTTGAGGGGAGCAAAAACGTCAATAGCAAACGAATTCAAGCCTGCCGACGGGAGATCTGCAGACATAGGGACTGTTAGAGTGAAATCTTACAAACTATGAAAAAAATTGGGCTTATAAACTTTTTCCCGTCCAAAAATGCTTTTGGTATTGTTTATGGGGTTTTAGCGTCCCAAAGCGACTCAAGCTATGAGGGATGCCGTATTGAAGGGCTCCGAAAATTTCTACCACCTGGGATTCTTTGACGTGCACTGACATCGCACAGTACACGGGCCTCTAGAATTTCACCTCCATCGAAATTCATCCGCCGCGGCTAGGAGCGAACCCGCGTCTTTCGGGTCAGCAGCCGAGCGGGAATAGATTAAAAAGGGGTCAGTACACATTTAACAACATTCCCACTACGAGTTGTTCAGTAATTCAGGCTTCGTCCTGCCCTCTCCTGATAGTTAATATGTAGAGTGACTCATCCTAATTGACGATGTTCCTGAGATACCCCAGTCCCGAAAAACGTTTTTTCAACTACAGTGTTTTTGTGCAAGCATTCAAAACAGCTGTGCTGCGGAGCTTTGGAAGAAGTTAGTGCTGATTTAGTCGTTCGCCTAATTTTACATTTATTTGCTCTTTCGTCCTTCATTAAGAAACAAAATGGCTGAGGCTTAACTTGGTTAAGCCTGGAGAATGCGAAGCATCATCGTGTCGCGTAATTTGGAGGCGCACAACCACAGCGACGGCGCGAGGTGGGCCCCCGTTTCTCCACTGTCGTGACGTCATCGTGTCACGTGGTGTGGCGTCATGTATCACGTGATTTGGAGGCGCACAACCACAGCGACGGCGCGAGGTGGGCCCCCGTTTCTCCACTGTCGTGACGTCATCGTGTCACGTGGTGTGACGTCATGTATCACGTGATTTGGAGGCGCATAACCACGGTGAAGGGCTGAAGTGGTAGCTAAAGTAGTGTGCTTCGCATAAAAATTGACTTATTTCTCCAAGCCGCCCCGGCGGCTCAGTGGTTATGGCACTCGGGTGCTGACTCAAAAGACGTGGGTTCGATCCCGGCCGCGGCAGTTGTATTTCGATGGAGGCGAAATTCTAGGGGCGCGTTTACTGTGCGATGTCAGTGCACGCTAAAGAACTCCAGGTGGTCGAAATTTCCGGAGTCCTTCACTACGGCGTCCCTGATAGCCTGAGTCACTTTGGGACGTTAAGCCCTCATAAACCAAACCTAGACTTATTTCTTCAGTGTGAAGAGAGCGTCTATGAGAGTTCTTGCAAATGTGCTTGGACGTTTCGATGCAGGCTCGAGCTCAGTCCGCTGCACTGCGTGTGCTTGTCACCGGGAAGCAATGGCAAGGTTTGCTGGGTGGGAAACATGCCTCCAGACTGCCGCGCAAATGTGACGGGACGCGTCGCAGTGCAGCCGAACCTGAACACCGACACCAGCTACACCGTGTGCGTGCAGACGCAGTGCTCTGGTGTCTCCTTCTCTGGTCCTCTCTGCCGGACCTTCAGGACGTCACTGAAAGGTATGCTCTGCACCACTGTGGAAACAATATAAGGCGAAAGCCTTTAATGCCTCATGCTGTCGTTAGCAATCGGTGTCAGCAGCCGTGTCGACAGATGTGCCCGCGTTTTGACGGGTTTCCACCGAGATATGTGAGACAGTTACTGCGTAATTTCCTTTCCTCAAATACAATTTTCAGTTTCTTCATTGCGGTTTCTCTTTCTTCTTTCACTGCCACTTCCTCCCTTCCTGGAGGGTGCGGTTAAGGTGTACAAGGAGATGACTGAGAATTACAGCGCCATTTCCTCTCCTCAAAAAAGCGTCGCCGAACGGATGGTGGCGTTCCGTGGACTCCCTGGCAGCGCTACAACACGCTGTCGCGTTCCACTCCTAAAGGCGAAGCATAATTAGCAATTAATTTGCAGTCAATTAGTATTCAGTCATTAATCAGTAATTACCCACTAAATAGTAATTTATCATTACTTCGTCATCAATTATGTGTGACGTCATCCAGTGGTGACGTCACCAGTGTCACAAAGGCAAAGTGGTGCGGAAAACGCTTTCGCCTCTACGCACTTTAGACAGTCAAAGTGCCCCCTGAATTTTTTATGTAAAACATTCTGCACAAAACTTACTGACTTTGACATAGAGGGCGTAGATACGGCCCGCTGGTGTGGGAACCGTGTATACGATTCCCGCATTTAAATCAGTGTTTCATACGCGACAAATCAAACAGCGCTGCTAGACGCGAGAACCGTTAGTCTCATGCCAGTACACCCGTGCTTATTCCTCAAGGATCGCTCTGACTAGAACCCAATAGCACATCAAAAATTAGGATTCGAACACTAAGGTCATTGCCAAGTGAACTTTAATGTTAATAGTTGAAATATTTATTGGAATTTCAAATGACAAAGAGCACAATCTTGACGTCTAATCAAGTAAACAAGACAAAAAATTACGAGAAAGCTTAAGTTTCGACTGAAGAGAGGACTCGAGGGCACCTTCTCCACCTTGTTTTCTCTTTTTATTGCTTTTCTTTGTCATTTCTCACCGATTACCAAATCCGAGTCACATAAACGATCACGGTCGTCGATTACAATTGCACTTAAGGATTACCAATCATTAGTCACTGTGTAAGTTGCACTGCACGATACACTATGCCACTACATAATCATGCGCATACACAGCATTTGTTTCAAGATAATGAAGCATCATAACACCGCCTTTTCATTCCGCGCAATTTCTGACGCCTAATTAGCATATTTACATTTGTTTTTTAATTGCTTTAGCACGACTACACATCCCAATCACGTGATACTAAGTCATACACACCACAAAGCGTTCACTAGGGGTCCCTGCGGCACCCTTCAACAAATGACCCTTCGGGGCCTTTGCGTGGTGTGCCCACTTGGTAGTCAGCGGGCCTGAGTTCGAACCACAATGCCGGCTATTTTATTTTTCTATAGTCTGATTTCAAGGATTCGGAGACTTTTTTCCAACTGATGCAGGGCAACGACTGACGCCGAGTTTTCAGCAGAACTAACTCCTTACGTTATCCCGTAAAACTCATGGGAGAAGAAGCGAAAATCTGAATTTCACTTTTCTGCTCAAAAGCGCTAAAAATAAATTAGGGTCAGGTTGCAAGTTTTCCTTCCTGTGCACTACCTGCGCAGCTAAATAAAGATTGCTTGATGGCATGAAAAGAAATCGCAAAAAATTGTGACGTCTATTCATGACTTCCTTATTTTAAAGCAAGGAAGGCACTTCTAATGGGGAAAGCTTTCCAGCAAGAACGCAGAATGCACCTAAACGAGTGTTAGCTTACGCCCGTATGAGGGGTGCGTTAAATGTCGTTTGGCTGCCGACATTTCTGCGTCGGCTGTTCTAAAGCTTTCTAATATCATTTCTCCCAACATTCTCTCGAATTATCAGCGTAACTCTAGTGTCAGTGCCATGAAATCAAGCTTATCACTCCCACTACTTTCGCAACGTAGAAATATATCCTGCCTTTGTCTATTCCATAAGATTTACTATGATAACCCCATCCTTAAGAGAAAATTTATAACGCCACCTTGCTGCGTTTCAGCTCGGATCGATCATTGTCATAAAGTTAGTATTCTTTCATGCCAAACAAACCACTTTTACAACTCATTCATCCCCAGCACATCGGCACAATGGAATCACCTTCCCCGATCGCTCGTCGAAATATGTGAACATTCTGTGTTTCAGTCAGATTTAACTAACCTGATGGTAACATAGTACATGTAATTCTTGCGCACTGCCGTTTATTCTTTTCAACTCATGTGGTACTTCAAACAGATCTTGTCTTTCTTTTTTTCCTTCACAAATTCTGCTGTTTAAGGGCATGACAGCATATGTGCACCAGTGTTTTCCTGCCTTTCTCAACAACTTGCTCCTTCCGTTTTTTTTTTTTTTGCATGGGATGCTTTACTTTTATTCTTTGGTCATAACTTCGTGTTAATGACTGTTAATTTGTTTGATTGTATTTGCTGTAACCTACTCATTTGCGAGAGCCATATTTTTGTTCACATTTTGTGTTACTAGTGACTGCTGTTCTTTTCTTATTTTGTCTATTGTACCCCACTTCCCTCTGTAATGCCCTCGGGCCCTGAGGGTACTGAAATAAATAAATAAAATAATATCTCTTGTCGTCTACCAGATCCCAGCGCGCAAAACTCTGTGGTTGACGCCAAGCGCACCTCATCGTCGCTTGGTATCAGCTGGCGGGTGCCGAGGCCGCCGAAGGGGCGACTGGCCGGGTACCGTCTCCGTTGGTGCCAGTCTTCCAGGTGCATCACAACCGAAAAGCTGCTACAAGGGCCCAGTGATCTGGCCCTCAGCCCGGAGGACCTGCAGCCCTATCGGCAGTACACGTTGTACGCGAGTGCGTTCAGTGTGGATCCTTCCGGCGGACAGAAGTTGTACGGAGACGAGAATTCGCTCGTCGTGTACACTTTGGAGACCTGTGAGTTTCTCTTCATTTGTTTTTGCTTCGAATATGGGGCGAAAACGTGCAACTTGGCGAGCAGAAACAGGAAGCTTAATACAGAGATCGAGTGACCATACAGACATATTGCACGCAGAGAACAAAGAATACAGCAGAAACTGAAGCGATACGAATGTGACTAAAGGTGTGTAGGCGAAATAGGACGCATTTTGCGTGACACTCTCTCCATTCTCGGTAGCAGTTATGGTTCGCGAGCAAGCAATCACAAGCAACGAAACAAGCTACCACTGTCAAAGCTCTTCAAAACGAATAGAAGCGCGATGCCGCTTAACAGAGTGTGTGTGTTTGTGTGCGTGTGTGTATATATATATAGTACACTGGTGTTTAATGATGTGTTACTGAGGCCTTAACCTCATTTAGTGGTGACTAAATGATAACTCTGACAACTCATATCGGTGGTCGTGTGTACCCAAAAACAGAAACCACCACTGAGGTAATCGTGCATAAAACATTTTGCAATTACAACAGCTGAATTCAGTCGCTTATTAGCAGCACATTGTTGTTGTCAGTCAAATGTGAAGAAATGTTTTATTGACCTAATTCAGTTACAAGTACAACGGAAGAACGTACTACGTATCTAAAATGAATTCTCAATCCCCAAAATTTTTTATAGAAGTAAAGTTTTTTACGCTTTCATAAATTTCTCTCTTTGAGAGGGAGTACCATGCACAAACGAGAAGCGATTCCAAAATTGTGCGAGCACTACATCTAAAACATCAACAATGCGCTTAGCGCATTTTGGCTTCACTTGCAGTTTGGAACAGCTTCACAGTTATAGAAGAACACAGAAACAGGAGAGTATTTTTAATACCTGAAAAACATTTTGGCTTCTGGGTGCAACGACGGCCGCTGGTAGCAACAGTGCTCAGAAGGCATTAACGCGCCTTGCTTTTGCTTTTTCTTGCTTTTTCTTTTATCATGCTACTGTTCATCCGCTTCCCGGTGGCGTAGCTTAGGTGTCTAAGGAGATTTGAGATTGTTGAGGCGGTTTTTTTTTTTACCGATAACCAATTATTACTATGTTGTGCTGCTCGCAAATGAATATTAGTCGGATGCTTACGTACCTTTGTTACGTACGTAACACCTGACGGTGCATTTATATTCAGAAGTGCATTTTTGACCCGCAGCTTTCGTGATGCCGTCAAAACCACCCAAAGGACATCATATGCGCACTTTAAGGAAGAGGACCGCTCCTTTTGTTGCCTAGTTGTGGGGAGTGCGGTGTTCGTTGTTCGGGCTATGGGTTTAGAAGTGTGAAGGGGGAGCTTTGAGAGAAGGTACAGGGTAGCTAGTGCTGAGGAGCCCACGCCCAACGGCATGACGACAAAGGAGTGTCTCCTGTTCTTTTCTGCCAAACATCTGCTGGGCTGCAACCGCGACGTCAAGGGAACCGGTCGACTGCATGGGCTGCAGGGCAGCCTTTAAGACCCTGCAGCCTCAAAGCCTCATAAATATAGCGTAAAAGCAGCCTGCGCCGAGCGTAGTGCGGCGGCTAGTCAAGCGTGTTACTCCACGATTTGCACTTCATCGAAGACTCGCAGACCGACTTAGTCATATGACGTACAACTTAAGCAGTACCTTATCCATCGACCCCACTCTTGTGCATTAGTTACCACAATAAGCACTCATCTCAGAAATACGGAAAAAGTAGATGCGCTGCGACAACAGTGCTAGCATAGCCGGATGACAGGGCTTTACGCCGAATGCGCCGGAAAATTCCTCTGTAATTGAACAAGCGTTCCCTAAAGGCCGAGGAGGAAGTTTGTGGCGAGAAGTACGTAAAATTCAAGGCACGTTGCCCGTTCACAGGCTAAAATACAACAACATTCATACGATGATAGCATGCAGCCTGACATTGCAACAATATGGTAAAATATTTTGACCACTTGCCCTGATGTTGGGTAGGGTCTTCGTCTATTACCAGCTACCTCTCAAAGGTCAGCTATTGGACACCCGCACTGTCTAGTTTCTTAGGTTTTTTCCTTCTATGTTGCTTTTCTTCTTTTTTCTGCCCTGCTCTCAGTTTTGTAACCTCCCCCTTCACCTCCCCACCCCCCCCCCCCCCCCAAAAAAAAAAGAAAGCCCGCCCAACCGATCCATTTTTTTTCTTCGCTCCGTGTAGTTAGAGGTAAGGTTAGGTAAATCAAGGACTGCAAGCGTCATGGCAGCGGCAGTGCATTCGCCGCCGTCTGCCGAACAGCTGCACCCGTTTTTTTGCTAGGGCTTCCGGTACCATGTTACTAGATACAAAATGCTAAAAGTCGTTTCATTTGCGTTACTATGGCGGCAGTTCATGCGCAGTCAGGCTTCCGGAAGTCCGGTGACGTTATCATCGTAAACGATATGCTGAAGGCCTCCATTATCTAGGTGGCCTTTTTTTTTCAGGGCTATGTAATATTTTCTGAATTCGGGGCATTCCTGCAGTGTTTTTATATTTGTGCTTTAATAACTTTTCTCTTCGTGATTGCTGACTCAGTATTCTTCCTTCTTTTCTTTTAGATGGAGAGAAAGAATCCATTCACCTCGAAATCAAGGCCGTAAACAGTTCCACTCTACTTGTCAGTTGGCCTGAACCCAGCGAGGATCCAACACATTTGCAGGATCATCTTGTAACCTGGTGGAAAGCTAACCAAATCGGCAGCCGCCCGGCCACCACTCAAAACAAGACCATACCAGCAACCTCAACACGCTTTTTTATTTACGACTTGGAACCCAGCGCCACCTACCATATCGTTCTATCGAGGGCCCATAAAAATAACGGTTCTAAATCACCTGACGCTAACATAGATGCAGACGTGTACCGCAAACCGGATGCCGTTCACGCCGAGGTAAGAAGCTTCCTAAGTGACTCAGCGGTTTTGGTGACGTGGGACACCTCTCGTTTCGCCAACAAGGACTCAGCGGCGCAGCGCTACGCCGTGAAAATATGTCCCACCTGCAACATCGAAGCCGATGCACAGCCTGCTGAGTGCGAGAGCATCGCGGTGGCGGCAAGCGCAGGCAAGGCTATCTTTAGGAGTCTCAGGGACGCCTGCCAGTACAAAGTTGAAGTCCGCGCCCTCGTAGAGAAGCCGGACAGTAGAACCGAGTTAGGAGAGCCGGCGGTTGCCTTCTTCACCACTTTGGCAGCTTTGCAGCAAGACGAGCCAGACCCGTATCAGAAGCCAGAAGGCCTTCGTACTGCACTCATGAGGTTCATGAACAAGACTATGGTCACCGTGACGTGGAATGTGCCACAGCAGTTGGATGAAAACGATTCTCCAGTGGCTCGGTACGCAGTAAGGCTTTGTCCTACATTTGAGGAGCAACAGGAAGAAACGGAGTCTGGGTGCAGTAACATCGCGGCATCGGCGAGTGTGGCCAAGGCGGTTTTCCATGGTCTCAAGGACCTCTGCGAATACAGGGTGGAAGTAAGAGCCCTCGTGGAAAGTGTAGGTGGCGGAATCGACGAGGGAGAACCGGCAGTCACCCTGTTCACGACTCCACCGCCAAACTTACCTCAGCTGAAAGGCTCATTGCACGCGGATTTGCAAGGTAGTCGCGTGACAGTTCATTGGAAGACCCCTCAAGAGGGACTGGCTGAATTCGAAGTGTTCTACAGCGTGAGGCTTCTCGGGCCGCCTCCGAATTCAGTCGTCGAGGCGATCGTCAACGCATCTGAGCATACATTCACGGGTCTCGAACCGGGAGCGAATTACTCCCTGGACGTCGCCGTGTGCGTTGCGCGGTCAAGGAGACAACATTGCGGAGCCAATACGACACTGGAGTTTGAAAACTCTGCCAAGTGGTAAGTTTTTTATATCCTAATTACTCCCTTAAAACGCTTTCAAGCTATGACAGCTTCTCGGTGAGCTTGCAGCAGCCACAGAAACATATATCAAATTTTTCTGAATTAGGCGCCTTGTGTGCAAATTTGCGGAAGCCCATTTCGGCTGACATGATACAGAAAAAATGTTGTAGGTCCTGGTCTCAGTGGTATAAGCTGTACTTTTATGAAGGTGGAGTATAAAACCAGCTATCTATTCAGTTTTAGCCTACGTTAAGAAATCCCAAACAATACAACAAATCACAGCCCTACGCTATGGCATGTAGCATGCAAGCTCCTCGGCTTCCGTAAGTAAAAATATGTAACTAAAAAATGCTTGCCTGCACAGCCCGACACACCCTCTAATCGCCTTGTAGGAATTCATGAATATGGGGAAGTAGATGCTTAATAATTAATCTTTAAATGGCGTAAAATTTCACGTACTAAGTACCCTACTATAAAATCATATATCCAGTCGAGCCAACCTGCCGCAGTGGCTCAGTGGTTAGAACGCTCGAATATTGAGCCTGAAATCCCGGGTTCGAACCCGACCGCTGAGGCCGCGTTTCGATGTAGGCGTTGTTGTTGTTGTTGTTTAAGACTTTATTTATGCGCAAATTTAAAAGGGAAGGGTGATGAGATCAGGCAGACGGGAGCCCTTGAGCCTCGGCGGCCTCCGCAGCCCACTTGCATGCCGCCACTTGGACGGCTGGATCTCAGCTGAGCATCAGTGCCTCCCACTGCTCCATATTTTCAATGTTGCTATGTCGTTTGGGAAGATTTGAGCAACCCCACATCATATGCGAGAGGTTGGCTGGCTGAGCGCAGAATGAGCGCACTTTTCTGGGTAAATGTTAAAACTCCCAATATGGTCGAAATTATTCCGGACCCCTCCTTTACGACACCTCCTTGCGTCTTTCTTCTTTTACTCCGGCCTTCCTCCCTTCCCTTGCGGTTCAGGTTGAGGTGTGAATGAGACGGTTACCACGCCTTTCATTTCCTGATAACCAATCTGTAGCGGTTAAGCAACAGGATTCTGATGTAACACGTCTAACAAAGACAACTGTTTTTAGGAATCGCTAGCGGCTTCTGAGATATAACATACTTTAGTGGAAGATCTCTTCGAGTCCTCACGATTATATTTATCTGTTACCTAACACTGCCGATTTTTAAAAGTGTGTAATCAGGGGACCGAAAATACATCCTATAATGGGATTCCCTGAGTGGTAAAAGTTTTCGCATGGCTTGACGGCCGAACACAGTTTAAAACATATAGGAGTTTCACACGTCTCTACTCAGCTGCGCCTTGTTATTTACTTCGTACTGATCAGTTAGACTAGTGAAGCCCGTTTACCCCGTACAGTTCTGCTTTAATCCGGTACGATGAAACACAGTTCCCCTTCACAGAAAAGCGAAACTGCGGGGTTTTTCGTCCAATTTTACCTGATACATTTGGGCAATGTACTTCTGTGCAAAAATCAAAATTTCATTGTCATCACGTGGCCTGCATAAAAAGTGTCAGTTTTTGTTTTTGTCAAAGTCACTCTTGATAAAATTTCAACAGAGGGCGTGGGTCATAGTTTCATTGCATTCTATTCATTTATAAGTGGACAATGCTTTTTTATTCATTGGAGTCACCTTCTTTCTATGCAAGAGGCCACTTTGAATGAAAATTAATCATCAATAAACCAGTAAGCACCACAAAATAAAAGCTCAAGCATGCTCAGTGGCCGGAGAAAGGGCTTTTAATTAGCCCGCAATGACGTCCTCAATATTATATTCAAAACAATCGTGCGTGCTTTGAGTTGCGAAAGCAGTTTCTATAAACGCCTACTCCGTGCCTAATATAGCTAAACGGACTGAAAATAAATCTGGAATGTTCAATAATAAGGTCAAAGCCTGGAATGCCATCAACCACCATAAGATGGCGTACAGGCCAACTTTAATTAGTGTGCATGAACATTGAAAATATCAGTGGTCAACCCTGTGGCGGTTGGCTGGTGTCTTTACAAATAACGTCCCTAATGTAAACGAGTGGTTTGAGCGTCCACACAATATGCAAGGTGTGCGTGGTCGGTTTGGCAGAGTACAGTCTTTCGTCTTGCTCCCTGCTCGGCTTTCTCAGAGGTGAAATGTTTCCACAGAACACAAAATTTTGAATGCGGATGTTAGAACTCACACCAATGCCCTGAAACTTCATCTTCCTTGTTTGTATAAGTCGAACTGCGTACAAGACTTGAAAAGCGAACTCTTTTTCATTTTTAGGTTTATCAGGAAATGTTGGCAACCTCACTGTCACCGCTGCTGGTTCTACGGACCTACAAGTTTCTTGGAGCAGTCCTATTCCAGGCGACGACATATCAAGTTACCAAGTGGCTTTGTGGCGAGACGAAGCAGAAGGGGCTAGTGGATCTGAAGTTAGAAACTTTACTGCACCACGGAACGAAACCACCATGGTCATAGATGGACTCGAGGCTTATACCTCTTACAATGTGGAAGTGGTTGCTCTATACGAAAGGAGAAACGTCAAGTGGCGTGGCTCACCGCAGAACGCATCAGCTACAACGCATCCAGAGAGGCCTCCGCGTGTAACGAACATCTCAATCTCAACGATTAACGGGACACAGTTTTCATCAGACGTACTTATTTCTTGGACCGCGGTAAACGCTAGTGCGAAGTCACTCGTTCATACTGAATTCTACGTCATGACTTGCATCGGTGCGGATGATGTCCCTGAAAACTGCCGTAACCAAACCGTTCCAGGAGAAAAATCGACTCTTGTAGTTTCTGGACTTAAAAACTACGCGGCTCTGTTTGTCACCGTACAGCCCTTCTTCAAGACTGCAGGTAGGCTTATCGAAGGTCAGGTAAGCGAGGCAAGGGGAGCAACCTGGACGCCTCCTATACCGAGCATTCGTGACCTAATTGTCGACGACATAACGGGAAACTCGGCCCGTGTTTCGTGGTCCGAGGTGAAGGAGCTGAGTCGAATTGACGGTGCTTATTACGGCGTAGTTCTCAGCATGCATCCCGAAGAAATCGTTGAAGGCATTGCGCGTGGTGAGCGAGTTGTGCGGCCGACCGTAGCGTCTCCAGAGAAGAGAGACCAGCTGGACCCACTCGTCCTCCCTATTGAATCAGAGAAACTCATCGTGTTAAATGTGACTACAACAGTCCCCGAAACTGAACTACGTGATTTGAAGCCGTGGAAGAATTACACCGTAGTAGTGTACCCAGCAGTTGCCGGGAGCGGCTTGGTCATCGTGGGAAATGCCAGCAGGGAAGTTTTCGAAACACCAGCCGAGGGTAAGTTTCGCATTTGTTTCGTCCTGAACTATACAAGATGCTTTTTACCTAAGACTCTACAAAATATTTAAAAATCGCATTTCTGAGTTAGAAGACTGCTTTTTTCGGCATAGCATTGTCAGAGGTGTAGTGCATCGAAATGCAGCTAAGGTGTGCTAACTAGCAGGCTTTTCAACTCTTTCCAAGTTTTTACATCGCTCGAATTGAGCAATTAGGTCTGCCGCAGAAAACCAATAGGGTAACGTTTTTGACGATAAATCAAACGTTGATACAGAAATATCAGTTTGCCAAGGTTATCTTAATTTTTGAGTGGAATCATATGATATACGATGAAATTGCGTTAATAAACCACTTTCCACTGAAAAATGTGCTTTTCCAGATTTTCATGTTGCTGAAGGAGGACGATGATTCCACATTATAGATGTACTAAGTGCGAATGATTCAGAAAAAAAGATTTATTGTTATACTCATTCATGCCAAATCTGGGCGTCTGATCCAGGCGTGAAGATATATATATATATATATATATATATATATATATATATATATATATATATATATATATATATATATATATATATATATATATATATATATATATATATATATATATATATATATATTGGTGTTATCTGTGTTACGGTGTTCTCGAGACATCTTAATCGCTGAATGTATCCCTCATTCAGCCGAATACGTAAAAACAGTCGGTTCCTGATACAAGTGTTCGCTCCCGCCGAGATCGTGAATGCGGAAGGCACACAACATGCGGCATTGTGTTTGCTTCCGAGAAGTTGCTGCTGATACTAACTCAGATAGACTCGAAATTGGTGCAGAAACGTGAGAGAAAGCCAAAACATTAATGCAGTACTAAGTGGCGTTCCCTGTGTTCCCGCACTTACAGCGCCCGGCAAACCCCGGAACGTGTCCGTGGTAGAGCGGCGAGGCGGCCACTATCTCACCTGGCTTCCCCCGGAATCGTGGAATGGTCCCCGCTCTGGTTACGAAGTGAGCATCACCTGCATGAACGGCAACGTGAGGGCAAACAGCACCAGCGTCGCCATCAACGCCGACAAGGTGGAGCTGAGGATTCCGCGCCTCAGCCCCGGAGTGCCTTGCTCCATGGGCATCTACGCATACAACGTGTACCGAGGGGAGCCTATGGACGGGGCCAAGGTCCGAGTCAGGTTCACACCACCAAAGAGGGAAGGGGTCGTAGGCACAGAACGGACTCCTACTTTATGAGCTCATCGGTTTATAGGTATTGTTTTAAAATAAAACGTGTTGTGTAAATAGAAGAAATATACCCGCATCTTTTTTTTTTCATTATCCGATTATCTTTTAAACTTGGCGCCGCACCACTACGAGGCAGTTTGCTGCTCGAACCTCACTTAGGTAGGGGCACTCGATGGGATCGTTTCCCCGGCAGCGGTCACTGCATGCCTCGTTAGGCGTTTGTCACTTTTGGGCGCCCGGTGGCAAGGCAGCGTGAATAAGTAGAGTCATGAAAGAACTGCTCCGGAAATTCACATTTCCCCGCCAATTAATATATTTGAAAGGCTGAGATTGCGATTACTCACAACCCTGCAATTGTAAAAAGAAACAGCTTTTCTCCGGTAATTAGGAATACAGATGTATTGTTACTGGCGTAGCACGCTCACATTCTTTTCTGCTTCCTTAGCGAGGCACTCGCCTTATCTGGCTGTCCTGTCAACTCCCTGAGCGGCCGCATAGCTGTGGCATTCTTCACACAGTGCAGCGGTCGTCTTTTCTGGCGTATAACTCGCAACGCGATCCTTTATGCAAGAGGCTTGCTACCTCTTCTGCAATCCGCTCTATTTCTTGGCTTAGGTAGCTCTGTCTGCGAGCTTATTGCAATAAAGAACTATGCAGCCCAAGCTTCTGTGTAGCTTTTGAACACTAAATATATGGAATGCTAAGTGTAGGCAGTTGAGGTATATTACCTTCTTTCCTGGCGTATAGCTCGCAACGCGATCCCTTTATGCAAGAGGCTTGCGACCTCTTCTGCAATCCGGCTCTATTTCTCGGCTTAGGTAGCTCTGTCTGCGAGCTTATTGCAATAAAGAACTATGCAGCCCAAGCTTCTGTGTAGCTTTTGAACACTAAATATATGGAATGCTAAGTGTAGGCAGTTGAGGTATATTACCTTCTTTCCTGGCGTATAGCTCGCAACGCGATCCCTTTATGCAAGAGGCTTGCCACCTCTTCTGCAATCCGGCTCTATTTCTCGGCTTAGGTAGCTCTGTGTGCGAGCTTATTGCAATAAAGAACTATGCAGCACAAGCATCTGTGTAGATTTTGAACACTAAATATATGGAATTCTCACTGTTGGCAGTGGAGGTATATTGCTACTAGAAAGCATTGTATCTTGATGCAGTTAACAATGGGAGGATTCTTTTAAACGCGGAACCGGACATCTCGAAGCGAACAAATAGAGAAGAATGAAACCTGCTTTAAAATCTTGGTAACTAGAACTTGAATCTTTTGAAGAGAGGATTTGTATTCCGTATTTCTAGTGATGGAAATCTATCCCAGGGCATGGAGAGCATACCCTGCCTCTTAAAGGGCGTGCGATAAAGAAGAGCTTACTCCCATTTTGCAAACTCCTTTCGTGCTTAGAGTTTAAACACTCATGACTCGACACAGGCCCGAAGGCTTATACTGACCGAGACAAAACCTGATTTCACTCACTGTCCACAGCTAGAGACCTGCCCCACAGCCCAGCATACAAATTAGAGCTGCCTGCTGTCCGTGCTCGTGGATGGCAAAACAGGGTCTTTCCTTTAGGCGCCTATGGGGATCTCAATTTGTTGCTCGTCAGAGCGTGCATTCGTCCCGCGGCGCTGTCGCCTCGTTCATCAGGTGCAACCAGGCCTTCGCCCACCACGAGACTACGAAGACGGTGTTGCTAACGCATGCAAAGCTGACGCAGGAAAGTTTCGGCAATGTTCGTTGAGATCTCAGTTCAGTGTTCTCCCGTCATTCTGGCGATAACGCCACCCGCAGCCCTCCGGCAACGAAAGCTAAAAAATATATTTTCTTTAAAAAGTACAGAAAACTGCTTGAAATTCAACTTCCCTTGGTAATAGCAGAATCCGACCTGTCTGCTCGCTCAACTGCAACCGTGGTCTTGGAAAAAAAAAAAAGAGTCCGCTCAGAACCAATAGGCCGGCTCGAATTCGAGTGCGTGGTTTTTCCAACTCATCGCTGCGCCATCTTTCATTACGGCGCCTTCTAGGTTACGTAGTGTTATTAGTGTTCAGCGTGCTTGCTTCGACAACGCAGTGCGACTGCAGTGCTAGCTTCGACCTTCAAATAACAAGGTATCAAATCTTGCAGCACTGCGAGCGTACAAGGCCATAATTATTGCGCTGTCTTTTACAAACGTGACCAGGCAGCTCTCGTCGCTTCTAAAGCCCTCTGCAGACCAAATAACCATAAGAAAACCACAATGGCGCTTCCTCGCGTCGCACAAGATGTCCTCGAAGCCGGCAAGGGTTGTTGAAAACAGCGTCCCCGCTCCCTCCCCGCTCACGCCAGCCGGGTTGTTTCCAAAGCGATAACTTTAAGGGTGCCGTTCTCCGGGAAATCCGGCGGCGACCGCTGTGGTTGTGATCGAAAATCCGGATTTGTCGAAAGGATGGGTACGTCACACTTGAAGCGGCCGTTTTTATAAGTCACTATAATAATAGAAAACTGGGGATTAGATGGCTGTAGCATGACTGAAATGTCACTAGGACACTTAAGTATATTAAGTAAATGAATGGCGTTGGAAAGAAAATCGGGTTAATAAGCATGTAATCGAACCTCTGACCGTTAGGTTGTGAATCAGACACGCCACCTATGGGCTACGGAGGCACATTTTTACAGCTTGGTTAAAAATCAGGGATTTGTATGTGTGTCGTGTGGCCTTTAACGCACATAGAAGCAGTGTCCGTGTTTGCGACGACAAGAGGAGCCGCTGCTGGGACCCGTTAAAGCTTTCGCGCCATTTCCTTAAAGGCGGAGGTTGTGTCCTCCAAGTCATCAAAAAATTTCAGGTTTCTCCGTAACGAAATTCCCAGACTTGTTGAGAGGTTCGTGGCGTCATCAGCACCGCTAAATCTGGAAATATGAGGACTACGACTTTCGCGTACCTTCCATCGGATCATCATATGGAAGTATACTAATCAGACATACAAATCTGCCTCAATCCACCAACTATTCGGCACTAATCCACCTTAATCCGCTCAAAACATAGTGACTGGCTAGTTGGTTCTGCATACTGGAAAATAGCAGCGCAGCAGTCACAAGGACGAGGCGAGAAGGACGCAAACCCAGGACATTTGTGTTAGTCAGCGCTTGTGTTTGCGTCCTTCTCGTCTCGTCCTTGTTACTGCTGCGCTGCAATTTTCCACCTTAGTCCCCCTAATTCCTGAAAAATCGACCTTAATTCATGGACTAATTTTGCTCCATCCATTTCCTGGGGTGGGCCTATATTCAACATTTTTCGGGTGCTTTTAGACTTTTGAAGGGTGGGCTAAATTCAAGTGCTACCGCATTTTCATTAAGAATGTGAAGGCCACCAGGTTCTGTTGTTAAATGCAGTGTGCACACAAATGCCCTGGACATGCTATCGGGTGCAAAAAAGTGTCGCGATGTCACCCTGCCACTCGGTACTGTTCTCCGAGACTGCGAATGGTGCGTTTCGCGCGTCTAGGAGCGCTTGTTTGGAAGCGAGTGCTGTGCTTCGTTTCCTAGAATTCGGCACGATAATGCACGCTGACAATCAGCTCAAAAGCTCTCGAGCCTCCCGGCGTAGGAGCTATCCTGATAACGCGTCGCCAAGAGAGTCCCACTAGATAAGCCACCTTTATTACTTCTGGTTTTGCTAGCACAAGTGGATGCCGGCTTTAAAAACATTGCGTCACGAGTCAATTCAAAGGATCAGAGCGGTGTTTCGATCCTTCCGGAACGCCGACCGTCCCACGGAGCGTGAACGGAATGGACGCAGCCTCGATAGCACAATGCGAGGCATCAAGTGGCGAAGCGATACGTATTTGCTCGTGAATCCTGGACATTTATGTCTGCGATAGTATATACAGAGGGCAAAACGCTTGTCTAGAACACGTTCTGGGCGTGTTTCGGGCCGAACACGCGACATCTAGCAATAACACTTGGTTAAAGATTGTCTGGATGCAAGCATGTGCAGTTAAACTCATAGGATTTCATCATTATTTTTTGCCTTCCTACTCGCAGCGGCTTTGAGAGCTGCGGAATACACAGTTAGGTCGTTCTAGACATGTGTTTTGCCCTCTGTACGTCCATAAAGACGACCGCAGCTTTCAACTGCGCTGCAACAAAAACTGCATTTTCAACACGCCAAGCGGTTGTCGTGATGCTGTGGAAGACGAAGTAGCGGACGCGGGTGGCAACGAGAAAAGCGGTTTGTTTGAAAGGAAATTGGCCGAGAAAAATTCAGTGACGTTGGTAGGTGAAACGCTCGGTGCTGACGTGTCTCGCATGGGCTCCCGCCTCGAAGCCACTTTTCGGCAGAAAGAGTCAGCCTTCGGGCTCGAATATTTTGGACGACATCCGGGCCATTCTCCAGTGCCTGCTGAAGCCGGATTTTGCCAATCTACGGACACCTAGGCATATTGCCGGCTGACTGCCGGCCTAGCCATCGAGCTCGACCTAGCTCGCCACCTCTCCGCCGGGAACTGAGCGCCCAGGGACCCGCACAGATGGAGTACGCCGTGGAAGGCGAGACAATATCAGCGTCGGAGCTCGAGGACGGAAAATGGGAAACCATTCTTCGGTACCGCGACCGACAACGAGGCCTGAAGAATAAAGGGCCCGCATCAACCGACGACGAGCCTGCGCAGGGGCACGGTCAAGGCAAGTCTAATTCCAATTTTCCATCGCGAAAGAACGGGAAAAAGCTACTTGCACTCAGCAAGAAAGCCCTTCTCCCGCACTTACCGACCGATGACTACAAAATCGTCTGCCGACCACAAGGTTGGAATCTGAGGGACTTTGCGCCCGGACTGCTACTCTTCTGCGCCTGCGAGGTGGCCAGGCTGCCGTATGATACGATGAAGAATGAAGACATTATCAGAGTCAATACGGCCAACAACACCTTCACGCTATGCACGCCCCATCGTCAATGGGCAACTGCATACGCCAAGATTGAAAAACTGAACCTCCAAGGTCAAACCTACAACGTAACGTCGTACGTGGCGGCGCCCGAAGACTCGGTAAAAGGGGTCATTTACAACGCCTACGCGGGAGACTCGCCCGAAGCGGTTCGCCAAGGCTTCGGAAATAGAAACGAAGGAATGGAAGTTGTGGATGCCCGAAGGATCGGGCAATCCAGAACAATGCAAATCACCTTTTTTGGAAAGAAGCTACCCAGCCAAGTAATCTATCAGTGCGGCGTCTTTCGGGTCCACCCCTTCTGGGAGCAACATGAAGTATGCTACAACTGCAGGAGGGTAGGACACCGGGCCGATGTCTGCTACAAACCTACAACGAACCTTTGCCGCCGCTGCGGAGAAAATCACTCGCCTCCACCTGAGGGAGAACAGCCAACCTGCCAACCCGTATGCATCGTCTGCAACGGGGGCCACAACACAGGCAGCCGGAACTGCAAATTCCGGCTGATCAACAAGAACAAACAAGGAACGCCCCATGGCAACCAGGCACCCAAGCAAGGGGAGAACGACTCATCACTACACGGACACCAGTCTAGGCCCAGGAAGAAGGAACAGGGTGCTACCGGAAAAGGAGGAAGCCACAGCCGGAACAACTCCAGCTCCTTCCCGCCCCTGGGGAACCCTGCAGGGAACGACAAGAGAAGCTCGAGCCTCGGACGCAGCGATAGCCGCTCCAATAAAAAGGTGAGCTGGCCAGCAGAGGCCTCCCAATCTATTGACGCTCGAGAGAAGGAGTTTCAGATCCAACTACAATCCCGAGACAGAGAAATTGCCAGCCTTAAAAAAGAGTTGGCTGACATTAAACGCCTGTTACGAGCGCATCAGGTACAGAATGCCACTGCGACTAGAATGCCACCCACCGCGTCCCAGGCTTCGACCAATAATGCGATGGAAACAGACGCCACTTGCCACACTCCCTCCACCGCGTCCCAGTCTTCAGCCCATAACGCGACGGACCCAGACGCAACTAAAAGACCGCTTCCTACAAAAGAAGGCGAGGAATCCAAAAGAAAGGCCGAGGCTTCGGAAGCCGACACCCCGCATCCGTCGAAAGCGCCTACCAAACTCAGGGCAGACATCAATACTCTGTCAGAGAGAACTAGCGCTATATCAACAGAACAAGCAACCTTCCAAGACCTCGTTACTACCAAATTTGCAGAGATAGATATTCGCTTTGCAACACTAGAGGGACAGGTATCCCAAATAGCCACCTGCATGCAGCAAATAATGGATAGGCTTACAGCTATCGAGGCCCGGCTACCCCCCATCTTGGATCTGTCCACGGCAGTGTTATATAGACAGTTACAGATGGGGTCCCTGCTCACCCCGGTGCTAGCTAAGAACGTGTGTCCGAGTGTGTACGCGAGCGACATATGCAGACTGTGCGCGAAGGAGACAGCCACCGCGGCTCACATCCTTTGGGACTGTAGCGTAAATCCGCGCGAAGCCAGCGAGAAGACGACGATCCCGCCGCAGCTAGAGGCTGCAACGAGGAGCTGTGATCAAAAGACACAACTCAAGGCCGTCCAGCAGGTCTCGGCAGCTCTCGAGAGGCAGCGACCGAGCGAAACCGAGGAGAGGGGGGCGGCACCCCCAGGAAGGGGGCGGCGGCCCTCTCGAACCCGCGAAAGTAGCGAGGAAGACCTCAAGGAGCACAACGCACGAGATTGACGTAGTCGCCGCGTCGCGGTAAAAGCTTGTCCTCCCTGCTTGGAGGGAGCCTAACCGACTCTGCAGGCTTTCTAAATAAAAGTTGTTCTCTCTCTCTCTCTCTCTCTGGATCTGTCCACGACGCCACAACCATCTATAACCCAACATGGCACCACGCCAAAAATTTTAAATTTGGCAATGGAACTGCAGAGGCTTCCGCCGCAAGCGGGCCCACTTGCAGCTCCACATCCAACAAGCACCGTCTGTTCCAACCCCAGACGTGATTGCATTGCAAGAAGCTAGCGGCAGGGCTACACTGCCAGGCTATAAAGCATATCTGCCACCTCATTATGATACTAGTAACGCAGCCGGCTCCTTCACAGCCACTCTGGTGCATAGAAATATCACCGCAATTCAACATTTTATAAATGATTCGGAAGAAGATTACACCTTACTTGAAATAGTACCAAGGCAAAAAGGAGACTCAAATCTCTTCATCCTTAATGTATACAACCCGCCCAGAAACAAAGGCAATGGACTCCCACACTTGTTGATAAACACAGTAAAGCTGGCTGCTAGGGCTCAACTAATATTTGTGGGAGACTTCAACGCTCAACACCCAGCATGGGGATATACCAAAGCAACTCCGAAAGGGAACCTTCTCTGGCAAATCATACAGTCACTAGGGCTCACAACGCTAAACAACACGAGCGACCACACACGCATGGGTAACAGTGTATGTGTAGACACATCTCCAGACTTATCCCTCTCTAGAAACGTCAAGGACGCAAAGTGGGTCAACACCGGGCAAAACCTTGGTAGTGATCACTTCATCCTTAGCATCACCTTCCCCACGACAAAACTTAAAAACAAAGCAAAAGAAATAGGAACCACGGATTGGGACAAGTTCAGGCAACTTCGCGACAAAACAGCTCCAAAGGAGATCTCTAACCTTAGCGACTGGGTTATCTCCCTGAATGAGGATGTCAGCTCCACTAGCGTTGTGGTGCCAGTTGAGAAGGAGGAGCAGATTGCAGACTCAAAGCTGTTACACCTGTGGCAGGCACAAAAAGGCCTCCAAAAACGCTGGAAGAAGCAAAAACACAACAAGCGACTACGCAAAAAGATCGCTGAAATCGAGAGGCGAATCGAGGAACATACACTTACTCTCCAAAAACAACAATGGAACCAAATATGTGAAAGCGTCAATGGACAGCTCGGAAATAAGAAGACATAAGACACCTGCTCGACCCAGAACAAACACGTCCCGTGCACCAAAGTCAACTGTACAGACTCATACATAAATATGAGGGTACAACTGAAGACCTAATCAATGAGCGAGCAGAACGTTATCTAAACACGGATGATGGTACCGCACAACCAGACTACCGGGGGACTCCTAATCCAAATTTAGACGCAGGCATCACAGACGCAGAGGTCTGTTACGCAATTGGAAAACTGCGGACATCTGCGGCAGGACCAGACAAAGTAACAAATAAGACTGAGGAACTTAGACGCAACGTCGATCGCGGCGGTTACAGACCTTATGAACAAATACTGGCATGCAGGCAACATACCACCAGAGTGGAAACACGCGAAAATCACTTTTATTCCTAAAGCGGGTAAGAAACTCAGCACTGAGAATCTACGCCCAATTTCATTAACATCATGCCTAGGCAAACTCATGGAGCATGTCATCCTCAATAGGCTCCAAAACTATGCGGAGGACATGAACCTCCTACCTGAAACAATGTTAGGATTCAGGGCCCAACTATCTACCCAGGACATACTCTTGCAGCTTAACAAGGACATAATTGAAGCTGACGAGGGAACAGGAACGAAAGCAATATTGGGTTTAGACCTTGTTAAAGCTTTCGACAACGTCACCCACAAAGCCATTTTGACAAACTTATCAGAAATCAACCCCGGAGAAAGGACGTACAACTACATCCGATCCTTCCTCACTAACAGAACAGGAGTGATAACGGTCGGAACAATAGAGTCTGCCCCAATCACACTAGGAAGTAAAGGAACGCCACAGGGCTCCGTCCTATCCCCTTTCCTTTTTAACCTCTCCCTCATCAAAATTCCCCCCAAACTGGCACAAATACCAGACCTACATCACACGTTCTATGCAGATGACATCACACTTTGGGTAACCAAAGGATGCGAAGGCTGCATAGAAGACACACTCCAAGCAGCAGTGGACATCATTGAGGCATGCGCATGGGAATCCGGCCTCACTTGTTCTGAGCAAAAATCTGAACCCTTCGTGATCCGTCGTAAACAAACAGGTAGGCGTACCAAGACATCCCCCCCGCAAATAAACGTCTATGTTAATGGACGATCTGTCAAAGAGGTACAAACCATGAGAATACTGGGGTTGTATTTACAAACAAATGGAAAGAATACTGACACACTCACTAAGCTAAAACGCACGGTAGAAGCGACGGCGCGATTAATCCGCCGCATAGCTAACCGCAGACAAGGGGTGAGGGAAAGAGATTTATGCCGCCTAGTGCAGGCCTTTGCGCTAAGCAGGATACTCTATGCCACCCCTTATCTCAAATTTTCGAAAGCAGAAAAGGACAAATTGGATAGTATGATACGGCAGGCCTATAAGGCTGCGTTGGGACTCCCGCTAAATGCCTCAACCGAAAGGCTTATGAGGTTAGGAATACATAACACCTACAATGAACTGAAAGAAGCCCATTTAATGGCTCAAACAGCGCGATTAGCCAATTCCAGAACTGGCAGGAGTATTCTTACCAGGCTCGGAATTAACTTTCAACCTACGAATAACGATGCTAAAGTAGACTTACCCCGCGACTATAGGACGACCCTACTAATCAAACCACTCCCCAAAAACATGCACCCCTTACACCATGAGGGCAGAAGACAAGCACGAGCCAAAGCCTTACATAAGAAATACAGACAGTGCGCTGCAACACTTTATGTAGATGCGGCAGAATACAAAAATACCAATGCCTTTGCAATTGTGGTTGTGAACGAGAATGGTGACCACATCGTCTCGGCGACAATCAAAACGAAATCCTCTGAAACGGCAGAAGAGTCGGCTATAGCCCTCGCCCTAGCACATACCCAAGGGAGCATCATCCTCAGCGATTCCAAAATGGGTATCAATAATTTCGCTAAAGGGCGAATTACAAACACCTCCCTTAGAATCCTTAACGCAACCAAATTCTCACCAAATTATTCCGAATTGATATGGGTCCCAGCCCATTCGGGGAATCCGGGGAACGAGGCAGGCCACAATAAAGCCCGAGGTTTCGTCGACCGGGCAGTAGATGAGTCTGGCTCCCTGAATTTCACGAAGGACTCAATGATCACATATCATGATCTCACCAATCATTTTAAATTAGAGAGGAGAATTTTCCCCCCTCCAGACAAAAGACTTACTAAAGAACAAGAGGTTACGTGGCGTCGTCTACAGACTAGATTGATACGCATCCCATCACTCCTCGGGCACATTTATCCAGATCTTTACAACCCAAACTGCAAACACTGTGGCCAACGTGCTACCTACGATCACATCCTGTGGGACTGCAAAATAGAGCCACCTCCGGGTGATCTAGTTACAGCTCCTTCTCTCGAGCGGTGGGAGACCGTGCTGGCTAGCTCTGACCCCTGAACGCAAGTTTTGGCGGTGGAGTGGGCTGACAAAGTCGTCGGGGGCTATGTACTCTCGACCACTTAACGCGACCTCTTGCCAAGCTCTTCCCGGCGAATAAAATGTTTTACAATCAATTCAGTGACGTTGGCGAAAGAATATTCAGCTGAGCATATGATAAGTATTCCTATTACGTAATGAACATATCTCTGTCTTTTTTATCGCAGTGTTTTGGCCGCCTAGATTGCAGAATACTTTTTTTATGTGTTTTAGCTTTTAGATTTTCTGTTGTTTCCTTACAAGCCACAAAAGATTAGATTGAAATTTTTAAGGCCTTCAACCACTGCGTTATCCTAGGCGGCACTCGCGCGAGGGGGGGGGGGGGGGGGGGGGCAGAGGGTCGCAGGAAAAACCCCTCATCAGATGATCACAAGCCCTCTTGTGATCGCAGCGGGTTCTTCATGAGGCCCCTTTCTAGCCTCCTGAACTTCACCCAGTTCCGACGCCGATGCGTGAGGCTTTAGCAGCAGACTTTGAAGTAGAGAAAATTCAAGCCTGAGACCAATTCCGTTTCCATAACAAATGCGCTAATGAAGACAAAAGACGGGACATGCGAGGAGGAATAAGCTTTGGAATCCAGTCTGGCATGCTCCTGTTTAGCAGCTGGGGTTCATGAGCATTCAGTGCGTGAATATTTTAGTTCCCATAATCAAATTTCTCTCCCTGACATCTAGTAGAATCCGCCGCAAGTTTCATTCCGAACTTGTGTCTAGGAATTACATGTGCGGAGTTACAAACGCGTTCAAATACCGGGGAAAAAAATCCTCATTGCAAAGCTCTATTACAGCCAACAGTAGTGGCGCATAGAGGAATGCTAGTTTGACACCTTTTACCTAAGAGATGATCGTGTTCACCTACTGAAAGCCTAGATAAAGGCCGGCATGTGCTGTACATTCTTCCCTTTCCCTGCTTGATTTGACTCATCGCAATTTTTATAACGATTCAGTTGTTCATCTTGAAAGAGACAGTTACGGCGCCTTGTGTTTAAACATATACCTCTCCCGCACACCGACAGGTTCGAAGGCACGCTCCAGCTCCAATGACAAGAGGAAAGTTAGGCGTACTCATAACAGATGGCGCTACTCTAACGGCTTTAGGGGTGTCTTGGTAAGAGCAAAGAGGGCGACACCGTGCATGCCGGCACAAAGACGAGCAGCATATTCGTTAACATCAGTGTAATATCAATAGCAAAATGGCTACCCTTCGTGACTTGCACATTCTGCGTGTCAACCTATTTGCTGGCCATAGTGTTGTAACAGATTAATGGGAGTTCATAGCTCTGCAAATTGCTACCAGTTTAGAGATGAAAGAATAAAACTAACAGAAAATTCCGATAACCGGTAATGCGAGATTTGAGCGCCGCTCTTAACATGTCATCGGCTGCCAGCGCTACCAGGTGGAGTGTTACGCTACTCGACATCCTCCAGAATATTTTCGTGGCAGCCACCTTTCGGGTGGCATTTCGTTCATCTACTTAGACAGCGGGTTACGCCGACAACGTCAACACCGACTACGACGCGGAAGCCAGGAAGGGGCGTCTGAGAGCTGCACTCTTAAACTTATTAACAGCTGTGCATCACTCGTAAAAGTATTAGAGGAAATCCTTGCGCCCGCGACAGATGCGTATCTGGCATTGGGATCAGATACCAGCACTCAACATTCTTTTCCATGGCTTTGTCTGGTACGTGCATGTTTTTCTCAATAGAATATTTACTTCTCTGAATGTAATTTCTCTCTTATTTCTCGCTTTGTGGCAACCAATAATAACCGAACGCAAGAGATCAAAAACTTATTTATTCTAATGTTCTTTATTCGGCCCTATGGCTGGAAAAAACGTTAAGCTTCCTCTGGACAAATGACGATTCAGCATTATACCTTTTTGTGATGGAACAGCGCAAAACGAAGGGACAGGCAGTATTGGGTCCTGCTTATACTATGGCAGCGTTGGGAGATAATATTATCGCAATTACAGAGGAGGAGTAGATTAGCTTAGATTAGATTAGTCGATAGATTAGCTGACAGTATTCTTTGATGTGGACGGTGCAGAAGATATCTCCACAGCCTAATGCTGGGCAGTTCCCGGATAAGTATTTTCGCGGAACAAAGATAAAGTTGATAGCCAGCCATATGCCGCATATTGATTTCTGCCTGCCCTCTGGCCTGATAAAAATACGTTATGAGCGGACAAACGCACCATACAAGCATTTCTGCATATTCTTCGCCGGTTGAAGTTGGTAGCAAGAAATAATTGGCAAGAACAGCTTAGAAGGATCTAGGAAGTTTGGTAGCTTTTATTTATTGACGACGCATTTCGCTCCCTTGTCACACGTTACTAAGTCATACGCACCAAAAAGCTTTCTCTAGGTGCCCTCTAACCCGCTTGAACCAACTACACGTCTTGGCATATGTGTTGCGCGGAACACATGTGTGGTACGGTAAATATGTACATATTAGTAGAAATGTTCCTAAGAGCTCGTATTTCATACCTCCATAGAGTGAGATATTGACGCTAGCGCTACAGAAGACGACGACGTGAGGACGGTAAGAGAGAGGACAACGAAGTTCTCCTCCGTCGGTGTCGGCCCCGGACGTTCTTGGAAGCCTTCCCAACTGCATAGTGCGTTAGCGCGTCTTTCCACCGACGTGACATCTGGTGGAGGTGCTGGGTACAGACTTTCATGTACCGGACGCCCGCATCAAGCCACGATTCAAGCAGAGGTCGACCACCCCAGGTATACACGCCTGTTCACCAGGGCAGCCGCCTACTACAAGGCCTATCTCCTGAGTTCGGTTCGGGCTGCTCCCCGACCCCAAGTCAACAAGGAGTGCCGGCGCTGCTGCAATGAATCATTCAGAATCAACGACGCCAGTCCTTCTCCACCACCAACGGGATCCGGCGCGTTTCCACGGCCTACCTCATGAGGACGCCGTGGACTGGCTGGACCAGTTCGACCGGGTGGCCACATTCAATTCTTGGGACGGGGACTCAAAGATGCGCCATGTCTATTTTTCTCTCAAGGACTCTTCAAGGACATGGTACGTAAACCATGAATCTGTCCTCCGAACATGAGAGACATTCAAAACAGAATTTCTCAAGGCGTTCACCAGTACGTTGCGCAAGGAGAAGGGCGACCTTCTTCTGCATAATCGCATCCAACTTCCGAACGAGAGTGTGATGGTGTACGTGGAAGAGATGGCACGCCTCTTCCGTCGCGCAAACCCAAGCATGCCGGAGGAAAAGAAGGTGTGGTTGTTGATGAAGGGTGTAAAGGAGCACCTTTTCGCAGGCCTGGTTCGGAGTCCACCCGCAACAGTAAGTGATTTCTTCAAGGAAGCAACATCCATTGAGAAATCACTCGACATGCGGGCACGGCAGTACGAGCGCACCAACGTATCGGTGCTCTGCGCCCGTTCTGAGGAAACCTCCATAACCTCCGCAGAATCACTGCGTGAACACCGACGTAACAATATCACCACTACCTAAAGTCGTACTACTTATTGCACCGTCCCATTACCTCACCAGTTCCGACTAGATGGCGTGGCAAGAATGATATATTGCGTTATTCGAGGTTCGCACGTGTTGTACCGCCAGTAACGTTCCAAACTGCCGCGTAATAAGCGAGTCACAGGCATTGTGACAGGCTATGAATTCTTGTTGTCCTTTTTCACTTCTCTTGAAATGGCGCATACCCTTGACCTTGGCCAAACATAAAATCAGTATTGCCACGACTGGCATTCGAACCCGCGGCGGCGCGAACACATCTGCTTACCTGGCCATTACGAGAGATGATCATGCTATCACCGCAGCCGATCACGCCTCTTGTTAAACTGCAACACTCTCTCACGCCGTGCATTGCGCATCGTTTTCTTCATGAAATAAGATTGCCATCGAACTAATATCGTCGTCAGACGTGCCGTCGACCCAGCAAAGCAAAACCATGAGCCAACCAGGCTAAACACACGGTTCACGTCTCATCAATTTAAAAGTATTAAAACGCCACCACTTTTTCGTTTGTTCTTTCATTTGCAATGCTTTCCGCTGCTTATCATGCGTAGCGGGTTCTTTGTTTGAGATGGTTACGCATGTGGGCACTGATAACCCGCATGATCTTGGAGCACACGGTCGCCCCGACCACTATGTGTTTGTGAAACCTGAAATACAGTACGTGCGTCGGACATGTTTGCATATGGAGGAGTCTGCTGAGACCGACTCCCCTGTGCGTCTTGCGATTCAGTGATGACCCGGAGTGAAAGCATCTGTCCGCTTTCGAGAAGGTTTCACCATGCACAGTTTTCAACGTCTGTGGCAATGCCTTTGTGGGGACATCGTTCGACAAAGACTTTCCCTGTGGAAAGGAATCTGAGCGCACAACGTTTGGTTAAGAAGACAAGTGTGGTACAAGACGTCATAGATATGTAAGCTTTTGTTTTTCTTGTACAGGACTTTGTCAGGGACGAACTGTTGATGACTACATTAAAGGAAAAGTGTGAGGGTAGCGGGGGAGGGAGGGGGGGGGGGGTGAGGAAAGTGGCGCGTTATAGATATGGTGGCCTATGGTTCACACTGGTATAGAGAACGATTTCGCAGCGCTCTTTCCGTCAACAGTTTTATGGGCAGCTACGAAATACAAGGAAATATATGCCACCGGCTTGCTACGTGTATGCTGTAATCAAAAACTTTCTTAATCATTGCTGACCAATCGAAAAACTAAGGCCGAAGAGCAGGGGCTCTCGTTGCGTATGAGAGGTGACCGGTGTTGGTTAAGGAAATCCATAACTGTAATATTTCTTTGTTCTTGATATCTGTGCTATTTTGCCTCTTCCCGCAATACTACCGGCACAAAGTGCTCACTTTTCACCCCCCGCGCGGTTCCCGTGGAAACCGTCCTCCTCTTGCATCTTATGCTGTCGCCAACCCTCCCTCTTCCCCAATAACCATCTTCTAGTTGATGTTTGTCCCCCTTTCACGGTACCCACCTTGCGAATGGTTCCCGTGGTAACCACTCTCTGGTTACGTCTTCCTATGCCTTCGTCATACGCTCCTCCAGTGGTAACTGTCCTGCTCCTCCCCGGGTAACCGCCCTCCAGGAGGTTTCCGTGGCAACGCTCCCACCGGTTACGCCGACGACGACAACGGCACACTACTACTATTACTATCACTACTACTACAACTACTGTTAATTATGCATCTGTGTTAATTATGTGTAACTCATTGATCTTTACATATTTATTCATGTAGTACGTATGCGATGTTGTTACTTTTCTTGTTTTTCCTTTGTGTACTTTACTGTGTAATTTGCCACCCCCCTGAGCAATGTAACGGGTGACGTGGCCACGTCAGGCAAAAAATGAATTGCCTTTTGTCCCGTCATCTCTGACAAATCGATGTCAAAATAAACTTCACTTCACTTCACTACGGCGACGATGACGCGAAACCCAGGAACTGGAACTCAACAGCTGCCGCAGCTTTTGGCGGTGGTTTCTTCGATTGTATGCATAAGTCTCGGCATTTTTCATGCTAATAGAAGTAATAAAGGAACTTTATTCATAAATTGCACACAATTCCTCTTTCTGTTTTCATATATTCTTTGTTATGGTTTGAGCGGTGTCTTCCTTTTCAGTAACGTTTTTCTGAGTGACGAACCTTGCCTTCTCGTCTTTGAAATAAACGCTTACCTTTGTAGCAGTGGTCCGTATTCTTTTGGCCGCAGCTGCAGACAAAGTCACAACTACGTGCACTTCCATGGCACTAACAGCTAATCCTGTTTAATGATTGCGCAGTACATGCAAAGTGCTAATTATCCGTGCAGCCAAAGTCTCCCGACAAAAACCAATACCTTTACGCCTTACGCCACTTCTTTCCCCAAGATGACCTGTATCTGTAACTTGAGCTGTAGTCTGGACCGCAAAAGTGGTCTCTGGTCCTGAGCACATGTATCTACGAAGTGACTGATGCATCATGACTTCGAAAATACGTGAAAATAGTGAAAATACCTGCTTTAACTAGAGTGTAAACATCCAAAAAATGCGCAGATGGCAAAGTAAAAAGAAGTGTACATCACACGCGAGCGCTGTCCCAGCTCTAGATCGCTTTAGGTACTTTAGACACTTCTTACTTTAGATATACAGGCAAGTGCTGCTCAGGCTGCGCTTAAAAAACGAAAGAAAAGGCCACAGGGAGAGGGCCATTCGTGCCAGCCAAGCAAACAATCGCTGTCTACGCAGCTGAACCACAACTGGAACCGGCGTCACCAGGCTTCCTACGGATTGCGTGACGTACGCTCAGTCGCCCTTACCTAGTGAGGAATTCCATCGCACGTGTCAGTCCCAATTAAACGAGCGGCTGGAATGGCCCCAACGTGAATGACGCATGGGCGAATTCCCTATTTTATCTTGAAGTTTTGTTGTTTAGACCATTTTATCATTTGATCATATCGCTAGTTGTCAGGCAATAACTTCCCTATTTGAGGCTGCTGCAGAGAAGATAACGCCTGTAGATGTGTGGCACGCAGTTATTTGTCAAAGCCACGTAGAAGGCGTACACATGCATGGAACTGGCCTACATGTAGCGAATGAGATATCTAGAGCAACCTTGCATACAACTGTGCGCGTTTCATGCTCAAGCGGCTGCCGACACCAGCTTTCACGTACTCCTCATTTTCAGCGAAAATCACAATTGAAATCTTCTGTGCTTTGTCAACGTTCTGCCCCCGCCTCAAGCGTTCACGTTCAGCGTTTCTCCCGTGGTATCCAAGTGGAGAGGTTACCGCTACATGGGCACGACTTATACGGGACGCGCTACAAGCACTGTGTGTTGTCTTCGTAGCCACTTTGCGCAAGAAGGTGAAGCCCAAAGGCAAACGGAAGTGCTCTGGTTGGTGTGATTTTCGTGCATACAGGCATGAGCTATAAGTACTCAGGTAAGTTTCATTGGCCAGTATCAATTGCCTTTATTTTTCAAGATTGTCGCTGTAGGTACGCTCATGACTAAATATTTTCGGGTCTGGATTTGAAAAAACGTAAATCTATAGGAGAGTTTCTATCGAAATTTATTTACCTGGCGCATGCCAATTTCCTGTTGTCGGTAACAGGCGGTAATTTTTTTAATAACATTCTTTTAAAAAACACGCAAGAAAAATGTGCAAATCCCTCGCTTTTATACTGAAACTGCGTCACTAGGTAACAAACTGAAAGTGTTGTATGATCTACAAAACTTTTAACAACCTTCTTGGCGGTTGCGTGCGTGCAGCATTTTCACAACCAAATTCCTCTGTGCAATTGTGAGAGTGTGATGAAAACCAAGATTTCTCTTTTTTATTTGTCTCTTGAAATTTCACTATGTGTGATCGAATAGCTTATTATTTCACTCTCTCTTTTCTGGAGTCTACAAAACCATTACAGTTTGTCCTTGCACTATCGGTCGGAATTCAAAACATTCTTACGAAAACTTACGAAACATTCTTACGAAACATTCTTACGAAAGCAAGAAGCGTGGATTGACAACTCTTCTTTTGGAAAGGCACGAGTTTATAAAGGCTCTAAAACCATAGTGCGCAGGCTCAGGTAGCCAAAGCACAAACTCCAGTGGCATCGCCATTAATCTCTTCTCTGTGGGTTTTCACTGTTAAAGAGCGCATTCCATTGGTATGATTACTGCAGATATTGTCGATACTTAACCCTTAACAAGGGATTTGTTTCCGCTCTTGCTATGACTGCCCACGCCAATGACAGTGTCTACCCGAACAGCTGACCGCAAAAAGGAATTCTTTGACTGCAACAGCTTCAAGCAAAGAGGAGTAAGATACTGCTTAAAATTATCACTGCTGTTCTGTAAGGGCGCGAAGAGGTGGTTATTTCAGTCTATACAGTTTGCAAGTCATACGAGGTTTCCATCTCCCGGTGATCGCTTTTTACCCTTTGAAGCCCCAGAAATATATGGATCGGCAACCTCTGAACGTAATGTTTCCGAATACTGGCGTGTTTATGCGCTATCAGCTGATAATACTTACTGAAATCAACCGCAATCATTCTGTTCACGCCACAGTTGTTCTTCGCTGTACTACCAGTAAAGAAACATATCGGGCCGTGATGTAGAGCTATTTTTTTTTTATTCGTGAAGTCTGCCTTGAGGCATAAGTTGAGAAAAGGGGAGTGGAATGTAGGTTGATGCGTTGTTTTTGACAGACGATAACGAAGAAATCTGAGACGACACACATCATCATCAGCAGAAGTAGAAGTCCCACTACGCCCACGGCAGGGCAAAGCCCTCTTCCATGTATCTGAAATTAATACTTTCGTGGGACACCTGTGGCTACTCTATACGCCCAAACTTGTTAATATCTCATCCGCCGACCTAACTTTCTGCCGCCCCTGTTACGCTTGCCGACTTAGTTGCAATGGTTAACTCTCCGAGCTACCGCATTGTTTTTTACTTTAGTTAAGAAGGCTTTCAGCAGTAATCCGCCGTCAGCATCCCTACTGTTGTCGACAACGAAAATCTGGTTTAACCACCGATCGCGACTGCAAGCCGGGCATGGAGTTAACTTGTTCTTGGACTCTTGTCATTTTACCGACTCAACAGACATATTCCCACCTTTAACAGCGTCATCTCGTAGAGCAAGCCGACAGAACATTTTGGGTATTGGTCTCGTTACTGGACATAGCAGTGATCCGACCGGAAGTCTGGCTTTAGAGATCTTTCTGTAATCGAAGGATGCTAGAGTGCTATGTCCTTTCTTAGTGTTGACGCTAGTTTTCTCCGAAAGTTCTTCTTTTAGCCCTCATTTGTTTTTGTGGCTGTTCTTCGTTTTCTGAGCGCCTTCTGTGATTTTAATCGGGACATTATATTTGAATGGAATTTGAACGGCGACAATTGTTTTCCTATGACTGCTGACCATGCCTTGTTATTCGATTTTTAAGATATTTTGCTCATCTTGCCTAGTACCTAATTACTAATCGCAAACTCTCCCTTAACTTTTGCTTGTCTTCTATTGGTTGCCCAATTCTTTTTCTCTCTGCTCTTGTAACCGAGTCAATTGACGGCCATAGCGGTACGTTAATAACCAATCAGGACATAAACTATTAATCTGGTGGTTTGCTCATCGAGCTTTCTTTACAATAGCTCCATGGCGAGGTCAATATATTTGCGCACTGGGTCCAGGCTTGCTTAACAATGATTGGTCTCTTCCCTGGATTTGGTTGGTAACAACTTTATTCATAGTCCTGCAGAGCTTTCGCCGACGGGGCCTTAGGTCTCCCACGTGGGGACGTCGAGGCGCTGCCTCGCCGTCGCCTCGCGGGCCTGCTGGACGGCCCAGAGTTGGTCCCCGAGGCTGGGGCTGCGCAAGGCAGCGGCCAACCGCGGCGGGAGGGTTCCGGAATTAGCACCGTGAAGGTTTTTGTAATGTAATGTTTTCGCAGCGACTCTAAATGACCACCCGACGGTCGTCCAAAAATATAATCGGAACGTGGTTAATTTTGAAAAGTGTGAGCTGTGTTACCACTTCAAGCACGCAAGTCTGCGATTCCAGTACAAGAAATAAAACCCGTTGCGTCGCGCATAACTGAAGCACAGTGTCGCAGTCACGCTGGACACCGCACTCGAATCCTTGCCTGGAGAGAAGTGCACTCAGAGACACATATTACAAACGCGACTCAAAGAGTTCGCTACTGCCATATAAAGTAATTTTTAAGCATGAAGTGCTTTTAGCTCCCGTTGTCGGCAGTGTGGTGACGTCACGCCGAGACCGAGAGCCATCATCCGGGCACTGAAATCCACTCATCCGGGCACTGAAATCCACTCATCCGGGCACTGAATTCCAGTCATCCGGGCACTGAAATCCACTCATCCGGGCACTGAATTCCAGTCATCCGGGCACTGAAATCCACTCATCCGGGCACTGAATTCCAGTCATCCGGGCACTGAAATCCACTCATCCGGGCACTGAATTCCAGTCATCCGGGCTCTGAAACGAGAACATCCGGGCACCGTACGAGACTTAACGAGATTTAACGAGACTCTCTAAGCCCTCCTACGCGACCGGCATGCAAGCGCCGGTTGGTCTCCAAATGAGACAAAAAATAACTGCTGCCAGTGCCTTCTCAATGTTTATCAAGATATCAGTGGAGCTGTGGGTTTGATAATGCACGGAATTATAATTTCCGATTTCTAATAACGCGTGCAAAAAGCACATAAATGCCACGTTACACTTCGTTGTCATACGTGATCCGGGGGAGAAGCGCTGCGTTCAAAGGGCAAGGCATCGCGCCGAACGGGTGGTGGCGTTCCTCCCTTCCTTTACGGTGCGGTTCGGGTGTCCACCGAGATGGCAGAGAATTAGTGCGCCATTTCCTTTCCTCAAAAAACCTTGCGTTCAAATGGCAAGGCATTGCGCTGAACGGGTGGTGGCGTTCCTCCCTTCCTGTACGGTGCGGTTCGGGTGTCCACCGAGATGACATTAGGCCAGTAAACATTTCATGCTTACTCTACTCTCGTTTACGGGAGAGGCAGAGATTTTTTTATTGTATCCAGTACGCTTTTGTTAGTCAATAAGACGAACCAGAGACAATGGCGGGAACGTGCGCAAGCCGGGAACCATGCATATTCAACGAGTATAACCTATAAGCTTCCTCTGTACATTCGCTTACGCTGATGTATTAATGCCTTTTTGTTACAGACCATATACAGCTACCCAACAAGCGGCAACAGGACGATAACCAATGATTAAACATATTCAACCACTACCGCATAGAAAGTGTCTCCTATTCAGCCTACTGTTAAGAGAGTGTTGAAGACTTCGCCGCGGTTCATATCTTCGCCCCTTTAAGCAGACTGCAGCGCAGCCGCTGTCCTGGCAAAGATGGCGTCCTCATCAGACGAAAGCTTCGTGTTTGTCGTGGAAGCCGACGAGTTTGACACTTGTGAAGTGGGCACAGCTACGGTGACTGATTCAGCACAGATGACTGCTTTGGAATCGAAGGTCGGAGTACACCTACAGCTCAGAGACAGTCAATGGTTAACGCTACACACTGAGCCGCAGCTAAAGGAAATGTGGAATGAACTACAAAATGCATCAACTGATTTTGAGAAGACCGTAAAAAAGTACAAAGAGCATGGATCGATTTCAAGGTCCATTAAAGAAAACTGGAAAGATCAATTGGAGAAAGCACCTCTTCGATTCACAGAGCATTTCAACAGTGCGGACGAGGAAAATACGCTGAAATTCCACAATTCTAGCGCTCTAAGTGAAACGGTCACTGATGTGCGGACAGAAACGGTACAAGTGAGCGAAGAACAAGACGGAGCTCAATCCAATAAGCGGCTACGGCTGCAAGTCGAAGAGAACAAGTTGCTCACAAAAGAGTTTCTTCTCCTACAACGCAATTTTTCAGATGAGCCACTTATAGATGAACAGTGCGGAAACGCCCGGAAGGAACGACTAAGCCCAAAAGAAAAGAATTTAATGCAAGTTGCCTGCGCGGTTATGGACGGCACCGACGACAGACACCAAAGAAGCGAATGTGCACACATGCCGACCGAAAGCGTTGCCAAGAAACGATCTGAAGCGCAACCGTCGTGCGCCTGGTTCGTGAAATCATACAGCATGCTAAAAGAAAGGGCCCTGTCCAACGGCTTGGCTTCCTACCGGTTGGGAAATCTAGTTCTTGCAGGACATCTGCTCACTGTTGGAGTATACATGAAGAAAAGAGGCTGCTCTCTGAGCCTGCATATGCATATTGAAATGCTAAGCAAGCATGAGTCCACCTCGTGGCCATTGAAGGAAGGTATTAGACTTCTCCTGGTTCATCCCAACAAAGGAGATTATTGCACGATTGAAGCAAAATACGAAGGAAGCCTGATGCTGTACCAGTCAGCGCCGGAAGGCCCAATCGATAGGTGTACATATATCTCGAAAAGATATTTGTCTGTGAGGGATATAGAAGAAGGTGGGTACGTCAGTAATGACACAATAAAGTTCTTCGTTGAGGTCATCTGATGACGCGAAAAAGCGTCTGAAGACTTGTTTGCGGTGCTCGTCGTGTGCGTGTTTCAGACAGGCTCAGGAATGTGTCCTGGCCAATTTTCAGCTAATCAACCTCGCCTCCTCCCACCTTCACTGTCAGCGACAATTCATTGAGGGCCATGAGTGACAGACTGCAGGTATACTGTGTAAAGCCTGGATTTGAGGCAAGTCAAATTTGTGCTCACGAAAAAACGAGAAAGCAACGCAACACCAATATTTTAAATATTTGTGTGCTCGTCACTGTTGTATATAGGGTCTTAAAGTTCTGCAAAAAAAAGGTTTAGCTTAAGAAGTGCGCATTATTTATTTCCTCTATTACGGATGGAGAAGAATTACCCCAGTGCTGGCTTGAAACTGTGCGAGTTCCGAAGGATTTGTCAATGAATATTCCCTATCCAATAAACACTCCTTTGTCCACACTAACTTTTTTCTTGGGGCTGGCAATGTTCTTAGGGTGCAGGGCCTGCTCTTCCTAGACGTAGGTGGCGACTTGTGTTGATGGAAACCTCTCGTGGCCTGCCTTTATTCAGCACTGTTAGCTTCACAGCGAAAGACATGGTTGCTGAGTTCTATAGGGAGCGGCTGAACGTTATGTGGACAGATGATATAATGAAGTTTACAGTGACCAGGAGGCCGCAACTCTGACAAGACGTGAATAATTAGATATGAGAGAAGTCCTTGTCTTGCTGTGGGATTGCTGAGGCTGATGGGAATGATACTCCGTGCTGTCATTCGACTTACTAGGTAGCGGGTTCCAGCCCACCGCGGCGGCAGCATGTCGATGGCGAAATGTAAAAACACTCGTGAGTTGAGCAATATCAGCGCAATTAAAGAACCTCTGGTGGTCTAAATTGAACCGGGGACCCCCACTATGGCATCCCCCATATCCTCAGTCACTCTGGGACATTGAACCTCATACACGAAACCATACCATGCCATACCGCTCAACTTACTGGTCTTATCCTATATTATTTCATTTCATTTTATTACCTTAAAGACCCACGAGGGGTATTACATAAGGGGTGGGTACATATATTTTGGTGAGCAAGTGTTAACACAGCGAAACATGACTGGTAACATTATTGGCAAAGTTGGATGAGCACATGATGGCTGCGATGTCGTTGTTTAGGTCGTTCCAGCCTGCTGCAGTACGGGAAGAAAATGATGCGGCAAAGGTGGTAGTACGGGAACAAGGTCTGGGAACTTGAAAATGAACTTGAAAAGAAGCACGTCGGCGTCGCACATAAACGAAACCTTTACTCAGGAAGCGAACCTGTGGCAACATTTAACACAATTCGGCGGCCACTATAATGGAAAGTGCGCAGTGTGAATGGCGATAAGAAAGATGCCAGCCGCGCTCGACCCCGGTAATTATAACGACAGCCTCGCAATTTCGATATCACACGCATGAAAGAATATTAGTGATATTGTACATAGTGGAAACACCCGCGGGTCATCACGGTTTTTCCAGAGCGGTCCGCTCACTTCTCGCATAACAAATCAATAAAGCCGCGTACCACTGGGATCAAAAAAGTACCATGTGTATTGGAAAAAAGTATTTACCACCGCACATGACGTTGCACACGAAGTTTGTTTGCTCAAATAAAGTACGCACGACAGGACATTCGGTCTTTTCCAAGCTTCCTTACAGTTTCGGTACAATCTGAGACTTGCAAGGTGACGCTGTGCAATGTGGAATGAGAAAATAGAGCAGCTTCACTTTTTTCGGAGGATTGTAAAGAAATTATTTTTGTGGTTTATACCATTGGTAGGTGGCACGTTGAGTCCCCGGTGTGATTGTAGATGGCGACTCAGGTTGTCGACGTGCCGCCAATGTTGGCCCCAGGAAGGTCACGAGTCCCGTACTTTACTTGCTTGTGGGTGTAGTTTTTTTATTTCTTATATTCGACTGCGGCAAAAGGAAGCTTTAGAAAGCGTGGTCAGGAGAAGAGCAAGCGATTATAGAATGGCATTTTTCACAAAGTTCAGCCGAGATCTAAAAGGAGGTACTTAGACAAGTGTTTGTTCAATTCGGAAAATTCAATGCCAGCGCATTCGTTTGTGGCAGCCGCTTCTATTGAGAACATGGCGTCATATAGATTTCAAGTTCAAGTTGCAATCCCCACGTTATAGAAGCGCTGATGAGAGGTAGGTTCCTCAATCAATAGGTCATTTACACAATGGCGAACTATTATGTCGACTAGTACGGACCCCATACTCAGCAATTCTGGACAAAAGAATTTTTCAATGGAAAAGACTTTATGAACTCAACTTTTTATATATTGTAAGGTTTCACTACAAAAATTAATATATCGGCAGATATCCCCTCGGTAGTTACATGTTATTGTTATTAGCGTTTTGGCTACCGTTATAAACGTTCGTCATTGATACTCCATGACAGTCGTAACTGCTCGATGCGAGCAATGAAAAAAACTCATAAAGATTTTGCTACGCATCGGAACACTGGATCATTACCTTAAATATCTCGATAACAGTCCCTTACAATATTCCAACATTCAAATTTTTTGTCCAAGAATGCTAGACATTAGTCAGAAAGAACCGACAGCAGATGTGGGCAATCTTAAACCCTGACATCCTTTTGAAAAAGCCAAGTACACGTGATAGTCTAAGATAATTTGCTAAGCGATTTCGTAAGACGTAAGAAGAGATTTCCAAAAAAAGAAAGTGTCCTCAACAAAGCATGAACATATGCAGTGCTGAAAACATTCATTGAATGAAAGCGAATACAGCCTTCACACAGAAGTAAAGCGGAATTCATCGTTTTTCTAAATGCATTTTAATAAGTTTGTCGGCCTTTTCCTGACGAAAAGAAAACTGATTTGTCGAAAATATGTCGTTTTAAAATGCGTGCTCGGTACAGACACGATGTTTCCACATTAGCACCTGTATGTGGTCTAAATATGATGTTGCCACGACAGGGAGCACAAAATTGAGATCCACAATGGTTCATAATTCACCCCCATTCCTCGAAAGCGATTCGGTCGGCAACATGCCCGCATATAAAAAAAAATCCCACCATTTTGAGTTAACTTTATTCCTCAACTGTCGCTGAAATTAGAACTATAGAATTTCCCCGTACGATTGCGGCAACATTAAAGATATCGCGTGACGTTTCCTATGAACTATACAGGCCGCTACCTGAATAGTAGAGTACGTCTTCCTTGCAAACGCCTGCCTATTTAGTGCAGATGATTTGCCTATTGTTTGCACGCATGCCTTAAATGCGATTTGTGTTCATTTTTAGCAGAAGAACGCAGAGCAATGGCGCGCCATTTCTGCCACACTCCTGAGAAACAAAAAATGTGCTTACAGTAGCAACAAACCAGCCTCTCCTTTGTCTCTACGATATATGTACGATAAGGCAATTTTGTATGATCATGTAGATATAGACACAAACACGGGGGCGAAAACTGTCAACTGAAGTTTCTTGCACTGTGCATATATATATATATATATATATATATTTATATATATATATATATATATATATATATATATATATATATATATATATATATATATATATATATATATATATATATAGGTTCCGAGAGCATGAAGTACTTGACCGCTTACAGGAGTATATAGCGAAGTATACGCTTCGTTAAAGGAAACATATTCGTACGACTCGACGTTTTGATCGGAAGACAGATCTTCTCCAAGAAGATCTCCCTTCCGATCGAAACGTCGAGTCGTACAAATACGAAGCGTATACATCGCTATATATATATATATATATATATATATATATATATATATATATATATATATATATATGTGTGTGTGTATATATATATATATATATATATATATATATATATATATATATATATATATATATATACACGCTCTTACAAGTCAAAAAACAGCTGGGTCACTTACACAAGTTCCTTCTTTTCCCGAATCGATGCAGGAAGCTTCCCACAGCTTTTGTTTCCAAACAAAAAAAAGCAATTATTAGAAAACTAACAACAAAGAAAAACTGATGCACTGGGACAAAGTATATTGTTGATGCTTGTTGATATGAAAGCAAAGCTGCTGCTATAACTGTGTTTTCTTTTTCGGGGTGTCTGTTTTCTGACTCGTCGAAGCGTTTGTATGTGTGCACAACGCAATACACTTCAGTTGACCGTTTGCTCACCAGTGTTTGTTGTGCCTGTGTTGCTCCTGGCATTTCGAAAGCGCAGTTATGTATGACCATGTAAAAAAACCAACTAGCCCAATTTTAAACCCTCTGTGTCTACCCTACGTCCACCACCTCCTCTGCACTTCTCTCCCTTGGTCACCCAGCGGTCGCTTTCAACTAGCTCGCATGATCCGAATCAGCTGCATGATGAAGTGAGTGATATGAAAAACACCGTTTTAGTGCACTTGAGGGAAGATTGTCTACCCGCTCCGAGATAAACTCAGCACTTAGAGAATCCGAGCACGACTTCGGCTGTCCGTAACTCCGACAAAAAGATAGGTGCTATTCAAGGGCGTTGAACTGATTGTCTCTGTGGCAACGCTCAATATCGGCAGTGTAAATATATTGAAGCCGTGCAAGCTAAAGCAGCGGTCTAACGGAACTCGTCGGTCAAGCGCATGGCGTCCGTAGCCTCAATGGCTCAAACCAAGGGGCGCTACACCCTGATTGGCTTCGGTGAGGTCTTAGACTTGAGACCGCTGTGCTTCATTGAGGACATTCAGGAAGCAAGCATCTGCAGCGTCTGCGGTGTTGTCCCGAAGAAGAACGCATTCCTGCCTTGTCGTCACGTGCTATGCGAGGCGTGCTATGAGCAGTGCGTGCAGATCGGTGGCCACTGTGCGCTGGACGGAGAAGCCTGCCCTACGGCAGAAGTGCATTGGAGGGAGTTCTCTTTGGAGAGTCTTATGAAGAGAATGGTAAGTTTTAGTACGCAACATGCTGCATTTTTCCATATCTACATACCCGCTGAGAGTGAATTCCAATTTTATCATTGCTACGCGCATGTTCTCGTATTCTAGCTAAATGCTACCTGGTAACGGTACTCCGAGACATTCCGCCGCCTTCCTGGAGAAGGATACCACTACGGCAGGGTATCGCAGCGACAATTACAATGACAGCTACTAAGGGAACTTAGTTGCACTCGTAGCACTTGGTACGTTCGCTGTAACACAATTCTTCTGCCCACACAGGCCTTTTAGCTAAGACGTAGGTGAGCTATATGGTTAATAACACTTCCTCAAGCGAGCCTAACCTATGATCACATGTTCCTCAAGCAAGCCTGGTTTTGGTAGCGTTATTTTTTGCCACCGAGTGAACCGTACAGCCTTCACGCGTGGCACAGCACTACGGCGATAGTGGTGGTGGTGGTGAAAAACTTTAATCAAAGAGAGCTTGAGGGTTAAAAAAAAATGATAACCCTGCTGCATGGTCGGTATCCTTAGTCCGGGACACCGCATGACGAGGCCCCGTCTCGCGCCCGCTTGACCAGAGCCCTTTGGGACTCCAGTGTGGAGCAGTTGAGGAGGGCAGTCTCCCATGCCTCTCGGGTGGGGGTGGGGGAGGGGGGAAGGTGAGGATTCTGAGTACATGCCCACACCATGTGAAAGATCAACCTCCGAAAAAAGCTTATCAACGATTATTGTGAAAACCAGAACAGGCATTATTTGTTCTTAAAAGAACAATTGATGAGCGCGTGTTGGACAGTAGTGAGTAAGGTTGGAAATTTTTTATAATGAGATTTTTTTTTCAGCACGTTATCCCGTCTGCATTGCAAAATACTTACGATTAGGAAAGCGCCTGTTGCCTCGACCTAAGAGCAAGTAAGAGTGCAGTTTCTTGCAAAGCTTTTCTAAGAAACACGTCTAAAGTTACTGCAAGTACAGTATGGTCCACTGTTAAAGGGAACCTCGGGCAGCGTGGCCGCCGCGCTCCGCGAAGCGCCCCTTTTGAGAAGCGGCGAGAATCGACGACACCAGGCGCATGCGCAATAACCGCGGAAGGTGGAGCCAGGCCCGCGTCGACTGCTACGGCGCTCTTTTGGCGCTTGGCTTGCTGAGGTAGAAACTCGGGAACGCGACGGGTGAACTAAACATAAAAACCAGGTTTTCCTCGCAGCTACGTAATGAACGTGCGTTTCAGCAATATACTTTTTTCATTTCCGATTCTTCTTAGGCAATTTTTCCGCGATGCAACAGTGGTGCAAGAGAGACATCTCTAGTTCTCGTCCACTTTCTGTTCTAAACCCACGAAAGCAACCTCCTGTAGCGGCGGCGGGGCTGTTAGTGCATTTCGTCCGTCGCCATCTCGAACTGACAGCTACCAGACAAGTGAAACCGTTGGGAACCGAACAGCGTTTTATCGCCGCCGTCGCCCCCTGGGAAATACGAAATGCCGCATCATCCCTTTTGCGACCAGGCTGCTTTCGAAATCAACGGCTTTCTGGTTATCTCCAGCTCAGTTTGTATGTCCTGCCCTTATTTTAGTCTTTCATGCGAAAGTAGTTCGAAGAACGACGTCCTTGGCGTGTGGCGGCGGGGCTGCGCCGCTCTGTTGCAGACCACACGCGGCCGACTGCTCCTTCCACGCTCAGTGCCCGTGCGTCTGGTGCCGCCGATCGTGCACTCGGACATTGCATTATGCGCGATTCGCAATTTCGAAAATGTGTACCCTCATTGTTAAAGCAGAATGAACCAGAAAAAAAAATTGCATGAAATTGTGGGTATTTCTGCATCATTAACCTGTCTCGTTGCCTACGCTGCACCATTTGTCAGTCTGGAGTATCAATACCACAACCATGTCGGCAGTTGATGTTGGGCGACGGACTAAATGCACTAACAGCCCCGCCGCCGGTACAGGAGGTTGCTTTCGTGGGTTTAGAACAGGAAGTGGACGAGAACTAGAGATGTCTCTCTTGCACCACTGTTGCATCGCGGAAAAATTGCCTAAGAAGAATCGGAAATGAAAAAAATATATTGCTGAAACGCACGTTCATTACGTAGCTGCGAGGAAACTGGTTTTTATGTTTAGTTCACCCGTCGCGTTCCCGAGTTTCTACCTCAGCAAGCCAAGCGCCAAAAGAGCGCCGTAGCAGACGACGCGGGGCTGGATCCACCTTCCGCGGTTACTGCGCATGCGCCTGGTGTCGTCGATTCTCGCCGCTTCTCAAAAGGGGCGCTTCGCGGAGCGCGGCGGCCACGCTTCGCGAGGTTCCCTTTAACAGTGGACCATACCGCACCTCTGGGGCTAGGACACTTTCGGATGGCAGCACTTTTCGGGTCGCTTAAAGCCGGTCCCCAAGCAACACAGGTAACCTTCCCGATATTGGAAACGGATGTTCTCACTCTGGTCCTTCGTAGTACCTGCCATTGCCAATACGTTTCCAATATTGGGCCAATTACGTGTGCTGCTTGGGTCTGTGCAGGCACTTTCAACTCAGCGCTAAATTTAACACGGCGATATTCACAGCCTTTTCTCTATCGCAGAAGTACAGAAAGCGATATTTTTCAAAGAACTACGAGCATGAAATACCTGTTTATTGTATATACATACCCAACAGTTCTGGACAAAAGAATTTGTGAGCACGAAACAGTTTATGAACGCTATTTTTCATATAATGTAAAATTTCACTACAAAAATCAATATACCCGCGGATCACCCGACGGCAGTCTTGTATTCTATTTATTAACGTTTTTGCTACGGTCAGAAGTGCTCCCCATTGGTTACATCGGAAGAATGGATAATTACCTTCAATATTTCTATCATGATTTCGATATAGTGTCCAACAATTTTCCAATTTTCAAAATTTTTCTCGAAAATGTTGGACACGGTGTCATGTAATTTTTTCCATGCAGAAAAACTATACTGGAGCACAGTGCGAGCACTCAACTCTTGCCACATTGTTGAGACACACCCCTTTGTTGATAAGGGTATAATTTTGGGGTTAGAGAACATAGGAGTTTGTAAACAGCACTTAAGTTCCGGCGCTGGAGTCGTTTGCAGCCTGCTTCGCTTCTTTTTCCGTTGCCCGAAATCTCTCTATGTGCTGGAATCGTTTCTAGTATAAAAGAGCCTACGACGCTGAAAGGGTGATGTACGTATCGCGCATTCGGGGAGACTGCCTGTCTATCAATTACTCCTTATTATGCATGACATATTTTATAAATCAGCTTTAAAGTCTCACTTCGCTCACCAATTCCGCACAGGGTATAAAGGATAGTTTCTTGTATGTTGTGTATTGCTGCCGATGTAAAGTACGCCTTTCGATCACATAATTTGTCCTCGTAAGGGCTTTAAAGTCTCACTTCGCTTACCAATTCCGCACAGGGTATAAAGGATAGTTTCTTTTATGCTGTGTATTTCTGCCGATGTGTAGTACATCTTTAGCTTACATAATTTGCCCTCGTAAGGGCACATTGAAACCACAGGAGGAAGCTTCCTTAGATGAGCCGTCAGCGATTGTTTGGGTCTCTTGTATATTGCAGCTATGGAACTCTGAGTGTTAGAGTTCCATAACTATCGCCTTCAGTGAAATGCGCTTTATGGCACTCATACCAGGTGTAAATTGTTCTTTTTGATGAAAACTGCACTTGCACGGTATGGAGCTGAAGTGGGAACACAACAAGACCCTAAGAAGACGAATGTGTAACGTGTTACATTTGGATGAGCTAGAGATTCCAAGGAGGAAAATACGATGGCTGTAGTGCCGGACACTGAGCAACAGCAGGGAGATCTAGGCATTGCACGACTTCACGAAAGCCTAGTCGCGGTGGTTGGCGTCACTCCAATGAAATAAGTGGTTATCGGCCGGGCTGTACTTATCGGAGGTGCCTGCACACCGTGTCTTCTGAGAAGTGATAATGTCTCGCGGTAGAGACTTGACTTGCACTACGCTTCCCGAAGAAGCGATTCCTCTGTGAGGAGAAAACAGCCACGAAGGAAAGTTTCCAAAGCAGCGGAACATGAGGCCTAGCTGTCTCCAGCTAGTCCTGAAGGATTGCTCCCACTCGATATGGTGCTTCACACTTGGAACATCAATACAGTAACCTCCATGCTTTCAATGTGCACGTTTTGCTATGTGCACATATTGGTAGGATTTGGGCTAGTTGAGAAAGTGAACGGTTCGCTTTGGTCACTACGATAGTCGCAATACCATGACTTGTCCGCTACTCAAATAACAACGCATAAGCTGGCAAATGTGCTGCGGGGCGCATCAAGGTCGGTGAAAGGTACTTAGACGTGTGTAGCAAAAAACCATCGATATCTTTTCTGTGCAGGTGCGCTGCTGGAACCATCCAAATGGCTGTGACGTTGTCACGGATGCTCCGAGCATGATGAAGCACTTCCACACAAACTGCGCTTACCAGGTAGCAAGCTGTCGAAGCTGCGGAGCGAGAGTCCTTCACAGAAACATCATTGCACATAGAGAGTCAAACTGTTGTGCATTTGCTCTATCGACACCATCAGGTGTGTCCCCTAAGGAATGCATGAAGTTGGATATCGAAGCTGTTAAAAGCGAGCTTTTTACTGTCAAGGAAGCCTTGGCCAATATTACCGCTCAAACAGCAGCTTTTAGAGAAACAGTTACACACTTCTCTGCACTGCATGGGGATAGACAACTGTCTGTGTCCTCAGTATGCGCACAGTCCAAGACGATAGAGAATATGACTGAAAGAATACAGACGCTGACATCATTCATCCAGAAGAAATATGAAACGCAAAAGGTTGATTTGCAGACACTGAAAACGAACTGGGAAGATAGCCTGCGAAATACTGCACTTGCTATTCGAGCACATTTGATCGAGATAAGAGCGGATGATGAGCGCGGAGCACTTTTCATGGCTGCCGTCGACAAAAGGTTCGCGAACTTGCGTATTGCATTGCATGACATTAGAAGAGAGCTGCAAGCTACCAAGGCAAGGTCTAATCAACAAAAAAAGCAAGAAGACGGTGAGAAGGTGCACGTGACAAAGGTATTTCCTTCTTCACGAGAAGACCCCGAAGAAGCGAAAACATCTCACATGAAAGACGAGAATGTTAATAAGAAAGCTTCGAATAAGGGCAAGCAGATTTCGGTACAGTGTGCTGCCGAGGTTAAGAGTGGGAGTAGCGGAACGAAAGAACACACTGAAAAAGAACAAGCTCAACCTTCAAGCCTTGCAAAATGTGTGCCAATAGGTTATAGGGCGTGCACGTGGTACGTGAAAAAGTACTCGGCACTGAAGTGCGCCGCAATGGCTCGTGGATGGGCTCTGTGCAAGGCAGAGTACATAAGTATCGCAGGCCATTCCTTCACTCCCGGAGCATTCATCAGAAAAAGAGGCTACTTAGTGAGTCTACACTTGTTCATTGAGTTGCAAGGCAGCTGGACTTCTAACCGTCCCTCGTGGCCATTCCAACAAGGAATCAGGCTTCGCATAATTCACCCAAAAAAAGATGAAGATAGCATGATTGTGGCAAGAGGTGGACATGAGGGCAAAACGATGCTTCCATCGACGCCAGAAACTTGTAGCGACGCGTGCAGTTATGTCTCCTACGCATCTTTCACGATGAGAGACGTTGAGGTCGCTGGGTTCATTCAGCGCGACCAGCTGAAGCTTATTCTGGAGGTCATGTAGCAGCGTGTGAATCAACTTTCCAATAATGGTCTTTCCTCTTGGATGTCTTCGTGCTGCAGATTGAAGAAGTCTTCAAACTTGTCGCAGCTCTAACGCGCCGTACGTTCTCTTCTAAGCGGAGAAGACTACCTTCGAAAAGTCCTTCTGCTGAAACTCCTTCTTTCAGCACAAGGCTTCTTATCGTTGATTGTGTCCTCTCTGCTCACTGTATTTTCAAGCATGCAAACAGAATGTTATAAAGAGGGCCAGAAAATGTACACAAGACACCAAGCCAACAACTTATTGTCTTATTTCTCCAGCTGCGAAGACATAGAGAAGAAGGGAAGAGAATAAAAACACGACAAGATAAAACAACATAGACGCCAAGAGAATAAAATCATTGCTGGCCGTATCGCACAGCAAATCAAACAATAAAATAGGCTATTTCTTTTGCAAGATGAATGCAAGATGGTGCGCTTCGTTACACTTTTGCTAAAAACCGAATTCTTAATCCTGAAGAACTGTCTCGAAGAAAAAGTGCGCGCTGTGGAATGCAACAGGCCCATCACGTTGGCAAATGTGGACTGCAAACTTTCCACTAAAGTTTCATTAAATGTTCCCCAAAACAGAATGTCAGTTCTCATTCGCCCCGCTAAACGTGCGGTCTCATAGGCCGTTTCATTAAAAGTAATGCACACGTTACTGGATCATTTTTTCACCTTGCTTCTCACCTCATGAACAGCTTGCTTTCCTCCAAATCGTCCTTTCGAAGCCAGTTATCGTGTCCGCCATTCATTCCTTGTTGCTCATTTGAAGTGGTCTAATTTTGAAAATCAGGTTACTAAAGGAATGCAACTCATTTGCAAATGTTTCACTCGCTCAGCTTATTAACGGCCATCCCTCCAAGACTGTCCTTTTTCACCCTATTTGCAATTGTCTGTAGCCGCTTCGTTTGATTGTTCTCTCTAAAATTAATATCCAGGTTATTACTGTCTTGGGCATTAAAATCAACAGTTGTCTATGCTGATGATCACAGTTTTTCCACTGATGAGTACAAGCTTAAACACCCCTTCAGCCAAGATAGAGGAGTTTGGCTTGTTTTGGTTTAAGTTTATGGGGTTTAACGTCCAAAAGCAACTCAGGCTATGAGGAACGCCGTAGCGGGGGGCTCCGGATAATTTTAACCGCTTGTAGTTCATTGAACTGCACTGACATCGCGCAGTAAATAGAGGAGTTCGGCACCGTCTCTAACACTCAGATGAATTCCTATGAAAATTGGGTAAAAAAGCTAAAACATAGAAACATATAGAGTAAATATTTGTAACTGAGGGCATCTTTTTTGGGCAACTCCCGATTTTCAACGGTTAAAAAGCAAAAAAAAATTTCTAGGTTACAATGGATTTGCTTCGTTCGCCTTGTTACCAGAACCTTCGAGACACCAGCTACACCAAAGACACAGAAGCTGCTAGAACTCTGAATAACACGGTAGCCGTCAAGGAGCATCACCGTGCGTTCTGTTTGGAGGAAGGGCAGACTTGCGACCACTACGCCCGCGCAGCCTCCTCTTTGTAGCAAAGATAAAGCTATCATCGAGTAAAGTAGTGATCATTGTTGAGTCTTCTGACAGCGATAACGAAAAGTTCTTAAGATACAGAACTGTTGAACAACGCCGCCCCTACTTCCGTTTTCTTTCGCGAGATATTCGTTTTGCACGAATATCACTCAATTAGCGAATACCCTCGAAAAAAATTTGATTTTTATACGATTTCGATTTAATACAACGCGATTCGTTTCCATTTATTCCTGAACTCTTTCATTCGAAATGGAGTAAAAACGACACTGTTAGATTTCTAAGAGTACTATTTGCATACCCTTAAATAAGATTTTCAAAGTATACTCCATAGAATTCACAGCAGAAAAAATTATGACGCATCAAAGTTTACCTTTGTTGCGTTGTGTAATTTTTTATAGTTAGATCATTCGCAGAGCTGTCTTATGCTGGGCCAATAGTGGCAGGGTTTTATCGCCCAGACCCGTCAGTTCTCGCGAATAGCTCAGAAGACACGCCGAAAAAGTACCGCGCTGTTCTCACAGTTCTTTGTGAAGATAATAGACATGAGTTTACACACAAATGTTTATACCAGATAAGGGTAAGCAAGAGTCATACATAATATAAAAAGAATGCTTAGGTGATCGGCTGGTGTGGAATATTGAGAGCAACGCCGCATAGCCGCGAAGCCAAGTAAGTGGTCGACAGGTATCGCAAAAGGGGACACACAAATAAAACAGCAAAAATCATACAAAAACATATCACCAGACAGCCGTCTCCGCTCACAAACAAATACACATCGCTGCATCAGCCGTGAGGTAGCGTAACGTTCTCGCAGTAATTGGGTTCACCGGCCTCCGTGCTAGGCGGGCAGTGGTACGCCGTGGCAAAGTCCGCGTTTCGCCTGAGTGGTTCATTCACCAAAAGCGTGGCGTCAAATGTGCCACTGCAGCTGTAATAGGCGTAGCGCGCGTAGAAGAACTCTGTCTCGGACATCCGGCGGACACTGAAGGCAGGTCGCATTGTGTACCAGCTGGGTCTTGGCGACGCAGGTGCGACGCCTCTTGCAGGCTCAGCTGGCGCTGACCCGACCGCGGCGGCGATGCGCAGACCCATCTTCAACGCCTCCATTCCGACCGCGCCTTTGGGGTCCATTGCGGGTGATGAGCGCGCCTCGCACTGCCTGCATTTAAGTAGCCGCAGCCAAAGGTTTTGATATAAGGGCCTGTCTAATCTATTTGCGCGGAGAAGAATGGGTATATCCAAGTCATAAAGTAGTGAATTCTTTTTTTCGGTGCATTTTTGTAATTTTTGTACATTCTTTCGGTTAACTGGTCCCGCATTTAGTATATTGTTACGTTGCCCGAAAGGCTAGTCACAAGCAAGGGCGACCGGAGCGCAGAGCGAACAACACAGGAGACACCGAACACTAGCGCGCGCACACCAGTCAGGCACTTCCTTCTCATCGTCTTCTGTGAATATCCGTTGCATGGCCCCCCGTCCGGAAACACACCGTCACGGTGTACTGGATAACGTTGAGGGGCATGGAGAGAGGTAGGGTTTCAGGCGAGAGACGTGGACGATATCACGTTGAAGGTGGCGGGAGGAAGCGTGCTGGAAGGCCGGAGCGATCTCGTAAGTGACAGCGGTTACCTGGCGCAGGACACGGTACGGGCCAACATAACGGGACAGAAGTTTTTCGGAGAGGCCGACGAGGCGAGATGGGGACCAAAGCAAGACGAGGGAGCCAGGAGAGAAAGAGTCTGTGCGGTGACGGCGGTTGTAGAACTCCTGCTGGGAGGCCTGCGAGGCGAGAAGTCGGGAGCGTGCAAGTTGACGGGCGTAGTCAGCACGGGCAATGGCGTCTTGGGCGTATTCAGAGGACGGAGCAGCAGGAGTAGGCAGTAGCGTGTCCAAAGGCAATTGGGGCTCGCGGCCGTATAAAAGGTAAAAAGGGGAGTAACCGGCAGTATCATGGCGGGAGGAGTTGTATGCGAAGATAACATACGGGAGAGCGAGGTCCCAGTCGCGGTGATCGGGGGAAACGTACATAGCGAGCATATCGGTCAGAGTGCGGTTGAGACGCTCAGTAAGTCCGTTTGTCTGCGGGTGATAGGCGGTGGTGAGCTTGTGCTTAGTAGAGCAGGATTGAAGAATGTCGTAGACAACCTTGGACAGAAAGCAGCGGCCGCGGTCTGTAAGAAGTTGGCGGGGAGCACCATGGTGCAATATGAGGTCGTATAGCAAAAAGTCCGCAACATCGGTAGCTGTACTGGTTGGCAGTGCCCGCGTGATCGCATAACGGGTGGCGTAGTCCGTGGCAACTGCAACCCATCTGTTGCCGGAGGTGGACTCTGGAAACGGACCCAGAAGATCCAAGCCGACGCGATGGAAAGGTTCTCGGGGCACGTCAATAGGTTGAAGTGTGCCAGCTGGGAGAGTAGCAGGGCGTTTCCGGCGCTGACACTCATCACAGGCTGCAACATAGCGGCGTACGGAGCGGAACAGGCCGGGCCAAAAGAAGCGACGTCGCGCACGGTCGTATGTACGCGATACACCCAAGTGGCCAGCAGTGGGGAGATCATGGAGTTCATGAAGGATAGCAGGACGAAGGTGCTTGGGGACAACTAGTAGAAGGTTGGGGCCATCCGGATTGAGGCTGCGGCGATACAAGATTCCGTCAGAGAGCACAAAGCGCCGCATCAAGGGATCAGACGGAGTGAAATTGAGGCGGTCGATAATTGAGCGCAAATCGTCATCGCGGCGCTGTTCTTCGCCCATGTTGGCAAGGACAGAGATAGAAAACAGGTCGGCTTCGGTGGCAGGGCCAAACAAGTCACACTGGCCAATGGGGTAACGGGAGAGGCAGTCGGCATCTTGGTGTAACCTGCCAGACTTGTAAGTCACTGTGTAATCATACTCTTGCAGACGCAATGGCCATCTCCCAAGCCGCCCTGCAGGGTCCTTCAGAGAGGAGAGCCAACATAGTGCATGGTGGTCGGTTTTAACCGTAAAAGGGCGGCCGTATAAATAAGGACGGAATTTGCCAACTGCCCAGACAAGGGCTAAGCACTCACGTTCTGTTATGGAGTAATTGCGCTCGGGCGCAGAAAGAAGGCGGCTGGCATAGGCGATGACACGGTCCAGACCGGATTGTCGCTGAGACAGCACAGCGCCGATGCCGTAGCCACTGGCGTCAGTACGGACTTCGGTGGGGGCCGCAACATCAAAGTGCGCCAAAACTGGTGTGGTGGTCAGCTTGGCGATCAAAGTGGAGAAGGCTCGTTCTTGGTCAGGTCCCCAGACGAAGGTGGCGCCTTTCTTCAATAGGTCGGTGAGGGGACGGGCGAGGTCGGCGAAGCCCTGAATGAATCGACGGAAGTACGAGCAGAGCCCCAAGAAGCTTCGGACGTCGTGGCAAGATCGGGGAAGGGGAAAGTCTTTCACGGCCCGGATATTATCGGGATCAGGGTGAACCCCCTGGAAATCAACGATATGGCCCAATATAGTGATCTGACGTCTCGCGAAACGGCACTTCGAGGAGTTAAGCTGCAGGCCGGCACGACGAAAGAGGGAAAGAATCTGGGAAAGGTCTTCGAGGTGGGATGAAAATGTAGGCGAAAATACAACGACGTCGTCCAGATAACACAGGCACGTGGTCCACTTAAATCCCTGCAAAAGGGCGTCCATCATGCGCTCAAATGTGGCTGGCGCGTTGCATAGGCCAAAAGGCATTACTTTGAACTGATATAGGCCATCAGGGGTCACAAAAGCGGTTTTCTCACGGTCCTTCTCATCGACGGCAATTTGCCAGTAGCCGGAACGAAGATCTATGGAGGAGAAGAATTTGGCTCCGTGTAGGCAGTCAAGGGCGTCGTCAATACGCGGCAGAGGATAGACGTCTTTTTTAGTTATCTTATTGAGGTGTCGATAATCAATGCAAAACCGCCAGGAGCCGTCCTTTTTCTTCACTAGTACCACTGGAGAGGCCCAGGGACTGTGGGATGGTTCGATTATGTTCTTGGCAAGCATTTTTGTGACCTCGTTGTTTATGACCTTGCGCTCGGCGTGGGAGACACGGTAGGGCCTGCGGCGAATGGGAGGGGCATCGCCGGTGTCAATGCGGTGCGTCACAGCGAGAGTTTGGACCAGAGAGGTGTTGTAGAGGTCAAAAATGTCGGAGAACGACTGGAGAAGGTCACGAAGCTGAGAAGTTTGGTCGGGGCGGAGATCGGTGGGCATCATGGTCGTGAATGCGTACGAGGTCAGCGGAGTGGACCGCGGTGGGTCTGGGGGGTTGCGATTAGGAGAGGCATCTAATGGAGCCACAGGGCACTGGGCGAGTGGGGACAACGTAGCGACGCACATGCCGGCTGGAAGCAGCTGTGAGGAGAAGCCGAAGTTCAAGAAAGGTAGAGACAGGTTGTTGGCTGTGACGGTGGCGATGGTATGGGGCAGGACAACACTGCGGGTCAGTGCGAGGTCAAGGACTGGCGCAACGATGTAGTCACCATCGGGAACAGGGCGAGAAGGTGTGAGGGAAACGAAAGATAAGGCTTGAGGGGGCAGGTGGGCATAGTCGGGGCAGGTCAACCGGAGCGACGAGTCGATGGGGTCAGGATCGAGTTGGGGAAGCTCGAGGTGAAGGACACCCTGCGAGCAGTCAATCAGGGCAGAATGATCCGACAAAAAGTCTAAACCGAGAATGAGGTCATGGGCGCATGTGGTAAGGACGGTGAACTGAACCGGCGTACTGTGGTCTCCGATTGTCACGCGAGCGGTGCACAGTCCCTCGACAGCAGGCATGGCACCATCCGCGACGCGCACACGGGACGTTGCAGGCGTAAGGACTTTGCGTAGGCGACGGCGGAGGTCAGCACTCATCACGGAAATATGGGCACCGGTGTCAATAAGGGCGCGCACAGGAACACCGTCAACTGTAACGTCTAGCAGATTGGGTCGAGTCGTCAGTAGAGGGTTTGAGGTCCGGGTCGTTGATGCAGCGTCACCTCCGGGAGCTGCATCACTTAGTTTTCCCGATGAGAGGGGCGGTAGGACGCAGCAGTCGAAACACGAGGCGACTGCGGTGAGCGTGAGCGGCGGGCTAGCGGCGAAGGCGAACGGGAGGACTGTCGTGGAAGTTGATCGGCGGCCTCAGACGTCTCGGATGGGCGGCGGGGTGAAAAGCGGCGAGTGTAGTTTGGACGGTAGTAGGAGGCGTCTCGCGGGGGTGACGTCCAGGGGCTGCGGCAGTGGCGGGCAATGTGGCCGACCCGAGAGCATTGAAAACAGATTGGGCGGTCGTCTGGCGTGCGCCACTCATTCGGATCGCGGTAACGCCGTGGTGAATAATAGGTGGGTCGGAAAGGGACTGGAGGTGGTGGCTGTGGGGACGAGTTTCCGATGGCGCACAAAGCCGGAGGGAGGTTGAGGTGGGCGAGTTCTTGCCGCACGACAGCCTGAATAAGCGACACGCAAGGCAGTGGGTCATTAGGTGGTGTGGTCGATGATGTTACCACAGGGGCTAGGGCTTCGAGTTCACGGCGAACAATTCTTGTCACTGTGTCGGTGACAGGAGGAGACTCTGAGGGCACTTGAGTTTGAAGTCGTTGGTCCTGGCAAGAAGATGTAGCGGCTGTGTTTGGAAGTCGGGAAAACTGTTGAGAAATGCGACGGCTTTTGACTTGTTCGAATCGACGGCACTCCTTGATAATGCTGTCAACAGTTGTGCAGTCTTTGCAAACGAGCAGATGAAAGGCATCGTCAGCAATGCCTTTCAGCACGTGGCCCACCTTGTCGGACTCGGTCATGGTGGCATCGACTTTGTGGCAAAGTGCCAATACGTCCTGTATATAGGCCACATAACTTTCCGTCGACGACTGCGCACGAGAAGCAAGCTGTTTTTTCGCAGTGGTCTGCCTATCGTCAGGTCTTCCGAAGAGTGCTCGCAATTTCTCTTTGAATATATCCCAACTGGTAAGTTCTTCTTCGTTGGTTTCAAACCACACCCTCGCCGTTCCATTCAGATAGAAAATGACGTTAGCAAGCATTAACGTTTGATCCCACCGGTTATATGCGCTTACTCTTTCGTAAAGGCTTAACCAGTCATCGACATCGGTGCCGTCGTTTCCCGAAAAAGTACCGGGGTCACGGGACGAAGCCATGACCACGAAAGGAGCAGCAGAAGTGGTCGGCGACTCGCTGGGTGGGGCCATGATGGTAGTAGCGCCGGTTTGACGACCGCTTCGGAGCTCCGTGGTACTGGGAACGATACCCGACACGCTCCACCAAAGATGTTACGTTGCCCGAAAGGCTAGTCACAAGCAAGGGCGACCGGAGCGCAGAGCGAACAACACAGGAGACACCGAACACTAGCGCGCGCACACCAGTCAGGCACTTCCTTCTCATCGTCTTCTGTGAATATCCGTTGCAATATAATAGTCGAGCTTCCTGCTTATAAATCTACGTGCTTCACATTTATGTTTAAAGCAATAAATAATGATTCCAAACAGACTTTATTAGAGCCGAAACAATGTGTTTTAAGTATTTCTTTGGGGTGTGCATGTAACCTGGATAATTTCTTTATTTAGTTAGTCAGTCAGCTAGTTATTTAGTTAGCTAGTTAAACTAGCTGACTATATAACTTAGTCAGTCAGCTAGTTATTTAGTTAGCTAGTTAAACTAGCTGACTATATAACTTAGTCAGTCAGCTAGTTATTTAGTTAGCTAGTTAAACTAGCTGACTATATAACTTAGCCAGTCAGCTAGTTAGTTAGTTAGCTAGTTGAACTAGCTGACTATGTTAGTTAGTCAGTCAGTCAGTCAGTTAGTCAGTTAGTCAGTTAGTTAGTTAGTTAGTTAGTTAGTTAGTTAGTTAGTTAGTTAGTTAGTTAGTTAGTTAGTTAGTTAGTTAGTTAGTTAGTTATTACATCTTCCTAGGAATCACTCGACTAAGCTATTTGAACGCGTTAAGTTCCTCTGGTTCCATTTATAATGATGCAAAAAACTGATAGAGAATCGACAGAATTTTAATTTTCTGATTAATTATCCTTCTCCGACACATACTGGGCTCAGGATATCGATTGTATATATTGAACAGGTTTAATTTCAGCCGGAAAGGGTCAACACACAAGTCTGCGGAGATAGGGGGGCCGCAAATGACAAAAGACAAAGTTAATTGGAGAGACATGGGAGAGGCCTTTGCCCTGAAGTCGACGTAGTCAGGCTGATGATGATGATGATTACATCGTTTCAATTCTCTCGACTTGAGTGACCATTTAGGTTGCATTCAAAAGTTAAAAGCGAAATCCGCCGTTTAAAACAGTTTCAGACTAGCCGGCAGACGAAACCAGCAAAATGCAAATGCAGGTTAGCAGATTTTCGGCATTAAAATTTGCAGGGTGCCCGCACGAAAGCTCACCAGCATGTCGTTGGCCACGTCTTGCTGCACGAAGCCGTGGCTGATGGCGTTTTTGCAGATGTACGCGGAGAAGTCTCTGCAGGGCGGCTCGTGTTTTTCGATGACGGCGAACAGCCTGCCTGCCTCGCTGGAGCAGCAGAACCGAGGTCTAGTTCCGTTCCTCTCGTCCCGCGTGGCAGCTCCGCGGATGGTGAACAAGAGGAGCGCGGCGGTGGCCGCTGCCAGAGAGGCTCCGCAGAAGCAGCCAAGGCAGGTGCCGGCTGAGAGTAGCGCTTTGCTCCGCGATGGTGAAGTCCGGGACGCTGGGGGACCGCCGCCAAGGGGCGAAAGTAGGTCTTCGTCCGTAGGCTGAGGATGATGATGATGATGATGATGATGTCCTCGGGCTGAATGGCACATACCCACGGCGGGGGATTGGCCAGGGTGCATAGCTCCATCGTGTCTGTCTTTCTCTTCTTCTGGAAAATGCCCTCGAGGAGCGCGTGCAACTGCGTGTGGTCAGCGCCTTCTTGTACTGGAAATGCCCGGTAAAGTGCTCGTGCTCCTGTTGAAGAGATAGAGAAAACTTTTAATTCTAAAGAAAAAATCAGCGGAAGGACGCAAACACAGACAGGGGCACAGGAAAACGCCGGTTCAGTGTCGTCCTGTGTCTGCGTCCTTACTACTTTCACTTTCTACTCCTCGCGTGGCGAGGCCGCGGTAGCTACCATTGACCTTTAGCTTGACCTCTGCTATGACGTCATACCATCTGCTGCAAAAACCAGGGGCCCAACTTTGGATTGGATTGGGGATTGGATTGGATTGTACAACCGATACATCACCACAAGTCTAACCACAAGCTCCAACATCAGCTACACTACCAGCTGAACAATGGCGTCATCATCATCAGCCTGACTACACCCACTGCAGGGCAAAGGCCTCTCCCATGGCTCTCTAATTAACCCTGTCCTTTGTCAGTCACCGCCACTGTATCCCCGCAAACTTGTTAATTTCATCCGCTCACCTAACTTTCTGCCGTCCCCTGCTACGTTTGCTTTCTCTTGGAATCCACTCCGTTACCAATAAGGACCAGCGATTATCTTGCCTTCGCATTACATGCCCTGCCCAAGCCCATTTCTTCCTCTTGATTTCAACTAAGATGTCATTAACCCGCGTTTGTTCCCTCACCCACTCCACCCTCTTCCGATCTCTTAACGTTACACCTATCATTTTCCTTTCCATAGCTCGCTGCGTTGTTCTTAACTTAAGCTGAACCCTCTCTGTTAGCCTCCACGTTTCTGCCCCATGGCGCAGCTACGGATATTGCTTTCGCAATTACCGGGCTTAACCAAGCTAAGCCACAGCCATTTTTTTTTTCTTTAGAACCAAGCACCAATTGGCCCTGCTCTCTACCTTACTGTAAACTTTTAATTAGCATAGATTAATTCTCAGGAGCCGGGTGGCCGGGGCCCCTAATCCAGGGCTCCGCTGGCTGCAGCTGTCTTGCGGACTAGTTAGATGATCCAGGCTTGCTGGTCCAGGTTGTCGCTGGTCAGGGCCTCCTCCCACTGCTCGTGTGTCGGGTGTGGCACTATTAACTTTTTGTCCGACTTCTGGCATTCCCAAGAGGTATGGCAGAGCGTGTGGTTTGCTCCGCACCAGGGATAGTAACTTGGGCATTGTGTGGGTCTGATCTTGTGCAAAATGTGGACTTGGATATGTGCTTGTTTGCATTCTCCTCCAGTCAATAGCATCCGAGGAGGACAGTTGTTTGTGAGGCGGTGAGAATTGTCTTCTGTCTAGCCTAAGGTGTTCAAGCCTGTCAACATGCGGTACTAGGAGCGGGGTGGAGTGGGGATGGAGATCTCCACTAGGGGGGGGGGGGGGGGGGGGGGATTTGCCCGGTTTGTGAGAGCTCGGGCTAGATCATTCGCTCCTTCGTTTCCAGCTACGCCTTCGTGACCAGGTTTCTAGGTTATTCTGTGTGAGTGTGAGAGTGTGCATAATAGTGCGCTCATCCTTCCGTGGGGTTTTCAAGCAAGGTAGTCCCTGCAAGCTTCCCCCCTGTTGAACTTGAGTTTTGATGGTGATGGCTGTGTCCATTCATTCTGCTTCCGCAGGATCTTTGGCATAGATGGAAGCCCTAATGATTGGCCTCTGGTGGTTGTCGACTCCAGCAATCGCGAACCTGCCTGGCTATGCGTAGGCCCCGATGTCCATGTATACCGCTTCCGGTTCTTTTTATATTTTTTGCCAGTGCATTGACTCTGGCTCTCCTTCTATTCTCTGCCGTTGCTGGTGCATGTGCCTGGGTATCTGGTTTTCTTAGATCTCTCCTGAAGGCGTCGGAATTTGGGACTTCCTCTCACTAGTTCGTGTGTCTGCCATAGCCCATCTGGTCAGGATATCCCTACCCGCTTGAGTTGTAGTTAGGCTCTTTTTACCCCCTAGAACCACCTCCTTGAGCTCATCAAAGGTGTTGTGTACTCCGAGTGCCCAAAGACGTTCCGTTCTCTATTTCTTGATTTTTTTGGTCTCCTATATAGAGTTCAATTTCTCCCGGGGGCTTCTAATTTTTCCGGTGTAACCTGATAAGTCCGGATTTCTTCGGGGAAGCATTGATGACCGCTCTCTTCTGGAAATTCTTTCGCCATACCTATAGCTGCTCTCAGAGCTTCTCCCTTCTGCGCCAAGAATCCCTGTTTAGCCCATGTGGTGATGTCGTCCGCGTAGAAGGTGAAGCGGATATCTTCGTGGGTTAAGAGTTTTTGGTTAAGTTGAGCATTCCTATGTTTTTCCTATGTTTTCTTTTCCTATGTTCTTTTTTCTTCCTGTTTTTTTTCTTTCTTCTTCTAGGCTTCTGCCCGCTTCGTAATGGATGACGAGTAGTTGGGTGCATTTCTTCTCGTCTAATTTCCAGCATTGAATGAAAACTTTTCATGCAAAGACAAAAAAATAAAAACATGCGCCTTCTCCGACGCAGAGCAAGCTTGCCAAATATTACATTATTTTCTTTTCTTTGCACGATTTCAGTTTGAATTATTTAATTCATCATTTTGGTTGAAACGTTTTTTTTTCAGTCCATGCTGTACTTTGAACCCACCGGTTTTGCACTCCCGTTTGCATTTTATCTGCGTTCATTTATCAGCATCATTCCAAGGAGAAGCCGCGATGTCTCACTTCATCATTGACATCATCACATCACACCACAACGGAAAGCAACCTTGCTTCATGGCGGACAGTCTGCTCGGCGTGAGTGTCTTGTGTTTGGCGGCGAAGGGCGGACGTTGTGTTGTGCTGATGCCGCAGCGCTCGGCAGCTTTGAAAGCGTGCAGGCCTCCATGGCGTTGGCCTTACTTTAAGCGCTGATATCTCGGTTTGGTGTGCTTGCTCCAGACCTCGTTAATCTTTTCTCTCTTTTCCTTATACGCCCATCTTCTCTTTCCCCCTTGCAAGGTAGCCAATCGGAACATCCTTCTGGTTAACCTCCCTTCATTTCCTATAGCCTCTATTTTCTCTTTCACTTGTTTAATGCAGTCGAGCCCACTTATAACGAACCTGACGGTCACGCAGATGGCGTTCACTTTATCCGGGATTCGTATAAATGAGCATCCCACGTTACCGCGAGAAGTACAAAGCCAGACGCAAGTGCCATTTATCTTTTAATGAAGCTCCATATGCGTGTTCGCTTCTTAAAGGTAGACCATGTTGGAGCGCTTTCCGAACTCACCATTAACGTCATGTGGTTCTCGCCGGGACACTTTCTGCTAACATGTTGCTGTAGGGATGAGATTAATCGCGGTTGAAGCGTTCACTGTAGCTGATGCTACATCGGCCTCCTCGGCATCGGCATCGTCTTCATCAGATTCTTTTTCTTGATAGCTTGGGATTGCTTAAGCTCGAGTACTTAAACCAAATCGATGTATGGCGCTGCTATATGTCACCGTCATCACCCGCTCAAACCAAGTCATTCTGTACAAATTCATCATCCGGCCAACTTTGAATGAAACATTGCCACCAGTTCAAGTTGTTCTGAACTCTTGGGTGTTCGACTGCGTACTCCGTCGTTCTCGGGTGCGTAAATCCTACCCCATTGAAGCAATTCGTGACTCGCTCATATGCACTCATTTCTATCTAAGCGGTTTAAATTTTCATGGCTGCGAACAAACAGATCGTAACCGGACATCGGCAGCTAGTCTCGAAGCAGCTACCGGCACATATACGCAGTGACGCGCCGCCTGTAGGGCACCTTGAACGTGTGGTTGATGCGCCAATGTCGAGTGACTGGTCTTTCGCGTCGCATTCGGTGGCAGGCAGGAGAACTTGGTCACCGCATTCCGAGAAGACAGCACACGGTGCTCCGCACAGTTGTCAAGCCGGAGCATGAACTTTAATTTGTTCGCCATGTTGTGCTCGAAATTCGTCATTTTCATGTGGCCCGTCCACTCTTGTGCACTGTCACCTTTGCCAATTCCTTTTTTTCCCCGCGTAGCTACAAACTAGAACCAAGCGACACTGCCACCATCACCTGCTCATCCAAGTTCAATGAAAAGGCAAAATGTTATGATTATTAAGAATGTTTTCTTTATTAGTTCCCACCCCTTATGTAATAACGCAGTCATGGGGCCTTTAAGGAAATAAAATCAAATGAAATCATGCGTCATTCGTATACACCCCCCCTCTGCTAAACTAATGCCTAGGGGCATACTCGTCGAAAAAACAAGTCGTTTGTGATCCAGGCCTTTGTGCTGTGCTTGTATTGTACGCCTGCGTAGCTCACAAAGCAGCTTGGCCTGATAGACTTGCCGGTGACAAACGGCAGCCGCTGGTCGCTACGTCCGTACACTTGTACAAAAAGCTGCCTTTCCGGGCATGCATTTCGACGGCCACGTCTGATAAGCAGTTTCGTTTTCATTGTACACATCATGCCTTAATCATTACTTTATCCGGACGCCATGTTCTTTCCAAACGAGAGGGGAGATTCCGTCACGGGGATTGGGAGGCGCTCTTCGCGCACTGGCCCTACAGGAAGTGTGAGGTTTTCGGCGGCGGGGCTGATTTTCGGGCACCTTTTCGGTCGCATTACCGAGCTATGCAGCCACACTTGTTCGTTGTATCTGAGAGGCAATGTCGTAGCCCTAATACACATTTTAATGGTCACATCGCCCTCATTCGTAATAAGCGAGGCCACGTAAAAATGCAGGTGAATAACAATCTACGCCTCCTAATTCTTGCCGATGGTCCAGTGGGGGCATGTGCCATCTACTGTAAGCCCAACAACAATAACAATAGCAGACCGTCCGGGCAAATGTAAACACCCTTAAAACCCAACACGGTACCTCACGGCGACCAGGGAAGAGACTCGACACCTGAAAAGCCGAAGTCTTGCATCCACCCGAGGAGCCAGGCTGTCACGCTGCTGTACCCGGGCTGTTGTGCACTCCACTCTTTATACAGCAGAGCATGTCGACCACTGGCACAAGGGACCACCTTTGATCTCAGCGTTCGAGCGAGGGATACGTAGACACCCCGGGGGCAGATGAGCCGCTCTTCAGATGTCGGTGGCACGCACCCAAGCAGCACAGGTAATCTGCCCAACATTGCAAATGAATGATTTCACTCTGGTCCTTTGTAGTACCGGCTTTTGCCAGTAAGTTTCCAATATGGCGCCAATCACCTATGCTGCTTGGGAACGCAACGTCTATTCAAACGATACAAGGGCCAACGTTACTAGATTACTTTTTCAGTTTGCAAACTCCGACTCCGCGGAGGTCGCCCTCACCTGTACCGCCGAGCGGGGGCGCCCTCGTCGCTGTTTGACGGGCTTCTCGATACGGTAGCCGCGCTGACCACGTCAGCGAAGACTACAGCGAAGCGTTTTTGTGCCGGGCGTTTCTTTGTTGGGCTAAACTGCGCTGCAAGTTGATCGCTGCTCCACTGTGTCCTTGCCAGATTTATATGAGTGCGTTTCGAGCGACGCAGCTCGCGCGGCGTTGGCTCCGGCTCCAACTCAACACAGAAGTGCACCCGAGCTATGCGTCCGTGAGTCGGTGCGGCCGAGCTGTCGCCCTGTCTGCTCACAAACCAAGGCAAGATAAGCGTTCTGCGTAATGTGCGACCGCAATTCACACGGACCATCGCCAAGGCTGCAAACATTTTCTGGAAAGTGCTGGAAGAGCTAGGGAAGTGCAGCCTTGCTCGCTTTGGTTGTGCTGCGCACATGTCGGCATTCACTTGTCAGATACTGAATTTTATTCTTGCTACAAGAATGCACTTTTTCTCTAGCACGTCTCTTATCTCTAGTAAAAGCACGTCTCTTGTACCTGTTTGGCATATTAAAAGTGGCTCCCATTAAGAAGTATGTGTTTTTTTTCCTATATGAATTGAATAAACTGCTTTCAATCTGACCTGTACTATTACCGTCATTTTTCGCGTTTTATGACTTTGATAACGTCGAAGTTTCACAGTTGTCGTCCTGCTTCTCCCTTTAAAAAGCGCGTATGCATCGCTGACTGCCTAAATACAAACCGATGGTACTTGGCCTTAGGTTTCGATATTTTCGGCTACATGCGACTGATTTTCCGTGTCGTGGTTCGCCGTAAGCAAAGAGTCATTTAGTTTGTAGGGAAGTAAATGAAACAAAAAACTATACCCGACCAAGAACCAGATGTCTCATCGAAATAGCTAATAATTCAGACATCCCGATCGTACCTCTGCCGCCCCGGACCGTTCGCGCAGCCTTAATGCTAATGTAGTTGCACATTCAGGATAATATTTGTGCCCTATCTTGGAAATATCTTCATTAAACAGGAATTACCGGCGTAAAGTGGCGTGCAACACGGCGCGCTCGTCTTATAGCGATAGTTCGTGTGACGAGAGACCGGACGGAGCGGGCCAACAGCGTCGAAAGCGCCACCTCACGAGAGGGAGCCGAATGGGGCCACGTTTGGCCGCCGAACTGCAGCGGAGTTTGCAAACTGACCAGGTAATCTAGTAACGTTGGCAAGGGTGGTAGCTTGCGTGCGCATCAATACAATGAGGAATACAGTACAATGAGGAAGGAGTCGCCGCTACGATCGCTACAAGTCATGGCTACGAGTAATGGCTACCAGTAGCATCTAATGCGCGGCCGACGGTACCTGCGTGCTCCGCCTGCTTCGAAACACATCAGTGGATTGATCACACTTGAATGACCAGAGCGACGTAACAGGCCCGATAGCCATGATATCAACAAAATATTCCTTGACAGAACTTAGTGACAACTAGCACCGCAAGCTTCATCGTCATATCGAGTACCTGCTCAAAGCCAACAGCACACTCATAACAAGATGCCTTTTTCTGGCATGTGGCATTGCATGTACCGAGCAGAATTCAAGTAGACAGGCCTTCTGGGCCAGAATCGCACCGCTAATTTTTCTTGACTCATGCTCCTGCAATGGCGAAATTTATTCTAGGGAGTCGCATCACTTGTATAAACAGCTCACTACATTGTTCACATCTTGCTTTTCCAAAGTGAAGCCTATTGAAAACGACCTCCAGTTGAATTACCAATTTGCATTCTAATCGAGGACATTGTGGCCTCCCTTGCGCTCTTTGCATCTGGTTCCTTATTTTATTGCCGAATTACGTTTTTAGAGCTCCTGCACCGATAATTTAGCAGCAGCCAGATTGATTAAACGAAACCGAGGTTAAATCTTGCGAGCTTTTTTAAATCTTTTGATGCCGCCTACCCCAATGTTATCGGCTGAAATCGTGCATTGAAGACCACAGTGCCTCCCGTGACGTCACGTACAAGCCATCGAGGAATCCATAAAACCGGGCACTCCCCACACTTAACTGCATTGGTGTGTATCTAGATTTTACCCAATCATTCTTGTAGGCCAGAGGCTCGCTGAGAAATGAACGAATAGTTTGATTTATGCCGCCCGTGAAGACACCTCAACGGCGACGCATCACCGTTGGAAACACTCACACTCCAGCACATCTTCGAATATAACGGATCGAAACAAAGTAAACTACCACCACCGCACTCATCACTCCCGAGAGCTGCAGAGAGCACCATACAAACTGCTCCCGGGACATCTACCACGAACAAATTTTCCCGTCGCGCTGCCCGCCATCCAGCAACGTGCGACCAACTCTCCACCACCGCACGTAGTGGTGCCCAAATTCCAACCACGTCCACTATTACCCCACCCCACTCCCTTCTCACAGCAACCTACTCTACCTAGCAGTGGCGTATCATGCGGGAGTGCAGGATACCAGGAGCAATTGCGGTACTGCACTGAGGACCGGCCCACGATGACCGATGCCCTGTTGCCCTTCCTTTCAAAGTTTCTCCACCACGACTGCCGAGAGGAGACTCCGTGTTCGGGACGCTGCATGCAAGAGGATGGCCAGAACCCGAAAACGGGTTGTGTGTGGAATAGGAAGTCGATGAGTTTTGAGCTCAGTCCACAAGGCTCCGCCTTTAGAGATTCCGCAGATCTCACCCTAGAAATGTGCGTACGCCGACGTCGAGGCACAAAAACGTACAGTCGGGGACAAAAGTCTCCGGACCACGTGTTCCTCAAAGGAAGTTTATAACTACTATCAGGCAGCGGCTGGAGACCTAACTTGTGGAGATGAAAGAACCAAAAATTAACTTTTACCTCCACAAGCGTGGCCTCCAGCCGCCGACTAATAGCAGAGTTGTCCCCGACTGTACGTGCGAATAACCAGCACTGGGTGTTGCAGCACCTGTCGCAGAAAAATGCGTTAGAGCTGATAACCGTCCGCTGAGTTTTTTTGTTGGACTATTTGTATAGTCATTATCGTTTTGTTCCGCCTCCATGGTGCGCTTCCGGAACGTAAACAACATTTTATTTATGAAATTCAAAATAGATCTCCTAACACATCAAGTTAAAAATGCTTGTACAAATAATACACGATTGTCTAAACACATGAAAACAAAACAGAATATACATGCTTTGGCGCAAGTCTCGCGCCATGAAAACAAGCAACAAAATGACGCCCGAATATTGAAAAAGAACAAATGTAACGCAACAAGCCAATAAAAAAAGCACTGGCGTAACCTGCTATAAAAGTTTGTAGAAAGGAAAAGGTGTTCGGCGAGTGCAGTAATGCAGGTGCACCTTGTCAAACGTTTTAATTAAAATACTAATGGACAGGTGGACAAAAGCTAATGGAGAAAAACGAGTCCAGCTGCGCCTCGTCCTTTGCTGGGACACAGCGACTAGAATTTCCTTTAGAAAAAGGCCACGCGGCTTAATAGGTTCAGGGCCTTGAATACCAGGCAGCAGCGCTGAACAACTCCTGAAGTCCACGGGTTGCGAAAGGACTGCTTGCCAAGGCAGCCAAGGGACCGCTATGTTGGGATGCCGTCGTGCAGAGAGTTGCGGAGCCAGCGCTCGGGGACGATGCATCGCTGCTGTCCCTCCTGCCAGCTTGGTATGTCGACGGTTCTGAAACGGTCCCCACTATTCGGGTCATGTGACAACACTGCAGCTCAAAACAAAAAGAAAAGAGACTCAAAGCAATGTTCACTCACAAAGAGAAAGAGACAACTGAAAGAAAGCCAGTCAACCAGAAAGAAAATCTAACAGCACAGGGAATACAGCTTGAAAAAGCGCCACGGACACAATGCCAGCCTGGTTACTTCCTCTTTTATTGCGAAAGCAATACTAGGCCAGGCCTAACCGCTCGTCGCGTGGCCCGTGGACTCCCCTGCTTTCAAAAACGAATTGGCCAACATGGGTGGCATATTCTCTACCGTTGGATGGGATAGAAACAGCCACCGGCCAGTGCAGTGGCGCATCATTTAACCGCTGCGCCACTGGGATGGTAATGGTATGAGGACTCGCCGCATCTATGAATGTTAAGTAGAGAATGAGCACTTCTGCATTTATGGACATTAATCCACTACAGCTCTCGCGTCGTACCCTTAAGGTGAAACATAAGTGTCCGCTCCAACTGAAGAATTAACACCTGCTTTCGCACATCTACTCGTTTACATCAACGTTAAACCCCTACCAATTGTTTTATGAAAATGTTGCCAGTGGTGCACTTTACAAATCAAATGGTTATTTATTCAGAACAAATGTTGTTGAACTTCGAGAACGTTTCAACAAACTGTTAAATTAAAATCGCCACACGTTTACGGTCGTGGTTGTGTTAATTAAAGCCGCATGTAGGGTGATGGGACATGATGATGCCTTTCGGAGTGTACACCAAATCAGGGTGTGGTATGTAGGGATAGGGCGGTAGGTTATTCGTACGCAATGCATGCCCGTGGATTGTGTGTAGCACCGATAGGCGAGTGCAGTATGCATCCATATAAAACGAGCGCCCGACGTGACACGTGCAATGAGGTGGAGTGTGAGGAGCGGTGTGGGGCCGCGGCGTTGACGGCGCTTCAGTAGCCAGGCTCAGTAAACCCTCATGGTGTTTGGTAGTAGAGCGCACGTGTTCATCACAATCTCCCCGTCGGATTGTGAGCAAACCAACCATCATTGCAGATGGCAGCTGAAAAAATGATTCGCTTCGAGATGTTTGCTAGGGAAGAGCCACCTGGGTCGGACAAGCCACACCGATGGCACCACCTGCCATCGCAGGGCAGGAGTGATATGAGGACTCACAAGATCTATGAACGTTAAGAAGAGAATGAGGAATTCTGCATACACGTGCATTACCTCCCTAATGATATCGATTCATAACCTCAAGGCGGGACCTAAGTGTCCTCTCCAATTTTTCTCGTTCAGATGCACATTCTTTTGGCGTCACTTGTTACGTCGGCGATGCTTTGACCAGTCAGCACGCCACAACTATTTTCGTCTCCTGCTCTCTGCTCTCCTCGCACTGCCTTTTGCAGCGAATACAAAGCGTAGCAGGACACGTGGCTTTACATGGCTCTGGCTGTAAAAGATGAAATACAAATACAAGTACCGCATTATACTACGAATGGTTTATGGTTTATAGTTTACAAAAGTTTAAAGTCCCAAAGCGACTCAGGCTATGAGGGACGCCGTAGTGGAGGGCTCCGGAAATTTTGACCACCTGGGGTTCTTTAACAGGCCTCTAGAATCATGGGTGCACGAGCCTCCAGAATTTTGCCTCCATCAAAATTTGACCACAGCGGCCGGCATCGAACCCGCGTCTTTCAGGTAAGCAGCCCAGAAACCTATGAATTATTTCAGTAGAGTTAGTTCTTGGGCTAGTTGGTATACTTGATTTAAACTCATAGTTTTTTTCTGCCCCTTGACGATCTGCCCCTTGACGTGTGGCAGATTGTAAATCGGGCAAACTGGGCGCTGCGTCAACGACCGGCTCAGGGAGCACGCAAGAAACCTAAGGAATGGAGAAGGTGCTAACCTTGTCGAGCACTGAGCTACTTGCAAGGATTGTACACCGGTGTTTTCGGGAGTACGGATTCTGAGCACAAGTAAATCAAAAACAACGCGTGAAACGATAGAGGCATATTATATTCAGAGAGCAGGATCAGAATGTGTCAGCGATACATCAGTTCATCTGTATGCTGCAGAAAAGATGTTCTTATCAAAGTCTTTGCGATAAGGATGTGAAACGAGTTTTTTGTTTTGTTTTTTTACCTGTTTACCTTGCACGGTGCGCGCCTATTGTATTTAAGCTGTGTGTGCGTCCCTAAATAAACAGTTGACAGTCAGCGCTGTGTTCGTCTTTCTTCTCTTCCTGTTTCTTTTCTTTGGCCGTGTGCCATTGCGCTGAAAACTAGGAGTTTAAATTCATGAATTATTAGACGCATGCGCTGATGAGAGGTAGTGTAATATGCATCGTGCTCAGGTATTATGGCCACAGGTTCGAAATAGGTAGCCGAAGTTGGCCTACCTCGGAGGTTGGCCTGCCGTGGTGCAGTTGCCGCCCCCCAGAGCAGGCACCTTTAAATAAATGTATTTAACTGTTTCTCATTTTGCTCGTCTGTTTGGTAGTTGTGTTATGTTGGGTTTAATGGCACATAGGCAGCTAAGGCTAGCATGCGCCAAGCTCAAGGTATAGAATAAGTTTCCTGTAGAATGTTTACAAATTTGAAATATTATCGATGGTGTTGATGGACTACAATATTGCACTGTCTAGTAATAACAGAGGAGAAGAAATTTGAAACTGGCTAATTGTAAAAGCATCAAAAAGGTCAGGTAGCCTCAGCGGCTATCCTTGGCTGGGCAAGGGTCCTGAGGCTCCCCAAAAAAAATCGAAAAAACCTCAGCCTTCTTCTCAGGAATGAGAAAGCGGCTGGGGTGTGACATGCAATAAAGAGGGCCAGTTGTTCAACATTTGCAGTTTTTTCAATTACGCCTGCTTCTTTTAAAAAGCTAAAAATATAAAGTATGTTAACAATGGCATAATCACCTAAAAGCAGTGTTGGATGAAACGGAATGCATTCATTATAAAACTGACTAATGTACTTTTTTCTTAGTGTTTCGACGCCTGTTTTGTAGTGGACGTGTGTGCGTGTGTGCAGAGGGGGGCGAGATATTTTTGGTCGTGTAAAGAGAACCCTCGACTCCAAGGCAGAGAATGTGGCCGTAGCCTCTAGTGCTGCAAAAACATGCGATTAATCGCATGTTTTCATCGGATTAATTGCATCGGCCCCAGTGGCACCGATGAATTTCTGCGGCTGGTGATTACTTAGCGCTAACCCGCACTGATTGCGAAAAGTTCGAATCTGATCATATTTATCACCACCACAGCAAAAGTACGGATACGCCCTTTGCGTGTCCAGATGCCCGCTTTGCATTTTCCCATTTCAAACTAATAACGTTTATTTCAGAGCGGCTTACACGGTGGGAAAAATTGCCTCAGACCTTATGGCCTTTGCACCAAAAGTGGCACGGATATGACCACTATTGTGACGAAGACGAAGCTGGCAGTGGCGCGGGACGGAGCGCTCGCGCTAGGCCAGCGGCCATTAAAATCATCTCTTTTTCATAGTTCACCACGTCTCATTCTTCGGCTGGCCGCCACGTTACATTTGGTGTGAGGTGCTGGGGTCTCTTCATCGCCATCCTGGTCACGGAGCTTCGGCGTCCTGGGCCTGCCGTGGACGTCGGCCGTGAGTACCTGGTCAGCGCCGCACGGCCGCGCCCCAGCCCGCCCAACCTGAACCGACCTCGACGCTCACCCCAGCCCCGTCCCCCGCCCGGACCACACGACACGACGACCCAAGACCCGACGGACCCAAGACCCCACCGACCCAAGACCCGACGGACCCAAGACCCCACCGACCCAAGACCCCACCGACCCAAGACCCAAACGTGGAGACACCGCCCCCCTGCCCCTGACGTTCGGTGCGTCCAGAGACCTCGGCCGTCAGCTCCTGGCACCCTACGGCCCGGATGCTTCGTGGACCGGGACTCATTCTCTCATCTTTCTCAACGTGGCGGCCAGCACTGCACCATCTTCTACATACTGTTCAACCCTCCACTCAAGTCCATCGCCATTTCACGCGTCTGTTCGTCACCGATCGGGACGATCGCTCGGAGGCCCCGGGTAGTGTGACGAAGACGAAGCTGGCAGTGGCGCGGGACGGAGCGCTCGCGCTAGGCCAGCGGCCATTAAAATCATCTCTTTTTCATAGTTCACCACGTCTCATTCTTCGGCTGGCCGCCACGTTACACTATTACCGCGAAATTTCCCATGGCATACAAAGATTCTCATTTTCGACTGTCGGAACTATTGCTTATCTGGAAGATGGATGGCCTTGCAAAGCACATCGGCAGATGACGTGATGGTGGAGCCAAGATAACGGGATGCTCGGCGCAGACAAGGGAGTTAAGTCTGCGCTTGGAGCAGATGCGGGTCGCGTTCATGCGTTTTGTGCATTTCGGGCAACGAGCGTTTTGCGGCCGCCGGCTAAATTGAGATTGCCTGAGCCCGAGCCTGACTGGCACGAGACTTGCGTTCCCCTCGCGCGCATGTTACGCGGTAGTTTGCCTTGTTACATGAGTACGCGTAATTCTTCATCGTCCTATTAACAGAAAAGGGTACTGCTTCCTTTGCTACATGTAGTCTCTCATCGATTGAGGTGAACTCAGGGAGCAAGAACCATAAGATCCCTGTTCCTACATCCTAAATTTGGATGTTCATTTTGATTTCGTCTTAAGTAAACAAAGCATAGAACGTCTAGTATCTCTTCTTGAAGGGTGTATCGTGAAAGCGATCTCGGTGACAAAAAAATTGGCAACGATTAAACTCTAATACAGCTAGTTAGTAGAGCGTTATCTCTGTGGTTATGATTGGTTTTGACTTTGCAAAAAAATAATTAACGCTAATTAATTTGGTGCAGTAATTAGTCGACATAACTGCATAGGTAACCAGTGGTCCAAATCCACGGTTGATCACTTCACGTGTGCTATGCTTAGACACACAGCTGACAGTCTCGCTTTGATGTTCGCTGACCTCGAAGGTGAAAGTACTGGCATGAGGCGTTTTCTGAAGTTGTACCACGGCGAGCACAGCTACGGTCTAAAAGATAGAGCCTGTAACATACGTGTCACCCGCCTGCGAGGAAGAAGAGCCAACCGTGCTACCAAAGCAAGACTGCGCGTCCTGGAACTTAAAATGCCCACGTGTGTTAAGGCTGGCCGACGTATGAAAACGAACTATGAAACTGCAGAATTTGTGGAGATACTCGCCACTATAAGAAAGTGGATACCTAACCTACAGCAAGCAAAAACAAAATATTCGATGCCCGCGTTAAGTGACATAGTTCGGGCTGGCGCTAAGGCTCACTTGTATATTGATACATACTAGCAGCCAAAATACTGAAAAACCGATGTACACAGCCCATAATTTGCACGCTGTGCCAGACACTCGGTATGCAATCTGTGACGGATACAAAGCGAAGCACTAAAGCCTTGACAAGATTTTCCGAGCGGTTAGGATTTCGCTAGCATTGTGCATAATGAAAGAGGGGAAATGAGAGATAGCATACTTTTCCGGAAAGGTTTCACTGGGATCTTTCGAGTCATAAAAGTGTTATAGTAGCAGAGTTATCAGGAGATGCTGCGCTGAACAATATTAGTCCTGATGCGCCCCCGCTTGGAGCTGCACGCTGCGGAGAAGCTTGATGACCGTCTCGATTTCAATCACGATTGCGTCACCATTTCAAAAGCTAGCCCGAAAGAAATTCACATGCTTCACCTGCATGCTTTACAAATTCGACCTCTTTAAACTTGTCAATATTTAAAACCTATGTATTGCCTGTTAAAGACCCATTTGTGGTCGAGATTATCCGGAGCCCTTCACTACGGTGTCCCTCTTAGCCTGACTCGCTTCAGGACATTGAAGCCCATAAACCAAACCAAACGCTAAGTGCAAAAAAAAAGGCGTAATCATGCTTCATCTGACATGAAAAGACCGGAACAGCGGGAGATTTGAAATACCACAGCGGGGTCGCATCCAACACGCAACACTCGAGCAACTGAGCGCATGTTTTCGCACCTCGATGCATCAGTTAAGTTTATCTTTCCTAATTTTTTTTGGGGGGGGGGAAGGGGGGGGGGCACACATTCCCTCTTGGCTTGGTAGCAAAACATTCGACACTTGTGGAAATTTTGAGTCCTCAAGCAAGCAATGACGGGGCGAAACAAATGCGCCAGCAAGGTTGCGCATTGTCCGGGATGTCGCGGCGCACCAGCGATGTCACTGTGTGACAACAGTTTCATAGTAACGACAGGAGTGCAGGATAGGGCCACGTTTCAGAACGCTCCATATCTAAGTAAGCATGCTTTGACAGCAGCTCACCTTGTATCGCTATATTTCTACACGTGGTTAATAAAACAATCCCTTGTCAGGCTTCCTTTAGAGCGCCTATCTGTGAAGGCAGGCGCACAGCTTCCTTCGAGCTTCCACACCTCGCTCCATAGCCTGAATGCGTGCATGAGCGCACAGCTGCTGACTGCCGGAATGCGCAGTAAGGCGAGTTCATTAATTGCGCCTGCTATAAGAAAGGTGCAGTTCATTCACTATTGAGTGGAACGAACAGGAACGTGATTACGCAGAGCATTATTCCGCTTCCACTGCACCTTAAGTGGAGCGACTTCGTCAGAACAGTTCTTTTGTTTTCCCAAAACCATCAAAAACATTGAAACAAGTGCCTAAAACGCCAATTAAGGCAGGCGTACATAAAAACAAATACACAGCCTAGGGGTGGCTTAACTGCATTAAAATATTTGAGGCAACACTTCCGCCATTAGAGTTTTGGTTTACTGGTTTATTGGGGTTTAACGTCCCAAAGCAACTCAGGCTATCAGTTTTAAAGAACCACGTTGCGCTATAAAAAAGACAGCCACAGGAAAAAGCCAAGGAGACAGAAAGAGCGCAAGAAGGAGGAACATTCATGAAAGGGCCCACGGTGCTCATCAGGTACTTTAGAAGAACTTCTTGTTGGGCGAGTTGGTGCATTGCTTTGAAGAACCACGTTGCGCTATAAAAAAGACAGCCACAGGAAAAAGCCAAGGAGACAGAAAGAGCGCAAGAAGGAGGAACATTCATGAAAGGGCCCACGGTGCTCATCAGGTAGTTTAGAAGAACTTCTTGTTGGGCGAGTTGGTGCATCGCTTTGAAGAACCACGTTGCGCTATAAAAAAGACAGCCACAGGAAAAAGCCAAGGAGACAGAAAGAGCGCAAGAAGGAGGAACATTCATGAAAGGGCCCACGGTGCTCATCAGGTACTTTAGAAGAACTTCTTGTTGGGCGAGTTGGTGCATTGCTTTGAAGAACCACGTTGCGCAAAAAAAAAGACAGCCACAGGAAAAAGCCAAGGAGACAGAAAGAGCGCTCTTTCGTTCTTCTCTCTTTTTTTGGCTTTCGGCCTTGCGCTGTTTCAATCATATCAAGGTTAAATCTTGCGAGCTTTTTTAAACGTCTTGATGCCACCTACCCCAATATTATCGGCTGAATTCATGCATTGAAGGCCACAATGTCGCCCGTGACGTCGCGTACAATCTGTCCCGAAATCTATAAGACCGGTCGCTTCCCACAGTTAACTGCATTGGTAAGCGTATAGATTTGTAGGCCAGTGATTTTCGCTGACAAATGAACCGATAGTTTGATTTATGCCGCCCTTCAAGACACCTCAACGACGGCGCACCACCGTTGGAAACACACGCACTTTAGCACATCTTCGAATATAACGAATGCAAATAAAGTAATCTACCACCACCGCACTCATCACTCCCGAGAGCTGTCGAGAGCACCATACAAACTGCTTCCGGGACATCTATCTCGAGCATGTTTTCCCGTCGCGCTGCCCGCCATCCAGCAGCGTCCGGCCAACTCGCTATCACTGCACGTAGTGGTGCCCAAATTCCCACGGCATCCACTATTACCCCACCCCACTCCCTTTTCACAGCAGCCTATTCTACCTAGCAGTGGCGTATCATGCGGGAGTGCAGGATACCAGGAGCAGCTGCGGTACTGCACTGTAGACAGGCCGACGATGACCGATTCCAAATCAAATCAAATCAAAGTTTATTTCCCATCTAACACTACAGATGGAGGAATCGTAGTAAAAAGCTGCCCTTGGGCAGCTTGACGAGTCTACAATCCTAATTATTGACAGGGGAGGCAACACAAGTGTTCATACAATTTTTAAAAAACAAGCACATCAAGGAAGCACCCGAGAATACACGAAACAGCAATATGTATACATAATGAAACTTAAACCATGTTATTCAAAAACAAATTATGTAGTTCACGACGTGAGAAAGAAAACAAATCGAGGTTAATCTGGATATACCTATTTAGAAGAGATGGAAGTGTGTACTGAAGGCATTCCCTACCAAGATTTAGTGGATGTTGCCCTTCCCTTCAAAGTTTTTCACCACGACCGCCGAGAGGAGACTCCGTGCTCGGGACGCTGCATGTAAGAGGATGGCCAGAACCCGAAAACGAGTTGTGTGTGGAATAGGAAGTCGATGCGTTTTGAGCTCTGCCCACAAGTGATCCGCTTTTAGAGATTCCGCAGATCTCACCCTAGAAATCTACGTTCCACGACGTCGAGGCAAAAAAAAATATACTTGCGAATACTCACCACTGGGTGTTGCAGCACCTGATGCCGAAAAATGCGTTCGAACTGGTAACCGCCCGCTGAGTTTTTTTGTTGGACTGTTTGTAGAGTCATTACCATTTTGTTGCGCCTCCATGATGCACTTCCGGAACGTAAAAACATTTTTATTCATGAAATTCATACTAGATCTAATACATCAAGTTAAAAATGATTGTACAAATAACATACGATTGTCTAAACACATAAAAACAAAACTGAATATACATGCTTTGGCGCAAGTCTCGCGCCACGAAAACAAGAAACAAAATGACGCCCAAGATTGATCAAAAACAAGTGTAACGCAACAAGTCAATAAAAAGAGCCCTGGCGTAACCTTATATAAAAGTTTGTAAAAAGAAAAATGTGTTCGGTGAACGCAGTAATGCAGGTGCACCTTGCCAAACGTTTTAATTAAAATACTGATGGACAGGTGGACAAAAGCTCATGGACAAAAACGAGTCCAGCTGTGCCATGTCCTTTGCTGGGACATAGCGACTACAAATTCCTTTAGACGAAGGCCACGCGGCATAACAGGTTCATGGCCTTGATTACAAGCCAGCAGCGCTCAGCAACTCCTGAAGTGCACAGGTTGCGAAAGGATTGCTTGACACGGCAGCCAAGGGGCCGTTCTGTTGGGATGCCGTCGTGCAGAGAGCTCTGGAGCAGCGCTCGGGGACGATGCGTCGCTACTGTCCCTCCTGCCAGCTTGGTATGTCGACGGTTTTAATGCGATCCCCACTTATTCGGGTCATGTGACAACACTGCAGCTGAAAACCAAAAGAAAAGAGACTCAAGGCAATGTTCACTCAAAAAGAGAAAGATACAACAGAAATAAAGCCAAACAACCAGAAAGAAAATGTAGCAGCACAGGGAATACAGCTTGAAAAAGCGCCCCGGACACAATGCAAGCCTGGTTACTTCCTCTTTTATTGCGAAAGCAACACTAGGCCAGGTCTAACCACTCGTCGCATGGCCCGTAGACATCGAGTCCACGCCACGATAGCGTTAAGGAGGTCGCGTCGGGGGCTTGACGGGGGCTTTTTCTCATAGCGACGGAGGTGTGCGGAGAAGCTCGGGGTGACGTCACGAAAGGTAAGATTTCAAACTTCCGCTCCCGCCAACCACACCTTGCTGTGCCTAGTTGGATGCTAACAAGCAACGCTTGGAGGGCTTTGCCATCTTCTTCTTCTTCTTCTTCACCATAAGAAAATGGCACATACCCACGCGGGGGGATTGGCCAAGGTGCGGTCGGTGGCGTTGATTCTTCTTCTTCCTTTAAAAAAAGAGTTTATGCGTTGGAAATGCACTGGTACCATTGATGATGTCATGATGCGCCCCCAACTTGGAGCTGTGCGCTGCGGAGAAGCTTGATGGTCTTCTCGATTTCATTCGGCGATTACGTTACCGTTTCAAATGATAGCCCGAAAGAACTTCGCATGCATTACCTGCCAATTTCACACATTCGGTCCATTTAAACTCGTGAATTTCTAAAACCTATGCAGTTTCCCTTCGAAGACCCCCCTGTGGTCGAAATTATTCGGAGCCCTTCACTACGGTGTCCCTCTTAGCCTGACTCTCTTCAGGACATCGAAAATCGTAAACCAAACGCAAAGTGCAAAAAAAAAAGGCGTAATGAAGCTTCATCTGACGTGAAAATGACGGAACAGCGGGAGATTTGAAATACCACAGCAGGGTCGCATCCAACAATGAACGCTCGAGCAACTAAGCGCATGTTTTCGCACTTCGATGCATCAATTAAGTTTATCTTTCCTAACTTTTTTTTTTGGGGGGGGGGGGGGGGAGGGGGGGCGCACATTCCCTCTTGGCTTGGCAGCAAAACATTCGACACTTGTGCAAATTTTGTGTCCTCAGGCAAGCAATGACGGGGCAAAACAAATGCGCCAGCAAGGTTGCGCATTGTCCGGGATGTCGCGGCGCACCAGCGATATCACCGCGTAAAGACGCTTTTATGTTCACGACAGGCTTTCCTTAGGGCCACTTCTCAGAACGTTTCATATCTAAGTGAACATGCCTTAACAGCGGCTCACCTTGTATCGCTCAATTTCTACACGCGGTTAATAAAAGAATCCCTTGTCAGGCTTCCTTTAGAGCGCCATCTGTGATGACACGCGCACAGCTTCCTTCAAGCTTCCACACCTCGCTCCATAGCCTGAATGCGTGCATGAGCGCACAGCTGCTGACTGCCGGCATGCGCAGTAATTAGAGTTCTTTAATTGCGCCTGCTTTAAGAAAGGTGCAGTTCATTCACCTATTGAGTGGAACTAACAGGAACGTGATTACGCAGAGCATTCTTCCGCTTCCACTGCACCTTAAGTAGAGCGACTTCGTCAGAACAGTTCTTTTTTTCCCACATACCATCAAAAACATTGAAACAAGTGCTTAAAATGCCAATTAAGGCAGGCGTACCCAGAAACAAATACACAGCCTAGGGGTGGCTTAATTAAGTGCATTAAAATATTTTGGGCAACACTTAAGTTCCGCCATTAGAGTTTTGGTTTACTGGTTTATTGGGGTTTAACGTTCCAAAGCAACTCAGGCTATGAGGAACGCCGTAGTGAAGGGCTCCGGAAATTTCGACCGCCCGGGGTTCTTTATGCCTTTAGGGTGTGAAGCAACAGCGCAATGAGTTAATTCCCATATATGCCAAAGTTCAATCTCTACTTTACATTGCTAGATCTCGGGGGTCCTCATACCCCTCCTGGTGCGGTGGTGCCGCGGTTAAGTGATGCGCCACGCCCTCCGATGGCAGGTGCTCTTCCCTGGGGACCAATCAATTTAAATGCCACCTGCCACGGTGGGCAGTTTGCGCACTATCCGGTGGGCAGGTTGTCATTAGTCCTCAAGGTCACGTGACCGAGGTGTGCCACCTGCCTCGGTTGTTCCCTGGGCACCACCTGTCAAAGCCATGCTCGTGATTTTTGCTCATAACGCTGAGAACAACGACGCCGGATTTTCTGGGCAATGGGGCCTTTAACACTCTCACGGTAAAGACTAATAAAGTATGTCTTTTCTTTCGCGTTATAAAAATACGCCGTTTATTTTGTGCAATATCAATACCAGCTATATTTAAGAAACTCTTTGTCATTCTGAACGCTTTTTTTACTAGAAGAAAGGTCAAGGACGATTCTAAAATTGACAACTCCCTTTAACAGTTCCTAGAGTGATTGGAGGCTAGAGGGATCGTACATTTAGGTGGAGAAACTAAGGTTGGCAGTTTTTGAAAATATGCTCTTTATACTGTGTACCCAGTCCCAGAGAAATAACGCATTAATAAAAGCTCGTCTTTTCCTCAGAGTTCATGCGTTGCACAGCCGCGCATGCCAAAGAAATTGTCCTGCATCCCTTCAATGCACCCGCACACTGACTATCGCATTACTAAATTTAAGTGTCCTTAACCCGCAGCTAAATACAATTACGGCCGCGTGAACTCTGACTGCTTCACTTCATTTATTGGCGAATTTATATGTGAACACGTAATCGGCGATCTACCTCCAATTTTATCTAACACCCTCGTGTTTCCAAGCGTTAAATGTGGTTTTGAATTCTTAGTCCCCACGCAACTAGAGAGCCTCTACGTAACTGCATTATCTCATCGGCATCGAACGAAAAGTACCCAACATTCCCTCGAACTGAAACTAAACGAAAGGAACCCACGAAACGAAATGTACTTACGAAGCGATGTATTTGCACTTCGGGTATAGTGACAACCCAGAAAAGAAATGTTTATCACAAGGGAAAAAAAGAAGTGCTTACCGCGGTTTGTGCCAACTTCATCACCGGAAAATTGATCTTGATGAGCCGGCGCTATCCGTAAAGCTGCACCTTACGGCTGGTGTCCGCTTTGAAGGCTAGGAGGCTGGCCTAAAATATGGCGTGCCGCGGAGAACGCGCTGTTCAGGTTTTCCTGGTTGTCGCACATGAGACAGAAGGTGTCGCCGTACAGCGCCGCTGTCAGAGCGGCCGTAAAGCGATGTCCAATGCTGTCTCCTTCTACTCGGACCGCTAGCAACGGCAGTCCGGACCAAAGGGCGACGCACACCACCTTGTGTTCGGATCTCCCAGTCTCTTCGTCGGCGGTGAGCAGGCACGCATAGAACACACCGTGCAGAGAGTTGCCCGACATTGTCACGTGATAGTGAGGAAGGCGCAGCGCGACTGCGACGTCATCGAGCAGTGTTCGGCAGTCGTAGAAGAGGGACGCGTTGCGCTTCAGGCGATACACCTTCCACGGGCCTAGTTGGTTACGTGGCATCAGCCAAAGGTAAAGTCGGGCCATGCGACGTAAACGCTCTTCTATCGACACGCCTCCCAGAAGGGAATAGTATACCTCGCTCCAAGCCACACCCGAGGGCACTGTGCCGCCTGAGCTCGCCTGTCGTGGCAAATGGAGCGCTTGGTAAAGTTGCTCCTCGCTTGGGTTCAAACGGCAGAGGTGGCCGCGTAGTGTCTCGAGGTCCCTGTATGTCATGACAATAGAACGGTTAATAACGTTCGACGGTAGAGGCTCTGGCAGCTCTGTTCGCTCACCAGTGATGCATGCGAAGCCGCCAAAACGGGGGCCTAAAAGCCGAGTAGACTGGCAGTAGAAAGCAAAGTGCGCAAGCTCACTGCAAACGTCAAGAAGCACTGGCAAAAGGCGTCTAATTTTTTTTCAAAGCTTGAGCTTGTTTCTGACGTTTTATCACGTGTTTGCATCGGTCACGGCACAAAATCGGAATCAATGGCGGGCATTGAATTCCAAATATCTTGCTGACCAAGGAACCACAAGGAGCATGAAGAAGCTCCGCATGTATATCTAGAAATCTTCTGCATTTGAATCACTAAACAAAGATATGAACGCAGAATCTTCTATCAACGTTATTTTTCACCACGAAGCATTAAACTAGACGTAAGAAGCACGCGACGTACGAAGTGTGCGGATATGGCTTATCAAATATGTAGCCTTCTTCTGTGCTATCAAGCAGATACCATGAGTTCTGAGCCTAACTTCAATACAAAACGCGGCACTTATAGCTTTATCTCTCGTTCCCTTTCTTTTCGTATTTTACAGTACGCTGACTGTGCGGTCGATGTCAAAATATAATAGCCCAGTAGTCAGCATTTACTAATGTTGTCGCTATCTAATATCCTGCGGTTGGAAAGCCAAGCGAAAGGACGTCATGCGCACAGGGACGATAAAAAGAAACTTGGAGGTTTGGTTTGGTTTATGGGGGCTTAACGTCCCAAAGCGACTCAGGCTATGAGGGACGCCTCAGTGGAGGGCTCCGGAAATTTCGACCACCTGGGGTTCTTTAAAGTGCACTGACACCGCACAGTACACGCGCCTCTAGAAATTCGCCTCCATCTAAAATCAGCCGCCGCGGCCGGGATCGAACCCGCGTATTTCGGGCCAGCAGCCGAGCGCCGTAAGCACTGAGCCACAGCGGCGGCAGAAATTTGAAGGGGACACAAGCTCCGCGCCTTAATGGTATAACGAAACAGGGTTAGTGGGTTAATGTCCACATCTGCGGAATGGACAATTCACCACTCTAGATTCATAGATCATTCGGAGTCCTCATACCACTCCTGACACAGTGGTGCTGCGGTTAAGCGCCCCGGCCCTGCGATGGCAGGCGAATGGCTGGCAGACGCCTGCGATGACAGGCAAGTCGTCGCCGGCGTCGTAGAGCACGGGCGAGAAATTCCCTGGAAATCACCAGAGATGCAACCTAGGAGGTAAGTGGGCCAGCTAAGTCACGTGACCTTGTGGCATTATCACAACCTGCTCACCGGACTGTGAGAAAACTGCGCACCCTGGCAGGTGGTAGTTGACTTAATGATTGGTCGCAGGAGGCTGCTGGGAAGAGCAAACTGGATCCCACAAGTCCCGCTGGTGGCAGCACCTGCCATCGCAGGGCAGTGGCACTCCGTTCGACTCCTGCACCACTGCGCCAACAAGGGTACGAGCACTCTCAGGGAGCTGTGAATATTTAGCAGCGAATGCCCATTTCTGCATACATGTGTACTAACCCAGTAGCTATCGCTTCATATACCCGTAGGACGGAGCTTAAGTGTCCCTCCAATATTTATTTAGCTTCTTTGCATTGCGCTCGCACCTGAATGGTAACAAAAAAACGATAGCGTAGTCTATGATGCAATCATGGACCACCCTGATGAAGTTTTAAGGCGAAATTAGGAGAACAAAAAATAACTGCGCAAAAGGACGGGACAAGAGAAAGAGAACCACACTGCACAAACGCAGACTGACAACTGATTTATTCCACCAACTCCTCTTTCCTTCAGCAGCAAAGCGCATGCGCACCAACCCCAAAAACAAAAACAAAAGCCACGCTCATCTCGAGGAATCAAGGAACTCGAACTCCTTGCGGTACAGGTGTACGGAAGCATCGCTAACACACTTCTCAAACCCTAATCTCGCGATTTCCAAGGCCTCGAAAATTTCCCGTTTTCTTATCCCTCGAGCATCCGATAATTTTAGTCCTATCGAAAAGCGGATTACAATTTTTGTCATCATGCTTGCAAGGGTGACAATGCTTAGGCAGATGCTGCCCCCTTGAATCATCTAAGGAATTTGCATGCTCTAATAATCTAATGTTGACGCAGCGGCCAGTTTGCCCTATGTAGAACCTACCACCACTCAGGGGAATCTGATAAATTGCATTGCATGTACACTGTACGAACTTATTCCTGTGGTTAAGCAAATGAACCGCTCTTCAGATGTCGCAAGTACGACTGTCCATTTAAACGATACAAGGGCGGTACCCTGCCCATCAGGCGAACACACTGAGGAAAGAGTCAATCGGAACAAGTCATGGCTACGAGTAATGGCTACCATTGGCATCTAATGTACAGCAGACGACTACTTGCACGTGGCACCTGCTGCAAAACACATCAAAGGACTGACCACTCCTGATTGACCAGATTGACATAACAGGCCCAGTAGCCCTACTTTCAACAAAATATTCCTTAGCAATCAGTGACAACTAGCACCGCATGAATCACCGTCATGTCGAGTACTTTGCTCGAAGCCAACAGCACACTCATAATAAAACGTTGTTCTCCGACATGTGGCTTTGCATGTCCCGAGCACAATCTAAGTAGACAGGCTTTCTGTGCCAGCTACAGAATCGCACCGCTAATCTTTCTTGACTCTGGCTCCTGCAATGGTGAAATTTGTTTTAGGGAGTCGCATCGCTTTTATGAACAGCTTACTACATTGTTCGCATCCCCTTTTCCCAAAGTGAAGCCTATTGAAAAAAGCCTCCAGTTGAATTACCAATTTGATTTCTAATCGCGGACATTATGGCCAACGCTGCGCTCTGCTTTGTATCCAGTTCCTTGTGTTTTAGCTGACTTCCGTTTTTAGAAGTCCTGCATCGACATTTTAGCAGTATCCAGATTGCTTAAACGAAACCAAGGTTAAATCTTGCGAGCTTTTTTAAGCGTCTTGATGCCACCTACCCCAATATTATCGGCTGAATTCATGCATTGAAGGCCACAATGTCGCCCGTGACGTCGCGTACAATCTGTCCCGAAATCTATAAAACCGGTCGCTTCCCACAGTTAACTGCATTGGTAAGCGTATAGATTTGTAGGCCAGTGATTTTCGCTGACAAATGAACCGATAGTTTGATTTATGCCGCCCTTCAAGACACCTCAACGACGGCGCACCACCGTTGGAAACACACGCACTTTAGCACATCTTCGAATATAACGAATGCAAATAAAGTAATCTACCACCACCGCACTCATCACTCCCGAGAGCTGTCGAGAGCACCATACAAACTGCTTCCGGGACATCTACCTCGAGCATGTTTTCCCGTCGCGCTGCCCGCCATCCAGCAGCGTCCGGCCAACTCGCTATCACTGCACGTAGTGGTGCCCAAATTCCCACGGCATCCACTATTACCCCACCCCACTCCCTTTTCACAGCAGCCTATTCTACCTAGCAGTGGCGTATCATGCGGGAGTGCTGGATACCAGGAGCAGCTGCGGTACTGCACTGTAGACAGACCGACGATGACCGATTCCAAATCAAATCAAATCAAAGTTTATTTCCCATCTAACACTACAGATGGAGGAATCGTAGTAAAAAGCTGCCCTTGGGCAGCTTGACGAGTCTACAATCCTAATTATTGACAGGGGAGGCAACACAAGTGTTCATACAATTTTTAAAAAACAAGCACATCAAGGAAGCACCCGAGAATACACGAAACAGCAATATGTATACATAATGAAACTTAAACCATGTTATTCAAAAACAAATTATGTAGTTCACGACGTGAGAAAGAAAACAAATCGAGGTTAATCTGGATATACCTATTTAGAAGAGATGGAAGTGTGTACTGCAGGCATTCCCTACCAAGATTTAGTGGATGTTGCCCTTCCCTTCAAAGTTTTTCACCACGACCGCCGAGAGGAGACTCCGTGCTCGGGACGCTGCATGTAAGAGGATGGCCAGAACCCGAAAACGAGTTGTGTGTGGAATAGGAAGTCGATGCGTTTTGAGCTCTGCCCACAAGTGATCCGCTTTTAGAGATTTCGCAGATCTCACCCTAGAAATCTACGTTCCCCGACGTCGAGGCAAAAAAAAATATACTTGCGAATACTCAGCACTGGGTGTTGCAGCACCTGATGCCGAAAAATGCGTTCGAACTGGTAACCGCCCGCTGAGTTTTTTTGTTGGACTGTTTGTAGAGTCATTACCGTTTTGTTGCGCCTCCATGATGCACTTCCGGAACGTAAAAACATTTTTATTCATGAAAGTCATACTAGATCTAATACATCAAGTTAAAAATGATTGTACAAATAACAATAACATACGATTGTCTAAACACATAAAAACAAAACTGAATATACATGCTTTGGCGCAAGTCTCGCGCCACGAAAACAAGAAACAAAATGACGCCCAAGATTGATCAAAAACAAGTATAACATAAGTCAATAAAAAGAGCCCTGGCGTAACCTTATATAAAAGTTTGTAAAAAGAAAAAGGTGTTCGGTGAGCGCAGTAATGCAGGTGCACCTTGCCAAACGTTTTAATTAAAATACTGATGGACAGGTGGACAAAAGCTCATGGACAAAAACGAGTCCAGCTGCGCCACGTCCTTTGCTGGGACATAGCGACTACAAATTCCTTTAGACAAAGGCCACGCGGCATAACAGGTTCATGGCCTTGATTACAAGCCAGCAGCGCTCAGCAACTCCTGAAGTGCACGGGTTGCGAAAGGATTGCTTGACACGGCAGCCAAGGGGCCGTTCTGTTGGGATGCCGTCGTGCAGAAGCTCTGGAGCCAGCGCTCGGGGACGATGCGTCGCTACTGTCCCTCCTGCCAGCTTGGTATGTCTACGGTTTTAATACGGTCCCCACTTATTCGGGTCATGTGACAACACTGCAGCTGAAAACCAAAAGAAAAGAGACTCAAGGCAATGTTCACTCACAAAGAGAAAGATAAAACAGAAATAAAGCCAAACAACCAGAAATAAAATGTAGCAGCACAGGGAATACAGCTTGAAAAAGCGCCCCGGACACAATGCAAGCCTGGTTACTTCCTCTTTTATTGCGAAAGCAACACTAGGCCAGGTCTAACCACTCGTCGCGTGGCCCGTAGACATCGAGTCCACGCCCCCCCCCCCCCCCCCTCTGCTTTCAAAAACGAATTGGCCGACATGGGTGGCACATTCTCTACCGTTGGCTGGGATAGAAACAGCCACCGGCCAGTGCAGTGGTGCATCATTTAACCGCTGCGCCACTGGGATGGTAGTGGTATGAGGACTCGCCGCCATCTACGAATGTTAAGTATAGAATGAGCAGTTCTGCATTTATGGACATTAACCCACTACAGCTATCACGTCATACCCTTAAACACTTACCAATTGTTTGATGAAAATGTTGCCAGTGGTTATTTATTCAGAACGAACGTTGTTGAACGTCGAGAACGTTTCAACAAACTGTTAAATTAAAATCGCCACTCGTTTACGGTCGTGGTAGTGTTAGAGCCGCATGTGGGGTGATGTGACATGCTGATGCCTTTCGGAGTGTACACCAAATCAGGGTGTGGTGTGTAGGAATAGGGCGGTAGGTTAGGCGGGCGCAATGCATGCCCGTGGATTGTGTGTAGCACCGATAGGCGAGCACAGTACGCATTCATATAAAACGAGCGCCCGACGTGACAGGCGCAATGAGGTGGAGTGTGAGGAGCGGTGTGGGGCCGCGGCGTTGACGGCGCTTCAGTAGCCAGACTCAGTACACTCTCTTGGTGTGTGGTAGTAAAGCGCACGCGTCTTAACCCGATAGCGTTAAGGAGGTCGCGTCGGGGGCTTGACGGGGGCTTTTTCTCATAGCGCCGGAGGTGTGCGGAGAAGCTCGGCGTGACGTCACGAAAGGTAAGATTTCAAACTTCCGCTCCCGCCAACCACTCCTTGCTGTGCCTAGTTGGATGCTAACAAGCAACGCTTGGAGGACTTTGCCATCGGTGGCGTTGTTTCTTCTTTTTCCTTGAAAACAAGAGTTTATGAGTTGGAAATGCACTGGTACCATTGATGATGGCATGATGCGCCCCCAACTTGGAGCTGTGCGCTGCGGAGAAGCTTGATGGTCTTCTCGATTTCAATCGGCGATTACGTTACTATATCAAATGATAGCCCGAAAGAACTTCGCATGCATTACCTGCCAATTTCACACATTCGGTCCATTTAAACTCGTGAAATTCTAAAGCCTATGCAGTTTCCCTTCGAAGACCCCCCTGTGGTCTAAATTATTCGGAGCCCTTCACTACGGTGTCCCTCTTAGCCTGACTCTCTTCAGGACATCGAAAATCGTAAACCAAACGCAAAGTGCAAAAAAAAGGCGTAATGAAGCTTCATCTGACGTGAAAATGACGGAACAGCGGGAGATTTGAAATACCACAGCAGGGTCGCATCCAACAATGAACGCTCGAGCAGCTAAGCGCATGTTTTCGCACTTCGATGCATCAATTAAGTTTATCTTTCCTAATTTTTTTGGGGGGGGGAGGGGGGCGCACATTCCCTCTTGGCTTGGCAGCAAAACATTCGACACTTGTGCAAATTTTGTGTCCTCAGGCAAGCAATGACGGGGCGAAACAAATGCGCCAGCAAGGTTGCGCATTGTCCGGGATGTCGCGGCGCACCAGCGATGTAACCGCGTAAAGACGCTTTTATGTTCACGACAGGCTTTCCTTAGGGCCACTTCTCAGAACGCTTCATATCTAAGTGAACATGCCTTAACAGCGGCTCACCTTGTATCGCTCAATTTCTACACGCGGTTAATAAAAGAATCCCTTGTCAGGCTTCCTTTAGAGCGCCTATCTGTGAAGGCAGGCGCACAGCTTCCTTCAAGCTTCCACACCTCACTCCTTAGCCTGAATGCGTGCATGAGCGCACAGCTGCTGACTGCCGGCATGCGCAGTAAGGCGAGTTCATTAATTGCGCCTGCTATAAGAAAGGTGCAGTTCATTCACCTATTGAGTGGAACTGACGGAAAACGTGATTACGCAGAGCATTCTTCCGCTTCCATTGCGTCTTAAATAGAGTGACTTTGTCAGAGCAGTTTTTTTTCCCAAACCATCAAAAATATTGAAACAAGTGCCTAAAATGCCGATTAAGGCAGGCGTACACCCGGCGGCAAAATAAGTCGGGGCACGCGAGAGGCGGCCAGAATCAGATAAAACTGCATCGCCGCGCCGTCTGACGTTGCGCTTCTGGTGTCGAGACATCGCAGTGCGCGGGCGCGTCCTTTCATGCTTGCAGCCGTGTCTTTTTTCTCGCTTGCGCCGTACTAGCTGATTACTTGCGACGTTTGGCAGTAGGGGCCACTTTCTCTATTTGCTACGTCAGGCGCGCAGTTCTGGGTGGGGGGTAGGAGGGGGTGCACGGCGAGGGTGAAGCGTGCGCTGCTCGCTTTGCCCCGGCGGAAGAGATAACGCACAGTTGCAAGATTTCTGTTTTTTGAACAAGCTATCACTCATCGCTGCTGGCACGGGTCCTGTCTTTTTTCGTTATCTGTCCAGCCCCGGCAAAGCGAGCAGCGCACGCTTCACCCTCGCCGTGCACCCCCTCCTACCCCCCACCCAGAACTGCGCGCCTGACGTAGCAAATAGAGAAAGTGGCCCCTACTGCCAAACGTCGCAAGTTATCAGCTAGTACGGCGCAAGCGAGAAAAAAGACACGGCTGCAAGCATGAAAGGACGCGCACGCGCACTGCGATGTCTCGACACCAGAAGCGCAACGTCAGACGGCGCGGCGATGCAGTTTTATCATAGAGTAATATAGAAGTAAAGAGCGGACACTCCCGTAGGCCCCAGCGGCCGACTTTTGTGCACAGCGCACCTAGCGGACCCGGGGAAATGCACTGGCCTCAGAGATGATAGGCGTAAACAGGAATCTTGGAGGGTTTACTGTCAAAACCTAGTGGTGGGCATCTGCCCTTGACGCAGCTTTGTTGCCTCTTTGGAAGTGCTTAGGAAGAGCCGCCGCCGCCGCCTTTAAGGCCGACAGCTGCAGCTTCTTGTTGGACAGTTCACGGGGTGGAAGAAACAACCGTCGCAGCACCACAGCAGTACACAAAACGGACGTGCCCACGAAGCTTGCAGACGCCGCAAAAAAATACAGCCGCTCACACCGTCGGTCCGTCGCACACTGCCGCCTGGGCGTGCTTGCCCGTTGGCTTGACGCACTTAAAAGACGCCGCTGCTGCTGACGCAACTGCGACCGTAGGCGCGCAGCGCACGTCACTGCAAGCCAAGATATGCCAAGACCATACTCTTTTTCTTTTTTTATTTGCACGTTCAGTGCCATCTGGCGGAAACGGGGAAGCGCCGAACTCGGCCGCGAAAGGGCCCGAGTGTCCGCTCTTTACTTTTATGTTACTCTATGGTTTTATCTGATTCTGGCCGCCTCTCGCGTTCCCCGACTTATTTTGCCGCCGGATGTACCTAAAAACAAATACACAGTCTAGGGGTGGCTTAATTGAGTGCATTAAAAAAAATTACCGACGATTACGTTACTTCCTAATGCGAAATTTGAGCGCAGCAAATAAGCTGTTTCACCTTTTCGATAGATTGAGGCAAAGAAATCGAGCAACACATGTATGCGCTATCACAGAATTTTTTTTTTTAGCAGACGGAGGACTTCCATCGGTCGTCTCGCTCATGGCTCAGAAAGAACTGGCAGATAATTTCGCAGTGGCGAACGGCAGCGGCAATTTCGGCTCGGGCGGTGCACATATACAGATCCGCCGCCACCGATCTGGCTCTCTGATTGCCACCGCACAGGGGTTGCATTGGAGGAGGAGCGAAGAAAGGAATTAAGTTCGAGCCGGCGGTTTGACAACCGGAGACTCGCAGGAAGAGCGGGGAGGGAGGCGGCGTGTACACCCAGCGGCAAACGATGGGGGCAGAAGCGCGCGCAGCAAGCGGACAACACGATAAAGGGAGGAGGGAAGAGATAGCAGCGACTGACTGATGCCGCTGACGCCGATAGTGAGTCAACCCCAGCTGCGGATGAAAGGGGGGCGGAGCTGGTTACGAGGCCGACGCCGACGACAACGCCGACGACAACGCCGACGACGACGCCGACGCGAAACCCAGGAACGGACGCCAAATGGCTGCGCTCTAAAATTGGAGGCTACACTTAAGTTCCGCCATTAGGGTTTCGCTTTACTGGTTTATTGGGGTTTAACGTTCCAAAGCAACTCAGGCTATGAGGAACGCCGTAGTGAAGGGCTCCGGAAATTTCGACCGCCCGGGGTTCTTTATGCCTTTAGGGTGTGAAGCAACAGCGCAATGAGTTAATTCCCATATATGCCAAAGTTCAATCTCTACTTTCCATTGCTAGATCTCGGGGGTCCTCATACCCCTCCTGGTGCGGTGGTGCCGCGGTTAAGTGATGCGCCACGCCCTCCGATGGCAGGTGCTCTTCCCTGGGGACCAATGAATTTAAATGCCACCTGCCACGGTGGGCAGTTTGCGCACTATCCGGTGGGCAGGTTGTCATTAGTCCTCAAGGTCACGTGACCGAGGTGTGCCACCTGCCTCGGTTGTTCCCTGGGCACCACCTGTCAAAGCCATGCTCGTGATTTTTGCTCATAACGCTGAGAACAACGACGCCGGATTTTCTGGGCATTGGGGCCTTTAACACTCTCACGGTAAAGATTAATAAAGTATGTCTTTTCTTTCGCGTTATAAAAATACGCCGTTTATTTTGTGCAATATCAATACCAGCTATATTTAAGAAACTCTTTGTCATTCTGAACGCTTTTTTACTAGAAGAAAGGTCAAGGACGATTCTAAAATTGACAACTCCCTTTAACAGTTCCTAGAGTGATTGGAGGCTAGAGGGATCGTACTTTTAGGTGGAGAAACTAAGGTTGGCAGTTTTTGAAAATAGGCTCTTTATACTGTGTACCCAGTCCCAGCAAAATAAGCGCATTAATAAAAGCTCGTCGTTTCCTCAGTGTTCATGCGTTGCACAGCCGCGCATGCCCAAGAAATTGTCCTGCATCCCTTCAATGCACCCGCGCACTGACTATGGCATTACTAAATTTAAGTGTCCTTAACCCGCAGCTAAATACAATTACGGCCGCGTGAACTCTGACTGCTTCACTTCATTTATTGGCGAATTTATATGTGAACACGTAATCGATGCTGTACATACATTTTATGTAACACCCTCGTGTTTCCAAGCGTTAAATGTGGTTTTGAATTCTTAGTCCTCACGCAACTCGAGCGCCTCAAAACAAATGCATTATCTCATCGACATCGGACGAAAAGTACGCAACATTCCCTCGAACTAAAACTAAACGAAAGGAACCCACGAAACGAAATGTAGTTACGAAGCAATGTATTTGCACTTCGGGTATAGTGACCACCCAGGCAAGAAATGTTTATCACAAGGAAAAAAAAGAAGTGCTTACCGCGGTCTGTGCAAACATCTTTGGCGGAAAACTGATCTTGATGAGCCGGCGCTTTCCGTAAAGCTGCACCTTACGGCTGGTGTCCGCTTTGAAGGCTAGGAAGCTGGCCTAAAATATGGCGTGCCGCGGAGAACGCGCTGTTCAGGTTTTCCTGATTCTCGCACATGGGAGAGAAGGTGTCGCCGTATAGCGCCGCTGTCAGAGCGGCCGTAAAGCGATGTCCAATGCTGGCTCCTTCAACTCTGACCGCTAGCAACGGAAGTCCGGACCAAAGGGCGACGCACACCACCTTGTGTTCGGAGTGTCCAGTCTCTTCGTCCGTGGTGAGCAGGCACGCATAGAACACACCGTGCAGAAAGCTGCCCGCCATTGCCACGTCATAGTGAGGAAGGCGCAGCGCGGCTGCGACGTGATGGAACAGTGTTGGGCAGTCAAAGAACAGGGACGCGTCGCGATTCAGGCGATACACCTGCCATGGGCCTAGTTGGTTACGTGGCATCAGCCAAACGTAAAGTCTGGCCATACGAAGTAAACGCTCTTCCTTCGCAATGAAGCCCAGAAGGGAATTGTATACCTCGCTCCATGCCACACCCGAGGGCACTGTGCCGCCTGAGCTCGCCTGTCGTGGCAAATGGAGCGCTTGGTAAAGTTGCTGCTCGCTTGGGTTCAAACGGCAGAGATGGTCGCGTAGTGTCTCGAGGTCCCTGGATGTCATGACGATAGAACGGTTAATAACGTTCGACGGTAGAGGCTCTGGCAGCTCTGTTCGCTCACCACTGCTGCATACGAAGCCGCCAAAACGTAGGCCTAAAAGCCGGCTTCACTGGTAGTAGAAAGCAATGCGCGCACGCTCACTGTGAACGTCAGAAGCACCAGCGAAAGACGTCTAAATTTTTTTTCTACGCTTGAGCATGTTTCTGACGTTTCGTCACGTTTTTAGGGCATCGGCCACGTCACAAAATCGGAGTCAATGGCTGGCATTGAATACCAAATATCATGCTCACCATGACATCACAAAGAGCAGCAAGACGTTCCTCATATATCTAACTAGAAATCATCTGCATTTCAAACACTAGACAACGATATGAACGCAAAATCATCTATCAACGTTATTCTTCACCACGAAGCATTAAAGTAGGCGTAAGAAGCACGCGATGTACGAAGTGTGCGGATCTGGCTTATCAAACAGGTAGCCTTCTTCTGTGCTATCAAGCAGATACCATGAGTTCTGAGCCTAACTTCAATACAAAACGCTGCACTTATAGCTTTATCTCTCGTTACCTTTCTTTTCGTATTTTACAGTACGCTGACTGTGCGCTCAACATCAAAATATAATAGCGCAGTATCCATCATTTACTAATATCGTCGCTATCTAATAGCCTGCGGTCGGAAAGCCAAGCGAAAGGACGCCATGCGCACAGGGACAATAAAAAAGAAACTTGAAGGTTTGGTTTGGTTTATGGGGGTGTAACGTCCCAAAGCGACTCAGGCTGAGGGACGCCGTAGTGAACGGATCCGGAAATTTCGACCGCCTGGGGTTCTTTAACGTGCACTGAAATCGCACAGTACACGGGCCCCTAGGAATTCGCCTCCATCGAAAAACAGCCGCCGCGGCCGGGATCGAACCCGCGTCTTTCCGGCCAGCAGCCGAGCGCCGTAACCACTGAGCCACAGCGGCGGTAGGAATTTGAAGGGAACACAAGCTCCGCGCCTTGATGGTATAACGAGGCAGGGTTAGTGTATTAATGTCCACGTCTGCGGAATTCGCAATTCACCACTCTACATTCATAGATCCTTGGGAGTCCTCTCCCTTTCCTGACACAGTGGTGCAGCGGTTAAGCGGCCCTACCCTGCGCCCCTGCTCTGCGATGGCAGGCGAATGGTTGGCAGGCGCCTGCGATGACAGGCGAGTCGTCGCCGGCGTCGTAGAGCACAGGCGAGAAATTCACGGGAAATCACCAGAGATGCAACCTAGGAGGTAGGTGGGTCAGCTAAGTCACGTGACCTTGTGGCGTTATCACATCCTGCCCACCAGACTATGAGCAAACTGCGCACCCTGGCAGGTGGCAGTTGAAATAATGATTGGTCGCAAGAGGCTGCTGGGAAGAGCAACCTGGATCCCACAAGTCCTGCTGGTGGCAGCACCTGCCATCGCAGGGCAGTGGCACTCCGTTCGACTCCTGCAGCACTGCGCCAACAGAGGTACGAGCACTCTCGGGGAGCTATGAATATTTAGCAGCGAATGCCCGCTTGTACATACATGTGCAGTAACCCATTAGCTTGTTGAGGATTTTCGGGGTCGCAGCGGAGCACCAGAAAGAGACGACCAGCGTGGCAGGCTTCTAGTTCCGAACTGCTTGTGCCGGGCGTGCGCTCCGAGCACGCGCTGTTCATCTTTATTTTCTTCTAGCGCGCGCTAGAACGCCGATCTCAGCGCCGGCGCTTTATAGCGTCGCCGGGCGCTACAGGGCCCCCCGCCTAGACGGAACGGCGAAATTTGCGCGCCGACGGGGCAGAGATGGAGTAGCCAGAAATGGAGAGTCCGGTAAGTTCATGTCAGGTGCCGGGAAGAGCCGTCGGGTGGAGTGCGCGGGCTCAGGTTGACGAGCCTGGCTGCTTCGCAACGGGCGAATGATGCTGGGTGCCGAGTTGACGAAGGACATGGGGGCAGGGAAGGCCATGGTTGGGCCGTCACCGACTGTAGTGCTGCCCGCGGACACAAGTGTCGTCGGCGTTGGAACGTTGGAGCCGGTGTCGGTGGGAGTCTGGCGCGCCGAGTACGTCGTCACAAGCACTGGAACGGCCGAAACGGCTCCATGGACTGACAGCAGCTGTGGTGGGACCGTCGACAAAACGGTGACAGCTGTGACGATGCCGGAGAAAGTTGCTGGGCTCAATGCCAGGTGATTGGGTGAAGCGAGAGTGGCAGTCCAGAGCAACTGGCCAGTGCTGATGCGCGTGTGGGCATGGTCGGCTGTGGGTGGCTGCAAGAAGGTTGTGGCAGTGACAGGCCGTGGAGCTGAGACTGCTACATCAGACGGCTGGCTGACAGCAACAAACACAGCTGGGGGATGGACAGTTGCTGCATTACTCGGTGTGAGTAGCTCGACCATTCGTTGCTGAAGGTGGCTCAAGTCAGGCACCAAAGGAGACGCTTGCTGCGACAGTGTCGGGCTGCCAGGGTCAGACTCCGAGAAGCAGTTGACAGTACTGGGGGCTTGGGGTGGGGCTCCTTGGGCAGGTGGTGTGGCCGCCGGGGTAGTGGAACTGGTATGTGGCATATGCTGCGGTGGCGGCAATCTCACTTCGCCCTTAGCGCGCTCACTCAGGTCTGTGACTGACGGCTTTGGCGGAAAGAGCGAGGAGGCGGATGGTGAGCTTTCGGCTGGCAGCGATGCTACGCAGTAGGTTACAGAAGTTGGCGCAATGAGGCACGCGTCGAGGAAGGGATCGACTGACGGCGGCACTATTGCAGATGAGAGAAGGTGCTCACCGGGCTGTGCCGTAGACGCTGTATCGTCCTTATGGGAGGCGGTATGGCCGGAGGCGTTGAACAAGGTGGCGCGAGGTGCATTTGTCGCTGAGTTCGCTGACGTGGCAAACCGCGGTGGGCCAGGCACCTCAACGAGCTGCTGAGGGAATGACTGCAGACTTGGGGCCGTGGAGTCGTCGCACAGTGCTGCTAGTGTAACCGGGGTAGCAGGATGTGCTGCCGGAATCGATGCGGTAGCGTCTTGTGCGGTCGGTGCTAAAGAAGCCGGGCCGGAAACGCTGGAGTGGAGTAGCGGCGGGGCGGCGAGGGGTTGCTGAGGTGGTCCGGGTTCTGATGAAGGCTGCGTGGGCGCTAGCGAGGCCGGTGCAGGGCCAGAGGCTGGCGGCGGCGAAAACGGGTCCGCTGCGTCGTAAAGCGGCGGCGGAACGTAGTAGGCGCCGAAGTCCGCCAAGACGGCCGCACGCAGCTCATCGTATGGCCGGCCGCCGAAAGCAGAGTAGGTGAGCTGACGCAGGAGGTCGGGCGGGACGATGTCGCAAAGGACTTCGTGTTTGAACGGCTGGATGGTGATGCCGTTCTGGTACATCGCAGCCTCCAGTTGGGCGAACCACCCGCCGACGCCTGCAGGCCGGAACGCCGGGAGCGGCGGGTCGAAACTTGGGTGCTGCCAGTACGCCATGCTAGGACGCCGCTGGGATAGAAGGCACGGTTCGCCGGGTCACCACTGTTGAGGATTTTCGGGGTCGCAGCGGAGCACTAGAGAGAGATGACCAGCGTGGCAGGCTTCTAGTTCCGAACTGCTTGTGCCGGGCGTGCGCTCCGAGCCCGCGCTATTCATCTTTATTTTCTTCTAGCGCGCGCTAGAACGCCGATCTCAGCGCCGGCGCTTTATAGCGTCGCCGGGCGCTACAAGCTATCGCTTCATATACCCGTCAGACGGAGCTTAAGTGTCCCTCCAATATTTATTTATTTAGTTATTTATTGAAAGTACCTACAGCTCCCATGAGGCATTATTGTAGGGGGATATTACTATACACGAAAACACATGCAAAGAAGATATTGGGAAACATGTCAGCAAGGATAACACAACATATTAAAAGAAGACTAAATGAGTTTACAAGTAGTATGAGTGATGGCACATTAAGACATGTGTTTGACGATAACATTATCTTCGGTTTAGCACTTCTTGAGCTTGTCATATCGTTAGTACTGTGCTACCTACAAAACACACACAAAAGATGGCTATCGACAACTCTGTTCTTGATTTCCACTAGATGTCCTTTACTAGAGTGAATGACTGGAGGGTGTAACGCGAGTGTCCTAGAGTGGCCGCGTTTCGGGAGATTTCGGTTTCTTCAGGGTATCTTTGTAAGCTTCCTAACAGATCTTTAATGAGGCGCTTAGCTCTATGCCACTATCGGGTTATAGAGCGACAACCCTACTCCTCGTGGTACAAAGTTCTCATTTCGATGTGAATGAGACAGTGACCTTCAGTGCCTCACAAGGTCATGCCGAAGTGCGTGTTTTATGGCCCAAGCTATGGTAGTAAACGATCACGTGATCACATGACTATGAAATTTGGGTACCGGACCTTAACCTTTACATTTGACCTTGGAATTGACCTTTGATATAAGACAGTGGGCGCCGCATCGACAATGACCTTCAATGGCTCACAAGGTGAAACAGAACTTAACTGGGTCTTAGTATGGCGCAAGCCATGGTAGAAAGACCACGTGATCATATGGCTACGACCAGTGGGTACCGACGTTGACCTTTACCCTTAACCTTGGACTTGAACTTTCATTTGAGACAGTGGGCACCACATCGACAAAGACCTTCAGTACCTCACAAAGTCAAACGGAACTGAACTGCGTGGTGGAATGGCACAAGCTATGGTAGTATGACCAAGTGATCATGTGGCTATGACTAGTGGGTACCTGACCTTGACCATTGACGTTGACCCTTGACATTTGATTTGAGGCAGTGCAGTGGAGACCATGCTTAAAAGAGCTTCCGCTCGTATAACTAGCTTCAAGCTACATTGAACCCCAGCCATTTTTTTTTGCAGTTGGATGTCGCCTCTGACTTCATCAAGGGCACCCAGGATTACGGCAGTGAGGCTGCAGCCGAACTTCACACCCTTTACACATCGTGCATCAAAGAGATATGGCAGGAGGATCAGCTGGTCAGGGATGTTGCGGCGGCCGTGCTAGAAATCGCCAACACCACCACGGGAACAAGTGGCGCAAGCTTACTTCGTTTGGGCCTTGTGGTGAATAAGCGGTACGGCCTGCCCTTCATCTTCGAAGTATTGAGCTCAGCAGGCGAGTGAGTAGAAACTTTATTGATTTCTAAGATTTAGCCTGCGGTGGAGGTCTTCTTCAAGTCTTCTCTTCAAGTCTTGAGGTTGCCTCCTTAGCCTTGGGTGGTCCCCTAGTCCAGGGCTCCACTGAGTCTGGCCACCTCGCTTGCGTGTGCTATGAGTGCCCTTTGGGCCTCTAGCTCGCAGCTGGTGAGCCGGCTCTCCCATTGCTCCGCACTTGGTGTGTCGTTTTTGTGGAACGATATGTTTCTGTCGCATTCCCATGTTATGTGGTATAGTGTTGGCCTCGCTTCGCACCAAGGGCATGTGGCGCGGTATTGTGTCGGGAACATCTTGCTTAGTATATATAAGTTGGGGAAGGAGCCTGTCTGTAGCTTCCGCCATTTTGCGGCTTCTTCCTTGCTTAGCTCTTTGTGTGGTGGGGGGTATTTGTATCGAACACCACGGCTCATGTTCGTTAGATGGACACCTCGAGTCGGCGACTACAAACATAATTGCGATGCTTCCTGCTACGCTGTCACTCTCTCTATCCTTAACTCCCACTTTGGCACTAATTATACCAATGAGGACGTCTCGAAGTGGGAACAGAAATTTCCGGCTGCCTCGCCAAAACAATCATCCGTGTCTTTGAAGGAGATTAGAGATGCTTTCGGACATCTGGAAGCGTCCCAATTCAAGACCATATTGCTCGAGTTCCTTATAAATGTCGACCGTGCGAAAATAATTTCTGCCATAGCTAAAGCGGGCCTCTTTGCGGACGTTCGGCTTCTGATAGACGCAGACCATCAGCCATTGGCGTCGTTCTACCTGTTGCTTCTTGTCACTCTGCAAGCAATGCGCTACATTACACAGGGAAGCGCGCTAAGTTCACCTAATATGCGTAGCGAGGACGTCTGCTCAAGACACGTACGCCAGAGCTACCACCTATGGCGCGTAACGTACGTCGCGGCACTCGCGACTCCCGCTAAAGACCGCCAGCTGCACAAAATTTTCGAAGCCACACGGCGACGGTTCGTCGACTATGACCCACTTCGGCGGCTGATGGCAGCCGGAAACGACACTGACCACTTCCGGGCCGTAGTCGCCAACGTATCGCTCATGCTACCTGGAGACCTGGTCTTCAGAGAGCCAGCCGTGCCGCACCTGACCTCCCAGGGCTTCCTCCGGAACTTGTTCTTGGCTTTGAACTTCGAGTTCGACGCTAAAAAGGAGACAGTTCGCCGAGGCATGCCCTTGTTTCGAGACAACCCCGACAGCAGAACGGCGGACCGCATGTTCTTTGCGAATGAGACTAGTCTGTACGTGTCGTCACTGAGCTACGGGTGGCTGAGTTCCGGTACCACTGACCCACTGCTCGCCGACGCTGTGGTCATTGCGAGTCGCATGGCCGCCTTGATGTCGCTCAAACTGGTCAGCTGGAAGGACTGGTCACGAGAAAAGAAGACAGCTCTACAATCACACAGGTGACGCTAATAAGCAAAGGAAGCGATCGCTCCTGAAAGAACGCGTTCTTGCATGCAGTAGACTGTTTTTGTTGCGGCTCCCCTCACGTTCGAGATGAAATTTATTCTATTCCCAGCAAACCACAAACCTCCCATAGATGTCCAGATTAAGTCTGAACGTCTATGTACCAAACCAAAATCTCTCAGACGTCTTATCTACCAACCTTTTTTCGTGGAAAAGCTGCAGACGTACCCACGACATCATATCTGCCTTAACCTAGACTTCTCGTAGATATTACTTGTCACGTCCTGGGTATGTAAGCGAGATATATAATTTAAGAATTCCATATTTTTCAATCGTTCGATATTTCGTGTTGCCTTACTGCATTTAAAGTTTGAAATCGCTGTTGACTACAAATTGGAGGCATGAGCGCTGCCTGTGTTTTTGTGTTTTTTCGTGCTCGCTTCACGGCAACATTATCCTGCCTAGAAAGAAGAAAAATACGGGAAGTAGTAAAGACAAATCTGAATGCATACGCATCAGGTTTCTGACTCAACTGTACGCAGTTGGTTTGAAATGCCAGTCACTTTGGTCAGGATTCGCATTGTTATTTCATTACTATTCTTACATTCAATTTATACCTTGTGCTACAGCCTGCAAGCTATCTCAACCACACTGAAAAGTGAGGACACACTAAAAAACTTGTTTGTTATTTAGCGGCCAGGACTATATAATAACCATTTTTTCTGATTAAGCATGTTTTATTCAACTTATCCAACTATTTAAAATACAAGAATTGGTTCAGTTCAATTTTTGGGAGTTATTTTTTATTTTTATTTTTTTTTTTCAAAAATGTCTTAAATCTGCTAATCGCGCTAGCAATGATAACTATTGGAATGTTGAGCTGAGGAAAGCTTAGGCATTTGTGTTGCTGAATGTGTGACCTCATATTTCTTGAGAATAAACTTCTTGAGTCCCGCTTTTTATCATCATGTCAACACTGTAATCATGTCCAGTGCAGACCAAAAATTTCTCCAGTTAACCCTGTGCCAGTGGCGGCCCCCTTATCCCAGCAAACTTCCGAACCTCATCTGCCCACCTGCCCTGATCCTCTCTGCTGTGGCCGCCGCGGTGGCTCAGCGGCTATGGTGCTCGGCTGCTGGCCCAAAAGACGCGGGTTCGATCCCGGCCGCGGCGGCTGGAATTTCTTTGGAGGAGAAATTCTAGAGGCCCGTGTGCTGTGCGATGTCAGTGCACGTTAAAGAACCCCAGGTGGTCGAAATTTCCGGAGCCCTTCACTACGGCGTCTCTCATAGCCTTAGTCGCTTTGGGACGTTAAACCCCACAAAACCAAAACCAAACCTCTCTGCTGTGCTTGCATTCTCTCTGAATCCAGCCCGTTACCCTAATGATAATTGGTCATCTTGCCTTCATGCTACATGCGCTGCCCATATGCCTGTTCTATGCTGCGGACAGGCGGCGGCGGGGAAAGTGCGGTGAATTGTTTAAGCCGCCATCGCGTTGTAGTTCGTATCGTATTTTATCAATAATAGCGCAAACTGCGCATGGCGATTGCAGCTGTGAAAAAAGTAATATGCTACAATTTAAAAATAATTAACTTATTTTTCGTGCCACATCAAGCCTGCTACTAAGTACAAAAAAAGAGACGATACAAAATATGTGACAGTTTCGCACATCCGCACGAGACTAGGTTCAGCCATGGCGGCAGTGGTAGAGCGCAGGGCGTGTGCGATTTCTATCGTGTTCAACATTGTGTTTGAAGAACCTCGACACAGAATTAGTTATTCCCTTATTATTGCTGGCGAGATTGTTCAACCGTTCTTTCCTTGATGGAGCTGAAGGAAGACAGTTTGCTTGCTTTTACTACTCGGCGAAGTGGACCCGTCAGTACGAATTAGGACTACAAATCTTCACCGGCTGGGATCGTGACCTTTCTTGGTGCGTACTCAGTCTCAGTTTACTCATTGAAGTGTATTTTATGCTATTTTTGCGTTCGTAATGAAAAAATTCTAACGCATTTATCGACACGTTATATTTTTACGCTCACTCGTTTGGCTGTTTTGCCAAACTCGCTGTGTATTGAAACAAAGGCTGGTGATGTATGCAACTGGCCTCTACTACCGAAATGTGGGCATGCGTTCGGATGGTGTGCCGAAGTGCGTGTGCAAGCACACTCCGCTCAGCACGACTGCCTTTTAGTGCTGCAAGGGCAACCTCTCACGCTTCATAGACTTGCGTGGGTAAAAGTGGCGTAAATTACTGGGTTTGTTTGTTGTGGTTGCTGTGCCATTCTCTTGTCACCTGTAGAAGTGAACAATTATGCTTTCTTTTGCAGCAACCCTGGCTTATTGGGCTCGGCAGAAGAGTATTGATGCCACCGCAGCTGTTAACCTGACGATTATGCTCAACGAGAAGATTCAGTGAAAGCGCCGAGCGCAATAAAATACTGACGCACTAGGAAGTCATCTGCAGTGTTTTGGGCTCCCATGATGGCCATGTACTCGCTTACTCAACTGTATTTGAGCTATCTGGAGTGCTTGGACGTCCCGACGACTCCATAGGGAAGTCTGTGGCTGGGATGCAGTAGGTCTCCGTTCCATCTGGAATTGTAACAGGTGTCAGCTGCATCTCGTATTGCAGCTGGTTCCAGTCTGGAAATGTGTCTCTTAAACAGTAGGACTGGAACCAGTTAGAAATTTTCACCTGGATATTGATCTATGTATAGTCATATTCTCTTTATATAGACGTCTAGGCTACGTAGACTGGGCGTACTTACATGTTCACAAATATCTGATAAATGTAGAGCGTGATGTCTGCAGTACGTACCTACAACGTGAACTGGACCCCAATTTTCATGTTGTAGGTACGTAGATTTTTCGTAAACGGTACTAATATGGATGTCTAATGGAGGTGTCTAATGTCCAGCGTAAATATCTTGCTGATGTCTATGGTACGTTTTATGGTTTACTGGGTTCCTTGCGCGTTACCTGCATGAAGATGCTTACAGAGTAAGTAGCGTCGGGGGCAGGTGCCTTCGCTGCGAACGTATTTTCAGACGTCTCTCGTGCACTGCTTTTGGTGGATTATAGATGCCTGACATGAAGCCCGTGATTATCATTTCTTTGGTAACAGCTAAGCCTTAATCGCTTAGGATAGCCTCCGTTGCTTATGCGCCGTGAAACCAAAAAAAACACTTCAACTCATAAATTGTGACAGTAAAACGAGCCCGTTCATCTTTACAGTGTTTTCTTTTCTCGCGTCTGCAATTCGTCAGTGTCGACCATAGTGCAAAGTTTCATTTGGTGCGAAAGCAATACTGGCCTTCTAAACAGGAAAATGCAGTTTTCTGATGTAGGCTCTGCAATTATAGCCACGTGATGCGGAAAACTGCGGGAAATAAACGCGAATTTGAAAGAGGGTGACCTGGGCCAACCCGGAGAAATGAAATATTGCCGCGAGTTGTTTTCGAAACAGCCGACATGCGAAGAGATCAGCTTCGCTGGCCAGTGCACGAGAGCACGAGGCTGTCACTGCAGCCGATCACGCCTCGAGTTAAACTGCAACACACTCTCGCGTTGTGGATTGCACGCCGTCGTCATCATCAGCTTCCATAAAACGGAGAGTTGAGATAGTTGGTACATACTGCTGGGAAGAAAAAAGTGTCGAGGCGACGGACAAAAAAACAAGAAAACAGCGCCGGTCCTGTTTTCTTCTTTCTTTGTCCCTCGTCTCAGCGCTCTTTTTATCCCACCAGCTTCCATCTGTACGCGTCACGAAAGGAAAAGAAAGGCGGATTCAATCATGCTCTCAGGTATACGGGCGTTGGTTTCCACCAGAAAAAACCTGCTTTCGCAAAATATTAAGGCAAAGACCTTTAATGCCTCATACGGTCGTTAGCAGCCGTGTCGGCAGCCGTGTCGACAGATGTGTCAGCGTTTTGACGGGTGTCGACCGAGATATGCGAGACAGTTAGTGCGTAATTTCCTTTCCTCAAATACAATTTTCAATTTCTTCATTACGGCCCTTCTTTCTCTTTCTTCTTTCAATAACACTTCCTCTCTTCCTGTACGGTGCGGTTAAGGTGTCCACCGAGATGACAGAGAGTTACTGCGCCATTTCCTTTCCTCAAAAAGCGTTGCGTTCAAAGGTAAAGGCATGGCGCCGAACGGGTGGTGGCATTCCATGGACTCCTTGGCAGCACTAAAACACGCTGTCGCGTTCCACTCCTAAAGGCGAAGCTTAAGCGTCATTAATTAGCGGTCAAAAAGTACTTAGTCATTAAATAAATAATTAGTAATTGATTAGCAATTTGTCATTACTTCGTCATCAATTATGTGTGACGTCATCCAGTGGTGACGTCACCAGTGTCACATAGGCAAAGTGGTGCGGGAAACGCTTTCGTCTCTACGTACTTTAGACAGTCAAAGTGCCCTTGAATTTTTTTTTATACTTAGGAATGCTAAACCGCCAGCAATGCTTTGCACCTTGGTCGAAGGACCAGACACTGCGTACAACAGAAAACTGTCCGTTGTATTGCGTGGCACACAGCTACACACGAGACATGCGCTTAGGAAGGGGTAACTACACGCAGGGACGCACTGATTGCAAAAGATAGTGCTAACAGTTCACTCACAACGGCTGTGGTACATACCGCAATATTAAAGCAATTCTGGTTTCGTCAAAGAGCCTCTGCCAGAACACAGGAAGAAAACGCGACACTCCCGTTCTTATTACCACATAACGAGTACGTGTTGGCAGCGCTGAACTTAAAGCATTTAACAAAGATAGATCTCAGTTTCTAGAATTTAGATTTGTTTTACCGCGCTGTAGCTTTCGCTCAGCTTTGTGGGGACGATAATTTCAGACTTTTTGCATAATTGCAAAAAATTTTATCGTCATAATAAGCGAAATTCTTCCAAAGAAACTTTTAGTGCGTAAGCACTTATCCGATTAGTACCAACCCCGAGCAAAATAGTTCGTTGTCTGTTCCCTTGTTCGTTCGCAGCTTGCCTAGCGTGAGCGCTCCATCCCGCGGCACTGCCCGTTCATCGTCATCTTCTACGTAGCACAAATCGATGCTTCCTCACTGATGCGAGTGCAGTGAACATTCTGTGTAGTTTTTTGAAATACTGCTTTCTGCGCTGTTTGAAGTTAAAAATGCGCAGTATCTGTTGCACATATCTCGATGGACACCTGAACCGCGCCGTAAGGAAAGGGAGGGTGGTGAGAGTGAAAGAAGGAAGAGAGAAAGAGATGCCGTAGTGGAGGTCTTCTGAATGATTTCGACCACCTGGGTATGTTTAACGTGCACTGACATCGCACAGCACACGGGCACCTCTTGCGTTCCTCCTCCATCGAAACGCGGCCGCCGTGGTCGGGTTCGAACCCGGGTACTCCGGCTCGGTACGTGAGCGCCTTACAACTGAGCCACCGTGGCGGATCATCGCTGGGATTTCATCTAGACCTTCATGAATTAGGGGGTGGCGAGGGGGGTGAGTGGGGACCTGGTTTGAAGTCACATTACAGAGTTGTCACGTGTCTAGGTATGTGGTTACATTACGCCACTGTCCCGTGATCTGGTGTGACGTCACATTACGCCGTTGTCACATGACCTGTCATGACGACACACTTATGTGATGTCATCACTAACCATAATAATTAGTCTCGGCGTTACCTAATTAGTATTGTTTAGTTAGGTGTGACGTCATCTTCAGACTCCTCAGCTCGTGACGTCACATGGTACCGTTTCTTGAGGACATGACCTTGAAAGTGAGCCATCTAACGATGGCTAACGATTAAAAATCTCGTAATTCCTATTTTAAGGTTATTTCTGGCAATACTTTTCATGCAGGGAATGCGTGCTGAGCGCCTCACGCGCCAAGTACCTCGACAGTATGCACCGTACGTGTGGTAAAGCTGAAGATGGGGCTACAAATCACCGCCATTGTCGGGGCTGCGGGCACAGCCCGTGGTGAGGCCGTCACACCAGCGGATGCAAGAGCTAGCTGGTACACAGTGCAGGACGTCTGGAGCCTCTACCGGATGTCCGAAGCCCAGTTCTTCTACGCCCGCTTCGCCTACTACCGCTGCAGCATCGCTTCGCAGGCTAGAGCCGTAGTGAACGAACTTGTCAGGGGCAACGCTGACTTTGCCACAGCGTTTCAGTGCCCCGTGATTGATTACGGTGACTGCGTGAACATTACTAGGCCGAATGATTGACATAGAATTATCTGAATATGTTGTGAAGGACATACCCGCCTGGTTATATTGCTGGATCTTTTTCAGTACCCACCTTGTATATCGTTTTTTTATTTTTTTCGCAGAGGCTCTTACACCAGGTTACTTTGCAGATGTGCGGCCACAGGACTGTAGATTTCTGAAATCGGGTGATTATCTAATTGCTCTTTTCTGTTCATGTATGCATCTTAGGCTGATTTAGCTTTTTGCACTTTCGAGACATCTCTAATTTGTTATATCTACGAAGGTTTCTTCAGACAAAGATATATTTCACGTCACGAGCTCTCCCGCCGCCTGAGATTGTTTGAAAAACTTACCTGATTTCGTCACCAACCATCAAGTGATCAAATATCCCTCCATGCAATTTTGACCATTTATGAGCGTGAAAATAACGCATTTATCGAAACTTAAAACATGTAATTTTATACCATTACAAATGTTCTGAGGAGCAAGCATTAGAGATCTGATTTCTTATGGGGATTTAAATAAGTCAAATTAAAATTACCATGCCTGGAATCTCCATGTGTTGTTATTCTATTGCGTGTTGCGTAAATCAGAGAAAATCGAAAAAAAATTCTCTCGGCTTAACCGCGCGTTTGTTTGGGCTCAAATTTCGCACAGAGGTTGCATTTGGTGGTCAGTTTTGTTTTATACTACATTTAGGTGGGGTACTTGCCTGATTCAGTCAGAATTATTTGGAAATCCCCATCGTCTGTGGCGACGGAGAACCAAAATCGAAAGACTTCGCAGCAATGGTACCCGTAGCGCCATCTCGCACCCACCGGAGAAACCCAGCTGTGCTAAGTGGAGAGCTCGTTTCTCCGATGGCTGCGAGATGGCGCTACGCGTACCATTGCTGCGAAGTCTTTCGATTTTGGTTCTCCGTCGCCACAGACGATGGGGATTTCCAAATAATTCTGCCCGAATCAGGCAAGTACCCCACCTAAATGTAGTATAAAACAAAACTGACCACTAAATGCAACCTCTGTGCGAAATTTGAGCCCGAACAAACGCGCGGTTAAGCCGAGAGAATTTTTCTTCGATTTTCTCTGATTTGCGCAACAGTCGGTACTCGTGATCTTCCGCATGCTGAGGCCAACGCGCGTCGGAGCATCTCGATGAAGCTCACCCATAATCCAGCAATAACTATTACTCGGGCTGGATTTCAAGGCTTTTTTTCACAGGTACTGCTCACAGGTACTGCTCAACATACTGTATCGCTTCACGATCGCAGGTTGCACTTGAGATTCACTGCTATATTTTAATTAACTGAAACTGTTCTCCTGATGACAACACAGGTTCACAGTCGACATCATAATAGAGCAGCTTTTGGCACCCAACCTTCGTATTTGTGTTTGCGCCACAAGCCCAAATCACCTTACGGAAGTCTCTGCATGATTCCTTCAACATCACCAGGCGTCAATCGCCGTTCAGGCGGAAGAAATCTATGCGAGGTGCAACGCGCACTTCCGCTGATTCAGCCTTCGCGATGACAACATAAGTAACGGTTCGACGCACTGGTTCCTGAATGGTACGTGCTAGTTTCCTGTGCCTTCTTCCCTTTGGGGCCTCTCAAGAACGTGCTTACAGCGTCAGTACTTACTAGACGTCGCAGTTTCGTAGCGAAAGCTACACTGGCCACGAACTTGCGATTTAGCTGTAGCTGTTCTCCGAGGGGTCAGAGACCAACCTTGAGCCGTTGCCTAGCAACCGCCGCAAGAGCCGACAGTGCCCAGTTTCGGTTTTTCTTTCTTGTGCGCTGGAAAGTGAGAACTGTTACAACTGACGGCCAGTTCCCAAGCTACTGTTCCTTGTGCGCGAATGAAACTTTGCGGCGTCATAAGATATAGTTAGTTTAGGTTGTCTACATGGTCTGCATAATGCTTATTCGTATTTATTTGTGCCCACGCCAACCATGCAGGTAAGATGTGTGAAGGCGTAAGCTGCATCGCGGCCGGCATCAACAATTCCACAAATTTCGTGTGTTGCCAGTTGAACCAGTTCCTTAATCTCTTGCTTTACATATTCGTGTTTGCGTGCTGTCAGTCTGTGAGAAGAAAAAGCTTTGCAGAAGGAAATCTGTGCGCATACAGAGCAAGGATAACTTCATTGCGACTCTCTGAACGTCACTTTTGCAGCGTGCGCGTGTGAAAACGTGGTCCGTCTTTGTGCGCGCATGCCGAAATGTCACCGCGCAGTCACAAAATATTCGGGATTACTTGTTAACGCCTTACGTAACATGAAAGCCGCATAAGTGTATAACCGCAGTACTTGACAAATTTGCTCCAGTGAAACCTGCCGGAGTTATTCCTATAAACCTGTTAATACTTGCATCTGCGGGCTTGTAAACCCAACATGCGGCAGGGTTGTAACTGACGTTAACCTATCTAAATTCATTACGTGTGTGTCTTCTGCCTTGACCGTGTCACTTACTCGGTCGCCAGTGAGCTTTCCACGCTTAATTTCTCTTGTAGGACAGCACGTTCGTGGCGTTCGATATATGCGTTCCTCTGTGTCCGTAATCACATGGAAAATGCTACGGTTAGTTCTTTCGGTGGTATGCATGAAAAGCGTTCACAGTGCACTGTGGTGGTTTGTGCAAGCTGGCGGACCGTACTCCAAAGACGGTTCCTGTAGCCAGCAGTTTACGCCGAAAACTGGCACGAACAGCCGCTAGTTACTGCGTCGCACCAGGCTTTTTTTTGTTTTTGTGTATGGAGGTCGTCCCCCTCTGCATGCTGGCATGGCATGCAAGTTTAAAACCCTTTTTCTGTGTCCCAATAGCCGCTACACAGGAATGGAAAGTGCATGCTACCCTAGCATTGCACTAAATGGTCTGCTTTAAAAAATTGCACTGCCTGCATTATTGAACTATGCTGAAGTCGTTTGTATTTTTTTTTTGTGTGTGTATGTGTGTTCTGGCCGTTTTTTGTGTGTTCCCGTTTTTCAGGCGTTGGAGGAACACCAGTAGCCAGCGGAAGAAGATTCCAGGGGAACTGCTGCCAACTGATGTCAACCCATAGGTTGATGCGCCTGTCCTGTAAAACAATGTATTGAGGGACGTGCTTTGAATGCACTAAGAAATTCCCCATTTCTCTCTGGGCAGTGTCAAGGTCCACGTTGCCTAGTAGATTGCAGTGGTTAATGGTTTTATTTCTGTTGTATTGTGGGACTTGTCATTGTACCATGCACCGAGGTATCTCCCCTTGATAAATAGATAACTGCTGGCATCCCCTTTGTATCAGGCCTGTGGGGTGTGCCATTAAGCCTAGTAAGTTAAAGTGGTTCATTGTTTTATTTTTCAACTGCCCCTTCCTATTTGTAAGCTTTTAATCCGCGTGTTTTTTTTCCCCATTCAAGGCCATTTTTGTATTCCGCCCTATATTCCTCCTATTTCTGTAATGTGCTGTGCAGTTTTTTGATTCTTATGTTTGTTGGAGTCTGCTGGCTCATTAGCCATTGTGTGCTTTGTAAGAGTTCCTTGCAACTTACGCACTGGCTCCTCCAGGTTCTCAAAATGTCCTGCCTTCCTTGTTTGTCATTATGCCTGTTCTAACCATCATTTTATTTATTCCATATCTGCTTTTTTGTCAGTTATTTGGCATAATAGTTGTGCTTGGAAGTCTCAGATGAAAAGATTGTATAAATGTAAGACAGTAGCTGTCTTTGCAGTGCAGTTGGATATTCAGCTCGAAATTGCAGCTGAGGCAATCTTTTTCTGGTTGAGCAAATCTTATGGTTTGTCATGCACATTTCTTACTTCCCAGATTGAAAATAATCTATTAGTCACCACAGTGGCGCAGTGGTTATGGCGCTCAGCTGGTGACCCGAAAAACACGGGTTCAATCCCGGCCGCGGCTCGCATTTCTATGGCGGCGAAATGCTAGAGGCCTGTGTACTGTGCAATGTCATTGCATGTTAAAAAACTCCAGGCGGCCAAAATTATCCAGAGCCCTGCACTGCGGTGCCCCTCATAACCTGAATCATGCTGTGACATTAAGCCCCGTAAAACCAAACCAAAATACTCTATTGAATTTGGTTTGGTTGGTTGGTTGTCATCTATCAGTGTTGCCATATTTTTATGTTTAATCATACCTCCAAAAGTGACAGTTTAGAACATCTCTTCCTGACCGACATACTGTGTTCGCATATGTCACGATGGCGACTTTAAGCCATAGCGAGAGATGTCTTGTGGCGTCAGAAGTCAATTTTTCTGTGGAAAAGCACAGGGTCACCTTGTAAGCTGCCAGTATGGCAGTGACATGGTTCAAAATCTTAATGTTTCAAGCCCCAGTTCTCCTCTGTAGTCCCTGCAGCTGCATACATGGCCAGAGAGCATGATCAGCTTCTAATCACTCACCATAAATGAAATTCTGAGATAGCATTTAATATTTCTACAAAGCCAGCAGCGCCAATGTATCAGTATTCAAAGTTTATTTCACAGCTTCATATCTCCTCCATGGTTGGTAATCTGCTCACACTTTTCTGCCATGTATATATATATGTGTGTGTAACCTCCCATGACCAGTAACCTCTCACGAGCAAGCATTTACTTAAATGCCTCCTGCCACGGTGGCCAGTTTGCTCACAATCTGGTGGGCAGGTTGTGATAACATCGCAAGATCACGTGACTCGGCTGGCTCATCTGCCACCTGCGTTGCTTCTCTGGGGGTTATTCATAGATTTTTCACTCATGGCCAATGACGCCAATAACAGTGCTGGTTTTTCTGCGGCACTGGCTCCTTAACGGGATCACATTAAAAAATCATAGTTCAAGCAACCACGGCATGTGGTGGCGGACTGACCACATTAATCAGATCGCTAGCAGTAAGGGAATTCTTTTACTTGGCGTTCAACAGTTCCGTCAGTGCACACAGCTGCGCTATGTTGTAGTTCGCCGGAATGTAGTCCTCCGAGGAAACATCTGGCCAGCAATGCATCAATGAGGCGTTGCCACATATCTCCATGCGTCTCATCGCGTGTGTTTCCAAGAACTTCATCTGTTGTCCGTGTGCCCATGCAACGACTAAAGTAGCGGATCACACGTGGCACAGAATGTACCAGCTGCACTGTCCGCTCTCTGACGCTGCCTGCGTGTGGTAGCAGAACAAAAAATGGAGCGGTGGACTGGGAATGCGAAGCGTATCACGTGACCAACATGAACAGCAAGGCGTTCAAACTTCTCAAATCACTGCTCTTTTTTATTATTTTGTTTCATGATGTTGCCATTAGGCATAATGAGACAGGACAAGAAAGTTAGAAGAAAGAGTGTAAACAAGCCTCACTTAAGAAGTGGCAAAAGTTCTCGATAAAGTGATTATCGTGTGTCCACTTGCGATAGTCGCCTGCAATGTCCCATCGCAGGCCTACCTTCCTTAGGAAGCGTCGCCTCACGGAGGCTGTAGCCATGGGGATTAGGTTCACTTTCAACAATTTCCCTTTCTCGTGCTTCTTTTTTGACTGGATGCTGCCCACTCGGCGAGCGCACAGGCCCTTGTAGGCCGTCCACTTACGGTTTCAAAGCTGCCTTTTTATTTCTTTCTAAGGTCGACATAATGTTTCCGGGGCAGTGTCACGAGGGCTGAGATGCTCTTCGATCTCCGTGCTTACTGGAAGCGCAACCCCTTAATATCCGGGGGGAATGATAGCACCTCCTTGTTTGCTATTACTGAGTGATGCGCCCAACGGTGTTTGTTGTATCTGAAACATATTGCCATTGCCCATGGCATACTTTGACGGTTGTACTGCACTTGTTCATACCAAGCTAGTGTTTGTTGTATCTGTGGCAGTTATAAGTGAGCTCTACTGTATTGCACGTGCATCAAGCCACAGACACAAGCAGGTGCTTATAAAACAGGCAAATTGTTGCTGCATAATATGTGCTCTATATACAAAGCATATCAACAATCCTTTGTGGCTTTGGAGATTCTTGCTTAGTTTACTGTGCTCTGTTTCGATCATCAGACATGAAGGCCAGTATTACGAGGTCAAGGTAAAACGTGCCTGAGGAACAACCTTCGAAAGCAATGTACTGCTGCGAGCACGGGCAGAACCTTACTTTCACTTATTTAAATCTGCAAAGTTGAGTTCACAAGAATCCATCTGGCTCTGCAAAGAGAACTAGCCCGACCAGCTGGGCCGAAATGACAAGCATTGTAAAAGATACCACAACTGTGATTGCATTTTAGCTGGTGGAAAACATCAGTTTCAACTTTTTTTACTCGCAGTTCACAGCACATTGCAAGTTGCTCTTCTTTTTTCCTATCCATATCGTTTCACATTTTGTGTCTAGAGAAGAGAGGCTACAGAAAGTGTTGTTAAATGTGCTTTTTGTGCATTGCCGTCTACACAAAAGCGCACATATTCCGATGCCTGTGGCATTTGTGTTCATTCCAAAGTGACACTCCTTTGTTCTCTGTTATTTTGCAGGCCATTTCCAAAAAGCCAATGCGTGCAAGGTTCGAGAGGAAGAAACCTTCAATACCACGCCTGCCAGCCTTTCAGGACTCCATTGCTTCATGTTCATAACCTGGAAAATTCCATGTGCAGTGATCTCAGTGCATTGTGTCTGTTCACAAAGTGGATTGGACATGGTTTTGATGCAGTTGCTTCAATTACAGAGATCTTAATAATGAGGAAAGTGGGCATTACCGTGAAAACAAAAATTTTTAGTGAACTTGTTTTGTAAGCAATATAGTTATTTCTCCTGAAATGACAACAGGCTCACTTAAAGGAGAAGTAAAGAGGGAATAACAGGTGGCTGCATACTAATCTGTCCATTTGTTACTCATGTTGAGGAGGCACTGGGTTTCTTTTTGTTCGTTTTGACTCGATAGTGGTTGAGCAGAAACCATTGGTGTGCAATGGTTGACCAGTTTAAGTTAACCTCTCGGTGAGATTCCCATTTCTGTCGTGGTATCAGGAGAACACCTGAAGTCGAACGCAGCCTATTACCTATGCACTCTTGCGGTGTGCACTCAGGAGTAGACGTATTAGAATCACGATATTTGGTCACTCAGAACCAAGCACCAAGAGAGGATTATGCCTGTCGTGCAAGGGCCAGTAGTCTTGCAGCTATCTTAGACAAGCCAGGCACTCCACGTAAAAAGGGTTGGATAGGGGATGGGAGGATACTGAGTGGTCATCCTGCATTCCACAAGGCAGTGAATGAAACTGGCATATGTTTCAGGGCAGTTATTACATTCAGGTGATTTTGCATATTTTTGGAAGAGAGCCTGTGCCGGTATCTGTAGGACGTTGCATGTCAGTTTGTCAATTAACTTTGTGATTTGGAGAATTGAAAAAAAATAAGCAGCTGGTGCTCATCTTAAATAAAGGAGATGCATTGGCTCCCAATCATGCTCGGTTCAATATACAGACAGCAGAAAATGACGCATTTATTTTTGATGCAAAGTGGGGTGAATCTGACTCCATTCTATTATTCAGAGATCAAAGCAGGATCTCTGGAACTGAAGAGACTATCATTGTGAAAGATGATTGATGTGAGAGATAAACGAAATCATACGAAAGAGAACAAAATGTATTATGCTGGCCATTGTATGGCTGGTCTGATATGTGTGCAAATTATTTCATTTACACGATATCCTTTTGTGCTTTTCATTTAAAACAGGAACATCATGGGTGAATATTGCATGCATTGAAATAATTTGCCTTTTTACGCATGTGTGTTTGACACATGAATCTTTATATTGATTCTTTTGCTATACAGCCACTCATATTTTCAAATGCTTGCTTACGTCATTCAGTGTGATTCCACCACATTGCACTCTTGCTTTGTCTGCTAGTTGGGGTTTTATGAACATCGGGGCTCTGCAAAACACCTGCTGTCAGTATTGTGTGACGAATTCTACACGGTATCGTATTTGCCGCTGTTCACTGGTATATGGGCATTTTTATGGCTTTGCTAAAGAGTACGCTATGATTCCTTGTGGTTGGTCACACCTAACTGACCTCACTTTGTCATGTGTGAAGCATTCCTGACTCTGTCCAAGCTATGTTTGTTGCTGTGTGCATTTAGCCTGCATTCTGACATCTTCCGTTCTGTTCTGAGGATCTTTTAAGAGCAGGCAACATTTCGCTGTATGGGGTGACAATGTTTTTTTTAGTTTTCTAATGCTTTTGTGCACATTTATACTTCATCAAGTGTGGACTTCAATTTGTGATGATTGTATGTACCTTGAATTATCTTTGAGGAAGAAATTCTTTTATTATGATGTGAAGCCATCTGAAAAAATTTGCCTGCCCAGTGTTTCTGTATAGCTCTGTGCTCTGTTGACCCTGTTTACCTTGTGCTGTGCTGACCTATTGACGCAGTGCTCTTTACCGTGTTGCCCAAGGCAATGCAAGCTTTACCAGACTTACGCGTCTAAGAACCACACTGTTTCTTTCTTTTCTTTTCTGGCTTTGCCGGAGTGAGTTCCTGACACGTGGCAGGTCTTCATGCCTCACAAAATGCCTGTAAAACTAATTTACTGTTGCTGTGATTCTGCGATTCCGATAAGTGATGACCAGTTATACTTTTATTCTTTATTTCTTGCTGCATTCACTCTCCCCGCATCAGTGGCATAGTCATTGGAGCATGCACCACGTATGTAGGATGTACAGGGTTGGAATCTCTGTACTAGCACTGGGTACCCACCAGTGATGCAATACGCAAGTTTTCCCCCTAGCTTGTGCTGGGTGCAGTGCTTGGAAATGGGCCTTTAACCCCAACCTGTGTCGAAAAAAGTGCCTTGAGCCATGGCCCTCTTCAGCCAAAGCTGCCCTTCACCATCTCACTTATAGTTGTCATCAGCTTTCACTCTCATTACAATTTTTCATCCCACAATTTAGTTGTGGGCCTTGCACGAGTAAATATGTTATGCTCTAACTGCACTCGACACACAGTAGTGTGCAGTTTCAGATGTGCTTCTACTGATTTGGTTAATGGCACTCTTGGAGGTGCTGCAAGGGAAACATCGTGTTGGACATGTTGGCCACATTCGTGGACTGCTGTAATCTTGGCTGCAAGCAAGCCTCCTGACAATTTTTTACCAGTTCTGCTCTAAAAGCTTTTTTCATGCGGGGAGTACAAAGGTTATAAGAGGTCATAAGGTTATAAGAGTGTGTTGCATCTGTAAGCTTAACTGGCACTCGTTAGTTTTTGAGCCTACGCAGGCGGACATGTGCAGTCCTTCCCATGAAGCCAGTTACTGTGCAAGTGAACAGGTCTATGAAGTGGCTGTTGGTTTGCTTGCGACAGCTTTCTGATTTTTTTAGGTAACTGTGATTCTTTCATGAGCATAATTATAGTTCTCGTTTGCATGCAGAATTGAAAGTTTGGAATGTTTGCTTTGGAACTTGATTGTTTTTAAGCCTGTCCTACTGAATTTACCCGACCTAGCATAATGCTTGTATGAGATGGTATGCTATTTTCACCGTCTCATCCACATAACACCATGTGAGTTGTTGCACATGTAATCCTGTGTCTTATGGATGTAACCTGTCTTTCACATGCAGGCTTGACCACCAGAAGCCGCAGATACAGTGCATTTTCTGGACAAAACTCATCAGGTTAGAATCTGCAGTTTTTCTCCATAAATGCATTCCTGAAGGTTCTCTTTCAAAGACCAGTATGAAGGATACTGAAGCTTCTGTTCATAGAGCTGTGGTGAATTATGATGATATTTGCCTTTAATATTCTGGAAAGTTGTTTTCTGTAATTTGTGAACTATTGACCAAAGCTGTCACCCCTGTGAGTTCTATGCATTAATGCAAGGACTTGTACAGGGCTCCAAGGCCTCATCAGGTTTTTAGCCTTAGGCTTCCTCTTATACCCTGTCTAAGGAGCAAATAAAGAAAACAAAAGTGGCAGTGTGGTGTGTGCTAAACATAGCTAATTGCCATTTGTTAGGTATTAGGCTCACTTGGGTGGCCTTTGGACAGTGTCTGTCATGATGCCAGTAATGCAAGTGCTTTGGATGTATTTCAAAGGCTACCCTATTTTGTTTGCAAGGATGACATTTTTTGCAGCTGAAATGTTTTCAGCTGCTTGCAAAATTCATTCTAGGGATATCATTCTTCAGGCCTGAATTCTCCTTAATGAATAAAACTTTTCATAAACATCCACAGCTGTTGACGAATATGTCCTCCACCTTCACTTTTTTTTTCCCTAGCTCCAAGTGAGCTGTGCTATGTTGGTTCCTGCATTTGATTGGAACTATTCTGCCTTTATAACACAGGTTCAATCTTCAGAGAGACCGGACATGGCGCAACGCCTGTGCAAAATTCAACCAGTCAAAACGACATAGTGAGCCACTGCATGAAGTCTGCTCCTTCTGGCAGTGGTAACCACCGGGGTAAACACACAGGAAAGAAGCTGCACAAATGCACCTACTGCAGCAAGGGATTCCAAAACAGATCTCAGCTAGTGGTGCATCTCCGAGTCCATACTGGTGACCGCCCATACCATTGTGATGACTGTGGTAGCAGCTTTGCACTAAAGAACCAATTAGAGACACACCTTCGCACCCACACAGGCGAGCGTCCTTACCGTTGTGACTATTGTGATAGTAGCTTTGCACACCAGAGCACCTTAGTGAAACACCTGCGCATTCACACAGGCGAGCGTCCTTACCATTGTGACCACTGTGGCAGCAGCTTTGCACAGAAGAACAACCTGGTGAAACACATCCGTACCCACACGGGTGAAAAGCCGTATCAGTGCGAGCTGTGCCCCATGGCCTTTGCAGTACGTTCAAGTCTTGCGAGGCATGTGAGATCCCATAAGGGCGAAAAGCCCTTCCAGTGTGATTTGTGCCATAAGACATTCACTAGGGGAAAAAACTTAGAACTCCACAAAAAGGCGATTCACAAAGAATAGCAGCAGTTTCTGATGCCCTTTGTCAATATGTTTTCCTAGCTACCTTTTTATATGCGATCTAACGAGATTCTAGCTGAATGTCCTATGAAGGGTGGTGGTAGCTAACCCTCATCTTTCTTTCCATTTGTAAGTTTTGTTCACTTTTACAGTTTTCAGGAAAATACATTTGTTCCCTTAGGCTACTGACACACTCGCTCTAAGTATTTCCTGAACACGGAGAGTAAGCCTGCTATGCTTGTCAACTCGCATGAATGACAATAAAATCATGTTCATACGTGGATGGCATTGCTTCTTGTTGGAGAGAGACTTTAAAAGCATTGTTCCCAATATTAGAAAGAGATGTAGCATACCAGTGACGTAATAGCATAGACGTATGCCAGTTTACCGCAAATTGACTACGCACGCGTAGTGGCATGGTTACAATCAGGCAGGGTCACTGCGCATTCAGAGCCAGCATTCAGTAAACCAGTCTGAATGCTTCAATAAACCAGTCTACGCTACTACATCTCCACTGCACTAAATTTCTATTGCTGGTGCCATTTGTCAGCCTGTCTCAGTGAAGAGACTCGGGGGGGTTAAACATGCACAACTATTCTTTTTATTCATGTAGTCTGAGTGGGCGTACTTTTGTGACGGTCATTATAAATTCACTGATTAATATCATTGAACCAATTTCTGTTTGTATGACAACACAGGAAAACCTGCTCTTGTGTTAATCTTTTTGTGTTTATTCCAGCAGTGCTAGTGGCAGGAATGAGTGGGGAAAGGGAGGCGTCCGACCTCGTATTGATGTGTCTTGTGTTAGTCTGCAGGCTTAATAACAGTTCTCTGTTCTTTGGTATGAAAGCCAACAAAAAGAGTTCACAAATATCTACATCACCATTTCTCAGAGCACTACCTTTGCTGGATATAAATGGCGTAATATTTGTGGAGCATTATACCCAGACCATTTCTAACCTGTTCTGATTAATATCAGCTGTTTGTGATCATTTCACATTGTGCTAGCATATTTTTAACAGCACAAAAAAGGGGACACACAGGAAAATACAAAAAGAAACAAATAATAAGAGCGCCAGTTGCTCTGAAATATATCTACTGCCACGTTCATTATAAATTAACAAATTCATATCACTGCCCCTATAATTGATAACATGATGGAAAAAATGTGCTCCTGTGATTACCTTTGTGTGTTTATTCCATGAGTGTTAGTGGCAGGAGTGAGTGTGGATAAAAAGGTGTTCAGCATCTAAATGATATGTCTTGTATTCGTTTGCAGGCTTTAAGAGTGCTCATAAGTTGCGAGGTTCATGAATACTGAAACAAGAAATACTGTGATTGGTGCCTGCAAAAACATTGTAATCTTGTGGTGTACTTTTGTAATGCTATTTGGTTAACTGTGTGAAATTCCTGCACATGAGTGTTTTATTACAGTTGCCCTTGCAAAATGTTGAATGCATTCTGGCTGTTTGTAAGACTCACTTCCTTGACATGTTGTGCATTAAAATTGAAAAGCAGTGCAGTTCTTCAAAAAGCTGCTGTTCCTTTTTTTACCGTAATTTTTCTTCGAGCATCCATAGACATCGTTATGCCTTGCATCCAGCAAAGAATTTTTATCCTCACACTCTTTAGCACTTAGTGCTGTTCCCAAGAACAAGCCTATTTTCTGATGGCAGCATTACCAGTGGCACAATTTGTGGTAGTTTTAATGTCTACTTTGGAGCAAAGTTTGAGCCTATCATTTTCTCAACCACCTTGCATTTACATGTCATTGCATACATCCGTTCTAAAAAATAACGTTGAAGAACTTACTTGGTGAATCCAAATTAAATAACCTCCGCTTTTCTATGTTGGACATTGTGCAGTCCTCCCCACGCCTTGCACTTATTGTGTGAAACTCAAGCGCAGTTACACTGCATGTGCTGCCTGCTCCTTTGCAGCTACTTCTTTGTGGGGAGCACCGCGAGGCATAGACTCAGGTGCCAGTCTGATTCATTTCATTCAAAGATTATAAAATGTATGCTCATGCTACTATTCTTATTTGCCTGAGGAGTAGCGTTCTGCATGTCAAAAGCTAAGGTCGAATTACGATGGAGGTTAAATTCTTGAGGCCCATGCACTGCGCGATGTCAGAGCACGTTAAAGAACCCCATGTGGTCGATATTTCCGGAGCCCTTCACTACGGCGTCCCTCATAGACTTGCTGCTTTGGGATGTTAAACCCCCATAAGCCGCGCCAAGCTATTCATTCAGGTTCAAGTAAATGGCATATGCAGGGTGTTCCACCTAAGACATTGCACAGTTTTTAAAAATAGGCCTTTTGAGTTATAACGCTTTTTTTCGGCGTTGCACTGTCAAGAGGGAAAGACGACGAGGAGCGGACAGTGCCGCAGGAGGACGGAGCGCTCGCGCCAGGCCAGTTGCGAAGGCTGACATGGAGGAAGGAAAAAGGAAGTTTTTTTTCCTCCATGAAGGCTGACAAGGGACCATATTGCTCGGAGTTTGTACCCATCGGATAAGGCCTTACCCACTAATAGCACTAATAAACCGTCATACGTACAAGTCCAGCCGGATATAAAGTTTAAAGCCTGCAAGGGTTGCAATCGGCCGAGTGCGATATCGAAACCAAGAGTGGACAGTGTCCAGTTTCGGTTTCTTTTTTTCGCTTGCGCTGGAAAGTCACAACTTTGCTGCGTGATAAGCTGCAGTTAATTTAGGTTGTCTACATGGTCCCCATAATGTTTATTTGTATTTGAAATGCGCCCTTGCCAACAATGCAGGTAAGATCTAAAATCGTTGGGTAAGATGTAGTGTAAAATATATGATGGCGAAAGCTGCATCGCGGCAGGCATCAACAATCACACACTTTTTGTGTGTTGCCAGTTGTGCCCGTTCCGTACTCTGTTGCTTTACATATTCGTGTGTTGTCAGTCTGTAAGAAGAAGAAACTTTGTAGAAGGAAATCTATGTGCCTACAGAACAAGGATAACTTGGTGCAACCCGGTGAGCGTCACTTTTGCAGCGTGCGCTTGTGAAGACATGGCCCGTCTTTGTGCGCGCGATCCTAGATGTCACCGCGCAGTCACGAAAGATTCGGGATTGCTTGTTAACGCGTTACGTAAAATGAAAGCCTCAGAAGTGTATAACTGCAATACCAGACAAATTTGCTTCAGTGAAACGTGCCTGAGTTATTCCTATAAACCTGCTATTTCAACACTTGCATCTGTGGGCAAGTAAACGCAACAGGCTGCAGGGTTGTAACTCCTATCTAAATTCATTACGTGTGTGCCTTCTTCCGTGACCGTGTCCTCACTCGGTCGCCAGTGAGCTTTCCACGCGCAATTTTTCTTGTAGCGGGCCTTAGCAAAGACAGTACGTTCGTGGAGATCGATGTATGCGTTCTTCCTTCTCCATAATCACGTGGAAAATGCTGCGGTTAGTTCTTTCTGTGGTATCTATGAATAGCGTTCACGGTGCACTATGGTGACTTGTGCAAGCCTGCAGACCTTATCCCAATGGCAGTACCTGTAGCCGGCAGTTTACGCTGAAAACTGCTAAACAACCACTAGTTACTGCATCTCACTAGGCTTTTATTTTGTATATACAGGTGGTCCCCCTCTGCATGCTGTCATGGCATGCAAGTATTGAATCCTTTTTCCAGTTCCTAATAGCTGCCACCCAGGAATGTAAAGTGCATGCTACCCTAGCAATGCAATAAATGGTCGGCTTTAAAATACAGGACTGCCTGTATTATTGAACAGTGCTGGTGTCGTTTTTTTTTTCTGTGCTGGCCCTTTTTGTGTGTTCTCGTTTTTCAGGCATTGGAGGAACACCAGTAGCCAGGGAAAGAAGATTCCAGGCGAACCTGCCAACTGATGTCAACCCATGGGTTGATGCGCCCGTCCTGTAAAACAATGTATTGAGGGACGTGTCTTTGTACAGTGCACTAAGAAATTCCCGATTTCTGTCTGGGCTGTGTCAAGGTCCACGTTGCCTAGTAGATTGTAGTGGTTAATGGTTTTATTTCTGTTGTATTGTGGGACTTGTCATTGTACCATGCACCGAGGTATCTCCCCTTGTTAAATAGATAACTGTTGGTATCCCCTTTGTATCAGGCCTGTGGGGTATGCCATTAAGCCTAGTAAGTTAAAGTGGTTCATTGTTTTATTTTTCACCTTCCCCTTCCTATTTATGTTTTGAATCCTTTTATTTGTAAGCTTTGAATAGGTGTCTGTTTTTTTTTCCCCCCCATTCAAGACTATTTTTGTATTCTGCCCTATATTCCTCCTATTTCTGTGATGTGCTGTGCAGTTTTTTTTATTCTTAGGTTTGGTGGAGTCTTAGCCATTGTGTATTTTGTAAGAGTTCCTTTCAAGTTACGCACTGGCTCCTCCAGGTTCTCAAAATGTCCTGCCTTCCTTGTTTGTCATTATGCCTGTTCTAATTCTAACCATCATTTTATTTATTCCATATCTGTTTTTTTGTCAGTTATTTGGCATAATAGTTGTGCTTGGAAGTCTCAGATGAAAAGATTGTATAAATGTAAGACAGTAGTTGTCTTTGCAGTGCAGTTGGATATTCAGCTCGAAATTGCAGCTGAGGCAATCTTCTTATGGTTGAGCAAATCTTATGGTTTGTCATGCACATTTCTTACTTCCCAGATTGAAAATAATCTATTAGTCACCACAGTGGCGCAGTGGTTATGGCGCTCAGCTGGTGACCCGAAAAACACGGATTAAATCCCAGCCGCGGCTATCGCATTTCTATGGCGGTGAAGTGCTAGAGGCCTGTGTACTGTGCAATGTCAGTGCATGTTAGAGAACTCCAGGTGGTCAGAATTATCCAGAGCCCTCCTCTGCGGTGTCCCTCGTAGCCTGAGTCGTTTTAGGGACGTTAAACCCTTTAAAACCAAACCAAAGTACTGTTTTGAATTTGGTTTGGTTGGTTGGTTGTCATCCATCAGTACTTCCACACTTTTATGTTGTGTCATACCTCCAAAGTGGCAATGGAGTACATCTTCCTGACCTACGTACTGTGTTGTCATATGTCACAATGGCGACTTTATGCCAACATGAAAGGCGTCATGTGGCGTCAGAAGTCAAAATTTTTCTGTGAAAAAGCACAGGGTCGCATGTAAGCTGCCAGTCTTCCAGTGACATGGTTCAAAATCTTAATGTTTCAAGCCCCAGTTCTCCTCTGTAGTCCTTGCAGCCGCATACATGGCCAGAAAGCATGATCAGCTTCTGATCACTCATGATAAGTGAAACTGTGAGATAGCATTAAATATTTCTGGAAAGCCGGCAGCGACAATGTATCAGTATTCAAAGTTTATTTCACAGCTTCATATCTCCTCCATGGTTGGTAATCTGCTCACACTTTTCTATATATATGCGTGCGTAACCTCCCATGACCAGTAACCTCTCACGAGCAAGCACTTACATAAGTGCCTCCTGCCACGGCGGGCAGTGTAATCACAATCTGGTGGGCTGGTTGGGATAACACTGCAAGGTCACGTGACTCAGCTGGCTCATCTGCCACCTACGTTGCTTCTCTGGAGATTATTCATGGATTTTTCACTCATGGCCAACAACAATGCTGGTTTTACTGCGACACTGGCTATTTAATGATATCGCATTAACAAATCAAAGTTCAATCATCCACACCATGTCGTGATGGATTGGCCACATTAATCAGATTCCTAACAGTAGATAAATGCTTTTACTTGGTGTTCAACAGCTTCGTTAGTGCACATAGCTGTGTGATGCTGTTGTCCGCCGGAATGTAGTCCTCCAAGAAAACATCTGTCCAGCAATGCATCAATGACACGCTGCCACAAATCTCCATGCGTCCGATCACTTGTGTTTTCGAAAGCTTCAGCTGTATTCTGTGTGCCCATGCAGCGACTAAAGTAGCGCAGCACACGTGGCACAGAATGTATCAGCTGCACTGTCCGCTCTCGACGCGGCCTGCGTATGGTAGGAGCACAAAAAATGGGACGGCGGACTGGGCAGGCGAACCGTATCACGTGACCAACGTGGCCAACGAGGTGTTCAAACTTCTCAAATCACTGCTCTTTGCTTTTTGTTTTAATTTTATTTCTAGTTGTTTGCCATTAGGAATAATGAGAAAGGTAGAGAAAGTTAGAAGAAAGAGTGTAAACAAGCCTCGTTTAAGAAGTTGCATAAGTTCTCAATAAAGCAATGATCATGTGTCTACTTGTGATAGTTGCCTGCAACGTCCCATCGCAGGCCTACCTGCCTTAGGAAGCGTCGCCTCACGGAGGGTGTAGCCATCGGGAGTAGATTCGCTTTCAACAGTTTCGCTTTCTCGCGCTTCATTTTCGACTTTGGATGCTGCCCACTCAATGAGCTCACAGGCCCTTGTAGGCCGTTCACTTATGGTTTCAAAGCTGCCTTTTTATTTCTTTGTAAGGGCCACATGCTCTTCCTGGGGCGATCTCGCGAGGGCTGAGACGCTCTTCGATATCCGCGCTAACTGGAAGCGTTACCTCTTCATATTCGCGGGGATTAACGGCACCTCCTTGTTTGCTACAACCGAGTGATGCGGCCAAAGTTGTATCTGAAACATATTGCCATTGCCCAAGGCATACTTTGACGATGGCACCGCACTTGTTCATACTAGGAAAGTGTTGTATCTTTGGCAGTTATAAGTGAGCTCTACTGTATTGCACGTGCATCTAGCCACAAACACAACCAGATGCTTTTAAAACAGGCAGGTTGTTGCTGCATGATATGTGCTCTATATACAAAGCATATCAACAATGCTGTTGTGCCTTTGGAGACTCCTGCTTAGTCTACTGTGCTCTGTTTCGATTTTCAGACATGAAGACCAGTATTACGAGGACAAGGTAAAACGTGCCTGAGGAACAACCTTCGAAAGCAATGTACTCCTGCGAACACGGGCAGAACCTTACTTTCACTTATTTGCATCTGCAAAGTTAGGTTTATGAGAATCCACCTGGATCTGCCAAGAGAACTAGCCCGACGAGCCGGGCTGACATGTCAGGCATTGTTAAAGATACCACAACTGACGTTGCATTTTAGCTGGTAGAAACATCAGTTTCAAATTTTTTCACTCGCAGTGACGATCATTTGTTCTCTGTTATTTTGCAGGTCATTACTGATAACCCGATGTGTGCAAGTTTCCAGAGGAAGAAACCTTCAATACCACGCCTGCCACCCTTTCGTGACTCCATTGCTTCATGTTCATAACCTGGAAAATTCCATGTGCAGTGATCTCAGTGCATTGTGTCTATTCACAAAGTGAGATGGAAATAGTTTTGATGTAATTGCTTCAATTACAGGGTTCTTAATAATGAGGAAAGTGGGCATTACCGTGAAAACAAAAATTTTGTTAGGTGAGCTTGTTTCGTAAGCAATATAGTTCTTTCCCCTGAAATGACAACAGGCTCGCTTAAAGGAGAACCAAGGAGGAAATAACAGGTGGCAGCATAGTTGTCTCTAGCAGTTGTCGCTGTTGTTGAGGAGGCACTGGGTTCTTTTTGTTCGTTTTGACTCGATAGTGGTTGAGCAGAAACCATTGGTGCGCAATGGTTGACCACTTTAAATTAACCTCTCGGTGAGATTCCCATTTCAGTCGTGGTATTAACAGAACACCTGACTTCATACAGCAGTCGAACGGAGCCTATGACTTGTGTTCTCTTGCGGTGTGCTCTCAGTAGTAGACGTATTAGAATCACGGTATTTGGTCACTCAGAACCAAGCACCAAGAGAGGATTATGCCTGTCATGCAAGGGCCAGTAGTCTTGCAGCTATCTTAGACAAGCCAGGCACTCCACATAAAAAGGGTTGTCCAGGGGATGGGAGGATACTGAGTGGTCGTCCTGCATTCCACAACACAGTGAATGAAACTGGCGTATGTTTCAGGGCAGTTATTACTTTCAGGTGATTTCGCATATTTTTCAAAGATAGCCTGTGCCGGTGTCTGTAGGCTGTTGCATGTCAATTTCTTAATTGACTTTGTGGCGTGGAGAATAGAAAAAAAATTTGCAGCTGGTGCTCATCTTAAATAAAAGAGAGGCATTGGTTCCAAACCATTATGCTCAGTTAAAAATACAAACGGAAGAAAATGACGCCTTTATTTTTGGTGCAAAGTGGGGTGAATCTGACTCCATTCTATTATTCAGAGATCAAAGCAGGATCTCTGGAACTGAAGAGATGGTCATTGTGAAAGCTGCTGTGCGAGATCACATGAAAGGGAACAAAATGTACTTATGCTGGACATTGTGTGGTTGCTCTGATAAAGTGTGCAAATTGATTATTTTATTTATACGATATTCTTTTGTTTTTCTCTTAAAAGAGAAACATCAAGGGGGATTATTGCATGCATTGAAATAATTTGCCTTTTGATGCGTGTGTGACTGACACATCAATCTTTATATTGATTCTTGTGCTGTATAGCCACACATATTTTCAAATGCTTGCTGTAGTCATTCAGTGTGACTCCACGAGGTTGTACTCTTGCTCTGTCCGCTAGGAGGGACTTTATGAACATTGGGGCTCTGCAAAACCTGTTCTGTCGGTATTGTGTGACGAATTCTACATGGTATTGTATTTGCCGCCGTTCACTGGCTTATAGGCATTTTTATGGCTTTGCGGATGAGTATGCTATGATTCCTGGTGGTTGGTCGCACGTGACTGACCTTACTTTGTCATGTGTGAAGCATTCCTGACTGTCCAAGCTATGTTTGTTGCTGTGTGCATTTAGCCTGCATTCTGACGTCTTCCGTTCTGTTCTGAGGCTCTTTCAAGAGCAGCCGCCGCGGTGGCTCAGTGGCTATGGTGCTCGGCTGCTGACCCAAAAGACGTGGGTTCGATCCCGGCCGCGGCGGCTGGAATTTCTTTGGAGGAGAAATTCTAGAGGCCCGTGTACTGTGCGATGTAAGTGCACGTTAAAGAACCCCAGGTGGTCGAAATTTCTGGAGCCCTCCACTACGGCGTCTCTCATAATAGCCTTAGTCGCTTTGGGACGTTAAACCCCATAAACCAAACCAAACTCTTTCAAGAGCAGGCAACATTTGGCTGTATGGGAGGACAATGTTCTTTTTAGTTTTATAATGCTTACTGCTCTTGTGCACATTTGTAATTCATCAAGTGTGGACTTCAATTCATGATGATTGCATGTGCCTTGAATTATCTTTGGGGAAGAAATTCTTTTACTATGATGTGAATCCATTTCAAAAAATTTGCCTGCCCAGTGTTTCTGTATAGCTCTGTGCTCTGTTGACCCTGTTTACCTTGTGCTGTGCTGACCTATTGACGCAATGCTCTTTACCGTGTTGCCCAAGGCAATGCAAGCTTTACCAGAATTACTCGTCTAAGAACCACACTGTTTCTTTTCTTTTCTTTTTTGGTTTTACCGGAGTGAGGTCCTGAAATGTGGCAGGTCTTCATGCCTCACATGTCTGTAAAACTGATTTACTGTTGCTGTGATTCTGCGATTCTGATAAGTGATGACAAGTTATACTTTTATTCTTTATTTCTTGCTGCATTCACTTTTCCTGCATCAGTGGCATAGTCATTGGAGCATGCACCACGCATGTAGGGTGTGCAGTGTTGGAATCTCTGTACTAGCACTGGGTACCCACCAGTGATGCAATAAGCAGGTTTGTCCCCCTGGCTTTTGCTGGGTGCACTGCTTGGAAATGGGCCTTTAACCCCAACCTGTGTCGAACAAAGTGCCTTGAGACATGGCCCTCTTTAGCCAAAGCTGCCCTTCACCATCTCACTTATTGTTGTCATCAGCTTTCACTCTCATTACAATTTTTCATCCCACATTTTAGTTGTGGGCCTTGCACGAGTAAATATGGTATGCTCTAACTTCACTCGACCCACAGTAGTGTGCAGTTTCAGATGTGATTCTACAGATTTGGTTAATGTCACTCTTGGAGCTGCGGCAGGGGAAACACCGTGTTGGACATGTTGGCCACACTCGTGGGCAGCTGTAATCTTGGCTGCAAGCAAGCCTCCTGGCAATTTTTTACCAGTTGTCATGCTCTGAAAATTTTTTTCCTATGTGCGGTACAAAGGGCGTAAGAGGTCTTAAAAAAGGGGAAGGAATCCTGTCCCAATGTGTTTTGTCTCTAAGCATAACTCACACTCGTTTTTTTTTAAGCCTGCATAGGCAGACATGTACAGTCCTTCCCATGAAACCAGTTACTGTGCAAGCGAACAGGTCTATAAAGTGGCTGTTGGTTTGCTTGCAACAGCTTTCTGATTTTTTAGGTAACTGTGATTCTTTCATGAGCATAATTATAGTTCTCGTCTGCATGCAGAATTGAAAATTTGGAATATTTGCTTTGGAACTTGATTGTTTTTAAGCTTGTCCTACTGAATTTACCCGACCTAGCACAACGCTTGTATGAGATGGTATTCCATTTTCACCGTCTCATCCACATAACACCATGTGAGTTGTTGCACATGTAATCCTGTGTCTTATGGATGTAAACTATCTTTCACTTGCAGGCTTGACCACCAGAGGCTGCAGATACGGTGTAGTTTCTGGACAAAACTCATCAGGTTAGAATCTTCACTTTTTCTCCATTAATGCGTTCCTGAAGGTTGTCTTTCAAAGAACAGTATGAAGGATACAGGATCTTCAGTACATAGAGCTCTGGTGAATTATGATGATATTTGCCTTTAATATTCTGGAAAGTTGTTTTCCATAATATGTGAACTGTTGACCAAACTATCACCCCTGTGGGTTCTGCGGATTGATGTTAGGACTTATACAGGGGTCCAAGGCCTCGTCAGATTTTTAGCCTTTTGCTTCTTAAATCCTGTTTAAGGGGCAAATAAAGAAAACAAAAGTGGCAGTGTGCTAAACATAGCTAATTGCCATTTGTTAGGTATTAGGTCCACTTGGGTGGGCTTAGGACAGCGTCTATCATGATGGCAGTAATGCAAGTGCTTTGAATGGATTTCAAAGGCTACCCTATTTTATTGGCAAGGATGACATTTTTTGCAGCTGAAATTTTTTCAGCTGCGTGGAGAATTCATTCTGGGGATATCTTTCTGCAGGCCTGAAATTCTCCTTAAAGCTGACCTGTTGAATAAAACTTTTCATAAACATCCACAGCTTTCGACGAATATGTCCTCCACATTGATCTTTATTTCTATAGCTCCAGGTGAGCTGTGCAATGTTAATTCCTGCATTTGATTGAAAGTATTCTGCCTTTATAACACAGGTTCAGTCACACAGAGCGACCATGGTGCGCCTCTTGTGCAAGATTCAACTGGTCAAAGTCGCCTTATGAGCCACAACCACCGGGGTAAACCTGCAGTAAAGAAGCTCCACAAATGCACCCACTGCAGCAAGGGATTCAAAATAAGATCTCAGCTAGTGGCACATCTCCGAGTCCATACCGGCGAGCGTCCATACCATTGTAACGACTGTAGAAAGAGCTTTTCACAAAAGGACCACCTAAACGTACACCAGCGCATACACACGGGCGAGCGTCCTTATCATTGTGACCATTGTAGTAGCAGCTTTGCACACAAGAGCAGTCTAGAGGCACACCGTCGCACCCACACAGGCGAGCGTCCTTACCGTTGTGGTTATTGTGGTGACAGCTTTGCACAAGCTGTCACCCTAAAGAGACACCAGCGCACTCACACAAACGAGCAACCTTACCGTTGTGACCAATGTGGTAGCAGCTTTACACAAAAGAGCAATCTAGAGGCACACCAGCGCACTCACACTGGGGAACGTCCTTACCATTGCGACTACTGTGGTAGCAGCTTTACAATGAAGAGCAGCCTGGTGAAACACATCCGTACCCACACGGGTGAAAAGCCGTATCAGTGCCAGCTGTGCCCCATGGCTTTTGCGGTACATTCGAGTCTTGCGAGGCATGTTAGATCGCATAAGGGTGAAAAGCCCTACCAATGTGACTTGTGCCCAAAGAGATTCCCTGAGATGCAAAAGTTAAAACTTCATAAAAACGCGATTCACAAAGAATAGCAGTGATTTCTGATGCCCTTAGTCAACAAGTTTTCCTAGATACCTGTTTATATGCACGCTAACGACATTGTAGCTGAATGCCCTATGAAGGGTGTTGGTAGCTAACCTGCATCAATAATTACATTTGTAAGTTTTGTTCATTTTCTCAGCGTTTTCAGAAAACATCCTTTGTTGCTCCGTTAGACTACACAGTCTTTCTCCTTTAAGTCTCCTGAGCATGAAGACTGAGCCTGCTATGTTCGTAAACTTTCATGAGTAGAAATAAAATCACAGTCATACGGGGATGACATCACTTCTCGTTGGAGAGCGACTTTCAAATACTTTGTACCCAATATTAGGGAGAGACTTAACATTCCAGAGATGAAATAGCATAGACGTATACCGGCTTACCACAAATTGACTACGCACGCGCAGTGGCATGGGTGCAGCCAGGCGGGGTCACTGCGCATTCGGAGCCGGCGTTCAGTTAACCAGTCTACGTCTACGCTAAATCTCACTATTGCTGGTGACATTTGTGAGCCTGCCTCAGTGAAGTGGTTCGGGGAGTAAAACCTGCACAACTATTTTTTTTTATTTCATGCAGTCTGATTGGGCGTATTTGTGTGACATTCATTATAAATTCACTCATTACTATCACAACCTATTTCTGTTTGTATGACAACACAGGAAAACCTGCTCTTGTGTTAATATTTGCGTGTTTATTCCAGCAGTGCTAGTGGCAGGAAAGAGTGGGGAAATTCAGGTGTCTGACCTCATATTGTTGTGTCTTGTGTTAGTCTGCAGGTTTTATAACAGTTCCCTGTTCTTCGGTATGAAAGCCAACAAAGAGAGTTCAGAAACATTGACATCAACATTTCTCAGAGCGCTCTCTCAGCTGGATATAAATGACGTAATATTTGTGGAGCATTATGTCCGTCCCATTTTTATTCTGTTTTTATGGTAGGAATATCTGCTGTGTGTGACCATTTCATATTGTGCTAGCTTCTTTGTTGTGTTGGTGTTACATGAAAAAGCCTTATTTTTTTACAAAAGGTGTTCATGATAAGCTGCAAGTGTCTTGGCTGTTGAAACAAAAAAATACTGTGGTTAGTGCCTACGAGAAACATTGTAATCTTGTAACATATTGTTACGCTCGTAATTTGGGTCTTTTTTGTTAAATTGCTTAGTGCACATAAGTATTTTATTCCAGTTTCAATTACACATTGTTGAATACATTCTGGCTGTTTGTAAGGTGTTCATGATAACTAGTTGCAAGGGTCATAGCTGCTTAAACAAAAAGTGCTTTGATCGGTGCCTATGAAAAGCATTGTTATTTTGTAGTGTACGGTAAAGTTCGTAATTTGGGTTTGTTGTGTGAAACTGCACATGAGTATTTTATTACAGTTGCCATTACAAAATGTTGAATACCTTCTGGCTGTTTGTAAAAACTTACTTGACATATTGTGCATTAAATTCAAAAGCAGTGCAGTTCTTTTGTTAGCCTGCTTCTTGAAATAGCTGATGTTTCCTTTTTTGGTGTTCTGCCTCAAGTATCCACAGACATCATTGTGCCTTGCATGCAGGAACGAATTTTTATTGTCACTTGTTTCAGCACTTGGTTCTGGTCCCCACAGCAAGGCTATCCAGTCTGATGGGATTGCATTTTCTGTGGCACAATAATTTGATCTAGTTTTTTTCAGTTGCTTTGGAGAAAACTTTAAACCTTTAAACTTTAAAAAATATTGCCGCCAATAAAAAAACGGTTCTGAATTGTAAAGTGTAATAAACATTTTATATCGAAAATGAAATTATTTCAACTTTTTTCATATTTCTGAAATTTCGGTACATTGGGGTTAAGCTGTGTATTCGGAGAATGTGTATAGTCTTTGTCAAAAGTATACAGCCCAAGGGGTCTGCTTCTGAGCACTACAGTGCAGCTCGTCTTGCATACTCAGGGACTGTAATGTTACGAAGGCAGGTGGAATTTATGTCCTTAACCCTCCCAAGCTTAGGACTGTCAGATATGCTAAAAAGCCCCGCTAGGTGGCTTGGAAGCAAACCCTTTGGGCTGTATGTGTTTGACAAAGACTGTATCTTGTGTACTCGAGGAATGATTACAGAGCATATAACGGCTGCAAGCCCAACTTTGTTGATACAAAGCATGCCCTCTGTGTGACTGCAAAAAAAGCAATTCGCATGTTTTTTAGTTCTGGCTCATGATTTATAGATTAAAAAAAAGGGCTAGTAAGCCGGGTCATACTTCTCACGGGGATTCCAGCAGCTGTTTTAAAATTGAATGGACAAAGGAAGAATCACTTAAGACTCTGCGCAATGCTGGACTGAGTATTTTCAGTGTACACTCCACAACCTTGAAATGTTTTGTGATCACCGTTGGTGTTAAGTGAGTGCTCGCACACATACAAGCACATTTCTTGTACTACAGAGGCAAAGGAGAGGGATCTCACTAATGGCCTCGGACCACCATGGTAGTTGCGTGCTGTGGTATACTGCAGTGTAAAAGTGCACAAATCTTGCTGTCTAGGGCCATCAACTTGTGCCCGACACCAGTTACGGGGCAGGTTTTATTTATCATTGGTGTGAAGTCAACTAGTAGATGAGACATAAGTACGGGCACAGTTTTGGAGTGGATGTGCATTCTGGTATGTTGAAGACACAGCAGCGTGACAACGTGCGTTGGTGCATCGCCATTGCTCGGTTGCATCTGGCATTGCTCTGTATAGTGGACTTCCCGAGCGGTTGTAAGACTCACTTCCTTGACATGTTGTGCATTGAAACTGAAAAGCAGTGCAGTTCTTCAAAAAGCTGCTGTTCCTTTTAGAGCGCAGCTCTTTGGCGTCCGTTCCTGGGTTTTGCGTCGTCGGCGGCGTTGTCGTCGGCCTCGTAACCAGCTCCGCCCCCCTTTCATCCCCCCAGCGCTAGCAGCGACCGACTGATACCGCTGGATGCCGCTGACGCCGCTAGAGAGTCAAGATAACGTGACTGCATAGAACACCGTCGCCGCCATGCAGAAAGAGGAGGAAAGGGTCCCCCCCCCCCTGTTCTTGTGTGGCGGATGGGGTGCTCTTCAGTTGCCGACGCGCCGGTTATTTCACGTAGGCCCCGGCACGTCGACGAATACGTGACCACCTTCCCACGGCTAGACCTGGTTCTTAGCGCTGCGGAAGCGAGGGTATCATATTGTTTGTGTCGGCATCGGCGGCGTTGTCCCTGAAACCAACTCCGCAGCTGGGGTTGACTCACTATCGGCGTCAGCGGCATCATTCAGTCGCTGCTATCTCTTCCCTCCTCCCTTTATCGTGTTGTCCGCTTGCTGCGCGCGCTTCTGCCAACACCCTCTAAAAACTCTGCCCCCATCGTTTGCCGCTGGGTGTACACGCCGCCCCCTCCCCCCTCTTCCTGCGAAAAATAAAAAAAAATTCTGTGATTGCGCATACATGTGTTGCTCGATTTCTTTGCCTCAATCTATCGAAAAGGTGAAACAGCTTATTTGCTGCGCTCAAATTTCGCATTAGGAAGTAACGTAATCGTCGGTAATTTTTTTTACTGTAATTTTTCTTCGAGCATCCATAGACATCGTTATGTCTTGCATCCAGCAAAGAATTTTTATCCTCACACTCTTTAGCACTTAGTGCTGTTCCCAAGAACAAGCCTATTTTCTGATGGCAGCATTACCAGTGGCACAATTTGTGGTAGGATTTAATGGCTACTTTGGAGCAAAGTTTGAGCCTATCAGTTTCTCAACCACCTTGCATTTACATGCCATTGCATACATCCGTTCTAAAAAAGAACGTTGAAGAACTTACTTGGTGAATTCAAATTAAATCAGCTCCGGTTTTCTAAGTTGGACATTGTGCAGTCCTCCCCATGCCTTGCACTTATTGTGTGAAATTCAAGCGCAGTTACACTTCGTGTGCTGCCTGCTCTTTGCAGCTACTTCTTTGTGGGGAGCACCACTAGGCATAGACTCAGGTGCCAGTCTGATTCATTTCATTCAAAGACTATAAAACGTATGCTCATGCTACTATTTTTAATTGCCTGAGGAGTAGCGTTCTGCCTGACTGCTATGTCAAAAGCTAAGGTCGAATTTCGATAGAGGTTAAATTCTAGAGTCCCGTGTACTGCGCGATGTCAGTGCACGTTAAAGAACCCCATGTGGTCGATATTTCCGGAGCCCTTCACTACGGCGTCCCTCATAGACTTGCTGGTTTGGGATGTTAAACCCTCATAAGCCGTCAATTAAGCTATTCATTCAGGTTCAAGTAAATGAAATATACAAGGTCTGCCACCTAAGACTTTGCATAGTTTTTAAAAATAGGCTTGTTGAGTTAGAACGCTTTTTTCGGCGTTGCACTGTCAAGAGGGAAAGACGACGAGGAGTGGGCAGTGCCACAGGACTGAGAGCTGACATGGAGGAAGGAAAAAGGAAGTTTTTTTTTCCTCCATGAAGGCTGACAAGGGACGATTTTGCTCGGTGTTGGTACCCATGGGATAAGGCCTTACGCATTAATAGCACTAATAAACCGCCGTACATACAAGTTCAGCCGGATATAAAGTTTAAATCCTGCAAGGATTGCAATCCACCGAGTGCGATATCGAAACCAAGAGCGAACAGCACAGTCCAGTTTCGTTTTTTTTTTTCGCTTGCGCTGGGAAGTCACAACTTTGCAGCGTGATAAGATGCAGTTAATTTAGGTTGTGTTCATGGTCCTCATAATGTTTATTTGTATCTGAAATGCGCCCTTGCCAACAATGCAGGTAAGATGCAGTGTAAAATATATGATGGCGAAAGCTGCATCGCGGCCGGCATCAACAATCGCACACTTTTCGTGTGTTGCCAGTTGTGGCCGTTCCGTAATCTGTTGCTTTACATATTCGTGTTCGTGTGTTGTCAGTCTGTGATCAGAAGAAGCTTTGTAGAAGGAAATCTATGTGCCTACAGAACAAGGATAACTTGGTGCAACCCGGTGAACGTCACTTTTGCAGCGTGCGCTAGTGTAGACATGGCCCGTCTTTGTGTGCGCGATCCTAGATGTCACCGCGCAGTCACGAAAGATTCGGGATTGCTTGTTAACGCGTTACGTAACATGAAAGGCTCAGGAGTGTATAACTGCAATACCAGACAAATTTGCTTCAGTGAAACGTGCCTGAGTTATTCCTATAAACCTGCTATTTCAACACTTGCATCTGTGGGCAAGTAAACGCAACAGGCTGCAGGGTTGTAACTCCCATCTAAATTCATTACGTGTGTGCCTTCTTCCGTGACCGTGTCCTCACTCGGTCGCCAGTGAGCTTTCCACGCTTAATTTCTCTTGTAGCGGGCTTTAGCAGAGACAGTACGTTCGTGGAGATGTATGCGTTCTTCTTTCTCCATAATCACGTGGAAAATGCTGCGGTCATTTCTTTCTGTGGTATGTATGATTAGCGTTCACGGTGCACTGTGGTGACTTGTGCAAGCCTGCAGACCTTATCCCAATGGCAGTACCTGTAGCCGGCAGTTTACGCTGACAACTGGTAAACAACCACTGGTTACTCATCGCACTAGGCTTTTATTTTGTATATACAAGTCGTCCCTCTCTGCATGCTGTCATGGCATGCAAGTATTCAATCCTTTTTCCAGTTCCTAATAGCTGCCACCTAGGAATGAAAAGTTCATGCTACCCTAGCATTGCACTAAATGGCCTGCTTTAAAATACAGGACTGCCTGTATTATTGAACAGTGCTGGTATTGTGTGTCGTTTTTTTTTTTTTTTTGTGCTGGCCCTTTTTGTGTGTTCTCGTTTTGCAGGCATTGGAGGAACACCAGTAGCCAGGGGATGAAGATCCTAGCTGAACTGCTGCCAACTTACTCCGGCACATATGTCGACGCTCCTGTCCTGTAAAACAATGTATTGCGGGACATATCTTCGTACAATGCACTAAGAAATTCCCTATTTCTGTCTGGGCAGTGTCAAGGTCCACGTTGCCTAGTAGATAGTAGTGGTGAATGGTTTTATTTCTGTTGTATTGTGGGAAATGTCATTGTACCATGCACTGAGATATCTCCCCTTGATAAATAGATAACTGTTGGTATCCCCTTTGTATCAGGCCTGTGGGGTGTGCCATTAAGCCTAGTAAGTTAAAGTGGTTCATTGTTTTATTTTTCACCTGCCCCTTCCTATTTATAAGTTTTGAATCCTGTTATTTGTAAGCTTTGAATCCGCATCTGTTTTTTTTTTCCCCCATTCAAGACTATTTTTGTATTCTGCCCTATATTCCTCCTATTTCTGTGATGTGCTGTGCAGTTTTTTTAATCTTATCTTTGGTGGAGTCTCATGGCTCATTAGCCATTGTGTGTTTTGTAAGAGTTCCTTGCAAGTTACGCACTGGCTCCTCCAGGTTCTCAAAATGTCCTGCCTTCCTTGTTAGTCATTATGCCTGTTCTAATTCTAACCATCATTTTATTTATTTCATATCTGCTTTTTTGTCAGTTTTTTGGCATAATATTTGTGCTTGGAAGTCTCAAATGAAAAGATTGTATAAAAGTAAGTTGTCTTTGCAGTGCAGTTGGATATTCAGCTTGATATTGCAACTGAAGCAATCTTTTTCTTGTTGAACAAATCTTATGGTTTTTTGTGCACGTTTCTTACCTCCTAGATTGAAAATAATCTATTAGCCACCACAGTGGCGCAGTGGTTATGGCGCTCAGCTGCTGACCCGAAAAACACGGGTTCAATCCCAGCCGCGGCTATCGCATTTCTATGGCGGAGAAATGCTAGAGGCCTGTGCACTGTGCAATGTCAGTGCACATTAGAGAACTCCAGGTGGTCAGAATTATCCAGAGCCCTCCTCTGCGATGTCCCTCATAGCCTGAGTCGTTTTAGGGACGTTAAACCCTTTAAAACCAAACCAAAGTACTTTTTTGAATTTGGTTTGGTTGGTTGGTGGTCGTTAGTCTGTATTGCCATATTGCCATAAGTAACTATGGAGAACTTCTCTTCCTGACCTATATGTAATTTGTTGTCATATGTCATGATGCTGACTATAGGCCACAGCGAGACTTCTTTGTGGCATAAAAAGTCAAAATGTTTTTGTCGTTAAATACAGGGTCGCATTATAAGCTACCAGGCTGGCAGTGACATGGTTCAAAACCTTAATGTTGTAAGCCCCAGTTATCCCCTGAAATCCCTGCAGCCGCATACGTGGCCAGAAAGCATGATCACCTTCTGATTGCTCATGATAAGTGGAACTGTGAAATAGCATTTAATATTTCTGCAAAGCCAGCAGCAACAATGTATCAGTATTCAAAGTTTACTTCACAGCCTCATATCTCCTCCATGGTTGGTAATCTGCTCATACTTTTCTCCCATATATATGTGTGTGCGTAACCTCCCATGACCAGTAACCTCTCATGAGCAAGCATTTACTGAAATGCCTGCTGCCACAGTGGGCAGTTTGATCACAATCTGGTGGGCAGGTTGTGATAACATCGCAAGGTCACGTGACTCAGCTGGCTCATCTGCCACCTGCGTTGCTTCTCTGGGGATTATTCGTGGATTTTTCACTCATGGCCACCAACAGTGCTGGTTTTTCTGCGACACTGGCTCCTTAACAGGATCGCATTAACAAATCACAGTTCAAGCATCCACACCATGTGGTGATGGACTGACCACATTAATCAGATTGCTAGCGGTAGGGCAATTCTTTTACTTGGCGTTCAACAGTTTCGTCAGTGCACACAGCTAGGCTATGTTGCGGTCCGCCTGAATGTAGTCCTCCGAGGAAACATCTGGCCAGCAATGCATCAATGACGCGTTGCCACAAATCTCCATGCGTCTCATCGCGTGTGTTTCCAAGAACTTCATCTGTTGTCCGTGTGCCCATGCAACGACTAAAGTAGCGCAGCACACGTGTCACAGAATGTATCATCTGCACTGTCCGCTCTGTGACGCTGCCTGTGTGTGGTAGCAGCACAAAAAATGGACCGGTGGACTGGGCAGGCAAAGCGTTTCACGTGACCAACATGAACAGCAAGGCATTCAAACTTCTCAAATCACTGCTCTTTTTTTTTGTTTTGTTTCATGATGTTTGCCATTAGGCACAATGAGAAAGGGGGAGAAAGTTAAGAGTGTAAACAAGCCTCACTTAAGAGGTGGCAAAAGTTCTCGATAAAGTGATTATCGTGTGTCCACTTGCGATAGTCGCCTGCAAAGTCCCAACGCAGGCCTACCTTCCTTAGGAAGCATCGGCTCACAGAGGCTTTAGCCATGGGGAGACGGTTCGCCTTCAACAATTTCTTTTTCTCTCGCTTCTTTTTCAACTTTGGATGCTGCGCATTTGGCGAGCGCCTAGGCCCTTGTAGGCCGTCTACTTATGGTTTCAAAGCTGCCTTTTTATTTCTCTGTAAGGTCGACTTGCTCTTTCCTGGGCGGTCTCGCGAGGGCTGAGATGCTCTTCGATCTCCGCGCTAAGTGGAAGCGCAACCCTTTCATATTCAGGAGGATTAACGGCACCTCCTTGTTTGCTATAACCGAGTGATGCGAACAAACGTGTTTGTTGTATCTGAAACATTTTGCCATTGCCCAAGGCATACTTTGACAATGGCACCGCACTTGTTCATTCTAAGCAGGTGTATGTTGTATCTGTGGCAGTTATAAGTGAGCTCTACTGTATTGCACGTGCATAAAGCCACAGACACAAGCAGATGCTTTTAAAACAGGCTGGGGCCTGCTGCATGATACGTGCTCTATATACAAAGCATATCAACAATGCTGTTGTGGCTTTGGAGACTCCTGCTTAGTCTACTGTGCTCTGTTTCGATTTTCAGACATGAAGACCAGTGTTACGAGGACGAGGTAAAACGTGCGTGAGGAACAACTTTCGGAAGCAATGTACTGCTGCGAACACGGGCAGAACCTTACTTTCACTAATTTGCATCTGCAAACTTAGGTTCATGAGAATCCACCTGGCTCTGCCAAGAGAACTAGTTCGACCAGCTGGGCCAAAGTGACAAGCATTGTTAAAGATACAGCAGCTGACATTGCATTTTAGCTGATGGAAAAGATCAGTTTCAAATTTTTATACAATGCCAGTTGCCCTTTTTTCCTATCCGTATCCTTTCGCATTTTGTGCCTAGAGTAGAAAGACTGCAGAAGGTGCTCTCGGATGTGGTTTTTGTGCATTCTCGCTACTGATTTGTGCATTGCCGTCTACCCAAGTGCCAGTGCTTCTGGCATTTGTGTTCATTCCAAAGTGACACTCCTTTGCTCTCTGTTTTTTTGCAGGCCATCTTTGATAAGCCAATGCGTACAAGGTTCGATAGGAAGAAACCTTCAATCCCATGCCAGCAAACCTTTGATGACTCCATCGCTTCATGCTCATAACTTGGAAAATTGCATGTGCAGTCAGCTCAGTGCATTGTGTCTATTCACAAAGTGGGATAAAAATAGTTTTGATGCAATTGCTTCAATTACAGGGATCTTGATAACGAGGAAAGTGGTCATTACCGTGAAAACAAAAATTTTGTTAGGTGAGCTTGTTTCGTAAGCAATATAGTTCTTTCCCCTGAAATGACAACAGGCTCGCTTAAAGGAGAAGCAAGGAGGGAATAACAGGTGGCAGCATAGTTGTCGCTAACAGTTGTTGCTTTGTTGAGGAGGCACTCGGTTCTTTTTGTTCGTTTTGATTCGATAGTGGTTGAGCAGAAACCATTGGTGCGCAATGGTTGACCAGTTTAAATTAAGCTCTCGGTGAGATTCTCATATCTGTCACGGTATTAACTGAATGCCTATCTTTTTACAGCAGTCGAACGGAGCCTATGACCTATGTTCTCTTGCGGTGTGCACTAAGTAGTAGATGTATTAGAATCACGGTATTTGGTCACTCAGAACCAAGCACCAAGAGAGGATTATGCCTGTCATGCAAGGGCCAGTAGTCTTGCAGCTATCTTAACAAGCCAGGCACTCCACATAAAAAGGGTTGCACAGAGGATGGGAGGATACTGAGTGGTCGTTCTGCATTCCACAACACAGTGAATGAAACTGGCATATGTTTCAGGGCAGTTATTACATTCAGGAGATTTCGCATATTTTTGGAAGGTGGCCTGTGCCGGTGTCTGTAGGGTGTTGCATGTCAATTTCTTAATTGACTTTTGTGACATGGAGAATAGTAAAAAAATTAGCAGCTGGTGCTCATCTTAAATAAAAGAAAGGCATTGGTTCCAAACCATTATGCTCGGTTAAAAATACAAACGGCAGAAAATGACGCCTTTATTTTTGGTGCAAAGTGGGGTGAATCTGACTCCATTCTATTATTCAGAGATCAAAGCAGGATCTCTGGAACTGAAGAGATGGTCATCGCGAAAGAGGCTGTGCGAGATCACACGAAAGAGAACAAAATGTACTTATGCTGGACATTGTGTGGTTGCTCTGATAAGTGTGCAAATTGATTATTTTATTTATGCGAAATTCTTTTGTTTTTTTTCTTAAAGGAGAAACATCAGGGGTGAATATTGCATGCATTGAAATAATTTGCCTTTTGATGCGTGTGTCTGACACATCAATCTTTATATTGATTCTTCTGCTGTATAGCCACACATTTTCAAATGCTTGCTGTAGTCATTCAGTGTGACTCCTCGATGTTGTAGTCTTGCTCTGTCCGCTAGGTGGGGCTTTATGAACATTGGGGCTCTGTAAAACCCCTGCTGTCAGTATTGTGTGACGAATTCTACATGGTATCGTATTTGCCGCTGTTCACTGGCTTATAGGCATTTTTATGGCGTTGCTGATGAGTATGCTATGATTCCTGGTGGTTGGTCGCACGTGACTGACCTTACTTTGTCATGTGTGAAGCATTCCCGACTCTGTCCAAGCTATGTTTGTTGCTGTGTGCATTTAGCCTGCATTCTGACGTCTTCCGTTCTGTTCTGAGGCTCTTTCAAGAGCAGGCAACATTTGGCTGTATGGGAGGACAATGTTCTTTTTAGTTTTCTAATGCTTACTGCTTTTGTGCACATTTGTAATTCATCAAGTGGGGACTTCAATTCATGACGATTGCATGTGCCTTGAATTATCTTTGAGGAGGAAATTCTTTTACTATGATGTGAAGCCATTGGAAAAAATTCGCCTGCCCAGTGTTTCTGTATAGCTCTGTGCTCTGTTGACCCTGTTTACCTTGTGCTGTGCTGACCTATTGACGCAGTGCTCTTTACCGTGTTGCCCAAGGCAATGCAAGCTTTACCAGAATTACTCGTCTAAGAACCACACTGTTTCTTTTCTTTTTTGATCTTACCGGAGTGATCTCCTGATACGTGTCAGGTCCTTGATGCCTCACAAAATGCCTGTAAAACTAATTTACTGTTGCTGCGATTCTGCGATTCTGATAAGTGATGACAAGTTGTACTTTTATTCTTTTTTTCTTGCTGCATTCACTCTCCCTGCATCAGTGGCATAGTCATTGGAGCATGCACCACGTATGTAGGATGTACAGGGTTGGAATCTCTGTACTAGCACTGGGTGCCCAGCAGTGATGCAATAAGCAAGTTTTCCCCATAGCTTGTGCTGGGTGCAGTGCTTGGAAATGGGTCTTTAACACCAACCTGTGTCAAAGAAAGTGCCTTGAGCCGTGGCCTTCTTTAGCCAAAGCTGCCCTTTCACCATCTCACTTATTGTCGTCATCAGCTTACACTCTCATTACAATTTTTCATCCCACATTTTAGTTGTGGGCCTTGCATGAGTAAATATGTTATGCTCTAACTGCACTCGACACACAGTTGTGTGCAGTTTCAAATGTGCTTCTACTCATTTGGTTGATGGCACTCTTGGAGCTGCGGCAGGGGAAACACCGTGTTGGACATGTTGGCCACACTCGTGGGCGGCTGTAATCTTGGCTGCAAGCAAGCCTCCTGACAATTTTGTACCAATTGTCATGATCTGAAAGTTTTTTTTCCTATGTGCTGTACAAAGGGTGTAAGAGGTCTTAAAAAAAAGGGGAGGAATCCTGTCCCAATGTTTTTTGTCTCTAAGCATAACTCACACTCGTTAGTTTTTAAGCCTGCGTAGGCAGACATGTACAGTCCTTCCCGTGAAGCCAGTTACTGTGCAAGCGAACAGGTCTATGAAGTGGCTGTTGGTTTGCTTGCAACAGCTTTCTGATTTTTTAGGTAACTGTGATTCTTTTATGAGCATAATTATAGTTCTCGTCTGCATGTAGAATTGAAAGTTTGGAATGTCTGCATTGGAACTTGATTGTTTTTAAGCTTGTCCTACTGAATTTACCCAACCTAAAACATCGCTTGCATGTGATGGTATGCCATTTTCACCGTCTCATCCACATGACACCATGTGAGTGGTTGCACATGTAATCCTGTGTCTTATGGATGCAACCTGTCTTTCACATGCAGGTTTGACCACCAGAGGCCGCAAATACGGTGTATTTTCTGGACAAAACTCATCAGGTTAGCATCTTCACTTTTTCTCCATTAATGCGTTCCTGAAGGTTGTCTTTCAAAGAACAGTATGAAGGATACAGAAGCTTCAGTTCATAGAACTGTACTGAATTACGATGATATTTTCCTTTGATATTCTGGAACGCTGCTTTCCATAATATATGAACTATGACCAGGCTCTCATGACCCTGTGAGTTCTAGGCATTGATGCAAGGACTTGTGCAGGGGTTCAAGGCCTCATCAGGGTTCAAGGCCTCAAGGCCTTTTGCTTCCTCTTATACCCTGTCTGAGGAGCAAATAAAGAAAACAAAAGTGGCAGTGTGGTGTGTGCTAAAGTTAGCTAACTGCCATTTGTTTAGTTATTAGGCCCACTTTGGTGGGCTTAGGACAGTGCCGGTCATGATGGCAGTAATGCAAGTGCTTTAAATAGATTTCAAAGGCTACCTTAATTTTTTGGCGAGGATGACATTTTTTCCAGCTGAAATCTTTTCAGCTGCTTGGAGAATTCATTCTAGGGATATCTTTCTTCAGGCCTGAATTCTCCTTAAGGCCGACCTATTGAATAAAACTTTTTATAATCATCCACAGCTGTTGACAGTTATCTCCTCCACATTCATTTTTTTTTTCTGTAGCTCCAGGTGAGCTGTACAATGTTGGTTCCTGCATTTCATTGAAAGTATTCTTCCTTTATAACACAGGTTCAGTCGTCCCAGAGAGCGACCATGGTGCACCTACTGTGCAAAATTCAACTGGTCAAAGGCACCTAGTGAGCCACTGCATGGAATCCACTCCTTCTGGCAGTGGTAACCATAGGAATAAACCTGCAGAAAAGAAGCTGTACAAATGCTGCCACTGCAGCAAGAAATTCGAATGGAGATGCAATCTCAATGTACATCTCCGAGTCCATACTGGTGACCGCCCATACCACTGTGATGACTGTGGAAACAGTTTTGCACAAAAGGCCCACCTGGAGTCACACCAGCGCACTCACACTGGTGAACGTCCTTACCGTTGTGACCACTGTGGCAGCAGCTTTACAATGAAGAGCAGCCTTGTGACACACATCCGTACCCACACGGGTGAAAAGCCGTTTCAGTGCGAGCTGTGCCCCATGGCCTTTGCGGTACGTTCAAGTCTTGCGAGGCATGTGAGATCCCATAAGGGCGAAAAGCCCTTCCAGTGTTATTTGTGCCATAAGACTTTCACTCGGGGAAAAAACTTAAAATTCCACAAAAAGGCGATCCACAAAGAATAGCAGCAGTTTCTGATGCCCTTAGTCAATATGTTTTTCTAGCTACCTTTATATATGTGATCTAACGAGATTCTAGCTGAATTCCTTATGAAAGGTGGTGGTAGCTAACCTTCATCTTTGTTTACATTTGTCAGTTTTGTTCACTTTTACAGAGTTTTCAGGAAAATAAATTTGTTGTTCCCTTAGGCTACACACACACTCGCTCGAAGTATTTCCTGAACACGGAGAGTGAGCCTGCTATGCTTGGCAACTCGCATGAATGATAATAAAATCATGGTCATACGTGGATGGCATCACTTCTCGTTGGAGGGAGATTTTAAAAACATTGGTCCCAATATTACAAAGAGATGTAGCATACCAGAGACGTAATAGCATAGACGTATGCCAGTTTACCGCAAATTGACTACGCACGCGTAGTGGCAGGGTCACTGCGCATTCGGAGCCGGCGTTCAGTAAACTAGTCTACATCTACGCTACTACTTCTCCACTGCGCTAAATTTCTGTTGCTAAGGCCATTTGTCTGCCTGCTTCAGTGAAAAGATTCAAGGGGGTAAAACATGCACAACTATTCTTTTTATTCGTGCAGTCGGAGTGGGCGTATTTTTGTGGTCATTATAAATTCACTCATTAATATCATTGAACCTATTTCTGTTTGTATGACAACACAATTTTTGCTGTTGTGTTAATCTTTTTGTGTTTAATCCAGCAGTGCTAGTGGCAGGAAAGAGTGGGGAAATTCAGGTGTCCAACCTCGTATTGATGTGTCTTTTGTTAGTCTGCCGGTTTTATAACAGTTCTCTGTACTTCGGTATGAAAGCCAACAAAAAGAGTTCACAAATATCTACATCACCATTTCTCAGAGCACTAACTTTGCTGGATATAAATGGCGTTATATTTGTGGAGCATTATGCCCAGACCTTTTTTAACCTGTGGTGGTTGTCAGAATATCAGCTGTTTGTGATCATTTCACATTGTGCTAGCTTCTTTGTTGTGTTGGTGTTACTTGAAGAAGCCTTATTTTTTTACATGAGGTGTTCTTGATAAGCTGCAGGGGTCATGGCTGCTGAAACAAAAATTACGGTGATTAGTGGTTAAGACAAACATTGTTATCTTGGGTCATTTTATATTCACAACTATATATTCACAACTTATATTCACAACTATAGATATTATATTCACAACTTATATTCACAACTATAGATATTCAGCTTGAAATCACAACTATAGCATTGTTATCTTGGTTGAGCAAATCTTATAGTTTTTCATGCACGTTTCTTTCTAGATTGAAAATACTGTATTAGCCATCACAGTGGTGCATTGGTTATGATACTCAGCTGCTGATCTGAAAAATGGGGTTCAATTCTGGCTGCGGCAGTCGCATTTCGATGGAGGCAAAATGCAAGAGGCCTGCGTAGTGTGCAATGTCAGTGCATGTTAAAGAACTCCAGGTGGCCAAAATTATCCAGAGCCCTCCATTGTGGTGCCTCTCATAACCTGAATCATGCTGGGACGTTAAGCCCCTTAAAACCAAACCAAAATACTCTACTGAATTTGGTTTGATTGGTTGGTGGCTGTCAGTCCGTATTGCCATATTTTATGTTTAGTTATACCTTCAAAAGTGACAATGGAGAACATCTCTTCCTGACCGACATACTGTGTTGGCATATGTCACGATGGCGACTATAGGCCACAGCGAGAGATGTCATGTGGCGTCAGAAGTCAAAATTTTTCTCTGGAAAAGCACAGGGTCGCATTGTAGGTTGCCAGTCTTCCAGTGGCATGGTTTCAAAACCTTAATGTTGGAAGCCCCAGTTATCCCCTGAAATCCCTGTAGCAGCATACGTGGCCAGAAAGCAGGGCCAGCTTCTGATCACTCATGATAAGTGAAACTGTGAGATAGCATTTAATATTTCTGCCATGCCAGCAGCGACAATGTATCAGTATTCAAAGTTTATTTCACAGCTTCGTATCTCCTCCATGGTTGGTAATCTGCCCATACTTTTCTGCCACATATATATATATATATATATATATATATATATATATATATATATATATATGTGTGTGTGTGTGTGTGTGTGTGTGTGTGTGTGTGTGTGTGTGTGTGTGTGGCTGCAGTGATCCAAATTAGGGGTCACGAATGCATGTTCTTGCCATGATACTCTTTGGATTAGGTTTCTACCGTTATGTTTTCATTGCATGTTCCCAGCTGCATGAGCCACATTTTTAAGTTTAATGCAGATAAATGCCATCCTTGCCTTTTTTTGATGGCAAAATTACATGTGTACGTGTCATGAATGATATATTGATTGCAACTCAACATGGTAATACTAACTTTCAACAATGTCAACTTAGGTAGTCTTGACCGTTTTGAGACCGAGGTGTGTTGAGTAACTAGCTTCTTCAAGGTATTTCTGAGGCTGTTGTAAGGCCGCTTGCTTTGTTGATGCAATCACTTACGGCCATAGTCAACTGTTCAGCCTAAAAGTATCGTACTTGATGCAGTGTGCATGGGGATGTGCTCTGCTGATAACTTCATTATTATCAGTCTTGTCAACGCTGTGCGACTAATTAGGGGTGGACACTTATGCTATTATTGCTTAGAGCTATGATAGATTGCCAAGAGATACACTGCGTGCATTTTCAACGCTATAGCGTTCATTCTCCGGTGTTGCAGAAAAGTCGGGTGTCATTGGCCGTGAGCGAAAAAATTCGCAGAAAACCTGTAGGAAAGCAACCTAGGTGAGCCACGTAGGTCACTTGTCCTTGTGACTTCATCACAATCTGCCAGACGTTGCAGTTGGCACTTTCATTAACGGTTGGTCGCAGGGTTGCTCGGGAAGAGCAACTTGGGTGGCTGTGCCAGGAGAGAGAGAGAGAGAGAAACATTTTATTTTCTTTCAAGTGAAAGTGGAAGACAAGGCAAAAGGCATGGAGCCTGACAAGGCCTCATCTCCCGTCTGAAATTAGCAGTGGGCAGCTTCAACACATATACAGGTTTTCCTCCTGTTGAAACGATATGCATAATGACAGAAGAAATATAAAATACATATAAACACAGAATGATGGCTATAGATTAAACAAACTTCCGCGGTAAAGCAACACAAAAACTTAGGTTTCGCGACAACACATTTTAGTGAAGACATGAATTAGCGTTAGTGATGGATGACACTGACAGAAAACCGGGAAAAATTTACAAAAACGAAAGTTTTGCATATGGCTTACGGGTACCTATATGTATAAATTATCTTCAGTGATCTGTAAAAATTCTTTATAAGTTGATTTGAATGACTTAAATGCTAGAGTAAAATCAATGTAGCGTCCATGGCGGTTAAGTATCTTTATTACTTGATAATCAAAATCCTATTTACCATAATTAGTTCTAATTCTTTTAGTTTTATGTGTATGAGTTCGGAAGCTGTAGTGTGGCGACCTACCTGAAAGTGTAGTGTAAAGCTTTTCTTTGTGGATTAATTGCATCAGTTTAGAGTAATATACTTTATTGGCCGGTAGCATGTCGTGTCTTAAGAATAGTGGCTGGGTTGGTAAGTCACTTATTCTGCCTTTATAATTTTCAAAGAGACTTAGAACGCGTTTTTGCAGCACGAGCAACCTATCATAATTCCCTTTCGTCGTAGTGCCCCACACTAATATTGCATAGAGTAGACGTGAGTAAAATAAAGTGTAGTATAGAGTTTTTTTCAGCCAAAGAGGAATAAGTGAAGCTATACGGCTCATACAGCCCACAGCGCGAGAGAGATCTGTTAATAGGTGATTAATATGTGGGGTCCAAGATAAATCCTCACTAAACCAGACACCTAAAAATTCCCGTGTTGGTACCTGATCAATGCGTTCCAGTCTGAAATTAAGAGTAATGCTTTCGTTAGTAGGTTTGTTAACGGGCTTGAAAAGTATAAACTTCGTTTTGTGCGTATTCAGTTGCAGCCAGTTGTCCTGTAGCCAAGTATACAGCTGAGAGATAAAGATTAGCCGCTTTTTCTACATCCTTTGTACATTTACCTGTGAAAAATAAACTAGTGTCGTCAGCAAAGAGAGTTATGTCAGGTGTATACTTAACTTCCGTAATATCATTTATCTATAACAAGAAAAGTGTGGGACCTAATATGGAACCTTGGGGTACCCGTAGCTTTATTTCTAGGTTTTGAGAGTGCTCTCCTTTCAAGTTTATAAACTGGTATCTTAATGATAAATAGCTTTTAATGAGGTCTGAAGCAACGCCTCTAATTCCACATACATGAAGCTTGTAGAGCAATATTTCATGGTTAACAGAATCAAAGGCCTTTTGTAGATCAAGAAGAATTCCAAGCGTATATAGTTTTGCTTCAAAATTTTTTATAATTAATGTTTTTACTTTGAGCAAGGCCTTTTCGGGTGTCTTGTTTTTTTGAAACCCGAATTGAGATGGTGAGATTATATTGTACTTTAGCATGAACATGGTCAAGCGATTATTTATAGCCTTTTCATACACCTTCAAAAAAACTGGTAAGAATGAAATTGGTCTATAATTACCAAAATCATTTCGCGTACCTCCCTTGTGTACAGGTATCACTTTAGCTATTTTAAGCAGGTTGGGAAAGGTTCCACTCAACAGAGATATGTTAATTAAATGTGATAATAGATGACTTATTTCAGGAGCTACATAACAGTTGAGGCCTGGATGTCATCGTAACCACAGGCCGCGTTTGGCTTTAATTGCTTTATCAGTTTGTCGATTTCCGACGGTGTAACGGCACTTAGCACTATAGAGTTTGTTTGTGATGCTGCCTGGGTTCTGGGTTCGGCTGGGGTTTGAAGGTACATTGCTGTACTAATAAAATACTTGTTGATTTTATCAGCTAACTCTCTTCCACTGAGAATATGGTCGTTTACTGTTATCTGTTCTACTGAAGTGGATTTTAGGCTTTTTCCCGTTAGTGTGTTGACTTGTTTCCATATTTTCGCAGGATTGCTTCTTATTTTTGAAAACATGGTTTCATAATACTGTAACTTGGACTTCTTTATATCAGCATTTAATTGGTTTCGAAATTTTTTGAATTCAGCAAAAAGGTTTCTGTCTTTACTGGCAAGATATCTGTGAAACATTTTGTTTTTAGTAATTATTCTTTTGTATAGTGCATTATTAATCCACGGTTTCCTTATTTTCCTGCTACGTTTCTTTGATTTCTGAAGGGGAAATGCAGAATCATAGCAGTTTTTGAATATGTGTAAAAATGTTTCATACGCTATGTTTGCTTCATGCTCTTGGTACACGGGTGACCAATCCGCTTGTTGAATTAAAGCTTTAAAATTATTTAGTGATACCTCATTGATATTTCTATACTGAAAATGGTCATCATTGTATACCTTATAGGATAAGCAATGTGTGGCGAAAAAAAGAGGTAGATGGTCACTGATGTCACATGCGAGCGTGCCGGAAATGAAATCCGATGCGTTAATGTCAGTGACACACACATCAATGGATGTAGAACAACTGGGCGTGATTCGAGTTGGTACCCGTATACTGTTCACGCATCCATACGATGCAACAAGATTGTTAAAATCATGAGAATAGATGTCGTCAGAAATTGGATTAATGTTAATATCACCCATGATAAAGAATGGTTTTTGATAAGATTTACTGCATTCAAGGACCCCCTCCAGCTTTGCAAAGAAACGTCGCTTGTAGCCAGTTCGTGGTCTGTACACAACCACAAGTATGAAGTTCTGTGCATCAAGCCCCAAGCATTCAAGATCACCATCTGAAGTAGTTATGTCTTCAATTACTTCACTTGCAAACTGTCGCCTCAGGTAAATGGCAACGCCACCACCTTTACCGCCTCTGTCCAACCTTATGCATGAATAATTTTTAATTTGAGGCGAGGTATCTGTTTTACATAGCCATGTCTCACAAAACATCAGTGCATCAAAATTCACTTGTAGTTCATCAAGGTAGCTAACCAAGTCATTATGTTTGTTGCGAATGCTTCGTAAATTCATGTAAAAAAGAGAGAAGGATGGTTGAAAAATGCTGAGCTTTTCACTGAGTGCGGAACTTTCCGTACATTCATCCATTTAGATGCGAGATATGTGCTAAACAATTTGTGTTGATAAAGCGAGAACTGGGGTACAATCACTGAATAAGAGCAATGTCATCTTCTGTAGCAACGTTGATGATCTCGGATGATTCATCCTTTTGCGCAAAGATTTTGCCCCCGCTTGTCCAGACAAACTTCCATTTAGCTTGTTTTTTCTTTGCAACCGTAGCACCAAGAAGTTTTTTGTTCTGCCTCGTCAAATGTTCGTTTATGTAAACTAAACAGGGACACTTGGATGGCTGATACCAAGGTCAACTGTGGAAATTTTCTTTTTCTTGGTCTTGGCAAGCAGTGCATTCCTCTTTGCGTGACTTACAAACCGGACGACAATATTCTTATCACTTTCTTTCATTGTTGGGACTCTGTGGCAGATATCGATATCTGCGTCATGAATGGTTTCGCCAACCACTTCACCAATTTTTTTTACAATGGTAGCCGAGTCATGCTCTTCTGGAACACCCTTAATCTCCAAGTTATTGCCCCGATTGTACTGCTCGAGCTCATTAAGGCGTTTTTCAAGCCTTTGGTTTTCAATCTTTAGCTGTTGATTTTGATCCGTGAGTGCTTGTATTTCTTTTCTGAGGGCCTTGACATCACTCCCTATTTCCTTGACCTCATCTATGAGGTATGAGCACTCCTTGGGACCTGTGAATGTAATGTAGAGAACGACCAATTCCGCATATATTGGCATTAATCTAGTAATGGTGTCGTGTCATGCCCTTAAAGTGGAGCTTAATTGCCGTCTTCAATTTTTATGCCTCAGCAATCTTAAACGTTGTCTTCCAGCATGTAGGGGCAGTCATGGGAGCGCTGCTGGACATGACGAGTGCAGGTAGTGGCACTACTCTGCATTAATAGGTTTAACCTATTACAACTCACGTTTTTGAAAACGATCTGGGACACAACAGCTGTCTAAGGATGTCCTTATGATGCCAGTGATTGTGCACTCACTGATTCTAGGGTCTGTAACATGCAGCTTAGCTGCATTGACCATTGATTTCCTTCACTTATCACTTCCTTGAGAGCAATGACGTTGGGATAAAATAGCACCAGCAAAGGAAAAAAACGGTTTGTTTCTAAACAGAGATGACTGCAGCGTGGTGTTTGTGTTGCGTCTATAATTGGACATTAATTCTACATTCACCAGCACACAGCCAGACAGTATGTGGTCGGGTAGAAGGGGAGTGGCATTTCATATAAGATGTTTTTCTCTCAGCATTGCCTTGGCCACCTTATATCACAGGCCAAAGTTACCACCTTTAGGAACTGTCGTGAACGAACATTTCATGCATGCTGTGATGTAACAAATATCGCTTGCAACGTGGGAATTCCCAGGGTGCTCACATATGCAAGGACCAAACGACATTATAGTCAGCAGTGCTGTGAATAGAGGCACCTTATGAAAATGAGTATTAGGGGAGGCAGAATTCAGGACCATGAACAACTTGAGCAGGATAAAAACAAATGCGTCCCCACTTACCTTATACCGTTGGTCAGGCGTACGAGCTCACAGGAAATGTTCCTGCAAGCTCGTGCAACGTGCATGCAATAACTTCCCGAGGCTGAAAAGAGAGAAATGTCTCCCCCACACCTGTGACTGTCACGCCATCTGTTGGCGCTGGGGTCGCTACAATGCAGGTGACCTCCCTTGTTAAGGTAAATAGAGAGGACGACATCGCGGAGAGTAAACCCAAGGGGATGAAGCGAGCCAAGTCCCCACAGTGGAGGGAATGCGCTGTCTAGTTTACTTTTTGATCTCTGCACTTCTTTGTATGATTGACTGGATAGTACCGAGCGTCACTACCAATTTGTCATGGAGATCGTATCTACAAGGATAGGCTTGCTTTGAAATGCATAATGCCATATGTGCTGATAAAATAGGCAACTGCTGCAATGTGGCTGATCTGCAGTTTAGGGTGCACTCTCCTGGCTTGTGGCATTCGCTCAAGGCAGTTTTACTTTAGCCAGGAGCCCGCATCCAAAATCGCATCAGCGCTCCCTAGTTGCATCACACCACCAGTCTCCTACGTATGGGAGTCGTCTATCTGCTGCCATAATCTCAGGAGAAGATGAAATGTATTCCTGCATTTTAAAAGCTGCTTCTGAGGCACTAAGGGGACACCATGTCTCTCGGTCACACCAAGTATATTCTCTGCCTTCCTCGTGTACAAGTGGCTGCTATTAAACACTGCATCTTATAACTGAGGCTTTCTCTTGTGCTTATTCTGCTTTTCTGAGTGTCATTTTGCAAGCAAATCAAGCGTATTAGCAGGGAACTACGCAGAGCCTCACTAACATCCTTTCAAACTGTCTGTCGGGTGCTCTGAATTTCTATGTGCCAAGTCAGGTTCACGAGAATCCTTCTCTTTGATTTGTGACAAGAACACAATGTGTCTCGATTTGGCAGCACCTCTACTTAGTCTGGAGAGCATTTTGGAGCTTAGGCTTATGACCTTTTGTGGCATTTTTGTTCTGTTCATTGCTTTCACTTTTGGCTGTGTTGGGCTGCATGGCATGAGAGCTTTTTGCAGCCGAGATTAGCTGGCTAAGATTATCAAATGACGCACTGCTAAAGATACCAGAACTGACGTAGCATTTTAGCTGGTAGAAACAGTTGCAAATTTTTTTACTCGCAGTTAACAACACATTGCAAGTTGCACTTCTTTTTTCCTATCCATTGTTACGTTCTGTGCGAGCCGAGTGAGACGCGCGCCGGCGTTCTGGGCCAGCGGAGTGAGACGCGCGCCGGCGTTCTGGACCAGCCAAGTGGGACGCCTGCCGGCGTTCTAGGCGAGCCGAGTGGGACGCGCGCCGGCGTTCTGGGCCAGCGGAGTGAGACGCGCGCCGGCGTTCTGGACCAGCCGAGTGGGACGCGCGCCGGCGTTCGGGGGGGATATAAAGGCCACGGCAGAGCGCTGCGCCGCTCTTTCCTGCCCGTCTGCCGAGATGGAGTAAAGGCGTTCCAGACAACCTTCGGTGTCGCCGCTTGCTCGTCGTTCGTCGATTCGCCCGAAACGTAACACCATATCCTTTCAAATTTTGTGCCTAGAGAAGAAAGACTACAGAAAGTGTTGTCAGATGTGGTTTTTGTGCCTTCTCGCTACTGCTGCATTGCCGTCTACACAAGCGCCAGTGCTTCTGGCACTTGTGTTCATTTTAAAGTGACCTTTGCTCTCTGTTATTTTGCAGGTCATTATTAAGCCAATGCGTACAAGTTTACAAAGGAAGAAACCTTCAATAACACACCTGCGGCCCTTTCATGACTCGATTCCTTCATGTTCATATCCTGGAAAATTCCATGTGCAGTGATCTCAGTGCATTGTGTCTGTTCACAAAGCGGGTTGGAAATGGTTTTGATGTAATTGCTTGAATTACAGGGGTCTTAATAATGAGGAAAATTCAATTCAATTCAATTTTATTCAATTCAATTTTATTCAACATCTTGAGGATGTTGGGTGCGCCGACAAAAAGCCAGAGAGAAGGCTTGACAGAGGTCGACGCACCCTACAATAACTTGACAGCAGGACCAGAATGTGGGCATCACCCTCAAAAGAAAAGTTTTGTTTCGTGAACTTGTTTCATAAAAACTGTAATTCTTTTACCAGAAATGACAACAGGCTTGCTTAAAGCAGAAGGAAAGAGGGAATAACGGGTGGCTGCATAGTGGTCTCTAACAGTTGTTAATAAACCGTCATACGCACGAGATCAGCCGGCTGAATTTCGATGAAAGCGAAATTCTAAAGGCCCGTGAACTGTGCGATGTCAGTGCACGTTAAAGAACCCCAGGTGGTCGAAATTTCCGAAGCCCTTCGCTACGGCGTCCCTCATAGCTTCGGGTCGCTAAACCCTAATAAACCAACCAAACCAATATAAAGTTCAAAACCTGCAAGGATTGCCATCTGCCAAGTGTGATATCGAAACCAAGAGCCAACAGTGTCCAGTTTCGATTTTCGTTTCGTTTGCGCTGGAAGGTCGCAGCTGCCACAACTGACGGCCAGTTTCCAATCAACTATACCTTGTGCATGAATTAAACTTTGCAGAGTCATAAGATATAGTTAATTTAGTTGTATACATAGTCTTCATTATGTTTATTTGTATTTAGATGTGCCCACGCTAACCTGGCAAGTAATGTATGATGGCGCAAGCTGCATCGCGGGCGGCATCAAGAATTGCGTACTTTTCGTGTGTTGCCGTGTGTGCCCGAAGCGCGTAAAACTCGAGAACGAGTAGCCTTCTTTTGGTTGTGCCAGTTCCTGAACCTGTTGCTTTACATATTCGTGTTTGTGGGTTGTCAGTCTGTGAGAAGAAGCAGCTTTGAAGAAGGAAATCTATGTGCGTACAGAGCAAGGATAACTTCGTGCGTCCCGGTCATCGTCACTTTTGCAGCGTGCGCGTCTGAAGACATGGTCCGTCTTTGTGCGCGCGTGCCGAAGTGTCACCGCGCAGTCACGAAAGATTCGGGATTGCTTGTCAACGCCTTATGTAACATCAAAACCGCAGAAGTGTATAACCGCAATACCAGACAAATTTGCTCCAGTGAAACCTGCCGGAGTTATTCCTTTAAACCTGCTATTTCAATACTTGCATCCACGGGCAAGTAAACGCAACAGCTTGCAGGGTTGTAACTCCTATCTAAATTCATTACGTGTGTGTCTTCTGCCGTGACCGTGTCACTCACTAGGTCACCAGTGAGCTTTCCAAGCTTAATTTCTCTTGTAGCGGGCTTTAGCAAAGACAGCATGTTTGTGGCGATCGATGTATGCGTTCTTCTCTGTCCGTAATCACGTGGAAAATGCTGGTTAGTTCTTTCAGTGGTATGTATGGAAAGTGTTCATGGTTCACTGTGGCGACTTGTGCAAGCTGGTGAACCATATTCCAAAGGCAGTAACTGTAGCCAGCAGTTTACACTAAAAACTGGTACAAACAGTACTTAGTTACTGCCTCTCACGAGGCTTTTTTTTTTTTTTGTAATTGGAGGTCGCCCCCTCTGCATGCTGGCATGGCATGCACGTATTAAATCCTTTTTCCAGGTCCCAATAGCCGCCACCCAGGAATTAAAAGTGCTTGCTACCCTATCATTGCACTAAATGGTCTGCTTTAAAGGGACACTGAGGAGAAATTGAAGTTGACTTGCATCGACAGAATACCAGCTCCTGATTACAAAAACGCCATTCATGCTGACAACAAAGCTCCTGTAACATAGAAAAGAGCAAGAACCAAAATACAGGTATCGCCGCCACAGGCCAAACTCGCAAGTACAAGCTTCATGGCGTCATAGGACAAAACAGTGTTGCTAGAACCAATAGTTCTAGCAACACTAGGACACGAGAAGCTACGAATCACTGAGGCGCAGCGAATGCATGCGCAAATCTCCTTGACGTCGCCAGATGGCGCCACGTACCCGATAGCTACTCGCGCTCCTGCAGCGCCGGGACCAATCAGCGCTTGCTCTCAGTGGTATGGGGGCTCCCGGTATTCCGCTAACGGTAACAAGGTACACGGTATGCTAAAGGCGTCTATTTGCGAGAAATTCGTTGACGACTGCGAGAACGGGTTCCATTGTAACGCTGGCAAAACGCCGGTGCAAATGTAAACGAAGCGACGGCTGCAATAGCCGATAGATGCCTTCAACGTGCAGCCGGCGGTAGCTTTCTTTTCGGCTGCTGCTGGGCCGCACTGCTGGCCACCAGAAATCACGGAGTCTGCGTTACGTCATGTGAATGTCATGTTTCACGTCACTTAGTTCTGTGTCGTCATAGCAGAATCCCAAGTTTGAATCAGAGCGGCGCGAAAAACTATTTCAACTTCGAATCCAAATTTCTTAGAAATAAATGCATCTTTCGCTGCTGGCCAAGTGGCAACAAAGCCATGAAATGCCGAACTATCGGATTTTACTATAAAAAAAATATTAATAGAGCTCTCCTCAGTGTCCCTTTAAAATACAGGACTGCCTGCATTATTGATGAATGGTGGTATCATTTGTCATTCTTATTTTTTTTTTTTTTGTGCTGGCCCTTTTTTGTGTGTTCTCGTTTTGCAGCCATTGGAGTAGCATCAGTAGCCAGGGGAAGAACATTCCAGAGGAACTGCTGCCAATTTATGCAGACTCATAGCTTCATGCTCCTGTCCTGTAAAACAATGTATTGAGGGACGTACCTTAGTACGATGCACTAAGAAGTTCCCCATTTCTGTCTGGGCTCTGTCGAGTGTCACATTGCCTAGTTCAATACAGTGGAAAAATTGTTTTATTTGTTTTGTACTGCGCGACATGGTTTATTTGCTATGTATTGCGGGACATGTCTTTGTACCACACACCAATAGATAACTATTGGCATCCCCTTTGTATGAGGCCTGTGGCGAGTGCCACCTCACCTAGTGAGCTAAACTGGTTCATTATATTTTTCTACTGGCCCTTCCTTATTTGTAAGCTTTGAATCCATGTCTGTTTTTTTTTTTCAAGGCTATTTTTTTGTATTCTGCGCTATATACCTTCAATTTCTGTGATGTGCTTGGCAGTTTTTTTATTCTTATGGTTGTTGGAGTCTGATGACTCATTAGCCATTGTGTGTTTCGTAAGATTTCCTTGCAAGTTATCCGCTAGCTCTTCCAGGTTCTCAAAATGTCCTGCCTTCCTTATTTGTCATCATGCCCGTTCTAATTCTAACCATCATTTTATTTATTTCATATCTGCTTTTTTCAGTTATTTGGCAAAATATTTGTGCTTGGATGTCTCAGATGAAAAGATTGTATAAAAGTAAGATAGTAGTTGTCTTTGCAGTTCAGTTGGATATTTAGCTTGAAATTGCAACTGAAGCAATCTTTTTCTTGTTGAACAAATCTTATAGTTTTTTGTGCACGTTTCTTACTTCCCAGATTGAAAATACTCTATCAGTCACCACAGTGGCGCAGTGGTTATGGCGCTCAGCTGCTGACCCAAAAAACACGGGTGAAATCCCAGCCGCGGCTGTCGCATTTCTATGGTGGCGAAATTCTAGAGGCCTGTGTATTGTGCTGTGTCATTGCACGTTAAAGAACTCCAGGTGATCAAAATTATCCAGAGCCCTCCTCTGCGGTGTCCCTTGTAGCCTGAGTTGTTTTAGGGACGTTAAACCCTTTAAAACTAAACCAAAGTACTCTTTTGAATTTGGTTTGGCTGGTTGGTGGTCGTCAGTCCGTATTGCCATATTGTTATGTTTAATCATCATACTTTCAAAGTAACAATGGAGAACATCTCTTCCTGACCTACATACTGTGTTGTCATATGTCACAATGGCAGCTATAGGCCAAATGATCGAAATGTTTTTTGTCGGAAAGCACAGGGTCGCATTGCAGTGGCATGTTTTGAAAACATTAATGTTGGAAGCCCCAGTTATCCCCTAAAATCCCTGCGGCCGCATACGTTGTCACAAAACATGGTAAGCTTCTCCTCACTCATCATAAAGGAAATTCTGAGATAGCATTTAATATTTCTACAAAGCCGGCAGCGACAATGTATCAGAATTCAAAGTTTATTTTACAGCTTCATATCTCCTCTATGTTTGGTAATCTGCTCATACTTTTCTGTCGCATATATATATATATGTGTGTGTAACCTTCCATGACCAGTAACCTCCCAGGAGCAAGCATTTACTTAAACGCCTCGTGCCACGGCGGCCAGTTTGCTCACAATCTGGTGGGCAGGTTGTGATAACATCGCAAGGTCACGTGACTCGGCTGGCTCACCTGCCACCTACGTTGCTTCTTTGGGGATTACTCATGGATTTTTCACTCACAGCCAACGACACCAACAACAGTGCTAGTTTTTCTGCGACACTGGCTCCTTAACGGGATCGCATTAACAAATCGTAGTTCAAGCAACCACGGCATGTGGTGGCGGACTGACCACATTAATCAGATTGCTAGCGGTAAGGGTATTCTTTTACTTTGCGTTCAACAGTTTCGTCAGTGCACACAGCTACGCTATGTTGCAGTCCTCCAGAATGTAGTCCTCCGAGGAAACATCCGGCCAGCAATGCATCAGTGACGTGTTGCCACAAATCTCCATGTGTCTCATCACTAGGGCCCGGAAATTTAGGCACTAAAGAACCCCGAAATAGGCAGGCATCTAGGCTCTAAAAAATATTGAAATAGGTGCTGTAAAGCAAAAATAGGCGCTTTGATTAATACTCTTTATTCATAAGTACAAGATTGGTAAGTCAAGCACGGAGCGTACGCAGTCCTAAACTGAAGCAATAAAGCGCATTCTCAGGTTTTGGAACTTGAAGCTCCTTCGATTTTCGCTAAGCATAGCCTTCTACTTTGAAAGGCTTCTTTTGACATCACGTGAACTTAGTGGCGCGAACCTAAAACATAACAGTTGTAAAGGCTTAGGCCTTCAGGTGATGTGGCCGTATCGTCTCCGCGCAGAAAGTCTCTGATTTGGGAAATTGTTTCTAGGCATCTATTCTTTTCTACCAATTGTTGCATCTTCGTAGAAGCAGTAGCGCCCTTTCCTTCCAGTCCCCGAAGTGCTGCTGGTACTTCTGCCACTGCCTTCAACGATTCATTGAGAGTACAGCCTTTTTCAACTTTGTCATCCTTTCCGTCATTTTTGAGAAGTTTGCATCAATGTATGTCAGGTCTCTTTCCAAACTCGCCTCTTGCTACACTTCGAGATAAACACTTCGTTACACTACGTTCAAGTTACAATTCGAGAAAAATGTTCGGCGAGACCCGCGCCTTTTGTGCGTGCATCGGCGCGCGCCTTTCAACATACATAGATGTCTCAAAATCGAAAAACAGCTCCGAGGACCGAAGTACCGAATTTAGGCATTTATAGGCAAAAAGTGCGGTTAAACAGGTAATATTTTCTAAAAAAGGACAAAAAGGCAGGCAAGTGCAAAAATCCCCCGTTTAGGCATTTATAGACAAGTTTAGGCAAATGCCTATATTTCCGGGCCCTACTCATCGCATGTGTTTCCAAGAGCTTCATCTGTAGTCCGTATGCCCATGCAGCGACTAAAGTAGCGCAGCACATGTGGCACAGAATGTATCAGCTGCACTGTCCGCTCTCTGACACTGCCTGCGTGTGGTAGCAGCAGAAAAAATGGGGCGGCGAACTGGGAATGCGAAGCGTATCACGTGACCAACATGAACAGCAAGGCGTTCAAACTTCTCAAATCACTGCTCTTTTTTTATTATTTTGTTTCATGATTTTTGCCATTAGGCATAATGAAAAAGGAGGAGAAAGTTAGAAGAAAGAGTGTAAACAAGCCTCACTTAAGAAGTGGCAAAAGTTCTCGATAAAGTGATTATCGTGTGTCCACTTGCGATAGTCGCCTGCAACGTCCCATCGCAGGCCTACCTTCCTGATGAAGCGTCGCCTCACGGAGGCTGTAGCCGTGGGGAGACGGTTCGCTTTCAACAATTTTCCTTTCTCGCGCTTCTTTTTCGACTTTGGATGCTGCCCATTCGGCGAGCGCACAGGCCCTTGTAGGCCGTCCACTTACAGTTTCAAAGCTGCCTATTTATTTCTTTGTAAGGTCGTCATGCTCTTTCCGGGGCGGTCTAGCGAGGGCTGAAACGCTCTTCGATATCCGCGCTTAATGGAAGCGCGACCTCATCACATTCAGGGGATTAATGGCACCTCCTTGTTTGCTATAACCGAGTGATGGGGCCGCCAAAGGTGTTTCTTGTATCTGAAACATATTGCCATTGCCCAAGGCATACTTTGACTATGGCACTGCATTTGTTCATACCAAGCTAGTGTTTGTTGTATCAGTGGCAATTATAAGTGAGCTCTACTGTATTGCACGTGCATCAATCCAGAAACACAAGCAGGTGCTTTTAAAACAGGCAGGTTGTTGCTGCATAATATGTGCTCTATATACAAAGCATATAAACAATCCTTTGTGGTTTTGGAGATTCTTGCTTAGTTTACTGTGCTCTGTTTCGATCATCAGACATGAAGACCAGTATTACGAGGACAAGGTAAAACGTGCCTGAGGAACAACCTTCGAAAGCAATGTACTGCTGCGAGCACGAGCAGAACCTTACTTTCACTTATTTAAATCTGCAAAGTTGAGTTCACAAGAATCCATCTGGCTCTGCAAAGAGAACTAGCCCGACCAGCTGGGCCGAAATGACAAGCATTGTAAAAGATACCAGAACTGTGATTGCATTTTAGCTGGTGGAAAACATCAGTTTCAAATTTTTTTACTCCCAGTTAACAGCACATTGCAAGTTGCTCTTCTTTTTTCCTATCCATATCCTTTCACATTTTGTGTCTAGACAAGAAGAGAGGCTACAGAAAGTGTTGTTAAATGTGCTTTTTGTGCATTTCCGTCTACACAAAAGCACACATGTTCCGATGCCTGTGGCATTTGTGTTGATTTCAAAGTGACACTCCTTTGCTCTCTGCTATATTGCAGGCCATTACCGAAAAGCCAATGCGTACAAGGTTCGAGAGGAAGAAACCTTCAATACCACGCCTGCCAGCCTTTCATGTCTCCATTGCTTCATGCTCATAACCTGGAAAATTCCATGTGTAGTGACCTCAGTGCATTGTGTCTGTTCACAAAGTGGATTGGACATGGTTTTGATGTAGTTGCTTCAATTAGAGGGATCTTAATAATGAGGAAAGTGGGCATTACCGTGAAAACAAAGATTTTGCTAGGTGAGCTTGTTTCATAAGCAATATAGTGCTTTCCCCTGAAATGACAACAGGCTCGCTTAAAGGAGAAGCAAGGAGGGAATAACGGGTGGCTGCTTAGTTGTCTCTAACAGTTGTTGCTTTGTCGAGCAGGCACTCGGTTCTTTTTGTTCGTTTTGATTCGATAGTGGTTGAGTAGAAACCATTGGTGCGCAATGGTTGACCAGTTTAAATTAAGCTCTCAGTGAGATTCCCATTTCTGTCGTGGTATTAACTGAATGCCTGTCTTCGTACAGCAGTCGAACGGAGCCTATGACCTATGTTCTCTTGCGGTGTGCACTCAGTAGTAGATGTATTAGAATCACGGTATTTGGTCACTCAGAACCAAGCACGAAGAGCCTGCATGCCTGTCATGCAAGGGTCATTGGTCTTGCAGCTATCTTAGACAAGCCAGGCACTCCACAAAGAAAGGGTTGCACAGTGGAGGCGAGGATACTGAATGGTCGTCCTGCATTCCACGACACGGTGAATGAAACTGGCGTATGTTTCAGGGCAGTTATAACTTTCAGGTGATTTCGCATATTTTTGGAAGATGGCCTGTGCAGGTGTCCGTAGGGTGTTGCATGTCAATTTCTCAATTAAATTTGTGATGTGGAGATTAGAAAAAAATTAAGGAGCTGGTGCTTATCTTAAATAAAAGAGAGGCATTGGTTCCAAACCATTATGCTCGGTTAAAAATACAAACGGCAGAAAATGACGCCTTGATTTTTGGTGCTAAGTAGGATGAATCTGACTCCATTCTATTGTTCAGAGATCAAAGGAGGATCTCTGGAACTGAAGAGACGGTCATTGCGAAAGACGCTGTGCGAGATCACACGAAAGAACAAAATGTACTTATGCTGGACATTGTGTGGTTGCTCTGATAAGTGTGCAAATTGATTATTTTATTTATGCGATATTCTTTTGTTTTTCTCTTAAAGGAGAAACATCATGTGTGAATATTGCATGCATTGAAATAATTTGCCTTTTGATGCGTGTGTGACTGACACATCAATCTTTATATTGATTCTTGTGCTGTATAGCCACACATATATTCAAATGCTTACTGTAGTCATTCAGTGTGACTCCACCTAATTCCACTCTTCCTCTGTCTGCTCGGTGGGGCTTTATGAACATTGGGGCTCTGTAAAACCCCTGCTGTCAGTATTGTGTGACGAATTCTACACGGTATCGTATTTGCCGCCGTTCACTGGTCTATGGGCATTTTTAAGGCTTTGCCGAAGAGTACGCTATGATTCCTTGTGGTTGGTCGCACGTGACTGACCTCACTTTGTCATGTGCGAAGCATTCCTGACTCTGTCCAAGCTATGTTTGTTGCTGTGTGCACTTAGCCTCCATTCTGACGTCTTCTGTTCTGTTTTGAGGCTCTTTTAAGAGCAGGCAACATTTGGCTGTATGAGGTGACAATGTTCTTTTTAGTTTTCGAATGCTTAATGCTTTTGCGCACATTTGTAATTCATCAAGTGTGGTCTTCAATTCATTATGATTGTATGTACCTTGAATTATCTTTGAGGAGGAAATTCTTTTACTATGATGTGAAGCCGTTTGAAAAAATTTGCCTGCCCAGTGTTTCTGTATAGCTCTGTGCTCTGTTGACCCTGTTTACCTTGTGCTGTGCTGACCTATTGATGCAGTGCTCTTTACCCTGTTGCCCAAGTCAATGCAAGCTTTACCAGACTTACTCGTCTAAGAACCGCACTGTTTCTTTTTTTTTCTGGCTTTGCCGGAGTGAGTTCCTGACACGTGGCAGGTCTTCATGCCTCACAAAATGCCTGTAAAACTAATTTACTGTTGCTGTGATTCTGCGATTCTAATAAGTGATGACAAGTTGTACTTTTATTCTTTATTTCTTGCTGTGTTCACTCTCCCCGCATCAGTGGCATAGTCATTGGAGCGTGCACCACACATATAGGATGTGCATGGTTGGAACCTCAGTACTAGCGCTGGGTACCCACCAGTGATGCAATAAGCAAGTTTTCCCCTGGCTTGTGCTGGATGCAGTGCTTGGAAATGGGTCTTTAACCCCAACCTGTGTCGAACAAAGTGCCTTGAGCCATGGCCCTCTTTAGCCAAAGCTGCCCTTTCACCATCTCACTTATTGTTGTCATCAGCTTTCACTCTCATTACAATTTTTCATCCCATATTTTAGTTGTGGGCCTTGCACGAGTAAATATGTTATGCTCTAACTGCACTTGACACACAGTAGTGTGCTGTTTCAGGGGAAACATCATGTTGGACATTTTGGCCACACTTGTGGGTGGCTGTAATCTTGGCTGCAAGAAAGCCTCCTGATACTTTTTTACCAGTTGTCATGCTCTGAAAATTTTTTTCCTGTGTGCTGTACAAAGGGTGTAAGAGGTCTTAAAGAAAGGGGGAGGAATCCTGTCCCAATGTGTTTTGTCTCTACGCATAGCTCACACTCATTTGTTTTTAAGCCTGCGTAGGCAGAATTGTACAGTCGTTCCCATGAAGCCAGTAACTGTACAAGCGAACAGGTCTATGAAGTGGCTGTTGGTTTGCTTGCAACAGCTTTGTGATTTTTTAGGTAACTGTGATTCTTTCATGAGCATAATTATAGTTCTCGTCTGCATGCAGAATTGATAGTTTGGAATGTTTGCTTTGGAAGTTGATTGTTTTTAAGCTTGTCCTACTGAATTTACCCGACCTAGCACAACGCTTGTATGAGATGGTATTCCATTTTCACCGTCTCATCCACATAACACCATGTGAGTTGTTGCACATGTAATCCTGTGTCTTATGGATGGAACCTGTCTTTCACATGCAGGCTTGACCACCAGAGGCCACAAATACGGTGTATTTTCTGGACAAAACTCATCAGGTTAGAATCTTCACTTTTTCTCCATTAATGCGTTCCTGAAGGTTGTCTTTCAAAGAACAGTATGAACATTACAGGATCTTCAGTACATAGAGCTCTGGTGAATTATGATGATATTTGCCTTTGATATTCTGGAAAGTTGTTTTCCATAATATGTGAATTGTTGACCAAACTGTCACCCCTGTGGGTTCTGCGGATTGATGTTAGGACTTGCACAGGGGTCCAAGGCCTCATCAGGTTTTTAGCCTTTTGCTTCTTCTTAAATCCTGTTTAAGGGGAAAATAAAGAAAACAAAAGTGGCAGTGTGCTAAACATATCTAATTGCCATTTGTTAGGTGTTAGGCCCACTTGGGTGGGCTTAGGACAGCGTCTATCATGATGGCAGTAATGCAAGTGCTTTGAATGGATTTCACAGGCTACCCTATTTTTTCGGCAAGGATGACATTTTTTGCAGCTGAAATTTTTTCAGCTGCGTGGAGAATTCATTCTGGGGATATCTTTCTGCAGGCCTGAAATTCTCCTTAAAGCTGACCTGTTGAATAAAACTTTTCATAAACATGAATATGTCCTTCACATTGATCTTTATTTCTATAGCTCCAGGTGAACTGTGCAGTGTTGGTTCCTGCATTTGATTGAAAGTATTCTGCCTTTATAACGCAGGTTCAGTTGTCACACAGAGCGACCATGGTGTACCTCCTGTGCAAGATTCAACCAGTCAAAACCACGTAGTGAGCCACTGCATGAAGTCTGCTCCTTCTTGCAGTGGTAACCACAGGGGTAAACCTGCAGTAAAGAAGCTGCACAAATGCACCCACTGCAACAAGGGATTCAAAATAAGATCTCTGCTAGTCGCACACCTCCGAGTCCATACCGGCGAGCGTCCATACCATTGTAACGATTGTGGAAAGAGCTTTGGACAAAAGTTCTACCTAAACGTACACCAGCGCATACACACGGGTGAGCATCCTTACCATTGTGACCATTGTGGTAGCAGCTTTGCACGAAAGAACCATCTAAATGCTCACCATCGCACCCACACAGGCGAGCGTCCTTACCGTTGTGACAACTGTGGTAGGAGCTTTGCACAGCAGAACACCTTAGTGAGACACCGGCGCACTCACACTAGTGAACGTCCTTACCATTGCGACCACTGTGGTAGCAGCTTTACATTGAAGAGCAGCCTGGTGGAACACATCCGTACCCACACAGGTGAAAGGCCGTATCAGTGCCAGCTGTGCCCCATGACTTTTGCGGTACATTCGAGTCTTGCGAGGCATGTTAGATCGCATAAGGGTGAAAAGCCCTACCAATGTGACTTGTGCCCAAAGAGATTCCCTCAGATGCAAAAGTTGAAACTTCATAAAAACGCGATTCACAAAGAATAGCAGTGATTTCTGATGCCCTTAGTCAACAAGTTTTCCTAGATACCTGTTCCTAGATGCACATTAACGACATTTTAGCTGAATGCCCTATGAAGGGTGTTGGTAGCTAACCGGCATCAATAATTACATTTGTAAGTTTTGTTCATTTTCTCAGAGTTTTCAGAAAACATCATTTGTTGCTCCGTTAGACTACACAGTCTTTCTCCCTTAAGTCTCCTGAACATGAAGACTGAGCCTGCTATGTTCATAAACTTTCATGAATGGAAATAAAATCACAGTCATAAAGGGATGGCATCACTTCTCGTTGCAGAGCAACTTTCAAATACTTTGCACCCAATATTAGCTAAGAGAGATTTAACATTCCAGAGGTGAAATAGCATAGACGTATACCGGCTTACCGCAAATTGACTACGCATGTGCAGTGAAATGGGTGCAGCCAGGCGGGGTCACTGCGCATTCGGAGCCAGCGTTCAGTTAACCAGTCTACGTCTACGCTAAATCTCTCTATTGCTGGTGACATTTGTCAGCCTGCCTCAGTGAAGTGGTTCGGGGAGTAAAACATGCACAACTATTTTTTTTATTCATGCAGTCTGATTGGGCGTATTTGTGTGACGTTCATTATAAATTCACTCATTAATATCACTGAACTTATTTCTGTTTGTATGACAACACAGGAAAACCTGCTCTTGTGTTAATCTTTGCGTGTTCATTCCATCAGTGCTAGTGGCAGGAAAGAGTGGGGAAATTCAGGTGTCTGACGTCATATTGTTGTGTCTTGTGTTAGTCCGCAGGTTTTATAACAGTTCCCTGTTCTTCAGTCTGAAAGCCAACAAAGAGAGTTCACAAACATTGACATCAACATTTCTCAGAGCGCTCTCTCAGCTGGATGTAAATGGCGTAATATTTGTGGAGCATTATGTCCGCGCGATTTTTTTTCTGTTTTCATTGTCAGAATATCTGCTGTGTGTGACCATTTCATATTGTGAAAGAAACCAACAGCCACAGAAACCAAGGGGCACAGGGGATTTTTAATTAATTTATTTATTTTGTGGTGTTGATCAATTTAGAATATTACTGAATATGTTATCGCTTAAAGCTAATTGATTAGAAAAGCAGAAGAAAAAACAACCACATGCCGCCGGTGGGATACGAACCCACGACCTCCGAATTACGCGTCCTGTGCTCTACCTCTGAGCTACGGCGACGGCTGTCAATTCTTCTGCTTTCGGGGGTATTTATGTTTACAAGTAACCTAACCTTGAGAGTGTTCATCAGCGCCACCCACGTTCATAAGCGGCGGACGTAGAACGTCCTGAGTTACCGCAGGTGTGACATAGAACGTCATCGAACGGAGAGGATGGAAGCTGCGTGAGAACCCTCTTATGCTTCCTATGGCGTCAAGACTGCCAGAATGACATTCTACGTCACACCTGCGGTAATTCAGGACGTTCTACGTCCGCCGCTTATGAACGTGGGTGGCGCTGATGAACACTCTCAAGGTTAGGTTACTTGTAAATATAAATACCCCCGAAAGCAGAAGAATTGACAGCCATCGCCGTAGCTCAGAGGTAGAGCACCGGACGCGTAATTCGGAGGTCGTGGGTTCGTATCCCACCGGCGGCATGTGGTTGTTTTTTCTTCTGCTTTTCTAATCAATTAGCTTTAAGCGATAACATATTCAGTAATATTCTAAATTGATCAACACCACAAAATAAATAAATTAATTAAAAATCCCCTGTGCCCCTTGGTTTCTGTGGCTGTTGGTTTCTTTCATATTTATAACGAGCCCCTCATTCCCTTCCCTTGTTTGCTTAATTTCATATTGTGCTAGCTTCTTTGTTGTGTTGGTGTTACGTGAAAAAGCCTTATTTTTTTGCAAAAGGTGTTCATGATAAGCTGCAAGTGTCCTGGCTGTTGAAACAAAAAATACTGTGGTTAGCGCCTGCGAGAAACAGTGTAATCTTGTAATATATTGTTACGCTCGTAATTTTGGTCTTTTTTGTTAAATTGCTTAGTGCACATAAGTATTTTATTCCAGTTTCAATTACACATTGTTGAATACATTCTGGCTGTTTGTAAGGTGTTCATGATAACTAGTTGCAAGGGTCATAGCTGCTTAAACAAAAAGTACTTTGATCGGTGCCTATGAAAAGCATTGTTATTTTGTAGTGTACGGTAAAGTTCGTAATTTGGGTTTGTTGTGTAAAATTGCACATGAGTATTTTATTACAGTTGCCATTACAAAATGTTGAATACCTTCTTTCTGTTTGTAAAAACTTACTTGACATATTGTGCATTAAATTGAAAAGTGCAGTTCTTTTGTTAGCCTGCTTCTTGAAATAGCTCATGTTTTCTTGTTTTTTAGTCTTATGCTTCGAGCATCCGCAGACATCATTGTGCCTTGCATGCGGGAACAAATTTTTATTGTCCCTTGTTTCAGCACCTGGTTCTGGTCCCCACAGCAAGGCTATCCAATCTAATGGCATTGCATTTATTGTGGCACAATAACTGGTGGTAGTTTTTTTCAGTTGCTTTGGAGAAAACTTTAAACCTCTCTTTTTCTCGGGCACTGTGCATTTACATGCCGTTACATACATCCATTCTGATAAGAAACATTGAACAACCTTTTCAGAGAATTCAAATTAAATAGCCTCTGCTTTTCTTTGTTGCACATTGTGAAGTCCTTTCCATGTCTTGCACTCGCATTCTTTGAAGCTCAAGCACAGTTAACCCATATACGCCTTGCGTCGTATGTGTAGATCACCGCTTTTTTTGTGCAGAAACTCAAAGTTTATTCTGCGAAAGCTTGCGGCTGCTGACATAGGTTCAAGAGGGTCTAAACTTTTTCTATTCAAGGATCGCATTGCATTCGTTGTGCATTGTATGCATTCTGAAAGATCGCACTGTCTTCTCTGGAGGCCAGTTTTGAAGTTCGGCCCCATTGACTACATTGTAATTCTGCAAGAAAAGCATATAATATTTTTGCATTCTCATTAGGGAACCACCACGTGTGATGAGAAATGCAATTATAGTTCATGTAAAATGTTTGGAGAGTTAGCACACTTAACAAGTGGTGGTGACTTGGTGGTTATGGTGCTCCTCTGCTGACCCGGGAGATGCGGGTTCGATCCTGGCCGTGGCAGTCGAATTACGATGGAGCTGAAATTCTAGAGGACCGTGTACTGTGCAATGTCAGTGCGCATTAAAGAACCCCAGTTGGTTGAAATTTCCTGAGCCCTACACTGCGTCATCTCTCATAGCCTGAGTCGCTTTGGGACTTTAAACCCCATAAACCAAACTGAACCAAACACTTAATAAGTAGTGGATTTGCCTTGTATCCTACACTGTAGGACAGCTTGAAATTTGGACTTGAGAAAAATATTGCCGCCAATAAAAAAACTTATGAATTGTGAAGTGCAATAAACATTTTGCATCGAAAATTATTTCAATTTTGTTCATATTTCTGAAATTTCGGTACATACGGGTTAAGCTGTGTATTCGGAGAATGTGTACAGTCTGTCAAACGCATACAGCCCAAGGGGTCAGCTTCTGAGCCCTGCAGTGCAGCTCCTCTTGCATACTCAGGGACTCTAAATCTTACGAAGGCAGGTGGAATATATGTCCGTAACCCTCCCAAGCTTAGGACTGTCAGATATGCTAAAGAGCCCCGCTACACGGCTTGGAAGCAAACCCCTTGGGCTTTATACTTTTGACAAACGCTGTACCTTGTGTACTCAAAGAATAATTACAAAAGGATGTAACAGTTGCAAACCCAACTTTGTTCACACAGTGCCCACTGTGTGACTGCAAGAAAAAGCAATTCACATGTTTTTTTAGTTCTGGGTCATGATTTCTAGATTAAAAAAATAGGGCTAGTAAGCCGGGGCACTAAGGTCATACTTCTCACGGGGATTCCAGCAGCTGTTTTAAAATTGAATGGACAAAAGAAGAATCACTTCAAGCTCTGCGCAATGCTGGACTGAGTATTTTCAGTGTACACTCCACAACCTTGAAATGTTTCGTGATCAGAGTTGGTGTTGAGGGAGTGCTCGCACACATACAAGCACATTTCTTGTACTACAGAGCCAAAGGAGAGGGAACTCACTACCGTCCTCGGACCACCATGGTAGTTGCGTGCTGCGGTATACTGCGGTGTAACAGTGCACAATTCTTGCAGTCTAGGGCCATCAACTTGTGCCCGACACCAGTTACGGGGCAGGTTTTATTTATCATTGGTGTGAAGTCAACAAGTAGATGAGACATGAGTACGGGCACAGTTTTGGAGTGGATGTGCATTCTGGTATGTTGAAGACACAGCAGCGTGACAACGTGTGTTGGTGCATCACCATTGCTCGATTGCATCTGCAGAAGCTGGCATTTCTCTGTATAGTGGACTTCCTTTGCAGTTTAGAGCTGTATTGTTGCAGTGAATCATGCAACTGCTGGGAGGGACAGAAAGGCTTTCTGCTGATCGATCATGACAACGCTAACAGACACCGAAAAGATAGCTTTTTTTTCTTTTACGGGTGTAGAAAAACTACATCTGAGCAATTACAATCAATAAATAAATCGATCACTCAAATAAATCTTTAGTAATAAATGCCAGTCCAGACATTCTTACACATGTTATTCCGCAGGCAGTCGCAAAGCAAGAGATATGGCGGGACCTCTGAAGATTGTGCCTAACAGTTAGGAAAACAGCATGAAAGCATCTTCTTTCCATCATTTATCCTTAGGGCCGGTTGCATTTGGACTCTGCACGACTAGGACTTTTTGTGCTGTCGTGTTGGTGGGCTTTTCCAGATATTGCTTGAAATGGGCACGAGATGGCCGATGATCCCTTCTGAACAATCACAACGCAAAAGCCCACAGGTTTATGTTTTATCCGTAACTTGACATATGCTTAAAGGACTATAGTCCTAACTTTTGGGTGCATATTTTCTCCTTTGTAATGATGCATAAGGCATTGTTATACGTGGATTATTATAAGCTTTTCTCCTACGACCGCTACGTAATTTATAATCAAATTCTTGGTCGTGTTGTTTCAATTTCAGCAGCCGAACGATGACTGTGGCATCAAAGTGTGGTTAGAGGTCAAGTGAGGCATGAAAGAAGTGCAGTCTAATCGGTGCTTCTACATACGCTGCCATTCCGGCTCTTGAGGAAGGCTGGCTTCAGCACTGTAGTGAATTAAAACGATGAAGCAGCAATTATGTCGCAGTTTTTCCATGGTTCAAGTGACCTATGACCTCTCCTTGACGTCGCAGCCATCGTTCGGTTGTTGGAACCGAAACCGAAACAGTCTGAAGAAGCGGTCGTAGGCATATACCACATAGTGATTCCTCCATGTATCTTCCACATCATCATAGAGGAGAAAACATGCTACCAAAATTAGGTGTCTATACTCCTTTAAGGCTGACCTAAAAAAATGAAGCTTTTATATAAGCATCCACAGCTGTTGAGCATGTCCCCCACATTCATAATATATCCCTAACTCCTAATTAACTGTGGATCGTAGATTCTCGCATTTTATGGAAAGTATACTGCATCTTTAAAACGCAGCTTTGCTCATCACACAGAGCGATCCTGGCACACCTCCTGGGCAAGATAGCAGTCAAAGCATGGGTAAATTTGCAGGAAGGATGTTGAACGAATGCACCCACTACAGCAACGGATTCAAGAAGAAATACCAGCTGGTGGTGCATCTCCGAATCCATACCGGCGATCGCCCATACCATTGTGACGACTGTGGTAGCAGCTCTGCACAAAAGGCCGACCTGGAGTCTTACCAGTGCACTCACAGTGGGGAACGTCCTTACATTTGCAACCACTGTGGCAGGAGCTTTGCACAGTCAAACACCTTAGTGAAACACCAGTGCACTCACACAGTCGAGTGCCCTTACTGCTGTGAGCATTGTGGCAGCAGCTTTCCATTAAAGAGTAACCTAGTGGCACACATCTGTACCCACACGGGCGAAAAATCGTTCAAGTGCCAGCTATATCCCGTGACCTTTACAGGATGCTCGGGGCTTGTGAGGCACGAGGGATCCCATAAGGGTGAAAAGCCCTTCCAGTGTGACTTGTGCCAGAAGGCATTCAGCCGGAGGGAGTATTCGAAAAACCACATGGAGACGAGACACAACGAATAGCAGCGGTCCGTTATGGCCTCCAGTCAGTATCTTTTGTTAGCTGCCATTTTGTGTAAAAGCTAATGAGATTCCAGCTGAATACCCTATGACCCCTATGTTGGTAGCTACATTTGTAAGTTTTGTTCATCTTGACAAACTTGTCAGAAAATGACATTTCTTGTAACTATAGACAGCATATACAAACAGTCATGCTGACATATATAGTGCATGCGCCTACTGTTACGTTCATTATAAATTAACAAATTCATATCACTGCCCCCATAATTGACAACATGATGTTAAAATGTGCTCCTGTGATTATCTTTGTGTGTTTATTCCAGCAGTTTTAGTGGCTGGAGTGAGTGTGGACAAAAATGTGTTCAGCCTCTAACTGATGTGTCTTGTTTTAGTTTGCAGGTTTTAAGAGCTGCAAGGGTCATGATTTCTGAAATAAAAAATACCATGATTGGTGTCTGCGAAAAAAATTGTCATCTTGTAGTGCACTGTAAAGCTCGTAATTTGGTTAATTGTGTCAAATTGCTCAGTTCACATGAGTATTTTATTACAGTTGCCTTTGCAAAATGTTTAATGCATTCTGGCTGTTTCTAAGACTCGCTTCTTTGACATGTGGTGCATTAAAATTGAATTGCAGTGCAGTTCTTCAAAAAGCTGCTGTTTCTCTTTTTTGCCGTAATTTTACTTCGAGCATCCACAGACATCATTATGCCTCGCATCCAGCAAAGAATTTCCACCATCACTCTCGTCAGCACTCAGTGCTCTTCTCCAGAACAAAGCCATTCTCTGATGGCATTGCATTACCAACGGCACAACAATATCTGGTAGTTTTCTTGGTTGCTTTGTAGAAAAGTTTAAACCTTTCATTTTCTCAACCACCATGCATTTACGTGCTATTCATACATCCATTCTAATAAAAAATGTTGAACTTTCTTGCTAAATTCAAATTAAATAACCCACTTTTTTGTGTTGCATATATTGTGCAGTCCTCCCCGTCCCAGTCAAAAAAAACCATTGGAACCAATTGGGCATTCCAAATGGAACGAAGTGGACATTCCCATTGGTTCCAATTGGATTTCCCAATTTGAACCAATTGGTTCCAGTGGTGTTTTTGGACTCCCGACCAATTGGACTCAACTGGACTAGCCAATTGGACCCATTAGGTCAGGCAGTTATTTCACCCAGAAAATATTCACAAAATATGTTATGTTCATTGAGAGAGGTAGCTAAATGTTTGAATAATATGCTCTAGAATCTTGGACAAATATTTCTACAACTGAACATATAACATGCAAAAGGAAAACTCATTTATGAGGACAGCAGGGAGATGTCGTGCCTAGTGCCAATCAACATTGTTCTACGGAATTGAGATTAACAGTTTTTATGGAAATCAAAGTCAACAGGCACAAATACATCACACGCAAGCAAGATTTAGGCACTAGTAGCATATATTAGCTCAATATGTACATCCAGAGAACATACTTCTGCTCCAACTTATATACCCCATTTGTGAGGCTCTCATGCTGGGGCCAGTGGCGCTTGCCCACTGAGCGCAGTTATTTAATTTAATTTCAGCTGCAGTGGTGGTGCATGATGAGTACAATTTAGTAGGTTAAGCTGCTGATAGCTCTTATTATAGGAACCATATTGGTTCTACCTTGTTTGTCAAAAATGCAAACATTTATTGGAAAAATTGGGTGCAGTTGGGCGGTCAAATTGGATGTAATGGGTAAGACCAATTGGGCCCACCAATTGGAAACCTAAATGGTCCAATTGGATAGTCTAATTGGACCATGGTACAATTGGATAGTTCAACTGGACCATCCAATTGGAACCAATTGGAAACTCAACTAGTCCAATTGGAACCATTTGGAAATCCAATTGGTTCCAATGGTTTTTTTGACTGGGGTGCCTTGCACTTATTACATGAAACTCAAGCGCACTTGCGCTGCACGTGCTGCCTGCTCCTTTGCAGCTACTTCTTTGTGGGTAGCTCCACGAGGCATATACTGGAGTGCCAGTCTGATTCATTTCATTCAAAGAATATAAAATGTATGCTCATGCTACCATCTTTTATTTGCCTGAGGATGTTCAGCCTCACTGTTACAGCCAAGGTTGAATTTCGATGGAGGCTAAATTGTAGAGGCGTCTGTACTGTGCGATGTCAGTGCACGTTAAACGACGTTAAAGAACCCCAGGTGGTCGAAGTTTCCGGAGCTCTTCACTACTGCGTCCAGTCGCTTTGGGACGTTAAACTGCCATAAATCGCAAAACCATTCACTTAGGTTCAAGTATACGACATATACAGGGTGTCCCACCTAAGACTTTGCACAATTTTTAAATATAGGCTTTTTGAGTTGGAACCCTTTTTTCAGCGTTGCACTGTCAGGAGAAAAACACGACGGTTAGCGGGCAGTGCCGCGGGACGGAGCGCTCGCGCTAGGCCAGTTGCCAAGGCTGACAAGGGACGATTTTGTTCTGGTTTGGTACCCATCGGATAAGAGCTGGCGCACTAATAGCACTAATAAACCGTCGTACGTACAAGTTAAGCCGGATAAAATTCAAAGCCTGCAAGGATTGCGATCCGCCGAATGCGATATCGAAACCAAGAGCAAACAGTGTCCAGTTTCGGTCATTCTCTCGCTGCGCTGGATGGTCACGACTGCGGCCAGTTTCCAATCAACTATACCTTCTGCGCGAGTGAAACTTTGCAGCCTCACTTGGTCCTCATAATGTTTATTCGTATTTAAAATGAGCCCACGCCAACCATGCAGGCAAGATGTAATGATGGCGATAGCTGCATCGCGAGCGGCATCAACAATCGCACCGTGTGTTGCCAGTCATAGAGTTTCTTACTATTCTATGTTGCCAGTTGTGTCAGTTCGTCAATGCTTTACATTTTCGTGTTTGTGTGTTGTCAGTCCGTGAGAAGTAGAAGCCATGAAGAAGGAAATCTATGCGCATACAGAGCAAGGATAACTTCATTGCAGCCCGGTGAACGTCACTTTTGCATGTGAAAACATGGTCCGTCTTTTTGCGCACATGTCCAAATGTCACCGCGCAGTCACGAAATATTCGGGATTGCTTGTTAACGCCTTACCTAACATGAAAGCCGGAGAAGTGTATAACCGCAATACCGGACAAATTTGCTCCAGTTATTGCTTTAAACCTGGTATTTCAACACTTGCATCTGCGGGCAAGTAAACGCAACATGCGGCAGGGTTGTAACTGACGTTAACCTATCTAAATTCATTACGTGTGTCTTCTGCCATAACCGTGTCACTCACTCGTTCGAAAGTGAGATTTCCGTGCTTAATTTCTCGTAGCGGGCTTTAGCACAGACAGTACGTTCGTGGCGATCGATGTATGCGTTCTTCTGTGTCCGTTATCACGTGGAAAATGCTATCGTTAGTTCTTTCGGTGTTATGTATGAAAAGTGTTCACGGTGCACTGCGGTGACTTGTGCAAGCTGGTGAACCATATCCCAATGGCGGTACCTGTAGCCAGCAGCCTACGCCGAAAACTGCTTCAAAAAACCGCCACTAGTTACTGCGACTCACCGGGCTTTTTTTTTCTATGTACAGGTCGTCCCTCTCTGCATGTTGGCATGGCATGCAAGTATTAAATCCTTTTTTCAGTTCCTAATAGCCGCCACCCAGGAATGAAAAGTGCATGTTACCCTAGCATTGCACTGTATGGCCTGCTTTAAAATACAAGACTGCCTGCATTATTGAACAATGCTGGTGTCGTTTGTCGTTTTTTTTTTTTGTGTGTGTGTGTTCTCATTTTGCAGGCATTGGAGGAGCCAGGGGAAGAACATTCCAGAGGAACTGCTGGCAACTGATGCAGACTCATAGCTTGACGCTCCTTTCCTGTAAAACAATGTATTGAGGGACGTGTATTTGTACCACACACCAAGATATCTCCCCTAGATAAATAGATAACTATTGGCATCCGCTTTGTATCAAGCCTGTGGTGAGTGCTACCTCGCCTAGTGAGCTAAAGTGGTTCACTGTTTTATTTTTCTACAGTCCCTTCCTTATTTGTAAGCTCTGAATCCACGTCTGTTTTTTTCCCTATTCAGGGTTATTTTTTTGTATTCTGAGCTATATTCCTTCAATTTCTGTGATGTTTTTTGCATTTTTTTTTCTGATCATTCTTAGAATCTGGTAACTCATTAGCCATTATTGTGTGTTTTTGTAAGAGTTCCTTGCAAGTTACGCACTAGCTCCTCTAGGCTCACAAATTGTCCTGCCTTTCCTAGGTGTCGTAATGCCTCTTCTTCTAGCCATCATTTTATTTATTTCATATCTGCTTTTTTGTCAGTTATTTGGCAAAATATTTGTGCTTGGCAGTCTCAGATGAAAAGATTGTATAAAAGTAAGACAGGAGTTGTCTTTGCAGTGCAGTTGGATATTCAGCTTGTAACTGGAGCTGAGGAAATTTTTTTCTGGTTGAGCAAGTCTTATGGTTTGTCATGCACGTTTCTTACTTGCCAAATTGAAAATACTCTATTAGTCACCATAGTAGCGCAGTGGTTATGGCGCTCAGCTGCTGCCGCTAAAAACACGGGTTCAATCCCAGCCGAGGCTATCGCGTTTCTGTGGCGGCGAAATGCTAGAGGCCTGTGTACTGTGCAATGTCAGTGAATGTTAAATAACTCCAGGTGGTTAAAATTATCCTGAGCCATCCTCTGCGGTGCCCCTCATAGCCTGAGTCGTTTTACGGACGTTAAACCTTTAAAACCAAACCAAAATACTCTTGAATTTGGTTTGGTTGGTTGGTTGTCATCTATCAGTGTTGCCATATTTTTATGTTTAATCATACCTCTAAAGTGACAATGGAGAGCATCTTCCTGACCTACGTACTGTGTTGTCATATGTCACGATGGCGACTTTATGCAACATGAGAGACGTCATGTGGCGTCAAAAGTCGAAATGTTTTTGTCGTTAAGCACAGGGTCGCATTGTAAGCTTCCAGTCTGGCAGCAGCATGGTTTCAAAACCTTAATGTTGGAAGCCCCAGTTGTCCCCTGAGATCCCTGCAGCTGCATACGTGGCCAGAGAGCATGACCAGCTTCTGATCATTCATGATAAGTGAGAACTATGAGATAGCATTTGATACTTCTGCAAAGCTGGCAGCAACAATGTATCAGTATTCAAAGTTTATTTCACAGCTTCATATCTCTCCATGGTCGGTAATCTAGTCATACTTTTCTGCCACATATGTATGTGTGCGTGTAACCTCCCATGACCAGTAACTTCTCACGAGGAAAGCATTAACTTAAATGCCTCCTGCCATGGCGGGCAGTTTGATCACAATCTGGTGGGCAGGTTGTGATAACACTGCAGGTCACGTGACTTAGCTGGCTCATCTGCCACATACTTTGCTTCTCTGGAGATTATTCATGGATTTTTCACTCACGGCCAACGACGCCATTAACAGTGCTGGTTTTTCTGCGACACTCGCTCCTTAGCAGTATCCTGTTAACAAATCGCAGTTCAAGCATCCACAGCATGTGGTGGCGGACTGACCACATCAGTCAGATCCCTAGTGGTATGGAATATGCTTTTACTTCGCGTTCAACAGTTTCGTCAGTGCACATAGGTACGCTATGTTGCGGTCTGCCGGAATGTAGTCCTCCGAGGAAACAGCTGGCCAGCAACGCATCAGTGACACGTTGCCACAAATCTCCATGCGTCCGATCACGTGTGTTTTCTAGAACTTCATCTGTTGTCCATATGCCCATGCAGCGACTTAAGTAGCGCAGCCCACATGGCACAGACTGTATCAGCTGCACTGTCCGCTCTCTGACGCTGCCTGCGTGTGGTAGCAGCAGAAAAAAATGGGGCGGCAGACTGGGCAGTCGAAGTGTATCACGTGACCAATATGGTCAACAAGGCGTTCAAACTTCTCAAATCACTGCTGTTTTTTTATTATTTTGTTTCTAGATGTTTGCCATTAGGCATGATGAGAAAGGGAGAGAAAGTTAGAAGAAAGAGCGTAAACAAGCCTCGCTTAAGAAGTGGTAAAAGTTCTCGATAAAGCGATTATCATGTGTCCACTTGCAATAGTCGCCTGCAATGTCCCATCGCAGTCCTACCTTCCTTAGGAAGCATCGCCTCACGGAGGCTGTAGCCATGGGGAGCAGGTTTGCTTGCAACAGTTTCCCTTTCTCGCGCTTCTTTTTCGACTTTGAATGCTGCCCATTCGGCGAGCGCACAGGCCCTTGTAGGCCGTCAACTTATGGTTTCAAAGCTGCCTTTTTATTTCTCTGTAAGGTCGACATGCTCTTTCCGGGGCGGTCTCGCGAGGGCTGAGATGCTCTTCGATCTCCGCGCTTACTGGAAGCGCGACCTCTTCATATTCGGGGGTATTAACGGCACCTCCTTTTTTGCTACAACCGAGTGATGCGGCCAAAGTTGTATCTGAAACATACTGCCATTGCCCAAGGCATACTTTGACGGTGGCACTGCACTTGTTCATACCAAGCAAGTGTTTGCTGTATCTGTGGCAGTTATAAGTGGGCTCTACTGTATTGCACATGCATCAAGCCACAGACACAAGCAGATGCTTTTAAAACAGGCAGGTTGTTGCTGCATAATATGTGCTCTATATACAAAGCATATCAACAATCCTTTGTGGCTTTGGAGATTCTTGCTTAGTTTACTGTGCTCTGTTTCGATCATCAGACATGAAGGCCAGTATTACGAGGTCAAGGTAAAACGTGCCTGAGGAACAACCTTCGAAAGCAATGTACTGCTGCGAGCACGGGCAGAACCTTACTTTCACTTATTTAAATCTGCAAAGTTGAGTTCACAAGAATCCATCTGGCTCTGCAAAGAGAACTAGCCCGACCAGCTGGGCCGAAATGACAAGCATTGTAAAAGATACCACAACTGTGATTGCATTTTAGCTGGTGGAAAACATCAGTTTCAACTTTTTTTACTCGCAGTTCACAGTACATTGCAAGTTGCTCTTCTTTTTTCCTATACATATCGTTTCACATTTTGTGTCTAGAGAAGAGAGGCTACAGAAAGTGTTGTTAAATGTGCTTTTTGTGCATTGCCGTCTACACAAAAGCGCACATATTCCGATGCCTGTGGCATTCGTGTTCATTCTAAAGTGACACTCCTTTGCTCTCTGTTATTTTGCAGGCCATTTCCGAAATGCCAATGCATGCAAGGTTCGAGAGGAAGAAACCTTCAATACCACGCCAGCCAGCCTTTGATGACTCCATTGCTTCATGTTCTTAACCTGGAAAATTGCATGTGCAGTGATTTCAGTGCATTGTGTCTGTTCACAAAGTGGATTGGACATAGTTTTGATGTAATTGCTTGAATTACAGGGATCTTAATAGTGAGGAGAATGGGCATCACCCTCAAAACCAAAGTTTTGTCTAGTGAACTCGTTTTGTAAACACTATAATGCCTTCCACAGAAATGACAACAGGCTTGCTTTAAGGAGAAGGAAAGAGGGTATAATGGGTGGCTGCTTAGTTGTCTCTCCAGTTGTTACTGATGTTTGGTAGGTACCAGGTTCTTTTTGCTCGTTTTCACTTGATAGTGGTTGAGCAGAAATCATTGGTGTGCAGTGTTTCAACAGTTCTCAGTGAAATTCCCATTTCAGTCGTAGTATTAACAGATCACCTGACCTCGTACAGCAGTCGAACGCAGCCCGTGACCTATGTACTCTTGCGGTGTGCACTCAGTAGTAGAAGTATTAGAGTCACGATATTTGGTCACTCAAAATCAAGCACCAAGAGAGGATTATGCCTGTCGTGCAAGGGCCCGTGGTCTTGCAGCTATCTTAGACAAGCCAGGCACTCCACATAAAAAAAGGGGTAGATAGAGGAGGATACTGAATGGCCGTCTTGCATTCCACGAAAATGAATGAAATTGGAATAGGTTTGTGGGCAGTTATAACATTCTGGGGATTTTGCTTATTTTTGGAAGATAGGCTTTGCATCGAAACAAAACTGCGCGAAGAAGACGGGACAAAAGAAAGGCACGAATACACACACACAAAGCGCAGGCTTTGCATGTCAATTTGTCAATTAACTTTGTGACTTGGAAAATTGTGAAAAATAAGCAGCTGGTGCTCATCTTAAATAAAGGAGATGCATTGGTTCCAAACCATTATGCTCGGTTAAAGATACAAAAGGCACAAAATGACGCCTTTATTTTTGGTGCAAAGTGGGGTGAACCTGACTCCATTCTATTATTCAGAGATAACAGCAAGATGTCTGCAACTGAAGTGACGGTCATTGTGAAAGACGATGTGTGAGGTCTCGGGAAAGGGAACAAAATGTAATTATGCTGGACATTGTGGTTGCTCTGATAAGTGTGCAAATTGATTGTTTCACTTATACCATATTCTTTCATGTTTTAAGAATAAAACAGAAAAATCAAGGGTGAATATTGCATGCGTTGAAATAATTTGCTTTTTTGTTCATGTTTATTTGCCACATCAACTTTATATTGATTCTTGTGCTGTATAGCCGCAGAGATTTTCAAATGCTTGCTTACGTCATTCAGTGAGATTCCACCACATTGCTTTCCTGCTTTTCTGCTAATTGTGGCTTTATGAACATCGGGGCTCTGTAAAACCCCTGCTCTCAGTATTGTGTGACGAATTCTACATGGTATCGTATTTGCCGCCGTTCGCTGGCTTATAGGCATTTTTATGGCTTTGCCGAAGAGTATGCTATGATTCCCTGTGGTTGGTCGCACGTGACTGACCTCACTTTGTCATGTGCGAAGCATTCCTGACTCTGTCCAAGCTATGTTTGTTGCTGTGTGCATTTAGCCTGCATTCTGACATCTTCCATTCCATTTTGAGGCTCTTTTAAGAGCAGGTGATGTTTGGCTGTACTGGGTGTATTGTGACAATGTTTTATTTTAGTTTTCTAATACGTTATGCTGTTCTCGCGCATGGACTTTGATTCATCATCATTGTATTGGCCTGAATTATTCTTGAGGAGGGAATTCTTTTATTATAATGTGAAACCATTTGAGAAAGATTTCTTGCGCAGTGTTTCTGTACAGCTTTGTGCTCTATGTATGCTTTACCCTGTTGCCCATGGCAACACAAGGTTTACCAGACTTGCGTCCAGAGTGCGTCCAAGACGCACTCTGTTTTTTTCTTTCCTTTTTTGGTTTTGCCGGAGTGAGGTCCTTACATGTGTCAGGTCTTCATGCCTCACAAAATGCCTGTAAAACTGATTTAGTGTTTCTATGATTCTGCTCAGAATGATGCAGTTGGTGATGATATTGCATCATTCTGAAAGTGCCTTGAGCCATGGCCCTCTTTAGCCAAAGCTGCCCTTTCACCATCTCACTTATTGTCGTCATCAGCTTTCACTCTCATTACAATTTTTCATCCCATATCGGATGCGTTGGCCTTACACGAGTAAATATGTCATGCTCTAACTGCACTCGACACAAGTAGTGTGCAGTTTCAGATGTGCTTCTACTGATTTGGTTGATGGCACTCTTGGATCTGCTGCAGGGGAAACGCTGTGTTGGACATGTTGGCCACACTTGTGGGCAGCTGTAATCTTGGCTGCATGCAAGCCTCCTGACAATTTTTGACCAGTTGCCAGCCTCTGAAACTTTTTCTTCTGTGTGCGGTACAAAAGGTGTAAGAGGTGTACAGAAAAAACAAAAAATCCTGTACCAGTGTGTTCTGTCTGTAGTCATAAATGGCACTCGTTAGTTCTTATGCCTGCTTAGGCAGACTTGTACAGTCCTTCCCATGAAGCCAGTTACTGTGCAAGCGAGCAGGTCTATGAAATGGCTGTTGATTTGCTTGCAACAGGTTTCTGATTTTTTTTGGTAACTGTGAATTTTTTTATGAGCATAATTATATCTTCTCATCTGCGTGCAGAATTGAAAGTTTGGAACTAGATTGTTGTTAAGCCTGTCCTACTGAATTTACCCGACCCAACACAACGCTTGCATGAGATGGTATTCCATTTTCACCGTCTCATCCACATAACACCATGTGAGTTGTTGCACATGTAACCCTGTGTCTTATAGATGCAACCTGTCTTTCACTTGCAGGCTTGACCACCAGAGGCCGCAAATACGATCGATTTTCTGGACAGAACTCATCAGGTTAGAATCTGCAGTTTTTCTCCGTAAATCCATTTCTGAAGGTTGTCTTTCAAAGAGCAGTATGAAGGATACAGAAACTTCAGTTCATAAAACTGTGGTGAATTAAGATGATATTTGCCTTTGATATTCTGGAACGCTGCTTTCCATAATATATGAACTATGGCCAGGCTCTCACGAACCTGTGGGTTCTAGGCATTGATGCAAGGACTTGTGCAGGGTTCCAAGGCCTCATCAGGTTTTTAGCCTTTAGCTTCCTCTTATACCCTGTCTAGGGAGCAAATAAAGAAAACAAAAATGGCAGTGTGCTGTGTTCTAAAGACAGTGTTGCAACTCAGGTAGCGTGGTTGAGCCGGAGAGGGACAAGGGAAGTCGGAGACGAGGATACGAGATAGACGGGGAGAACTTTATACAAGTAAATTACATTGTGTACAAGCAGCAACTGAGAGTGTCTTGGTAAAAGAGTCTCGATGAGACAAGGAGCTACTTGGCCGTACTCAGTACCGAGTTTTATTGGGTTTTCTTTCCCTGAAATCCCTAGATGGAGGCTGGGGCTGCTGAGGAAGGTGTGTCCTGAAAAGTTCACTGTGGCGCTCATTACACACTCTCCCATTAGGGAACACGCCTCTGTCACGTGTTGAGATTGAGAGAAAGATGCCCTCTACGTCGTGCGGGCGCCAGAATGTCGGCGAGTGGCGTTCCCACACTTTACATGTGGTCGCACGTGCAGCGCCCAGGCTACGTGCAAGTCCATGCGGGGTAGGGAAAACGCTCGCTGTCAGCTTCTTGGAAGACGGTTGCCGCTGTCAAACTTGATGACTGGACCCAGCTGACCCCCTGGCCCCTCGAGAGCGTCAAGTATTGCCGGCCTTGGCAGCTAACTTCGTTCTGTAGATGAAGGTGCACAGCAGAGCAGTGTTGGCTACTTTCGGGGTGGATTTCTTCCGTCGCTTCCGTGGATAATCCGGGAGTTGACCCCGTGTGCCCTTAGTGACTCATCGGCATTCCGCTGCAGCCGCGCCGGTTTTCCCACACGATGAAGGCAAAGCGTAACAGACTGCCCCGCCGGGAGAAGGAGATCTCAATGGACGGGGTACTGCATCCGCTGTTCGGAGGGATGTCGCCCGAGGATGCTGTTAAACGGAGTCGGTCGTCTCTCGGCGCTTCTTGAGCCCAGCGCACCCAGAAGGCTTCCTTCGCACGTTCAGGTTCACAAAGGACACTGCAAAGTGACTTCGAAGTGACTCGTTCTCCGCTAGCGTTACAACTGCGCCGAAAACCCAACCGCTCAGTCAGTAAGCACGATACAATCCCCACTAAGCAATGCCAGGCTCTTTCCCTCTTACGCAGCCATTTAATCCCTTAGAGTAGTCTGCCAGCACTTAGAAAGTGCCCACAAATTGGCACATTACACTAGAAAACACGTCTCACCTTGAAATACTAAATAAGAACAATATGTTCGAAATCCTATATCAGGACTCATTGGCATTTCGCTGCAGCCATGCCGGTTTTCCCACACAACGAAGGAGCAGCATAACAGCTAACTGCCGTTTATGTTGTTATTAAGGCCATTTAAGTGGGCTTAGGACACCGCCTGTCATGATGTCAGTGATGCAAGTGCTTTGGATGTATTTCAATGGCTACCCTATTTTGTTGGAAAGGACATTTTTTACAGCTGAAATGTTTTCAGCGGCTTGCAAAATTCATTCTAGGGATATCTTTCTTCAGGCCTGAATTCTCCTTAAGGTCGCCCTATTGATTAAAACTTTTCATAAACATCCGCAGCTGTTGACAAATATGCCCTCCTCATTGATCTTTATTTCCCTAGCTCCAGGTGAGCTGTGCGACGTTGGTTCCTGCGTTTGATTCAAAGTATTCTGCCTTTATAACACAGGTTCAGTGATCACACAGAGTGACCGTGGCGCACCTCCTGTGCAAGATTCAACCAGTGAAAGGCACCCTGTGAGCCACTGCAAGGAGTCTCCTTCTGGCATGGGTAACCACCGGGGTAAACCCACAGGAAATAAGCTGCACAAATGCACCCACTGCAACAAGGCATTCAAAAAAAGATCCAAGCTAGTCTCACATTTCAGAGTCCATAGCGGCGAGCGTCCATACCATTGTAACGACTGTGGAAACAGCTTTGCACAAAAGGACTACCTAAACATACACCAGCGCACTCACACTGGTGAACGTCCTTACCTTTGTGACCACTGCGGTAGCAGCTTTGCACACCAGAGCACCTTAGTGCAACACCAGCGCATTCACACAGGCGAGCATCCTTACCATTGTGACCATTGTGATCGCAGCTTTAGACACAAGTGCAATCTAGAAGCACACCGTCGCACCCACACAGGCGAGCGTCCTTACCATTGTGGCTATTGTGGTGACAGCTTTGCACAAGCTGTCACCCTAAAGAGACATGAGCGCACTCACACGGGTGAGCGACCTTACCGTTGTGACCAATGTGGTAGCAGTTTTGCACTAAAGATCCATCTGAAGGCACACCAGCTCACTCACACTGGGGAACGTCCTTACCATTGCGACCACTGTGGCAGCAGCTTTACATTGAAGAGTAACCTGGTGGCACACATCCGTACCCACACGGGTGAAAAGCCGTATCAGTGCCAGCTATGCCCCATGGCCTTTTTACAACGTGCAAATCTCACGAGTCATGTTAGATCTCATAAGGGCGAAAAGCCCTTCCAGTGCGACTTGTGCCAGAAGACATTCACTCGGGGGTCAACTTTGAAACTTCACAAAAAGACTATCCACAAAGAATAGCAGCGGTTTCTGATCCCCATAGTCAATGTTTTCCTAGCTACCTTTTTATGTGCATGCTAACGAGATTCTAGCTGAATTCCGTATGAAAGGTGTTGATAGCTAACCTTCATCTTTCTTTACATTTGTCAGTTTTGTTCACTTTTTCGAAGTTTTCAGAAAAAACATTTGTTGTTCCCTTAGACTAGACACACACTCGCTGTAAGTCTTTCCTGAACACGGAGAGTAAGCCTGGTATGCTTGTAAACTCGCATGAATGGAAATGAAATCACGGTCATACGTGGATGGCATCACTTCTTGTGGGAGGGAGACTTTCAAAAACTTTGTGCCCAGTATTAGAGAGCGATTTAGCATACCGGAGACGTAATAGCATAGGCGTATACTGGTTTACCGCAAACTGACTGCGCACTCGCAGTGGCATGGGTGCAGCCAAGCGGTGTCACTGCCCGTATGAAGCCGGTGTTCAGTAAACCACCAGTCTACATCTACGCTACCACATCTCCGCTACGCTAAATTTCTCTATTGCTGGTGCCATTTGTCTGCCTGCCTCAGTGAAGAGATTTGGGGAAGTAGAACGTGCACAACAATTCTTTTTATTCATGCAGTCTGAATGGGCATATCTTTGTGATGTTCATTGTAAATTCACTTATTAATAATATTGAACCTATTTCTGTTTGTATGACAACACAGCAAAACCTGCTCCTGTGCTAATCTTTGCGTGTTTATTCCAGCATTGCTAATAGCAGGAATGAGTGGGGAAAGGCAGGTGTCCAACCTCATATTGATGTGTCTTGTATTAGTCTGCAGGTTTTATAACAGTTCTCTGTACTTCGGTATGAAAGCCAACAAAAAGAGTTCACTAACATCTACATCACCATTTCTCAGACCGCCGCCGCGGTGGCTCAGTGGCTATGGTGCTCGGCTGCTGGCCCGAAAGACGCGGGTTCGATCCCGGTCGCGGCGGCTGAATTTCTTTGGAGGAGAAATTCGAGGCCCGTGTACTGTGCAATGTCAGTGCACGTTAAAGAACCCCAGGTGGTCGAAATTTCCGGAGCCCTCCACTACGGCGTCTCTCATAGCCTTAGTCGCTTTGGGACGTTAAACCCCATAAACCAACCAACCAACCATTTCTCAGACCGCTATCTCTGCTGGATATAAATGGCATAATATTTGTGGAGCATTATGTCCACGCCATTTTTAACCTGTTCTGGCTGTGAGAATATCAGGTGTTTGTGACCATTTCATTTTGTGCTAGCTTCTTTGTTGTGTTACTTGAAAAAGCCTTAATTTTTTACGTAAGGTGTTCAGGATAACAAGCTGAAGGGTTCTTGGCTGCTGAAAACAAAAAATACTGTGATTGGTGCCTATGAAAAACATTCCTATTTTGTAGTGTATTGTAACGCTCGTAATTTGGGTAATTTTTGTGAAGTTGCTTAGGGCACATAAGTATTTTATTCCAGTTTCCGTTACACATTGTTGAATACATTCTGGCTGTTTTTAAGGTGTTCATGATAACTAGTTGCAAGGGTCGTGGCTGCCTTAACAAAAAGTGCTTTGATTGGTGCCAATGAAAAACATTGTTATTTTGTAGTGTATTTTAAAGTTGGTAATTTAGGTTTGTTGTGTGAAATTGCACATGAGTGTTTTATTACATTTGCCGTTACAAAATGTTGAATACATTGTGGCTGTTTGTAAAAGTTACTTGACGTATTGTGCATTAAATTCAGAAGCAGTGCAGTTCTTTTGTTAGCCTGTTTCTTCAAATAGCTGATGTTTCCTTTTTTTAGCGTTATGCCTCGAGCATCCACAGACATCATTGTTCCCTGCATCCAGGAAAAAAATTTTTATCGTCACTTACTTCAGCACTTGGTTCTGATCCCCACAGCAAGTCTGTCCTATCTAATGGCATTGCATTTTCTGTGACACAACAATGGGTAGTAGTTTGGTCGGTTGCTTTGGAGAAAACTTTAAACCTCTCTTTTTCTCAGTCACTGTGCATTTACATGCCGTTACATGCATCGATTCTGATTAAAATCATTGAGCAACGTTTTCGGTGAATTCAAATTAAATTGCCCCCGCTTTTCTTTGTTGCACGTTGTGAAATCCTTTCCATGTCTTGCACTCGCATTCTTTGAAGCTCAAGTACAGTTAACCCTTATACGCCTCTCATCCTATATGTAGAACACCGCTTTTCTTGTGCAGGAACTCAGTTTATTCTGCAAAAGCTCGCACCTGCTGACGTAGGTTCAAGAGGGTCTAAAATTTTCCTATGCAAGGATCCCATTGCGTTCGTTGAGTCTTTTGCGTTGCATGCATCCTGAAAGATCGCACTGTATTCTATGGAGGCCAGTTTGAAGTTCGGCCCATATTGACTACATTGTAATTCTGCAAGAAAAACATATTTTTGCATTCTTATATGGGAACTACCACATGTGACGAGAAATGCAATTATAGTTGATGTAAAATGTTTGAAGAGTTAGCACACTTAACAAGTGGTGGTGACTCGGTGGTTATGGTGCTTCTCTGCTGACCCAGGAGATGCGTGTTCAATCCTTGCCGCGGCGATCGAATTACGATGAAGCTGAAATTCTAGAGGCCCGTGTACAGTGCAATGTCAATGCGCATTAAAGAACCTCAGTTGGTTGAAATTTCCGGAGCCCTACACTGCGTCGTCTCTCATAGCCTGAGTCGCTTTGGGACTTTAAACTCCATAAACCAAACTGAACCAAACACTTAATAAGTAGTGGATTTGCCTTGTATCCCACACTGTAGGACAGCTTGAAATTTGGAGTTGAGAAAAATATTGCCGCCAATAAAAAAACAGTTCTGAATTGTGAAGTGTAATAAACATTTTATATCAAAAATGAAATTCTTTCAATTTTTTTCATATTTCTGTAATTTTGGTACATACGGGTTAAGCTGTGTATTCGGAGTATGTGTATAGTCTTTGTCAAAAGTATACAGCCCAAGGGGTCTGCTTCTGAGTACTGCAGTGCAGCTCGTCTTGCATACTCAGGGACTGTAATGTTACGAAGGCAGGTGGAATTTATGTCCTTAACCCTCCCAAGCTTAGGACTGTCAGATATGCTAAAAAGCCCCGCTAGATGGCTTGGAAGCAAACCCCTTGGGCTGTATGTGTTTGACAAAGACTGTATCTTGTGTACTCGAGGAATGATTACAGAGCATGTAACGGCTGCAAGCCCAACTTTGTTGATAGAATGCATGCCCTCTGTGTGACTGCAAAAAAAGGAATTCGCATGTTTTTTAGTTCTGGCTCATGATTTATAGATTAAAAAAAAAGGGCTAGTAAGCCGGGTCATACTTCTCACGGGGATTCCAGCAGCTGTTTTAAAATTAAATGGACAAAGGAAGAATCACTTCAGACTCTGCGCAATGCTGGACTGAGTATTTTCAGTGTACACTCCACAACCTTGAAATGTTTTGTGATCACCGTTGGTGTTAAGTGAGTGCTCGCACACATACAAGCACATTTCTTGTACTACTGAGGCAAAGGAGAGAGATCTCACTAATGGCCTCGGACCACCATGGTAGTTGCGTGCTGTGGTATACTGCAGTGTAAAAGTGCACAAATCTTGCTGTCTAGGGCCATCAACTTGTGCCCGACACCAGTTACGGGGCAGGTTTTATTTATCATTGGTGTGAAGTCAACTAGTAGATGAGACATAAGTACGGACACAGTTTTGGAGTGGATGTGCATTCTGGTATGTGTAAGACACAGCAGCGTGACAACGTGCGTTGGTGCATCACCATTTCTCGGTTGCATCTGGCATTGCTCTGTATAGTGGACTTCCCGAGCGGTTGTAAGACTCACTTCCTTGACATGTTGTGCATTGAAACTGAAAAGCAGTGCAGTTCTTCAAAAGCTGCTGTTCCTTTTTTTACCGTAATTTTTCTTCGAGCATCCATAGACATCGTTATGCCATGCATCTAGCAAAGAATTTTTATCCTCACACTCTTTAGCACTTAGTGCTGTTCCCAAAAACAAGCCTATTTTCTGATGGCAGCATTACCAGTGGCACAATTTGTGGTAGAATTTAATGGCTACTTTGGAGCAAAGTTTGAGCCTATCAATTTCTCAACCACCTTGCATTTACATGCCATTGCATACATCCGTTCTAAAAAAAAACGTTGAAGAACTTACTTGGTGAATTCAAATTAAACAACCTCCGGTTTTCTAAGTTGTACATTGTGCAGTCTTCCCCATGCCTTGCACTTATGTGTGAAACTCAAGCGCAGTTACACTTCGTGTGCTGCCTGCTCTTTGCAGCTACTTCTTTGTGGGGAGCACCACTAGGCATAGACTCAGGTGCCAGTCTGATTCATTTCATTCAAAGGCTATAAAACATATGCTCATGCTACTATTTTTTATTTGCCTGAGGAGTTGCGTTCTGCCTGACTGCTATGTCAAAAGCTAAGGTCGAATTTCGATAGAGGTTAAATTCTAGAGTCCCGTGTACTGCGCGATGTCAGTGCACGTTAAAGAACCCCATGTGGTCGATATTTCCGGAGCCCTTCACTACGGCGTCCCTCATAGACTTGCTGGTTTGGGATGTTAAACCACCATAAGCCGTCAATTAAGCTATTCATTCAGGTTCAAGTAAATGACATATGCAGGGTGTTCCACCTAAGACTTTGCACAGTTTTTAAAAATAGGCTTGTTGAGTTAGAACGCTTTTTTCGGCGTTGCACTGTCAAGAGGGAAAGACGACGAGGAGCGGGCAGTGCCGCAGGCGGACGGAGCGCTCGCGCCAGGCCAGTTGCCAAGGCTGACATGGAGGAAGGAAAAAGGAAGTTTTTTTTCCTCCATGAAGGCTGACAAGGGACCATATTGCTCGGAGTTTGTACCCATCGGATAAGGCCTTACCCACTAATAGCACTAATAAACCGTCATACGTACAAGTTCAGCCGGATATAAAGTGTAAAGCCTGCAAGGGTTGCAATCGGCCGAGTGCGATATCGAAACCAAGAGAGGACAATGTCCAGTTTCGGTTTCTTTTTTTCGCTTGCGCTGGAAAGTCACAACTTTGCTGCGTGATAAGCTGCAGTTAATTTAGGTTGTCTACATGGTCCCCATAATGTTTATTTGTATTTGAAATGCGCCCTTGCCAACAATGCAGGTAAGCTGTAGTGTAAAATATATGATGGCGAAAGCTGCATCGCGGCAGGCATCAACAATCACACACTTTTCGTGTGTTGCCAGTTGTGCCCGTTCCGTCTGTTGCTTTACATATTCGTGTGTTGTCAGTATGTAAGAAGAAGAAACTTTGTAGAAGGAAATCTATGTGCCTACAGAACAAGGATAACTTGGTGCAACCCGGTGAGCGTCCCTTTTGCAGCGTGCGCGTGAGAAGACATGGCCCGTCTTTGTGCGCGCGATTCTAGATGTCACCGCGCAGTCGCGAAAGATTCGGGATTGCTTGTTAAACGTAAAATGAAAGCCTCAGAAGTGCATAACTGCAATACCAGACAAATTTGCTTCAGTGAATCGTGCCTGAGTTATTCCTATAAACCTGCTATTTCAACACTTTCATCTGCGGGCAAGTAAACGCAACAGGCTGCAGGGTTACTGGCGTTAACCTAACTGAATTCATAACATGTGTCTTCTGCCATGTTCGTGTCACTCGGTCGCCAGTGAGCTTTCCACGCTCAATTTTTCTTGTAGCGGGCCTTAGCAAAGACAGTACGCTCGTGGAGATCGATGTATGCGTTCTTCTTTCTCCATAATCACGTGGAAAATGCTGCGGTTAGTTCTTTCTGTGGTATCTATGAATAGCGTTCACGGTGCACTGTGGTGACTTGTGCAAGCCTGCAGACCTTATCCCAATGGCAGTACCTGTAGCCGGCAGTTTACGCTGAAAACTGGTAAACAACCACTAGTTACTGCATCTCACTAGGCTTTTTTTTTTCGTATCTACAGGTCTTCCCCCTCTGCATGCTGTCATGGCATGCAAGTATTGAGTCCTTTTTCCAGTTCCTTATAGCTGCCACCCAGGAATCAAAAGTGCATGCTACCCTAGCATTGCACTAAATGGTCTGCTTTAAAATACAGGACTGCCTGTATTATTGAACAGTGCTGGTGTCGTGTGTCGTTTTTTTTTGTGCTGGCCCTTTTTGTGTGTTCTCGTTTTTCAGGCATTGGAGGAACACCAGTAGCCAGGGGAAGAAGATTCCAGGGGAACTGCTGCCAACTGATGTCAACCCATAGGATGATGTGCCTGTCCTGTAAAACAATGTATTGAGGGACGTGTCTTTGTACAGTGCACTAAGAAATTCCCCATTTCTGTCTGGGCAGTGTCAAGGTCCACGTTGCCTTGTAGATTGCAGTGGTTAATGGTTTTATTTCTGCTGTATTGTGGGACTTGTCATTGTACCATGCACCGAGGTATCTCCCCTTGATAAATAGATAACTGTTGGTATCCCCTTTTTATCAGGCCTGTGGGGTGTGCCATTAAGCCTAGTAAGTTAAAGTGGGTCATTGTTTTATTTTTCACCTGCCCCTTCCTATTTATGTTTTGAATCCTTTTATTTGTAAGCTTTGAATAGGTGTCTGTTTCTTTTTCCCCCCATTCAAGACTATTTTTGTATTCTGCCCTATATTCCTCCTATTTCTGTGATGTGCTGTGCAGTTTTTTTTATTCTTAGGTTTGGTGGAGTCTCATGGCTCATTAGCCATTGTGTATTTTGTAAGAGTTCCTTGCAAGTTACGCACTGGCTCCTCCAGGTTCTCAAAATGTCCTGCCTTCCTTGTTTCTCATTATGCCTGTTCTAACCATCATTTTATTTATTTCATATCTGCGGTTTTGTCAGTTTTTGGGCATAATATTTGTGCTTGGAAGTCTCAGATGAAAAGATTGTATAAAAGTAAGTTGTCTTTGCAGTGCAGTTGGATATTCAGATTGATATTGCAACTGAAGCAATCTTTTTCTTGTTGAACAAATCTTATGGTTTTTTGTGCACGTTTCTTATTTCCTAGATTGAAAATAATCTATTAGCCACCACAGTGGCGCAGTGGTTATGGCGCTCAGCTGCTGACCCGAAAAACACGGGTTCAATCCCAGCCGCGTCTATCGCATTTCTGTGGCGGTGAAATGCTAGAGGCCTGTGTACTTTGCAATGTCAGTGCACATTAGAGAACTTTAAACCCTTTAAAACCAAACCAAAATACTGTTTTGAATTTGGTTTGGTTGGTTGGTTGTCATCCATCAGTACTTCCACACTTTTATGTTGTGTCATACCTCCAAAGTGGCAATGGAGTACATCTTCCTGACCTACGTACTGTGTTGTCATATGTCACAATGGCGACTTTATGCCACAGCGAGAGGCGTCATGTGGCGTCAGAAGTCAAAATTTTTCTGTGAAAAAGCATAGGGTCACATTGTAAGCTACCAGTGTGGCAGTGACATGGTTCAAAATCTTAATGTTTCAAGCCCCAGTTCTCCTCTGAAGTCCCTGCAGCCGCATACATGGCCAGAAAGCATTATCAGCTTCTGATCACTCATGATAAGTGAAACTGTGTGATAGCATTAAATATTTCTGGAAAGCCGGCAGCGACAATGTATCAGTATTCAAAGTTTATTTCGCAGCTTCATATCTCCTCCATGGTTGGTAATCTGCTCATACTTTTCTATATATATGTGTGCATAACCTCCCATGACCAGTAACCTCTCACAAGCAAGCATTTACATAAGTGCCTCCTGCCACAGCGGGCAGTTTGCTCTCAATCTGGGGGGCAGGTTGGGATAACATCGCAAGGTCACGTGACTCAGCTGTCTCATCTGCCACCTACGTTGCCTCTCTGGAGATTTTTCATGGATTTTTCACTCATGGCCAACGACAGTGCTGGTTTTTCTACGACACTCGCTCCTTGATGGGATCGCATTAACAAATCGTAGTTCAAGCATCCATGGCATGTGCTGAAGGACTGTCCACATTAATCAGATTGCTAGTGGTAGAGGAATTCTTTTACTTGGTGTTCAACAGTTTCGTCAGTGCACACAGCTACGCTATGTTGTGGTCCGCCTGAATGTAGTCCTCCGAGGAAACATCTGGCCAGCAATGCATCATTGACGCATTGCGACAAATCTCCATGCGTCCGATCACATGTGTTTTCAAGAACTTCATCTGTAGTCCGTATGCTCCATGCGTCCGATCACATGTGTTTTCAAGAACTTCATCTGTAGTCCGTATGCCCATGCAGCGACTAAAGTAGCACAGTACACGTGGCACAGAATGTATCAGCTGCACTGTTGTCTGCTCTCTGATGCTGCCTGTGTGTGGTAGCAGCACAAAAAATGGACCGGTGGACTGGGCAGGCGAAGCGTATCACGTGGCCAACGAGGTGTTCAAACTTCTCAAATCACTGCTCTTTGTTTTTTGTTTTAATTTTATTTCTAGGTGTTTGCCATTAGGAATAATGAGAAAGGTAGAGAAAGTTAGAAGAAAGAGTGTAAACAAGCCTCGTTTAAGAAGTGGCATAAGTTCTCAATAAAGCAATGATCATGTGTCCACTTGTGATAGTCGCCTGCAACGTCCCATCACAGGCCTATCTTCCTTAGGAAGCGTCGCCTCTTGGAGGGTGTAGCCATGGGGAGTAGATTCGCTTTCAACAGTTTCGCTTTCTCGCGCTTCATTTTTGACTTTGGATGCTGCCCACTCAGTGAGCTCACAGGCCCTTGGGGGCCGTTCACTTATGGTTTCAAAGCTGCCTTTTTATTTCTTTGTAAGGGCCACATGCTCTTTCTGGGGCGATCTCGTGAGGGCTCATGCCCTCTTTAATCTCCGTGCTTGTTAGAAGCACGACCTCTTCATATTCGGGGGGATTAATGGCACCTCCTTGTTTGCTATAACAAAGTGATGCGACCAAAGGTGTTGTATCTGAAGCATATTATTGCCATTTCCCAAGGCATACTTTGACGGTGGCACCGCACTTGTTCGTACCAAGCTAGTGTTTGTTGTGTCTGTGGCAGTTATAAGTGAGCTCTACTGTATTGCACGTGCATCAAGCCACAGACACAAGCAGATGCTTTTAAAACAGGCTGGGTGAGCTCACAGGCCTTTGTAGGCCGTCCACTTACGGTTTCAAAGCTGCCTTTTTATTTCTTTGTAAGGGCCACATGCTCTTTCTGGGGCGATCTCGCGAGGGCTGAGATGCTCTTCGATATCCGCGCTAACTGGAAGCGTGACCTCTTCATATTCGCGGGGATTAACGGCACCTCCTTGTTTGCTACAACCGAGTGATGCGGCCAAAGTTGTATCTGAAACATATTGCCATTGCCCAAGGCATACTTTGACGATGGCACCGCACTTGTTCATACTAGGAAAGTGTTTGTTGTATCTTTGGCAGTTATAAGTGAGCTCTACTGTATTGCACATGCATCTAGCCACAAACACAAGCAGATGCTTTTAAAACAGGCAGGTTGTTGCTGCATGATATGTGCTCTGTATAGACCATTTCATCTAGGGCGCCGCCATTTTGGGGAGGTGGCGCCGTCTATGTTCTGTTCTTGTCCCTAGCGCCATGCTGGTATGCGCGCGCGCATTTGTGCTGCGCCCACGGTGCAGTACGGAGGCTTCGCAAATTGGCGTTTCGGAGCTTCTGATTTTTTAGTGCTTGTGTGTGTATGCTAGAAATGCGCCTGGGTGACGGGAAAAGCTTTTCGAGCAAGACTGCCGCCGTTTGGTTTAGTGATGGCCGGAACTACATCGGATTATGGGACAGGAGGCACTTCCACCGTCGTTCCGATGACTGACCTAGGCAAACGAAATTTGTTTACGAGTTGTTTGTTTGCTCTAGTGCGTAGCAACGATCGCATCGCTATCTACGACGGCGGTCGAAGAAGCGACACAGGCAGCCGCCAAGCTTCTTTTATGCTATCTGACTGAGTTCGATAGAGTACGATTACCTCCAGTATAACAAAGTCACTTCATGAATGTTTACGTTAGCCGTACTTCACTTTGCTTAAATGTGCGTGGTGCGCAGACGCGAACTGTATTGTTGGACCACTCACGGTGATGAATTTCTTTCGTGAAAGCTGACCCGTATACACTTCACAATTTCAGGCAGGTACTACAGTGCACTTCTCAGCGAGATACGCATCGTGCCAGATTCAGGCGTCTGATGCCTGGCCTCCTCTCTGCCTTTAAGCTGGTTATCACTTCGAGATAAATGCTCGCCTACGAGCAGGTCTAGGTGGTAGGTGCGAGAATGTTTACTAAACCAGCGCGGGCAGGCACCGAACGAAAGCACTGTCTACGCTAGTTGACATCGCGTATGTCATCATTGCTTGCTTTGGGGCTTGGCCACCCAGCGAGCGCGAGCAATGGTCGTTCTCGCTGCTCGCCGCTTTTTTTCGCGTACGTGTACACTCTTCACTCGTCGAAAGAAAAGTGTTGCGGCCCTAAATAAATGTCCGCACTAAACAGAGAAAGTTAGATCAGAGGTTGCATGGGTATTTGCCACGCGGCAGTAGAAATTCGCCACGCCACCCGCAGCTCGATCGTGCTTTGGTGAGCAAGCGCGTTTGCGGTTGACGTTAAGAGCGCTATGCGTCTTCACACAAGTTATTGGTATCTTGACGACTGGTGCAGTGAGCACGCTCTTTTGCTTCTGCCAAGGCCCGGTTGTTCGCGGTAACAACACTGCTGCAACAACATTGCTTACTCGGTAGTGCTGTAATATCGCATATCATTTGCTGTCATATTTAGCATAGAACAAAAACTTTGGTGAGGTCTTTTTTCTGCTTATCTGAGCTATCTACTTCAATTACTCTGATTTTGTGACCTTCATACTTGACTGCAGGTCACGAGCTGTACAGGCATCCAAGTGTTGTCACTGACTGAAGTGGCCAAACGTCCGGATGCCACACATCATTTTTTATTTGCTAGAGAAGAAAGCATGTGACATCAAGGAGGCACAAAATCCTCTCTGTTAACGCTAGCCAGCCGAAGACATCGCTCGTTTTCATCTGACGGAAAGCAATGCAGGTGGAACACGTCGCAGCCGCACTGACGCTGCGGCTGTTCATGCTGTGCACATGGCTCTGCGACTAGTTTTTTCCGCTTGCGATAGTAGTTGGTGCAGCCAAAAACAGCGCAGTGGAATCCTGATGACCTCGGCTCACGATTCATGTTCACAGTTAGCGTCAGAACTCATAAAAACTGTTTTCTCGTGCAAAAGACAGCAGGACACGAACGTCACTCAACGCGTACTTCGCCGCCCGCACATACCAGTAAGAGAGGAGGAGGAGAAGGGGCGGCGCGCGCGCGCCGGTTCGAGGCTATTTTCCTCCTCGTGCCGAAAACGGTCTATACAAAGCATATAAACAATGCGGTTGTGGCTTTGGAGACTCCTGCTTAGTCTACTGTGCTCTGTTTCGATTTTCAGACATGAAGACCAGTATTACGAGGACAAGGTAAAACGTGCCTGAGGAGCAACCTTCGAAAGCAATGTACTCCTGCGAACAGGGCAGAACCTTACTTTCACTTATTTGCATCTGCAAAGTTAGGTTTATGAGAATCCACCTGGATCTGCCAAGAGAACTAGCCCAACCAGCTTGGCCGAAATGACAAGCATTGTTAAAGATACCACAACTGACGTTGCATTTTAGCTGGTAGAAACATCAGTTTCAAATTTTTTTACTCGCAGTGACGATCATTTGTTCTCTGTTATTTTGCAGGTCATTACTGATAACCCGATGTGTGCAAGGTTCCAGAGGAAGAAACCTTCAATACCACGCCTGCCAGCCTTTGATGTCTCTATTGCTTCATGTTCATAACCTGGAAAATTCTATGTGCAGTGATCTCAGTGCATTGTGTCTATTCACAAAGTGAGATGGAAATAGTTTTGATGTAATTGCTTCAATTACAGGGATCTTAAAGGGACACTGAGGAGAAATTGAAGTTGGCTTGTATCGACAGAATACCAGCTCCTGATTACAAAAACGCCACTCATACTGACAACAAAGCTCTTGTAACGTAGAAAAGAGCAAGAACCAAAATACAGGTATCGCCGCCACAGGCCAAACTCGCAAGTACAAGCGTGATGAGATCATAGAACAAAACAGTGTTGCTAGAACGAATGGTTCTAGCAACACCAGGAACCGAGAAACCATGCATCACTGAGGCGCAGCCAATGCATGCGCAAATCTCCTTGACGTCGCCAGATGGCGCCACGTGCCCGGCTGCTACGCGCGCTCCTGAAGCATCGGGACAAATCAGCGCCTGTTTTCCGGCGGTAGGCGGGCTCCCGGTATTCCGCTAGCGGTAACAAGGTACACGGTATGCTAAAGGTGTCTATTTGCGAGAACTTCGTTGACGACTTCGAGAACGAGATCCATCGTAACGCTGGCAAAACGCCAGTGCAAACGTAATCGAAGCGACTGTAGCGACGGCCGCAATAGCCGATAGATGCCTTCAACGTGCGGCCGGCGGTAGCTTTCTTTTCGGCTGCTGCTAGGCCGCACTGCTGGCAGCCAGAAATCACGGAGTCTGCGTTACGTCATGTGCACGTCATGTTTCACGTCTCTTAGTCCTCTGTCGTCATAGACGAATCCCAAGTTTGAATCAGAGCGGCGGGAAAAACTTTTTCAACTTCGAATCTAAATTTCTTAGAAATAAATGCATCTTTCGCTGCCGGCCAAGTGGCAACAAAGCCATGACATGCCGAACTATCGGATTTTACTATAAAAAAAATATTAATAGTGCTCTCCTCAGTGTCCCTTTAATAATGAGGAAAGTGGGCATTTCCGTGAAAACAAAAATTTTGTTAGGTGAGCTTGTTTCGTAAGCAATATAGTTCTTTCCCCTGAAATGACAACAGGCTCGCTTAAAGGAGAAGCAAGGAGGAAATAACGGGTGGCAGCATAGTTGTCGCTAACAGTTGTTGCTTTGTTGAGGAGGCACTCGGTTCTTTTTGTTCGTTTTGACTCGATAGTGGTTGAGCAGAAACCATTGGTGCGCAGTGGTTGACCAGTCTAAATTAAGCTCTCGGTGAGACTCCCATTTCTGTCGTGGTATTAACAGAACACCTGACTTCATACAGCAGTCGAACGGAGCCTATGACTTATGTTCTCTTACGGTGTGCTCTCAGTAGTAGACATATTAGAATCACGGTATTTGGTCACTCAGAACCAAGCACCAAGAGAGGATTATGTCTGTCATGCAAGGGCCAGTAGTCTTGCAGCTATCTTAGACAAGCCAGGCACTCCACATAAAAAGGGTTGTCCAGGGGATGGGAGGATACTGAGTGGTCGTCCTGCATTCCACAACACAGTGAATGAAACTGGCGTATGTTTCAGGGCAGTTATTACTTTCAGGTGATTTCGCATATTTTTCAAAGATAGCCTGTGCCGGTGTCTGTAGGGTGTTGCATGTCAATTTCTTAATTGACTTTGTGGCGTGGAGAATAGAAAAAAAATTAGCAGCTGGTGCTCATCTTAAATAAAAGAGAGGCATTGGTTCCAAACCATTATGCTCAGTTAAAAATACAAACGGAAGAAAATGACGCCTTTATTTTTGGTGCAAAGTGGGGTGAATCTGACTCCATTCTATCATTCAGAGATCAAAGCAGGATCTGGAACTGAAGAGATGGTCATTGTGAAAGCTGGTGTGCGAGATCACATGAAAGGGAACAAAATGTACTTATGCTGGACATTGTGTGGTTGCTCTGATAAAGTGTGCAAATTGATTATTTTATTTATACGATATTCTTTTGTTTTTCTCTTAAAAGAGAAACATCAGGGGTGATTATTGCATGCATTGAAATAATTTGCCTTTTGATGCGTGTGTGACTGACACATCAATCTTTATATTGATTCTTGTGCTGTATAGCCACACATATTTTCAAATGCTTGCTGTAGTCATTCAGTGTGACTCCACGAGGTTGTACTCTTGCTCTGTCCGCTAGGAGGGACTTTATGAACATTGGGGCTCTGCAAAACCTGTTCTGTCGGTATTGTGTGACGAATTCTACATGGTATCGTATTTGCCGCCGTTCACTGGCTTATAGGCAATTTTATGGCTTTGCGGATGAGTATGCTATGATTCCTGGTGGTTGGTCGCGCGTGACTGACTTCACTTCGTCATGTGTGAAGCATTCTTGACTCTGTCCAAACTATGTTTGTTGCTGTGTGCATTTAGCCTCCATTCTGACGTCTTCCGTTCTGTTTTGAGGCTAAGAGCAGGCAACATTTGGCTGTATGGGAGGACAATGTTCTTTTTAGTTTTCTAATGCTTACTGCTTTTGTGCACATTTGTAATTCATCAAGTGTGGACTTCAATTCATGATGATTGCATGTGCCTTGAATTATCTTTGAGGAGGAAATTCTTTTACTATGATGTGAAGCCATTTGAAAAACTTTGCCTGCCCAGTGTTTCTGTATAGCTCTGTGCTCTGTTGACCCTGTTTACCTTGTGCTGTGCTGACCTATTGACGCAGTGCTCTTTACCGTGTTGCCCAAGGCAATGCAAGCTTTACCAGACATGCTCCTAAGAACCGCACTGTTTCTTTTCTTTTCTGGCTTTGCCGGAGTTAGTTCCTGACACGTGGCAGGTCTTCATGCCTCACAAAATGCCTGTAAAACTAATTTACTGTTGCTGTGATTCTGCGATTCTGATAAGTGATGACAAGTTATACTTTTATTCTTTATTTCTTGCTGCATTCACTTTTCCTGCATCAGTGGCATAGTCATTGGAGCATGCACCACGCATGTAGGGTGTGCAGTGTTGGAATCTCTGTACTAGCACTGGGTACCCACCAGTGATGCAATAAGCAGGTTTTTCCCCCTGGCTTTTGCTAGGTGCACTGCTTGGAAATGGGCCTTTTACCCCAACCTGTGTCGAACAAAGTGCCTTGAGACATGGCCCTCTTTAGCCAAAGCTGCCCTTCACCATCTCACTTATTGTTGTCATCAGCTTTCACTCTCATTACAATTTTTCATCCCACATTTTAGTTGTGGGCCTTGCACGAGTAAATATGGTATGCTCTAACTTCACTCGACCCACAGTAGTGTGCAGTTTCAGATGTGATTCTACAGATTTGGTTAATGGCACTCTTGGAGCTGCTGCAGGGGAAACACCTTGTTGGACATGTTGGCCACACTCGTGGGCAGCTGTAATCTTGGCTGCAAGCAAGCCTCCTGGTATATTTTTAGCAGTTCTCATGCTCTGAAATTTTTTTTCCTGTGTGCTGTACAAAGGGTGTAAGAGGTCTTAAAGAAAGGGGGAGGAATCCTGTCCCAATGTGTTTTGTCTCTACGCATAGCTCACTCTCATTTGTTTTTAAGCCTGCGTAGGCAGAATTGTACAGTCGTTCCCATGAAGCCAGTTACTGTGCAAGCGAACAGGTCTATGAAGTGGCTGTTGGTTTGCTTGCAACAGCTTTCTGATATTTTTAGGTATCTATGATTGTTTCATGAGCATAATTATAGTTCTCGTCTGCATGTAGAATTGAAAGTTTGGAATGTCTGCATTGGAACTTGATTGTTTTTAAGCTTGTCCTACTGAATTTACCCGACCTAGCACAACGCTTGTATGAGATGGTATTCCATTTTCACCGTCTCATCCACGTAACACCATGTGAGCTGTTGCACATGTAATCCTGTATCTTATGGATGTAACCTGTCTTTCACTTGCAGGCTTGACCACCACAGGCTGCAAATACGGTGTAGTTTCTGGACAAAACTCATCAGGTTAGAATCTTCACTTTTTCTTCATTAATGCGTTCCTGAAGGTTGTCTTTCAAAGAACAGTATGAAGGATACAGAAGCTTCAGTTCATTGAACTGTACTGAATTACGATGATATTTGCCTTTGATATGCTGGAAAGTTCTTTTCCATAGTATGTGAACTGTTGACCAAAACTGTCACCCCTGTGAGTTCTAAGCATTGATGTAAGGACTTAAGCAGGGGTCCAAGGCCTCCTCAGGTTTTTAGCCTTTAGCTTTTGCTTCCTCTTCTACTCTGTCTAAGGAGCAAATAAAGAAAACAAAAGTGGCAGTGTGCTAAACATAGCTAATTGCCAATTGTTATTTAGTTATTAGGCCCACTTGGGTTTGCTTAGGACAGCATCTATCATGATGGCAGTAATGCAAGTGCTTTGAATGGATTTCAAAGGCTACCCTTTTTTTATTGGCAAAGATGACATATTTTGCGGCTGAAATGTTTTCAGCTGCTTGCAGAATTCATTCTAGGGATATCATTCTTCAGGCCTGAATTCTCCTTAATGAATAAAACTTTTCATAAACATCCACAGCTATTGACGAATATGTCCTCCACCTTTTTTTTCCCTAGCTCCAAGTTAGCTGTGCTATGTTGCTTCCTGCATTTGATTGTAAGTATTCTGCCTTTATAACACAGGTTCAATCTTCAGAGAGACCGGACATGGGGCACCTCCTGTGCAAGATTCAACCAGTCAAAACCACGTAGTGAGCCACTGCATGGAATCTGCTCCTTCTGGCAGTGGGAACAACAAGGGTAAAACTACAGAAAAGAAGCTGTACGAATGCACTCACTGCAGCAAGAAATTCAAAAGGAGATACCATCTCAATGTACATCTCCGTCTCCATACTGGTGAACGCCCACACCATTGTGACGACTGTGATAGTAGCTTTGCAGAACAGAGCACTTTAGGGAAACACCGGCGCACTCACACAGGCTAACGTCCTTACCATTGTGGATATTGTGGTGACAGCTTTGCACAAGCTGTCTCTCTAAGGAGACATGAGTGCACTCACACAGGTGAGCGACCCTACCGTTGTGACCAATGTGGTAGCAGCTTTGCACTAAAGACCCACCTGAAGGGACACCAGCGCACTCACACTGGGGAACGTCCTTGCCGTTGTGACCACTGCGGTAGGAGCTTTGCATTGAAGAGCAGCCTGGTGGCACACATCCGTACCCACACGGGTGGAAAAGCCGTTTCAGTGCCAGCTGTGCCCCATGGCCTTTGCGGTACGTTCAAGTCTTGCGAGGCATGTGAGATCCCATAAGGGCGAAAAGCCCTTCCAGTGTGATTTGTGCCATAAGACTTTCACTCGGGGAAAAAACTTAAAATTCCACAAAAAGGCGATCGACAAAGAATAGCAGCGGTTTCTGATGCCCTTAGTCAGTATGTTTTCCTAGCTACCTTTTTATATGCGATCTAACAAGATTCTAGCTGAATACCCTATGATGGCTGGTGGTAGCTAACCTTCATCTTTCTTTACATTTGTAAGTTTTGTTCTTTTACACAGTTTTCAGGAAAATACATTTGTTGTTCCCTTAGGCTACAGACACACTCGCTCTAAGTATTTCCTGAACACGGAGAGTAAGCCTGCTATGCTTGTCAACTCGCATGAATGACAATAAAATCATGGTCACACGTGGATGGCATCACTTCTTGTTGGAGAGAGACTTTAAAAACATTGTTCCTAATATTAGAAAGAGATGTAGCACACCAGAGACGTAATAGCATAGACGTATGCCAGTTTACTGCAAATTGACTATGCACGCGTAGTGGCATGGTTGCAATCAGGCAGGGTCACTGAGCATTCAGAGCCAGCATTCAGTAAACCAGTCTGAATGCTTCAGTAAACCAGTCTACGTTTACGCTACTATGTCTCCACTGCGCTAAATTTCTATTGCTGGTGCCATTTGTCAGCCTGCCTCAGTGAAGAGACTCAGGGGGGTAAAACATGCACAACTATTCTTTTTATTCATGCAGTCTGAGTGGGCGTATTTTTGGGATGTTCATTGTAAATTCACTTATTAATAATATTGAACCTATTTCGGTTTGGTTTGGTTTATTGGGATTTAACGTCCCGAAGCAACTCAGGCTATGAGGGACGCCGTAGTGAAGGTCTCCGGAAATTTTGACCACCTGGGGTTCTTTATCGTCCACTGACATTGCACAGTACACGGGCCTCTAGAATTTCGCCTTCATCTATTTCTGTATGTATGACAACACAGCAAAACCTGCTCCTGTGCTAATCTTTTTGTGTTTAATCCAGCAGTGCTAGTGGCAGGAATGAGTGGGGAAAGGCAGGTGTCCAACCTCGTATTGATGTGTCTTTTGTTAGTCTGCAGGTTTCATGACAGTTCTCTGTACTTTGGTACGAAAACCAACAAAAAGAGTTCACAAAAATCTACATCACCATTTCTCAGACCGCTATCTCTGCTGGATATAAATGGCATTATATTTGTGGAGCATTATGCCCAGACCATTTCTAACCTGTTCTGGTTGTCAGAATATCAGCTTTTTGTGATCATTTCACATTGTGCTAGCTTCTCTGTTGTGTTGGTGTTACTTGAAGAAGCCTTATTTTTTTACATGAGGTGTTCTTGATAAGCTGCAGGGGTCATGGCTGCTGAAACAAAAATTACGGTGATTAGTGCCTAAGATAAACATCGTAATCTTGTAGTGTATTGTAACGCGCATAATTTGGGTCATTTTTGTGAAATTTTTAGTGCACATGAGCATTTTATTGCAGTTTCTATTACATACTGTTGAATACATTCTGGCTGTTTGTTAGGTGTTCATGATAACTAGTTGCAAGGGTCGTGACTGCTGAAACAAAGCTTGATTGGGGCCTATGAAAAACATTGTTATTTTTTGTAGTGTATTGTAAAGTTCGTAATTTAGGTTGTGTGAAATTGCACATGAGTATTTTATTACAGTTGCCATTACAAAATTATGAATACCGTGCCGCTTTTTGTAAAACTTACTTGACATGTTGTGCATTAAATTAAAAAGCAGTGCAGTTCTTTGGTTAGCCTTTTTCTTCAAGTAGCTGATGTTTCCTTTTTTTTTTAGCATTTTGCTTCTAGCATCCACAGACATCATTGTGCCCTGCATCCAGGAAAGAATTTTTATTGCCACTTGCTTCAGCACTTGGTTCTGGTCTCCACAGCAAGGCTATCCTGTCTAATAGCATTGCATTTCCTGTGGCACGACAATGGGCTGTAGTTTTGTTGGTTGCTTTGGAGAAAACTTTAAACCTCTCTTTTTCTCAGCCACTGTTCATTTACATGCCTTTACATGCATCCATTCCGATAAGAAACATTGAGCAACCTTTTCGGTGAATTCAAATTAAATAGCCTCCGCTTTTCTTCGTTGCCCGTCGGGAAGTCCTTTACATGTCCTGCACTCGCATCCCTTGAAGCTCAAGTACAGTTAACCCATATACGCCTCGCGTTTCATATGTAGAACACTGCTTTTTCTTTGTGCAGAAACTCAGTTTATTCTGTAAAAGCTTGTGCCTGCTAAGGTAGATTCAAGAGGGTCTAAACTTTTTCTATGTGGGGATCACATTGCGTTCGTTGTGTATTGTGCGTTGTATGCATTAAGAAAGATTGCGCAGTCTTCTCTGGAGTCCAGTTTTGAAATTCGGCCTCACTGACTACATTGTAATGCTGCAAGGAAGACACGTAATATTTTTGCATTGTCACGGAAGGAAACCACCGCACGTTATGAGAAATGGGATGTTTGCGTTGGGTGGTCAGAACAGACGGCCAGTTTCCAATCAACTATACCTTGTGCATGAATGAAACTTTGCAGCGTCATAAGATATAGTTCATTTAGGTTGTCTAGATGGTCCCCATAATGTTTATTTGTATTTAAATGTGCCCATGGCAACCATGCAGACAAGCTGTACGATCGCACAAGCTGCATTGCAGGCGGCATCAACATCGCACAAATTTCGAGTGTTGCTGGTTGTGCCAGTTTTTTAATCTGTTGCTTTACACATTGCTGTTTGTGTGTTGTCAGTCTGTGAGAAGAAGACGCTTTGAAGAAGACTATCTATGCTCATGCAGAGCAAGCATGACTTCGTGCGAGCCGTTGAACGTGACTTTTTCAGCGTACGCATGTGAAAACATGGTCTGTCTTTGTGCGCACGTCCCCAAATGTCACCGTGCAGTCACGAAAGATGCAGGCTTGTTGACGCCTTTACCAGTAACCTGAAAGGCACAGCAATTTATAACCACAATACCAGACAAATTTGCTCCGTAGAAACCTGCTGGAGTTTTTCTTATAAACCTGCTATTTCAGCACTTGCATCTGCGGGTAAGTAAACGCAACAGGCAGCAGGGTTGTAACTGTCGTTAACCTGTCTTAATTCATTTCGTGTGTGTATTCTGCCGTGACCGAGTCACTCACTCTGGCGCCAGTGACCTTTCCATGCTCAGTTTCTCTTGTAGCGGGCTTTCGCAAAGACAGCACGATCGTGGAGATCGATGTATGCGTTCTTCTCTGTCCGTAATGAAATGGAAAATGCTATGGTTAGTTCTTTCGGTGGTATGTATGACAAGTGCAGGTGCTCTGTGGTGGCTTGTGCAAGCTGGCGGGCCATGTCCAAAAAGACGGTTCCTGTAGCCACCAGTTTTCGCCGAAAGCTGGAACAAACAGCCACTAGTTACTGCATCTCACCGGGCTGTTTTTTTTTTTGTATATGAAGGTCGTCCCGCTCTCCATGCTGGCATGGCATGCAAATATAAAACCCTTTTTCTGTGTCCCAATAGCCGCTACACAGGAATGAAAAGTGCATGCTACCCTAGCATTGCACTAAATGGTCTGCTTTAAAATGCAGGACTGCCTGCATTATTGAACAACGCTGGTGTCGATTGTCGTTTTCTTTATTTTTTGTGATGGGCCTGTTTTCTGTGTTCTTGTTTTGCAGGCATTGGAGGAGCATCAGTAGCCAGGGGAAGAACATTCGAGAGGAACTGCTGCCAACTTATGCAGATTCATAGCTTGACTCTGCCTTCCTGTAAAACAATGTATTGGGGACTTATCTTTGTACAATGCACTGAAATATTCCCCATTTCTGTCTGGGCTCTGTCGAGTGTCACGTTGCCTAGTAGATTATAGCGGTTAATTGTTTTATTTGTTTTGTACTGCGGGACGTGGTTTATTGGCTACCTATTGCGGGACATGTCTTTGTGCCACGCACCAAGAAATCTCCCCTAGATTAAATGGATAACTGTTGGCTTCCCCTTTGTATCAGGCCTGTGGCGAGTGTCACCTTGCCTAGTAAGTTAAACTGGTTCGTTATATTTTCATACTGCTCCTTTCTTGTTTGTAAGCTTTGGGTCCTGTTCGGTTTATTTGTTTTCATTGAAGGCTGCTTTGTGTATTCTACGCTGTATTCCTTTGGTTTCTGTGATTTGTTGTGCTTTTTTTTTTCATTCTGCTTTTTCTTGGAGTCTGATGGCTCAAGAGCCATTGTGTGCCTTTATAAGAGTTCCTTGCTAGTTACGCACTAGCGCCTCCAGGTTCTCAAAGTATCCTGCCTTCCTTATTTGTCATTATGCCCGTTCTAATTCTTACCATCTGTGAAGACGAAGACGACCGTTCTGCTTAGCGGCGGCGCTGCCATCGCTGCGCGTGCTGTGTTCTCGCCTTCGCCGACCACGGACTGTTGCCGCCCTGCTCCTGAGGTCCCAGTGCCTTTAACAAACCCCCATCCTACATTTGGTGGAGTCGCCGGGTAACGATATCGGCTCTGGAGCTCCGTAGCCGCACTCTTCCGACACCTGCGATGCCTGTAGACATCCAACACCAAGCCGTGCAAGCAGGCCCACCGACTGTCATCTGTGCCGGCTCCCTTCGCCAAAGGGACCCGGCTATCTTCAGCGGCACAGATGACCATGACGTGGAAGACTGGCTCGCATCCTACGAGCGGGTGAGCCTGTATAACAAGTGGGATGACGAGACAAAGCTCAACAATGTAATTTTTTATCTTACCGGCATCGCAAACTTATGGTACCGCAACTATGAAGGGGACGTTGCGACTTGGTCAGCCTTCAAGACGAAGTTCTCAGAAGTGTTTGGTCGCCCAGCTGTCAGACAACTTCGCGCTGAACAACGCTTGCGTGAATGGTCGCAGCAGGTCGGCGAAAGCTTCACTAGCTACGTAGAAGATGTAATCGCCCTCTGCAACCGAGTGAACGTCAGCATGCCGGAAGCTGACAAGATCAAGCAGATCTTGAAAGGCACTGATGATGACGCCTTTCAAATGCTGCTCGCTCGGGACTTGCGCACCGTTTCGGAAGTCATCACGCTGTGCCAGAGCTTCGAGGAGCTGCGTAAGCAGAGGGTCCTGACTCATCAGCACTCAGCTCAGCCAGAGTCACTTTCTGGACTGACACCCACAGCTGACAGCTCCTATCTGCTGCAGCAAATGAAGGACTTTGTACGTGAGGAGGTGGCCCGTCAGCTTTCGCTTTTGCCTAGCCCTCAAGGGTCGCCACCATATTTGGCCCCGGCTCTCCAACATGCAATTCGAGAGCAGGTTGCTGAGGTGCTTCTGTCAGCGCATTCATCACCACCTGTCGCAGCTCCGCTGGCGTACGCTGACGCCGCCCCAAGACCAGTCGCCACCCCTCTCAATTATGGCAACGTCGCCCCAAAACCTGTCGCCCGTCCAATGACTTACGCTGAAGTCGTCGCACAACCACGGCCGCCTACGTACCCTATAATGTCAGTGCCCGTACAAGCGCCGGCCCCTTATCTGCGACCATCTCCACAAGACCGAGATCCTTGGCGCACGACGGATAACCGGCCTATTTGCTACACTTGCGGATTGCCTGGCCACGTAGCCCGCCATTGCCGTTGCCGTCTCCCAGTTTCGGCACCGCCGGTCGGGTACTGGCCTCCAGCGCGTCAGTACTCCGCGTCTGCTGAGCCCCGTGCGTCCCCTCGTCCTTTCTCCCCCGACCGTTCAGCGATTACCGACCGCTGTTCCCCTTCGCCGCGATGACGCTCCATTTCTCCGATGCGTCGCCGCCCAAGTAATTCTCAGGAGGAAAACTAGATGTCGCTGTTCCTGAGGCAAGAACTGCGTCCTCGTCGAACTACCAAAGACCTCAGCTGGCCCCTGCGAACCTTATTGACGTTTCGGTCGAGGGAATTTCTGTCATGGCCCTTGTAGACACTGGCGCCGCAATTTCAGTAATAGACGCAAACCTTTGTCGCCGCTTGAAGAAAGTTAAGACGCCAATTGCCGGTCTCTCGCTGCGCACGGCCAGCGCTCAGCACATCAAGCCGTCGGCAGCTTGCACCGCTCGAGTTTTGATTCAGGATGTCCTCTACACGATCGAGTTCGTCGTACTGCCGTGTTGTTCTCACTCTGTTATTTTGGGCTGGGATTTCCTTTCTCGTCATGCCGCTGTCATCGATTGCGCTCGCGCTGAAGTCGGGTTCTATGCTCTGCCCCAATCCCTGCCGGACGCTGCTCCTTCACCGCCATGTATTAAAGCCCTCGTCACCGAAGACATCGACCTGCCTCCATGCTCTTCCGTCCTTGTGCGCCTCTCTTGTGCCCCTTCTCGTGATGACACTGTTCTTTTCACGCCAGCCCATACTTTCCTCCGGCGCAAGTGCCTCCCTCTGCCTTACGCCGTATTGACTATTTCTGCTGGCCTTTCCGTACTGTGGGTCTGTAACCCGTTTCCCTACCCTAGTGCTCTGCGCCGTGGCGAATGTGTCGGCAGTGTCCAACCTGTCGCGGCTATTTTAACCCATGAGGAGACTGCCAGTTCATCGCACATCAGTCTCGCTGCGCTCAGCCCACCATCTTCTACAGCCACTCCTTCATCTACCGAACTATTTCTCCGCTCCATCGACGCAGATCTTCCACCGTAGCAGCGCACGCAGCTTCTCGACTTGCTCAACCAGTTCCGCGCCTCCTTCGACTGTCATCACAGCTCACTGGGCCAAACGTCGACTGTCACACATCGCATAGACACAGGTGCCCACGCTCCTCTATGGCAGCGCCCCTATCGTGTGTCGGCACCCGAGCGCCAAGTTATTGAAGATCAAGTCGACCAAATGCTCAAGAGCGGCGTGATTAAACCCTCAAGCAGCCCATGGGCTTCGCCAGTTGTGCTTGTCAAAAAGAAAGACGGCTCAATCCGTTTCTGTGTAGACTACCGCCGCCTTAACAAGATTACGCGCAAGGACGTATATCCCCTGCCACGCATCAATGACGCGCTAGACTGCTTGCAAGGTGCCGAGATATTTTCCTCTTTAGATTTACGTTCCGGGTACTGGCAGGTACCCATGGAAGAGGCCGATCGCCCCAAGACAGCTTTTGTAACACCTGATGGCCTATATGAATTTACTGTGATGCCTTTCGGTCTTTGTAATGCTCCCGCCACGTTTGAGCGGATGATGGATACCATTCTGCGTGGTCTCAAGTGGAAAACCTGCCTCTGTTACCTCGACGACATCGTCGTGTTTTCGCCTGACTTTGACACTCACCTTTACCGCCTGAAGCACGTTTTGACCTGCCTCTCTGACGCCGGCCTCCAGCTCAACTTAAAGAAGTGCCATTTTGCCGCTCGCCAACTCACCATTTTAGGCCACGTTGTTTCCAAGGAGGGTGTCCGTCCGGACCCGGCTAAACTTCGTGCTGTGGCTGCGTTCCCTCGACCTACTTCTATCAAAGAACTGCGCAGCTTCCTAGGGTTGTGCTCCTACTTCCGTAGGTTTATACGCAACTTTGCCTCAATCGCTGCACCTTTGACACAACTTCTGTCCGGCAGTTCCGATCTTTCGCAATGGTCCCAAGTGTGTGACGACGCCTTCGATTCCTTGCGCCGTATGCTCACTGCCCCACCGATACTTCGCCATTTCGACCCGACCGCACCCACCGAGGTCCATACTGACGCCAGTGGGGTAGGCCTCGGCGCCGTACTCGCGCAACGTAAACCTGGCTTCGCCGAATACATCGTTGCCTATGCCAGCCGCACGATCACAAAGGCTGAATCTAATTACTCGGTCACTGAAAAAGAGTGTCTGGCGATAGTTTGGGCCCTTACCAAGTTCCGCCCTTACCTCTACGGCCGCCCGTTTGAAGTCGTGACCGACCACCACGCGCTGTGCTGGCTGTCCTCTCTGAAAGACCCATCCGGTCGCCTCGCGAGGTGGGCCCTTCGCCTCCAGGAATACGACATCCGCGTCGTGTATCGTACTGGCCGCAAACATCAAGACGCCGATGCTCTATCGCGCTGCCCACTCCCAGCCAATACTTCGAGCTTTTCAACCTTAGACGCCTCCTCACCGATGCTTCACATCAGCGCCATGCCTTCGGCGCAGCGTGCCGACCCATGGATCTCTTCTCTTCTTGACTTCCTCACAAACCCTACGGCTGCTTCTCCGTCGCGTGCTCTTCGCCGCCGTGCTTCCCATTTCTCAATTCGTGATAACCTCCTTTATCGCCGCAACTACAGCTCAGATGGCCGCAAGTGGTTGCTAGTTATTCCCCGTCACCTTCGCTCGGAAGTTTGCGCCCATTTTCCCGCTGACCCGGAGTGTGGTCATGTCGGAGTGTTCAAGACCTACGCTCGCATCCGGCTACGATATTATTGGCGTGGCATGTACACCTTCATCCTCAAATACGTGCGCTCTTGCCTTACCTGTCAACGTCGCAAGCCGCCACCTCAACGTTCTGCTGGAGAATTGCAGCCGCTACCCTGCCCGCCATGCCCATTTGACCGCGTCGGCATTGATTTATATGGCCCCCTTCCGTACACATCGGCCGGCAACCGTTGGGCTATCGTCGCGGTTGACCATTTGACAAGGTATGCCGAAACCGCCGCCCTTCCAGCTGCCACAGCCTCCGAAGTTGCCTCGTTTATTTTAAACCGATTCATCCTTCGTCATGGTGCCCCTCGCGAATTGCTGAGCGACAGAGGCCGCGCCTTCTTATCCGATGTTGTGAAGGCACTGCTCACCAAGTGCAATGTAATTCATCGCACCACCTCCGCATATCATCCGCAAACCAACTGTCTCACTGAGCGCTTTAACCGTACCCTCGGTGACATGTTATCTATGTACCTCTCTTCAAACCAGTCTAACTGGGATCTTGTGCTTCCGTATGTAACCTATGCGTACAATACCGCAACGCAGTCAACTACTGGCTTCTCTCCTTTCTTTCTCCTTTACGGCCGTCACCCTTCTGCTACCATCGACACCATTCTGCCGTACCAACCCGACGCTTCCGAGTATACGCCTCTATCTGAAGCCGCCCAGCACGCCGAAGACTGTCGCCGCATCGCCCGTGCTCTCACAACTGACAACCAGTGCAGAGAGAAATCCCGCCACGACCTCAATCAAACAACGCCACACTTCCCCAATGGCTCCCTTGTGTGACTCTGGATTGCGACAAATACTCCGGGCCTGTCGTCAAAATTTCTCGCCAAATACCATGGCCCATACCGTGTCCTGGCGCGTACATCTCCAGTTAATTACACAGTCGAACCTCTCGTGCCGTCTTCTGATCGCCGCTGCCGTGGACGCGAGACTGTTCATGTCCAGCACCTCAAGCCATTCTACGACCCAGCCATCCTGCCCGCGCCCTAAGTCGCCAGGTTGGCTCCTCTTTTCCCCGGGGGCAATTGTGAAGACGAAGACGACCGTTCTGCTTAGCGGCGGCGCTGCCATCGCTGCGCGTGCTGTGTTCTCGCCTTCGCCGACCACGGACTGTTGCCGCCCTGCTCCTGAGGTCCCAGTGCCTTTAACAAACCCCCATCCTACACATCTTTTAATTTATTTCATATCTGCTTTTTCGTCAGTTATTTGGCAAAATAATTGTGCTTGGAAGTCTCAGATGAAAATATTGTATAAAAGTAAGACTACTTTTTGCAGTGCAGTTGGATATTCAGCTTGAAATCGCAGCTGAGAAAATCTTTTTCTTGTTGTGCAAATCTTATGGCTTGTCATGCACATTTCGTACTTCCCAAATTGAAAATACTGTATTAGTCACCACAGTGGTGCAGTGGTTATGGCGCTCAGGAGCTGACCCGAAAATTAGGGGTTCAATCCCGGCCGCGGCTGTCGCATTTCTATGGCGGCGAAATGCTAGAGGCCTGTGTACTGTGCAATGTCATTGCACATTAAAGAACTCCAGGTTATCAAAATTATCCAGAGCCCTCCTCTGCGATGTCCCTCATAGCCTGAGTCGTTTTAGGGATGGTAAACCCTTTAAAACCATACCAAAGTACTGTTTTGAATTTGGTTTGGTTGGTTGGTTGTCATCCATCAGTACTGCCATATTGTTATGTTTAATCATCATACTTTCAAAGTAACAATGGAGAACATCTCTTCCTGACCTACGTACTGTGTTGTCATATGTCACGATGGTGACTTTAAGCCATAGCGAGAGATGTCTTATGGCGTCAGAAGTCAATTTTTCTGTGGAAAAGCACAGGGTCACCTTGTAAGCTGCCAGTATGGCAGTGGCATGGTTCAAAATCTTAATGTTTCAAGGCCGAGTTCTCCTTTGAAATCCCTGCAGCTGCATACTTGGCCAGAGAGCATGATCAGCTTCTCATCACTCATGATAAGTGAAACTGTGTGATAGCCACTGTGGTGGCTTAGTGGTTATGGTGCTCGGCTGCTGACCCGAAAGACGCGGGTTCAATCCCAGCCACGGTGGTTGAATTTCTTTGGAGGAGAAATTCTAGAGGCCCGTGTATTCTGCGAAGTCAGTTCACGTTAAAGAATCCCAAGTGGTTGAAATTTCCGGAGCCCTCCACTACGGCATCTCTCATAGCCTTAGTCGCTTTGGGACGTTAAACCCCTTAAACTAACTAAACTAACGAACTGAAACTGTGTGATAGCATTTAGTATTTCTGCAAAGCCGGCAGCGACAATGTATCAGTATTCAAAGTTTATTTCACAGCTTCATATCTCCTCCATGGTTGGTAATCTGCTCATACTTTTCTATATATATGTGTGCTTAACCTGCCATGACCAGTAACCTCTCACGAGCAAGCATTTACTTAAATGCCTCCTGCCACGGCGGGCAGTTTGATCACAATCTGGTGGGCTGGTTGTGATAACATCGCAAGGTCACGTGACTCGGCTGGCTTATCTGCCACCTAGGTTGCTTCTCTGGGGATTACTCATGGATTTTTCACTCATGGCCAACAAGTGAAGAACAATGCTGGTTTTTCTACGCACTGGCTCATTAACGGGTTCCCATTAACAAATCGTAGCTGAAGCATCCACGGCATGTGGTGATGACCACATTAATCAGATTCCTAGTGGTAGGGGAATGCTTTTACGTAGCATTCAACAGTTTCGTCAGTACACACAGCTATGCTATGTTGCGGTCCGCCGGAATGTAGTCCTCCGAGGGAACATCTGGCCAACAATGCATCAATGACGCGTTGCCACAAATCTCCATGTGTCCGATCATGTGTGTTTTCAAGAGCTTCATCTCTATTCCGTATACCCATGCAGCGACCAAAGTAG